>NC_089580.1:1430372-2650372 GCF_019320115.1 Miscanthus floridulus | reverse complement strand
TAACCATTAAACAGAAATGGACCACTCCACCTGTACAGCAAACACTAATCAACAACCCACATGTTTAATTACAAAGCAAGCTATAGAAAGTTCCTCGACACATGACTCTACCCTAAAAACAACAAGACCAAATAAATGAACCGAGATCATAATTAAGGCAACGTTCCAACCCGGCAACTGCAAAACGACTCCTAGATCCCACCAAGCAGCATGGTCGCAAGAAATAAGTTACCTAATTGTGTGCTGTGGCAAGCATCCTTAGCTGTAGCCTAAAGAAGCAATTACGGAGAAAATTTTGACACAAATCCCTCCCGTTTTCTTATATAATTGCAGGTACCCGCCTCAGCATAGGAGCGAACACGCGGATGAAGAAGAAACTAAATTCCACCAAGGCACGGCACGGGACATCACTCCATAGTATCAGTTCACGCCAGAGAGATCGAGTAAAACGCAGGGGAGAGTTTATGGGAAGGGAGGGGGAAGAAAGTCCACCTTGCCGGAGGCGGCACCAAACCCCCCGATGTCGGTGTGGTCATCGTCGTTGTGGCGCTCGTCGGCCTCGGAGTCGTCGAGGGCAGCTGGACTTGCGCGAGCATGAGGTAGTTGGGTTCATTATCGCAGGTGTGCGTGCCGAGGATCATCTTCTGGACGGAGTGGTCCTTCCCCGGCGGCTCGATGTGGTCGGGGAGCCACAACACGGTGAGGGAGGGCCATTCAAGCGCGTGGGTGATGACGAGGTCGTAGAGGAAGGGTGTGTTATTCTTCCAGATCTTGTACTCCTCGTTGATGAGGCGCTCCTCCCCTCGGCGGGGAAACTCCTCCTCGTCCGCCGCCCCGCCGCCGGCCTTCGGCATCGTCGGTCCGCCGAGCGCGGGCTAGAGTTAGGGTTTGGGAGCGGATGGGGTTTGGGTTGGTGAGCGGGGGGCAAAATGGCAGGAGGCGGCACAGGGGTGGGCAAATGAGAGAGAAATTGAGCGAAGGGGGCAATGGTGGGGAAGGCCGGCTGCAGTAAAGAGGTGGAAGGGGGGCGAAGCGATGGGATAAAAGGGTTTACGGTAGGGGTCAGGTCGGGTGGGCTACAAGCTAATGAAGTAGGTTTAGAAGGCTTAATAGGTTCCTTCAATCATTGGGCTTACATACGGATATGGCTGCGGTTGAGTTGGGTTATGCTTTACAGGCCCAAACCCCAGAATGAACAGGCAGCCAAACAAACAGATGCCAGCTCAGCAGCGAATTGCACAATTACTCTTTGAGCATTATACATAGCAAACTCCAAATATTGGCATAAAATGGGATTTATTTTGAGGGGTGGTGGTGGAGGTGGATAGGTCACCCAGAAGAAAAAATGCAGCCTCCATATTGGAAGTTGCAATTATAGAAAAAATATAAAAACCATACCCAACATGCACAACTCAACAATAAAATGCAAAAAAAAGGAGAGGATAAACTGTGCAAGTCCAAGGTTCAAGACTTCATCTTGAACATGTATAAGAAATAAAATCCTGGCTTCAAAAGAGGGAGCGAAAAACTAGGCTTCTGTATTCACATAAAAACACAGCTATCTGGAAGGCTAAAGGTTAATTTGCACAGGAAAATTTTCCTAAAGCTGAGCTTTCCACAAGAAAGGAAAATGGGGATAGCTTGTCCCCACTTCACCAGTTGTTCTCAAGAAAGAAGAGGAATAATATGATCCTTAACTGGAGATGCCACCACTAAATTGCCAAATTAAGATGCTAAATCAACTAAAGCCATATTCAGTACTTTTGTAGGACATAGTTCAGCACATTGTAGTAACAAGGAACAATAAATAATAAGCAACTAGTACATATGATAAAATGCCAATCATTACACGAATCCACCATAGCACCAGTTTCACATGTAACAACAAAATACCTTTTAACCTTTAAACGGAAATGGTCCACTCCACTTGTACAACGAACACTAATCAACACCCACGTGTTTATTTACAAAGCAAACTATAGAAAGTTCCTTGACACACAACTCTACCATCGAAAACAACATGCCAAATAAATGGACCGAGATCATAATTAAGGCAACGTTCGAACCCGGCAACTGCAATGACTCCTAGATCCCACCAAGCATCATGGTCGCAAGAAATAAGTTATCTAATTGTATGCTGTAGCGAGCATCCTTAGCTGAAGCCTAAGGGAGCAATTACGGAGAAAATCGACACAAATCCCTCCTGTTTTGTTATACAAATTTGCAGGTACCCGCCCCCACATAGGAGCGAACACGCGGATCAAGAAGGAACTAGATTTCACCACGGCATGGCACGGGGCATCACTCAATAGTATCAGTTCACGCCAGAGAGATCGAGTAATACGCAAAGGAGAGTTTATGGGAAGGGTGGGGGAAGAAAGTCCACCTTGCCAGAGGCGGCGCCGAACCCCCCGATGTCGGCGTGGTCATCGTCATAGTGGCGCGCGTCGGCCTCGGCGTCGTCGAGGGGCAGCTGGACCTGCGCGAGCATGAGGTAGTTGGGCTCGTTGTCGGAGGTGTGCGTGCCGAGGATCATCTTCTGGACGGAATGGTCCTTCCCCGGCGGCTCGGTGCGGTCGGGGAGCCACTGCACGGTGAGGGAGGGCCATTCAAGCGCGTGGGTGATGACGAGGTCGTAGAGGAAGGGCGTGTTCTTCTTCCAGATCTTGTACTCCTCGTTGATGAGGCGCTCGTCCACCTCGGCGCGGAGCTCCTCCTCGTCCACCGCCCCGCCGCCGGCCTTCGGCATCGTCGGTCCGCCGGGCGCGGGCTAGGGTTAGGGTTTGGGAGCGGAGGGGGGTTTGGGTTGGTGAGCGGGGGGCGAAATGGCGGGAGCAGGCGCAGGGGTGGACGAGTGGGAGAGAAATGGGAGAATTCCTCGTGTGTGACCTGTATTTCTGAAAAGTTCAGCGCTTTGCAATATCACTGTTCTAACTTTTCGCGGTCCTCCACGCCACTGTCATTAATTTAAGCTTTAACGCCGTCAAACTGCAAGTGTGAAAAGTCGAAAATATCCTTATATTTAAATATGTGATTAATTTTTTGAGCATCTTAACGACTTCAAATAAAAAAACTCAAAACTAGAAAGTTGTAGATCTCATCGAGATCTATAATTTTCATATAAAAATTATTTTTATTTATTTCCGTAAAAAAATATATGATTTTTCTAAGATATATTAATCATATCAAATCATATTTTTTCTAAGATATATTAACCACCATCTCTACTATAAGGACCCATCTAAACTATTTTAGGTACATCAAACAATGCGTCCCCCGCTGAGGGAGCCAATCATTATGCACCAATAAATTTGCACCCAAGATTTTAACATCATTAAAATCTATGGCTCATAATCCTCCCTCACAGGCTTCAACTCGATCCGAACGTTATTTGAATCTCCCCACCCTCCACAACAGATGGAAACAAAATCGTCGTCGCACGCGTCTCCGCTCCCCTTCCCCGCAAGGCCACAACCCCTCCTTGAAATCACGCACGAGCGGGGAAAACTTTTCCGTCAATCATGATCATGCCCACATCTCCCCCTCCACCCAAGGCCACAAGCCCACAGCCCCTACCCGTTTCTCAGAGAAATTGTGTGGTTCCCGTACCCGGCAGTGCGACACCGCAGCCTCCGCCGTTTCCCTGCCCATCCACCGCCGCTCTCTCCTCTCATCCCCTCCGGCTCCCCCATCCGCTGCCCTCCCCAATGCACGCTCTTCAACGGGGACCGACAGTCACGTAGCAGTCTGATGCCGCCACTAACCACAAGGTGAGATGGGCAACAGCGACGCCGCATTGCCCGCATAGGCGGCCGCCGCATGCGACGCCAAGAAGAAGAGGGTAAGAGGGGGTTATTCACCGTGCGGCAGCTCCCCGATCCTGGGTGCCTCCGCCTGCCCCGACGGCAGCATCGCCACCACGAGCGCGAACAGCACCGCCTTCGCGGCCAGGTTGGACGGGAACAGTAGCGCGAGCACCTGCTGCAGCCACGCGGACGTGGAGACGTTGTTGGCTGTCGTCTTCGGGGTGATCTCTCTGGTTTGATTTGGTTTGGTTTGATTGCGCAACGTGTTGATCTGATCTGAGTTTTTTTTTCCTTTGAGGGAACCGCTCGACGGCGAAGCTGAAGCAGAGCAACCGGTCCCCGCGCTCCTGACCGAGGATGACATGCGCTGCCATCGTCATGGTCGTCGCTCCTGCCGCCGCCGCTACCGAAGCCGAAGAGGAGGCCAAGAAGAAGGAGGAGGAGGAGGAGGAGGACGTCGGCCTCTTCAACCTCAGGGACAGACACCGTCACTCCCTGCCGTGGCGCACACGCTCGTAGCGCGGACGGGTCCTGGATGGTTCTTCCCGAGGCCGGCCGCCGCTACGTTGCACTGACTTCACCCGTTTCCGCACTGGTTGCAGTGGTCGAGACCCATGCCAGGCCGGCGGGCGACGCTAAGGTAGCCGAGACGTGGGGCGCGCCCCACGCCTCCTTCGTCATCGTCGCTACTTCGCTCGCCAATCGTGTCGCCGACCCCGTGAGCATCCTTCTCCATGCCTCCTTGCCTACTGACGCTTTATTATCAGATTCGTTGATAATCAAGGCTTGACTCAAATTTTGCGTTATGTGTGCTGCTCTTCTGCAGGTCTTGGCTGTGGCGAGGAAGAACGGCTGGTGAGTACCTACAGCTCTTAGAATTGATCCCCTCGTCGCATTGCACTTTCTTTCATCTGATTATATCGTGGCCTCCAACTTTTTTCAGGGAAGAGCACACTTTTTTCGGAGAAGAAATCCTATGCTTAATATAATATCAGCACATGCGAGAAAATTTGAAATACAAATCACTAATGGATTAATGGGTGAACCTGTCACATATGTCCTTGGATGGTCCTCTTTTCTTAGTCCTGGTCATGTTGCTTGAATTGTGAAGCATGATCCTTTTTTAAAAAAAAAGAAGCGTTTTGATAGGTGCTACCTAGAGTTAAATGGTTACGACTTCAGATAATGTATTGTAATATGATACATTAGCAATTATGCAGGCTATGGCAGACATTGCAAAGGAGGGGCTTAAGGGTTACTGGAAAGACAACCTTCCACAGGTGCTTGTAGTTCCCTATCGTCCATGGTTGATCTTGCAGTCCTGTGCTGATTCCTATACATCTCCATTAGCTTGTCCAGGTCATTCGCATAATTCCTTATAGCGCGGTGCAACACTTCTCGTATGAAGTTTACGAGGTCATAGTTACTCACGGTTACACTTAGTCATAAAGTTTTTTTACATTCTTTGTGATAGTGAGTTCCTCATTTCTCTCTCACACAAGTCACAATGTTACTGCTTTTAATTCAGAAGATTTTCCGCAGAAAGGATGGACAGCTTTCTGTATTTGGAAGACTTGCTGCTGGTGCTTGCACGGGCATGACATCTACATGTGTGATTTATTTTATTTGCTTACTCACTATCAGATGTCCCTGTATTTCTATTTTGTTAGATATGGGAATTTGAATATAGTTGATTTCTTCTTAGTTTTTCATGGTACATAAATTTTATCAAAATCCACATAATACCATCGTTAGCACATTCAGAACTTTTCTACTTGTGCCTTGCTTATAGGTAACTTACCACCCACTGGATGTTCTCCGGCTCAGGCTAGCAGTTCAATCTGGACACAACACTTTATCTCAGGTAACCACTCTTGTAAATGTAATTTTTTTTTGGAAACTGGCACAGCCTGATAACTTTTTAGGTTGCTCTTAACATGCTAAGAGAAGAAGGGCTGGCCTCCTTCTATGGAGGCTTGGGTCCATCTCTTATAGCAATTGCACCCTTATGTTGTTGTGAACTTCTGTGTTTTTGACCTATGAGATTCCGTCTACTGCATATGAATACTATGATACATGAAAGCTCCACATAAATTTAAATATTTACATCACATTTGTTTAACATTTCATTCTTTTTTGATGTACAAGAATGAAGGAATCTGTCCCAGAGAAGTACAAGAATAGACGAGAAACGTCTCTAGCAACTGCTCTTCTTTCAGCAACATTTACAACTTTGATGTGTTATCCCTTGGACACTGTTAGGAGCCAGATGCAGATGAAAGGCACACCACACAATACAGTTCTGATGCTATTCCAGGTAGTTATGCTAGCATTGCATGAGCTAATGGTTGAACCCATTTTTAAGTCTGTTTCAATGCTATGCAGGCATTGTGGAGCGTGATGGTCTAGCTGATATCGCCGTAGCGTTAGCACGGGCAACATACCCCATTCTATTTTAAAAATTCCTTATTTTTAGCTGATTCCTCTGAACTCTATACCCCCGTCAGCAACACTCAAATTACTATTTTTAGATTCTTGCAAGTGTTGATAGCATCTCAATGGATAGATGAGTAACATTTAGAGAGGGACATTTTGGTGTTAACAGCGCCCCTACATAACACATAGTTTTCCTTTCACACAGTTTCTTGATTGACTCTTCTTCTTTGTATTTTACTTTATCTCATCTTTAGGTAGAGCATGATGATTGTACTACAGATTTTTCCAAGAGTCACACTATGATATCCTGAATCTATGCATATTCATGCTACTTCAAGTTTGCAAAAGAACTGGGATTTGTGATGACACATCCTCTATTATACTGTTCTAATTTGTTGTACTCTCGCATGCAGTTAATGTCCTCAATACGCTCTTCACCGGTCTAAATTCTCCTAGCCAGGTTGGTAGGCGAATAGCGGCGATCCTTGTGGCCAGTCATGGCAGGGCATTACTTGCTTAGGATCAGGGGTCACTAAAATGTGAGCCTTGTGATGCAGTATAGTTGCAGGCATCTAATGTAATGCAGAGATCTCTCCTTTAATTCTCTTAGTGGTGATCTACCATAAAGTTTTAAGAAACATCGTCGTTTGGTGTTCTGATGTGTATCTCTGAAATGTCGCCGTGGCATTAGCACGGGCACTATACTAGTTGAGCGAAGGGGACAATGGTGGGGAAGAGCGACTGCAGTAAAGAGGGGTGGGAGGGGGCCGAAGCGACAGGAAAAAGGGTTTATCGGTCGGGGTCAGGTCGAGTGGGCTACAAGCTAAGAAGAGAGGACTATCTGAGGCCCACGTTAAGGCCTTTGTAACAAGAGCCCAACTTCTCCACCCATGAGGAGCCCAACACCTCTTTTCCAAATAGACTAGAGAGTAGAGTTCACAGGGCTGGTCGTCAAACTTGTGGGAGGTGTCACCTCCGCCACTGGCATTACAAATTGTGTTGTCCCAGTTTTTAAACTTAGTCTCAGTCCCATATTTATCCAAACAGAAATGGACTTGTGTCCTCGTGCAACGATAAGACTTGAATGCTTAAAATAAAAAGATTAGCATGGGTTATAAATAAAATCGCCTAGACACATAAATTACATAAATATTTATAAACTTCCTAAGAGGTTATTTATAAAATCATCTTCTTCGTTAGCAACGCCGTGGATTCCGCCGTATTTGCTAGGGAGGCGAGTGGGCGAGCCGCCACAGCCACACGGGTGCACGGCCGAGCAAGAGATTTTATAATGGTAACTAATGGCATGCTTGATGCCATCCATGAGTTGCCACACCCCCAAATACGACCGCGCCAAAGTTTGTGGCGTTGATTTTGGTGCCACAGAGTGCGGGATTTATAAGCTTTTGCTATAGAGTAAGTGTGGTTGCCTAATATCTCACGCTATAAAGACAAGCTAAAAAGTATTGTTCGCTGATTTATCGTGAGAGAAAAACCATGCTCCTTTATTGAAAAAGTACAGCTCATAAGATAAGCGAACAAGGCTATGTGTTGCGCTACTACACCCGTGGTTAGGCGTCTAAAGGCCAGAATCAAACAACCTTTAAATAGAAATCGCGACCATTAAACCTGATAATGGTTGGCCGGAATCGGTTTTTATGGTTTGGTTTTTTGTTGGGTCAAATTGGTTTCGAGGTTGTTGTCGCTTGAATCGATGGTGTCGGTTGAACTGAGCTTGCCACCATATAATTCAAGCACGTAGTAACAAATAGATCGATTCTTTATAAAAAAAAAAGATTGATTAGCCCCTGCCGAAATTGATGTACATCAGTCACATCACCACAGTTCGGAAAGAGAACAGTGAAGATGTGAGAACATGATTGGTCCTCCTCTCCGTTTGTATTTACTTGGCATCAATTTTTTACTGTAGCAAATTTGACCATATGTTTTTTCTTCTAAAAAATCTTAGATACTTCAATGTATATAACACTAATGAAGTATGTTCAATAAAAAATCATATATGTGAAAATTTGATGTATCTAAAAATTTTTTGCAGAAAAAATGTATGGTCAAAATTGCTACAATAAAAATTCGGTGACAAGTAAACGAAAACGGATATAGTACGTAGCTCTGGCTTTGTCCTCTAGCCACTGGCTAGATCTGTCTGAGAGGGTGTTTGGTTCTTTAGTCGCTCCTAAAATTCATGTCACATCGAATGTTTAGATACTAATAAGGAGCATTAAATATAGATTAATTACAAAACTAATTACATAGATGGAGGCTAATTTGCGAGATAATTTTTTAAGTCTAATTAATATGTCATTAGCATATGTTTACTGTAGCACCACGTTGTCAAATCATGGACTAATTAGGCTTAAAAGATTCGTCTCGTAAATTAGTCACAAGTTGTGCAATTAGTTTCGTAATTAATCTATATTTAATACTCTATATATGTGTCCAAACATTCGATGTGACAGGAATTTTAGAAGGCACCGCAGAAACCAAGGCACCGATAAGGTTTCAATCGAGAATGGTATGATGTGGATCAAGATAGGCATCGTAGGCAGGTGTTCACCAATTCACCAACGGTCACAAAAGGTGATTGATGGAAATACAAATTATCGAGTAAAATGCACGTCAACCGTCGAACTTGGCCTGTCATCCAGTCCTTAAAATTACTAATCATGCCATAGGAGATCTAAATCACCATAAGTTGAGTTAATCTACCTATCTAGCATGTTGATAAGACATGACAATTGCACAGACATGTGGGGCCTACTCCTTTCGTCTCATTGAAAGTGTCGTTTTTTACTTTTAGACTTCTTTTTTTGACCATTCGTCTTATTTAAAATTTTGGTATATATATTATTTATTTTGTTATGACTTATTTTATTATTAGAGATACTTTAACAATGATTTATTTATTTTATTATTTGTATAAAAAATTTGAATAAAACGAATGGTCAAACAAGAAGTGCAAAAGTCAAAAATGACACTTTCAATGGGACGAACGGAGTACATACCAATCACATCTCCACTCCTCTTCCGACATGTGGGCCCCATCCACATATCAAATGTCATGTCATCGTGCAATCAACGTGTTGTGCGGGCAGATTAACTCAAATGATGGTGACTTGAACCTCACGTGATAGGGTCTGTAGGTTTAAGAATGTAGATGTGCAATTTTAAAGTTTAGAGATCTAGATAGCACTCCAAGCCAAATATAAGGATTGGTATTGCATTTTTTTTGCTCCAAAATATGAACCAAATGAAGAGGAGATGATGCGATATAAGTATCTTTTTTTGGGTTGGGGGATGAGTGTTGTGTGTTTCCAACATATGCTCGTAGTCTTATTACGTAAATAAACTTTTTTTAAAACCAAAGACCATTGATCCTGTTTTATATAGAAAACAAATTTAGTGTGCTAGAGAAATCAGTCTACAATATAGAGTTCAAAAGTTGCAAGGCACAACTCTCTAAGACTTTGTTTGGATGCTATCTAATTTAGATCAATCCACATATGTTGGAGTGGATTGGTGTGAAATTTATTTCAAGTTCCACTCCGATCCACATCCATCCCAACACATATGGATTGATGTGAATTCGACTACATCTAAACAAGGTCTAAACGAAAATAGGGAAAAGTCACAATATAAACTAAGAGATGAGGTCCTTTTTTTTTGGCAAGAAGGTGTCACCACAACTTAGATTGACGTCATATATATGGAAGCGTATATAATTGCTAACTTTTTACGTGCAACATATGAGGAAACGTAGCTCCCATGTGCAACATCTACTCTTATCAAAGCACTTTGCTTTGGCCGCCAGAAACACCATCCACGTCACCCTGAAATCTCCCGACCGTCCGATCTTCCGTCGAGCGGCCCAGATTTCTTGGATCAGATCTCGCCAGAAGTGGCTTCTCCTGCTTCTGCTCGCCTTCTCCGACCTCTCCTCAGCTTCTCAGCGGCTTCTCCGGCTTCTCGTCTGAATCCAGGTAAACAAATATATACTCTGGCTCCTACTTCACACATTCTAGATTCTTCTCCTCTTCCTTTCCTCTCTCCTCTTCGCACTTTCAATCTCCCTCTCTCCCCCGACGCAGGCACGGCGACGGCGACTGGCGCCAGCAGGCGGCGGCGGCGGCGCCCGCCCTCGCCCTCCTCCCCCCTCGTGTCGCGGCGTGACGGCCGGGCCAGCACAGCCGGCTCATCGCACGAGGTGCTGGCGGGGCGCGACGGCGCCCCTAGGCCGCCGCAGCACGTGCCCCGTCTACGGCCGTCACCGGCGACGGCGCTGCGCGCACGGTCGCAGCCGATGGCCACCTACGTGCCTGAACCCCTAGCGTTGCCTCCTCCCGCCGGTCCGCGTCTGCTACTGCTTCCCATGAAACCCTAGCTGGCTCTTCTCTCTCCCCCCTCGCGACCTTTACTGAGCCCAGTGGCTTCTCCAGAGGTAGACACTCCCTCAGCCTCGTAGTACTCGTACTTCCTCTAATTTCAGTTTTGATTTCTCTGATTTCCCCTCCAATTTAATTGGTTTATCTCTCCCCCTGACCTTTACTGAGCCCAACGACTTCTCTAGAGGCAGGCGCTCCCTCAGCCTAGCAGGTACTCGGACCTCCTCTAATTTCAGTTTTGATTTCTTTGATTTCCCCTTCAATTTAATTGGTTCATACTCTAGGGTTTCTATGTCCATGCCAGTTTGGTGTGTGTGAGATTCAGACTAGTACGGGTCCACATCAGATCAGTTTGGTGGCTTTGAGCGCACTGACCCCTCTACTTGAATGAATAACATGCACAGTTAGTTTGCAGGTACTTGCGTTCTTCTCTTCTTGACGTCCATAAACAGATCACTTAGGCATGTTATTCTTAGTCATTACATTACACAGAAGAATTGGAATTGAGATTTCCTTGTGCAGGTTAAACTAGATGGTCCTACCGACGACAAATGAAATAGATAGAGCTAAAAGGCAATTGGATATTTTTGTGTTTTCTTTCTAATTCTAATTTTAGTTTTGGATTGAAACTTGATTGCTTTTCCCTATGACAATAATAGAACATCAAACTCTGCAAGGTCAGGTATGTCTGCTATTTATTGATTCCAAAATACAAAGTAGAAAACCTTAGAAAACTATGCGTGTTGGGCAAAATATGTGGAGGCCAAAACTAAAGATTTTAGATTGGTTATTACATCACCGAAATATAGTACTATCGTTTTACTGATCCAAGCATAGATCACTCTTCATATTTTTGTGGGGTAATTATTTAAAAAGTTCAATATGACTGTTGGTGGCTTGAAAAAGCCTATGTAGTCAAAACAAGGAGAATCTTAGGAGGAACCTTGCTTTTGACACATTTGGTGAACTGATTTTCGTATTGATTAGCTTTGTGTAAAGGAAACAAAGAAATTCATATGAGAATCCATCACTGATTTTGTAAAAGTTTTCTGTGACACATTTGATGAGCTGGTCTCATGTTCACTACCTAGGAGGCCATATACAGAACTTAAGTAACATTGTTTGTTGTTTGTGTCACGCCATCTGTGCCTCTCAAAAGTTTATTTCCTCCAAAAATAGCGTGACATCGTAGCAATTCAGTTGAAATTGCCATAGAAGATCTTTCAGGCTATATGTAGTTGAGAAGGCAAGATATGAAATGCCTCTTATGTTGTAAGTTATCAATAATGGAGGTTTTGAGCATTTTCTCTGTTTGACAGGCTCACTGAATTATATACATGAGAATGTTGGTATAAGTGTAGATAGAGTTCAAGGACCACTCAAGATTGTGAGCCACGCTGAAAAAAAGCTCACCTTGATCTCCACGACATGCAGTTTGTACATTGACACCTAATCTACAAGACTTTGCTTCACCTTGAACCCACTTTCTAGTGTCCTTTCTGGTATGATTATTCCTCTCCCCTCAAAGCAATAGTTTTTTTGCCACTTTTCCAATTCCATGTTTCTAGCTGCTGTGTTTTACTTCTTCTAAATGGATCATAGGACAGATGTAAGTATATGTTTAGTACGCAGTTGGTCTGAATTCAGTATTGCTCTTCCATCATGTGGGTCCAAAACTTAAGGTTCATAGTCTTTCGCCATGCCTTGCCTTTCAGACCACTTCGGTATATTGCTAATTTTCAAAAAAACTTTTCAAGTTAAAAATTAAGAAAAATATTTATGCCATTTCCCCCCATTCCATACTGTCTATAATTGGCTCCAAGTAGAGACAACATGTATAACCATGTCTGTGTGATGCATGTTCATTTACTTGCATATTTCATTTGGTTGTCTACTTACCTAATAACAACAGTTACATAGTTTGAATGCCTACTCTTTTTTCAGCCATGATTTAAGAACATTATAAGGCTTTGTTGTTATACATAATTTCTTCTGTATTCACTTCTCATCGTGCAATCGGTTAACATTATATATTGATTCCTCTTCTGAATTGTCGCATTTATCTCAAAAATATTATTCGCTTCACTGCTTTGTGTAGGCTAATCACACAATCCATGAGCTCAAGACATGGGTTCTGTTCGGTACAAGTACAATGTCATCTAAATAGGCTATTCGTACCCACTCAAGTCGCCAACAGCTCAGATCATCCGAGCTCCAACATATTCTGTATGATCAGGTATACATCTTGCTCTCTACCATTTAACGCTTGACCCAAGTCAATTCTCCTACTCCCTGTAAACCTTTTGCTTCAATATATATTTTGGTTCTATGTAAGTACCGTGTACAGTCTTTCCCAAACTCAAGTTCTAATTTTTAGATTTTTTATGCCCTTTCCTTTCATACTAGAGTGTCTGTAATTGGCTCTAAGTACAGAGTGTCTACCACTCTGAAAATTCTTCTATGTAGATCAGTTCACTTTTGTTCATTGTAATACTTTGTCCTGACTATATACTCAGGAATGAGTAAATGATCCAATACCTTTTTTCGAAGTCTTGAATTCCTGATATACTAAATACATGCATTAGTTCAGTTTCATGCTTGTATTGCACATTGGAACATTTACACTTCAGTCATATTTTGCCTATGCGCGCGATGGCGCGCACCCTCCACTAGTTGTCATAATAGGATTCCTCCTAGCTTTTTCCATGATCGAGCCCACGATTTATATGATCATATCGGAGTATATAATAACGTAAAGACCAAGTTTCAGCCATCAGATGACATACCCTCATCAGATTTGCTCATTTGCATAGATTCATATGATTGCACGCAAGATGCGACGGGCCATGATGCCATCACGCATAGGCCGACTGTTGCCGCCACCAGAAACAATGACGCCGGCGTGCACGCTTCCTTATGACCTTGTCCTCGAGATAGTTGCGCGGTTGGATGTCGCCACGGTCGTCCACTCCACCGCGACGTGCAAGCCCCTCCACCGCGACATCCTTAGCCCGCCCTTCATCCGTCGCGTCTACCAACACGGACCAAAAGGTGGTGGCATGCCCCCATTCCTCTTTGGCTACCTCTGCGTCGACAACAAGGTGGGATGGGAGAGGGCTTTCTTCTCCCTGGTGCACCCGGCGACGCCCGTCACGACGTTGTTCTTCTCCGAGGACCACCTGGCGCTGTTCCTGTCTCATAGAGCCACGAGCCCCAATGGCCTCGACAAATCTGGCAATCTGACCAGTTTAACTGGTAATCCGACCGGTGGAAATTAAAGCCAGTCAATTTATTAGGTGATCTGATCTCGGACTTAGCCAAGTAAGGTTTGCTAGAAGGATGTAAGGAGTTCAAGTTTAAAATTTAAAAATTCTCCACCTTAGGTGAAGTGTACACACTTAGGCTTCGTTGTCGAAGTCAGATGATCATCATTCATGACTTATGCAAAGAGGATATTAGTACTGATATATGCACCGCAAGGTGCAATATATACATTGTAGTCCCCGAACCTGACAATAGGTGAAGAAGACACCTGGTGTCAGGATCAAAGAATTTCAACGATCACTTAGTCAGGATAACCAACTCCCAGCTTAGCTGGGAGCACAGCTAGTCCCCAACTTAGCTAAAAACCAGTAAGAAGGAATAATAGTACATTCACCACAAGGTGAAGTGTACACACTTAGTCCCCAAGCCTGCTATAAGACAAAGAAACATCTTGTAGCAGGATCAAAGAATGAAGTGTAAAGGACGAAGTCCCAGTGTTTAGCACTGGGTACATGGAGTAAAATTCAATAATACAGAGCGGTAAAACATGGAGAAAACGGAAAGTGCTTAGCACAAGATTGCTGCGATAGATATACTTATCAAAGCCCCTAACGCGCCACCCAAGATCAACATCCTGATCTGGACAGCATGGAAAACCTTGATATCACACATGACATGCAGCGTCGGCAAAACGTAGTAAGCCAACAAGCGAATCGAAAGACGAAGTCTCCAGCTTAGCTGGCAATCCCCCAACGTAACTGATGATGAAATGATAGACAATCCTTCTAGTTAGTTGGTGAAGAATCAAGTAACGAGTAGCCCAACCAACTGGTCGGCGACGAAGTGAGCACCGAGTAGGAGTGAATGCAAAAGGTCTGACCAATTGGTTGACGACAAAGTCATGAACCTAGTGGTCCGACCAGTTGATCAGCGGAGAAATCCAAAGGCCAGATAATGATGTAAGGAAAATGGACCCTAGGCCCATTTACTTTGGATTTTGGTGTTTGATGACCAACACAACCAAATTGGACTAATGAATTTGCAAGTGATTGTTTTATAGTTCAATAGGGTGCAAAACGTGACTTGGACAAACGTAACGTGATGATCCGATGATCAACACCATAAGTAAGACCTTAGAAGCACAAGAGAAGACCCAAGATATCAAGCAAAGTCCAAGCACAAAGATAGGAACCAAGTCGGACGCATGATCGCAAAGAAACGAGCTCACAGAGGTGACCGGACGCTGGCAGAAAGTGACCGGACGCTCTGATCAAGAGGCTCGGCAAACAGGCATCAGCAGCAGCGACCGGACGCTAGACTAGACATTGGCATCAAACCGACCGAACATGGAACAATAGAGTTCGGTCGAATACAAAGAGGTTCTAGAGCGGTGAAAATGCGATCGGACGCGTCCGGTGGCATGTGACCGGACACTGGCAGCGTCCAATCAGTTGATTGCGGCTCCAATGGTTGAGACGACCGAACACGTTCGATCAGGACGTGATCAGTGTCCAGTTAGTAGCAGAAAAGCGAGATTTCGTCCCCAATGACTACTTTATCAGTGAGGCTTATAAATAGACCCCCAACTGGCCATTTGAAGGGGGTGGAGCTGAGGAAACATATCTAGGGTGTTAATACACTATTTTAGTGATCTCCACTAGCATAGTGCTTAGTGATTCATTAGGTGATTAGCGTAGGTGCTTTGCGAAGTGTTTAGGTTGATTAGACCACCGCTTATACGCTTGCTCTAGGTTTAGGCCTAGCGTTTAGTGTGGTTTGCATACCTCTTACCACTCGATGCTTGTGAGCACCATTGTTGTATATTAGAGGGGCTTGTAGTCTTGCAAGATCACACTAACCGCGTTTGTGGTGTGGCGGCCACCGTGTACCGGAGGGAACAAGGCCCGCGGCGTTTCGGCCGGAAGCTTGATAGTGAAGACGTCGGGGAGCATTCGAGAGAGGCTTGCCAGAAGGCACGTTGGAGACCCACTTGCGCGTGGGGAAGGCCCGAGGCTATCTACGGAGTTACCCAACTAGGAGCTTGGCCCTTACGAGGGATTCCTTGCGAGGGGCTCCAATGAGGACTAAGGGAAGCTTGCGCGCTTCTCGATACCTCAGTAAAAATACTAGAGTCATCGATGGGAGTTTTCATATCTCTACCTTGCTCTTTAGCTTCCGTATTTACATTGATTATATTACTCCTTTTATGGTAGAGATAGCAACACATTAGCAAAACCGTAGTTGCACATTTAAATAGTTTATCTATTGCATAGGTTTTGCTAGGGTTAGAAAAAGATACCATAGTTTAGAGTTAGAATTTTAAGTTGCCTAATTTACCCCCCCCCCTCTTAGGCATCACGGTTCTCTATAAGTGGTATCAGAGCCGGTTGGCTCAATTTGGACCTTTGGCTTAACCGCCGTTGGGCCGACGCTATTTAGAGTAGTTGGGATAGATACCTCTAGGCCTCCACACTTTGATAACACTAACTTCCTTTATTATAAAGCTAGAATGGCTTGCCACCTTGAAGCGGTTGATTTAGGTGTTTGGAGAGTTACTCATGACAGGATGAAATCCATTAAGAATCTCGATAAACCCACAAAGAGTGAAGAAAAAGAAATGCATTTCAATGCTAGAGCTAAAAATTGCTTGTTTGAATCTTTTAGCATGGATGTGTTTAACCAAGTGTTCACTTTGAATACGGCACATGAAATTTGGTTAAAACTCCAAGAGCTCCATGACGGCACAAGTAATGTCCGTGAGCAAAAACATTGTCTAGCTAAGCAAAATTATGATTCCGTTACAATGAATGATGATGAGCTTGTTCATAATATGTATTCTCATTTGAATCTAATTATCAATGAGCTCTATTCAATTGGATTAACAAAGCTAGATGATACGGATATCGTGAGAAAGATCATCTCCATGCTACCACAAAAGAAATATACAAGCATCATCACCATCCTTCACAACATGGAGGAGTTGAGCACCATGACCCTGGCCATAGTCATTGGCAAGATAGTGGCATTTGAAATGTCATGCAAAATGGGTCAAGAAGAAGCCTCTTCATCAAGCAAAGGCAAAGCTCTTGCATGTAGCGAGAAAAATAAGATGAAAGGCAAACTAGTTGAGACAAGCTCAAGCTCAAGCTCCTCAAGTGAAGATGATGAAGAAGAAGAAGAAGAAGATGATGATGATGATGAAGATTCAAGTGATGATGATCAATCTTCCTCCTCCACCTCCGACCTTGATGAAGAATCAATCAAACTTATCAACAAGGTGGAAAAGATGATCCAAAGTGAAACGACCTCGATTTCCGCGAAGGGAAACCCACAGCGTCGAAGTGTAATAAGACCATTGTAGATCATATTACCCAAATTCCAGTCGAATATCACATCCATACAACGATAATATCAGAGTACAAATAGTGCGGAATTACATAATTTATTACATCGCCGCATTGGCGGAATCAAAAGTAGCATTCATTCAGAACAGCTTGAAGATAAGATCGCCAAACTCGAGCGTAGGCACGAACCCCTCATCCGTCAAACTCCTCGGAGCTATACTCCTCAGCAGAACCTGTGTGCCAAAATTTATCAGTACGATTTGTACTGGCCACTCCCATCCCTATGAGCATTGCTTTATGGAAATTGGATGCAAGTTAGACATAGTCAAAGGAACCTATAAAGCTGAGGTTTCCTATGCATTAGCATATCAAGTAAATAATAATAGTTTGTCAAGTTTTAACACCATTCCCACACACATTCCACTCCGTTCCCTTTTCCAAGCTAGGTTTCGATCCTGGAATCGATATACCACCATCTCCACACCATCACTATAACCATACCATCGCTCAGTCGATAGGCCAACTCCCTCTCGGCACTGTCTCAAGGCCCGTAGCCCCTGGCTACGACCGGCACTCTCTCACAGGGGAAGAAGAGAAGGACTCATCTCACTATCTAGTTTAAGCGAAACCCAGGAAAGGTCCATAGCCGACAAATCGGCACATGTATCGATCGATCAACCATACACTCTGCAGAGGTTTTACATAACCACAAGATTCGCCTTCCTCGCTGACCGTCGTCAACTAGGCTGATTCTGGCCGCTTGCTAGCCTAGGATAATGCCACTCTACCATTCAGCCCTGGTTCACCCCAAGTCTAGTCTGGGGTGGCTGAAACTGTGAGTCACGAGCCAGGTCCACAAGGTCTCCATGAAGTCTCGGAAGGGTGTGGGGGAAATCCTCCACGCCCCGTACCTCCTTACACTGTCCGCTATCAGCCTAGCAGTAGTGGCAATATCCTACCAAGTAGTCCGGCCGTCCCGCACCATATAGGGCGAGTGGTACGTAAGGCTTCCCGGTGAATCTGAGTACTAGTAAGTCCTTAGGGATGACCAAGCCAGAATGTCTCCATTAGGGTTTCCATTTATCATGCCACCACAGCACCTCCATCCCGGGCTCCACCCGTCATAGGTTCACACCCAGGTCCACCTCATATACCATTTTACCCACCATAGGTATCCATTCCAGGGGTGCCCAGGTAGCACCCCATGGCAAGACTTGCCCCAGGCTCGTCGTATACTCCAACTTGGTCGACACAACCCTCACCCTCCACACACCCAAGTCACACACGCTGCACTCTCCCCATAGTCCAGTTATCACCCGTTTCCACCACGCATCAATGTAGTATAAGCATAGTAGAAGTGCAAGCAATGAAATGTAGCAGTAAGCGTGTGTCTAGCCTAATAGCAGGGTATGCAGGGGTAAGGTTGCGTTAAGGTAAAGGCCATCAAGTAAGCATTCTACCATGCAAGTCCTATCATAGTATGATTATAACCGTAAAGTAAAGCAATAGCAGTTCTATATTAGCCATGCGTAATAGGTGCTACGAGATTAGGTGGGATGTGGCACCTTCCGTGTAGTCGTCTCCGTTCTCCTCACGATACTCACGGTCCTCGTCCATCAGGTTCTTCTCTAAGTCCGCATCATTCGCATTATAGTCACGTTAGCGACGTCTATAGAATATCACAAAGAAGCAATGGAAATTCAAAAGAGCCAAATGCACTCAAACATGGGTTCATTGCGTAGAGCTTGATTTTAGATGAATTTTGGTCCTAGTTTCGTATTTTTCTGAGGTCATATGAATTAGTTATGAATTTCCGAAGTTTAAATCATTTCTGAAATTAGATAAAGGCTGAATTAATCCTGGGCTGACACGTGTCACGGTGTGACTGGTCAACGTGGCATGCTAACGTCAGCATGACGTCATCGTCTCGGTTTCGAGCTGACAGGTGGGGTCCAGCTGACGTCAGCAGCGTCATCAGTCCAGCAGGTGGGACAAGGGCTTTCGGGTCACTGATAGGTGGGTCCGATCAAAGTCAACGTCAGTCAATGGTGAGTCAATGGTCAATGGTCTATGGTCAACGGTCAGGGGTCACTGACGTGTGGGTCCCGTGTGACGTCAGTATGGCGTCAGCATCTGACATGTGGGTCCAGAGTGTCTGTGCTACTGACATGTGGGGCTAGGTCAACGGTCAACATTGACCGGTCAACGGTCAATACGGATCGGGTCTCGACTGGGCCTAGACAGGGCTGGATCTGGGTCAGGCTTGGCCCGCCACGTGGCAAGCTGTGACGCTGCCACGTCGTGGCCATGGGCTTCTACTGGGCTTCGTCCACAGTGCTAGCTCACGGTGCGTGGTTCATGGTGGACGCAGGTTCATGGTCCGTGGACCTAAGACAGGGTCCATGGTGGATCGAGTCCACCGTCTTTTCTCTCGACTCGGCTCACGTGCACCGAGTGTAGGCGCGGACGGCCGGCGAGGGGAGTCTCCCCTATTTCTTCCGCGGCTGTGCTCCCGCCGATGGCGTGCTCGTTGGTGAGCCTCCGTGGCGGCGCTGGTGTGCAATTGACGTGGGTGGAGGCTCCACCGAGCCTCGATGTCTTCATTGGTGGGGTTACCATGGCGTGCAGGGTCCTATGGTGTGCCGGCCACGGCGGCAGCCTTCCAGGCATGACAGCGGCACCGGTGAGGTGGCTATAGTCATGGTGAAGGGCCCTGATGGGGCGTGTAAGCTTCTACGGCTCCACGGGGACATGGCGTGGGTGTCTAGGGCTCAAGGTGGGGCTTCGTGCTTCCAGGTGGCCGGTAGGGGCTCCCCGGCGGCCACGGCGACATGGTGACGACGGTGAGGCGCACGGTGAACTACGGGGCTCCAGTGGGGTGGTCATGGCATGGTCGCAAGTGTTTCCCGTGGCTCCAGCGAATAGGGTGGGCGAGTCAAGGAGGCACCAGGCACTCCCAGTGGTACCAGCCACGGTGGTCTGGTGCTCTGGCCGGTGGTGGCAGTGCTCTGGCCGGTAGTCTAGTGCTCTGGCCGGTGGTGGCGGTGCTCTGGCCGGTGGTCTGGTGCTCTGGCCAAGGGACTACGGTGCTCTGGCCGGTGGTCTAGTGCGCCAACGGTGGCCACGCCACAACGGTGGCGTTGCGAGCGCAGCGAGTGAGTGCTCTGCTTTGGCGTCCGTGGGGCTTGGAAGGTCTACAACATCTAAGGGCTCGGAGGTGGTCGCGGTGTGCGCGTGAGTGTGCTGTGCTTGTGTGCCTTGAGACCAGAGATGGCCTTGGCCTACGCGCTCATGGTATGGAGCGCCATGGCCAGAGTAGCAAGGTCCGGCGGTGAGCAAGGGAAGAACCGGGGGCTCACCGCGGGTGCTGTGGAAGAGAGGATGGTGGTGCTGTGACAAGTTGCGGCCGTGTAGCTCCGGAAGCAGTGCCATGCAGTGTCATCCACTCCGGCTTGATCCGCGGCGGTGCTCCGAACCCCGGCGTGCTCTCGGTCCTCCTCCCGGCAGTGGCTCCATTCTCCTCTCTCGAACTCCTCCTCAACCTTCTACTCTTGGTGTGAAGTGGTTGGCCACCAAGTGGCGGTGGGGCGATGGGACGAGCGCTAGGGCAACCGGGACCGGGGGCTCTTATAGCCGAGCTCGGCCATGGAGCCCGACGTTCGGCGGCTGGAGATTGAGGAGGATCGGAGGCGTGCATCTCATCCAACGGCCATGCGTGGTTGCGTGGGTGCGGCACCAAGGGGACAAGGCCATGCCCTAGGCATGACCCCCTGGCCTGCCCCTACCACCGCTGTCGGGGCTCGGTCGGTGAAGGAGATCGGCGTGAGCGATCGGGGCATGGCGTGGAGAAGATGAACAGGAGAAAGGCTGACGCATGGGGTCCAGTGGGCAGTGGCAGCGAGCGACGCAGTAGGGCGCGCGGGCATGGGCGACGCGCTAGGCCATAAGCTGGGCTGGTTGGGCCGCGAAGCCGAGCAGGCCTGGGCTGTGAGGCCTTCTCTTCTTTTCTTTTCTTTTCTGTTTTTCTTTCCTTCTTCTTTATTTGAATTCCATTTGGATTTTTAAATTGGATTCCCAAATTGGTGCACCATATTACTTGGAGTTGTTAAGCATATCATAACTCAAATGGAAATCCAAATCACATTTTGAATAATCAATGTATGCAACACTTTATTTGTTAGAATTTAAATAAACACAATTAACTGATGACATGCCATGCTTATGTGTTAACTTGGGTTGGGGTTAGACCTAATGCATCTCTTAGGTTGGGTTTCTATACATAACACTCATCATCGCATGGGAGTTTTAAGAAAATTTTTGTAGTTGGTATTTTTAGTGTGTGGATTTTTGGGTTGTTACACAAAGGCTCAATGTCAAAGGTGTGCCCATCCAAATTCAAGATATCATCTTCACCAATCAAAGAAATGAGCAAAGAAAGAGAGGATGCTATGGATGCGGTGAGTTGGGGCACTTTGTGGAAGTTTGTCCAAACAAGCCCACACCCAAGACAAAGAAGAAGGTATGCAAGAACTAAGCCCTCACATCAATAAGGTCATGGGATGATTCTTCAAGTGAAGAAGAACATCATCACAAGAGGCGAGGCCTCAAGCACTCATCATCAAGATCTTCTCGTGTGTGCCTTATGGCATGAGGTAACGAAATCTCATCCTCAAGTGAGAGTGATAGTGATGATGAAATGCCTTCTTATGATGAAATTATGCAACAAAATCTTAATTATGCTAAAGTTTGCACTAGAAAACAAAAAAGCTCGAAAAATTAAAAGGGAAGCTAGATAGTTCACAAGAAGCATATAAAACTTTGCTTGAACAATATGAGATATTTTATAATCTCAATATTGAGCTATCTACTAAAATTGAGCAACTGGAGGCTAGTGCAACAACAAATGCATGCACAATTAATGATGAGCAACTTTTAAAGAAAAATGACAAATTAAAAGAAAAATTAGCTAGCTCACAAGATGCTTATAAAAGTTTGCTCGCTAAAATGGAAACCATGTGCAAACATTGTGATGAGCTAACTAATAAAGTTGCTAATCTTGAAGCCGTTAGTACAACCCCCACCAAGGCATCTAAAAAGAAAAGTTCTATCTTTAACATGTCTAAAAAGGATGCCTCTACTTCTTGTATCGATTTATGTTTAGACTCATCTTTGTGCAACCAAGTTTGAGTTAAGAAAGTTGTTGTAGATACATGCACATAAGAGGTTGCAAAGGAGAATGAGCAAATCAAGCAAGAAGTAGCTCCCCTTACCAAGGACTTGACTCAAGTGAAAGGCAAGGCAAAGCAAGCCCAACTTCATCAAGATAACACTGTCAAGGGAGTAAAGAAGCTTGATAAAGGACAACCCATGGTTTGCTACGTGTGCCACAAGGAAGGTCGCAAGTCCTATGAGTGCAAGGTGAAGAATGGAGGAGGAGCAAAGAAGAAAGAGAAGAAGCAAACAAGTAAGCTCTCCAACACCTACACCAATAAGGTGGACAAGAAGGCCTCCACACCATACTTGTTAAAGAAGAAGAAAAATAACAAGGCGGTGGCCATCAAGGTGAACAAGTAAGCCAACAATGGGGTCAAACGCTTTTAGGTGCCAAAGGAAATCATTTCCAACATGAAGAGCATCAAGAAAGTTTGGATCCTGAAAGGGAAGTGAGAGGTCCAATGGACTTCAATGAATTTGGAGACTTGGCATAGTATGGGTGCATTTCATGGGGTGCATCATGATGGACAAAATCAGCCAAGTGGGTTAGTGAATACTATGGACCCAAATTCCCCTTTCCATGTTAGGTAACTAGATTCAATTTCCTCCGAGTAGTATCGATTTGCATTTCTTACAAGTGGTATTTCTTACAAATTGGTGTCTTTAAGCATCTAGTTACTTTTCATACCTATGTTTGCATTTGCATGCTTATATCTTTTGTCATGCATACACTAGGTATATCTTATGGTAGGCTTGCTCGGTTTCATTCTTAACCCTTGGAGCAAACCTACATGGTTTAAAATTGTTTAGGAGCACGACACATAGCTTGCCTTACAATTGTTCATCTAATATGTGCCAAAGTCCAAATTGTAGATAATCTCTCCCGAATATCGCCTTCAAAAATGACTCTCACATTCATGTGATGTCATCTTTCAAGTGTGTGACATTCGGCCTAGTTTGGAATTTGGCCCATATGCAAGTTAATGAGATATTGTGGAGAGTTTAGTCCCACCTTAGTTGTTAAAGGTGGGATAGACCAACATATAAGGCTTCTAGAGTCCATCCCACCATCCCCAGGTTAATTCTTTTACGCGAAGCGAGGACGAAAGCGTAAGTGGGATGGTGGTAGGTGTGGTTCGCTCAGCGTGCAGAGTGGATCTGAGCCGTTTGAACTCTAGGGCGTTACAAATGGTATTGGAGCCGACCTTCATGGCCACGGGCGCGTGCAGGCTAGGGGCATGGACATGGGGTTCATTGCGCATGTAGGCCCTGCGGGAGGATAGCGGATTATGGATTGCCTATGTAATGGGGAGAATTTGTAGGAAGTAAGGCTTAAATCCATAATGCCACATGGAAACATCTGCAAGGGCAAGATAAGTTTTTATGTAGTATCTTTTAGTCTTACAAGTAGTATCTTTTAGCATCATAAAACCTTGCCCCTTGCATTGCATCCTAGCAAGTAGAAAGCTTTTAAATTGCAAATTTTTATTATTTGTCTGCTTTGGTCATGTTGTCATCAATTACCAAAAAGGGGGAGATTGTAAGGAAAATGGACCCTAGGCCCATTTACTTTGGATTTTGGTGTTTGATGACCAACACAACCAAATTGGACTAATGAATTTGTAAGTGATTATTTTATAGTTCAATAGGGTGCAAAACGTGACTTGGACAAAGGCGACGTGATGATCCAATGATCAACACCATAAGCAAGACCTTAGAAGCACAAGAGAAGACCCAAGATATCAAGCAAAGTCCAAGCACGAAGATAGAAACCAAGTCGGACGCATGATCGTGAAGAAACAAGCTCACAGAGGTGACCGAACACTGGACCGGACGCTGGACAGGATGCTGGTGGCAAACCAATCAGACGTAGAACAACATAGTTCGGTCGAATACAGAGAGGTTCTAGAGCGGTGAAAATGCGACCGGACGCATCCAGTGGCATGTGACTGGACGCTGGCAGCGTCCGATTAGTTGATCGTGGCTCCAACGGTTGATATGATCGGACGCGTCTGGTCAGGACTTGATCAGCATCCGGTCAGTAGCAGAAAAGTAGGATTTCATCCCCAACGGCTACTTTCTCAGTGGGGCTTATAAATAAACCCCCCAACTAGCCATTTGAAAGGGGTGGACTGAGGAAACATATCTAGGGAATTGATACACCATTTTAGTGATCTCCACTTGCATAGTGCTTAGTGATTCATTCGGTGATTAGCGTAGGTGCTTTTGCGAAGTGCTTAGGTTGATTAGATCACCGCTTATGCGCTTGCTCTAGGTTTAGGCCTAGCGTTTAGTGAGGTTTGCATACCTCTTACCACTCAGTGCTTGCGAGCACCATTGTTGTACATTGGAGGGGCTTGTAGTCTTGCGAGATCACACCAACCGCATTTGTGGTGTGGCCGCCACCGTGTACTGGAGGGAACAAGGCCCGTGGTGTTTCGGCCGAAAGCTTGATAGTGAAGACGGCTGGGAGCATCCAGGAGAGGCTTGTTGGAAGGCACGTCGGAGACCCACTTGCGCGTGGGGAAGGCCTAGGGCTATCCACGGAGTTATCCGACTAGGAGCTTGGCCCTTGTGAGGGATTCCTTGGGAGGGGCTCCAACGAGGTCTAGGGGGAAGCTTGCGCGCTTCTCGATACCTTGGTAAAAGTACCAGAGTCATTGACGGGAGTTTGCATATCTCTACCTTGCTCTTTAGCTTCCACATTTATATTGATCGTATTACTCCTTTTGCGATAGAGATAGCAACACACTAGCAAAACCGTAGTTGCACATTTAGATAGTTTATCTATTGCATAGGTTTTGATAGGGTTAGAAAAAGAGGCCATAGTTTAGAGCTAGAATTTTAAGTTGTCTAATTCACCCCCACCTATTAGGCATCATGGTCCCCTACAAGTGCGACCACCCAGACAATGATCCTGCAATATAAATATATAGGACGGGTAGTATATGATTTAAAAATAAAATATATGAACTCGGTGATGAAGAAAACACAACGAAATTTATAAGGAGCAATGTATTGGTGAATTTTATATCCTATAGAGCAGTTTATGTTTATTTGGAGTGTATTCATAATTGTATAAAGGACTAAATCTCCGTGCTTAGCACTGGACATAGGAGTAAAATTTAATGAGTGCTGAGCACTTCAAAATGGAGAGAATACTTAGCAATTAACCGTTGCGAATTTTAGAGAGTGCTTAGCACTATACCATGGCGAAATTGGAGAAAATGGAGAAATTTGGAGACCCATGACGAAAATTGGAGATCATGGCGAAAATTGGAGACCGTGGCGAAAATTGGAGACCGTGGCGAAATTTGGAGACCGTGGCGAAATTTGGACACCGTGGAGAAATTTGGAGACTGTGGAGAAATATGGAGACCATGGAGAAATTTGGAGACCATGACGAAATTTGGAGACCATGGAGAAATATGGAGACCGTGGAGAAGTTTGGAGACCATGGCGAAATATGGAGACTGTGGAGAAATATGGAGACCATGAAGAAATTTGGAGACCATGGAGAAATTTCGAGAACATGGAGAGTGCTTAGCACTATACCGTGGTGAACATGGCAAAATTTGGAGAGGTAAACCGACAAAGCGGACTCAGCCATTTAGTATGCCCATAGGCCCATTATACCGGTCCAATAACAATTGATGGAGAAGTCGGAGGGGCATGAAGGAGGTGGAGCAAATATTACGGAGGGGGCAAACAATGCGGTGGGGTCAGCGCGGTTTCCCAAAAACCCTAAAGATAAAGGGTCGGGGTTGAATTGTTTCAATCCACCCATGGCAGCGCACTCTCCTCATTTCGTATTAGCACACCTTCCTCGCAACCGCAGAGTACTCGGTGCTTTGCCTTCTGGCACACTGCTATAGCCGCAACCGTAGCATCTCTGCAATCAAAATCATAGCCAAATAGAATCAAATCCGATCCATAGTGAAAGGCGGGGAGAAACGCAGCCACTCGAGCCTGAAGAAGCTAGGGAGGGAGGTGGCGGAGAGTACCGACGAGGTCTGTCGTGACCAAGAGTGGGTCAAATCTATGACCACCTAGAATATCCAAGAAGGAATGGTGTTCAAAGGTGTCTTGCTTGATCAAGCAATTGCTGGATGGTGCCCCATTGTAGGTGAACTGTTCCCGACCCCCGATATGAGCGAACTCGTTGTATTCATGGCTTATTTTGTTCATGGATTTGGGATTCCTGCACATCCTTTCCTGTGGAAACTTCTTCAATCTTTCATATCTCACTCCCAATAGTATCCTTCATATCTCCCTCTTCATCAATCTGTGCGTAGCGTTCATCGGAATCACTCCACACTTCAATCTTTTTCACTATTTCTTCTCCCTCAAACCCTTTCCTAGATCTAGGTCCTCCAAAGTGGTCGGTGGTGTTTATCTGCAGTTGAGGGATGGAATGGTTAGAGAATACATATAAGTGCCTCTTAGCATGTCATTAAAGGATGGAATGCTAAGTGGTTTTATATTAGAAATGCAGAACCGAGCCTATCTGCCGATGTAGACCACTTAGCAGTGTCAAGTGCAAACTAGTTGGCAAGACTGAATGGTGAGGAGATGGCCTAGGTCACTAAGCTTCTGCAAATTCTAGGTCAGATGTGGAACAATCTTAACAAAGTTGGTGTAGCCATCAACTTCATTTGTCACCGGATTCAGCCAAGCAAGGAGAGAGTCCACCCTGTGTATGAATACGCAGGTGATGAAGATACCACACGGGAAGCCCACAAGAGGATAAGTTCGGAAGTCGCCTATGCTCGGCTCCTAGAGCTTCTTTCAACTAACACCCAACTAAACAATGTGGGGGCAGCAGAGGGCATACAACATCATGAATCCACCACCATGGGTATGAGTGTACTAGTTGAAGTACTTATAATGTCAAATCTTGATGATGTTAAAATGTCTTCTTGAAAACTTGTGGGCCAGATCGAGCTGTGTATGCCTCCGACGTGCCAGATGGCACCTGGCCAAAGGGCATAGATGCCCATCCAACCTAAGCTCCTACCGTTCCACCATTAGAGAGCAGTTCGTTGTCCTCATCCGAGGACATGGTGGAGAAGCCTCCTAGGCGTCCGCAGCTGCCACGCAGGAAAGAGCCGACCCTAGAAGAGCCGACGAAGAAGAAGAAAACGAACAATCCATCAGTACCCAAGGGTGTAATCTCAATGAGAGAGCCTCCGGCCAGTCAACAAATCATCATGGACTGGTCGAACGATGATGAAGACGCAGGCGAGATGCTACAACAACAAGCTACGTGGATGGCCACTCCGACATCGACCGCCAAAGCCTCCGACCTGCTAGCCCAAGGCGTCGTCGGCCAGAGATCCACTCAGGGCAAAGTCCCCAAGCCTAGATAAGAGGCTTCGACTGAGAAGGCCACTGCGGCGAGGATAGAAGCACCAGAGGTGAACTGGCCGCCTCCTGTGTTCTCAAGATTTTTACAAGCATCTAGAAGGCAGGGGAGCTCCAAAAATCCTCGGCCATTCAGAGCTACACGTAGGTGGTCCGACGAGTAAGTGTTTCTGCTCTAGACTTAGTCCAAGCAAAACCATTATGGTGTATCGATGATAAGACATCATGTTGTAGGGAAACATTGGTCGAGGTGCTTCACTCAATTGACGTCTACGCTGCTTGGTGGGCAGCCGAGCCAAGTGCCTTGACAGCCACTACTCAGGGTGCTGAGGCTGGATATCCAGAAGAAACAAGAGAGGCACCTATAGATCAGGCTGGCCCCGCACCCGGAGCAAATGAACGAAGATGTTTCTACCGAGCCAAGCAGTCACCTAGAGCCAAGGGCTAGTTCCTAGGCTCAGATGCCAAGGATGAAACTTATCCCCTCCGTCCGACCATGAGCCAGCCGAACGCCGAGGTAGGCAAGGGAGTCCCTCGAGGAGGTTGAAGAAATTGAGCGTGAAGCGCCAAATACCCGGGATCTTCCTCCTCAGCTTTTGCAAGCCTTCATATGTCGTGGAGATATGATGGAAGTGGTGGAGGATGAGGAGGTGAGCGAGGAGGTGAAGAAGCTCAGGGTTGGACTAGCGTTGGTGTCTAGCCAAATTGAAGTAAGTCGGTCTGCGCAACCAATTGAGATTACAGATTATGACTGTTAACTGCTGGTCACCGCAGGAGGTAATGAAGATCTCTGAAAGCCACAAATGCTAGCTAGAATGGGTGGCTCCATCGGTTGTTGAAAACCAGAGGTTACGTGAGTCTATGAAGACTCTAGGAAAGATGCTAGCTAGGGCACACGCCAACCAGGATAAGCTATGAGCAGAAAAGACGTAACTTGAAGTAGAGAACTGGGAGCTGAAGAATTAGCTAGGCGATGGCTTAAGTCGAGAAAAAAGTATGGCCTTAGGCTCTTTGGTGTATTACTTTCATATCTTCAGTTTGCCCATGCTAACCAAAATCTTTTATTGGTGTGGAGCTTGTTGAAGCTCTAAGGCAGGAGGAGGCTGAAGCGGGGTTGGCGCATGATGCCAAGGTGGAGGCGGAAACCAAAATGTGCTTGGCGCATGACGCCAAGGCAGAGGTGGAGACCCAAGTTCTGCTAGCGTGGGAAACCACAATGCTAGTGGAGAAACAAAGGGATGAAGCTCAGACGTCAGAAAATTGATTCACCGATGAACTACAATGTGAGTTATTCTTCATGTTAATACTCATCTTGCTATGAGAATCTTTTTAAGACGATTACCCTCCTTGTCTGCAGTGATCCAAACCAATAGTCAGGCACAATTCCATGACTTCGCGCTCTGGCTGGAGGCTAGTAAAGAGATGATGAAGTCCATGATCGATAGGATAAAGCCTGGGCTAGACCTCATCGACCCACAGTTACTGGAGCCCGATAGGCGACCGTAGTCAGATGTCATCGTGGAGAGGTGTAGGTCAGCACTAGAGAACTTCAAGCATTATGCTCGTGGCATCGCTTGTTCCATGGTAGGCCATGCACTAGCGGTTGTCTGGTCGTTTTACCCCTCGGTGAAGCTCGAACGAATCGATGGTGGCTTTGCCCAAAATCTAAGTGACGAGCAAATCACCGTGCTAGAGGAAGAGGTGTCTGATTTGGCAATCAAGCTAGCGGACGACTTGGATCTATTCGGCGATGCTGATCCTCAACCATGATGACATGTAACAAATTTATCTATGTTATGCCAAACAGCTATGTATGAAACATTATGTTTAAGATGTATGAAATGTTAATATTTAATATTAACAATGCATTGTTAGTCCTTTATCGTGTTATCTGCCCTAGCTATTCCACACCCCATGGCGTTAAGAGCTTAGATCCTATGCACGCTTAGGAATATAGGTATCGTCGAGGAGCCACTGTCGGCTACCCATGACATAGAGCACTATTGCCCTTGCACGTTTAGGTGCTAGACCGAGAATAGGACTTCTTCTGGATAATGCGAAGGAGAAACATGGCTGGTCAGCAAATCGAAGGGTGATAGTATATGTCATCTTAAAGATGTTTAGTATGGAGAAATAAGTAGCTTGAGAAAAATTATGGAAAACAAATGGAGAAAATGTCACATATATAATTAATATTAAAATACATAAAAAAGGTACATATCTTTAGTATAAGGTCTCAAGGATAGAAACGCCTAAGGGGTTTAATGCACCATGAATTAGGGTGTTGATGCCGTCTTGATCGCAGAGCCTATATGACACTAATCGGGTCACAGCTTTTATATGTATGGACCTTCTTAGCATCGGTGATGCAAGCCTCCATTCTGGCCGAGAGGTCTATCGCTTCAGCAATGGCGAGTCCTTCTCTTTTGCATTCATAGGCGGTGGAGACGTTGGCGCACAGGGTGAGGACACCCTACTCTGTTGGAATCTTCAACACCAGATATACATAATGGGGCACGGCCATGAACTTGGCGAGAGCTAGTCGGCCAAGGATGGAGTGGTAGGCGGTGTCGAAGTCTACCACAAAGAAATTCACGTACTCAGTACGGAAGTGGTTGGGACTGCCAAACTGGACTAGCAAAGGTTGGGATGCTCTGCCAGGTATAATACCCCAAAATGGAGAATCAACATGGACGAGATCATCCTTTGTGAGGCCTAACTTAGTTAGGGCTCCGGCGAAGAGCATATTGAGGGCACTCCCACCATCGATAAGGACCTTCTTGAACCGCACGTTGCGAATGGTTGGATCCAACATGAGTGGGAAACACCCAGGGTATGGGATATCTGCCCACTTGTTGGCCCTACTGAATGTGATAGGATGCTTTGACTATAGCGATCCATCTAATTTATAAGAGCACAAGTGCAATAGCAGCCCATAAGCGGTCACACTATCATAATTAAGCCCATATAAACCTGATAGTCCGTCGAGTACCATGAAGGGTCTTGATTAACCATCAACATACAACCAAGATCATACATGATTCAACATACATGTCACACATTACATAAAGTTCACAAATACATTTCATCCATCAGAGTACGAATTTAGGTTATTACAAACCAAGTTCAGTAAAATAGTAGCGGAAGCAAATTAAAAATTTGAAACCAACATCTACAACATTTTTAAATATAGTGCCAGCTCACGATCACACTTCCACAAAAAACATAAGAGAGGGATTAATAAGAGATGCCTGCCCAGGGCTTACTCCTTGTCCACGGCGGGACAGAAGCAGATCTTGCAATAGCCATGATAAACTATACGATCTGCAACAATGGGAATAAAACCCTGAGTATGAGGAGGTATTCAGCTGGACTTACCCGTCATTTCACAGAAATTGTCATTATCATCATGAAATTATTACCATGACAGAAAACTATACATGCAACTATCTAGTTGAATTATAACAAAATAATTAACTAGCTGCCTATAAAGAAATACGTCTAAGCCTCACTAACAGTATCAACAGATTATATGCATTACACACCACAGAAAACATCATGGTTAAGCCTAACTAATTTATTTGTATTCATTTATTATTTTTCTTAGATAATAAGATGATTTAAAGGATAAATATTTATTTTGCTTAATAAATAATGAGAAAATTACAGTATCCTACAAATGACCCTAGTAGTCTACTATATAAATTTCATGCCATTTGGATAAGTATAGCTACCTTTACAAAAATGACAAGTTACATATGCTTATTTTAGCAAAAATAGTTTAGCATAGTGAAAAGTGTCAAGCAATAGATTTAATATTTTCCTACTTTCCTCCTAGCACGAGAATACTATATAAAAATTGGTATGCTCATATGTTATGTATTTTTATCCCAATTAATTTCACTAGAAACTAGCAATTAATTAGGATTAAATATGAAGACCATATTATAAGTATGCTTACTGTAGGTTTAATATTTTTCCTAGCTAGAGCACGTCAACACAAGACTAGCAAAATTGGAATCCCAACTTTATCACCTTCATAGATCAAGTTATGCAATTTATAAGATAGAAACTATTTTAAAAGCACTTATCTTGCTCAATTTAATTCTCTAAGAAAAATACCCTAAACAGTAGATTTCATATTTTTATCAAATAGTACACTTCAAGATGAATTCAACAAAATTTGGTTTGCACTATTTGGATACTCCTAGCTCTAGATATGAATTTGTGAAGTTTGCATTCAAATCTATGAAAATAAATCAAGAAAAAACATTTCAAAAACTGACTGACAGCTGGGACCCGTGAGTCAACGGGGCCCACATGTCAGCGGCACATAGAGCAGAGGCATGGCTTTACCAGCGACAAACTCGTTGATGATGAGGTCACCGACGTCATGTTCCTCACTCTCTTGCGCACCTACTAATACCCTAGGTTTGCTCGAAGGATAGCTAGAGCTAGCTCGCCGGCGAGCATGGTGGATCGGTGGTGACGCATGGTGGTGCTCTAGCCATCCTCGGCAATGGCATGGCCAGACGAGTGTGGCTACAACATCTATGAACCCTAGCAAAGCTCTACGGTGTGGATTGAGCCATGGTGAAGCAGCGGTGAGCTCCGGCCACGTGCATGGCGACACGGCGGCGCTCAGAGCACGACGGTGGTGTCACTGTTCCAAACTTCTGATGAGACAGCAATCGAAGGTAGGTCTCCATCATTAGGGAAGGTTCAATACCTCTAGACAACATGGTAACAGGTACCAGCGCAGGCTAAGGGCGACCGGTGAAGTTGGCGACGGTGAGAGCGTGCTTGCAGCCATGGAGGACGCGCACGGTGGCGGTAGCGGTTAAATAAATGACAACGTGAGCATGTTTGACCTAAGGCGATGATAGAATGAGGGATAAGGAGGTAGAAGGAGCAGTGGATAAGGCAGGCCATGGCAAGCTTGGAGCTCAGCGGCGCTCCATGACCATGGCGGCGACGGTAACGGCCCATAGGCCTTTAGCTTGGCTTGAGCTAAGGCAATGGCGGGTCGACGAGGTGGAAGAGGTGATGGTCAAGCGGTGTGCCCGAGAAATCACACAATGGTTTAGTGGCAGTGGCGTGCGAGCATGGTGGAGCTTGGTAATGGCGACGGCGGCGCTTAGCTTGCTGCTGCGGGTGGAGAGACAGAGAGAGGGTGAGAGAGCGAGAGTGAGTGAGTGTGGCGGCTTCACCTCCTTTATGTCCCCCTATTGGCCCAACCAGCTAGGCCAATGCCGGTGTGCTGCCACCACACGGCGCGCATGGCCTGGCGCGGTCGGCCACGATGGCCAGCCTGAATCGGCTAAGTGCCGATCAGCTGACTAACAACGCTACTTCGTTCCTCTATATCTCCTAATCTAGTTTGAGTTAGCAAAATTGGTATTAGTGAAAGTTGTAGAGCTATGTGAGATCTCCAACTTTGCTTTAGTAACCATCATCTAATTCTCAATGGTTTTCAAACTACAAAGCTCCAAAGTGGACTACATTGAAACTAAAACTCAGTTAAAGAGCGAAATTTCACGTTTTGAAAACTACATTTTGTTGATATTTGTGGGCTCTATTTGACCATGTTAGACACTGAATTAGCTCATGACCTTTAAATAAAGTTTGTTACACATGACAAGAACTATAACTTTTATTTAGGTCACACAGCCATACAAATAGTCTAAGCTACTGTTCAACTTTAGTCAAACTAGCATCATGAAAATGGCATTTCAAATAAAACCAACACTTAGAAGCAAATTTGGTCTATGTCATGAATATAAACATTGTTCCAATTATCATTCTAAATGTGTCTAAGGTGTTTTCATGACCTCACAACCATCTCATACATTGGTCATACATGATTGCAAGCATAAGCATATATATAAAATCAACATTTTATGTGATAAGGTATAAGAATGAGATGAAATTTCATATGCTCATGTTCATGAATGCTTGGATGATGCTTGTGCTCATGAAATGCAAGTGCCAAATGTAAAGCTTAACATTGGGGTGTTACAGCCCCTCCCCCTTATAGAAATCTTATCTCGAGATTTGAAAGACCTACCATTCCTCATAAAAGGCAGGATAAACCTCATGTTCCCAAGTGGCATCTTGTTCACTGTGGTTATTCCACACCACCTTGTAGAACTTAATGACCTTGCTCTATGTTACTCTTTCCATTTCTTCTAGCACATGGATTGGTTTCTCTTCATAGGTAAAATCCGATTGGAGCTTAATGTTGGTGGGTGCAATGGCTTCCTCAGGTATGCGAAGGCAACTTTTCAACTGACAAATATGGAAGACATCGAATATCGCACTCATCTCTAGAGGAAGTTGTAACTTGTAGGTGACATTTCCTTTCCGTTCAATAATCTAGTACGGCCCTACATACCTAGGTGCAAGCTTCCTTTTTACTCTAAATCTCTGCACTCCTTTCATGGGTGACACTTTTAAGTACACATAATCTCCCACTTCAAAAATTAATGGTCTTATTCTTTTATCAACATAACTCTTTTGTCTTGACTGAGCTGCTTTCATGTGCTATTGGATAACACGTACTTGTTCTTCCGCTTCAGCGACGAAGTCAATGCCATAATATCTTCTTTCTCTGGCTCAATTCAATTCAAGGGAGTTCTACATCTTCGATCGTACAAGGCTTCAAAAGGAGCCATCTTGATGCTTGCTTGATAACTGTTGTTGTAGGAGAACTCAGCTAAAGGTAGCCATTTCTCCCATGAACCCTTGGAAGATATAGCACAATCTCTCAACATGTATTCTAGGATCTGGTTCACTCGCTCGGTCTATCTAGATGTTTGTGGGTGATATGCTGAACTTCTGATTAGTTCAGTTCCCAAGACTCGGTACAAGTGTTCCAAAAAATGAGCTATAAACTATGATCCCCGATATGAGATTATGGTCCTTGGTACTCCATGTAGCCTCACGATCTGGGAAACATACAGTTCGGCGTACTTCCCGGCTAGATATGTTGTGTTAACTGGTACAAAATGTGCTGACTAGGTAAGGCGATCTACAATGACTCATATGGAATCATGACCTTGTTGTGCCAGCGGGAAGCTTGTAATAAAGTCCATACTTATTTCCTCCTATTTCTAGCCTAGAATAGGCAATGACTGAAGTAATTTAGCAGATTTCAAATGAATGGCCTTGACTCTACTGCAATTATAACACCTAGCGACATAGGCGGCGATCTCTTTCTTCATCATGGTCCACCAAAAATGGGTTTTCAAATCTTGATACATTTTGCTACTACCCAGATGGATAGACAACTTGGATGAATTAACTTCATCTAAAATTTGATTTCTAAGCTCACGGTCATTCGGTACCACAAGTCGGTCCTCAAACCATAGCACACCTCTTTCATCCAACCTAAAATGCTTGGTTTCATGTTCTTTCATCTTTCTCTTAATGTGAAGTACACCTACATCTGTCTTCTGTAGTTCTATGATTTTGCTCTCAAGTGAGCAACTGACAGTGATATTGTGCAGCACAATAGGATGTACCAAATTAAATCCATGTTCCAACAAGGCTTCCAAAGTGTTGCAATGAGATTTCTGACTAAGTGCATCTGCTACAACATTAGCTTTTCCTGGATGATGTGCACTTCCAAATTATAGTCCTTGATCAGCTCTAACCATCTTCGCTGCCTCATGTTCAGCTCAGGTTGAGTGAAGATATATTTGAGACTTTTGTGGTTAGTATATATGTGACATACGTTTGCCAATAAGTAATGTCTCCATATCTTCAACGCATGAACAACTGTTATGAGCTCTAAATCATGCATATGATAATTGACTTCATGCTTTCTCAACTGTCGAGAAGCATAGGCAATAACTCGGCCTTCTTGCATGAGCACACACCCTAAACATGTACCCGATGCATCACAGAACACATCGAAAGGCTTTTCAATGTTGGGTTGTGCTAAAACTGGAGCTGTAGTTAACAAGGTCCTTAGGGTGTGAAAAGCAGCTTCACACTCTGGCATCCAATTGAACTTTTCATCCTTCTGAAGTAGTCTGGTCATGGGCTTAGCTATCTTGGAGAAATCAGGAATGAAACAACGATAGTAGCTTGCCAGCCCTAGAAAACTCCGAACTTCATGAACCGAAGTCGGGGCTTTCCAATCCATGACTTCCTGTACTTTAGATGGGTCTATAGAAATTCAATCTTTAGATAAGATGTGACCCAAGAAAGGTACTTTGCTCAACCAGAATTCACACTTGCTAAATTTGGCATATAACTTGTCTTCCCTGAATCTAGACAAAATAACTCTCAGATGCTCTGCATGGTCTACCTCATTCTCCGAATAAATAAAGATATCATCGATAAACACAACCACGAACTTGTCGAGCTCGGGTATGAATACCGAATTCATCAAGTACATAAAGTAGGCATGAGCATTTGTCAGTCCAAAAGACATGACCAAATACTCGTACAAGCCATACCTAATGGACAAAGTTATTTTAGGTATATCCTCTGGCTTGATCTTAATCTGATGATAGTCGGACCTCAAGTCAATCTTAGAGAATACCTTTGCTTTTGCCAATTGATCAAACAAGATATCGATATGAGGCAAATGATACTTGTTCTTAATAATCACAGCATTAAGCGGCCTATAATCCACACACATTCTCAAGGACTTATCCTTCTTCTTTACAAATAAAGCTAGACATCACCATGGAGACAAACTAGGTTTAATGAGACCTTTGTCCAACAGTTCTTGTAACTGAATTTTAAGTTTAGCTAACTCATTTGGTAGCATCCTATAGGGATATATGTTGTACCTAGCACTAACTCAATCTTAAATTCCACATCCCTATCCGGTGATAAACCTAACAATTCATCTGGAAATACATCAGGAAATTCACAAACCACTGGAATATCATAGAGGGTAGTGGCTTGGATAGCACAAGACAAGTTTTGGAGATCAAAACTTCAGGGAAGTGGTACTAGAAAAGCATTACCTCCCTTTGGTTCTCTCAACATAATTGTTTTAGTGCTAGTGTTAATGAGAACCCCATGATCACACATCCATTTCATGCCTAAGATCACATCTATGGCTAATTCGGGCAATACTATTAGATCCACTGTGTACTCCCTCACTTGTATAGAGATGAGCACATCTCTGACTATCTGATTTATAGAGATAGTAGCCCTAGCTGAACTTATACTATAACCACCCTTGTTTACCTCAATTATTTTCTGAATCATACTTAGATGCAAATGCTTGGCTCATAAATGAATGAGAAGCTCCAGAATCAAATAAAACAATGGTGCGATGTTTGTTAATAAGAAACATACCAGCGATGACAACTTCTCCCACAGGAACTTCTTCAACAGCTGTGCAATGCATGTATCTCGGACATGCTTTAGGATTTGCCTATTTCTGATTACCCTGGTTTTGATTGCTATTCTTCTTGGGATAGGGACACTCCTTGGACCAATGGCCTAACTGATTGCAGTTGAAGCTGGCTGGTTATTCCTTGGTCCTACTGAGCTTCCTTGCCCTCCATTTCCCTTGGGTAGGGCAATGGTGAACACCCTATGGAATGTCTTCTGGGGGTGATTGGCCTGAGCTTTTGGTGGAGGAGGCCTAAACTTAGGCGCTGGTGGATGAAACTATGGCCTAGCCACCACTAGAGCCTTGGACTGGGAAGATCCTAATGCACCTTCCTCAGCTGCTCTTTTGCGGCCCTTCGCTGCTGCGTGCAAATTGTTCTAGTTCTCATTGGTCAAGGGATCGCTGACAAACTCATTGTATGTGGTACACCTTGAGTTGGCTATGGTCTTCATTAGTTTGGTGCCAAGGCCTCTCTTGAAGCTTTTTATCTTCTTTTTCTCCGTATCGATGAACCCTGCGACGTATTGGGACAAATTGTTGAAGGCATGCATGTACTCGGTAAGGGTCTTAGTCCCTTGTGTGAGTCGCATGAACTCGGCGGCTTTCATGTGCATTAGCCCCGGGGGAATGTGATGTCCCCTAAAGGCTAACTTGAACTACTCTTATGTGACCTATGAGTTGGTAGGTAGAGAGGACATGAAATGGGTCCACCATATCTCGGTCGGTCCCTATAGTTGATGGGATGCATATTCAGCCTTCTGATGCTTAGTAACCCTCAACAGATAGAATTTCTGCTCTATGGTGTTAAGCCATTCATCCGCTTGGAGCCTACTCCAGCATGAGTGTGAGTCATCTGCAAAGTTGCAACAATAAGTGATTGCAGATGAATTGTGTCATCATGCCAAACTAAAATTACCGGAGAGAATCTTAAATTCATCCAATAAAACAGAGGCATAATCATCCTTTCTCGCAATACGATATCACCAATTAGATCACTTATCATACTCGCAACATGTTAACATGCATGCCATATTTCACTAGTAAAACAAAAATGGAATTTCATTAAAGTTCAACCCATAGTGAGACAACATGCAAAGTGCCAATATTACACCGAAGTTACGTCACGAATACCAAACTTCAAGCTACAAGTCCATTACATGAATAACAAGGATACATCTAGCGCTTTAACTAGTCCCTAGGCAACTCCAAACTTTAGGGTGCTCGCTGTCAAGGTCAGAGATAGCATCGTCCTCATCCTCTAGCTCCACTTTTTCTTCCTCCCAACCATCATCTTCGACCATCATTTCTAGATCTTCTTCTTCCTCATCGAGGATCGGGTGCAGTTGGTTGTTTAGAAAATACACCTCATGCTAAAGATCAACCACCATGTTCTAGGTCTGTGCAAGCTGCTAGTGTAAGTCCATATCGACATGGTCCTGCTGCATGGTTAGGGCTTCAACTCTGTTTCGTGCTGCTTTAGCCAGGGCTACATGGTTGTTTGCTTGGATCCGTTGGCACGTAGCTATGACTGCCTCGGCACGAGTGGCCTCTAGTTGCTCCCGTAGTCCTACTAGCACTGCCTGATCATTTGCTCTTGCCTCTTGGGTGGCAGCTCTCTACTGATCAACTTGCTCCATTTGGGTGTGGAGATTTTCTAATGCTACATATGCCTGATCAGTTTCCCATCGAGCCTCACTTGCTTCCTTTTTGCGCTTGAGCACACGTTTCCTTAGCTTATGCTGTGCAGCTTTGGCTCTCATGAGCCTATCCATGCAAGTACTATAGGACACTTGCCAGAAGTCCCTGGTGTCCTGATGAGTATAGAACATCTTCATCACAGCAAAGATTGCACTCGTAGCAGGATTAGAACTGTCTGCCCGCTCATCCCGGTCTCGGATCAACGCATTGTGGTTGCGCTATGCCTAAACGACTGTGGATGGATCCACCCAAGGAAAAGTATCAGCGGCACTGCCGGTAAGCTCATCCCTATGCTACTGACATATCTGACTCAGCACCTCAAAAGCCACTACTCGGGCAGCCTCCTAAGGAGTTCTTCCTTTAGATTCTGCCCTCCATTCCTGCTAGAAGGGTGATTGGTTACGATCTAGTATAGTTAGTTGTACTTCATACCATGGTTGTCCCTCTAGGTATACTTCATTCTAGTAATAGAGGGGCAGTTTGTAATATCCCGCATAATGCAAGACTCCCTAAAGTAGGGCAAGGGTACCAAACATCAATAGGAAATTCTCACTTCTAGTTGGTGCTGCCATCTGTACCAACAACATGGTGCAACTCTCATGAGACAATGTCATAATGGATAAGAGTTACATAACCGAGGAAGAGACTTATAAGGGGAGGAATAATGCAAGTATGTAATAATGATTTATCATGATGCATGTACGTTCCGTACGTCCTCACAAACTTAGGAAAATTAAAACTTCTAACGGCATACACGGTGGCATACATATATTCTCTCATATATAATGTAACTAGTTGGGCTACACATTTCACTATTAGTGTACCTACATAAGAATTTTATTTTAGCCCAACTCCACAATTATATATGCAGAATGTAAATCTAGGCTCTAGGTTGCAATCTAAATACTTCCATATATATATACACCCATATATACTTCTGTATTAAAGCTACCCGAGAGTAAATACGTCTCATATATACATATAAATATGTATACACAGTCATATCAAAGCTAACCCATAATTAAATACCTTTGTATATATATGAGACATATATATACTTTAGTATCAAAGCTAACTCTCCCCATTAGACCGCACGCTCATATCTTGCGGTCATGCCACTGTGATGATAAGTGGCATCTTACCTTGGGCATAGAGGCATTTGATTCATACATTACCACTCAAATGAATGACATCCATACAATAGCACGCCGTATGAACGATGAAATGGAAAACCACCAAGTTAGTACTTAATTAGCCACATGAAGTCCTTAACTAGGCATAAAGGAAGTGATCACAGACACACTTTAGATTCAAACTTTAGGTTTAAACACCTATATATATCTATCAGTTGCTGAAACTAGTTTTGGAAAAACAAAAACCTTTGTTTTAAATACACATGTGGCAATTAATGTTGAATCTTGCTCTGATGCCAGCTATAGTAGAACCGACCAATTTATAAGAGCACAAGTACAATGGCAGCCCACAAGCAGTCGTACTGTCATACTTGAGCCCATATAAACCCGATAGACCGTCGAGTACCACAAAGGGTCTCGATTAACCATCAACATACATCCAAGATCGTACATGATTCAACATACATGTCACACATTATATAAAGTTCACAAATATAGTTCATCCATCAGAGTATGTATTTAGGTTATTACAAACCAAGTTCAGTAAAATAGTAGCGGAAGCAAATTAAAAGTTTGAAACCAACATCTACAACATTGTTTAAATATAGTGCCAGCTCACGATCACACTTCCACAAAAGCATAAGAGAGGGATTAATAAGAGATGCCTGCCCAGGGCTTATTCCTCATCCACGGCGGGACAAAAGCAGTTCTTGCAATAGCCAAGATAAACTATACCATCTACAACAATAAGAATAAAACCCTGAGTACGAGGAGATACTCAGCTAGACTTACCCGTCATAAACCAAAATAAAGTGACTCCAAGGATTATGCAAGGCTTTATAAGTGGAGCTAGCTTGACAACATTTTGCATAAAAAGTGACTAATTCAGTTGTACAATTATAACTCGGTCATCAAGTTAATTATAGTTATTCGTCTCTAGATTAGCAACTAACCTATGCCAAACATGTAGTATATCATTTAGTAGCATACAACAGTAACCATAGCCGGTGTATTAATTCCATGTTCATTCGAACCATCATATTCCATAACACAGTTACTACGATGTTGGTACTAGCCAAGTTTCTCACTATCCGGGAGAGACGGCGATTCGAATCAATTTCAACCAGCTAGGAATTTATTCCTAACACAAACCCAAGCAGACCAGATCAACAGTCACCTTATGTCACCTTTGGTATAACTCAGGTCCACATTTCACGGGTTTGTCCAGCGCCGCACAATCAGGGACAACCAGCTGCCAGGATGATAAGGACTACCCAACCCTTGGGCTCACGTCTAGCTCCCCGCATATCCTTACTATCATCCAGAGTGCGCACTTTTATAGAATGGGGTCCGGCCTGAGTTGAGCTAGTTGGCTTTGTGGTCGGAACGAGATATCCGGCTAGCTAAGTGAGAGGCATGCATTCAATCTTGTCAGAAGTGCCCAACAACGGTACGATCCTTAATCGACATAGACGGATTCACATGAGTCAACCTACACATAGACTCCTCCTAGTCTCCATTTACATTACCCCATGGTTCTTTTCCACGATAGCAAATATAGCCAACCATGCTTCGCTATCCACCTATATCTCGCAAGTGACAGAAAATCAACCGACTTCTACTGATCTAAGCATGGCTAAGCATGTATTCGATCCTAGACCTACATAGGGTTAAAGGTGTATATATCTAGACAAGGTAGTTCTATGCATCAAGTGTTTCTGATTCAACTCTTATAACCTAATGCATCAAACATAAAAGGACTCAAGTGATATTTTGTAAAGCATGGAAGGCTTAAAATACTCTGGGGCTTGCCTTTGAGGAAGAAGGTTGGCCTGTGATCCAGACACTCAGGGAGGTCATCAAGAGTTTGCTCCTCTTCTTTTGGAGCTATGGCCTATGGTGTTTCCTGCTGTTCCTCCTCTTCTTCTTCGTTGAACTCCAAAAGAGTTATCCCTTCGGGCGATCCTATATGCATGAACATGAAATAAGATATCATGAATGCATATATAATGACATGTATGATATGATATGGTGTGATGAAATGCATCTTCATAAGTGTTTTCAATAGCATTACATTATGGTGATAACAAGTTGCATCTTATTTTACTGAGTAGATGTATATCTCTTCTCTAGTAACTAGACAAATTCTCACCTAAGCAATTTTCTGGACTACAAGAGTGGAGCCACTTGTTTTGACCATAACTGGAGGTATACACATCAAAATAATATGGTTGTGGACATTCTAGAAATCTTATAAAATTTCCTACAATTTCTTTTAATCATATTAATGTGATTCAACAGTTATCTATGTAAAATAATTCAATCATTAAGATCTGTCTAGAGAGTAAGCATTTCTGACAGCAACTTCTAACATTTATAATTCTTAGACCATAAGGTCTATGATTATGGAAATTTAACACAAGGTATATAAGTAAGTTATCTACAACTTTGTTATTAACAAGTTTCATAGAAAAGGTCATTATTATCATGAAATTATTACCATAATAGAAACTATACATGCAGTCATCTAGTTGAATTATAACGCAATAATTAACTAGCTGTCTATAAATAAATACTTCTAAGCCTCACTAACAATATCAATAGATTATATGCATCACACACACCACATAAAACATCATGGTTAAGCCTAACTAATTTATTTATATTCATTTATCAATTTCTTAGATAATAAGGTGATTTAAAGGATAAATATTTCTAGTGCTTAATAAATTCTAAGAAAATTGGAGTAGCCTACAAATGACCCTAATAGTCTACTGTACAAATTTCATGCCATTTAGATAAGTATAGATACATCTACAAAAATGACAAGTTACATATGCTTATTTTAGCAAAAATAGTTTAGCATAGTGAAAAGTGTCAAGCAATCGATTTAATATTTTCTTACTTACCTCCTAGTATGATAATACTGTGTAAAATTGGTATGATCATATGTTATGTATTTTACCCCAATTAATTTCACTAGAAACTAGCAAATAATTATGATTAAATATGAAGACCATATTACAAGTATGCTTACTGTAGGTTTAATATTTTTTCTAGCTAGATCACATCAACACAAGACTAGCAAAATTAGAATCACAATTTTATCATCTTCGTAGCTCAAGTTATACAATTTACAAGATAGAAACTATTTTAAAAGCACTTATATTGCTCAATTTAATTCTCCTAGAAAAATACACTAAATTGTAGATTTCATATTTTTATCAAATATTACACTTCAATATGAATCCAACAAAATTTTGTTCACCCCATTTGGATACTTCTAGCTCTAGATATGAATTTGTGAAGTTTGCATTAAAATCTATGAAAATAAATCAAGAAAAACATTTCAAAAATTGACTAACAGTTGGGACCCGGGAGTCAACGGGACCCACATGTCAGCGACACATAGAGCAGGGGCGTGGCATGACCAGTGGCAAACTCATCGATGACGAGGTCATCGGCGACGAGGTAACCAGCATCGTGTTCCTCACTCTCTTGCGCACCTACTAGTACCCTAGGTTTGCTCGGAGGATCACCAGAGCTAGCTCACCAGCGAGCATGGCGGATCGGCGGCGGCGCGCAGTGGTGCTCTGGCCATCCCCAACAATGACATGCCTAGGCGACCATGGCTACGACATCTACGAACCCTAGCAGAGCTCTACGGTGCGGATCGAGCCACGGTGAAGCGGCAGTGAGCTCTGGCCATGTGCATGGCGGCATGGCGGCGCACAGAGCACGGCGGTGGTGTCACCATTCTGATGAGACAGTGGTTGAAGGTATGTCTCCATCATCAGGGAAGGTGCAACACCTCTAGGTGACATAGTAATGGGTACCAGAGCAGGCTAAGGGCGATCGGTGAAGTTGGCGACGGCGAGCGCGTGCTGCAGCCATGGAGGACGCGCACAGCGACGTCACGCGTTCCCACAAGATGGCGGTAGTAGTGGTAAAATAAACGATGACGTGAGCATCTATGACCTAAGTCGATGATGGAACGAGGGAGAAGGAGGTAGGAGGAGCAGTGGATAAGGCTGGCCACGGTGAGCTCGGAGCTCAGCGGCACTCTGTGACCATGGCAGCGCCAGCAATAGCCCATAGGCCTTTAGCTTGGCTTGAGCTAAGGCAATGGCGGGTCAGCGAGGTGGAGGAGGTGATGGCCAAGCGGTGTGCACAAGCAATCGTAGAATTGCATGGTGGTGGTGGCATGCGAGCACAACAAAGCTCGGCAATGGCTACGGCGGCGCTCGGCTTGCTGCTACGGGTGAAGGAGAGGTAGAGAGAGGGTGAGAGAGTGAGAGTGAGAGTGAGTGAGCACGGCAGCTTCGCCTCCTTCATCTCCCCCTATTGGCCTATCCAGTTGGGCCAACGCCGGTGTGCTGCCGCCATGCGGCGTGCGCGGCCTAGCACGGTCGGCCACGGTGGCTAGCCAATTCAAATCGGCTAAGTGCCGATCAGCTGACTGACAGCGCTATTTCGTTCCTTTATATCTCCTAATCTAGTTCGAGTTAGCAAAATTGGTATTAGTGAAAGTTGTAGAGCTATGTGAGATATCCAACTTTGCTTTAGGAACCATCATCTAATTCTCAATGGTTTTCAAACTACAAAGCTCCAAAGTGGACTACATTGAAACTGAAACTCAGTTAAAAACAACAAAATTTCAAGTTTTGAAAATAGCATTTTATTGATACTTGTGAGCTCTATTTGACCATGTTAGACACTAAATTAGCTCATGACCTTTAAATAAAGTTTGTTACACATGACAAGAACTACAACTTTTATTTAGGTCACATAGCCATGCAAACACTCTAAGCTACTATTCAACTTTAGTCAAACTAGCATCATGAAAATAGCATTTCAAATGAAACCAACACTTAGAAGCAAATTTGGTCTATGTCATGAATATAAACATTGTTCCAATTATCATTCTAAATGTGTCTAAGGTGTTTTCATGACCTCACAACCATCTCATACATTGGTCATATATGATTGCAAGCATAAGCATATATATAAAATCAACATTTCATGTGATAAGGTATAAGAATGAGATGAAATTTCATATGCTTATGTTCATGAATGCTTGGATGATGCTTGTGATCATGAAATGCAAGTGCCAAATGTAAAGCTTAACACTAGGGTGTTACACCGACCAGTCCTGATATTTGGGATTGGCGATCATGTCGTACTTGGTGATCGACATGACCTGCCGAGCGGTGAGCTTGTGCTAGTGTTTGCTCTCAGAGGCAGGACATCCTCCAAAGGATGTGGCAACTATTTTGTTGGCATCTTGGAAAGCAAGCCATGCATCCTTAGAATGCTCCTCCTCCTTGCCATCATCGGACTCGTTGTCCTTGTGCGTCTGCCATTTCTGTTGTTCATTGCGAAAAGCTTTGGCCATGCCATAGCATTGCTGCATGGTGTGCTTGTTATTCTTGTGAATTGGGCATGGACCGTCAAGGAGCTTTTCATAGGCAGCATTAAAATTGCTCTTAGCACGTGGCTGCTCTATGTTGTTGATGAAGTTTTCTGGTTGGCGGCGATGTGGCTGTGCAGTCCTCGATCCCTCTGGCCGATCATTATGCCAGTGTTCACGATCATCATAACACCTGTCATGATCTTCATAATGATGTTCTTTGTGGCGATCATCATCACGACGTGGGTGGTGATGCGAGCGGGAAGCACGAGCAATGTTGTCTTTGAACTATCGATCAACTTCTTTGGAATCTGCGTATGAGTTTGAAACCTTGAGGAGTTCGCCAATGGTCTAGGGCCTCTTGCGGTAAAGTTTGGAGCATGGCTCCTGATGGTGATGGAGTCCTCTGGAGAAAGCGGAGATGGCCTCGCTGTCCCTGATGTTGGGGATGGTGTTCCTTATTTCAGAGAAGCACCTAATGTAGCTTCATAGAGGTTTCCCAGAAGTCTGATAGAGTTTCTCCATATCATATTTCATGCCAGGCTGCTAGCACGTTGCCATGTAATTCTCAACGAAGATTTTCTTGAGATCATCCCAAGATTCAATGGAATCCTCCCTTAGGCCCATAAGCCAATTGTTGGCTATCTAGGAGAGCATGATAGGCAAATAGTTTGCCATTACATCGTTGTTTCCCTCGGCGGCACGTATGGTGATCTCGTAGAGTTGCATCCACAGCTCGGGATTAGCCTTGCCGTCATAGGGATCGACCCCAAAGATCTTGAAGCATGTGGGCCACTATACAGCTCGCAACCTTGGTATGAAGGGGTGGGGTCCCATCAACTCAATAACAGGGAGTGGTCGAAGGCTGACAGGGTCACCGTGTTGGTCGTCGTACTCCTATCGACGTTGGAGTTCTACCTAATGGTGTTGGTCATGATTGTTCTCGATGCAATTATGGACATCGAGATTGGCGTTGATGCGGCCATGGGCGTTACCACGTAGGGGTTGATTAACCTCCTAGTTGGTGTTATGAGCTGGTTGGCCATGCTGATTTCGCGGTCCTTGTGATCCAGGATTGATAGCGACATTGCCCCTAGACCCCCCTTGGACGATCTGACCGCTATGGTAATGACTCCCCCCATTACGGTGAAAACTATGGGGGTTATGACTGCGTGCGGTCGCTATCGAATAAGACAGAGCTAGGTTCCAGATGTCATTGACTTGAACATGAGCTACTTTAAGCAGTGCTTGAATCTTGAGTACCTCCGGCGTTGGTAGGAGTCTAGCCAACTCGTGGGTAGCCATAGCTAGATTGGCGCTCGGCGCCTGCTCTACTTGCTAGTTGTCCACCATGAGGAACTCTTGTTGAAGATTATGGGTGAGAGGCGGTGGGCCACCTCCAGCAGCTTGGATGACATTTTCTGCTTCTTTGTTGCGACATCGCTGGCGATCAGCATTCCTGGCTTCGCGCTCACGACGCTAGACACTGGTTTCTCCATTGATAGTGATGCTATCATGGCTAACCATGAAGAGCTCTCTCTCAAAGCCTAGAGGAAAAGGTGGGCAGGTGCTAGTAGAGCCTTCAAAGTATGGCTCAGGGCTTTCCTCTAGGATTGTTTGGAGCACGTCATCTGGAAGGTCTGTTTGGATTTGCACCATGTTTACCATTGGCGCGGGCTGGTCGGCCTTAAGGAAGTCGATCTGATAGAGGTCGTTGATGCGGCTGCGCTCGACATGGTCGGCAAAAAGATGGTGCATGGCATCCTGATAGATTAGACCCGCACCCACCAGCCCAAAAGAATAGGGCTTCGGCATGCTCTCTGTCGGGGCGGGGAGTGGTCAGAGTTGAACGGTACGCCCTTCTAGAATTACCGTGATCACCATATCAGAATTTAGCCACCTTGAACAAAGTGGCCGAGCAGGTCGCTCGGTTGTAGCGGCTTAGTGATCTTGGAGTATGAGAAATTCGTCGCTCGCTCTGGATTGATATAAGACCGAACCCACGAGGAGCTGGCATTCTGCTAAGCGGTCTGTGACCCGATCGGTGGATGCGATCAGATCATCATTGCTGATGGATCTCCTAACCCAGTGGCGGGGCGTTGGGATCGAAGATGTAGTTGCAAGTGTTAGCACAATCGGCGTAGGGTGATCATGCACCACTTCCACGATCTCCCCGTTGCCGTCGAGGCCGATGATCCAAGTCATGGATCTAACCATGTAGATCTGGCCCTGCTCAGGAAAGGCCATGGAGCTCAGAAAAGTGACCATCTGGTTGGCCATGGAATCAGCATGCACACCCCCTGCCTGGCGTGCCACCGTCGACGAAATCTGGTCGGCAGTCTACCGAGGGTTATACCAACGGGTAGTAGATGATCGGTGGAGGTGCATGTAATAGGAACCAGATGGTGACACAAGGCGTAGAGATAGTGATTTAGATAGGTTCGGACTGTCTGATCGACGTAATACCCTATGTCCTATGTCTTTGTTGGATTGTATTGAATATGAGATGAATTCGAGGGGTCCCTACCCACCTTATATAGTCTGGGGGTAGGGTTATAAGTCAGTTTATGCCTAGATCTATTTGGTTATAGAGTAAGTATTTATAAGGAATACGATATCTATCATATCCAAAAAGATCTTCCTTCATCATCAAGATGTCTTCTGATTGTCTTGCGGTGCACGTCGACCAGAACTGGGCACCATAGACCTTAATCTTATGGGTTGGACCTCCCCTGACGGTGCAGCCCATGTCTATTGTCGTGGGTACCTAGGGTTATACCCCCCACAGTATGCTGAGAAATCAGCTTACCATATAGAGTTCAAAAGGTGCCCAAGGCACACCCCACTAAACAGAAATAGGAAAACCCACAATATACTACTCCCCCATCACCTCAAAATAAGTGTTGTTTTAGTTTTGTCCTAAGTCAAGCTATTTCAAGTTTAACTAAATTTATATAAAAATTTGAGACTGTCTAGCCAGCTCTCGAGTGTTTTACTGGTGGGGAGCACTCGATTTTTTCACTATTCATCTTCCTCCTCTGACGCTCCATTATCGCGCGGTAGGGTCTCGCCGAAGCTCCATCGCCGCGCTCGCGGGGAGATCGTACTTCTAACGCTTTATTTGAGTCAGTCCTACGAAGGGCTCTTCAAAAGGCGCTACCCAAGTCTCCTTCGAGCTCCCCCCCTCCACCGCCGTCATGGCCATAGGCGCCCCTGCCCTGACCTGGCCCGACCGCCTCCACCACCGCTAGAACCCTAACGCCGCCCTCCCGTCGTTCCCACCACTTGGCATGCCTGGCTCCCTCGATTTCCCCATCTAAGGCAACTAGATTTGGAGAAGATGAGAGGGAGAGTCGTAGGGTTTTGAGAAGAAGAGTGAGAGAAAGAGAAGAGAGAAATCGAGTGTTCCAGCACTCTGTTGTTGAATAACATTTTTCTCAGAAAGTACTAATGTTTATGATACCAAATATGTTCATCCCAAGTAAGAGTTGAGGTCCTTACTAGCTTATTAGGCCAGAAAGTGTCACAACAACTTAGATCGACATCATATATATGGAAGCTTATATACTCGCTAACCTTTTTACGTGCAAAATATGAGGAAACATAGCTCTCATGTGCAACAGTGTCATAATATGATTCCTCCAAGCTTTTCCATGATTGAGAGCCCATGATTTATATATAGGAATATATCTATATAGTAACGTAAAGAGCAAGTTTCAGCCATCAGATCATACATACATATATAATAGCAAAAGTGTCAGTGTGTTGCAACGGAACCCAATACGCATAGAAACCAGACTCCGTATCAGCACAAGTTGTTAGCGGGGGTTACGAGTATTGGAATCAGACACTATATTCATCATCATTAGATGTGGGTTGTTCTAACTCGTATGAACATAGGTCATAAGTCCAGGTCAAGTAAAAAAGGTAAAAAAAAAGCAGGACAGAAGCAAACTTTCCACTATCTAGGTAGTTAGGGTGATGGACGACTCTTTAATATTAAGGTATAAATAAGAATAGGTATATAGATATAGATTGGACCGAATAACAAGCTAATTAAGATTAATTAGTTGGACCATCCGTTGATCTAGGTTGATTAGTGATGAAGATATCTATTTATTATTAGGAAATGATAAAAAGTTCAAAGATTCATAATGCTATACTTGTTATTATTTTTCTATTTACAAAGAAAAGCAAAGGACAAAAAAGAGAAAACAAAAAAGACATGGAAGCATGGGTATATAGAATAGATTAGATTGGATGACAAATTATTTATGATTTGAGTCATGGATTATTTATTTTTCTGTTTATAGAAAAACAGAAGTTAAAAAAAGAAAAATTAAAAAGTCATGGAACCATAGATATATAGATATTAGATTAGATAACAAATTATTTAGTTCTAGTCACGAAATATTTATTAGATTAGAGAAGGACAAAGAGTTAATTAAACCCCTAATATACTATATTAATTATTTTTGTTTATATGAAAAACGGGAGACAAAAAATGGAAAAAAAGAGAGGCACGTACAGAACCTTACGTGGGGAAGGGGAAACGAAAAAAATAAACAAAAAGAACCCGAATAGGACTTATCTTAAAAAAAACGGACGGTTGCATCTAAAGAAAAAACATATTTAATCAGGATTCCTATCTCTAGTTTCCTTAACATCGAAGTGATCTATTTGGATTAAAATTCTAGATATCTAGTCTACCTCAAAAAGTAGCCTTGTGCAAGATGGATGAGGACTCACGTATGGTACCTGTGTGCGTGACGGACAACTCTCTTGCACTTAACAGAAATTGGAACGTTCACGTGGAGAGATCTATTTGTTCGATAAAATTTTGTCTCTTTATTATTATTATTATATATATATATATATATATATATATATATATATATATATATATATATATATATATATATATATATATATATATATATATATATATATATATATTTTGTAGCCACTTTGAGTTATGATAATTACTATATTAATTTATGAGATTATAGTAACTCCTTACTAAGTGATTTATTATAACGTTATGATACATATCCTTATGTGTTATAGTAACCCAACTATCGTAAATTAGTATATAAAATTATCGTAAATGGAGGTGGCTACAGAATAACTTATTTTATAGTTAGCTATTGAATATACTCACACACACGCTATTCTACACCATAGGTATATAAATATAGATATAGATATATGGTCTTACCATTGGGAGCCCGGGGCTTACAATAGCTAATGGAGAGCCCCACCAGCCTAACCATTCAGGTCCGCGGAGTTGACGCGCACATGCAGGTGGGGGACCCTGCGGACCTAGTCCCATGTCAAGCTGCGCAGGAAAGTTTTTTATCACGACGTTGTATAGAAATTAGTAGTTGGATTATTTTAAAATTAACTCGTTGCCGCGTATAAACCTCTCATGCGAGCCAGACTTACAGCTGACATAACCTGACAAAATTGACGCATGCATACATGCACGCATCTAATACAATCTCTTTTATTTTTTCATCATAATTCATCAATAAAGCATCCGATTTAAAAACGACTTTCACCATTGAACTCCTGATATTTTTGTGCACGATTTAAGATCCATTGTGAATATTTTTTTGAAAAATTTAAAATTCATAAATTTGAAACTTGAATCATGGCACGTGATGGCCGATTGGATGTATAGAATCAATGGTTAAGATGTGCAAAAAAGTTTTTTTGCCCCGATGTAACATAGAAAACAGTAGTTGGATGTGTAAATATTAATTTTGTTACCATGTAAAAACCTCTCCACGAGATGGATATTCCACCTGACACAACCGTGATTGCCTCCACCAATATCATGCTTCCCACTATGGGGTGTATAATTAACATAGGAACAATGCATAAAACATGGAGACCGTAAACATAAAACATGGAGACGATCTCATCTTCTCCAAAATTTGAAATTTGAATCATGGCACGTGATGGCCGATTGGATGCATAGAATCAATGGTCAAGATGCGCAGAAAAGTTTTTGACGCCGACGTTGCATAGAAATTAGTGGTTGGATGAATAATAATTAATTTTGTTATCTCCTAAAAACCTCTCCGCGAGATGGACATTCAACCTGACACAACTGTAATTGCCTCCACCAACATCATGAATCCCACTATGGGGATGTATAATTAACATAGGAACAATGCATAGAACATGGAAACTGCAAGCGTAAACCATAGAGACGATCTTGTCTTCTCTAAAATTTAAAATTTAAACCATGACACGTGATGGCCGATTGGATGCATAGAATCAATGGTCAACATGTGCAGAAAAGTTTGTTGCGCTGAGGTTACATAAAATATTGTGGTTGGATGAAGAAAAAAAAATACTTCTGTTGTTGGTTTGCGTTTCCACTTTGTATTGTATGCATAGAAAAAAAAAGAGTATCGTACATAGAAACTAATTTGTGTACCTTGTGTATAGAAAGGGTTCTGGCTTCTGGGTGCTTGGGGCCTGGAACAATGCATAAACACTTTTCACTATAGTGGGCTATCCGTAATGGTCACAACCAACACCGTGCTTGTTTAATTTCTCTCTGGAGGATGTTTAATTAATAGAGAAACAGTGCATAAAAACTCAGTCAACAACTAAAGAAACCCATCAACTACAGGATCACACTGTGCGATCGCTGCAAGGCATAGAAACATATTTTAGTAGGAGCAGAAATCTTACAATGGCAAGAAAAGCATAGAAACATATTTTAGCATGCGCAAAAACCATTTGTGAAATTAATGTAAGCTACATAGATAGAAATGTCTTCCAAAAATGTATAGAAGTCTTCTAACAATGCATGGATACTTGTTCCTACAATGTATAGAAATATACTCTAACAATGTATAGAATTGTGTTCCAGCAATGTACACAATTGTATAAAAATATACAGACAACTGCTCCACACAATGTATAGAATTGTGTACCAACAATGTATCGAATACATAACAAGTTACAGTTTAGTCATGCATGGAAACTTATGCACAAACAACATATAGGAACACAAAATCAACAAACAAAACAATGAAAATGAATTCAACTAGTGTGGAAACCTATGCAACTAAGCATAGAAATCACCCAACATTTTCGAAATCACATTTTCACCATGCATAGAAACCTATGCTTGCAAAAAAAATCCTAGATGACCAATGCTGCCCTGGCCACCCAACCCTGTCCTGAAGTCGTCCAGACCGCCAGGTAGCGAGCCAGCGCGACGCAGTCACCGTCCGAGCAGCTTGCACGACGCAGTAGTGGTCCCTGCGGCCGATGCGCCGCCGCTGTCGTCCACGTGGCCGCCGCGATGCCGTCGAGGGGATAGGATCCGCTACAGGTCGGGAGAGGAATGTGCCACCGTGGGAAGGGCCGGAGAGGCGCTGGAGAGCCGGCACCGCGACCTCCAATGATGCATAGAAGTCTTTCTGGAATGCATGGATAACTGTAACAAGGTATAAAATTGTGTTTCAACTATGTATAAAATGTGCTCCAACAATGTACAGAATTCCAAATGATTTCTTGCTTACATGGTTGGCACAAGAAACATAGAAATAAAAAATCAAAGTACATGAAAACAAACTATGAGAATCATTATTTATCTAGTTTTTTAAAACCTGCACTGACCATCATAAATAAATATTTTATTTAGTCAGGTTGCCAAATCATAATTACTATGCATAGAAATTTATGTATGCAAGCACCGAAACAATTTGTCTCTAAATGGAACCATCGATTCTGCATAGAAAACCATGCTTGCTCGCATTGCTAGCTCTTCATTTGCCACAGTCCCATGCTGCGACCAAATCAAATCAAAATATGGCATAGCGACTATGGCTTAAGAAGCATAAAAAACCTGCGAGCGATTGGGCCAAAACAGATCAAAAATTTTCCGGGTGGGGCATTGGGGAGCCCGAGCGTCATTTGTTTTTTTGACAAACAGCCCGAGCGTCAGTTGGACCCTCGTGGTGCGGCTTCCCTTGGGCCAAAACGGATTTCTTTTTCTGGATGGAACTGTGAGTCCAGCCCATCTGGCAACCAGCCTCTGGGCTTGTAAAGTGGCCCGTCGTAAACACTGATCGACCCATGGAAATAAATAGGCTCCTTCCATTTTTTTGTGTGAACTACAGTACAACACTCAACACATGCCCTCTCATATACATGTACGCACACTTACCGTGGACGGACACATCTCCTACCACTAAAAGAATAGCATAGTCAAATCATATAATAAATTTAAGAAAATATGAGCATACACGTCGACTGACATATCTACTATCACGGAAAGAATAGCGTCATTAAATCTTAAAATAAATCTAGAAAAATGTGAGCATCCGTATCAAAGTCAAAGAATTGAATTCAAGTAGATAGCTTTCACCAAAAGGAAACTAACTACTGTTCAGCTGATGGTTTTGCGGCTGATAAGCCGGCTGATGCTGTTTTGTTGTGAGAGAAAAACATTGTACCATGGCTAAAAAGCCACGCTGATAAGTTCAAGCAAGCAGGGCGATGCGGGCTCCATCCATTTTCGCTGCCATAAGAAATAGGGTATTTGTTAAAACTGATGAAGCATAACATGAAGCAAAAGTACATTAGCACCAATGCCACGGTTCCATTGGAATCAATGAATGTGCATCTTCCATCCTACAAAAATTGTCATTTCAGCTATGGATTTAGACAAATATTTGTCCACATGTTCCCTCGTTTTCAAATTATAAGATGTTTTCGCTCTCTAGATATGTAATTATATGCACTTAGATATACACTATATGTCTAGACATAGTAAAAGCAATATATACTAGAAAAAAACAAAATGTCCTAAAGTTTACTCTTTTTAGGACATAGGAGTATCGTAAGAGATAGGACTGAAAGTGGTTTTTTCACATAACTGTAGACACATATCTGACACAGATTATATATGTTTTTTGTTTAAAGAAACAAGGAATATACTAGTATATGTTTTTCTTTGACTGGCATAAGGAGAAGTATCTCATCATGAGAAGAAGAATAAATCCATTTGATATGAAAAAAAAACAAGTGTCACTGTAGGTAGCTGCACTCAAATGACATCCCCTGCCAGATTGTTATTATAATACTCCAAACGGTTAATTCCAGCCAAGAGAATCAAAGCCATGTCCCATGTAGAAGGACTCCTAGCAGAGGTAGCAGCTGCTGCGTGCCGGCGTGGTCGCCGGCAGGCTGCACGCACAGACGGCGGCACAGCGACATATCAAATCGCACATTCACGGGCGTCGCCGCGCTGGTCACATCACATCGCAGGTCAAACTGCAAAGCCTTTGAAGCCACTGGCCACAGCACGCACCCCTTGCGACACAGCAGCGCCGCACGTACCACGTCTACGACTCGTCCAGTCGTGCTAGGCATGGTACTAGCTGGCTGGCTCGCTGCAGCAAGGAGCATGTAGCAGTACGGTGTACTACGTCCTGCAGTATGCACTCTGCAGTGCAGTGTGCAGAGGCCAGAGGCACGCAGCCAATGTGCCATCATGGTCAGACCGTCGGAGCAGAGTACAGTACTAGGGCAATGTGCTGCGTGCTATCTTATCCTATCCTGCGCTGCCCACCCCGCATCTTGTAGTTGTAGGACTATCGGAATCGGAGCGGCGCCGCCCAGTGTTTTGCAACGACGGCCGGTACGCACGCCATATCACGCGGCAGGCCAATGGCAGTTTGGTCATTGTGCCGAGAGGCTAGGCGCGTCGTGTTCGGCGTTCTGCTTCCGGTTCCGGGCATCCGGCGGCACCCCCCGTCCGTCCAACTGGCAACAAACAAGGTGCAGGCGTGCAGTGACAAGCTCCCTCGTCAGCCGCGTCCGCCGTCCGTCCGCACGCGTGCACGTCGAATCCGCAGCGTGATGATGCCTCCTCGCCTATCATCGCCGGCCGCGCCGCAGACAGAGCCCGATGGAGAAAGAAGCGAGCAGCCGCGTTGTTGTGCTGGCCCGGGCCACCACCAGGTCACCGAGCTTCACCGACCGCCGCGTGGCCCGCGCGCTGCCAAAGCGCCGGCACCGCTCCCGGTTACTCCCGACCGGCGGATCTCGGCGCTGACCCTGCTCGATCTCTGTCACGGCACCGCACCGCGTGCAACCTCGCGATGCATGCCCAGTTGCCCCGCTTGTTGCGTGCCCACCCAAGTGGCCAACTACCCCAAGGGGGGAGCAGAGCAGTAAACATGAGAGAGGGAGTAGACGAGGAGGAGAGAACACGGAACAGGACAGGACAGGAGGGAGTGAATGCGATGCGATGCGATGGAACAGTGAAAGCTGGCCCGGCAGGCTGCAGACAAAACGGAGGGAAGATCTGCCATCGACAAGACGCGGCCTGTCTGCCCGTGCCCACTGCCCTGCGCCGCTGCCCGCCTCTTCTGCCGCCTCGCGTGCCACGCCCCCGAGGCCCCGGCCCCGGCCCTGCCTGCGCTGCAGCTGCCGCGTACAAACCGGACAGCCGCATTGCCTATGCGCGCGCAGGCGCAGCGGCGCGTGCTACCGATAACCGCAGACCGCTCCGACTGCTGGTTCCACGGCAACGGACCCGGGACGTCCGTACTGACCATATGCACGAGGAGTAGGCCGACGCCGACCCCGTCTCGCACGCGGCTATTTTGGCAACTATCCTCTCACCAGATACAGGCCTGGTTAAGGTCATGTTTCGATACCCTATGAAATTTGGAAATCTTGATCCTAGATAGACATTCTGAAAAATCTGGATTCCAGACTTTAGGCTTGTTTGGTTGATAAGTCATGGCTGAAAGTACTGTTGGTTGATTTGATATGAGAAAAAAATATTGTTCGTTGACTGAAAAAATATGGCTTATAAGCCAAACAAGCCCAAACAAACAGGGCGTTTAAATTTTACTCCCTGCGTCCATAAAAGAACACAAGTTGATCTTTTACATTCAACGACAAGTTGACCAGGGGCGTAGCTAGAAATTACTGATGGGCAAGTGCTAAAAGATATATTATTAGGGAGGAAGGACAAATTAATATTTTTTATTAAATTATATAGCAAAATGTCATGTGCATCTTGGCCTCCTCAGCCCCTCACTCCCTCCGTCCCTGTAGCTGGCTCACTTTATAAAATGGCATGTCTTGCACACAGCACCACCACTGGGCGACTTTTGTCATTATGGGCTTCTCTAGGCTTGTTAAATTCATTCATAACCCGAAAACTCAACAAAGCTACTCCTTCCCTTCCAAATTATAAGACGTGTTAGCTTTCATTCCAAATTATAAGACATGTTAGCTTTTTTTTTTAGATACGTTGTATTTACTATGCACATAGATATACACTATCCTGTTCGCTTGCTCGTAAACGATCGTAAATTTTCAGCCAGAAACAATGTTTTTCTCTCACACCAAACCAGCCAGCAGTAAATAATCCACGATCGTTTACGGCCTCCCGAACAGGCTGTATGTCTATGTCTAGATACATAATAAAAGCAATGTATCTAGAAAAGTCAAAACGTCTTATAATTTAGAACGAATTTAGTAGTAAACAAAGACAAAGAAGGCGAAAGTAGAAAGAATAAAAAATCAGTTGTTACCTCCCTATGAAATACTCGGTTATAATATGGTTTAAATTTTTTATATAAAAAAATCCAAAAATGTATAGTATATTGGAGTAGTTCTCTACATTTTTAAAAAATAATTTCTGTTGTTATCCCTCGACTGAAAGTCAGCCAAGCAAGCACGTCAACTGTCGAAAAAAACCCGAACCTTTATTGCCATTTTATTTTTCAAAAATTCTTCAGTTATTTCCCACTTCGAGTACATCACACCTGCCCCTTGCAGTTGCCCCGCGCGACACGTTAGCGATTTCCATGTCATGGTTGGAACAAACCAACCACAAACTCTTACATCCATATACCTTCGATCCGAGTCGCATCACTGAAGTCATCCACCGCCCACGTACACCTTCGACAGCGCCGCGGCCCGCGGATGCGAGACGCCGAGATTCCTCTGCCGAAACGCGGCGAGTTTGGGTCGACACGACCGACGCCAGCGCACGCGGTGGCGACCGGGTCCGGGGTTAGGTTAGGCGGCACGTCACCGTCCTCAGGTGCCCTCAGCCATTGCTTTCTCCACCTCTCCTTCCTTCCTGTCCATCGCCAGCTCAGGTCAGGTGGCCTCTACCAGAAGACCACGCACCTGACCTAACCAAAAATCAGTTCGGTTGCGAGTCTAACCACCACAGCGGCCGCCATCCAGGACCCCACGTCCGAGGTCGGCAAGCGGCCACATCATGTATCACGCTTCCCGAATTAAGCAAAGAAGCAACGAATTCAGCAGCAGAGACACAATGGTCCAACCAATTTTCAGGAGAAAATGCAGCAAACCAGGATCCATCATAAGATAGCAAGCAAGCAAGCAAAGACGAACAACTACAAAGCTGTTTGTTCCACGGGATGAACTGGGGAGAGGTGCGTTTCATAGGTTGCCTGGACAGAGGCAAAAGCGACAGTACATGGATACAGAGTTCAAATAACAGCTGCAAATGCTAGGTGACTGGCTCTACTAGGGGCCGGCCGGTTCTCACACGAAGGACCAGTTCACGAACATGAAGGCGAGGCAGTGCGGGGTGTCGTCGTCGCTCAGGACCTTCCACGCCACCGCCTGCTCGTAGGACACCGGCCGCCCCATGCTCGATACACACATGCCACCGGGGAGGTACGCGAAGCCCTGGAGTACACACAGATTCATGGTGTCATTAGCATTTCAGAGATGGTTGGCATTGGTAGAACCTAGGAGGTTGTAAGGAAGAGAGGTTATCGCATACCTGCTGCATAATCTTAGGGTACTCAGTGCAGAGCGCCTTCCTGCCATCATCATCAAGGATCTTCTCAAGGGAGATGTCCTGGAGAGCAATCAGTGTCGTCTCCAGCATGTCGAGGCCAGCTTGGTTGCCAAAGGTGAACACAGGAGCAGCCTGAATTTATGGTTTCACAAAACTTAACATCAACCAGACAACACAATGCCAAAGTTACGAATTCACGAAACAAGCACGAACAACCAATTACCTTCAGGGAACAGCACATGATCGAGTCTGAGTGCTGCCACAGTGCTTTCAAGGAAGCATCCGTGCATTGGGTGTCTGTGCGAAGAAGTTCAGCTCCAGTGTGAAACCTGAAATTTTAACACGACCAGAGATTACTAACTCATTGCACAATTGAACAGAGTATAATATGATTCAGACAGAATAATTGATAGGTCAGCCCATGCTGCCCCACCTCTCTAAATAATTCACAAAATTGATAACCAGATTCAGGAAACAAAAGAGTTTTACCTGTAGCTCCTGCCAATCCACCTCGCAAGCGTGTGTGCCTCAGGAGATCCTGGAGATTGCTTCATTTCAAGCTGCCCACCAAGACGGGAAGGAGCTATTGCCATGGCCACCCTCTGCACCGATGCCACCACAGTCCTGACATATTGCCTGGCCATTGCTGCAACGCTTTCCCGTAGGTGATTCTCATATGAGAACTGGAAAGCAATGGTCAGCACTAATCTTGTGTTGCAGGTGCTAGAGGCATCACTTGAAGCACGAGTAGTCCCACCAGATCCAACCTCAAGAGTAGATGCTAGGTCAAGTGTGCGTGTGCCTGATGGTGGATCCTGCCAGTTCATTGTTACCAACACATCGTTAGTTTAGCCCATCACAAACAGTAACACTACAAGCACAAAAAAGTAGTACTAACTGTCTTTGCATCCAGTGGAATGACACGGAAGCCTGAGGGCAGCAGTGGTGCATCATCAGCAAAAGATTCATCAATGGGTGCAAATACAAGCTGTGCACATGCACCAGCTGCATTTTCATCCGCGCCACTGCACAACTGCAAAAGAATATACAATGCTGTGAGGCTGATGCAACAACACAACTGAAATGAAGACAAAGTGAAAATGCTATCTGATCGTATACCTGCAGAAGATACATATCTCGTGACAGAACAACTTCATCATGGCAGAGGCTGTGTCCCTCAAGCCTAATAACCTCCAAGAACTGCAAACAAAAGTCAGTTTGATGAAAATGATCAGTCAATCAATGGTGTAAGGAATTTATTAAATTGAAATTAGCTAGAAATTACCTCTTCATGCTCTAAGGTATGTGCAAGCGGCAGAATAACCTGGCTGCCCATAAACCCACTAGCGCGCAAGCCAGGAACTGCATATGGACTAGCCCTCAGAGCAGCGGCAGAATAAGCATCAACACCAGGATCAGCCCATTCCGAGCGATGCTCCCTCAGAAATCGTACTAGTAGGGCAGGTGGCACATTCTACATTGAGACAAAGTCGTAACATCTTTGTTATAATCATGTTATATAACATCAAACAAGTGCATCACTGTAGCTAGAACTGGACAGATAGGAGTACAAACCTGAAGTAGCATTGATGCCTTAGCACACAGGATGCCACCTCCAATCGCAGTAAACAGCTGGGAGGAGTTGACATGAGAACCAATAAGTTTGTTTGGAGAAGAGTTGATAGCAATAGTAACATCCTCAGCACCGTCACTGCTCATCAGTGACCAACCATCATCTGGAAACCCATTGACAGCATCATTGAAACCCCTGTAAATTACGTTAAAGAAGTCAGAAGTGCCATGTGTATGGGTCCTGGCGATAAATTAAATCGGCACAAATGGTAAATGAGAACACCAACCACAAACCTGCTAAGCCTCTGGCTAAATGTTCTCAAAACTGCTGGCTGGCGGCCCCCTCCATAGGGCATTTCCCCACTAGATTCATGTGCAATTTGCCTAATGTGACGCAGTGCCTGCATCATAGAAATAAGAAATCATGACTCGGTCATTCATACATCAGTGGCAAATAGTACTTGATACCAATGAATTACTGAGAAAGCAAACATACAGCAATAGTTGTTTTCTGTGCAAGAATCTTCGGAGATTCATAAAGTGGTCTAAGGACCTCAGGCACACTCCAAGCCTACAAGAAGGTAAGATTGATCAGATGCAAGCACAAAAGTTTTTATTCAAGTCTAGAGATCTGGTTAAAGCGTCCAAATTGGACAGGACAATGTTGATTCCACTTACATCCAAATCAACATGATCCACAATGTGAATCATGGAGCCACCTCCCTCACAAGGTCGAATTAAATAGCCACTAGGAAGCACATTGGCTCTGACAAAATTTGGAGTGTTGGGTCCTGATGGGCCTCCAGTCGATTGTGTCAATGATCTCTCACAGATCTACAAAACAACACAAGAAACAACAGTTACCAACTGTAAGCACAACAGATATCCTGAGAGGGCAATCAAGTAGCACCTAACATAAGCATACAAAGTTGCAGCACAGTTGTTTGATCCAAACAGAACAAGCAAACAGAATTGACAAGACTAACATAAATGACAACATCATAGCAACAAAAAAGAAGAAGCATTACCACAAGACTGCCATCCTCAAGACCACTAGTGTATCGGAGAGTCCAAAAGTCGCGCGGTGCCGCCAAAGTTGTCGGTGCGTAAGTCTAAAGAATGTGATGAAAGTAACAGTCATGTTAACGGGCAACATGGAGGACAATGATTCAAGAATGCGGAAAGCACTGTAACTTGTATGACAATGCTTACCTGCATGTAGATAAGCTCGATAGTTCCACCGTTACCCGTAGGGATAACATGGAGGATATCCACGCACCGGCAGTCGCGGTACCAAGAAGGGCGATCCTTGAGGATCTCTGCGACCTATGGACTAGTCAATTAGGGCATGTCTGCTGAATGGAAACATAAAGCTATGTGATGATGAAGAATGAACAAAAACACACCTTTGTGGGCTCAAGGCTCACTAGGCCGCAAGCTCGGGCTGCTACGCCACTACAATTGTGCGAAACAGCGATGATTCCAATGGAATCCGGACCAGGCTGTAAAGGAATTCATGCTTTGAGTAATTGCCAAAACACAAATGAAGTAGGCAACACATGGCACAATTCTTTCTTTTTTGTCCCAACAAGGGCATTACCTTCATCCCAACCATTTGCACCCAATCGACAGCAGTTCCTGTCGCTTTCGACAGGAACTCTGCCAAGGTCTCCTCAGCGATAGCTAGTAGACTGCCATAATGAAAAAAAAAACTCCATCAGATTTACATGCATGCAAGCACAAAAGCAGTCTAAGAAATGTTGGGGACTGAAATTACCCAGCTGGGTTATTCGCGTCCCGTTGAGGACGCGGAGCTGCTGGGTTTTGCTGTTGGTGGTGCTGACCACTTGTGACCACAGACTCACAGCTCGTGTCTGTGGTCGCAGCAGAAGGCTGCAAACATCATAACACACAATATTAGACGTGGAAGCATGCAACAAGGTGCACATCAAAAGTTACCTCAAACAGCACATTCACTTCTACATGATACTTAGTAGCATTCAGCTGATTTATCTAGAAAAATACAAGTAAGATGTTCTGGGGAACGAGCAAAGGAGATGGATCTCACATTGTGGAGCTGCTGTCGCATGTACCCATTCTCGTAGACGAGTCGGGAGACCTGCTTCTGCAGCCTGTCATTCTCCTCCATCAACAGCTTGTTCATCGCAGTCAGCTTCCGGTTCACAGTCTGCAGGCGCGAGGCCTCCTTCCGCTGCTTCTCGCGGCATCTACCAATCAATCGCAAGAATCATCAGAATCGCAGTCACATCGCACAGGAGTTACAGATGTCACTTGCAGATGCAGAAAGCAAGACAACGATTCCTGGCTCGCAGTATTCAAATGTAATTGCTCATTCTAAACATCGTATTCCAGCTACAAGACTGTGTGGCAGTAAAGCAAGCAATGGCTCACACTAACTCAGGCGTGTTAATTGGTTGCCCAACTGAAAATGATGTTTTGTTTCCACACTACCCAACATTGTGATAGGCACGGGGTATCTAATTAGATCCATTTATTTGTCCATATACAGGGACATCGGCTTTTTTTTTTAGAAATGCTAAGCAAATGTTGCTACTCCTACATGCGGAGAAAACAATAGTAGCACATGCGAGCAACAAAAGACGCATCCATTACGCCTAACCGCGAGACAAACGAGAAAAACAAAATCTCACCAAAGAGAATTTGTAGTCCTATAGCTGAGTACTCGATGTCAAGTTCCAGCTGAAAACCTGAGCTAATATGGACCGACCTCAAAACTCAAAAAACTAAAAGAAAAAACATATCATAGAAACCGATGAGTCCAAACAAAAACAGACCAAGGGAGGGCCTTGTATGCTGGCAGCCAGTCCAATGCAAGAGACAGAACGTAACATCCTTGAAATCTAACCAGAGCTTTAGTACCAAAACCATTTCCCCCCTCTTCTCTTTGTACTCAAGGTGATTTCGATGGCTTACTTACATGAAAGCAAACATCCTAAGAATATGCGGCTAACAAGGAAGCTCGTTCCATTAATAATAAATTTATAACCCAACCTAAGAAAGCAACAACTCAAAAAAAAAGTGGGAGAAAAAGAGAGAGATTTCAGCAGCAGGAGGAGCGCATAATTCGTCAACAAATAAGCGGAGGCACGAACAGAGATGAGATGATGGATGGAGAGACGGGCTCGTAGTTCCGGCGACGCACGCACCTGCGGTTCTGGAACCAGACCTTGATCTGCTTGGGCTCGATGTTGCTGAGTATGGGGCACTCCCTGATGAGCTGCTGCCTGCGCAGCGAGCTGGGCTTGGGGCACTCGCCGTAGACCCGCTCGAGCTCCTCGACCTGCTCGGGGGTGTAGCGCACGTACTTGCCCGTGTCCACCTGCGGTGCCCCACCGCCGCCAGGCGACGACCGGTCCTTGCCGCCCCCGACCACCACCATCGCCATCCAGGTAGCTAGCACCGCCGCCCAAGGAGGAGGAGGAGGGATTGTCGGAAGAAGACGGAGAGCCACGGCCACGGGCGGCGCCAAGTCATAGCCTCGGGGCGAGAGCGCAGCCGCCCGACGCCATGGTGGTGAGAGACTGAGAGGAGTGGCGGTGGTAGTGGGGGGTGGTGGTGGTTGCTTGCTCGCCGAGCCGCGGGGAGGGTGAGGAGGGAGGAGCGCAAGGGAAAAGGGAAAGCTAGCGGCGAGACGGGGATGGGAGAGAGAGAGAAATGAGCGAGAGACGAGTGGGGGTTGGTTTAATAGTAGCGGCAAATGCTCAGCTCAGCTGGGGTAGGGTAGGGAAAGATACATACGGAGGGGTCTTTTCAAATAATGTACTCGTATTTTCTTTGTTCGGCTTCTTTTTTTTTTCCGCATAAACTGTATTTTTCTCACACAATAATTTAGTCGGAATAGTATTTTTTAGCCGATTTTAATTAAGTTTCAGACCAGTAAACGGGACCTTCTGAAATTCATCAGTTTCTTTTTCTTTTTGTCCGGTTACAAGGTGACACGCATCACAGATGCAAATGTAGCTCTAGTATTTCTTCTTTCTGTTGCCCTAGTCTTCTAGAAATCGGTGGCCTTTCAACATGCTCCCTCCGTCTAAGAAGACGTGTAGGTCAAATTTTTTTAACTTTGACTAGATTTATAAAACATACGTATAATATTTATATTTTTAAATAATTTTATTATAAAAATATATACAACGATCTATTTAATGATACTAATTATATATTATAATTATTAGTATTATTTAATATATAATTAGTCAACGTTCAAAAAGTTGACTTCTCGAGCATTACTATTAGATCTACATACATATAGTTTAATAGAGTTTAACAAGGATCACAAATAAGGCAAACATAAGGGCCCTTAGTGCTGTTTAGTGAAGCTTCTGCCGGGTTCGACTCCACATGCTATGGTCATGTTGGGTTGAGTTGGAGCCGTGAAAAAACGATGAAAAAATCTACATAACCCTTAAACTATTAAGGGTGAGCTACTTTACTCCTAAACAATAAAACCGGATTTTCTACCCATAAACTTTTTAAAACCGGTCAAATAACCCCCAAGCGGTTTTGGATGATGGTTTTGCTACCGTGATGGTGGTTTTGTCTTTTTTATTTTTTATTTATTTCCGCTGAATTTTTGAAAAATCATAGTAAATCACAGAAAAATTATGAAATAGAAAATTTAATTTTGTTGGAGTCCACATGAGTAGATCTACACAGTGAATATATAATATGGTATACTTTAGTATAAAATTTTTGTTGTACCTTTAGATCTATGCTTTTCTGTAATTAATTGGAATAATTCGTAGTTGCAGCTTCTATGGTCCAATTATGGTGAATTTTTATGGTGGGCTAATTAGTGTATGCTTCAACTGTAGTAAAAATTTTATACTCATTGGATCATGTATAACTTAGTTATAGATTTATTTAGGTTTATGCTTGTTAAATCTATTCTTTATCTATAACTAAGTTATACATGATCCGATGAGTATAAAATTTTTACTATAATTTAAGCATATAATAATTAGCCCACCATAAAAATTTCACCACAATCGGACCATAGAAGCTGCAGGTATGAATTATTCCATTTAATTATAAAAAACATAGATCTAAAGCTACAACAAAAACTTTGTACTAAAGCATGCCATGTTATATATTTACTATGTAGATGTACTCATGTAGAGTCTAATAAAATTGGATTTTCTATTTTATGATTTTTCTGTGATTTACTATGACTTTTCAAAGATTTAGAAAAGACAAAACAATTGTCACTGTAGCAAAACCACCGTCCAAAACCGCTTGAGAGGGTTATTTGACCAGTTTTGGAAAGTTTAGGGGGTAGAAAATCCGGTTTTATAGATTGAAAGGTGAAGTAGTCCACCTGAATAGTTAGGAGGTTATATAGACTTTTTCTTAAAAAAAAAACTATTGTGGGTGTAGAGTCGGTGAAGTAAAAGAAGAAAAAAAAAACAAGCTTTGTCAGCTTTATCTGTCCCCACGCAGTGGTAAACCATGTAGATGAGACCACCAGAGTGGTAACAAGCTCCACCAAAGAGCGTCTTAGTTTGTGTGTCTCAAGTAAATCCATGTATACATTAAGCAATATTAACACCCATTCTATCAAAACATAGGCATAAAACAAACTGGCTGCTCATGGTTTCATGGCCCTGCCTTCAGAAAAATGATTAGGTAGGATAAAATTACGCACCGGAGGAATATATGATGTGGCAAGGTTTCATTGGAGGTGCTAAGTCGCTTAGCATATAGGTATGCAATGCGAATAGTAGCCACGTAGGGAGCTTAGATAGGGAGAAGCTCCTCCATGTCCCTACCAAGTTAGGTTGTTTAGATCTCAAGAACATTTTAGTCCGGGATAATCATGCAAGAGAAAAGAGACATGCTATGAAGAGCAAAGTTTAAGTTGAAAAAATTCCCAATAAAGACAATGAGTCCATGAAAGATAGATCAATTATCCACGGATCCTTTTTCGATAAACATCTGCGGCCTGTTCGGGAGGCCGTAAACGATCGTGCATTATTTACTGCTGGCTGGTTTGGTGTGAGAGAAAAACACTGTTCCCGGCTGGAAATTTACGATCGTTTACGAGCAAGCGAACATGCCGCTGAAAAATAGGACCTTATATATTGCGGTAATGCTTGTATTCGTGTGTCCGTCCTGTGACTCTCATTCGGACGAGCCTCATTCACTTATTCACGGACCCATCCTCATCCACTCATTCATGGACCTAGCACGTGTCGCACACCCGCTCTGCACCGCGTGCCCCCGCTCACAGGATGACTCCACTCGCCCGTGCCGCCCTGCTCGGACGGACACCGCGGGCGTCGCCCGCGCCCGTGCCGCCCCCTCTCGCAGGAAAGACTCTACCTGTGCCGCTCGTTGGCGCCGCCCCCGCCCGCCTGCCGTCTGGACTCGCGCCTCCCATCACGGCCGCGCTCCATCCGCCAGCCGCGGCCACTGCCGAGGTCTGTGTCGTCGACGAGCTCCGCACTGGCGACCTCCGAGCACTCCGTAGCATTAAGCTCCGCACCGACATCAAGCTCCGCAAGGACGAGCTCAATTCATCCAAGTAGCAAGGTGACATTGCAATCGTATAATTCGAGTGTTTCAGTTGTTTTAAGGTATATTGCAAGGGTTTCATATGGATGTTGCAAAAGTAGATCGAGATGTTGCATATGTTGCAATGGTTGTACACTTATGTTGTAAACAACTATCCTCAATGTTTCATCTGTTTTTTAGATGTATGTTGCAAGTGTGTTTATCTGGAAGTTGCATATATTTCACGTATATGTTGCAAATGTTTTATCTGGATGTTGCGTACGTGTGGTAAAGGTTTTCAAGTGTTTCATAAGTGTTTTCATACGCATGTTTCAAATGTTTCACCTGTCTTCAACCATATGTTGCAAATGTTTTATTTATATGTTTCAAAAGTAGATCGGGTGTTGCACATGCTGCAATGGCGCTGGTGGCTGGCGGACAGCGGCCTGCCGCAGGACTTCGGCTCCTACCTCGCGCCTCGCCCTCTCCTCTCCCTCCCCTCCCTTTCCCTCCCTCCATCTCGTCGCGGTAGTTTGTGCTCTGCGGGAAACCCTATCCAACGAGCACGCAAACGCTTTCCCACCGAGCACGCAAAACGCCCGTGGAGGTGGTGGCCCCTGTGGGCCGACGGCAGCGCGATGCTCGTATAGTGGCCCCGGAGTAAGCTGAGGTCCGCACCGTCCGCTCGCTGCGCGCGGGAAACAAGCAACCGCGGGCGTCTGTCCGGACGTCCGGCTGCCAGTAATGCTCCAATCGGGAGGTGTGTTATCTTGGCTCATATAATGATATAAGACTCTTTTATTATCATACCACAAAATCTGATACACGAGATTTGGGTAAAAGCTCTACTTACATTCGTGATAGAGTTCAATGGAAGAAGCATCCATGCCCACTGGCAGGAAAGGTTGGTTCACGGGGGAAAAAAACTGAGCTACAGTACGTACGACATTTACTCAAAATGTGTGCATATTCTATGGCCAGCAATAAATAAAAATTTAAACATTGTGGACCCAAATCCAGCGCCCAGGCCCCATGGCCAAGACTGACGCGTTGTGTGTGTGTGGTCGTGAAATTGGACGGACAAATATTCGCCCTGGCAAGACTAAAAATAGTGTTGACTGATTAGGTATAAAAAAACATTATTTATGATTGAAAAAATATGGTTTATAAACTAAACAAATCCAAATGAACAGGCACATTCTCTCTTACGGAGGATGTCCATTTTGTTTTGTTTTCGGCTTGGGGAGGTGTGTCGTTGGTGGCGCTGGCGCTGTGCTTTTCATGGCAGGCACATGCCCGTGGCAGGAGGCAGGAGTAGGCATGCTCGCTCATGCCGCGGGTAAATATGGTGGCCAAGGACGCGGAGGTGAACCGTGAGCCTGAGCGGCAACCACACACGCACGCATTTGTCTACAACCACGTGACAACCAATAGAATTACGCTAATCTCTTAAAACAGAACTGCATGCCAATTTCTGTAAATAGGTTCACAAAACCACAATTACTTGGCGCATGCTCGTGCGGATGACATGTAGATCCACAAAGAATGTTGTAAGTTTGTACTTATATGAAACTGGTCCTAAAATTTCTAGTACTAGACGCAAATACTGGTAGTCTTGTCAAATTAACAAGTCACAGAATAAAGCCATAAAATGTCAGCTGAACACAAATTATTCACGTTCTTTAGCATTCCGACTAACGGACTATATGTAACTATACAAACAAAGCTTACATAGCAACAAAAACATATTTAAGTGCTAAAGCAGTAGTAGTAAACTAATAACAAGGCTGCCAAACCTCTCTTCTAATGCAACAATCTTATTGTAAGAACTTAAAATTTTATTTATAAATTTTTAGTTTCCAGATTTGTTGGACTTTAAATAGTCGGACAATCCTATTATAAGACTCAAATAATCTGCTTTTAATTATCAGATAATCTGTATCCATCATATTTTGTCAATATTCTATCCTACTCCGCATCTACGTACAATCGGATTTAGGGAGTATTTGGGACTACTCCGCTTCACGTTTTTTCAACTCCGCTCCATGTTTTTAGCGAAACGATTTTAGCTCCACGCACTCTGATCGAGGAAAGGTGGTAGAGTTGTGAGAACACCTAAAGATGTGCTCCACACATTAGAGATTTAGGCAATTTCAGTATTAATTTAATCCAGAAAAAGATTAAGAACATGTTTGTGGCCTCATATATGTGCACGTGTGATCTAAGTGACATGAATATGTAGATGATACTAATAATTATGATTTTAATCATTGACGATAGGGGATGAATTAGAACATACCCAGCGGCACCAGAGCCGGTTGCGCTAGTCGACATAGCGCCTGTTGGAGTAGTCGTCCCGCTCGATGCAGTGCAGAGAGGGTGTAGTGTCAATCTCCCGCTGCCGCCACGAACGCCGGGAAGAAGATGAAGTTGATGAACGATCGAGCAGTCGCGTGGTCGCTCCCCAAAAACTTGATGGCCGCCTTTCACCCGAGCAGATGAACACGAAGATGACCCGGTTTCGAATGCTTGCTCTCCATATTCCCATGCTCACAGGAACCGAGACGGAGAAGCCTTGGATGTAGCGGAAGTGTAGAGACTTGTGTGCATTAAAGACTAAGCCAACTAATTGTTGAAGTGTGTCTTTCTTTTATCTCGGGCCAACAGGGAGCGGAGAGGGCGCGACGCTACGGGAGAAAAACTCCCGTAACCTTCCTCATCAATTTCCACTTTGGGTGCAGAAACTCCCAAACTCTCATCATTACTGCATTAACTTTCCCAATTGGGGCAGAAACTCCCGTCACTTAGTAACCCCCGTAACTCCTGCCCATAAATGGCTTGAGTGGCAAAACTTTTCATGTTCTGCACCGCATGCGTCGCGTTGGCCATGGCACGGCACGGCCATGCCTCCACTCAACCATCCAATGTAGGCAGACACAACTCGCACATATAAGTCAAGTCAGTATCTAGTCAATATGCCGTATGGGTGAAAGCTCTAGTTTGGTTTTGGTGAATTGATGAAACCCTAAGTGCTAACCTAGTTTATCAAAGTAATTATGAGATAGGTAGCACTACTTCAAGTGATGAAGCAAATGAAGATCATGACATGATGATGGTGATGACATGGTGATGATCAAATGCTTGGACTTGGAAAAGAAGAAAGGAAAACAAAAGGCTCAAGACAAAGGTGAAACTTGATAGGTGCTTTTTTGTTTTGGTGATCGAGACACTTAGTGAGTATGATCATATTTAGGATCGATAGCCGTACTATTAAGAAGGGTGAAACTCGTATCAAAATACGGTTATCAAAGTGCCACTAGATGCTCTAACTAACTGCATATGCATTTAGGATCTAGTGGAGTGCTAACACCCTTGAAAACATTTGTAAAAATATGCTAACACAGGTGCACAAGGTGATACACTTAGTGGTTGGCACATTTGAGTAAGGGTAAAGAAGATAGAGTTGAAAAGGAGTTGAATGTGCTGGTCATGAGATGACTAGACGCGTCCGGTGTGGGCAGAGTTGCCGAGGTGAACGGACTCTAGCTCGTAGCAGAGACCAGACGCTGAGCAATCAATGTTTAGCGTCAGGTCGTGGTGACATGGGGTGCGGGTGTTGGTCCAGAGGGGACCAGACGCAGAGGCGTGTTCGGTTAGCCACACCAGACGCATCCGGTTCTAGGAGCTCTCTGGACTTGACCGGACACTGCCCCTCCTACGTTCGGTCGGCCACACTGGACGCGTCCGGTCATAGTTGAGTGGCTCTAGGAGCTCTCTGGACTTGACCGAACGCTGCCCCTCCCACGTCCGATGTGTCGCGTCAAAGCGTGTTGAGAGGACCGTTGGGCGGCAACGGTTACTTCGTTTGAATAGGACACATGACGGTCAAGCAGTGACTGGACGAAGTGACCAAACGTGTTTGGTGCACATGACCTACGCGTCCGGTCGTCCCGCAGTCAGCCCAATAACTGAGCCAATGACTCTATTGTTTGGGGTACCTATAAATATCGTTTGGCCAGCTCTAGCTCACTCTCTTGGCCATAGCATTGATATAGCAACCTTGTGAGCATAGCCAAAGCCCTCCCACTCATCTCCATCATTGATTCATCATCTTTGTGAGATTGGGAGAGAATCCAAGTGCATTGCTTGAGTGTCTGTATCTAGAGGCACTTAGTGTTCATGTTTCGCTGTGGGATTCGCTTGTTACTCTTGGTGGTTGCCACCACCTAGACGGCTTGGAGCAGCAAGGATCATCAAGCGGAGGTTGGTGATTGTCTCTGGCTCTGATCGTGGTGATTGTGAGGGGTTCTTGATCTTTCCACGACGGAGAGCCAAAAGGTACTCTAGTGAATTGCTCGTGGCTTGTGTGATCCTCATCTTGTGTTGGTTGTGCTGCACCCTATTGAGGGTTTGGCGTGTGATGCCAATTAGTGCGTGAACCTCCAAGTGAGTGAATCACCATAATGGGGACTAGCTTGCCGGCTGAAAGGATCAAGATGCCCCAGAGGGGGGGGTGAATTGGGCTAATTCTAAAATTCTTTGCAATAATTAAACCATATACTTAGCCCACTTCACCCCTTGTGCCTAGAATGTGATTCTAATGATCTACTGCACAAAAGTTTGGCACCCTAAGTTCCAATCCTACTCTAGCATGGCAATTCTAAGAATGTAAAGACAAGAATTGAATTGCTCAAATATAAATGCTCAAAGTAAAGAGAGAAGAAGGAACACAGCGATATTTTGCTGAGGTATCGGAGAGTCATCACTCTCCACTAGTCCTCGTTGGAGCACCCACACAAGGGTGTAGCTCCCCGTTGATCCGTGCAAGGATCAAGTGCTCTCTACGGGTTCATTCATCGATACTCCGTCGCGGTGAATCACCCATAACCGCTCACTGTAACAACCCAAAAATGCACACACCAAAAATCACAACTACAAAATTTTTCTTAAAAACCCCCATGTGATGATGAGTGACATTGTAGGAGCCAACCCTAAGTGTTGGCTTAGAAGTAACCCAACTAGACAATTTCATGAGCATGGCATGTCATTTGTTATCAAGTGTATTTAATTACTGACAAATGAAACATAGCTCACATTGTCAACTCAAATAGTGATTTGGATTTTCATTTATTTTATGTCATGTCTAAAAACTCCTTTAAAGAAAACACCATGAAGAAATTATGACTCAAACCAAAGGATAAATATTTAAAAAGGAAAAACTAATCCTATTTATTGTATAACAAAACCACCCCATTTTTGTTATATAAAATAACTAAATAAATTCCTAATATATGAAAGAGAATGAAGTGGGCCACATATCCAAAGACTCCAATGAATAAGGTGCACCAAATTAGAATTCAAATTTCAAACCAAATTTAAATTCAAACAAAGGAGAGGAAAAAGAAAATAGAAAACAGTAAAGAAAAGAAAAAGGGGAGAAGGACACGCAGCTCAGGCCTCGCAACCCAGCTTCTCGGCCCGCCAGCACAGCCCCGCTAGCGCGCAGCAAGCCGGCCCAAAACGCGTAGGCCCAGCGGCCAGCCCCGCACGCCGCTCACGCCCCACGCCTCCCCGCCTTCGCTCGCTGTCGCTGCCACTGGGCCCCGCACGTCAGCCGAGCGTTGCTCACCCGCGCGCCCCTTTCTCTTCGCCCGCAGTCGCTGCCAACGGACCCCGCATGACAGCCCTCCCGGCTCATCTTCCTCGCGCTCATGCTCAACTGCCAGCCGACCGGAGGCCGACAGCGATGGCAAAGCGGGCCAGGGGGTCACGCCCGAACCATGGCCTTGCCCCCCTTGGCGCCGCGCCCACACAAACTCCGTGCCAACCACCCACGCCCCGCAATGCCGCTCGATGCACTCGACGCAATCCCCAGCCGTCCGCCTTGGAGCTCGGAGCTCCAGCTATAAAGCCACGGCCTCGGTTGCCCTAGCGATTGTCCCATCACCCGCTGCCACTTGGTGGCCATCCACTGCGCACCCGAACCAAGGGAGGAGGGAGAAAGGGGAAGGAGAGGGGGAAGCGCCGAAGCCGCTGCGGGGGGGGGGGAGGAGATCACCGGAGCCGAAGACGACGCCGTCGTCTTCATCACTGACATGGGCAACGCGGCACTACATGACTTCCGAAGCTACACGGCAGCGACTCTCCACTGCATCACCATCCACTCTTCCACACCACCAATGGTGAGCCTCCCAGTCTCCCCCTTGCCACCGCCGGACATTACCTTGTCTGCCATGGCGCTCCACCCCGAGAGCGCAAAGGCTAGGGTCGTCTCTGGTCCGTAGGAACTCATGCACCCACGCGCACACCCGAGACCACACCGTGACCACCCCACCGGAGCCCCGTAGCGCACCCGCGTGCCTCGCCATCATCTTCATGGTTGCCATGGCCACCGGGGAGCCCCTAATGGCCACCTTGAAACCGAAGCCCCACCTTGAGCCCTGGACGCTTTCGCCATGCACCCATGGATCCGCTGACGCCCACATCTGCCCAGTCGAGCCACCAGAGAGCCTACAAATGCGACCTCGCCACCGGCGAGCACTGCCGAGCCACCGTTTGCCGTGGCCAGCGCCTTGGTGAGCCCTGGCCGCCACCTAGCCCCCACCATCGCAGTCGCCGTAGCCTGGGGTAGCCTTTCCCCTCCCCAATTGGGCACCAGCACCGCCACGAAGGCTCACAGCCAGCTCGCCACCGGCAGGAGCACCACCGCGGGAGAAAAACAAGGGAACACCCCCTCACCGACCACCCGCACGTAAACCTGGTGCACATGAACCACAAACAGAGGAAGAGAGGGGGAAGAAGACGCGGTCCACCGTAGACCGGCGCATCCGTCCACCGTGGACCGTGAACCGTGGACCACGGCCCGGTGGAGGCCCATGGCCGTGACGTGGCTGCGCCACAGCACGCCACGTGTTCGGCCCGGCCTGGCCCAGACCGACCCAACCCAAAGCCCGTTTGAGACCCGGCCGTATTGATCGTTGACTGGTCAATGTTGACCATTGACCTGGCCCCACATGTCAGTGACACGGACACTTTGGACCCACACGACAGGCGCTGACGTCACACGGGACCCACATGTCAGCAGCCCGGGCCCACATGTCAGAGACCCTGACCAATGACCATTGACCGTTGACCGTTGACCCATTGTTGACTGACGTTGACTTTGACTGGACCCACCTGTCAGTGACCCAATAGCCTCTAGCCCCACCTGTCGGAACTGACGACGTTGATGACGTCACGCTGACGTCAGCCGGACCCCACCTATCAACTCGGAACCGAGATGATGACATCATGGTGACGTCATGCTGACGTCAGCATGCCACGTGGACCAGTCGCTGCGTGACACGTGTCAGCCCAGGATTAATTTAGCCTTTTTCCATTTTCAGAAATAGATTTAAACTTCGGAAATTCATAACTAATTCATATGACCTCAGAAAAATACGAAACTAGGACCAAAATTCATCTAAAATCAAGCTCTATGCAACGAACTCATGTTTGAGTGCATTTGACTCTTTTGAATTTTCATTGCTTCTTTGTGCTATTCTATAAACGTCGCTAACGCGACTATAATGCGATCGTTTGTAGATTCGGAGGAGAATCAGACAGACGAGGATTGTGAGTACCGTGAGGAGTACGGAGACGACTACACTGAAGGTGCCACATCCCACCCAATCTCGTAGTACCTATTACGCATGGCTAAAATAGAAAGGCTAGTGCTTTACTTTGTTGTTATGATCACACTATGGTAGGACTTGCATGGTAGTATGCTTTCTTGATGGCCTTTACCTTGACGCAACCTTACCCCTGCTCACCCTGCTGTTAGGCTAGTCACACGCTTGCTTATTACTTCTACAACGCTTACACTACATTGATGCGTGTTGAAAACTGGTGATAATTGAACTATGAGGAGAGTGCTGCATGTGTGACTTGGGTGCGTGGAGGGTGAGGGTTGTGTCGACCAAGTTGGAGTATACGACGAGCCTGGGGCAAGTCTTGCCAGTGGGGTGCTTACCTGGGCACCCCTATAATGGATACCTGTGGTGGGTAAAGGGTATATGAGGTGGTCCTGGGTGTGAACCTGTGATGGGAGGAGCCTAGGATGGAGGTGCTGTGGTGGCACGGTAAATGGAAACCCTGATGAAGACATTATGGCTTGGTCAACCCTAAGGACTTACTAGTACTTAGATTCACCGAGAAGCCTTACGTACCACTCGCCCTATATGGTGCGGGACAGCCGGACTACTTGGTAGGATATTGCCACTACTGCTAGGTTGATAGCGGACAGTGCGAGGGAGGTACGGGGTGCGGAGGATTTCCCCCACACCCTTTCGAGACTTCATGGAGACCTTGTGGACCTGGCTCATGACTCACAGTTTTAGCCACCCCAGACTAGACTTGGGGTGTACCAGGGCTGAATGGTAGAGTGGCATTATCCTAGGCTAGCAAGCGGCCAGAATCAGCCTAGTTGACGACGGTCAGCGAGGAAAGCGGATCTTGTGGTTATGTAAAACCTCTGCAGAGTGTATGGTTGATCGATCGATACATGTGCTGACTTGTCGGCTATGGACCTTTCCTAGGTTTCGCTTAAACTAGATAGAGAGATGAGTCCTTCTTTTCTTTCCCCTGGAAGTGAGTGTTCAGTCATAGCCAGGGGCTACGGGCCTTGAGACAGTGCTGAGAGGGAGTTGGCCTGTCGACTGAGCGATGGTATGGTATGGTGATGGTGTGGAGATGGTGGTATGTTGATTCCCAGGATCAAAACCTGGATCTGGAATGGGAATGGGTGGAATATGTGTGGGAATGGTGTTAAAACTTGACTATACTGTTATATACTTGATATGCTAAAATAACATAGGAAACCCCAGCCTTATAGGTTCCTTTTGACTATATCCAACTTGCATCCAATTTCCACAAAGCAATGCTCATAGGGTTAGGAGTGGCCAGTACAAATCGTACTGATAAATTTTGGCATACATGTTTTGCTGAGGAGTATAGCTCCGAGGAGTTTGATGGTTGAGGGGTTCGTGCCTACGCTCGAGTTTGGCGATCTTATCTTCAAGCTGTTCTGAATGAATGCTACTTTTGATTCCGCCAATGCGGCGATGTAATAAATTATATAATTCTGCACTATTTGTACTCTGATAATATCATTGTATGGATGTGATATTCGACTGGAATTTGGGTAATATGATCTACCATGGTCTTATTACACTTCAACTCTGTGGATTTCTCTTCACGGAAATTGGGGTTGTTTCAGTTGGTATCAGAGCCATACTTGACCATAGGACGAAACCCATAGAAATGGATGATAGAATAGGATATGAACAGCCCTTCTTTCGGTTATATACCGACCCTGCATTTACTTTTATGCAAGGCTTATCTATTAATGACCTGCTAACACCTGTTCCTTAAAACATGCAGATGGCAACGAACGTCGACTGGCCGCCTCTAGGACTGCTACCTCTGGACCACGCCAAGCTTACCTTTGACTTACGTGAGCTCGGGGGTTTTGCACAGACCCTCTGCAGAGTTCTCGTCATGTTAGGTGTCCCTAACGAGCTTGTCAAGGTCACCTGCACCGGGAAGCCAGCTCAGGAAGGAGGAATCGAAGGACCAATTGTCACCTCAGTGGAGTTCCCAGCTAGCACTACCTTACCTTCTGTCCCAGCTTCCACCGAGTTGACTATAGAGGACACCGTCGAGGAGGGACTGCGAGCTATCTCGCACAAGGCACTTCGCAGAGTGATGAGGGACCACTACGAGCACCTAAAGACGATAGAGTTCCGTCTACTTCCCTAGGCCCTCGACCTCAGCCTTACCCCTAGTGAGTAGAGTTTCGCAGCCGGCAGAGTTATCCTTGCCGAGGAGGATAGATGCCTTCGCGTCTCAGCTATCCACCAGCTAGAGCAGGACAGGTACGTGACCCAGCTAGAGTAGAGGAGACGTCAGGACCAGGCCCTCCAGTGGGAGTACTAGGAGCGAGACTCGTAGAGAGCACAGGAGCGAACTAGTCTACTTGAGATAGTTGCCAAGCTACAGGATGAGCTCAACCGCCATGAAGAAATCCACAGAGCCAAGGTCGACGACTTACAGGACAAAGCCGCTGACCTAGGCAACAGGAACTGCTACCTCGATAGTAAGGTCTTAGAGTTGCAGAGAGAGTTGGACGACAAGAAGGCCGAGTTCAACCGCAGAGGAGACAGAGAGAGATCCAAGGGGATTGACATGCTGAAGATCCAGTCTCGAAACAAGACCATGACTCAAGATCTAGAAGAGTTTAGAAAGAAGGTCGTTCGCAACCAGGGTCACCTGATCGAGGCACTCAGGCAGAACGAGTACCTATAGGACAAGTGTGAGAGGACTCGATAGGCCTGGCAGAAGTCTGATAGGAAGCGCCTTAGGGAGATGAAGGGTATGTGGGATCAGCTACCCAAGGAGATTCGCAGCAAGACGAAGCCTAGGATAGAGGAGTTTGAGTTAGCCCTGACTCACCTCAACCTAGATGCCTACCCTACCCTACCTGGAGCCAAGCCTACTGAGGAGCTCGCCGAGGCCTTAAAGTACGTGTCCCGACTTCATAAGTCTGACGAGGAGATCAAGATCGAGAACAGTCGTATCCCAGCTGCGGTGTACGAGTTAGAGTAGATGACCCTGCGTGGTCATGAGTCATGTCAGTAGCTTCCGTAAGTTGTACCCCATGATGTACCCCTTATGAGATGTATTATGAGACACTATGCGTAGAACGATTCTCGCACATCTTCAAGTGTAGCTACTGGAGATGATGCTATGTAATAAAACCCATGTAATGAATGTTTCGGATCTTATTGCATCTTTATGAATCTTATTGCTTCTTTGTAATGAGTGTTGGATAGCATAAATGTTTTTCTTTAAATCATCAAAATCATGTAATCATATGAAATTATAAGCACTAATGGCACAAGCACTAAAATTCTCTATGATCTGTGTTGCAGATGCTGAACCGCCGTTCTAATCGCCTAATGAATCGAGGATGTGCGCCCACCCCTGAACCAGTTGAACCCAATGGGGGGATGTGGTGGCAACAACCGTGGCCGTGGCCATGGCCGTGGACGTGGAGGGATACCCTTCCACCTGGAGAATACTCCGCCGCCTGAGGAGAACATTCCTCCACCACCACCACCAAACCTGGCAGAAGTGATGGCACAACAGACCTAGCTTCTAGCAGCTCTTGTTGAAGGAGCAAACCGTCACTAGGGAGGTTAGCAGAATGACTTCCAAAGGAAGCTAGAGGGATTCCTGAAGCTAAGGCCACCTACCTATGATGGCACCGACCCTGACCCGCTTGTAGCCGATGACTGGCTCAAGGAGATGGAGAAGAAGCTCGATCTCACTACTTTCACTGATGATGAGTGTGTTGGAGCAGCCACACACCAGCTCACAGGTGCAGCACGTGCCTGGTGGGACAGTTACAGTGATTCCCATGAGGACCCTGCCAACATCTCGTGGGATGAGTTCGCCAAAGCATTCACTGAGTATCACATTCCCAAGGGTGTCATGGAGGCCAAAGCTGAGGAGTTCCACAACATCAAGATGGGAAAGGACAGGGTGACTAAGTACACTACTCGTTTCACCAATCTTCTGTGCTATGCACCTTCCTACGTTGTGAACTCTGAGAAGGAGAAGCTATACTATTATCGCAAGGGACTCAACCCGCACATCAAGCTGAAGTTTGGCGGTATTGAGAGTAACACATTGAGTGCTCTGGTGGATCGCTGCATCTAGATCGAGAAGGACCGTGCTGAAGCTAGAGAAGAGTATAGGGAGAGGAAGCGTAAGCCTAAGGAGTCTCTCCGTGGTCGTGATCGCAAGAGGTTCCACAGAGATGCACCATCCAGGGAACGCTCTCGCCACAATAGGGATGACAACCCTAGATTGAGTAGGGGTAGTGGAGGCTACACCGCCAAATACTCCCGCCCTACTTAGGATCGTTACACCCAGGACCGTTATGCTCAGAACCGTTTCAACCGTCCCCGCTCAGCGAATGAACGCCCAGCATAGAACCGCTCCGCACCAGGCACTGGAAAATGGAAGGCACCTGCGCCAACCCCTACAGGCGGTACGCCCTTCACCTATTTTGCTTGTGGCCAACCAGGTCACAAAGCCACTGAGTGCCCTTAGAACTCAGCTGCTCAGAAGTCTCAGCTCAAGGGATCTGCTACTCGTGGACGTCTCAACCATCTGGACGCTGAGGAAGCACAAGCTGCCCCCTGACGTAGTGTATGGTATGTTTTTAGTTAATGACAACACTGCATCAGTTCTATTCGACTCTAGAGCAACTTGTTCATACATATTATCCAAGTTTGGACGAGAGCATGACCTGCCTGTAACCCCACGTGAAAAGCCTATCATCACCAGTTCACCGTTAGGAGACCTAAAATGCACCCACATCTGTAAGGGAGTGAGTCTTACCATTGAGGGTCTTGTCTTTAAAGCCGACCTAACCCTTTTACCTTCCACTAGCCTAGATGTCATCCTAGGTATGGATTGGTTAACCATTCACCAAGGTATCATATCATGTTCACCTAGATATGTCCAAGTGACCCACCCATCAGGCCAAGTCATTAGATGTGAACCCCAGTCTGGAAAGTCCACCTCTATCCTATGTGCCCTTAAAGCAAGTTCAGAATCACAAAAAGAGGAGAAGACAGTTCATGATGTGCTAGTAGTCAGAGACTATCCCGATGTATTCCCTGAAGAATTACCGGGTATGCCACCAGACCGTGATGTAGAGTTCATCATTGATCTATTGTCGGGAACGGGACCCATTGCCAAGAGACCCTATCGCATGTCAGTTGATGAACTGGCGGAGCTCAAGAAATAGCTTGATGAGCTCATCTCAAAGGGATATATCAGACCCAGTGCTTCACCCTGGGGATCCCATGTTCTGTTTGTCAAGAAGAAGGATGGCTCAATGAGAATGTGCATTGATTACTGGAACTTGAACGCAGTCACCATCAAGAACAAGTACCCCCTGCCAAGAATTGATGATCTGCTTGATCAGCTTCGAGGTGCCAAATATTTCTCCAAGATTGATCTCAGATCTGGTTATCATTAGATGAAGATTCGAGAAAGTGATATCCCGAAGACAGCTTTTGTGACTAGGTATGGGCAGTTTGAGTTCACTGTGGTGTCCTTTGGACTCACGAATGCTCCCGCATACTTCATGAACATGATGAATAAGGTTTTCATGGATGAACTGGATAAGTTCGTGGTGGTATTCATTGATGACATCCTTGTCTATTCACCCACCGCTGAAGAACATGAACATCATATGAGAACTGTGCTTGAGAAATTAGCCCAACATCAGCTCTACGCAAAGTTCAGCAAATGTGAGTTTTGGCTACAGGAAGTTGCCTTCCTAGGCCATGTACTATCAGCTGAAGGTGTCACAGTTGACCTAGCCAAGATTGAAGCTGTGAAAGAGTAGGATCAACCCCGTAATGTGACAGAAGTTAGAAGTTTCTTGGGATTGGCTGGATATTATCGCCGATTCATCGAAAACTTCTCCAAGATAGCCCGTCCAATGACCAATCTTCTAAAGAAGATCAAGGAGTTTGAATGGACGCTCGAGTGTGAACAAAGCTTCCAAGAATTGAAACAGAAGCTTACCACAACTCCTATACTAGCATTGCCTGATATCGGCAAAAATTTTGTAGTCTATTATGATGCATCCCGTCAAGGACTTGGTTGTGTATTGATGCAAGATGGAAGAGTGATAGCATACGCATCTCGACAGTTGAAAGAACACGAGAACTGTTACCCTACTCATGATCTTGAGTTAGCAGCAGTTGTGCATGCCCTGAAGATCTGGAGACACTACTTGATAGGCAACAAGTGTGGTATCTATACAGATCATAAGAGCTTGAAGTACTTTTCACTCAAGAAGATTTGAACATGAGGCAACGCCGTTGGCTAGAGTTGATCAAGGACTATGACCTGGAAATTCACTATCATCCAGGAAAAGCTAATGTAGTCACAGATGCTCTTAGTCGCAAGAGCTACTGTCACACTTTGATCACTGAATCCGTACCACCTGAGCTCAAGGAAGAGATTAATGATTTCCAACTTGAGATACTACCACACGGCTTGTTGAATGAGCTCCGCATACAGTATGATCTCACAGAACGCATCTGTCAAGCTCAGAAAGATTGTGAAGAAATCAAATATCTCTATGGTCTGATGAAACTAGGCTATAAGACCAACCACCATGAAGATGAACAAGGAACCATCTGGTTCAAGAACAGAATCTGTGTTCCATCTGACCCAGTGCTACGAGAGGAAATTCTGTCAGAAGCTCATGATTCTAAGTACTGTATCCACCCTGGAGGTTCAAAAATGTATCAAGATTTGAAGAAACACTTTTGGTGGAAAGGCATGAAGACAAACATTGCAGGACATGTGGCACGATGTGACACCCGTAATAGAGTCAAGGCTGAACATCAAAGGCCTACAGGTTTGCTAAAGCCTCTTGACATTCCCGAGTGGAAGTGGGAGAGCATATCCATGGATTTCATAGTTGGATTGCCCCGTTCACAGAAAGGCAATGATTCCATCTGAGTGATTGTTGATCGCTTGACCAAGATTGCTCACTTTGTATGAGTAAAGACCAAGACCAATGCCGAAAAATTAGCAGATCTATATATTGAGCATATTCTCAGACTGCATGGAGCTCCCTCTAGTATTGTATCTGATCGTGGTCCTCAATTTGTGTCCCGATTCTGGGAAGCTCTGCACAAGTCCATTGGAACCAAACTTGATTTCAGTACCGCTTACCACCCACAGACAGATGGACAGACAAAATGAGTAAATCAGATCTTAGAAGACATGCTTCGCGCTAGTGTACTGAACTATGGCTCTGATTGGGAGAAGTGCTTACACTATGCTGAGTTCTCTTACAACAATAGCTACCAAGCCAGTATCAAGATGTCGCCGTTTGAAGCTCTGTATGGCAGACCTTGTAAGACACCTTTGATGTGGTCTCAACCGGGAGAAAGATCGTTCTTTGACTCCGCCAAGATTCAAGATGCCGAAGAAGGAGTTGCTCAAGTGAAGGAGAACTTGAGAATTGCTCAAAGTCGATACAAGAGCTATGCTGACAAAAGGAGAAGAGAACTTGAGTTCAATATGGGGGACTTCGTCTATCTCAAGGTGTCCCCACTACGTGGAACTGTCAGATTCCATGTGAAGGGAAAGCTTGCCCCTAGATTTGTTGGCCCATACAAGATTTGCAAGAGGATTGGAAAGCTCGCCTATGAACTTGAGCTACCCGAGGAATTGATGGGTGTACATCCCGTATTCCATGTCTCACAGCTACGCAAGTGTTTAAGAGTACCCGATGAAGTAGTTCCAACTGATACACTTGACATTCAAGATACACTTGAGTATAAAGAACATCCTATCAGAATTTTGGGCAGAGATACCAAAGAGACCCGTAGCAAGACTATTCCTATGTGCAAGATCTAATGGAGCAATCACACAGAGAGAGAAGCAACATGGGAAAAAGAGTCTGACCTCCGGCTACACTATCCTTATCTTTTCAAAGAGTATGTTACACTATAATCTCGGGGATGAGATTCTGTTAAGGGGGTAGGACTGTAACAACCCAAAAATGCACACACCAAAAATCACAACTACAAAATTTTTCTTAAAAACCCCCATGTGGTGATGAGTGACATTGTAGGAGCCAACCCTAAGTGTTGGCTTAGAAGTAACCCAACTAGACAATTTCATGAGCATGGCATGTCATTTGTTATCAAGTGTATTTAATTACTGACAAATGAAACATAGCTCACATTGTCAACTCAAATAGTGATTTGGATTTTCATTTATTTTATGTCATGTCTAAAAACTCCTTTAAAGAAAACACCATGAAGAAATTATGACTCAAACCAAAGGATAAATATTTAAAAAGGAAAAACTAATCCTATTTATTGTATAACAAAACCACCACATTCTTGTTATACAAAATAGCTAAATAAATTCCTAATATATGAAAGAGAATGAAGTGGGCCACATATCCAAAGACTCCAATGAATAAGGTGCACCAAATTAGAATTCAAATTTCAAACCAAATTTAAATTCAAACAAAGGAGAGGAAAAAGAAAATAGAAAATAGTAAAGAAAAGAAAAAGGGGAGAAGGACACGCAGCTCAGGCCTCGCAGCCCAGCTTCTCGGCCCGCCAGCATAGCCCCACTAGCGCGCAGCAAGCCGGCCCAACACGCGTAGGCCCAGCGGCCAGCCCCGCACACCGCTCACGCCCCGTGCCTCCCCGCCTTCACTCGCTATCGCTGCCACTGGGCCCCGCACGTCAGCCGAGCGCTGCTCACCCGCGCGCCCCTTTCTCTTCGCCCGCAGTCATTGCCAACGGACCCCGCATGACAGCCGTCCCCTGCTCATCTTCCTCACACTCACGCTCAACCGCTAGCCGACCGGAGGCCAATAGCGATGGCAGAGCGGGCCAGGGGGTCACGCCTGGACCATGGCCTTGCCCCCCTTGGCGCCGCGCCCACGCAAACTCTGTGCCAACCACCCACGCCCCGCAATGCCGCTCAATGCACTCGACGCAATCCCCAGCCGTCCGCCTTGGAGCTCGGAGCTCCGGCTATAAAGCCACGGCCTCGGTTGCCCTAGCGATCGTCCCATTGCCCACCGCCACTTGGTGGCCATTCACTGCTCACCCGAACCAAGGGTGGAGGGAGAAAGGGGAAGGAGAGGGGGAAGCGCCGAAGCCGCTGTGGGGGGGGGAGGAGATCACCGGAGCCGAAGATGACGCCATCGTCTTCATCACTGACGCGGGCAACGCGGCACTACATGGCTTCCGGAGCTACACGGCAGTGACTCTCCACCGCGTCACCATCCACTCTTCCACACCACCAACGGTGAGCCTCCCGGTCTCCCCCTTGCCGCCGCCGGACATTACCTTGTCTGCCATGGCGCTCCACCCCGAGAGCGCAAAGGCCAGGGCCGTCTCTGGTCTGTAGGAACTCATGCACCCACGCGCACACCCGAGACCACACCGTGACCACCCCACCGGAGCCCCATAGCGCACCCGCGTGCCTCGCTGTCATCTTCATGGTCGCCGTGGCCACCGGGGAGCCCCTAATGGCCACCTTGAAACTGAAGCCCCACCTTGAGCCCTGGACGCTTTCGCCATGCACCCACGGATCCGCTGACGCCCACATCTGCCTAGTCGAGCCACCGGAGAGCCTGCAAATGCGACCTCGCCACCGGTGAGCACTACCGAGCCACCGTTCGCTGTGGCTAGTGCCTTGGTGAGCCCTGGCCGCCACCTAGCCCCCACCATCGCAGTCATCGTAGCCTGGGGTAGCCTTTCCCCTCCCCAATTGGGCACCAGCACCACCACGAAGGCTCACAGCCAGCTTGCCGCCGGCAGGAGCACCACCGCGGGAGAAAAACAGGGGAACACCCCCTCGCCGGCCACCTGCACGTAAACCTGGTGCATGTGAACCACAGACAGAGGAAGAGAGGGGTGGACGCGGCTCACCGGAAGAAGACGCGGTCCACCGTAGACCGGTGCATCCATCCACCGTGGACCGTGGACCACGGCTCAGTGGAGGCCCATGGCCGTGACGTGGCTGCGCCACAGCACGCCACGTGTTCGGCCCAGCCCAGCCCAGACCGGCCCAACCTGAAGCCCATTTGAGAACCGGCCGTATTGACCGTTGACTGGTCAATGTTGACCGTTGACCTAGGCCCACATGTCAGTGACACGGACACTTTGGACCCACACGTCAGGCGCTGACGTCACATGGGACCCACATGTCAGCAGCCCGGGCCCACATGTCAGAGACCCTGACCAATGACCATTGACCGTTGACTGTTGACCCACTGTTGACTGACGTTGACTTTGACCGGACCCACCTGTCAGTGACCCAATAGCCTCTGGCCCCACCTGTCGGAACTGACGACGTTGATGACATCACACTGACGTCATGCTGACGTCAGCCGGACCCCACCTATCAACTCAGAACCGAGATGATGACGTCAGCATGCCACGTGGACCAGTCGCTGCGTGACACGTGTCAGCCCAGGATTAATTCAGCCTTTTTCCATTTTTAGAAATAGATTTAAACTTCGGAAATTCATAACTAATTCATATGACCTCAGAAAAATACGAAACTAGGACCAAAATTCATCTAAAATCAAGCTATACACAATGAACTCATGTTTGAGTGCATTTGGCTCTTTTGAATTTTCATTGCTTCTTTGTGCTATTCTATAGACGTCGCTAACGCGACTATAATGCGATCGTTTGTAGACTCAGAGGAGAATCAGATAGACGAGCATCATGAGTACCGTGAGGAGTATGGAGATGACTACACTGAAGGTGCCACATCCCACCCAATCTCATAGTACCTATTACGCATGGCTAAAATAGAAAGGCTAGTGCTTTACTTTGTTGTTATGATCACACTATGGTAGGACTTGCATGGTAGTATGCTTTCTTAATGGCCTTTACCTTGACGCAACCTTACCCCTGCTCACCCTGCTGTTAGGCTAGTCACATGCTTGCTTATTACTTTTACAACGCTTACACTACATTGATGCGTGTTGAAAACTAGTGATAATTGAACTATGAGGAGAGTGCTGCATGTGTGACTTGGGTGCGTGGAGGGTGAGGGTTGTGTCGACCAAGTTGGAGTATACGATGAGCCTGGGGCAAGTCTTGCCATGGGGTGCTACCTGGGCACCCCTATAATGGATACCTGTGGTGGGTAAAGGGTATATGAGGTGGTCCTGGGTGTGAACCTATGATGGGGGGAGCCTAGGATGGAGATGCTGTGGTGGCACGGTAAATGGAAACCCTGATGAAGACATTCTGGCTTAGTCAACCCTAAGGACTTACTAGTACTTAGATTCATCGGGAAGCCTTACGTACCACTCACCCTATATGGTGCGGGACAGCCGGACTACTTGGTAGGATATTGCCACTACTGCTAGGTTGATAGCGGATAGTGCGAGGGAGGTACGGGGTGCGGAGGATTTCCCCCACACCCTTTCGAGACTTCATGGAGACCTTGTGGACCCGGCTCATGACTCACAGTTTCAGCCACCCTAGACTAGACTTGGGGTGTACTAGGGCTGAATGGTAGAGTGGCATTATCCTAGGCTAGCAAGCGGCCGGAATCAGCCCAGTTGACGACGGCCAGCGAGGAAGGCAGATCTTGTGGTTATGTAAAACCTCTGCAGAGTGTATGGTTGATCGATCGATACATGTGTCGACTTGTCGGCTATGGACCTTTCCTAGTGTCGGTGTTTTGGAACCGGGGGTCCCTCAACCAACAAGTGAATTTGTGCTGCGTGCCCCTAATCCCGGATGGTGATGCAAAGAGACACAAGGTTTATACTGGTTCGGGCAATCGAGGCCCTACGTCCAGTCTGAGAGATCGATCTTGTATTCCTTGCACCGGAGTGCTCGTAGTAGGGGGTTACAAGCTAGGTGAGAGAGGGAGCTAGCCCCAGGTCTCGACGAGGGTGGTGCGGGCTGCTTGAGACGTTATTCCCAAGCAGCGTAGAGGTGTGTAGTTCTATCGGTGTGTTTGTCTTTCTGCTCATTCCTCCCCTCCTAGAAATGGCCCCAGTCCCTCCCTTTTATACTCTAAGGGAGAAACCGGAACGTACACATATTACTACCTAGCGCTTTATTAACAGGGTTGGCGTGTCCGAGCCCTGTAGCCGGCCACTGTTCGTGGCATGGTCGATGGAGTGCCCCCGTCCTTGTCGTGCAGAAGTGACGCGCCGGTCGTACTCGGTTTTGTGCATAGTGGGACTCCCGTACAGCTTGACGCAGGACATGGCGGGCGACGTGCTGGTCATCGTGTGATGACGTCGTAGGGGGCCGTGGCTCTGCAGATGCTGAGGCCGAGCCATCGTGGGGCTTTGGCGGGCATGGATCCTCAGGCTGCCGAGCCCCTGAAGCTAACTACCGAGGCTCTGAAGGGAATTATTGGTCCTGGGTACTGATTCCGAGGCCACAGTAGCCCAGACGTGGCTCCCCACGCCGCGTTGTTCTCGGAGCAGGAGTTGGCAGCACAGTGAGGTATGGGCGTCAACCACGCGCATAGTGGTTGGCACAGTGGCGGGTAACCCCTGCCCAGTACGGGCGACGTGCAGGTCATCGTGTGATGACGTCGTAGGGGGCTGCGGCTCTGCAAGTGCCGAGGCCGAGCCATCGCGGGGGGGCCCGACGGACATGGATCCTCAGGCTGCCGAGCCCCCGCAGCAAACTGCCGAGGCCCTGGAGAGAATTATAGGTCCTAGGTACTGATTCCGAGGCCACAGTATCCCAGATGTGGTTCCCCACGCCGCGTTGTTCTCGGAGCGGGAGTTGGCAGCACAGTGAGGTACGGGCATCAATCATGTGCATGGTGGTTAGCACAGTGGCGGGTAACCCCTGCCCAGTCCTGCCTCCTATCCCGTCAGTCGTTCTGCTGTACTGTGCCGAGCATGCGGCTGATGTCAGGGGCAGCAGTTGGCTGAGTTAATACGACACGACGTTTTGTCAGAGGGACGGGAGGAGGAAGAGGCAGCGGAGTGCTACCGTGCCCGCCTCGCGCGAGACGGAGGATCGGTGGCCCGGCCGAGGCCTGCGACGAGAGAGGGGGTCGGCCGAGGCCTTTGGTAAGGGGTCGCCTGAGGTCAGCGGCGAGGGGGCCTCGGGCGAGTCGGAGAATTGCAGACCTCGGCGAGGAGGCCTCGGGCGAACCGGAGAATTGCAGACCTCGGCGAGGAGGCCTCGGGCGAATCGGAGAATAGGTACTACTTCTGAGGCCTCGGCGAGGGGGCCTCGGGCGAAGGGGCCTCGGCGAGGGGGCCTCGGGCGAATCGGAGATTTTGGCTGAGACCCCGTTTGTCTTTTTGGTTTCTGCTTAGGGTACCCCTTTTTATGGTATCCGACAGTAGCCCCCGAGCCTTGGGGGGAGTGGAGGCACTCCCCCTGAGGTTCTGACGAGAATCGGCCCTTGATAGTTCCTGTCGGGATGGTGTTTCATACTCGAGGTTTTGGTGGGTGCGCGCGAGCGCACCCACCGGGTGTAGCCCCCGAGGCCCTGGAGGAGTGATTTCACTTCTCCAGGGTTTTTTTCTCTTTTGAGTGAGGGGTTTACATTGTGTTTGCCGGGCCCGTGGGTGCGAGTTCGGATCGCAGGGCCTCGACGATGCTGCGGGAAGAGCCCCTTAGCCTCCGCCTGGAGCGAGAGGGCCGTCAGGGGTTCCCCCAGCTTTTTGTACGACCCTCGTGCTTCCTTTTCGCTCGGAAGGAGGGGTGGAAGATGCCATGCTACCCTCGGTGGGCGCGAGCGACGGCATTTTCGGTGAGCTGTTATCGGGTAAGTCCGAGTGGAGGCCCGTACCCCGGTCGCTGGGGGTCGGCTAGCGGTCCGGGGACGCGCTCCAAAAGTACCGGAGGGTTTCTCTAGTGGGTGCCGAGGCCGTTCGCTGGGCCTCGGTGGCTCGGTGCCTCCCTACGGTGGGATCCCATTCGGAGACCTCCCTGCCGATCTCGGACACGACACAGGGCGCGCTCATACAGGCTTGCCCATAGTCGTCCCTGACTCTTTTGCCCTGGGGCGGCTGTCGAAACCCCTGGGGGCCCAGCCTTCGAACCCCTGGACCGTAACGGGCTTGGGTCGCTTGTCTTTATCTCGGGTGCAGGAAGAGCCCCCGAGCCTCCGCACGGAGCGAGAGGGCGGTCAGGGGTCTTCCCGGCTTTTTTGTCCGTCTCCCTCACGTCCTTTTCGCTCGGACGGGGGCTGTTTGCCGAGCCCACTCGTGTGCGAGCCTGAGCCGCTGGGTCTCGGCAAAGTTGCAGGAGGAGCCCCCGAGTCTCTCGCACGGAGCGAGAGTGCGGTCAGAGGTCCCCCTGGCTTTTGGTTCGCCCCTCGCGCGTGAGGGTTTGTCGGCCGAGGCCCCCTCGGGTGCGAGCCTAGGTCGTGGGGTCTCGGCGTCTTTTGCGGAAGGAGCTCCCTATCCTCTGCACGGAGCGAGAGGACCGTCAGGAGTTCTTCCGGCTTTTTGAACGACCCTCGCGCTTCCTTTTCGCTCGGAAGGAGGGTTTGTATTGCCGAGCCCCCTCGTGTGCGAGCCCAAGTCGCTGGGACTCGGCAATGTGTCGCAGGAAGAGTCCCTTAGCCTCTGCGTGGAGCAAGAGGGCCGTCAGGGATTCTCCTGACTTTTTGTTCGACCCTCGCGCTTCCTTTTCGCTCGGAAGGAGGGGTGGAAGATGCCACGCTACCCTCGGTGGGCGCGAGCGACGGCATTTCCGGTGAGCTGTTATCGGGTAAGTCCGAGTGGAGGCCCATACCCCGTTCGCTGGGGGTCGGCTAGCGGTCCGGAGACGCGCTCCAAGAGTACCGGAGGGTTTCTCTAGTGGGTGCCGAGGCCGTTCGCTGGGCCTCGGTGGCTCGGTGCCTCCCTACGGTGGGATCCCATTCGGAGACCTCCCTGCCGATCTCGGACACGACACAGGGCGCGCTCATACAGGCTCGCCCGTAGTCGTCCCTGACTCTTTTGCCCTGGGGCTGCTGTCGAAACCCCTGGGGGCCCAGCCTTCGAACCCCTGGACCGTAACGGGCTTGGGTCGCTTGTCTTTATCTCGAGTGCAGGAAGAGCCCCCGAGCCTCCGCACGGAGCGAGAGGGTGGTTAGGGGTCTTCCTGGCTTTTTTGTCCGTCTCCCTCACGTCCTTTTCGCTCGGACGGGGGCTGTTTGCCGAGCCCACTCGTGTGCGAGCCTGAGCCGCTGGGTCTCGGCAAAGTTGCAGGAGGAGCCCCCGAGTCTCTCGCACGGAGCGAGAGAGCGGTCAGAGGTCCCCCTGGCTTTTGGTTCACCCCTCGCGCGTGAGGGTCTGTCGGCCGAGGCCCCCTCGGGTGCGATCCTAGGTCGCGGGGTCTCGGCGTCCTTTGCGGAAGGAGCTCCCTATCCTCTGCACGGAGCGAGAGGACCGTCAGGAGTTCTTCTGGCTTTTTGAATGACCCTCGCGCTTCCTTTTCGCTCGGAAGGAGGGTTTGTATTGCCGAGCCCCCTCGTGTGTGAGCCCAAGTCGCTGGGACTCGGCAATGTTTCGCAGGAAGAGTCCCTTAGCCTCTGCGTGGAGCAAGAGGGCCGTCAGGGATTCTCCTGACTTTTTGTTCAACCCTCGCGCTTCCTTTTCGCTCGGAAGGAGGGGTGGAAGATGCCACGCTACCCTCGGTGGGCGCGAGCGACGGCATTTCCGGTGAGCTGTTATCGGGTAAGTTCGAGTGGAGGCCCGTACCCCGTTCGCTGGGGGTCGGCTAGCGGTCCGGAGACGCGCTCCAAGAGTACTGGAGGGTTTCTCTAGTGGGTGCCAAGGCCGTTCGCTGGGCCTCGGTGGCTCGGTGCCTCCCTACGGTGGGATCCCATTCGGAGACCTCCCTGCCGGTCTCGGACACGACACAGGGCGCGCTCATACAGGCTCGCCCGTAGTCGTCCCTGACTCTTTTGCCCTGGGGCGGCTGTCGAAACCCCTGGGGGCCCAGCCTTCGAACCCCTGGACCGTAACGGGCTTGGGTCGCTTGTCTTTATCTCGGGTGCAGGAAGAGCCCCCGAGCCTCCGCACGGAGCGAGAGGGCGGTCAGGGGTCTTCCTGGCTTTTTTGTCCGTCTCCCTCACGTCCTTTTCGCTCGGACGGGGGCTGTTTGCCGAGCCCACTCGTGTGCGAGCCTGAGCCGCTGGGTCTCGGCAAAGTTGCAGGAGGAGCCCCCAAGTCTCTCGCACGGAGCGAGAGAGCGGTCAGAGGTCCCCCTGGCTTTTGGTTCGCCCCTCGCGCGTGAGGGTCTGTCGGCCGAGGCCCCCTCGGGTGCGATCCTAGGTCGCGGGGTCTCGGCGTCCTTTGCGGAAGGAGCTCCCTATCCTCTGCACGGAGCGAGAGGACCGTCAGGAGTTCTTCCGGCTTTTTGAACGACCCTCGCGCTTCCTTTTCGCTCGGAAGGAGGGTTTGTATTGCCGAGCCCCCTCGTGTGCGAGCCCAAGTCGCTGGGACTCGGCAATGTTTCGCAGGAAGAGTCCCTTAGCCTCTACGCGGAGCAAGAGGGCCGTCAGGGATTCTCCTGACTTTTTGTTCGACCCTCACGCTTCCTTTTCGCTCGGAAGGAGGGGTGGAAGATGCCACGCTACCCTCGGTGGGCGCGAGCGACGGCATTTCCGGTGAGCTGTTATCGGGTAAGTCCGAGTGGAGGCCCGTACCCCGTTCGCTGGGGGTCGGCTAGCGGTCCAGAGACGCGCTCCAAGAGTACCGGAGGGTTTCTCTAGTGGGTGCCAAGGCCGTTCGCTGGGCCTCGGTGGCTCGGTGCCTCCCTACGGTGGGATCCCATTTGGAGACTTCCCTGCCGGTCTCGGACACGACACAGGGCGTCCCAAGCGTTTCGCTTGCTTGGGCCTCGGCCTCGCATAGGCTCGCCCGTAGTCGCCCCTGACTCTATTGCCCTGGGGCGGCTGTCGAAACCCCTGAGGGCCCAGCCTTCGAACCCCTGGACCGTAGTAGGCTCGGTGCCCAGTTCCTTTGCCTGAAAGGAATCGGGTGGGGGTTACCTCTCTCCCTGCGGTTAGCAACGGTAGGCGCGCCTTTTGAGGTAGCTTTTTCGGGGAGGTGAAACGGCGCCTGCTGCTGCTGCGGTTGGGCGCGACGTGGCGTCAGTCGACGGGACGTAACTGCACGCGCAATTAATGAGGAGGGAGTGGGCGTGTGGGCGGTAAGACCGGATCTGGGTAACCGCAGCGGATTTTTTGGGAAAACTTCCCCGATTTCGTCGCTCGTCGGTTTCGACTCGTCCCTGCATAAATGCGCAAACAGCCTCGCCCTCCCCCTCCTTACCTTTTCTGCGTTCGCTTTTGCTGCCTCCGTGCCATCGTTGAGAGCATAGAGCGGGGAGGAGAAGGGCGAGAGAGAGAGAGCGAACGAAAGAGAGAGAGAGAGATTACCGCTGTAGCAGCGTCCCCCACCGCGCAATGGCAGGTGGTCCCATCATCCTTCCGGCGGATCCCTGGGAGCGGTCTGATGTCACCGAGGAGAAGCTGCAGTTGCTCGTGGAGGCCGGTCTTCTTCGTCCGATCACCGATCCTGACGAGCCGGAGTGGATTGCTCCGGGGAGCGAGTCAGAGCCGAGGCCGCGCGACGGCTACGTGGTGAGCTTCACCGTCTTCCACGAGCGAGGCCTCAGGTCGCCGGCGGATAGCTTCATGCGGGCGCTCCCGCACTACTATGGCGTGGAGCTCCAGAATTTCAGTCCCAACTCCATCGCGCAGGCGGCCATCTTTGTCGCCGTCTGTGAGGGGTACTTGGGGATCGCTCCCCACTGGGAGTTGTGGCTCCATTTGTTCCGGGCGACGTTCACCACCAAGCCGGGGGGCACGAGGGGGGCCCGGAAGGCGCAGAGGGCCGGCGGCTGCACCCTTCACGTGCGCCAAGACCGGCAGTCCCTCTATATCCCGGCCCAGCTGTCAACGTCCAACCGTCGTTGGTATGACGGCTGGTTCTACCTCCGCAACGACGGCGGAGGACTTCCCCCTTATACCGGGCGGGTTGTAGAGAGTCAACCGGAAAAATGGGGATACGGCGTTGTCAAGGCCGATCAGCCTAGGCTGGAACCGCTCTTGAGGGCCTTGGGGAAGCTGCGTGACCACGGCCTTTCGGCGGCCGTGGTTGTGGTGGCTTTTCACCGCCGGAGGGTGTTGCCTCTGATGGCCCGGCGGCGGTGGCTGTTCGAGATGACCCCGGGCGATTCGATCGCCGGTGTCAAGATGTCCGCCTTCGCTCTTTTCGACGACGAGACCCTGCGTCGGGTGAGAGAGGCGATAGACGGGAAGCCGAAGATTGACGATTTGGTGCCGTTTCCGATGCGCCCGTCGCGGGGGTATGTCTCGCTGGTAAGTTGGATGTTGTCGAGGCTCTCGCGGCCTTCTTGTTTTTCGCCTTTTTTGACTGTCGGCTTACTTCGTCGTTCCCACAGGGGATAAGAGACGTGCGAGGCTCCCCGCCGCCCATTCCCGAGGACGCCCGGCGGCGATCCGTGAACAGGGCGCGCGCCGAGGAGGCGAAGAAGAAGAAAGATGCCAAGGAGGCAAAGCGCACGAAGAAGCTCCTCGCGCGCGAAAAGTTGGACGCCCGTCGCCGGCGTCAGAGTCTCGACGGTCTCCCGTTGGAGCCGTCTCCCTCGTCGTCGGTGTCAGATTCTTCGAGCGACGGCGGCGGGCGTGAGGTGGGGACGGCCTGTCTGGAACACCTCCCCGACATTAGGGAGCTGTTGCCTGGGGCGCCGGCAAGGAGCCTGACGCCCCTAGGAGGAGGAGGAGATGTCCTGGGGCCAGTGGCGGCCCGTCCCGGGGCCGGGGCCGACACACCCGAGGTGCGGGTGTCGGAGGAGCGTGCCGTCAGCCCGATGGGTTCGTCGGTGGCGGTGGAGCGGGCGACGGTGGGGGCGACCCCATTGTCTCCGCGAAGGGTCGAGGAGGTGCCGGGGTCCGACGGAGGCCAGCTGGCACTGGTGGACACTGAGGCCGCGCTGCTACCACCACCGCCGCCGTTGCAGAGGAGACTGGCGGTGTCGAAGCGGCTGCATCCCCGTTCGCGGTAAGCGTCTTCCGTAGTACTTCTTGTTTGCCCCTTGGTTGCATGCTGACCTTGGGAGTGTCTTTTCTTCCAGCCAGACGCTTCTGGTGGAAGATCCTCCCTTGGCGCCCCGTAAGGCGCTCAAGGTGAACGTTAGCTCCTCCGCCCATCAGGCAGCGGAGGCGCAGGCTGGCGTGCGACGCGGCGCGGCGTCGGGCGAAGCCGTTTCGGGGGAGGCGGCTGCCTAGGAAAAGGGGGCCGAGGCGGCCGCGGAGCGAGTGGAGGAGGAGGAGCCCATGCCTCGCGATGTTGTGGGTCTTGGGGCGAAGGAGGCTGGGGCGTCTGCTATTGCCGAGGCCATTTGAGGGCGAGGCCGGAGCCCCCGAGACCTCCAACGTCAGGGCGGTGGACGCCGGGGCCATCGAGGTAGAGATGGCGGAGGCCAGAGCCCCCGGGTCCGTCGAGACCGAGGCGATGGAGATGGAGACGGAGCAAGTTTTGGCGCCGCCCCTGGTTCAGGCAATCTCGTCTGATGATTCCACCCATGGGAAGGAGGCGGCGGACGTCGAGGCGGCTAGTACCGTGGAGCAGCCAGTCCCGGATCCCGCTGAGGGGAGTTCGGCCCTTGCCCGGCTACGGCCCGAGCCCCGTGGGTGGAACTTCCCGCGGGTTTTCTGGCGGAACCGGGCTGACCCCGAGGGGGAGCCCGTGTTCGCCCTTGAAGATGTCGCAGAGGGGGGGCATTGGGACACCCTCGAGCAGTACCGCCAATTGGCAGTGCGGTCGCTGGAGACAGCGATGACTATTATGGGGCGGGACTTGCCCGGTGTCACACAGGTAAGTGCTTTCCTCCTTCGTGCCGCGTTGTTTTCTTTCCGAGCCCCCTCGCAGTGTTTAACGTGCGTTTTTTGTTTTGCCTCCTTAGGAGCTCGAGACCCGATCCCTTGGGAAATCGGTGTTCCTGCGAAATGAGAGGGATATCTGGGACCAGCTCCGGCGCCAAAAGGGCCTGCTTGCCGATGCCCAGGGGCTATTGTCGGCGCGGAGTGCGGAAGTGGAGGACCTCCGCCTTCGTTGTGCTGATATTCAGGCGGAGTTGGCCATGGCTAAGGAGCAGTCCGCCCCTCTGGTGGCCAAGATCAAGGAACTGGAGGAGGAGCGAGACTCCTTCAGGCTTTGGGCCCAAGAAGCGACGGCCTCTGCTAAGGTCACAGCCGGGCAGCTGGGTGCGGAGCAGAGCGAGCATCAGGCGACGAAAGTCGCCTTGGCAGAGGCTACCAAGGCGGCCGAGGCCTCTCGGGTCGAGGTCTTAGCCTGGAAGAGCAAGGCCGAGGGTAAGTTCCGCTGAACCATGTTCCTCGCTCCATTTGCTCTGGTTCGCGTTTGACTCCTGACCCCTCGTCGCGACGTAGATCTGGAGAAAGAGGCCTCCCAGGCGGCTGAGGCCTCCGTCGCAGCGCAAGCAGCGCTGGATGTCGAGGTCCGAGAGCACGAGGCGCTGCGCAGCGCTGTCCGGACCGCCTGCGAGGCTCTGGACGTCGAGGAGGTCCAATCAGCTAGCTCCCTTGGGAGCCGCCTAATCGCGTTGAGCGGCCACGTCCGCGAGAGACTCCGAGGGGTGTTGCACATGGGTGTCAAGCGCGCCCTGGCCGTCGTCTCCTCGCACTACGCCATCAACCTCGAGGCTGTCAGCGATGGCTATGTGTTGCCAGAAGATGACGAGGAAGCTGATGCAGAGGTCGTGAGGCTGTTGGAGGCGGCCGAGGCGCCTGGCACTGCGTTGGCCAAGCTGTTCAAAGAAGAGGTGGTCCCTCCCGCGCCAGCCGCCGATCCTTGAGCTTTGACCTGGGCCAAAAGGGGCCATGTAACCGGATTGAGTTAGTTGCCGAATCGTGACGTTTTTTGTGGCCGTCGAGGCCCTTAAAGTATTTGCGTATGTGTGTTTCTTAACCGTTTTCCATTCTATTTCTAAGTCTGTGCCCTCTGTCTCGATCGCGAAGAAATCCCTCGGAACCTAAGCCGTCCTTCGGCGAAGGGTGGTGAGGGAGCTGCCGTAGCCTAGAGGCGTAGGCCGTTCTCACGACTCGGCCGGCCCTTTGGCCTCCAGACAAGCTTTTGGTCTCTGGGTTTCTTGCGAAGGTCCCGTCGGAGCGCGAGAGAGTTTGGCGTGGAAATTTTCGGAAAACGGTTGAGAAATGGTGTCCGGGACTTAGGGGGGTTCCCCCTTTTTAGCCCCCGAGGGAGGCTCGACTTTGCAGAGGCAGAGCCAAGTCTCCCTTATTGCGTTATAGTGACGTCGAGCCCCTATCGATAGACAACCTCTCTGCAAAGAACTTCCTCGGAGCCTAAGCTGTCCTTTGGGCGAAACGGTGGTGAGGGAGCTACCGTAGCCCAGAGGCATAGGCCGTTCTCACGGCTCGGCCGGCCTTTTCGCCTTTGAGACGATCTTTCGGTCCTTAGGTTCTATACAATCGATTTGTCTATAAGGGGGTTCCTCGAAAGATTATAACAACTAAAGAACGCTTCTTTATTGTATTTCGAGAAACAATGTAAACAACGTTTGGAAATTTAAGGGTAGAAACGACGTAGCTGTTCTATGTTCCAAGCGTTGGTGAAGATTTCGCCCTTCTCGTTGGCTAACTTGTAGGTCCCGAGCTTCAGCACTTGAGCGACGATATACGGCCCTTCCCAGGGTGGGGTCAGCTTGTGGCGGCCCTTGTTGCTCTGCCTTAGTCTCAGCACCAGGTCGCCCACCTTCAGGTCCCGGCTTTGGACGCGCCGGGCCCTTCCCAGGGTGGGGTTAGCTTGTGGTTGGCCGGCTGTCGGAACCAGGCGGGGAAAGGAGCAACGCGGATGGCCCTGCTGAAGACCCGAGGTCCTGGCGGCTCAGGGGAAGGACTGCGGTCCTCTCCACTATCGTAGCGACCGCCTCGGTGTGGGTGGTAGCCTCGGGCGGCTCCGTCGTCGTGGCACCATCGCTTGCCAACTACTTCGTGGTTGCCCTGTGCCTCGCGTTGGTCCCTAAGTCGGTCGCGCACCGAGGGGGCCCTATCGACCGTCGGTGCGCGAGCGGCCTCGGGACGGACCGAGGCATCCTGGCCCCGGCGAGGTTGCGCTGTGGGTTGCTCCGAAGTGCCTCCGCGCCGGCGGGAGGCGGAACTCTCAGCCTGCTGCACTGCTGCGGTCTCGAGGAGGTCGTGGAGCTCTCTACGGACCCGTCGCCCTTCGGTGGTGGAGGGCTCGGGCATCGCTCGGACCAGCATCGCAGCAGCTGTGACATTCTGGCTAGCGCGGTTAAAGATTGGGGGTGGCTCTCCCCCCTCATTGTCGTTGATGCGGTGATGGACGTCGCGGGCCCTCCCTCGGGCTCCTCCGCCCTCACCGCGCCCTCGCTGCTCCTGCTCGAGAGTGTCCCGGAGCTGTTGCAGAAGGAGTCGGTCCTGTTCGACCTTGGCCTGAAGCTCGCGGAGCTGCTCCAGGTCTGGGCGACGATGCCCCCCGTGAACGGGATTCTCGTTCCATGCTGCCGGGGCTTCGAGACGTGGAGGTGTGGCATCACCCGCCCCCGCCCGGGGCGGTGAATGGTTGCCTGTCCTTTCTTCCTCTTCGCCCGCCGTTGGCATCCCGAGCCCGACGTGGAAGCACTCACGGGATGGATCGTAAGTCCCTTCGTCGTCGGAGTCGGAATAGCCGAGGCAGTAGTCGCTTGCGGCCAAGAATTGGCGCAAAGCCCCAGGGTTGTGGAGTTTGGAGAAATCCACCCCGGGCCACGCCTCGTCCTCGTCCGAGGGGTCGGAGTGGGTGCTCAGGTCGAGAGTGAAGCGCTGGCAGCGTTCCAAGGGGTGCTCGTGAGCAGCAGCGTAAGCGTAAGCGTAAGAGGCGGTGGCATTTCTCAACCCAAAGGGGTATGGGGACGGTGCCGTCTCCATATTCTGCCCCGCCGGGGTCGGCTTTTCAGAGAGTGGTGGAGCGGAGCTAGATGACTGGGCATCGGCGCGAGCCACCGGCGATTTTCCTTCGTCCATGCTCAGGCCAGGCAGGTCCCCAGTCAGGGACCCCGTACCAACAGCTGGTCGTAGGGTATCGGCGGGGAGTGGCGTGCCGCCCCAGGCTCGCGTAGCGTCGGGGTGGCATTGCTCGCGTCGTGCCTGGCGAGCGCGGCGAGAGCGGCCGCCCGGACGCCGCCTACGCCTGGGCTGCCGGGGCGTGACTTCATCATTGGACGGTGGGGCTCGAGGAGTGAGGAGCACCATGTCGTATTCATGCCCTAGAGACATGAACTCCAGGCTCCCGAACCAAACTACGGTGCCGAGACGCAATGGTCGTACGGGGTCTGCCATCCGGGACTTGCTAGGATGACAAAGCTGACACGCAGAGTCCCCTACCTGGCGCGCCAACTGTCGGTGTTTTGGAACCGGGGGTCCCTCAACCAACGAGTGAATTTGTGCTACGTGCCCCTAATCCCGGATGGTGATGCAAAGAGACACAAGGTTTATACTGGTTCGGGCAATCGAGGCCCTACGTCCAGTCTGAGAGATCGATCTTGTATTCCTTGCACCGGAGTGCTCGTAGTAGGGGGTTACAAGCTAGGTGAGAGAGGGAGCTAGCCCCAGGTCTCGGCGAGGGTGGTGCGGGCTGCTTGAGACGTTGTTCCCAAGCAGCGTAGAGGTGTGTAGTTCTATCGGTGTGTTCGTCTTTCTGCTCGTTCCTCCCCCTCCTAGAAATGGCCCCAGTCCCTCCCTTTTATACTCTAAGGGAGAAGCCGGAACGTACACATATTACTACCTAGCACTTTATTAACAGGGTTGGCGTGTCCGAGCCCTGTAGCCGGCCACTGTTCGTGGCATGGTCGATGGAGTGCCCCCGTCCTTGTCGTGCAGAAGTGACGCGCCGGTCGTACTCGGTTTTGTGCATAGTGGGACTCCCGTACAGCTTGACGCAGGACATGGCGGGCGACGTGCTGGTCATCGTGTGATGACGTCGTAGGGGGCCGTGGCTCTGCAGATGCCGAGGCCGAGCCATCGTGGGGCTTCGGCGGGCATGGATCCTCAGGCTGCCGAGCCCCTGAAGCTAACTACCGAGGCTCTGAAGGGAATTATTGGTCCTGGGTACTGATTCCGAGGCCACAGTAGCCCAGACATGGCTCCCCACGCCGCGTTGTTCTCAGAGCAGGAGTTGGCAGCACAGTGAGGCATGGGCGTCAACCACGCGCATAGTGGTTGGCACAGTGGCGGGTAACCCCTGCCTAGTACGGGCGACGTGCAGGTCATCGTGTGATGATGTCGTAGGGGGCTGCGGCTCTGCAAGTGCCGAGGCCGAGCCATCGCGGGGGGCCCGACGGACATGGATCCTCAGGCTGCCGAGCCCCCGCAGCAAACTGCCGAGGCCCTGGAGAGAATTATAGGTCCTGGGTACTGATTCCGAGGCCACAGTATCCCAGATGTGGTTCCCCACGCCGTGTTGTTCTCGGAGCGGGAGTTGGCAGCACAGTGAGGTACGGGCGTCAATCATGTGCATGGTGGTTAGCACAGTGGCGGGTAACCCCTGCCCAGTCCTGCCTCCTGTCCCGTCAGTCGTTCTGCTGTACTGTGCCGAGCATGCGGCTGATGTCAGGGGCAGCAGTTGGCTGAGTTAATACGACACGACGTTTTGTCAGAGGGACGGGAGGAGGAAGAGGCAGCGGAGTGCTGCCGTGCCCGCCTCGCGCGAGACGGAGGATCGGTGGCCCGGCCGAGGCCTGCGACGAGAGAGGGGGTCGGCCGAGGCCTTTGGTAGGGGGTCACCCGAGGTCAGTGGCGAGGGGGCCTCGGGCCAGTCGGAGAATTGCAGACCTCGGCGAGGAGGCCTCGGGCGAACCGGAGAATTGCAGACCTCGGCGAGGAGGCCTCGGGCGAATCGGAGAATAGGTACTACTTCTGAGGCCTCGGCGAGGGGGCCTCGGGCGAAGGGGCCTCGGCGAGGGGGCCTCGGGCGAATCGGAGATTTTGGCTGAGACCCCGTTTGTCTTTTTGGTTTCTGCTTAGGGTACCCCTTTTTATGGTATCCGACACCTAGGTTTTGCTTAAATTAGATAAAGAGATGAGTCCTTCTTTTCTTCCCCCTGGAAGTGAGTGTTCGGTCATAGCCAGGGGCTACAGGCCTTGAGACAGTGCCGAGAGGGAGTTGGCCTGTCGACTGAGCGATGGTATGGTATGGTGATGGTGTGGAGATGGTGGTATGTTGATTCCCAGGATCGAAACCTGGCTCTGGAATGGGAATGGGTGGAATATGTGTGGGAATGGTGTTAAAACTTGACTATACTGTTATACACTTGATATACTAAAATAACATAGGAAACCTCAGCCTTATAGGTTCCTTTTGACTATATCCAGCTTGCATCCAATTTCCACAAAGCAATGCTCATAGGGTTGGGAGTGGCCAGTACAAATCGTACTGATAAATTTTGGCATACAGGTTCTGCTGAGGAGTATAGCTCCGAGGAGTTTGATGGTTGAGGGGTTCGTGCCTACGCTCGAGTTTGGCGATCTTATCTTTAAGCTGTTCTGAATGAATGCTACTTTTGATTCCGCCAATGCGGCGATGTAATAAATTATATAATTCCGCACTATTTGTACTCTGATAATATCATTGTATGGATGTGATATTCGACTGGAATTTGGGTAATATGATCTACCACGGTCTTATTACACTTCAACTCTGTGGTTTTCTCTTCGTGGAAATTGGGGTTGTTTCACTCACAACTTGAGTTGGGTCATCCACAAGCTCCGCCGGATGATCACTAAATTCTCAATCACCACCAAGCCATCTAGGTGATGGCGATCGCCAAGAGTAACAAGCACGAGCTCTCACTTGACCACAACAAGCCTAATCAGAAGGGTGGATGCACACTTGCTACTCTCCTTGCACTAATGAGGCCTTAATCTTGGATTCTCAAATCTCAATCACCTCACTAGGCCCTTACTCTCCAAAGCACTCTCAAGGGTGTTTCTCAGCTGATTAAATGGGCAAGAGACCTCCCATGGATGAATAGAGGAAGTATTTATACCCCCTCAGTCAAAACGAACTGTTAGGAGGTTGCGTCAGCATTCTATGGGGTGATCGGACGCTCCGGTAAGTTCTTCCCACCATAGAGCCGTTAAGTTGTGACCGGACTCTGACCCGTGTCTGGTCTGCACTGATCAGACATGTTCAGTCATGAAAACTACTCTCTGGACCCTTACTGATGTTGACTGGATGCTGGCGACCAGAGTCCAGTCACTTTGCTGATCAGCGTTCGGTCAGTAACTAAAACCTGACCAGCATCCGGTCAGCACTGATTGGGCACGTCCGATCAGGATTCTCCTTCTCTGGAACCTTACTAGAGTTGACCAGACTCTGGCACCCAGCGTTTGGTCACTTTTTACTCAACGTCTGGTCACAACCAGATGACTTCTCCTTGATCAAATGAACTGACTGGACTCTACTGTCAGCGTCCGATCACAACCGGTTCAGCATCCGATCAATATTTGACCCTCCATTCACTTTCAACTTGACAACATATGTGAATGAAGTTTGCTCCAATTGATCTTAGGGCTACTTCAGAGCTACCTAGTGCTAGAATTGATAAGTGTGCACCACACCTAACCCACTAGACTTACCTAGGTCAAGCTACTAGTTCATACCCCCTTTAATAGTACGGCCAAAGGAAAAACAAAGTCCTAAACTACTCTAAGTGTCTCTTCAACACAAAACAACACTTAGAACTAGTTCATCCTTAACCTTATCGTCCATATTTTGAAAACCAAAATGATTTCCATCGTAGGGGCATGACAACCATGATTGTCCAATCAATTGCCATTACCCTGACCTAACTTAATTGCCTCTACAAAACACACGTTAGTCATAGTAATCACGTATTGTCATTCATCACCGAAACCCAACTAGGGGCCTAGATGCTTTCAATCTTCCCCTTTTTGGTGATTGATGACAATACAACCACGAGTATGTAAAAGAGATGAGGTTTTCAATATGCTTGGTTCATATAAACTTTTGACAATAAGAGCAAAAGAGTTAGGCATGCTTATATGACTCAAGCCAACATGATGTACTTAATAGATATGAAATAAGCATGAGTACACAAAATAATGCTCATTTGAATCAGAGTAAAACACGGAAGCAAACCAAATGAGCATAATGAAGTGACATGACATATATAAAGATCAAAGTAGAGAGCACACATGTCACATATCACATAAATATCACACATATCACATAAATATCACAATCACACTTATGTAGTTCAATGCATGAAAGTAAACATGAATGCATAGTAATGTATCACACATATAAAAAGCCAAATATAATAAGTATGCTCCCCCTAGATATAACGCTCCCCTAGATCTAATCATACTCGATCCCTCTCCTCCTTTGGCGTCAAGCACCAAAACCTAAGGGTCGGTCGGTGGGACTAGAGCAAACGAGTCGGGCGCTGAGGTGCGGTGAGCGATCTAAAACTGGGTAGCATCATCCTCTGATCTGGAGCTCCGAGCTGTCTGACCCTCTGTCGCTGGAAGTGAAGTTGAAGCGGCTTGGGTCAGATCTAGGACTGGTGTGGCCTGTGACTCTGTAGGTATCACTAAAACAGGCAGCTTTGATGATACAACAAATGAAGGGAGCATCCCTGTAGTCCTAGTGACTGAAGCAATGGTGGTAGGTATAGGGACATGTAGCTCTAGCGATGTAGGCTGCCCTATCAACTCACTGAAAGTAGCACCAAGGCTCCTAGAAACTGGGGTGTCAGTCACAAGCACTGAGGAGCTCTGAGCCGGTGTGAAGCCCGTAACGATAGGTGTGAAGTGCGGGGCTATCATTGGTGAAGCAAACCACTGGGACACCTGCTCTGTTGGTGAAGCAAACTATGTAGCTAGCTGTCCCTAACTCTGAAGCCCACTAGGCTGTATAGATGGAGTCACTGTAGTGGTGACAGGCTGGCCAAGCTGAGGTGTAAGCTGTGGCGGTGTAGACCCAATAGCAGTAACGACATGCATCATGAATCCGAGTAACTGCTGCTGGATAAGGAGCTACTGCTGCTGCATGGCCTGCTACTGTCACTGGAACTCGTCCTATCTAGCCTGAACCTGTGCAAGGACAGCTGCAGTCTCCTAGGCCTAGTGTGCCTGATCCTACCTTATCTGCTCAAGAATAGCAAGAAGAGCAGGGTCTGTCTGTGGTGGCTAGGGTGGAGCTGAGCTAGAGCCACTGACCTCACTATTATGTCACCGAGGAGGCATCTGAGGGATAGCCTTGTAGTCATCATCTAAACTATCACTAGGGTCGCTCTCCACCATACCCTCATGCTGAGCATCTAGCTGCTCCTCATCTATCGCTGCAACACCCCTGATGATCTCATCCTGCTGAGCTACAGTCTCTAGCACCTCTAGGCGATGGTGTGGCTGGCTAGGTGTCCTCACGCTGCTATGACAGAGCATCTAGGTCATGTTGTATGGAGGGAACTATGTAGTAGCACCAGTATACTCTACCATAGTCTTTGAGGACTTCACTGTAACTACCTTGCGAATAAAAAATGTAATCCAGTGAGCATAAGGCAGCTGACGATGGCCTCTGAACCCCTCTGCAAGAGTGTCCTCCATCTCTGATAGAATAACATCCCAAATGTCAAATAATGTCTATTGAATCAGGGAGTTCACTAACCATAGCTGAATGCGAGTCAATCCCTCATGATAGCCCATCCTCGGAAGCAGGGTCCTCCTCATGATAGCATCAAGCAGCCTAGCTATAGAAGTAAGATCCCTAGGTGTACTGCTCGACACCTCACCAAAAGGCTCTGTGAAGCAGGGTTTGACCAAGTCCGTGGGTGGCACAAGACCACCATGAGGGCATCTAGGTGGCTCTATCTGACCATAGAAAACCTCATGCAGGCGAATGGGCGCCTCTAGAATCCTGAGGATCTCTCTAACCCTGAAGCCCATAAGCTTGTAGTCACGGCCTCTGAATGTAAAGTGAATGAATCTATGGCCCAGGTCAATCCAAAGTGAAGCATAGAACTCATGGACCCATGATGGAACATATCGACCAGTTCGTCCAAGTAAGTCTATCCGCCCTGGTAGATAAGATAGGTGAGGGTGGATCTACTCTCCTGCTGCTGCAATCACTGACTCAATAGAGCAAACTCATTGAGATCTGAAAGCCACACCACTATACAGATAAGCATAGTAGAAGTCCTCCTGCAGTGGTCTATAGAAACCCTCTAAAGCACGCTCGTCCTGCCTCGGCGAAAATCAGTCCTCGAACTGCACGAACCTAAGCTACTGCACCTACTTGGCTATAGCTGCCCTTAGATCAAGGTGAGTCACTGGAGGTGGACCCTATGGTCTGGGAGGCGGATGAGAACCCCTCTGCTGTGTCTCTAGCCTTGGTGTCACCTAAGCATGAGTACGACTAGAGTGTCATAACTATGGCTGAGGTGCCTGCTCTATCTCATTGGTCTGCTCTGCCTCCTGAGTCTGCTCTGTCTACTGGGTGCCCTTTGACGGCTCTGCTGGCTATGGCTACTGCTATGGCTCCCCCTAAGGCTGACTCTCCTCTAAAGTGACCCACCATCCTTCAAGCATGACAGTCCTAGCTGGACTACCATGATGACGCTCAACCTGCTCGACGACGGCCCTCTAAGCTAGTGAAAGCTGGTCTGTAATGCGAACACCACTCTAAGCTCCTACTCTCTCTGCACGCTCTACGGTGGCTGCAACTGCTGCTGCTCTCTTAGTGTTAGCATCTGCAAATTTGTGCTTCTTTGTTGTAAGCTTCTTCGCCTTGCCTTTTGCCTTAGCAGATAGGTGAGGCAGAGGCCTCAGATCCTCATCACCAGGACCACCTTCAGTGTTCTTGACATGTGCCATTACTGGAGCTGAAAAGAACAACTACCACTGATAAGAATCAACTGTCAACTATCACTTCCGAGGCTTGGCCTCGATCCGTACTCACGAGCTTGGCCCCGAGTTATCTAACAATTGCTAAAGTGACCTTAACAATACCGACTCGCTGCACGATGGAATAGATTGGATATATGAATAATTACAATATACATCTAGAGACATGAAACCCTAAGAAGCAAGCAATAGATATGAAATTAGAATCGAGGGCTTGCTACCTGACGAACCGGTGAACCGAAGAGCAGAGGAATGAATCATAGGGAACCACTGGGGAACACCTAGGGTTAGGGTTGCGAGGCAATGCGGCGCTGGATGGACTATGGAGAGGTACCTTAAAACATGCAGATGGCAACGAACGTCGACTGGCCGCCTCTAGGACTGCTACCTCTGGACCACGCCAAGCTTACCTTTGACTTACGTGAGCTCGGGGGTTTTGCACAGACCCTCTGCAGAGTTCTCGTCATGTTAGGTGTCCCTAACGAGCTTGTCAAGGTCACCTGCACCGGGAAGCCAGCTCAGGAAGGAGGAATCGAAGGACCAATTGTCACCTCAGTGGAGTTCCCAGCTAGCACTACCTTACCTTCTGTCCCAGCTTCCACCGAGTTGACTATAGAGGACACCGTCGAGGAGGGACTGCGAGCTATCTCGCACAAGGCACTTCGCAGAGTGATGAGGGACCACTACGAGCACCTAAAGACGATAGAGTTCCGTCTACTTCCCTAGGCCCTCGACCTCAGCCTTACCCCTAGTGAGTAGAGTTTCGCAGCCGGCAGAGTTATCCTTGCCGAGGAGGATAGATGCCTTCGCGTCTCAGCTATCCACCAGCTAGAGCAGGACAGGTACGTGACCCAGCTAGAGTAGAGGAGACGTCAGGACCAGGCCCTCCAGTGGGAGTACTAGGAGCGAGACTCGTAGAGAGCACAGGAGCGAACTAGTCTACTTGAGATAGTTGCCAAGCTACAGGATGAGCTCAACCGCCATGAAGAAATCCACAGAGCCAAGGTCGACGACTTACAGGACAAAGCCGCTGACCTAGGCAACAGGAACTGCTACCTCGATAGTAAGGTCTTAGAGTTGCAGAGAGAGTTGGACGACAAGAAGGCCGAGTTCAACCGCAGAGGAGACAGAGAGAGATCCAAGGGGATTGACATGCTGAAGATCCAGTCTCGAAACAAGACCATGACTCAAGATCTAGAAGAGTTTAGAAAGAAGGTCGTTCGCAACCAGGGTCACCTGATCGAGGCACTCAGGCAGAACGAGTACCTATAGGACAAGTGTGAGAGGACTCGATAGGCCTGGCAGAAGTCTGATAGGAAGCGCCTTAGGGAGATGAAGGGTATGTGGGATCAGCTACCCAAGGAGATTCGCAGCAAGACGAAGCCTAGGATAGAGGAGTTTGAGTTAGCCCTGACTCACCTCAACCTAGATGCCTACCCTACCCTACCTGGAGCCAAGCCTACTGAGGAGCTCGCCGAGGCCTTAAAGTACGTGTCCCGACTTCATAAGTCTGACGAGGAGATCAAGATCGAGAACAGTCGTATCCCAGCTGCGGTGTACGAGTTAGAGTAGATGACCCTGCGTGGTCATGAGTCATGTCAGTAGCTTCCGTAAGTTGTACCCCATGATGTACCCCTTATGAGATGTATTATGAGACACTATGCGTAGAACGATTCTCGCACATCTTCAAGTGTAGCTACTGGAGATGATGCTATGTAATAAAACCCATGTAATGAATGTTTCGGATCTTATTGCATCTTTATGAATCTTATTGCTTCTTTGTAATGAGTGTTGGATAGCATAAATGTTTTTCTTTAAATCATCAAAATCATGTAATCATATGAAATTATAAGCACTAATGGCACAAGCACTAAAATTCTCTATGATCTGTGTTGCAGATGCTGAACCGCCGTTCTAATCGCCTAATGAATCGAGGATGTGCGCCCACCCCTGAACCAGTTGAACCCAATGGGGGGATGTGGTGGCAACAACCGTGGCCGTGGCCATGGCCGTGGACGTGGAGGGATACCCTTCCACCTGGAGAATACTCCGCCGCCTGAGGAGAACATTCCTCCACCACCACCACCAAACCTGGCAGAAGTGATGGCACAACAGACCTAGCTTCTAGCAGCTCTTGTTGAAGGAGCAAACCGTCACTAGGGAGGTTAGCAGAATGACTTCCAAAGGAAGCTAGAGGGATTCCTGAAGCTAAGGCCACCTACCTATGATGGCACCGACCCTGACCCGCTTGTAGCCGATGACTGGCTCAAGGAGATGGAGAAGAAGCTCGATCTCACTACTTTCACTGATGATGAGTGTGTTGGAGCAGCCACACACCAGCTCACAGGTGCAGCACGTGCCTGGTGGGACAGTTACAGTGATTCCCATGAGGACCCTGCCAACATCTCGTGGGATGAGTTCGCCAAAGCATTCACTGAGTATCACATTCCCAAGGGTGTCATGGAGGCCAAAGCTGAGGAGTTCCACAACATCAAGATGGGAAAGGACAGGGTGACTAAGTACACTACTCGTTTCACCAATCTTCTGTGCTATGCACCTTCCTACGTTGTGAACTCTGAGAAGGAGAAGCTATACTATTATCGCAAGGGACTCAACCCGCACATCAAGCTGAAGTTTGGCGGTATTGAGAGTAACACATTGAGTGCTCTGGTGGATCGCTGCATCTAGATCGAGAAGGACCGTGCTGAAGCTAGAGAAGAGTATAGGGAGAGGAAGCGTAAGCCTAAGGAGTCTCTCCGTGGTCGTGATCGCAAGAGGTTCCACAGAGATGCACCATCCAGGGAACGCTCTCGCCACAATAGGGATGACAACCCTAGATTGAGTAGGGGTAGTGGAGGCTACACCGCCAAATACTCCCGCCCTACTTAGGATCGTTACACCCAGGACCGTTATGCTCAGAACCGTTTCAACCGTCCCCGCTCAGCGAATGAACGCCCAGCATAGAACCGCTCCGCACCAGGCACTGGAAAATGGAAGGCACCTGCGCCAACCCCTACAGGCGGTACGCCCTTCACCTATTTTGCTTGTGGCCAACCAGGTCACAAAGCCACTGAGTGCCCTTAGAACTCAGCTGCTCAGAAGTCTCAGCTCAAGGGATCTGCTACTCGTGGACGTCTCAACCATCTGGACGCTGAGGAAGCACAAGCTGCCCCCTGACGTAGTGTATGGTATGTTTTTAGTTAATGACAACACTGCATCAGTTCTATTCGACTCTAGAGCAACTTGTTCATACATATTATCCAAGTTTGGACGAGAGCATGACCTGCCTGTAACCCCACGTGAAAAGCCTATCATCACCAGTTCACCGTTAGGAGACCTAAAATGCACCCACATCTGTAAGGGAGTGAGTCTTACCATTGAGGGTCTTGTCTTTAAAGCCGACCTAACCCTTTTACCTTCCACTAGCCTAGATGTCATCCTAGGTATGGATTGGTTAACCATTCACCAAGGTATCATATCATGTTCACCTAGATATGTCCAAGTGACCCACCCATCAGGCCAAGTCATTAGATGTGAACCCCAGTCTGGAAAGTCCACCTCTATCCTATGTGCCCTTAAAGCAAGTTCAGAATCACAAAAAGAGGAGAAGACAGTTCATGATGTGCTAGTAGTCAGAGACTATCCCGATGTATTCCCTGAAGAATTACCGGGTATGCCACCAGACCGTGATGTAGAGTTCATCATTGATCTATTGTCGGGAACGGGACCCATTGCCAAGAGACCCTATCGCATGTCAGTTGATGAACTGGCGGAGCTCAAGAAATAGCTTGATGAGCTCATCTCAAAGGGATATATCAGACCCAGTGCTTCACCCTGGGGATCCCATGTTCTGTTTGTCAAGAAGAAGGATGGCTCAATGAGAATGTGCATTGATTACTGGAACTTGAACGCAGTCACCATCAAGAACAAGTACCCCCTGCCAAGAATTGATGATCTGCTTGATCAGCTTCGAGGTGCCAAATATTTCTCCAAGATTGATCTCAGATCTGGTTATCATTAGATGAAGATTCGAGAAAGTGATATCCCGAAGACAGCTTTTGTGACTAGGTATGGGCAGTTTGAGTTCACTGTGGTGTCCTTTGGACTCACGAATGCTCCCGCATACTTCATGAACATGATGAATAAGGTTTTCATGGATGAACTGGATAAGTTCGTGGTGGTATTCATTGATGACATCCTTGTCTATTCACCCACCGCTGAAGAACATGAACATCATATGAGAACTGTGCTTGAGAAATTAGCCCAACATCAGCTCTACGCAAAGTTCAGCAAATGTGAGTTTTGGCTACAGGAAGTTGCCTTCCTAGGCCATGTACTATCAGCTGAAGGTGTCACAGTTGACCTAGCCAAGATTGAAGCTGTGAAAGAGTAGGATCAACCCCGTAATGTGACAGAAGTTAGAAGTTTCTTGGGATTGGCTGGATATTATCGCCGATTCATCGAAAACTTCTCCAAGATAGCCCGTCCAATGACCAATCTTCTAAAGAAGATCAAGGAGTTTGAATGGACGCTCGAGTGTGAACAAAGCTTCCAAGAATTGAAACAGAAGCTTACCACAACTCCTATACTAGCATTGCCTGATATCGGCAAAAATTTTGTAGTCTATTATGATGCATCCCGTCAAGGACTTGGTTGTGTATTGATGCAAGATGGAAGAGTGATAGCATACGCATCTCGACAGTTGAAAGAACACGAGAACTGTTACCCTACTCATGATCTTGAGTTAGCAGCAGTTGTGCATGCCCTGAAGATCTGGAGACACTACTTGATAGGCAACAAGTGTGGTATCTATACAGATCATAAGAGCTTGAAGTACTTTTCACTCAAGAAGATTTGAACATGAGGCAACGCCGTTGGCTAGAGTTGATCAAGGACTATGACCTGGAAATTCACTATCATCCAGGAAAAGCTAATGTAGTCACAGATGCTCTTAGTCGCAAGAGCTACTGTCACACTTTGATCACTGAATCCGTACCACCTGAGCTCAAGGAAGAGATTAATGATTTCCAACTTGAGATACTACCACACGGCTTGTTGAATGAGCTCCGCATACAGTATGATCTCACAGAACGCATCTGTCAAGCTCAGAAAGATTGTGAAGAAATCAAATATCTCTATGGTCTGATGAAACTAGGCTATAAGACCAACCACCATGAAGATGAACAAGGAACCATCTGGTTCAAGAACAGAATCTGTGTTCCATCTGACCCAGTGCTACGAGAGGAAATTCTGTCAGAAGCTCATGATTCTAAGTACTGTATCCACCCTGGAGGTTCAAAAATGTATCAAGATTTGAAGAAACACTTTTGGTGGAAAGGCATGAAGACAAACATTGCAGGACATGTGGCACGATGTGACACCCGTAATAGAGTCAAGGCTGAACATCAAAGGCCTACAGGTTTGCTAAAGCCTCTTGACATTCCCGAGTGGAAGTGGGAGAGCATATCCATGGATTTCATAGTTGGATTGCCCCGTTCACAGAAAGGCAATGATTCCATCTGAGTGATTGTTGATCGCTTGACCAAGATTGCTCACTTTGTATGAGTAAAGACCAAGACCAATGCCGAAAAATTAGCAGATCTATATATTGAGCATATTCTCAGACTGCATGGAGCTCCCTCTAGTATTGTATCTGATCGTGGTCCTCAATTTGTGTCCCGATTCTGGGAAGCTCTGCACAAGTCCATTGGAACCAAACTTGATTTCAGTACCGCTTACCACCCACAGACAGATGGACAGACAAAATGAGTAAATCAGATCTTAGAAGACATGCTTCGCGCTAGTGTACTGAACTATGGCTCTGATTGGGAGAAGTGCTTACACTATGCTGAGTTCTCTTACAACAATAGCTACCAAGCCAGTATCAAGATGTCGCCGTTTGAAGCTCTGTATGGCAGACCTTGTAAGACACCTTTGATGTGGTCTCAACCGGGAGAAAGATCGTTCTTTGACTCCGCCAAGATTCAAGATGCCGAAGAAGGAGTTGCTCAAGTGAAGGAGAACTTGAGAATTGCTCAAAGTCGATACAAGAGCTATGCTGACAAAAGGAGAAGAGAACTTGAGTTCAATATGGGGGACTTCGTCTATCTCAAGGTGTCCCCACTACGTGGAACTGTCAGATTCCATGTGAAGGGAAAGCTTGCCCCTAGATTTGTTGGCCCATACAAGATTTGCAAGAGGATTGGAAAGCTCGCCTATGAACTTGAGCTACCCGAGGAATTGATGGGTGTACATCCCGTATTCCATGTCTCACAGCTACGCAAGTGTTTAAGAGTACCCGATGAAGTAGTTCCAACTGATACACTTGACATTCAAGATACACTTGAGTATAAAGAACATCCTATCAGAATTTTGGGCAGAGATACCAAAGAGACCCGTAGCAAGACTATTCCTATGTGCAAGATCTAATGGAGCAATCACACAGAGAGAGAAGCAACATGGGAAAAAGAGTCTGACCTCCGGCTACACTATCCTTATCTTTTCAAAGAGTATGTTACACTATAATCTCGGGGATGAGATTCTGTTAAGGGGGTAGGACTGTAACAACCCAAAAATGCACACACCAAAAATCACAACTACAAAATTTTTCTTAAAAACCCCCATGTGGTGATGAGTGACATTGTAGGAGCCAACCCTAAGTGTTGGCTTAGAAGTAACCCAACTAGACAATTTCATGAGCATGGCATGTCATTTGTTATCAAGTGTATTTAATTACTGACAAATGAAACATAGCTCACATTGTCAACTCAAATAGTGATTTGGATTTTCATTTATTTTATGTCATGTCTAAAAACTCCTTTAAAGAAAACACCATGAAGAAATTATGACTCAAACCAAAGGATAAATATTTAAAAAGGAAAAACTAATCCTATTTATTGTATAACAAAACCACCACATTCTTGTTATACAAAATAGCTAAATAAATTCCTAATATATGAAAGAGAATGAAGTGGGCCACATATCCAAAGACTCCAATGAATAAGGTGCACCAAATTAGAATTCAAATTTCAAACCAAATTTAAATTCAAACAAAGGAGAGGAAAAAGAAAATAGAAAATAGTAAAGAAAAGAAAAAGGGGAGAAGGACACGCAGCTCAGGCCTCGCAGCCCAGCTTCTCGGCCCGCCAGCATAGCCCCACTAGCGCGCAGCAAGCCGGCCCAACACGCGTAGGCCCAGCGGCCAGCCCCGCACACCGCTCACGCCCCGTGCCTCCCCGCCTTCACTCGCTATCGCTGCCACTGGGCCCCGCACGTCAGCCGAGCGCTGCTCACCCGCGCGCCCCTTTCTCTTCGCCCGCAGTCATTGCCAACGGACCCCGCATGACAGCCGTCCCCTGCTCATCTTCCTCACACTCACGCTCAACCGCTAGCCGACCGGAGGCCAATAGCGATGGCAGAGCGGGCCAGGGGGTCACGCCTGGACCATGGCCTTGCCCCCCTTGGCGCCGCGCCCACGCAAACTCTGTGCCAACCACCCACGCCCCGCAATGCCGCTCAATGCACTCGACGCAATCCCCAGCCGTCCGCCTTGGAGCTCGGAGCTCCGGCTATAAAGCCACGGCCTCGGTTGCCCTAGCGATCGTCCCATTGCCCACCGCCACTTGGTGGCCATTCACTGCTCACCCGAACCAAGGGTGGAGGGAGAAAGGGGAAGGAGAGGGGGAAGCGCCGAAGCCGCTGTGGGGGGGGGAGGAGATCACCGGAGCCGAAGATGACGCCATCGTCTTCATCACTGACGCGGGCAACGCGGCACTACATGGCTTCCGGAGCTACACGGCAGTGACTCTCCACCGCGTCACCATCCACTCTTCCACACCACCAACGGTGAGCCTCCCGGTCTCCCCCTTGCCGCCGCCGGACATTACCTTGTCTGCCATGGCGCTCCACCCCGAGAGCGCAAAGGCCAGGGCCGTCTCTGGTCTGTAGGAACTCATGCACCCACGCGCACACCCGAGACCACACCGTGACCACCCCACCGGAGCCCCATAGCGCACCCGCGTGCCTCGCTGTCATCTTCATGGTCGCCGTGGCCACCGGGGAGCCCCTAATGGCCACCTTGAAACTGAAGCCCCACCTTGAGCCCTGGACGCTTTCGCCATGCACCCACGGATCCGCTGACGCCCACATCTGCCTAGTCGAGCCACCGGAGAGCCTGCAAATGCGACCTCGCCACCGGTGAGCACTACCGAGCCACCGTTCGCTGTGGCTAGTGCCTTGGTGAGCCCTGGCCGCCACCTAGCCCCCACCATCGCAGTCATCGTAGCCTGGGGTAGCCTTTCCCCTCCCCAATTGGGCACCAGCACCACCACGAAGGCTCACAGCCAGCTTGCCGCCGGCAGGAGCACCACCGCGGGAGAAAAACAGGGGAACACCCCCTCGCCGGCCACCTGCACGTAAACCTGGTGCATGTGAACCACAGACAGAGGAAGAGAGGGGTGGACGCGGCTCACCGGAAGAAGACGCGGTCCACCGTAGACCGGTGCATCCATCCACCGTGGACCGTGGACCACGGCTCAGTGGAGGCCCATGGCCGTGACGTGGCTGCGCCACAGCACGCCACGTGTTCGGCCCAGCCCAGCCCAGACCGGCCCAACCTGAAGCCCATTTGAGAACCGGCCGTATTGACCGTTGACTGGTCAATGTTGACCGTTGACCTAGGCCCACATGTCAGTGACACGGACACTTTGGACCCACACGTCAGGCGCTGACGTCACATGGGACCCACATGTCAGCAGCCCGGGCCCACATGTCAGAGACCCTGACCAATGACCATTGACCGTTGACTGTTGACCCACTGTTGACTGACGTTGACTTTGACCGGACCCACCTGTCAGTGACCCAATAGCCTCTGGCCCCACCTGTCGGAACTGACGACGTTGATGACATCACACTGACGTCATGCTGACGTCAGCCGGACCCCACCTATCAACTCAGAACCGAGATGATGACGTCAGCATGCCACGTGGACCAGTCGCTGCGTGACACGTGTCAGCCCAGGATTAATTCAGCCTTTTTCCATTTTTAGAAATAGATTTAAACTTCGGAAATTCATAACTAATTCATATGACCTCAGAAAAATACGAAACTAGGACCAAAATTCATCTAAAATCAAGCTATACACAATGAACTCATGTTTGAGTGCATTTGGCTCTTTTGAATTTTCATTGCTTCTTTGTGCTATTCTATAGACGTCGCTAACGCGACTATAATGCGATCGTTTGTAGACTCAGAGGAGAATCAGATAGACGAGCATCATGAGTACCGTGAGGAGTATGGAGATGACTACACTGAAGGTGCCACATCCCACCCAATCTCATAGTACCTATTACGCATGGCTAAAATAGAAAGGCTAGTGCTTTACTTTGTTGTTATGATCACACTATGGTAGGACTTGCATGGTAGTATGCTTTCTTAATGGCCTTTACCTTGACGCAACCTTACCCCTGCTCACCCTGCTGTTAGGCTAGTCACATGCTTGCTTATTACTTTTACAACGCTTACACTACATTGATGCGTGTTGAAAACTAGTGATAATTGAACTATGAGGAGAGTGCTGCATGTGTGACTTGGGTGCGTGGAGGGTGAGGGTTGTGTCGACCAAGTTGGAGTATACGATGAGCCTGGGGCAAGTCTTGCCATGGGGTGCTACCTGGGCACCCCTATAATGGATACCTGTGGTGGGTAAAGGGTATATGAGGTGGTCCTGGGTGTGAACCTATGATGGGGGGAGCCTAGGATGGAGATGCTGTGGTGGCACGGTAAATGGAAACCCTGATGAAGACATTCTGGCTTAGTCAACCCTAAGGACTTACTAGTACTTAGATTCATCGGGAAGCCTTACGTACCACTCACCCTATATGGTGCGGGACAGCCGGACTACTTGGTAGGATATTGCCACTACTGCTAGGTTGATAGCGGATAGTGCGAGGGAGGTACGGGGTGCGGAGGATTTCCCCCACACCCTTTCGAGACTTCATGGAGACCTTGTGGACCCGGCTCATGACTCACAGTTTCAGCCACCCTAGACTAGACTTGGGGTGTACTAGGGCTGAATGGTAGAGTGGCATTATCCTAGGCTAGCAAGCGGCCGGAATCAGCCCAGTTGACGACGGCCAGCGAGGAAGGCAGATCTTGTGGTTATGTAAAACCTCTGCAGAGTGTATGGTTGATCGATCGATACATGTGTCGACTTGTCGGCTATGGACCTTTCCTAGTGTCGGTGTTTTGGAACCGGGGGTCCCTCAACCAACAAGTGAATTTGTGCTGCGTGCCCCTAATCCCGGATGGTGATGCAAAGAGACACAAGGTTTATACTGGTTCGGGCAATCGAGGCCCTACGTCCAGTCTGAGAGATCGATCTTGTATTCCTTGCACCGGAGTGCTCGTAGTAGGGGGTTACAAGCTAGGTGAGAGAGGGAGCTAGCCCCAGGTCTCGACGAGGGTGGTGCGGGCTGCTTGAGACGTTATTCCCAAGCAGCGTAGAGGTGTGTAGTTCTATCGGTGTGTTTGTCTTTCTGCTCATTCCTCCCCTCCTAGAAATGGCCCCAGTCCCTCCCTTTTATACTCTAAGGGAGAAACCGGAACGTACACATATTACTACCTAGCGCTTTATTAACAGGGTTGGCGTGTCCGAGCCCTGTAGCCGGCCACTGTTCGTGGCATGGTCGATGGAGTGCCCCCGTCCTTGTCGTGCAGAAGTGACGCGCCGGTCGTACTCGGTTTTGTGCATAGTGGGACTCCCGTACAGCTTGACGCAGGACATGGCGGGCGACGTGCTGGTCATCGTGTGATGACGTCGTAGGGGGCCGTGGCTCTGCAGATGCTGAGGCCGAGCCATCGTGGGGCTTTGGCGGGCATGGATCCTCAGGCTGCCGAGCCCCTGAAGCTAACTACCGAGGCTCTGAAGGGAATTATTGGTCCTGGGTACTGATTCCGAGGCCACAGTAGCCCAGACGTGGCTCCCCACGCCGCGTTGTTCTCGGAGCAGGAGTTGGCAGCACAGTGAGGTATGGGCGTCAACCACGCGCATAGTGGTTGGCACAGTGGCGGGTAACCCCTGCCCAGTACGGGCGACGTGCAGGTCATCGTGTGATGACGTCGTAGGGGGCTGCGGCTCTGCAAGTGCCGAGGCCGAGCCATCGCGGGGGGGCCCGACGGACATGGATCCTCAGGCTGCCGAGCCCCCGCAGCAAACTGCCGAGGCCCTGGAGAGAATTATAGGTCCTAGGTACTGATTCCGAGGCCACAGTATCCCAGATGTGGTTCCCCACGCCGCGTTGTTCTCGGAGCGGGAGTTGGCAGCACAGTGAGGTACGGGCATCAATCATGTGCATGGTGGTTAGCACAGTGGCGGGTAACCCCTGCCCAGTCCTGCCTCCTATCCCGTCAGTCGTTCTGCTGTACTGTGCCGAGCATGCGGCTGATGTCAGGGGCAGCAGTTGGCTGAGTTAATACGACACGACGTTTTGTCAGAGGGACGGGAGGAGGAAGAGGCAGCGGAGTGCTACCGTGCCCGCCTCGCGCGAGACGGAGGATCGGTGGCCCGGCCGAGGCCTGCGACGAGAGAGGGGGTCGGCCGAGGCCTTTGGTAAGGGGTCGCCTGAGGTCAGCGGCGAGGGGGCCTCGGGCGAGTCGGAGAATTGCAGACCTCGGCGAGGAGGCCTCGGGCGAACCGGAGAATTGCAGACCTCGGCGAGGAGGCCTCGGGCGAATCGGAGAATAGGTACTACTTCTGAGGCCTCGGCGAGGGGGCCTCGGGCGAAGGGGCCTCGGCGAGGGGGCCTCGGGCGAATCGGAGATTTTGGCTGAGACCCCGTTTGTCTTTTTGGTTTCTGCTTAGGGTACCCCTTTTTATGGTATCCGACAGTAGCCCCCGAGCCTTGGGGGGAGTGGAGGCACTCCCCCTGAGGTTCTGACGAGAATCGGCCCTTGATAGTTCCTGTCGGGATGGTGTTTCATACTCGAGGTTTTGGTGGGTGCGCGCGAGCGCACCCACCGGGTGTAGCCCCCGAGGCCCTGGAGGAGTGATTTCACTTCTCCAGGGTTTTTTTCTCTTTTGAGTGAGGGGTTTACATTGTGTTTGCCGGGCCCGTGGGTGCGAGTTCGGATCGCAGGGCCTCGACGATGCTGCGGGAAGAGCCCCTTAGCCTCCGCCTGGAGCGAGAGGGCCGTCAGGGGTTCCCCCAGCTTTTTGTACGACCCTCGTGCTTCCTTTTCGCTCGGAAGGAGGGGTGGAAGATGCCATGCTACCCTCGGTGGGCGCGAGCGACGGCATTTTCGGTGAGCTGTTATCGGGTAAGTCCGAGTGGAGGCCCGTACCCCGGTCGCTGGGGGTCGGCTAGCGGTCCGGGGACGCGCTCCAAAAGTACCGGAGGGTTTCTCTAGTGGGTGCCGAGGCCGTTCGCTGGGCCTCGGTGGCTCGGTGCCTCCCTACGGTGGGATCCCATTCGGAGACCTCCCTGCCGATCTCGGACACGACACAGGGCGCGCTCATACAGGCTTGCCCATAGTCGTCCCTGACTCTTTTGCCCTGGGGCGGCTGTCGAAACCCCTGGGGGCCCAGCCTTCGAACCCCTGGACCGTAACGGGCTTGGGTCGCTTGTCTTTATCTCGGGTGCAGGAAGAGCCCCCGAGCCTCCGCACGGAGCGAGAGGGCGGTCAGGGGTCTTCCCGGCTTTTTTGTCCGTCTCCCTCACGTCCTTTTCGCTCGGACGGGGGCTGTTTGCCGAGCCCACTCGTGTGCGAGCCTGAGCCGCTGGGTCTCGGCAAAGTTGCAGGAGGAGCCCCCGAGTCTCTCGCACGGAGCGAGAGTGCGGTCAGAGGTCCCCCTGGCTTTTGGTTCGCCCCTCGCGCGTGAGGGTTTGTCGGCCGAGGCCCCCTCGGGTGCGAGCCTAGGTCGTGGGGTCTCGGCGTCTTTTGCGGAAGGAGCTCCCTATCCTCTGCACGGAGCGAGAGGACCGTCAGGAGTTCTTCCGGCTTTTTGAACGACCCTCGCGCTTCCTTTTCGCTCGGAAGGAGGGTTTGTATTGCCGAGCCCCCTCGTGTGCGAGCCCAAGTCGCTGGGACTCGGCAATGTGTCGCAGGAAGAGTCCCTTAGCCTCTGCGTGGAGCAAGAGGGCCGTCAGGGATTCTCCTGACTTTTTGTTCGACCCTCGCGCTTCCTTTTCGCTCGGAAGGAGGGGTGGAAGATGCCACGCTACCCTCGGTGGGCGCGAGCGACGGCATTTCCGGTGAGCTGTTATCGGGTAAGTCCGAGTGGAGGCCCATACCCCGTTCGCTGGGGGTCGGCTAGCGGTCCGGAGACGCGCTCCAAGAGTACCGGAGGGTTTCTCTAGTGGGTGCCGAGGCCGTTCGCTGGGCCTCGGTGGCTCGGTGCCTCCCTACGGTGGGATCCCATTCGGAGACCTCCCTGCCGATCTCGGACACGACACAGGGCGCGCTCATACAGGCTCGCCCGTAGTCGTCCCTGACTCTTTTGCCCTGGGGCTGCTGTCGAAACCCCTGGGGGCCCAGCCTTCGAACCCCTGGACCGTAACGGGCTTGGGTCGCTTGTCTTTATCTCGAGTGCAGGAAGAGCCCCCGAGCCTCCGCACGGAGCGAGAGGGTGGTTAGGGGTCTTCCTGGCTTTTTTGTCCGTCTCCCTCACGTCCTTTTCGCTCGGACGGGGGCTGTTTGCCGAGCCCACTCGTGTGCGAGCCTGAGCCGCTGGGTCTCGGCAAAGTTGCAGGAGGAGCCCCCGAGTCTCTCGCACGGAGCGAGAGAGCGGTCAGAGGTCCCCCTGGCTTTTGGTTCACCCCTCGCGCGTGAGGGTCTGTCGGCCGAGGCCCCCTCGGGTGCGATCCTAGGTCGCGGGGTCTCGGCGTCCTTTGCGGAAGGAGCTCCCTATCCTCTGCACGGAGCGAGAGGACCGTCAGGAGTTCTTCTGGCTTTTTGAATGACCCTCGCGCTTCCTTTTCGCTCGGAAGGAGGGTTTGTATTGCCGAGCCCCCTCGTGTGTGAGCCCAAGTCGCTGGGACTCGGCAATGTTTCGCAGGAAGAGTCCCTTAGCCTCTGCGTGGAGCAAGAGGGCCGTCAGGGATTCTCCTGACTTTTTGTTCAACCCTCGCGCTTCCTTTTCGCTCGGAAGGAGGGGTGGAAGATGCCACGCTACCCTCGGTGGGCGCGAGCGACGGCATTTCCGGTGAGCTGTTATCGGGTAAGTTCGAGTGGAGGCCCGTACCCCGTTCGCTGGGGGTCGGCTAGCGGTCCGGAGACGCGCTCCAAGAGTACTGGAGGGTTTCTCTAGTGGGTGCCAAGGCCGTTCGCTGGGCCTCGGTGGCTCGGTGCCTCCCTACGGTGGGATCCCATTCGGAGACCTCCCTGCCGGTCTCGGACACGACACAGGGCGCGCTCATACAGGCTCGCCCGTAGTCGTCCCTGACTCTTTTGCCCTGGGGCGGCTGTCGAAACCCCTGGGGGCCCAGCCTTCGAACCCCTGGACCGTAACGGGCTTGGGTCGCTTGTCTTTATCTCGGGTGCAGGAAGAGCCCCCGAGCCTCCGCACGGAGCGAGAGGGCGGTCAGGGGTCTTCCTGGCTTTTTTGTCCGTCTCCCTCACGTCCTTTTCGCTCGGACGGGGGCTGTTTGCCGAGCCCACTCGTGTGCGAGCCTGAGCCGCTGGGTCTCGGCAAAGTTGCAGGAGGAGCCCCCAAGTCTCTCGCACGGAGCGAGAGAGCGGTCAGAGGTCCCCCTGGCTTTTGGTTCGCCCCTCGCGCGTGAGGGTCTGTCGGCCGAGGCCCCCTCGGGTGCGATCCTAGGTCGCGGGGTCTCGGCGTCCTTTGCGGAAGGAGCTCCCTATCCTCTGCACGGAGCGAGAGGACCGTCAGGAGTTCTTCCGGCTTTTTGAACGACCCTCGCGCTTCCTTTTCGCTCGGAAGGAGGGTTTGTATTGCCGAGCCCCCTCGTGTGCGAGCCCAAGTCGCTGGGACTCGGCAATGTTTCGCAGGAAGAGTCCCTTAGCCTCTACGCGGAGCAAGAGGGCCGTCAGGGATTCTCCTGACTTTTTGTTCGACCCTCACGCTTCCTTTTCGCTCGGAAGGAGGGGTGGAAGATGCCACGCTACCCTCGGTGGGCGCGAGCGACGGCATTTCCGGTGAGCTGTTATCGGGTAAGTCCGAGTGGAGGCCCGTACCCCGTTCGCTGGGGGTCGGCTAGCGGTCCAGAGACGCGCTCCAAGAGTACCGGAGGGTTTCTCTAGTGGGTGCCAAGGCCGTTCGCTGGGCCTCGGTGGCTCGGTGCCTCCCTACGGTGGGATCCCATTTGGAGACTTCCCTGCCGGTCTCGGACACGACACAGGGCGTCCCAAGCGTTTCGCTTGCTTGGGCCTCGGCCTCGCATAGGCTCGCCCGTAGTCGCCCCTGACTCTATTGCCCTGGGGCGGCTGTCGAAACCCCTGAGGGCCCAGCCTTCGAACCCCTGGACCGTAGTAGGCTCGGTGCCCAGTTCCTTTGCCTGAAAGGAATCGGGTGGGGGTTACCTCTCTCCCTGCGGTTAGCAACGGTAGGCGCGCCTTTTGAGGTAGCTTTTTCGGGGAGGTGAAACGGCGCCTGCTGCTGCTGCGGTTGGGCGCGACGTGGCGTCAGTCGACGGGACGTAACTGCACGCGCAATTAATGAGGAGGGAGTGGGCGTGTGGGCGGTAAGACCGGATCTGGGTAACCGCAGCGGATTTTTTGGGAAAACTTCCCCGATTTCGTCGCTCGTCGGTTTCGACTCGTCCCTGCATAAATGCGCAAACAGCCTCGCCCTCCCCCTCCTTACCTTTTCTGCGTTCGCTTTTGCTGCCTCCGTGCCATCGTTGAGAGCATAGAGCGGGGAGGAGAAGGGCGAGAGAGAGAGAGCGAACGAAAGAGAGAGAGAGAGATTACCGCTGTAGCAGCGTCCCCCACCGCGCAATGGCAGGTGGTCCCATCATCCTTCCGGCGGATCCCTGGGAGCGGTCTGATGTCACCGAGGAGAAGCTGCAGTTGCTCGTGGAGGCCGGTCTTCTTCGTCCGATCACCGATCCTGACGAGCCGGAGTGGATTGCTCCGGGGAGCGAGTCAGAGCCGAGGCCGCGCGACGGCTACGTGGTGAGCTTCACCGTCTTCCACGAGCGAGGCCTCAGGTCGCCGGCGGATAGCTTCATGCGGGCGCTCCCGCACTACTATGGCGTGGAGCTCCAGAATTTCAGTCCCAACTCCATCGCGCAGGCGGCCATCTTTGTCGCCGTCTGTGAGGGGTACTTGGGGATCGCTCCCCACTGGGAGTTGTGGCTCCATTTGTTCCGGGCGACGTTCACCACCAAGCCGGGGGGCACGAGGGGGGCCCGGAAGGCGCAGAGGGCCGGCGGCTGCACCCTTCACGTGCGCCAAGACCGGCAGTCCCTCTATATCCCGGCCCAGCTGTCAACGTCCAACCGTCGTTGGTATGACGGCTGGTTCTACCTCCGCAACGACGGCGGAGGACTTCCCCCTTATACCGGGCGGGTTGTAGAGAGTCAACCGGAAAAATGGGGATACGGCGTTGTCAAGGCCGATCAGCCTAGGCTGGAACCGCTCTTGAGGGCCTTGGGGAAGCTGCGTGACCACGGCCTTTCGGCGGCCGTGGTTGTGGTGGCTTTTCACCGCCGGAGGGTGTTGCCTCTGATGGCCCGGCGGCGGTGGCTGTTCGAGATGACCCCGGGCGATTCGATCGCCGGTGTCAAGATGTCCGCCTTCGCTCTTTTCGACGACGAGACCCTGCGTCGGGTGAGAGAGGCGATAGACGGGAAGCCGAAGATTGACGATTTGGTGCCGTTTCCGATGCGCCCGTCGCGGGGGTATGTCTCGCTGGTAAGTTGGATGTTGTCGAGGCTCTCGCGGCCTTCTTGTTTTTCGCCTTTTTTGACTGTCGGCTTACTTCGTCGTTCCCACAGGGGATAAGAGACGTGCGAGGCTCCCCGCCGCCCATTCCCGAGGACGCCCGGCGGCGATCCGTGAACAGGGCGCGCGCCGAGGAGGCGAAGAAGAAGAAAGATGCCAAGGAGGCAAAGCGCACGAAGAAGCTCCTCGCGCGCGAAAAGTTGGACGCCCGTCGCCGGCGTCAGAGTCTCGACGGTCTCCCGTTGGAGCCGTCTCCCTCGTCGTCGGTGTCAGATTCTTCGAGCGACGGCGGCGGGCGTGAGGTGGGGACGGCCTGTCTGGAACACCTCCCCGACATTAGGGAGCTGTTGCCTGGGGCGCCGGCAAGGAGCCTGACGCCCCTAGGAGGAGGAGGAGATGTCCTGGGGCCAGTGGCGGCCCGTCCCGGGGCCGGGGCCGACACACCCGAGGTGCGGGTGTCGGAGGAGCGTGCCGTCAGCCCGATGGGTTCGTCGGTGGCGGTGGAGCGGGCGACGGTGGGGGCGACCCCATTGTCTCCGCGAAGGGTCGAGGAGGTGCCGGGGTCCGACGGAGGCCAGCTGGCACTGGTGGACACTGAGGCCGCGCTGCTACCACCACCGCCGCCGTTGCAGAGGAGACTGGCGGTGTCGAAGCGGCTGCATCCCCGTTCGCGGTAAGCGTCTTCCGTAGTACTTCTTGTTTGCCCCTTGGTTGCATGCTGACCTTGGGAGTGTCTTTTCTTCCAGCCAGACGCTTCTGGTGGAAGATCCTCCCTTGGCGCCCCGTAAGGCGCTCAAGGTGAACGTTAGCTCCTCCGCCCATCAGGCAGCGGAGGCGCAGGCTGGCGTGCGACGCGGCGCGGCGTCGGGCGAAGCCGTTTCGGGGGAGGCGGCTGCCTAGGAAAAGGGGGCCGAGGCGGCCGCGGAGCGAGTGGAGGAGGAGGAGCCCATGCCTCGCGATGTTGTGGGTCTTGGGGCGAAGGAGGCTGGGGCGTCTGCTATTGCCGAGGCCATTTGAGGGCGAGGCCGGAGCCCCCGAGACCTCCAACGTCAGGGCGGTGGACGCCGGGGCCATCGAGGTAGAGATGGCGGAGGCCAGAGCCCCCGGGTCCGTCGAGACCGAGGCGATGGAGATGGAGACGGAGCAAGTTTTGGCGCCGCCCCTGGTTCAGGCAATCTCGTCTGATGATTCCACCCATGGGAAGGAGGCGGCGGACGTCGAGGCGGCTAGTACCGTGGAGCAGCCAGTCCCGGATCCCGCTGAGGGGAGTTCGGCCCTTGCCCGGCTACGGCCCGAGCCCCGTGGGTGGAACTTCCCGCGGGTTTTCTGGCGGAACCGGGCTGACCCCGAGGGGGAGCCCGTGTTCGCCCTTGAAGATGTCGCAGAGGGGGGGCATTGGGACACCCTCGAGCAGTACCGCCAATTGGCAGTGCGGTCGCTGGAGACAGCGATGACTATTATGGGGCGGGACTTGCCCGGTGTCACACAGGTAAGTGCTTTCCTCCTTCGTGCCGCGTTGTTTTCTTTCCGAGCCCCCTCGCAGTGTTTAACGTGCGTTTTTTGTTTTGCCTCCTTAGGAGCTCGAGACCCGATCCCTTGGGAAATCGGTGTTCCTGCGAAATGAGAGGGATATCTGGGACCAGCTCCGGCGCCAAAAGGGCCTGCTTGCCGATGCCCAGGGGCTATTGTCGGCGCGGAGTGCGGAAGTGGAGGACCTCCGCCTTCGTTGTGCTGATATTCAGGCGGAGTTGGCCATGGCTAAGGAGCAGTCCGCCCCTCTGGTGGCCAAGATCAAGGAACTGGAGGAGGAGCGAGACTCCTTCAGGCTTTGGGCCCAAGAAGCGACGGCCTCTGCTAAGGTCACAGCCGGGCAGCTGGGTGCGGAGCAGAGCGAGCATCAGGCGACGAAAGTCGCCTTGGCAGAGGCTACCAAGGCGGCCGAGGCCTCTCGGGTCGAGGTCTTAGCCTGGAAGAGCAAGGCCGAGGGTAAGTTCCGCTGAACCATGTTCCTCGCTCCATTTGCTCTGGTTCGCGTTTGACTCCTGACCCCTCGTCGCGACGTAGATCTGGAGAAAGAGGCCTCCCAGGCGGCTGAGGCCTCCGTCGCAGCGCAAGCAGCGCTGGATGTCGAGGTCCGAGAGCACGAGGCGCTGCGCAGCGCTGTCCGGACCGCCTGCGAGGCTCTGGACGTCGAGGAGGTCCAATCAGCTAGCTCCCTTGGGAGCCGCCTAATCGCGTTGAGCGGCCACGTCCGCGAGAGACTCCGAGGGGTGTTGCACATGGGTGTCAAGCGCGCCCTGGCCGTCGTCTCCTCGCACTACGCCATCAACCTCGAGGCTGTCAGCGATGGCTATGTGTTGCCAGAAGATGACGAGGAAGCTGATGCAGAGGTCGTGAGGCTGTTGGAGGCGGCCGAGGCGCCTGGCACTGCGTTGGCCAAGCTGTTCAAAGAAGAGGTGGTCCCTCCCGCGCCAGCCGCCGATCCTTGAGCTTTGACCTGGGCCAAAAGGGGCCATGTAACCGGATTGAGTTAGTTGCCGAATCGTGACGTTTTTTGTGGCCGTCGAGGCCCTTAAAGTATTTGCGTATGTGTGTTTCTTAACCGTTTTCCATTCTATTTCTAAGTCTGTGCCCTCTGTCTCGATCGCGAAGAAATCCCTCGGAACCTAAGCCGTCCTTCGGCGAAGGGTGGTGAGGGAGCTGCCGTAGCCTAGAGGCGTAGGCCGTTCTCACGACTCGGCCGGCCCTTTGGCCTCCAGACAAGCTTTTGGTCTCTGGGTTTCTTGCGAAGGTCCCGTCGGAGCGCGAGAGAGTTTGGCGTGGAAATTTTCGGAAAACGGTTGAGAAATGGTGTCCGGGACTTAGGGGGGTTCCCCCTTTTTAGCCCCCGAGGGAGGCTCGACTTTGCAGAGGCAGAGCCAAGTCTCCCTTATTGCGTTATAGTGACGTCGAGCCCCTATCGATAGACAACCTCTCTGCAAAGAACTTCCTCGGAGCCTAAGCTGTCCTTTGGGCGAAACGGTGGTGAGGGAGCTACCGTAGCCCAGAGGCATAGGCCGTTCTCACGGCTCGGCCGGCCTTTTCGCCTTTGAGACGATCTTTCGGTCCTTAGGTTCTATACAATCGATTTGTCTATAAGGGGGTTCCTCGAAAGATTATAACAACTAAAGAACGCTTCTTTATTGTATTTCGAGAAACAATGTAAACAACGTTTGGAAATTTAAGGGTAGAAACGACGTAGCTGTTCTATGTTCCAAGCGTTGGTGAAGATTTCGCCCTTCTCGTTGGCTAACTTGTAGGTCCCGAGCTTCAGCACTTGAGCGACGATATACGGCCCTTCCCAGGGTGGGGTCAGCTTGTGGCGGCCCTTGTTGCTCTGCCTTAGTCTCAGCACCAGGTCGCCCACCTTCAGGTCCCGGCTTTGGACGCGCCGGGCCCTTCCCAGGGTGGGGTTAGCTTGTGGTTGGCCGGCTGTCGGAACCAGGCGGGGAAAGGAGCAACGCGGATGGCCCTGCTGAAGACCCGAGGTCCTGGCGGCTCAGGGGAAGGACTGCGGTCCTCTCCACTATCGTAGCGACCGCCTCGGTGTGGGTGGTAGCCTCGGGCGGCTCCGTCGTCGTGGCACCATCGCTTGCCAACTACTTCGTGGTTGCCCTGTGCCTCGCGTTGGTCCCTAAGTCGGTCGCGCACCGAGGGGGCCCTATCGACCGTCGGTGCGCGAGCGGCCTCGGGACGGACCGAGGCATCCTGGCCCCGGCGAGGTTGCGCTGTGGGTTGCTCCGAAGTGCCTCCGCGCCGGCGGGAGGCGGAACTCTCAGCCTGCTGCACTGCTGCGGTCTCGAGGAGGTCGTGGAGCTCTCTACGGACCCGTCGCCCTTCGGTGGTGGAGGGCTCGGGCATCGCTCGGACCAGCATCGCAGCAGCTGTGACATTCTGGCTAGCGCGGTTAAAGATTGGGGGTGGCTCTCCCCCCTCATTGTCGTTGATGCGGTGATGGACGTCGCGGGCCCTCCCTCGGGCTCCTCCGCCCTCACCGCGCCCTCGCTGCTCCTGCTCGAGAGTGTCCCGGAGCTGTTGCAGAAGGAGTCGGTCCTGTTCGACCTTGGCCTGAAGCTCGCGGAGCTGCTCCAGGTCTGGGCGACGATGCCCCCCGTGAACGGGATTCTCGTTCCATGCTGCCGGGGCTTCGAGACGTGGAGGTGTGGCATCACCCGCCCCCGCCCGGGGCGGTGAATGGTTGCCTGTCCTTTCTTCCTCTTCGCCCGCCGTTGGCATCCCGAGCCCGACGTGGAAGCACTCACGGGATGGATCGTAAGTCCCTTCGTCGTCGGAGTCGGAATAGCCGAGGCAGTAGTCGCTTGCGGCCAAGAATTGGCGCAAAGCCCCAGGGTTGTGGAGTTTGGAGAAATCCACCCCGGGCCACGCCTCGTCCTCGTCCGAGGGGTCGGAGTGGGTGCTCAGGTCGAGAGTGAAGCGCTGGCAGCGTTCCAAGGGGTGCTCGTGAGCAGCAGCGTAAGCGTAAGCGTAAGAGGCGGTGGCATTTCTCAACCCAAAGGGGTATGGGGACGGTGCCGTCTCCATATTCTGCCCCGCCGGGGTCGGCTTTTCAGAGAGTGGTGGAGCGGAGCTAGATGACTGGGCATCGGCGCGAGCCACCGGCGATTTTCCTTCGTCCATGCTCAGGCCAGGCAGGTCCCCAGTCAGGGACCCCGTACCAACAGCTGGTCGTAGGGTATCGGCGGGGAGTGGCGTGCCGCCCCAGGCTCGCGTAGCGTCGGGGTGGCATTGCTCGCGTCGTGCCTGGCGAGCGCGGCGAGAGCGGCCGCCCGGACGCCGCCTACGCCTGGGCTGCCGGGGCGTGACTTCATCATTGGACGGTGGGGCTCGAGGAGTGAGGAGCACCATGTCGTATTCATGCCCTAGAGACATGAACTCCAGGCTCCCGAACCAAACTACGGTGCCGAGACGCAATGGTCGTACGGGGTCTGCCATCCGGGACTTGCTAGGATGACAAAGCTGACACGCAGAGTCCCCTACCTGGCGCGCCAACTGTCGGTGTTTTGGAACCGGGGGTCCCTCAACCAACGAGTGAATTTGTGCTACGTGCCCCTAATCCCGGATGGTGATGCAAAGAGACACAAGGTTTATACTGGTTCGGGCAATCGAGGCCCTACGTCCAGTCTGAGAGATCGATCTTGTATTCCTTGCACCGGAGTGCTCGTAGTAGGGGGTTACAAGCTAGGTGAGAGAGGGAGCTAGCCCCAGGTCTCGGCGAGGGTGGTGCGGGCTGCTTGAGACGTTGTTCCCAAGCAGCGTAGAGGTGTGTAGTTCTATCGGTGTGTTCGTCTTTCTGCTCGTTCCTCCCCCTCCTAGAAATGGCCCCAGTCCCTCCCTTTTATACTCTAAGGGAGAAGCCGGAACGTACACATATTACTACCTAGCACTTTATTAACAGGGTTGGCGTGTCCGAGCCCTGTAGCCGGCCACTGTTCGTGGCATGGTCGATGGAGTGCCCCCGTCCTTGTCGTGCAGAAGTGACGCGCCGGTCGTACTCGGTTTTGTGCATAGTGGGACTCCCGTACAGCTTGACGCAGGACATGGCGGGCGACGTGCTGGTCATCGTGTGATGACGTCGTAGGGGGCCGTGGCTCTGCAGATGCCGAGGCCGAGCCATCGTGGGGCTTCGGCGGGCATGGATCCTCAGGCTGCCGAGCCCCTGAAGCTAACTACCGAGGCTCTGAAGGGAATTATTGGTCCTGGGTACTGATTCCGAGGCCACAGTAGCCCAGACATGGCTCCCCACGCCGCGTTGTTCTCAGAGCAGGAGTTGGCAGCACAGTGAGGCATGGGCGTCAACCACGCGCATAGTGGTTGGCACAGTGGCGGGTAACCCCTGCCTAGTACGGGCGACGTGCAGGTCATCGTGTGATGATGTCGTAGGGGGCTGCGGCTCTGCAAGTGCCGAGGCCGAGCCATCGCGGGGGGCCCGACGGACATGGATCCTCAGGCTGCCGAGCCCCCGCAGCAAACTGCCGAGGCCCTGGAGAGAATTATAGGTCCTGGGTACTGATTCCGAGGCCACAGTATCCCAGATGTGGTTCCCCACGCCGTGTTGTTCTCGGAGCGGGAGTTGGCAGCACAGTGAGGTACGGGCGTCAATCATGTGCATGGTGGTTAGCACAGTGGCGGGTAACCCCTGCCCAGTCCTGCCTCCTGTCCCGTCAGTCGTTCTGCTGTACTGTGCCGAGCATGCGGCTGATGTCAGGGGCAGCAGTTGGCTGAGTTAATACGACACGACGTTTTGTCAGAGGGACGGGAGGAGGAAGAGGCAGCGGAGTGCTGCCGTGCCCGCCTCGCGCGAGACGGAGGATCGGTGGCCCGGCCGAGGCCTGCGACGAGAGAGGGGGTCGGCCGAGGCCTTTGGTAGGGGGTCACCCGAGGTCAGTGGCGAGGGGGCCTCGGGCCAGTCGGAGAATTGCAGACCTCGGCGAGGAGGCCTCGGGCGAACCGGAGAATTGCAGACCTCGGCGAGGAGGCCTCGGGCGAATCGGAGAATAGGTACTACTTCTGAGGCCTCGGCGAGGGGGCCTCGGGCGAAGGGGCCTCGGCGAGGGGGCCTCGGGCGAATCGGAGATTTTGGCTGAGACCCCGTTTGTCTTTTTGGTTTCTGCTTAGGGTACCCCTTTTTATGGTATCCGACACCTAGGTTTTGCTTAAATTAGATAAAGAGATGAGTCCTTCTTTTCTTCCCCCTGGAAGTGAGTGTTCGGTCATAGCCAGGGGCTACAGGCCTTGAGACAGTGCCGAGAGGGAGTTGGCCTGTCGACTGAGCGATGGTATGGTATGGTGATGGTGTGGAGATGGTGGTATGTTGATTCCCAGGATCGAAACCTGGCTCTGGAATGGGAATGGGTGGAATATGTGTGGGAATGGTGTTAAAACTTGACTATACTGTTATACACTTGATATACTAAAATAACATAGGAAACCTCAGCCTTATAGGTTCCTTTTGACTATATCCAGCTTGCATCCAATTTCCACAAAGCAATGCTCATAGGGTTGGGAGTGGCCAGTACAAATCGTACTGATAAATTTTGGCATACAGGTTCTGCTGAGGAGTATAGCTCCGAGGAGTTTGATGGTTGAGGGGTTCGTGCCTACGCTCGAGTTTGGCGATCTTATCTTTAAGCTGTTCTGAATGAATGCTACTTTTGATTCCGCCAATGCGGCGATGTAATAAATTATATAATTCCGCACTATTTGTACTCTGATAATATCATTGTATGGATGTGATATTCGACTGGAATTTGGGTAATATGATCTACCACGGTCTTATTACACTTCAACTCTGTGGTTTTCTCTTCGTGGAAATTGGGGTTGTTTCACTCACAACTTGAGTTGGGTCATCCACAAGCTCCGCCGGATGATCACTAAATTCTCAATCACCACCAAGCCATCTAGGTGATGGCGATCGCCAAGAGTAACAAGCACGAGCTCTCACTTGACCACAACAAGCCTAATCAGAAGGGTGGATGCACACTTGCTACTCTCCTTGCACTAATGAGGCCTTAATCTTGGATTCTCAAATCTCAATCACCTCACTAGGCCCTTACTCTCCAAAGCACTCTCAAGGGTGTTTCTCAGCTGATTAAATGGGCAAGAGACCTCCCATGGATGAATAGAGGAAGTATTTATACCCCCTCAGTCAAAACGAACTGTTAGGAGGTTGCGTCAGCATTCTATGGGGTGATCGGACGCTCCGGTAAGTTCTTCCCACCATAGAGCCGTTAAGTTGTGACCGGACTCTGACCCGTGTCTGGTCTGCACTGATCAGACATGTTCAGTCATGAAAACTACTCTCTGGACCCTTACTGATGTTGACTGGATGCTGGCGACCAGAGTCCAGTCACTTTGCTGATCAGCGTTCGGTCAGTAACTAAAACCTGACCAGCATCCGGTCAGCACTGATTGGGCACGTCCGATCAGGATTCTCCTTCTCTGGAACCTTACTAGAGTTGACCAGACTCTGGCACCCAGCGTTTGGTCACTTTTTACTCAACGTCTGGTCACAACCAGATGACTTCTCCTTGATCAAATGAACTGACTGGACTCTACTGTCAGCGTCCGATCACAACCGGTTCAGCATCCGATCAATATTTGACCCTCCATTCACTTTCAACTTGACAACATATGTGAATGAAGTTTGCTCCAATTGATCTTAGGGCTACTTCAGAGCTACCTAGTGCTAGAATTGATAAGTGTGCACCACACCTAACCCACTAGACTTACCTAGGTCAAGCTACTAGTTCATACCCCCTTTAATAGTACGGCCAAAGGAAAAACAAAGTCCTAAACTACTCTAAGTGTCTCTTCAACACAAAACAACACTTAGAACTAGTTCATCCTTAACCTTATCGTCCATATTTTGAAAACCAAAATGATTTCCATCGTAGGGGCATGACAACCATGATTGTCCAATCAATTGCCATTACCCTGACCTAACTTAATTGCCTCTACAAAACACACGTTAGTCATAGTAATCACGTATTGTCATTCATCACCGAAACCCAACTAGGGGCCTAGATGCTTTCAATCTTCCCCTTTTTGGTGATTGATGACAATACAACCACGAGTATGTAAAAGAGATGAGGTTTTCAATATGCTTGGTTCATATAAACTTTTGACAATAAGAGCAAAAGAGTTAGGCATGCTTATATGACTCAAGCCAACATGATGTACTTAATAGATATGAAATAAGCATGAGTACACAAAATAATGCTCATTTGAATCAGAGTAAAACACGGAAGCAAACCAAATGAGCATAATGAAGTGACATGACATATATAAAGATCAAAGTAGAGAGCACACATGTCACATATCACATAAATATCACACATATCACATAAATATCACAATCACACTTATGTAGTTCAATGCATGAAAGTAAACATGAATGCATAGTAATGTATCACACATATAAAAAGCCAAATATAATAAGTATGCTCCCCCTAGATATAACGCTCCCCTAGATCTAATCATACTCGATCCCTCTCCTCCTTTGGCGTCAAGCACCAAAACCTAAGGGTCGGTCGGTGGGACTAGAGCAAACGAGTCGGGCGCTGAGGTGCGGTGAGCGATCTAAAACTGGGTAGCATCATCCTCTGATCTGGAGCTCCGAGCTGTCTGACCCTCTGTCGCTGGAAGTGAAGTTGAAGCGGCTTGGGTCAGATCTAGGACTGGTGTGGCCTGTGACTCTGTAGGTATCACTAAAACAGGCAGCTTTGATGATACAACAAATGAAGGGAGCATCCCTGTAGTCCTAGTGACTGAAGCAATGGTGGTAGGTATAGGGACATGTAGCTCTAGCGATGTAGGCTGCCCTATCAACTCACTGAAAGTAGCACCAAGGCTCCTAGAAACTGGGGTGTCAGTCACAAGCACTGAGGAGCTCTGAGCCGGTGTGAAGCCCGTAACGATAGGTGTGAAGTGCGGGGCTATCATTGGTGAAGCAAACCACTGGGACACCTGCTCTGTTGGTGAAGCAAACTATGTAGCTAGCTGTCCCTAACTCTGAAGCCCACTAGGCTGTATAGATGGAGTCACTGTAGTGGTGACAGGCTGGCCAAGCTGAGGTGTAAGCTGTGGCGGTGTAGACCCAATAGCAGTAACGACATGCATCATGAATCCGAGTAACTGCTGCTGGATAAGGAGCTACTGCTGCTGCATGGCCTGCTACTGTCACTGGAACTCGTCCTATCTAGCCTGAACCTGTGCAAGGACAGCTGCAGTCTCCTAGGCCTAGTGTGCCTGATCCTACCTTATCTGCTCAAGAATAGCAAGAAGAGCAGGGTCTGTCTGTGGTGGCTAGGGTGGAGCTGAGCTAGAGCCACTGACCTCACTATTATGTCACCGAGGAGGCATCTGAGGGATAGCCTTGTAGTCATCATCTAAACTATCACTAGGGTCGCTCTCCACCATACCCTCATGCTGAGCATCTAGCTGCTCCTCATCTATCGCTGCAACACCCCTGATGATCTCATCCTGCTGAGCTACAGTCTCTAGCACCTCTAGGCGATGGTGTGGCTGGCTAGGTGTCCTCACGCTGCTATGACAGAGCATCTAGGTCATGTTGTATGGAGGGAACTATGTAGTAGCACCAGTATACTCTACCATAGTCTTTGAGGACTTCACTGTAACTACCTTGCGAATAAAAAATGTAATCCAGTGAGCATAAGGCAGCTGACGATGGCCTCTGAACCCCTCTGCAAGAGTGTCCTCCATCTCTGATAGAATAACATCCCAAATGTCAAATAATGTCTATTGAATCAGGGAGTTCACTAACCATAGCTGAATGCGAGTCAATCCCTCATGATAGCCCATCCTCGGAAGCAGGGTCCTCCTCATGATAGCATCAAGCAGCCTAGCTATAGAAGTAAGATCCCTAGGTGTACTGCTCGACACCTCACCAAAAGGCTCTGTGAAGCAGGGTTTGACCAAGTCCGTGGGTGGCACAAGACCACCATGAGGGCATCTAGGTGGCTCTATCTGACCATAGAAAACCTCATGCAGGCGAATGGGCGCCTCTAGAATCCTGAGGATCTCTCTAACCCTGAAGCCCATAAGCTTGTAGTCACGGCCTCTGAATGTAAAGTGAATGAATCTATGGCCCAGGTCAATCCAAAGTGAAGCATAGAACTCATGGACCCATGATGGAACATATCGACCAGTTCGTCCAAGTAAGTCTATCCGCCCTGGTAGATAAGATAGGTGAGGGTGGATCTACTCTCCTGCTGCTGCAATCACTGACTCAATAGAGCAAACTCATTGAGATCTGAAAGCCACACCACTATACAGATAAGCATAGTAGAAGTCCTCCTGCAGTGGTCTATAGAAACCCTCTAAAGCACGCTCGTCCTGCCTCGGCGAAAATCAGTCCTCGAACTGCACGAACCTAAGCTACTGCACCTACTTGGCTATAGCTGCCCTTAGATCAAGGTGAGTCACTGGAGGTGGACCCTATGGTCTGGGAGGCGGATGAGAACCCCTCTGCTGTGTCTCTAGCCTTGGTGTCACCTAAGCATGAGTACGACTAGAGTGTCATAACTATGGCTGAGGTGCCTGCTCTATCTCATTGGTCTGCTCTGCCTCCTGAGTCTGCTCTGTCTACTGGGTGCCCTTTGACGGCTCTGCTGGCTATGGCTACTGCTATGGCTCCCCCTAAGGCTGACTCTCCTCTAAAGTGACCCACCATCCTTCAAGCATGACAGTCCTAGCTGGACTACCATGATGACGCTCAACCTGCTCGACGACGGCCCTCTAAGCTAGTGAAAGCTGGTCTGTAATGCGAACACCACTCTAAGCTCCTACTCTCTCTGCACGCTCTACGGTGGCTGCAACTGCTGCTGCTCTCTTAGTGTTAGCATCTGCAAATTTGTGCTTCTTTGTTGTAAGCTTCTTCGCCTTGCCTTTTGCCTTAGCAGATAGGTGAGGCAGAGGCCTCAGATCCTCATCACCAGGACCACCTTCAGTGTTCTTGACATGTGCCATTACTGGAGCTGAAAAGAACAACTACCACTGATAAGAATCAACTGTCAACTATCACTTCCGAGGCTTGGCCTCGATCCGTACTCACGAGCTTGGCCCCGAGTTATCTAACAATTGCTAAAGTGACCTTAACAATACCGACTCGCTGCACGATGGAATAGATTGGATATATGAATAATTACAATATACATCTAGAGACATGAAACCCTAAGAAGCAAGCAATAGATATGAAATTAGAATCGAGGGCTTGCTACCTGACGAACCGGTGAACCGAAGAGCAGAGGAATGAATCATAGGGAACCACTGGGGAACACCTAGGGTTAGGGTTGCGAGGCAATGCGGCGCTGGATGGACTATGGAGAGGTAGGAGCGACAATGGAGGTGCTGTTGTAGGTGGCGCTAGGGCACAAGCTCGATGGTGCTGCTACGTGGCGTGGTGGTATGGAGCAATGGCGCGCGGAGTAGGGGCGTGTTGGCATGGCTGTGGGTAGGCGAGTGCGGGAGCGGTGGCATGGGAGCAGGGCGAGGCGGTGTGGGCACGATAGCTTAGGCAGGGCGCGAGTAGTGCGGCGGCAGTGGCACGGCTGTGGCATGGGCATGAGGTGAGCTCGAGTGGTGGAGGCACGGCGACGATGTCGGCGTGGGTGCGTGCGATGGTGGGGATTAGGTCAAACCGTAGCGACGTTATATGGTGGCCCCCAACATGATGGATAAGGAAAGAAGAAAGAGTCCTGGATCCACACGATTTCAACTGACCGGATGCACCGGTAGCAACGACTGGACACTGCCACCCAGAGTCTGGTCGACAATAGAGAGGTCCAAATCCTTTCAAGTCATGACCAGATGCATCTAGTTGTCCTTGACTAGACGCAGCCAGAGTCTGATCCATCCTGTGTACATCTCCTTCGCTTGACCGAACGCAAGGACACCATCTGACCGGACATAGGAAAGAAACTGTTTCAGCGTCCGGTCACTCTTGTGCAGCAATAGTTCACCTCCTATGAACTGACCGAACATAGGGAGTAGAGTCTAGTCTAGCGTCCGATCACCCTTTCTTAGCAAATCTTTAATGTTCCTTCGCGCTGCCTATTCCCAATCAAGTCCCAACTTCAATAAGACCCAAATAAACACCAATTGGGACTGATGTGAGTGACCTCTCTCAAACCCTCAAAATTTTTAAAGTATTTTGCCTTAGGCTATAATTCTTTTTAAGAAAATAGGTAATAAAATGGTGATTGAAGAGAAATGACAAAACAACATACATGCATATGCAATGCAATACTTGAAAGTAATTCTAGTTGCTTATCAAGTTTGATCCAAGGTTAAGCTTCTTCACACGCTTTTTGGTTGTTATCTTAACCATGTTAGACAAGCCCTAAATACATTACCAAAAATTAAACATGTTGTATATTACAATGCAATGCAAGGGACAACACAAACTTATTTTCTAGTGAAGTTGCTAAAATCAAGCACATTGAGCTCATTCCTCAACCGACAAAAGGTTGCCTCATCTAGCGGTTTAGTGAAGATATCCGCCAAGTGATCCTCGGTCCTTACACCTTCTAGTGATATATCATTTTTAGCAATATGATCTCTAAGAAAGTGATGACGGATATCTATGTGCTTGGTGCGAGAGTGTTGAACCAGATTATTAGCAAGCTTTACCGCACTCTCATTGTCACACAAAAGAGGTACCTTTTCTAGAACTACACCATATAGTCTAGCAAAATTTATTTTATGTAAAGTATTTGTGCACAACAAGCACCCACGGTAGTGTATTCCGCTTCGGTGGTGGACAAAGCCACACTATTTTGCTTCTTAGAGGACCAAGACACAAGTGATCTACCAAGCAAATGACACTCTCCGGATGTGCTTTTCCTATCAACTTTGCAACCGGCATAATCCAAATCGGAATAGCCAACTAATTCAAATCTAGCTCCTTCGGGATACCAAAGGCCAATGCTTGGTGTGTGCTTAAGATACCTAAGGATTCTTTTAACGGCAATCAAATGAGCTTCCTTAGGATTAGCTTGAAATCTAGCATACATACACACAATAAACATGATGTCAGGCTTAGATGCGGTTAAATATAACAAGCTACCAATCATAGAGCGGTAGAGAGTTTGATCAACCATTTTACCTCCCTCATCTAGGTCGAGATGTCCATTAGATGGTATTGGTGTCTTGATTGGCTTACATTCATCCATATTGAACCTTATGAGAAGATCCTTGGTATACTTTTTTTGAGAGATGAAAATCCCTTCTCTCATTTGCTTGACTTGAAAACCAAGAAAGAATGTAAGCTCTCCAATCATTGACATCTGAACTCCTTCGACATCAATTCACCAAACTCTTTGCAATAATCTTCATTTGATGATCCAAAGATGATATCATCAACATATACTTGACAAATAAAGATTTCTCCATCAAGCTTCTTGGTAAATAGTGTGGTGTCGACATTCCCAATGGTGAGGCTCTTCTCAATGAGGAAATCTCGAAGGTGCCCATACCATGCTCTTGGGGCTTGCTTAAGCCCATATAGTGCCTTGGACAACCTATAAACATGATTAGGATATCTAGGGTCTTCAAACCTAGGAGGTTGATCAACATAGACTAGTTCATTTATGAAACCATTTAAAAATGCACTTTTAACATCCATTTGATATAATTTCATTTCATGATGTGATGCATATGCAAGAAGGATACGAATGGCTTCAAGTCTTGCAACTGGTGCAAAGGTCTCTTCAAAATCCAATCCTTTAACTTGAGAGAACTCCTTTACAACTAGTCTTGCCTTGTTCCTCACTACTATGCCTTGATCATCTTGCTTGTTATGGAACACCCACTTTGTTCCAATGACTCTTGCACCTTGTGGTCGCTCTTCAAGAGTCTAAACTTTATTGCAAGTGAAGTTGTTCAACTCTTCATGCATGATATTTATCCAATCCGAATCTTGAAGAGCTTCTTCTACATTCTTAGGTTCAACATAAGAGACAAAAGAGTAATGTTCAATAAATGAAGCAACTTTTTGAGATCGAGTCATTACACCCTTTGAAGGACTCCCTATGATGAGATCTTGTGGATGAGCTTGTAGTCGGGGTGAATGTCTTCTATCAACCACTTGAGGGGGAGGTTGTGGAGCATCAACATCTTAAGCTTGTACCACCATTTGATCATGAGAGATATGAGTATCTTGATTTTCTACTCTCCCATCTTTATCACCATCTTGTGGCACATTTGATGAAGAAGGTGGATCAATCACTTGTACATCATCTTCATCATCTTTGGGCTTGATGTCTCCAACCAGAATGTTCTTCATGGCCTCCCTCAATGGTTCATCACCTACATCATCAAGAATCTCATGTGTTCCTTGGGAGCCGTTAGATTCATTAAATTCCAAGTCATATGTTTCTTCAACCAAGCCGGTGGCATGATTAAATACTCTATATGCTTTGGACTTTGATGAGTAACCAACAAGAAAGACAATGTCACAACATCTTTGAAACTTCCCTAGGTGTTGTCGCTTCTTGTAGATGTAGCATTTGCAACCAAACACCTAGAAGAATGAGATGTTCGATTTCTTCCCATTGAGCAACTCATAAGGGGTCTTGCCAAGAAACTTTTAAAGGAATAGGTGGTTGGATGCATAGCATGCGGTGTTGATAGCTTCCGCCCATAGAGCTTCGGGTGTGTTGTACTCATCAAGCATTGTTCTTGCAAGTGTAATGAGTGTCCGGTTCTTTCTCTCTACTACACCATTTTGTTGAGGAGTGTATGTTGCGGAGACCTCATGCTTGATTCCAACTTCATCACAATAGGCTTCAATGTTTGTGTTGTCAAACTCTTTTCCATCATCACTTCTAATTTTCTTGAGCTTCACTTCAAACTCATTTTATGCTCTCTTGGCAAACTTCTTGAAACATGATGCAACTTTGGTCTTGTCATGAAGGAAGAACACACATGTATATCTAGAGTAGTCATCATTAATCACAAGACAATAAAGATTTCCTCCCAAACTCTTGTAAGTTGTTGGTCCAAATAAGTCCATGTGAAGGAGCTCTAGCACTCTTGTTGTTGACATGAAAGTTTTTGTAGGATGGGTGTTTACAATTTGTTTGCTGGCTTGACATGCACTACAAAGCTTGTCCTTATCAAATTTCACATCTTTCAAGCCTCTCACCAATTCATTCTTTATAAGCTTCTTGAGTGAACTCATCCCAACATGAGTAAGTCTTCTATGCCATAGCCACCCAAGTGATGTTTTGGTGAATAGGCATGTCTTCAAGTTAGCATCTTCGGAGGTGAAATCCACTAGATATAGGTTGTTGTATATAAATCCCTTGAATATAACTTGATCATCATCCTTCTTAGATACAACCACTTCCTTCTCGGTGAACAAGCATTGGAAGCCAAGATCACACAATTGTCCAATAGATAGCAAGTTGAAGCTCAATGAAGCCACATATAGCACATTTGAGATTGAATGATCATTTGATATTGCCACTTTGTCCAATCCTTTGACTTTGCCCTTTGAGTTATCACCAAATGTTATCCTTTCTTGGCCATCAACTTCTTTATCTAGTGAGGTGAACATACGAGGATCACCGGTGATATATTGAGTGCAACCACTATTAATTACTCAATGACATCCACCGATCTTATAGTTTATCTGCACACAAGAGATCAAGCTTGTTTAGAGACCCAAACTTGTTGAGGGCCCTTGATTTTCTCAACAAGTGACTTTGCCACCCAAATTTTCTTAGGCCTATTCTTGTTGGGAAGTCCTAAGAACATGACTTTTATTTTACCACTAGAATCCTTTCTAAGCATGTAATGAGCATTGAAAGCAAAGGGTCTAGCATGCTTGAGCAAGGGTTGTGGTGGTGGAGTTTGATACTCATGGGTAAAGTGACCTTCTTGTCCACACTCAAAATACCTCTTTGGCTTTGGTTTTGACTTGTGTTGTTGTTGGTGTTGAGATTGAGCCTTCTTCTCTTGATGTGCCAAGTATCCAATTCCACTTCTATCCATCTTCATGATGGTGTTCATGAGTAGCTCACTTTGAAGATGTTGACCTATTGTGAATTTTCTCAACCCGGTCTTGAGATGTTCTTTTTCTAGCTTGAGTTTCTTGTTCTCTTCCTTGAGCTCATCATGATTTTTCTCTTTCTTTAGTCTCTTGTTCTCTTCTTTGAGCTTCTCATTTTCAAGAGCTAGATCACTATCATGGTCAAGGTTCTCTATCACAATAGTTTGGTGGTTGATAACTTTTCAAGATCTTTCTTAAGCTTCTCATTCTCATTCTTGATCTTGACATACTCATCATAGTTGTCAGACTCAACCACTTGCTTGCCTTTGCTACTAGAACCTTGCTCAATGCTCTCAATGATCAAATCATCACATGATGTAGTTATATCAATCTTAACAACATGGTTAGTAGCATCATGCAGCTCATTGGATAATAGCTCATTAGAGACAACAAGATTATCATGATTGATCTTGAGATTTGCATATTCTTCTTTTAGCATGTTGTAGCTAGTGATGAGCTCTTTATGCACCCCCTCAAGTTTATCATGTTTTTCCTTAAGCTCTTTCTTAGAAGATTTGAGCTCCTTGAGTTTGGATGACATAGCATCATTTGCTTCTCTAAGCTCAATATTAGTCTTTTCCGCTATGTCACATTTAGCTAAAAGAGAATCATTCTTAAGTTCTAGCTTTTCATTCTTAGCTCTTGACTTTCTAATGATCTTAGTGTATTGATTTAGCAATTTAACAAGATCATCATATGAAGGTGATTCAAATTCATCATCATCACTATCACTATCATCATTGCAAGCATGTTCATCACCACTACTTTCATCATCATTTGATACCTTTCATTCACCCTTGGCCATAAGGAATATGTGTGTAGAGGATGATGGTGGTGGTGTAGTGAAGACGATGAAGAGTCGATCACAATAGCGGCCACCTTCTCATTCTCACTATCATCATCAGATGAGCAACTTGATGAATCAATATCCATGAGCCAATCACCGACGATGTATGCCTTGCCATTTTTCATCTTCTTGTGGAAACCCTTCTTCTTGCCATCCTTCTTCTTCTATGGCTTGTTTTTCTTCTTCTCATCATTATCTTCATCACTTGAGTCATCTTTCTTGCCCTTGTACTTCTTCTTGTACTTGTCTTTCTTGGGCTTGGGGCTTTGATGAGCTAGATGACCAAGTTCTCCACAATTATAACAATCCATCTCCAAGATTGGCTTCCTTCTATTGCTAGTGAAGAACTTCTTTTTCTTGCCATCAAACTTGATACCGTTCTTGTTGAGCTTCTTTAGCATCTTGGTGGTTCTTCTCACCATGAGAGCAAGACTTGCATCATTAATTTCATCATCACTTGAGCTCTCATATTCAACTCTTGCTTTGCCCTTCTCTTAGCTTGCCTTGAATGCCAAGTCTTTGTCTTTCTTCTTGGTAGAGGAAGAGCCATCTTGTGGTGTGATGTGCGTATACATCTCATGAGCGTTGATCTTTTTCAAGATTTGAGTTGGTATAGCGGTGGAAAGATCACCTTGATGAAGCACGGTCACAATATGCCCATATTTGTCAATGGGGAGGACACTCAAGATCTTTCTTACAACATCAGATGGTTGCATTTGTGTAAGTCCAAGCCCATTGACTTCCTCTACAAGAATATTTAAGCGTGAGTATATCTCATTAGCACTTTCTTTAGGAAGCACCTTAAAAGAGTTAAGCTTTTTTATGACGAGATGATATCATTCCTCACTCTCACTCTTTGTTCTCTCATGGAGCGCACAAATGTCCGACCATAGTGCATGGGTGTCCTTGTAGTTCCGCACACGGTTAAACACATCTTTGCAAAGGCCTCTAAAGATGGTATTTCTAGCCTTAGCATTCCATTTCTCATAATTGACCTCATCGCCTTGAAGGTGCGTGGATCCCTAGGTTTTGGAAAGCCTTGTGAAGCGGCTCTAAGTATTCCAACATCTAAGGCTTCTAAATAAGCCTCCATGAGGATTTTCCAATAAGGAAAATTATCTCCCTCAAAGATAAGAGGATGTCCATCTCCATGGGACATCTTTCTCTAGGTAGTTAAGATTAATTACGCGAGCACGAGGCTCTAATACCAATTGAAAGGATCAAGATGCCCAAGAGGAGGGTGAATTGGGCTAATTCTAAAATTCTTTGCAATAATTAAACCCACACATAGCCCACTTCACCCCTTGTGCCTAGAATGTGATTGTAATGATCTACCACACAAAAGTTTAGCACCCTAAGTTCCAATCCTACTCTAGCATAGCAATTCTAAGAATGTAAAGACAAGAATTGAATTGTTCAAATGTAAATGATCAAAGTAAAGAGAGAAAAAGGAACGCGGTGATATTTTACCGAGGTATCGGAGAGTCACCACTCTCCACTAGTCCTCGTTGGAGCACCCACACAAGGGTGTAGCTCCCCCTTGATCCACACAAGGATCGAGTGCTCTCTATGAGTTGATTCATTGACACTCCATCACGGTGAATCATCCACAACCGCTCACAACTTGAGTTGGGTCATCCACAAGCTCTGCTGGATGATCACCAAACTCCCAATCATCACCAAGCCATCTAGGTGATGGCGATCACCAAGAGTAACAAGCATGAATTCTCACTTAACCACAACAAGCCTAATGAGAAGGGTGGATGTACACTTACTACTCTCCTTGCACTAATGAGGCCTTAATCTTGGATTCTTAAATCTCAATCACCTCACTAGGCCCTTGCTCTCCAAAGCACTCTCAAGAGTGTTTCTCAGCTGATCAAATGGGCAAGAGACCTCCCTTTGATGAATAGAGGAAGTATTTATACCCCCTCCTTCAAAACGAACCATTAGGAGGTTGCGTCAGCATTCTGCGGGGTGACCGGACGCTCTGGTCAGGGTGACTAGATGCTCCGGTCAGGGTGACCAGACGCTCCAGTCAAGGTGACCAGATGCTCCGGTTAGTTCTCCCCACCATAGAGCCATTAAGTTGTGACCAAACTCTGGCCTGCGTCTAGTCAGCACTGACCGAACGCGTCCGGTCACAAAAACTGCTCTCTAGACCCTTACTGATGTTGACCGGACGCTGGCGCCTAGAGCCCGATCACTTTACTGTTTAGCGTCCGGTTAGTAACCAGAACCTGACCAATGCCTAGTCAGTACTAACTGGACATGTCTGATTAGGATTCTTCCTCTTTGGAACCTTACTAGAGTTGATCGGACTCTGGCACCCAGCGTCTGGTCACTTTTCACTCAGCGTTCGATCACAACTAGACGACTTCTCCTTGATCAAATAAACTGACCAAACTCTACTACCTATGTCTGGTCACAACCGGTTCAGCGTTCGGTCAACATTTGACCCTCTATTCATTTCTAACTCGACAACATATGTGAATAAAGTTTGCTCCAATTGATCTTAGGGCTACTTTGGAGCTACCTAGTGCTAGATTTCACAAGTGTGCACCACACCGAACCCACTAGACTCACCTAGGTCAAGCTACTAGTTCATACCTCTCTTAATAGTACGGCCAAAGGAAAAACAAAATCCTAAACTACTCTAAGTGTCTCTTCAACACCAAACGACACTTAGAACTAGTCCATCCTTAACCTTGTTGTCCATTCTTTGAAAATCAAAATGATTTCCATCGTAGGGGCATGATAACCATGATTGCCTAATCAATTGCTATTACCATGAACTAACTTAATTGCCTCTACAAAATACACATTAGTTATAGTAATCACGTATTGTCATTAATCACCGAAACCCAACTAGGAGCCTAGATGCTTTCACCGGCAAGCAAGCGAACCTTAGAGGAAAAATCATTATGTCTTGATTGTCTCCTTGGTATTCATTGGTATTCACTCATTGGTCACTTACCATGATGGTATACCTCTATACCACTCTCTTGTATTTCGTTATACATTCACTTGGATAGAGCTAGTGGTAGTTAAGACTAGATAGTGTATCATTTAATTGTATTACTCTCACTAGGTTGATCACCTAGGTGTATATTAGTGACATAGCTTTATTGTGATATACTAGAGATCATAGAAAATAGAATTGGGTAGGTGGCTTGCAACCCCATGTATAGTGCTAGCGCAAAATTTGCTTTGCCATCTTATTGACTAATCATCTGTCTTAGTGTTGTTGTAGAAATTTTTATAGGCTATTCACCCCCCTCTAGCTATTAGGACCTTTCAAGTGGTATTAGAGCCATGGTGTAACATCCTGGCCTAAGGCTTAACAGGATTAATAGGATACTCATACCAACAAGTCACAACTTCTTTTCTAGAAGCCCATCTCTAAAGAACTCTAAGGTTAAGCGTGCTTGGTCTAGAGCAATTTTAGGATGGGTGACCGACCAGGAAGTCCTTCCCGGGTGCGCATGAGTGAGGACAAAGTGTGCAGAAAAGACATGTGTGAGTTTGTGAGGGCAGTCTATGTTCTAGAAAAGCTACCAGATATAAGCGGGCCCGGCCTTGTAGAGGCGGGACGTTACAGAATGGTATCGGAGCCAACTCTCGCGGTTTCATAGGCGCGTGTGTCGTAGTTGCGCAGGCATGGTGCGCATGGCTGGAGTGGTCCTAGAGTGGTCACACAGCATGGCACATGCGCTCGCACTGGACACATGGATGTGGCCAAGAGGGGATGTTCCTGGCTTGGGATTGACCGATGAGGACATCGGTCTCTTAAGGGGGTGATGATGTAACATCCTGGCCCAGGGCTTAATAGGATTAATAGGATACTCATATCAACAAGTTGCAACTTTTTTTCTGGAAGCCCATCTCTAAAGAACTCTGAGGTTAAGCATGCTTGGTCTAGAGCAATTTTAGGATGGGTGATCGACCGGGAAGTCCTTCCCGGGTGCGCATGAGTGAGGACAAAGTATGTAGAAAAGACTTGTGTGGGTCTGTGAGGGCAGTCTATGTCCTAGAAAAGCTGCCAGATGTAAGCGAGCCCAACCTTATAGAGGCAGGATGGGTCTGTGAGGGTAGTCTATGTCCTAGAAAAGCTACCAGATGTAACCAGGTCCGACCTTGTAGAGGCAGGACGTTACACATGGTCACCATGATTTGAGGCTTAACAACCTTCGGTGTCAAAATGGCTCAAATCAACAACACCAAGAAGCCATCCCAATTTGATGGATCCGACTATCCCTATTAGAAGGCTAAGATGATAATATATATCAAGTCAATCAATAGGAAGGTTTGGAAGGTGATGGAGACCAAAATTGAGATTGACGATGAAGAGGCTCCCACCACCGCTAAAGAGATGCTACTCCAAAATAATGACATTGCTCTTAGTGCCATCCATGATGCTTTGGATGAGAGAATATTTGAGCAAATCAAGAACATTGAGAGAGCTCATGAGGCATGGAAGAAGTTGGAGGAATCATTTGAGTGCACTCAAGCCATGAAGGGTGCAAAGGCATACATTCTTAAGGAGAAGTTTGCAAGCTTCAAGATGAAGGAGGATCAAAGTGTGTCGGAGATGTTCCATAGGCTTCAAGTACTTGTCAATGATCTCAAAGCACTTGGAGAAGAGGTGAAGGACATGGACTTCTCCCATAAGTTCTTGAGATGCTTACCCTCAAGATTTGGCACATTGGTCACTATTCTAGTGAGGAGTGGTTTGGACACCATGACACCAAACCAAGTGTTGGGAGATATAATGACCGATGATACTTATAGAGATGATGATGAGAAGGAAGAAAAGAAAGAGAAGAAAGACGAGAAGAAGAAGAGTGTGGCATTCAAGGCCACATCATCCAAGGGCAAGGCAAAGCAATAATCATCAAGTGAAGATGAAGACTTGAGCTTTGATGAGATGGATGATGAGAAGATGGCTCTCTTTGTTAAGAGATTTGGGAAGTTCATGATGAAGAAGGGCCACCGTGCTAGAAGGAAGAAGTCATCATCAAAGAACAAGGATGAAGCAAGGAGGTGCTTCAAGTGTGGTAGCAAGAATCATCTTGTTGCTCAATGCCCATACAATAGTGACAGTGATGATGACAATAATAATAAAAAGAAGGACAAGAAGAAAAAGAAAGAGAAGAAGGACAAGATGACCTTCAAGAAGAAGAAGAAGAATGGTGGTTCATATGTAGTCACTTGGGATAATGATGCTTCCTCAAGTGATGATGATGATAGTGATGATGACAAGACCACCAAGAAGAAGGCTCTTGCAAGCATTGCTATCAATAAGAAGCCTTCTCTCTTCTACACTCCATCATGCTACATGGCTAGGGCCACTAGGTACAAACTTATGATGATGGAAGTGATGAGGAACATCATAATGAAAATGAAAATGAAAGTGATAGTGATGATGATGAACCAACTAAGGATGAATTACTTGACATGCTAGATGATGTTAAAGAACACTTTGACATTAAGAGAAGGGAATACAAAAGCTTGTGTAAGGAACTAAAAGTCCTTAAGCAAGCCTTTGATGAGCTCAATGCATCTCATGAGAGGCTAGAGTAAGCCCATGAGAAGCTAGGCAAGGTTCACAAGAAGCTTGAAAAATGAGAAGAAGCATGTTGAGACATATGATGTAGGCTTAACTTGTGATATAATTGATGAATCATTCTATAAGCCTATCATTGTTGCTTCCACTAACCATTCTTGTAGCACTTCAACTTCCACATCATCTAGTAGTGATGGTTTCACATGTGATGCCTCACTAATGGTTGAGAATGAGACCCTCAAGAAGGAGGTCAATGAGCTCACTCACACCTTGGCTAAGGCCTATGGTGGTGAGGACCGCTTGCTTATGTGCTTGGATAGCCAAAGAGCTTCTCTCTACAAAGAGGGATTAGGCTATACTCCCAAGAAAGGCAAGGCGACCTTTGCTCCTAACAAGACTAGTTTATGAAGAACAATGGTCGATTTTGCACTAGTTACAAGCAAGTTGGTCATAAAGAGCATGAGTGCAAGAACAAGAGCAAAAATACTAATGTATCCTCAATTAAGATTAATTCTTTCTATGCGCTTACTAAGGGTACAAATGGTATAAAGGCTAAGTTCATTGGTGCACCATGGATGGGCTCAAAGAAGAAAGTCATTTGGGTATCAACGAGCTTAGTGACTAACCTTCAAGGACCCAAGCAAGTTTAGGTACCTAAAAAGAATTGACCTTCGTTTGTAGGACAATTACAAAGCTGGAGGAAGGCATTGGGTTCTTGATAGTGGGTGCACTCAACACATGACCGATGATGCAAGAATGTTCAACTCAATCAACACCAATGGCAATGATGGCTATGATAGTATCACATTTGGTGACAATGGCAAACGCAAGGTCAAAGGGCTTGGTAAGATTGCAATATCCAATGACATGAGCATATCCAATGTGTTGCTAGTAGAGAGCTTGAATTTCAATTTGCTATCCATGGCTCAATTGTGTGATCTTGGATTTAAATGCATATTTGGGGTAGATGATGTAGAAATCATAAGTATAGATGGCTCTAATTTGATCTTCAAAGGCTTTAGATATGAGAATCTATACTTGGTTGATTTCAATGCTAGTGAAACTCAATTATCTACATATTTGTTCACTAAGTCTAGCATTGGTTGGTTATGGCATAGAAGGCTTGGACACGTTGGAATGAAACAATTGAATAGATTGGTCAAGCATGACTTGGTTAAAGGCTTGAAAGATGTTGTGTTTGAGAAGGATAAGCTTTGTAGCCCTTGTCAAGCCAGCAAACAAGTTGGAAACACTCATCCTAAGAAAAGCATGATGAGCACTAGTAAAGTATTTGAGTTATTGCACATGAATTTGTTTGGACCAACATAATACACTAGGCTCGGTGGAAACAAATATGGTTTTGTGATAGTGGATGATTAGACTAGATACACTTGGATATTCTTTCTAGTGGACAAAAGTGATGTGTTTGTAGTATTGAAATCATTTGTCAAGGGCATTCACAATGAGTTTAAAACAACCATCAAGAGAGTTAGAAGTGACAATGGTAGTGAGTTCAAGAACACTAGAATTGATGAGCTATGTGATGAATTTAGAATTAGACACCCATTCTCGGCCAAGTACACTCCACAATCAAATGGCCTTGTTGAGAGGAAAAATAGAACACTTATTGATATGGCAAGGTCTATGCTTAGTGAGTATAATGTGAGTCAATCTTTTTAGTCCGAAGCTATCAACATGGCTTGCTATTGTAGCAACCATCTCTATTGTCACCCATTAAAAGAGAAGACACCATATGAGCTCTTGAATGGTAGAAAGCCCAATATTGCATATTTTCATGTCTTTGGTTGCAAATACTATATCTTGAAGAAATGCACTAGATTGGGCAAGTTTAACAAGAAATGTGATGAATAATTCCTACATGGATACTCAACTACTAGCAAAGCATATAGAGTTTGGAATTTAGATAGTGGTACTCTTGATGAAGTTCATGATGTTGAATTTGATGAAACCAAGGGTTGCCAAAATGAGAATGAGAACTTAAAAGATGTTAGAGGCATTCAGCTTTCAAATGCCATAAAGAACATGGATGTTGGTGAATTGAGGCCTAGGCAAGTGAATAACGATGAAGATGATCAAGTGCAAGTGCTCTCTAACTCAAATGTGCAAGATGATACAAATCAAGCTAGTACAAATGGCTCTCATGACAATAAACAAAATCAAGTGGCTAGTACATCATCTTAACCCAATGATCAAGCAAGTGCAAGCAATCAAGTTCCAATACTCCAATCAACCAATATTGCAAGGGATCATCCATTAGACACTATCATTGGTGATATTTCAAGAGGTGTGCAAACTAGATCAAGATTGGCTTCATTTTGTAAGCATTTCTCATTTGTGTTATCCGTTGAACCAAAGAAGATAGATCAAGCATTGAATGATGTTGATTGGGTGAATGCTATGCATGAAGAATTGAATAACTTTATAAGAAATCAAGTATGGGAATTAGTAGAGAGGCCAAAGGGACACAATGTGATTAGAACCAAATGGGTCTTTAGAAACAAGCAAGATCAAGATGGGATAGTAGTAAGGAACAAAGCAAGATTGGTAGCACAAGGTTATACACAAGTTGAAGGTCTTGACTTTGGAGAAACATATGCCCCAGTTGCTAGATTGGAAGCAATTAGAATCTTATTAGCCTATGCTTGTGCCCACAACATCAAGCTCTATCAAATGGATGTCAAGAGTGCATTTCTCAATAGTTATATCAATGAAGAAGTATATATTGAGCAACCTCCTAGTTTTGAAGATGATAAGAAGCCCAACCATGTGTACAAGTTGAAGAAGGCATTGTATGGCTTGAATGAAGCACCTAGATTGAGGGACTTCCTACTCTCTAAAGGGTTCATGATGGGAAAGGTTGACACCACTCTTTTCACCAAAAAGATTGGCAAAGTCCTATTTATGTTGCAAATCTATGTTGATGACATCATATTTGGATCAACCAATCAAGGCTTTTGTGAAGAGTTTGGAAAGATGATGGCTAATGAGTTTGAAATGTCCATGATTGAAGAGTTAAGTTACTTCCTTGGTCTTCAAATCAAGCAATTGAAGAATGATACATTTATGAGTTAAGGCAAGTACATCAAAGGCATGCTTAAGAAGTTTGGCATGAGTGATAGCAAAGCCATTAGTACACCAATGGGAACAAACGACTACTTGGGTAGTGATTCAAGTGGCAATATGGTGGATCAAAAATTGTATCAGCCTATGATTGAAAGCCTACTCTATATGACCGCATCAAGACTGGATGTCATGTTTAGTGTATATATGTGTGCAAGATTTCAAGCCTCACCAAGAGAAAGTCATTTGAAGGCTACAAAGATAATATTGAGGTACTTGAAGCATACACAAAATGATGGTTTATGGTATCCCAAAGGAGCAAAGTTTAAGCTAGTTGGTTACTTTGACTTGGATTATGTGGGATGCAAGGTTGAAAGGAAGAGCACCTTGGGCATATGTCAATTGTTGAGAAGATCACTTGTTTCATGGTCATCAAAGAAGCAAAATAGTGTTGCATTATCAACCGTTGAAGCCGATTACATATCCGCTGGTAGTTGTTGTGCACAAATACTTTGGATGACGGTCACCTTAAATGACTTTGGAATCAAGTTCAAAAAGGTGCCATTGCTATGTGACAATGAGAGTGCAATCAAGTTAACCAACAATCCGATTCAACATGCAAGAACAAAGCACATTGATGTCCGCCACCATTTCATAAGAGATCACCAACAAAAAGGGGACATTTGCATTGAGAGTGTAGGCACCAAAGATCAACTTGCCAATATATTCACCAAGCCATTGGATGAGAAAAGGTTTTGCAAGCTAAGGAATGAGTTGAACATATTGGATTTCTCAAATATATGTTGATGCACCCCCACTTATATGGCATGCCTCTCCTTCGAGCAATCAAAGGTAAAAGTTGATTGGCATGGCATGTATCCTTGCTAAGGACATGTTTAGTGTATCCAATCATTTTTCACATTTTATAGGCTCATTCATGAAAATTAAATGATTTTGATGTTTATATGGTACCACTATTGCTTTTATGCTTAATTTGGTCTAGTGGTAGCATATGACATATTTATGGGCTTATAAACCTAGTGTTGGATCTAGAAAATAAGCTATAAGTGTTTAACTCAACATGGTACAAGATAACCCTTATTTGAAGGTGTGAAGAAGCTTGTCCTTGGATCAAACTGGGTTAAATATCTTTGGCAAATGATCTAGATTGGACCAAATTTGGGAAAATGATCCTCACCCCATTGATTGGCATTGATAATCTCAACCTATTTAAAATTAAACCTTTTTGTGGTCATTGATGACAAAGGCGAAGAGATAGTGTACAAAGATAATACAAAGATAGTGATACAAAGATAGTGAGAAGATAACAAGGGGGGAAATTGACATAGGGGGAGAGATATGATAAAGTAAGGGATCAATTGAAATTTTGAGCACACAAGTAGGGGGAGCAAGCTCATAAACTTGGTGGATGCATTTGAATGTGCATTTCATATGTTTGCTTGCATGGCACAAGTTTTAAATTTTGATATCCATGCTTGTGTGGTGTATGCTAGTTGTAGGTTTGAATGATAAAATGAAAAACTAGCATGCATAGGTTAAGTAACTAGACTCATGCTCATATTATGAAAACTAGACCCTTGCTTCTAATGTTGATCTCATGGGATATTCTAGTTTTTGTGTATGTCTAGTTACTCATGGTACTAAGGATGGTATATTGATACACTTCTATTGGTATCACGCTTCAAAGGTCCATTTCTTTTTACCTTAGCATCATTTGGTAGATATTGTCTCCTATATTTCCTATCTAAGCATATGTGCAAGCTACAATCCAAACTTTAAGCACATATGTAAGACGAGCAATTGCTACCATTTGGGGTTCATGAAACTTGTCCATATCCTTTTACACATGGTAAATATGCTTAGGCAAGCAACATGAATTTAATTGAATTTTAATTCATATCTTTGTGAAAGGGTTATCATCAATTACCAACAAGGGAGAGATTGAAAGCTCTAGTTTGGTTTTGGTGAATTGATGAAACCCTAAGTGCTAACCAAGTTTATCAAAGTAATTATGAGATAGGTAGCACTACTCCAAGTGATGAAGCAAATAAAGATCATGACATGATGATGGTGATGGCATGGTGATGATAAAATGCTTGGACTTGAAAAAGAAGAAAGAAAAACAAAAAACTCAAGGCAAAGGTGAAACTTGATAGATGATTTTTCGTTTTGGTGATCGAGACACTTAGTGAGTCTGATCATATTTAGGATCGATAGCCGTACTATTAAGAGGGGTGAAACTCATATTGAAATACGGTTATCAAAGTACCACTAGATGCTCTAACTCATTGCATATGCATTTAGGATCTAGTGGAGTGCTAACACCCTTGAAAACATTTGTGAAAATATGCTAACACATGTGCATAAGGTGATACACTTGGTGGTTGGTACAATTGAGCAAGGGTAAAGAAGTATGAGTTGAAAAGGAGTTGAATGCGCTGGTCACGGGGTGACCGGATGCGTCCGGCACGGGCAGAGTTGCCGAGGTGACCGGAATCTGGCTCGTTGCAGTGACCGGATGCTGAGCAATCACTGTTTAGCGTCAGGTTGTGGTGACGTGGGGCGCGGGTTTTGGTCCAGAGAGGACTGAACACAGGGGCACGTCTGGTCGACCACACCGGACGTGTTTGGTCACAGTTGAGCAGCTCTAGGAACTCTCTAGACTCGACCGGACGCTACCCCTCCTGCGCCCGGTTAGCCACACCGAACGCATACGATCGCAGTTGAGCGGCTTTGGGAGCTCTCTAGACTCGACCGAATGCTGCCCCTCCTGCATCCGGTCGGCACTGTAGTGCGTTTGAAGCATCACGTCAAAGTGTGTCAAAGAGGGCCGTTGGGTGGCAATGGTTACTTCATTTGAATGAGACACGTGTCGGTCAAGCAGTGATCGGACGCATCCGGTCGCCACGCCAGACGCATTCGGTGCACACGATCTACACGTCCGGTCATTCCGCAGTCAGCCCAATAATTTAGCCAACGTCTCTATTGTTTGGGGTGTCTATAAATATCATTTGGCTAGCTCTAGCTCACTCTCTTGGCCATTTGCATTGACATAGCAACCTTGTGAGCTTAGCCAAAGACCTCCCACTCATCTCCATCATTGATTCATCATCTTTGTGAGATTGGGAGAGAATCCAAGTGCATTGCTTGAGTGTTTACATCTAGAGGCACTTGGTGTTCATGTTTCGCTGTGAGATTTGCTTGTTACTCTTGGTGGTTGCCGCCACCTAGACGGCTTGGAGCAGCAAGGATCATCGAGCGGAGGTTGGTGATTGTCTCTGGCTCCGGTCGTGATGATTGTGAGGGATTCTTGACCTTTCCTCAGCGGAAGGCCAAAAGGTACTCTAGTAAATTGCTCATGGCTTGTGTGATCTTTATCTTGTGTTGGTTATGCTGCACCCTATTAAGGGTTTGGCGTGTGATGCCAATTAGCGCATGAACCTCCAAGTGAGTGAATCGCCACAACAGGACTAGCTTACCGGCAAGCAAGTGAACCTCAAAGGAAAAATCATTGTGACTTGATTGTCTCCTTGGTATTCATTGGTATTCACTCATTGGTCACTTGCCACGGCGATATACTTCTCTACCACTCTCTTGTATTTCATTATACATTCACTTGGATAGAACTAGTGGTAGTTAAGACTAGATAGTGTATCATTTAATTGTATTACTCTCACTAGGTTGATCACCTAGGTGTATATTAGTGACATAGCTTTATTGTGATATACTAGAGATCATAGAAAATAGAATTGGGTAGGTGGCTTGCAACCCCACGTATAGTGCTAGTGCAAAATTTGCTTCGCCATCTTATTGACTAATCATTTGTCTTAGTGTTGTTGCAGAAATTTTTAATAGGCTATTCACCCCCCTCTAGCCATTAGGACCTTTCAATGGGACTAAATAATATCACGCACATTATTTAATACAGGCCTTAGATAATAGATGGGCCTGGCCCACATTAAATCTAACAATCCCCACCAAATTCGAAGGCACATGTTAAGTAATCTCAAATCCACATTTCTTTGATATACCAGAGTTTCAATGGAGACTGTTAAGTTGAACATCCGTCTAAAACAGGGGTTACACTCATTCACAACTAAACAATGGACTATGCCTTGAATTGACAGATTTGTGTGAATTGAGTTTCACAAAAGTTCTTTTATGGTACTAGGCTTCTACAAGCATCCCCTCTATTTTGAAGTATATAAGTCACACTTCGATGGCTTTCATGAGTCTCTAGAGATTACCCACATCTCATAGACTATGATTAGTAGTCAAACTCATATAGCTGTGTTCCTTCTAGGATGTTCTGTAGGGCAACATCCCTGCTTAAATAAGCCACTTGGATCATATTAAGGAATTAACCAACCTACCATACAGCATAGGAGAAAGAGTGCATCTCATAATGATTTGGACTTTAGTATAAGGGGTTTCTCCATCAGTCAACCACTAACTTGTTTCACCACTCTACTTTGCGGGATCTCCGATCACATAGGATAGGTTACCACTATGAAATGACTTCAAGTGGGTCTCAAGCCCATCTCCCTCGATGCACCATCTATCACATTACGTGACAGTCCCTTTGTAAATTGATCTGTCAGATTCTTAGATGTATGGACATAGTCCAACGCTATTACTCTAGAGTTTCTCAGTTTTCTAATAGATTTTAACTGCCTCTTCACATGTCTTGTAGACTTCATGTTATCCCTAGAACTATTCACTTTGATTATCACAGTCTGATTATCATAGTTTATGGATATAGTCGGTATTGCTTTTTCAACCATCAATAAATTCATAAGAAGTTCACAAAGCCACTCAGCTTCAACTGTGGCGGTATCTAATGTTGTGAGTTCTGCTTTCATTATTGACCTCGTTAAGACGGTCTGCTTGCAAGACTTCCATGAAACAGTGCCACCTTCGAGTGATAACACATATCCACTTGTGGCGTAAATCTCATCAGCATCAGATATCCAATTTGCATCACAATAACCCTCTAGTACCCTTGGATACCCGGTATATTGTATTCCATAGCTCATAGTCCCTTTTAGATAGCGCAATACCCTCTCAAGAGCATGCCAATGATTATATCCCAGATTTGAAACAAACCGGCTAAGTTTGCTCACAACAAATGAGATATCAGGCCTCATTGCACTAGCTAAATACATAATCGTGTGTTTCGTTTGGAGGCCAAGTGGGTTGGGTTGGGATGAACCCAGTTTTCTGGGATGGGATGAACCCATCTCATGTTTGGTTTGAGGGTTGGAGCCGTTCTAGTTTTCTGTTTGGTACGAGGGATGGAACGGGATAGGATGGATGGTACTGTTAACTCCGTCAGTAATTATCTGCGTGGGACCGAGCTATCAGTGACTCCTCCCTTTTCTTCCACCTCTCGTCGCACCGCCTTGCCCCCACGGCCTGCACCACATTGCCCTACCCAGCGCGCCCTGCACCACGTGGCCCTACCCCGCCATGGCAGCCACCTCCCCAAGCCAGAGCTCGCCCGCCATGGCCGCCACCTCCTCGAGCTCTAAGCTCGCCCGCCCTGCTGCCACCTCCCCAAGCTTATGCTTGCCTGCCCTAGCCATCCCCGTCACCCGTTGCTCATCCAGATCCGGAGGCCAGAGGAGATGCCCCGTGCCACGCCACCATGGACGAAGCTTGTCACGCCACCATGGCTAGGATCGAAGCTCTCCCCACGTTGTGCTGTCATGCCTACTGAGGGCTAAGGGCTAGGGGCTCATCCCGCATCGAAGGGCGGGGGCCAAGGATCGGAGGTCACACGGAGCTGCGCCATGGCTAAAGCATCCGAACATCGCTAGGCATCGGAGGTTGCCCATGCCGGCGATGGAGAAGCATCCGAGCAACCCGCGTCTACGCTCGCCAACGGAGATGCAACAATGTTCATCTGGGTCGAGATGATTCCTCTGATTTGGAGGTACCGATCAAACCCGCATCAAGAGAGAATATACCTTGTGCGGGATGAACCCAACCCATTGATTCTAGAACCAAAGAGCAGATCATCTGGGGCGGACCCGGGATATCCTAGTTGAACCGGCAAACCAAACACATGGTAAGTGAGCCAATAATTTGAGAATATCTCAATTGATCATGTGCTATTCTTTGATTTTTCCTTAATAGCACACTTGGGTCATAAGGAGTTGGAGCAGGCATGCAATCACTTATCCAAAGTGACTCAGCACCTTTTCCACATAGTGGGATTGCACAACTGTTACCCCACCATTTCCTTCTCTCAGTAGCTTTATGTTAAGAATAACATCAGCCTCACCCAAGTCTTTCATTTCAAAGTTACTAGACAAAAAATCTTTCACTTCCTAGATCACATTAATATTATTTCTAAAAATTAGTATATCATCCACATATAAGCACAAGATCATACCTTTTCCTCCACCATACCGATAATAAACACATTTATCAGCTTTGTTCACAACAAAGGCAGCTGATGTCAAAGTTCTGTCGAACTTCTCATGCCACTACTTAGGTGCTTGTTTTAGACCATACAAAGATTTCAATAACTTACACACCTTTCCCTCTTGACCCTTTGCTATAAATCCATCCGGCAGATCCATATAAATCTCTTCCTCAAGCTCTCCTTTTAAGAAAGTTGTCTTAACGTCCATCTGATGAATGAGAAGGCCATGTGAGGCAGCCAAGGAAAGTAGCACTCGTATAGTCATTAAACGGGCAACTGATGAATAAGTATCAAAATAATCTTCACCTTCTTTCTGTGTATAGCCCTTTGCTGCAAGCCTCGCCTTGTACTTCTCAATTGTACCATCAGGCCTAACATTTTTCTTGAACACCCCTTTACATCCCATATGTTTGCACCCATAAGGATGATCAACCACCTCCCAAGTTCCATTAGACACAATAGAGTCCATCTCACTCTAAATAGTTTCCTTCCATAAGTCAGCATCAAGAGATGAATATGTGAAAGGTCCAAATGGCTAGAGGGGGGGGTGGATAACCTATTAAAAATTGCTACAACAACACTTAACAAACTGGTTAGACAATTATTAGGCGAAGCAAGTGTTGCGCTAGCCTACTAAAAAACAAGCCACCTACCACAATTCTAGTTTATATAGTTTCTATCCACACAATAGCTATGACACTACACTAAGTTAGTGTGCTCTCAAAAGCTAACTAAAGAGCCACACTAACCAAACTAATAAGCTCTCACAACTAGCTACACTAAAGAGCTTGACAACTAGTTTGCGGTAATATAAAGAGAGTGAGCAAGAAAGTTATACTATCGTGTCGAGGAGGGAGCCAATCAATCACAAGAATGAATAACAATGAACACCAATGACCTCGGAATCAAATGATGACACGATGATTTTTTACCAAGGTTCACTTGCTTGCCGACAAGCTAGTCCTCGTTGTGGCGATTCATTCACTTAGAGGTTCACACGCTAATTGGCATCATACGCCAAATCCTCAATAGGGTGCCGCACAACCAACACAAGATGAGGATCACACGAGCCATGAGCAATTCACTAGAGTACCTTTTTGGCTCTCCGCTGGGGAAAGGTCAAGAACCCCTCACAATCACCACGATTGGAGCTAGAGACAATCACCAACCTCCGCTCGATGATCCTCGCTGCTCTAAGCCGTCTAGGTGGCGGCAACCACCAAGAGTAACAAGCGAACCCCACAGCGAAACACGAACACCAAGTGCCTCTAGATGCAAACACTCAAGCAATGCACTTGGATTCTCTCCCAATCTCGCAAAGATGATGAATCAATAATGGAGATGAGTGGGAGGGCTTTGGCTAAGCTCACAAAGTTGCTATGTCAATGCAAATGGCCAAGAGAGTGAGCTTGAGATGGCCATGGGGCTTAAATAGAAGCCCCGTGAAATAGAGCCGTTGTACCCCTTCACTGGGCACAAAATGGGGTGACTGGATGCTCCGGTCATATTGACCGGATGTAGGACTCCAGTGTTCGGTCGTGCGATGCACACCACATGTCACCTCTCTTCAAATACTGAGTGTCTAATCCCAACGGTCAAGTGAAGACCAGACGCGCTGCTGTGAAGTGACCGGACGCTAGACCTCAGCGTCCGGTCGTTTCCAGTAAGCATCTAGAAGCGAGAAATCACGACCGGACACATCCGGTCATGCTTGACCGGACTCACCCAGCATCCGGTCACTCGGCGTCTCCCCTATGCATGGCCATATCAGCAGGACCAAACACAACCCTCTAGTGTCCGATCACTAAGTGACCCAGCGTCCGGTCAAAGACCGACACCAGCGTCTTCACACTTCTACTGATCGGACGCGCCGGTCCTACCGAGACCAGCGTCCGGTCACTTAAAGTGACCTCCATCTTTTCTGTATGGAGCGCCGGTGGCACTGTCGGACTATCCGCACTCTACGGGCGGACACTCCACCGGTGAAGTTCCTAACCCTTGCTCAAATGTGCCAACCACCAAGTGTATCCCTTGTGCACATGTGTTAGCATATTTTCATAAATGTTTTCAAGGGTGTTAGCACTCCACTAGATCCTAAATGCATATGCAATGAGTTAGAGCATCTAGTGGTACTTTGATAACCACATTTCGATACGAGTTTCACCCCTCTTAATAGTATGGCTATCAATCCTAAATGTGATCACACTCTCTAAGTGTCTCGATCACTAAAACAAAATGGCTCCTACCATTTATACCTTTGCCTTGAGCCTTTTATTTTTCTCTTTCTTCTTTTCAAGTCCAAGCACTTGATCATCACCATGGCATCACCATCATCATGTCATAATCTTCATTTGCTTCACCACTTGGAATGTGCTACCTACCTCATGATCACTTGATAAACTAGATAAGCACTTAGGGTTTCATCAATTCACCAAAACCAAACTAGAGCTTTCAATCTCCCCCTTTTTAGTAATTGATGACAACCCTTTCACAAAGATATGAATTGAAATTCAATTGAATCCATGTTGCTTGCCCAAGCATATTTACCATGTGTAAAAAGATATAGACAAATTTCATGAACCCCAAATGGTAGCAATTGCTCCCCCTATATATGTGCTAAGAGTTTGGATTGTAGCTTGCACATATGCTTAGATAGGAAATATAGGAGACAATGTCAACCAAATGATGCTAAGGTATAAAAGATGGACCTTTGAAGCGTGATACCAATCGAAGTGCACCATTATACCATCCTTAGCACCATGGTTAGCTCGATACCACTTGGAAACACATGGAAATGAAATCACTAGATAAACTTATGCATGCTAGATTTTCATTTCATTATTCAAACCTACAACTAGCATACACCACACAAGCATGGATATTGAAATTTAAAACTTGTGCTATGCAAGCAAATATATGAAATGCACCATATAAGTTCATGAGCTTGTTCCCCCTACTTGTGTGCTCATTAATTTTAATTGATCTCTTTCTTTTGTCATATCTCTCCCCCTAAGTCAAATTCTCCCCCTATCACTTATATTTATTTCTCTCCCCCTTTGTTGTCTTTTCACTATCTTTGTACACTATTTCTCCCCCTTTGTCATCAATGACCACAAAGGCTTAAATTATAGATAGGTTAGGATTATCAATGTCAATCAATGGGGTGAGGATCATTTTCCCAAATTTGGTTCAAACTAGAATATTTGCCAAAGACATTTAACTCGGTTTTATCTAAGGACAAGCTTCTTCACTCCTCCAAACAAGGGTTATCTTGTACCATGTTGAGTTAAATACTTAGAGCTCATTTTCTAGATCAAACACTAGGTTTACAAGCCCACAAACATGTCATATGCTACCACTAGATCAAAATAAGCATAGAAGCAATAGTGGTACCATACAATTATCAAAATCATTTGATTTTCATGAATGAGTTTATTAAATGTGAAAGATGTCTAGATGCACTAAACATGTCCTTAGTAAGGATGTATGCCATGCCAATCAACTTTTACCTTGGATTGCTCGAAGGAGAGGCATGTCATATAAATGGGGGGTGCATCAACACATATTTGAGAAATCCAATATGTTCAACTCATTTCTTAGCTTGCAAAACCTTTTCTCATCCAATGGCTTGGTGAATATATCGGCAAGTTAATCTTCGGTGCCCACACTCTCAATGCAAATATCCCCTTTTTGTTGGTGATCTCTTATGAAATGGTGGCGGACATCAATGTGCTTTGTTCTTGCATATTGAACCGGATTGTTGGTCAACTTGATTGCACTCTCATTGTCACATAGCAATGGCACTTTCTTGAACTTGATTCCAAAGTCACTCAAAGTGACCTTCATCCAAAGTATTTGTGCACAACAACTACCGGCGGATATGTATTCGGCTTCGGCGGTTGATAATGCAACACTATTTTGCTTCTTAGATAACCATGAAACAAATGATCTTCCCAACAATTGACATGTGCCCGAGGTGCTCTTCCTTTCAACCTTGCATCCCACATAATCCGAGTCGGAGTAACCAACTAGCTCAAACTTTGCTCCTTTGGGATACCACAAACCAATATTTTATGTATGCTTCAAGTACCTCAATATTCTCTTTGTAGCCTTCAAATGAGTTTCTCTTGGCGAGGCTTGAAATCTTGCACACATGCATACACTAAACATGACATCCGACTTTGATGCGGTCACATAGAGTAGGCTCCCAATCATAGACCGATACAATTTTTGATCCACCATATTACCACTTGCATCACTATCCAAATTGTCATTTGTTCTCATTGGTGTGCTAATAGCTTTGTTATCACTCATGCCAAACTTCTTGATCATGTCCTTGATATACTTGCCTTGACTCACAAATGTACCATTCTTTAATTGTTTGATTTGAAGACCAAGGAAGTAACTTAACTCTCCAATCATGGATATCTCAAACTCATTAGCCATTATCTTTTCGAACTCTTCACAAAAGTCTTGATTGATTGATCCAAATATGATGTCATCAACATAGATTTACAACACAAATAAGTCTTTGCCAATCTTCTTGATGAAAAGAGTTATGTCAACCTTGCCCATTATGAACCCTTTAGAGAGTAGGAAGTCCCTCAATCTCTCATACCATGCTCTAGGTGCTTGCTTCAAGCCATACAATGCCTTCTTCAACTTGTAAACATGGTCGGGCTTCTTGTCTTCTTCAAAACCGAAAGGTTGCTCGACATATACTTCTTCATTGATGTAACCATTGAGAAATGCACTCTTAACATCCATTTGATAGAGCTTGATGCTATGGGCACAAGCATAGGCTAGCAAGATTCTAATTGCTTCCAATCTAGCAACCGGGGCATATGTTTCTCTAAAGTCAAGACCTTCAACTTGTGTATAGCCTTGTGCTACCAATCTTACTTTGTTCCTTACTACTATCCCATCTTAATCTTGTTTCTAAAGACATATTTAGTTCCAATCACATTGTGTCCCTTTGGTCTTTCTACTAATTCCCATACTTGATTTCTTGTGAAGTTATTCAATTCTTCATGCATAGCATTCATCCAATCAACATCCTTCAATGCTTTATCTATCTTCTTTGGTTCAATGGATGACACAAATAAGAAATGCTCACAAAATGAAGTTAATCTTGATCTAGTTTGCACACCTCTTGAAATATCACCAATGATAGTGTCCAATGGATGATCCCTTGCAATATTGGTTGGTTGGAGCATTAGAACTTGATTGCTTGCGCTTGCTTGATCATTGGGTTGAGATGATGTACTAGCCACTTGATCTTGTTTATTTTATGGGAGCCACTTGTACTAGCTTGATTTGTATCATCTTGCATATTTGAGTTAGAGAGCACTTGTACTTGATCATCTTCATCATCATTCACTTGCCTAGGCCTCAATTCACTAACATCCATGTTCTTTATAGCATTTGAGAGTTGAATGCCTCTAACATCTTCCAAGTTCTCATTATCTACTTGTGAACCCTTAGTTTCATCAAATTCAACATCATGAACTTCCTCAAGAGTACCACTATCCAAATTCCAAACTCTATATGCTTTGCTTGTAGTGGAATAACCAAGTAGAAATTCTTCATCACATTTCTTGTCAAACTTGCCCAATCTAGTGCCTTTCGTCAAAATATAGCATTTGCAACTAAAAACCCAAAAATATGCAATGTTGGACTTTCTACCATTCAAGAGCTCATATGGTGTCTTCTCTTTCAATGGGTGACAATAAAGGTGGTTGCTACAATAGCAAGCCGTGTTGATAGCTTCGGCCCAAAAAGATTGACTCGCATTGTACTCACTAAGCATAGACCTTGCCATATCAATGAGTCTTCTATTCTTCCTCTCAACAAGGCCATTTGATTGTGGAGTGTACTTAGTCGAGAATTGATGTCTAATTCTAAATTCATCACACAACTCATTAATTTTAGTGTTCTTGAACTCACTACCATTGTCACTTCTAACTCTCTTGATGGTTGTTTCAAACTCATTGTGAATGCCCTTGACAAATGATTTGAATATTGTAAGCACATCACTTTTGTCCACTAGAAAGAATACCCATGTGTATCTAGTATAATCATCCACTATCACAAAGCCATATTTATTTCCACCAATGCTAGTATATTGTGTTGGCCCAAACAAGTCCATATGCAATAACTCAAATGCTTTACTAGTGTTCATCATGCTTTTCTTAGGATGTGTGTTTCCAACTTGTTTGCTATCTTGACAAGAGCTACAAAGCTTATCCTTTTTAAACACAACATCTTTCAAGCCTCTAACCAAGTCATGCTTAACCAATCTATTTAATTGTTTCATTCCAACATGACAAAGCCTTCTATGCCATAACCAACCCATGCTAGACTTAGTGAACAAACATATGGATAATTTAGCTTCACTAGCATTGAAATCAACCAAGTATAGATTCTCATATCTAAATCCTTTGAAGATCAAATTAGACCCATCTACACTTATGATTTCTACATCATCTACCCTAAATATGTATTTGAATCCAAGATCACACAATTGAGCCACGGATAGCAAGTTGAAGTTTAAGCTCTCTACTAGCAACACATTGAAAATGCTCATGTCATTGGATATTGCAATCTTACCAAGCTCTTTGACCTTGCCTTTGCCATTGTCACCAAATGTGATACTATCATAACCATCACTGCCATTGGTGTTTGTTGAGTTGAACATTCTTGCATCACCGGTCATGTGTTGAGTGCACCCATTATCAAGAACCCAATGCCTTCCTCCGACTTTGTAATTAACCTACAAAAAAAGATCAATTCTTTTTAGATACCCAAACTTGCTTGGGTCCTTGAAGGTTAGTCACTAAGCTCTTTGGTACCCAAATGGCTTTCTTCTTTGAGCCCATCCATGGTTTACCAATGAACTTAGCCTTCACACCATTTGTACCCTTAGTAAGCACATAGAAAAGAATTAATCTTAATTGAGGATACTTTAGCATTTTTGCTCATGTTCTTGCACTCATGCTCTTTATGACCAACTTGCTTGCAACTAGTGCAAAACCGATCATTGTTCTTTACAAAACTAGTTTTGTGAGGAGCAAAGGCCGCCTTACCTTTCTTGGCGGTATAGCCTAATCCCTCTTTGTAGAGAGAAGCCCTTTGGCTACCCAAGCACATAAGCAAGTGGTCCTCACCATCATAGGCCTTAGCCAAGGTGTGAGTGAGCTTATTGACCTCCTTCTTGAGGTTCTCATTCTCAACCTTAATGAGGCATCACAAGTGAAACCATCACTACTAGATGAGGTGGAAGTAGAAGTACTACAAGAAGGGTTAGTGGGAGCAACAATGATAGGCATAGATAATGATTCATCAATTATATCACAAGTTAAGCCTACATTGCAAGTTTCAACATACTTCTTTTTATTTTGCTCATCAAGCAAACAGGAATGAGCCTTTTTAAGCTTTTTGTGTGCCTTGCCAAGCTTCTCATAGGCTTCCTCTAGCCTCTTATGAGATGCATTGAGCTCATCAAAGCCTTGCTTAAGGGCTTTTAGTTCCTTACGCAAGCTTTTGTATTCCCTTCTCTTAATGTCAAAGTGTTCTTTAACATCTTCTAGCATATCAAATAGTTCATCCTTAGTAGGTTCATCATTATCACTATCACTTTCATTTTTGTTTACATTATCATGTTCCTCATCACTTCCATCATCACAAATTTGTACCTTAGTGGCCTTAGCCATGAAGCATGATGGAGTGTCGAAGAGAGAAGGCTTCTCATTGATTGCAATGCTTACAAGTGCCATCTTCTTGGTGGTCTTGTCATCATCACTATCATCATCATCACTTGAGGAAGCATCACTATCCCAAGTGACCACATATGAACCACCCTTCTTCTTCTTGAAGGTCATCTTGTCCTTCTCTTTCTTTTCCTTCTTGTCCTTCTTCTTGTTCTTCTTGTTGTCATCATCATTGTCGCTATTGTATGGACATTGAGCAATAAGATGATCTTTGCTTCCACATTTGAAGCACCTTCTTGACTCTTCCTTATTCTTGGATGAAGATTTCTTTCTTCTAGCATAGTACCCTTTCTTCATCATGAATTTGCCAAATTTCTTGACAAAGAGAACCATCTTCTCACCATCATCATCATCCCATGAACCATCATCTTCACTTGATGTTTCTTGCTTTGCCTTGCCCTTGGATGATGTGGCCTTGAATGCCACACTCTTCTTCTTCTCATCCATCTTCTTATCTTTCTTCTCCTTCTTTTCTTCCTTCTCATCATCATCTCTACATGTATCATCGGTCATTATATCTCCCAACACTTGGTTTGGTGTCATGGTGTCCAAACCACTCCTCACTAGAATAGTGACCAATGTGCCAAATCTTGAAGGCAAACATCTCAAGAACTTGTGGGAGAAGTCCTTGTCTTCCACCTCTTCTCTAAGTGCTTTGAGATCATTGACAAGCACTTGAAGCCTATGGAACATCTCTGGCACACTCTCATCCTCCTTCATCTTGAAGCTTGCAAACTTCTCTTTGAGAATGTATGCCTTTGCACCCTTCATGGCTTGAGTGCCCTCAAATAATTCTTCCAACTTCTTCCAAGCCTCATGAGCCATCTTAATATTCTTGATTTGCTCAAATGTTCTCTCATCAATTGCATCATGAATGGCACTTAGAGCAATGCCATTGTTTTGGAGAAGCACTTCTTCGGCCACGGTGGGATTCTCCAGATCATTAATCTTAATTTTGGTTTCTACCACCTTTCACACTTTTCTATTGATTGACTTGATATGTGTGGTCATCTTTGATTTCCAATATGGATAATTTGAACCATCAAATTGGGGTGGCTTCTTGGTGTTGTTGATTTGAGCCATTTTTACACCGAAGGTTGTTAAGTCTTAAAGCACAGTGACCTCGGCTCTGATACCACTTGAAAAGGTCCTAATGGCTAGAGGGGGGGTGAATAGCCTATTAAAAATTTCTACAACAACACTTAACAAACCGGTTAGACAATTATGAGGCGAAGCAAGTGTTGCGCTAACCTACTAAAAAACAAGCCACCTACCACAATTCAAGTTTATATAATTTCTATCCACACAATAGCTATGACACTACACTAAGTTAGTATGCTCTCAAAAGCTAACTAAAGAGCCGCACTAACCAAACTAACAAGCTCTCACAACTAGCTACACTAAAGAGCTTGACAACTAGTTTGCGTTAATGTAAAGAGAGTGAGCAAGAAAGTTATACCGCCGTGTCGAGGAGGGAGTCAATCAATCACAAGAATGAATAACAATGAAGACCAATCACCTCAGAATCAAATGATAACATGATAATTTTTTACCGAGGTTCACTTGCTTGCCGACAAGCTAGTCCTCGTTGTGGCGATTCACTCACTTGGAGGTTCACGCGCTAATTGGCATCATACGCCAAACCCTCAATTGGGTGCCGCACAACCAACACAAGATGAAGATCACACAAGCCATGAGCAATTCACTAGAGTACCTTTTTGGCTCTCTGTCGGGGAAAGGTCAAGAACCCCTCATAATCACCACGATCGGAGCTAGAGACAATCATCAACCTCCGCTCGACGATCCTCGCTACTCCAAGCCATCTAGGTGGTGGCAACTACCAAGAGTAACAAGCGAATCCCACAGTGAAACACGAACACCAAGTTCCTTTAGATGCAAACACTCAAGCAATGCACTTGGATTCTCTCCCAATCTCACAAAGATGACGAATCAATGATGGAGATGAGTGGGAGGGCTTTGGCTAAGCTCACAAAGTTGCTATGTCAATGCAAATGGCCAAGAGAGTGAGCTTGAGCCAGCCATGGAGCTTAAATAGAAGCCCCCATGAAATAGAGCTATTGTACCCCTTCACTGGGCACAACACGGGATGACCGAATGCTCCAGTCATATCAACCGGATGTAGGACTCCAGCGTCCGGTCGTGCGATGCATGCCACGTGTCCCCTCTCTTCAAATATTGAGCGCCCGATCTCAACGGTCAAGTGAAGACCAGACGCGCTGCTGCAAAGTGACCGGATGCTGGACCTCAGCATCCGGTCATTTCCAGTAAGCATCCAGAAGCGAGAAATCACGACTAGATGCGTCTGGTCATGCTTTACCGGACTCACCCAACATCTGGTCACTCGGTGTCTCCCCTGTGCATGGCCACATCAGCAGGACCAGACGCAACCCTCTAGCGTCCGATCACTAAGTGACCCACCATCCGGTCAAAGACCGACACCAGCGTCTTCACACTTCTACTGACCGGACGCGCCAGACCTACCGAGACCAGCATCCGGTCACTTACAGTGACCTTCGTCTTTTCTGTATGGAGTGCCGGTGGCACCGTCGGACTGTCCGCACTCTATGGGCGGACACTCCACCGGTGAAGTTCCTAACCCTTGCTCAAATGTGCCAACCACCAAGTGTATCACCTTGTGCACATGTGTTAGCATATTTTCACAAATGTTTTCAATGGTGTTAGCACTCCACTAGATCCTAAAATGCATATGCAATGAGTTAGAGCATCTAGTGGCACTTTGATAACCGCATTTTGATACGAGTTTCACCCCTCTTAATAGTACGACTATCAATTCTAAATGTGATCACACTCTCTAAGTGTCTCGATCACTAAAACAAAATGGCTCCTACTATTTATACCTTTACCTTGAGCCTTTTGTTTTTCTCTTTCTTCTTTTCAAGTCCAAGCACTTGACCATCACCATAGCATCACCATCATCATGTCATAATCTTCATTTGCTTCACCACTTAGAATGTGCTACCTATCTCATGATCACTTGATAAACTAGGTTAGCACTTAGGGTTTCATCAATTCACCAAAACCAAACTAGAGCTTTCAATATGCCTCTTCTATGGTTTTAGGAGTGTCACCCACAAGGTATATAATATAGTCTTTACCAAAGGATTTTGCAACCCTCCGTCTCTTACTCTTTCAAGTGACTATATTATTAATCTCCTCAAGATTTTCTTCATGGGTTTCAACATCAGTACGTATTACTAGTTCATGTGTCTCAGGTAATAAAATAGATTCATGACTAGAAGTTCTAGGTGTATTCTTCATAGAAAACTCACTCTCAAAAAATGTAGCATCTCTAGATTCTATGATAGTACCAACATTCACATCAGATACTCTAGAATTTATTATTAAAAATCTATAACCCCATACTATGAATAGCATATCCAAGAAAGACACAATCAACGGTTTTTGGTCCAAGCTTTCGCTTCTAGTTAATTGGCACATTCACCTTTGTCAAACAACCCCATGTTAACAGGTAAGAGAGATTTAATCTCTTCTTCTCCCATTCCTCGAATGGCGTAATGTCTTTGTTTTTAGTGGGCACTCTATTCAGGACATGATATGCTGTCAATATCGCCTCACCCCACCATTCCTTAGATAGTCCCGCTGTCTCTAACATGGCATTAACCAACTCAGTTAGAGTGCGGTTCTTTCTCTCTGCAATCCCATTGGATTGTGGTGAGTATGGCGGTGTCCTCTCATGAATGATCCCATGCTCCACGTAAAACTCCAAAAAATCATTTGAGAAATATTCTTCACCGCGATCAGTCTGCAACCGTTTGATGTTCTTCTCTAGTTGGTTTTCAACTTTAGCTTTATAGATCTTAAAATAATACAATGCTTCATCTTTTGATTTTAGTAAATACACATGGCAAAATCTAGTGCAATCATATATAAACATTATAAAATACCTTTTGCCACCTTTGGTCAACTCGCCATTCATTTCGCACAGATCGGAATGGTACCAAGTCTCTTGCCGTAGCGGCCTTGTGAGGCTTGCAAGGTTGTTTCGATTCAACACATACATGGCATTTAGAACATTTGACCAAATCAAATTTTAGGATTAAATTTAAACCAGCTAAGCGAGTCATACAATCAAAATTAATGACATAAACGCGAATGTCAAACATTTATCTCATTATCCTGGCTCACATGGTTCACATAATTAACACATGCATCAGTTAAAGACAAGCGGAACAAGCGTCCGCTCTCATAGCCTTTTCCCATAAATGTTCCATACTTAGAAAGTATGCACTTATTCGACTCAAACACAAGTTTATAACTATCATGACATAACAGAGAACCACTAATCAAATTCTTCCTTATTGAGAGGACATGCTACACGTTCTTTAGTTGCATGGTCTTTCCAAAAGTAAACTTCAGATCGACCATACCAACACCACGTATAGCCGCACGCGCCCCATTCCCCATCAACAAGGAGAACATCTGTCCGACCTGATAAGAAGAAAACAAAGAGATATCAGCACACATATGAATATTAGCTCCTGTGTCAACCCACCAATCAGGTGAATGACAAACTGAAAGAACTGTAGGTAATAAATTATCATACCCCAATGTTCCTCCATCAGCCCAAATCATATTTGCAGATTTCTTCTTGGGCTTCCACTTGCTATCCGGGCAATCCTTAGCATAATGCTCGGGCTTGCCACAAGTGAAACAATTTCTCTTTTCCTTGTTCTTCTTCTTCTTCTTTTTAAAAGGTGTAGTATTCTTTTATTTGAGTTCTTGCTGGAATTTCTTCTTGTGGGAGTTTTGAGATTTTTCTGCACCACATGAGCACTAGAATTTCCATCAACAGTTTTCTTGCCATGGATGTCCTTTGCTCTCGCCTTCCCTTCAACATCCAAAGAGCCAATGAGGTCGGCCATGTCAAACTCCTGTCTCTTATGTTTTAGAGAAGTGGCAAAATCTGTCCAAGCCTGTGGCAGCTTTGCAATGATACAACCTGCCATAAACTTATCTGGCAATACATAGCCAAAAATTTTGAGCTCTTTCACCAGTGTTTATATCTTATGAGCTTGTTCTACTACAGAACGGTCATCAACCATCATGTAGTCATAAAACTGCTCCATGACATACAACTCACTACCAGCATCAGAAACTCCATATTTGGTCTCAAGTGCATCCCACATCTCTTTACCAGTCTGTAGCGGCACATATGCATCAACTATGGAGTCTCCTAGCATGCTTAGAATTGTAGCCTTGAACATAGTATCAATATGTTTGAAAGCACGCTCCTCTTATAATGAGTGCCATCAAAGACATTCGGTTTCAGCATACTCGTAAAGCCAGCTATCGAGAATTGCCTATCAGATTTTTGGATTGTTAGAGATTTAGACAATTTCAGTATTAATTTAATCTAGAAAAAGATTAAGAACATGCTTGTGGCCTCATATATATGCACGTGTGATCTAAGTGACATGAACATGTAGATGATACTAATAATCATGATTTTAATCGTTGACGATAGGGGATGAATTAGAACATACCAACGGTATCAGAGCCGGTTGCGCTAGTCGACATAGCGCCCGTTGGAGTAGTTGTCCCACTCAATGCAGTGCAGAGAGGTTGTAGTGTTGATCTCCCGCAGTCGCTACGAACACCGGGAAGAAGATGAAGTTGACGAACGATCGAGCAGTTGCGTGGTCGCTCCCTAAAAACCTGATGGCTGCCCTTCACCCGAGCAGATGAACACGAAGATGACCTGGTTTCGGAGGCCTGCACTCCCTATTCCCGTGCTCACAGAAACCAGGACGGAGAAGCCTTGGATGCAACGGAAGTGTGGAGACTTGTGTGCATTAGAGACTAAGCCAACTGAATGTTGAAGTGTGTGTTTCTTTTATCTCAGGCCAGCAGGGAGCGGACATGGCGCGCCGCCAGCGGGTGTGGAGACTTGTGTGCATTAGAGACTAAACCAACTGAATATTGAAATGTGCCTTTCTTTTATCTCGGGCCATCAGGGAGCGGAGAGGGTGCGACGACGCTACAGGAGAAAAACTCCTGTAACCTTCCTCATCAATACTCCTGCCTATAAATGGTTGGTCGCACCGCGTGCGTCGCGTCGGCCATGGCACGGCACGGCCACGCCTCCACTCAACCATCCCATGTTGGCAAACACAGCTCGCACATATAAGTCGAGTCAAAATCCAGTCAATATCTCATATGTGACTAAATAATATCGCGCACATTATTTAATACGGGCCTTAAACTTTATTTGATTTAATTAGATAATATATGGGCCTGGCCCACATTAAATCTAACACCACAAACTCCAGTTTTTTTTTTGTAGAGCTACTCTACGGTGGAGTTTTTGGAGCAATCCCAAACACCCCCTTAGATTACCTTATTTGGATGGATATAAAAAAACCTTATTTATATTTTTAACATTTTGATTCAGACAGGATGAGATCAAAGAGTTATCCATCCTACTTTCACCAAGCCTTTGGGTGCACCCGTCATCTACCTGCTTGTCATTTGTCACACCATCCCAGCCTAATCATACAAAGAAACCAGTGTTAGCCGTGTACTCTGTAGAACGATTACACGACGTGTACACGCTACTTGGCAGGTGACCATACGACTGTTTATACCATAAACGATCAGTTACACGGTAAGCCCATTTAAACTGTCAGCATTGCTCCTGCCTCCTATTACTCATCTCGTTATGTGGGCCGCTCGCAGACATTAATATCCCGTGAGCGTGAGAGGTTCTCTGCCGCAACCGGTAACTGATGATAAAGCGAAAGGAGAGAAGGCGGCCAAGAACACAAGAGAGCAGCAGCCTACAGTGGTCGGAGCACGAGAATAATGAACAAGCAGGCTTTAGACTGTGTACGGACTGTTCATATATAGTACTGTATACTGACCTGGTCCCCGTGGAACAACACTGTGTATATCTGATGCCGCCGGCTATCTGCGTAGCTGCACGCATCTGGTTGCACAAGCACCAACCGCATGGATTCAACGGCTACCGAGGATAGTGTTCCTGTACCTTGCGTTGCATTTGTTCCTTTGGCAGGGTGTCCAGTCTAAAACTGATCGATCCTAAACACTAGCCATCTAGATCTTGGGGCTGGACCAAGCCATTATAAACATATGTCGTTGTCCTTGTCCATGAGTACGTCAAGAATAATTAATAATTAGCTGAAAATATGAACATCACTGCTCATCAGGAGGTACAAGCTCAATGGATAATAAGATAATCTGAATCAGCCTGTTCGCTTGTTGGTTTCAGACAGGGCTTATCAGCCATGGTATAGTATTTTCCTCTTACAGTAAACCAGCATCGGCCGGGCTTATCAGCCCAGAAACCAACCAGCGAACATGCTAAATGTATATGGATCAGGTAGTCCATATACATAGACCCACGTAAACAGTCTATAGCTAATATTGTTTACCTACAGTGTTTAGCCAAAAATAGTCTATGGAATGGATCCCACCAAGGATTAAAATTTTTTTCCATCAAACTGTCCATGGCGGTCCTCATGTCGACGAGGCCGAATTTTTTATAATTTGGCATTTTTTTTTAAAAGTTTCTCACAAATAGACCCCTGGCGGAAAGAATTAAGGAAATGGACTCTTAGCTCGGCGCCATTGATGCTGGCGCCGAGCTCAGCGCTAGAGTCTCTGGCGCCGAGCTCCTAGGCACGGTCGATGACCTGCCAGGGGGCTCGGCGCCAGTCACTCTGGCGTCGAGCTCGGAAATATCTACCGGGCCCACGCCTTTCCTCTCTTCTTCTTCCCCTCGCGCCCTAGCCCCGCCGACGCCGACGCCCTTGCCCTCGCCACCGCCGCGCCCGCGCCCGCGTCCGCGCCCGCGCCGCGCTGTCGAGCCCGCGCCGCCTGCTTCTGCTTCCGCGCCACCGCATTGACTTACACAAGTAAGTATTTTGATATTTTAAATGTCTCATGATGATGGTCCATTTCTATTAATATGGTGACACGTACATGGATTCATGTAACGATGACATACGTGCAGGTTGGATCGTCAGAGGAACAAGAAGATTTTTGACTGGGAGAGGCACCACCAGTCCTTCATTGAGGAATGGGAGGAGATGCACAACAACATGGATGACAACAACGAGCCGCACATGAACCGTGAGTTCAGGCGGTACCAAGCTTGGTACCAGCGTGCAACACGGTGCAGGCTGAGGCTTCAGTGGACCGACATCGAGTCCTCCGACGATGAAGACACGGCGTACGACCAGTCGACTCGTGCAGGAAGGCAGGACCAATCTTGGACAGAGTGGTAAGCCAATTACCTTATTTTTGTACGTTAAGTTGCATAACAATACATTAGGCATTCTTGGACCGATATTAGGAGTTATCTATTATAGTTAGTGCAACCTTCGAGCCATATAACCCTTATAATACGTTAGATTATTGTACAAAAGAAAAGAAAACCTAATGCTATCTGTTCAGAAGTATTATTATTGAGAACTTTGTTGCAGGACAATACACTGAAATGCTCAGTTGAAGAGATCGAGCGCGTTCAACCGAGAGTCAATGACGACTACATACTTGGCTTCCTGGACGTAAGATTAAAAATATTCTTTCAAACATATCATTAATACGTTATATTCTTTCAGTTAACATAGTTTTATACAACAGAGGCTGTCACGTCGTCTACGCCGTGCGGCTAGTCGTTGTGGTTGCATGACAGACACGACGCAAGACGTGTACGTTCCTTCCGTAGGAAGAGGAGGCTTGGGTTCCTCTAGTCAAGCAGCTACAGGGGACGGGGACGAGGATGAGGAGGAGGACGACGACGATGACGTGGACAAGAGGCACGATGAGCTTGACCCCTCTCAGCTCCATGACGCTCTCTCGACTCATCCTACACCGCCTCTAGGCACTAGGCGATGCCGTCCGCGTGACCCTTACACTCCAGGCACCAGCGCTCTGGGTCACAAGGGTAAGGGCAGGAGTAGGAGGCAGTGAGGGATGTGGTAGCTGTTAGTATGAACTATTATGGATTTTGTATTTACTTTTCTGTAACTATTTAGGACTGTATGGACATTGTGGACTATTTGGACTTTGCATGACATATTATGTTGGTTATGATGTTCGTTGTGGTTGCATTATGCTACTTGGATGATTAAATGTTTGGAATATATATTGATGTCTCTGTTTGTAACTGTGGATGCTCCTAAAACAAGACCGTATCTTGCAAATTTTTCCCGTGAACCTTTAATCATACTACACTTCTACTAAGGCACAATGTAGTACACAGATTAACTATAAATTTATTAGAACATGTATAATCCAAATGTATTGTACATACGCTTTGTAGATGAATCTAGGATTACCAAGCAACAGTGAACGAATCTATGCTTTTCAAACAATAAACATAGGTTTTTTAGATACACGGACATCATCGAATTATCACATCACTAATATAGTACTGGCATGCAAGGAAGCACAACTCCACTCTATCTCCACCATCCATCTTATGACTGTTTGATCCAAGGGCTGAGGTGAAGAGGCACACGGATCGCTGACATTGCACATTGAGAGGCCTCCATTCCTCCTCTCAACCTATAAATAACCACTCACTCCCTCTCATTCACACACACAACAAGGAAGAAGAGCACTCCTCAGCATTTGCTTTTATTGCAGTACCAATGTCTGGAGGGTCGTCCAGAGGGAGAGGAAAGGGGAAGGAAACTACCTGGGGTGGAAGGGTCCTCTTAGTCCCGATTTCTTTGAGAAAGCTCTTTACGAGAGGTTCCTAGTTGAGAGCAAAAGTAATTTCACCAAAGAGACCACTGAGAGGATACGATGAAAGGAAAGAAGAGTGGCCAAAATGCATGCATGGTGAGGACTGCCTAGTGTAGATGTTCACCGAGGGAATAGATGGAGGTCGTCGTTTCTTCAAATACCCACGAGCATGGGTAATTGCTATTACTATTTGTTTCTTCAATATGTTTGTCTTGTATATCACTTACACGACATACTTATTGTAGTCTTCCTTGGTCGAAGAAAACTGTAGGTTCAATAGGTGGGTCGATCCTCGACCTATTTATCTGCATGCGGAGTACATCTACTACCTACAGGACCGTATCTTTGATCTAGAAAGGGAAGTTAGCAGCGGTTACAAGGACGCCGAACAGGATGACAACAACAATGGTGCTGATTCATAGGAGGCACTCTGCAATGATCCATATTGCACCTGCCCTAACCACAAGAACAAGGGGCCTCCCCCATCACCCCCGCCACCACCACCAACAACAACGGAAGGCTACTATGGAGAAGGTGCAACACAATTTGCTATGTGGCCACACTACTAGGATGACTCTATCTTTTTCACATGTACCCAGGTTTAATTACCTAAGGCATGTTAGGTTTAATTACCTAAGGCATGGTTTAATTACCTAAGGCATGCTAGGTTTAGTCGAAGGAAACTCTGTACCCAGGTTCGGTACATGTAGTCACATGCCATTTAACGTGTTTCGTGTGTTGATTTATATAATGTCGTACGTCGTTAGATTTTTTTGTAGCACGTGTTCACATTTCAATACATCCATATCATTAAGCGGAATATTAAGACCATAGATAATGAAAACAACCACATAATGAAAAGTTCAATACTATGCAACATTACACAACATATTAATACTACAACTACGTGCCGACAGTAGACATAGGGGCAAATGCACTTCCAAATCCTCAGTCTAAAACGTACTAAGTAAGCAACTCATCATCCGAGTACCAGTCCTCTACTACAACCCTGTTGCTGTGGCTAGGCTCAACTGCATTGCTCTGACCTGCCTGTCGCTTGTAGTAAGCGACCTTCGCTTCATCTGCGGCCGCTGTGGCCTGAGTGAAGAACGCGTCGTCATCCTCCTCCGCCTGTAAGCCCGCCTCTGCTAGAGCGATGAGCTCGCTCAGTCTGCCAGTGCCGTCCTTAGCCTCCTACGCCTGAATGCCTGCCTCTGCTAGAGCGATGTGCTCGCTAAGTCTACTAGTGTCGTCCTCAGCCTCCTACGCCTGCATGCCCACCTCTGCTAGAGCAAGGAGCTCACTCAGTCTGGTAGTGTCGTCCGCATCCTCGTCTCCCTCACCAGACAACACAATCGGTGATTGAACGGTGCGACCAGCTCATGATCTATGGTCATCTAACTTCTTCTCCTCATACCTTGCACGAGCCACCTCTGCGGCATGTTCCCTGCTGCAACCAATCCCTTCATGTATAAAATGCAATCAGTTAGCAACACGATTATATTACATTTAAAACCAGGCAACAAAAAAAGGTTTTCAAGCACTCACTGGCACATAATGTAGCAACATGCTAGTTCAAGACCTGCATCTGTACTCTTGTCTCCTCCCTTGCCTCATTCCTTGCCCTCTCCTCCTCCAACATCATCTGCCTCTCCAATCCCCATTTGTTAAGCCCAACATCGATCGGGTTATAAATATCGCGCTATCTAGCAAACTCACGCATCTTTTCTTTGTGATGTTTAATGAATAGGTTGACGTAGCCAGGTCCATATCCCCTCTTCTGTGTAATTAGTTGCCTCTTCTTCAGTTCATCCAAGAACTTACCTTGACCATCATAACATTCCCAACTGCATTTCCTAGTGCTCTATTCAAAAGAAATATTATATCATATATGTCTTAGCAAAACAAACAAAATACGATTTTATGTTTACAAAAAAAATAACGAACCTCATCATACTCAATCATATGGCCGCAATAATGGCCTATTCCAAGCTCTGAAGGGACTAGGCCATAGTTGGATTTTACACCACATTCGCACATGACAGGAGGTGCTTTGTAGATTACCCTTTCTTTCTTCTTTTCCTTAACCCTCCGCGGTTCTTCCGGCCATTGGTTCTTAGGACCATACAACCACTCCTTAAAATGACACTTCGCCATTGAAAACACCTAAATAATGAGACATTAGTACATGAACACATATAGCTCAAGATTTCAACACATACACTTTGCACTTACTTCATGCTTGTTTGGACACACAAACTCCAACATATTCTCAGGATTTATCATAGCTCGATCTCCGCAATCGCACAGAGGAGGTTCCTCGAGTTGTCTAACTGCGGCTAGGTGCTTCTCCTTAGCCGTCATTGGCGGAGGGTTAGGGGGGGGTGGAACCCACCGCTTGAAGTGCTCACGTGGATGTCTCCCTCTAAACCAATCATCGAACAAGAGGTGCCTAGGATCAAACTTGTCTGCACCATCGATCCACTGAAAGAAAAAGCACCTCTCATGGTCCTACACAACGAGGTTCCAACAAAATATTAGTAGCATACTTACACAAATAAAGAAAAAGGATAGTGCAAACAATTTCTTACATTAAACCGACTACATGTGTAGAAGCAACGCGCCGCTGTGTCCGGATGTTTCGATTGAAAAACATGGGCTGAGAAACCACAGTCACAGTTAGGGACAGGGAGGTCAGGAGGGACGGGGGCATCTTTGCTAGACGCGTCGGGGTATAATTCTTGAGGACGACCCCGTTTTCGCCAAAACTCCTCCCGAAACATTTCTTGCATCTAACAAAACGGATGTAATTTAACAAACATAAATCAAAACATCACAAATAAATATCAATGAGAACCATAACTACAATACAACCAATTTCGTTCTAAGAACCGAAAGCAGTTAACATTAAACCCTAAACCTAGGGTTTCTCATTTGATCCACAACAATAAACCCATAACATAACTACATGCGCCTAGGTTTGCTAGCTTTTTCCACGCCTTGGAATCAACCTACGGTTGTATAATACATATATTGAGGGATACAATGAAACCCTAAGTGATGACGATTCTTAGGTCCAAAAATCCGACTAATATATACCTAATCGATGCGAAAAAAAACAAGGAGGGGAGCGGGGATACCATGCTCTCGAAGATCTACGGATCAAATAAAGGTTTTCAAGGTCCAATATGTCGATTCGTGAGGTAGGGTGAAGTGGGGAGAGAAAAACCCGAGAGGGAGGAGAAAGAAGAGGAAGAACGCTCGGGCAAAAAGGTTGGGTCGGGGTTAAATGCAGGGAGCTCAGCACCAGTCACTACGGCGCCGAGCCCCCTAGCAGGTCATGGACCATGCCCAGGAGCTCGCCGCCAGAGACGTTGGCGCCGAGCTCGCCGCCAGCATCAATGGCGCCGAGCTAAGGGTCCATTTCCTGAATTCTTTCCGCCAGGGATCTATTTGTGAGAAACTTTCAAAAAATGGTCAAATTATAAAAAATTCGGTCGACGAGGGGTGTGCATTGGGGAGGAGGAGCTCCTATCGTCCATGGCACAAATCGTCGGATGTCGGTCATCCCCGATCCCAAGCACAGAGGAGCTGAGCACCAAGAGAGAGGGAGCAGTAAGAAAAAAAATGTTTATTTCTTATGGATGATCCATAAGCTTACGTGTGTCTTTTAATATGGACTACTCTATTGGCAGATTCAGAATGGTTCAACTATCGTGGTAGGGAATATTTTAGTCCTATAAACTGGTTTATTATAGAGTAAATTGTGGTTGCTCAAGGAATGGAATTCATCTCGTCATACTCTTATACCCTAGTAAAAAAATAAAAGCATTTCTTTCATGATTAATTTCCTTAAATTAATTATTCATATGAAATGATATATAATACTTGTCACATTGTGTACAAAAAATAATCTTCACGAGTTTTCATTATGAGTTTCTCCATGACAAATACTACGGTGAGCGGTGGTAATAATAGCTCCAAGTAGTGAACCAAATTTTCTATTTCGCTAGGTCATTGGGTCAACCCAAAGCTCATCCAATTAAACAAATTCAGGTTACAAAGAATGAAAATAAAATCCACAAAAGTGGTAAACCGTGCCTACGTTGCATGCTATAGACTGTTGAAAGTGTATCTAGGCCCTAAGTGAATTGGTAGATTGAATGACAACACAATTAAAAGGATGGATGTATTTCATGAAACTGCAGGTGTTTAGTAATCAGTACCAAGTGCAGAAGATTAGGAGGTGAGATAGAAAGTTGTTGAAGTTTTTTTTTTAATTTTGCAAAAAAAAAACAAGTTTGGAAGTGGGTTCTGTAAACTCTCGGAGATACTTGAACTTTGTTCAGCACCTTGATTGAGTTCAACTACTGTATCTCTGCATGTCAATCTTGTCAAACATCGACATATCAAGTGTAAATCAATTAACCTGTGCAAACTTGAAAACTATCAATCGGACCACTAGATGCTGATCCATAGATGGGGTGAGAGGACTTAAGCGCAAAAAAAAGGCCGGCGGGTGGGAGGCTTAAGCGCAAAAAAAATCTCACATCTCACCCCATCTATTAGATCAGCATCTAGTGGTCCTGATTGGTAGTTTCCAAGTTTACACAGGTTTGTTGGTTTACACATGATACGTTGCCTACATCAAAACCGTGACAAGCGTTGTCTCTGCTGATGAACGATCCTATACAACTAGAGATGGAAGCCTAGAACTTTCAATCAAGTAAATTAAAACTTGAAAATCGAATTTGGTAAGAGTTTTATAGCAGTTTAAATTTCTTTTTTATTGTACTACAACAGATCCTCATGCATGTATCACAAGTTCAATTAGTTTGGATTGGTTATTATGAACTCACCAGAGAAAACAATATATATACCGACCACACATTTAATTTATTTTACATGTTTGTAATAAGCTCATTTATTTGGCATACTACCATCATCAGGACAGGAGGTCTAGACAGATCCAGATGCTGGGGCATGCATATGCACGCACTTTGAAGTTTTGAAAGCGAGCCTTGCTTGCTTGGTTGTGTACCCGTGCTCTGCGTGTTGCGTTTGGCAGTGCCAGCGCCGATGCAAAAGGGACGTGTCACTAGCCAAAGCCGGCGATGCCGCTCCTGTCCTGCATTGTTAGCTAGCCTGTGCTGCGCGCGCCGCGCCGCGCGGTGCCCGCTCGCTGCACTGCATCGTTTTCGCGCGCGCTGGACACTTTGGACAAACGCATGGCATGGTGCGCCGTGGCCCGTGGCATGCATGCGTATGCACCGCATGGACGCGCGCGCGCGGACGGAGGGAGAGAGACCTGTGTGTGTGAGCGCGCTGGTGGTCCAGCCAAAGGCCGCCGCGGTGCGCGTGCCCGCCCAGGCTTTTGCCGCGCCCCCGGCCGACACCGCCCCGGCGCGCGCAGCGCACGCCGAGCCCCGCCACGCCCCGGCCGGCCGCCGGCCACGGCCCCATGCCGCACCATTTCACGCGGCCTCTTTTACTGTTCTCGGCTCGCCGTGCCGTGGCAGCGTGAGCTGTGCGACTGCCGGCGACCGGACCGTGCGGTGAATATACCCTGTTCGATCTCTGCTCTCTGCTGGTGCTGCCCAAGGGGAATGTCTCTGCCCCTCTGCACGCTAGATGATGCGCCGGGCCGGTCCCACTGCTCAGTGCCAGCAGCGTAGTTTTACTGTCGCTAGCTCGTCCTTAATTCCTTTGTTTTTTTTACTAGCGCATCCATCCATCTCTATGCATGCAAATATGCTGATATATATGCAGCTCATGTCGTGTGTGTGCAGGCGCTTGGAAGGAAGAAGCTAGGCCCCCCACTGAGAGGCCGGGGAATATTCAGAGACTTGGCACATCATGGCCCCTTTTTCTCCTGTCTGAATTGTTCGTTTGCGTTTGGTTTTTGCTGCATCTTCGTTTATATATGTTTTTGTATAAGTACTATGTGCTACATATATATACTGTAAATGCTGCTTCGATCTTTTCATTCCAGTGACATGTAAAAGAAGTAAACTTACTGGTGTCATTAACATGTTTTTCAGGTAAATGGAAGCCAGCCGAAATAAGGAGAGACCACCAATAAAGAGAGAGAAGAGCCACGCGTGGCAGACAGTAAAAAGGAACGAAGAACACTAAAGCTACCTTTTTTTTCTTCAAAAGAAAAGCCCTCTATCTTTTCATTTGCAGAAACCGTTGTGAGTTGGTGACATTCGGTCTTTAGATCCAAAAATTCTCAAAGAAAAGGCTCCTGGTCGTTCCGTCTGTAGTACATGTTGCTTAGAAGCTACACTTGTTTCTAGCTATACACCGCCCACAGAAAAGAAGCATCAATAATCCAAGGGTATATACACATGTACATGCTACTACAGGGCCCCAAAAAGATTTTTTTTGTACTTACATGGAGAAAATTAATAATATAATAAAGAAATAAATCACAATCCGAATCCAATGTAACTCAACTTGGACATAAAAAACAAGGAGCATGCAAAAGGTGTTATCACTTAATTAGAATTAGAACACATAATATGCGAGACAGCTAACTAAAGTGCGACATTTGGACCGACAAATTTTGCCAAGAACAAATAAACAACAAAAGAGCCTTTTAGGGGGCCTCAAGTGCCATCAGAGAGAGTACTTAATTGGTGGGGATTGTGATATGTTAGTTTTATGAGCACATTTCGTTTGGAGCATGCACTTAGCCCTAGTGTTAGGGGGCAAAGCATGCATGAGCCAAGGAGAGAGAGAAAAAGCTTGCATCTTTTTCTTGGGCTTTGGTGATGTGCCTTGTGTCCAAAGGGATGCGAATTCCACTAAGCCCCACAAATGCAGGCTTTAGCTCATGATCACATATTGTGCCCGTGGAAAAGAGGACGAAAAGTTTCCGGCGGGAAATTCGTGCGGACGACGAATGGGGATATATATGCGTACGTTAAGGAAACACCGGTTAATCCAATCCAAGATGAGGTGTTCATGGATGGCTCCTTTTCTCATTATTTGTCTTTCTGGAACAAGCAGCTTGATTTACCTTCTTTTTTTCGTCAACCAAAACTGACTGATACTTCACTATCAGCTGTCACTTTCGAAGATCGCTTAAATCAACCTTGGCTGACCTTGTGTTTCTTTTTTACATTTTCACTCTCTGAAACATTCTTCAGATATAAGTTCAGATTTAAGATTGTTTTTATAATACATATATAAAAAATCATTCCATTGTGAATATATACTGTTTTGCTATTATGCAATACAATATTGATGCCATGATGATTATTTCATCAGCAGCTACCAGCTTATTCACAGTATGACTATGGATGACCACTTCTGGATCAATTGCCCACAGAACTTCTCACTTCTGATCCTTGAATACATGCTAGTAGCGCCTATTTGCTTCCTAATTTTGTTTTTATTAGAACCTATTATGTTTGGGACGAGGGGTTCAATTCGGGTATGCCTAGATCAATGCTTATCAGGCAACTAGCTTAGCTTGATACCTCTTGATGGTTAATTACCTAGATTCATGCATGAAGTTTGATATATACTGTTCTACTTCTACCCAAATCGAAGTATGTATATAAGATGTACAGAACTCTAAAAAAACTAAGTTCCAACTTGAGGTGATTTATCTTGGAATGGTTAACTTCATCATTAAATAAATAATCATCATGTTGATCAGCAAAACCATGCCAAATGGGTTTGAACACAACTACATGCTGAATTATTTGAACAATTTTTATACTACTGCTACTGATCTATATATAATTGTACCATAAGTGATATAAGAAAGCAAACTATTGAAAGTCTAAAAACTGCCATGTGTTTCTCAATCAGATTTCTAGACAAATAAAGAAAGACTCGCAGCAAATCATTCGTCCAACTTTCGACGTCTTCAAAAGTCGTTGGCATCGATCATCAGGGCTCAGGAGCTCCTACAAAATGTTGGCAAGCAAGCATTTTTCTACCCAACGATCATCAGTTCTTGCATCACTATCACCCAGACACAACAGATGCACACAACAAACACAAGCAGCAGGGATCGGAGAAGGTTTCTGGGAACGGAAACAGGCGGGTACATCATATCAAGGCCGTAATAATTGAAGGGAAAGCGCATCGTTGCATTCATGCCCGTGTCCTGTTGCTTCTGAACGGCAGGCAGCAGCGCTCGCGATGGACACGAAAGCTGACTGCAGGGCTGGAGATCTTGCATTGGATTAGCAACTGGGGAATGAATGAATTCTTGCAGGCAGTGTGTAATGCAATCGAGTGCTTCTGCCGGGTCATGGAACGGCAATGGCGCTCGTTGGAGCTATACTCCTAGCTGCTGCTGCTATCTAGTAGTAGTAGTGGCCGAGATCTGACCAGTTGCAAGCATGCATGTATTCAGTTGGACGCGGCAGGCCTGCAGCTGAGCAGCCTGAGCTTGTTGCCTCTCATTGCTGAGGCATTATTTTAATGATGGAGTACTGCAATTAGCAGTTAATCAGTCTGATGCACCGAAGTTAATATGATGGTCCTGACTCCTGAGAACCCAAAAAGTTGGGTTTCAGAGTAATTCATGACACTGACATGTACATGCCCGTTGTTCAGTAGACTTCAGTTCCGATCCATTGCATGCATACCCACTAATTGCTAGTCAAAAGGCGATCAAACGTACTATAGCCTAATGGAATAGTACTTAAGAATTTAGGTGTACAACATTAGTGTATGAGGTGGTCAATACCACTGACCGGCTACATGATCAATGAAAAACATGTGGTGGTCCGGTTCTATTATATATATACACCAGTCCATCAATCCGTTCTGTCGCACAAGCTAGAATTTCATGATAAATAAGCATTAGATACTCATGTTTAATGCCTACATCTAATAAAAAAATTTATTATATTAATTTGCACGTTTTTAATCTTTATTTGCTCATTTTCTAACACAATACGTATATTGTGATCACTATCGGGAGTAAATCACTATCTACTTACTCTGCAATCACTATTTAGTCATGATAAAGGACTTATTAGTCACTAATCTATATGTTTTTCAATCCACATCCATAGTTTCAATTACATGCATGCGGCACCTCGTTGTATCTTCAGTATGCATTTAGTTGAAGCTTTAGCTTAAGTTATGGTGTCCCTTGTTGCAGTCTATGTCTCATGACATCATGAATCTAGTTTTTTATTTTTAAAATTTAATCTTATTAGTTGCTACAACCTTTTTATCCTCAAGTTAGATTGAAACTCTTTTGCTTATTGCATTTTGTTAACTTTTCTTTTTGTATTTTATTAAAAATAAAAATTTTAGGTTGTAATCTATAGTCTAAAATACTACAATGGTATAAACAGTCATTCAAACCTTCGCCACACTCAAGGTCGATAGTGTGATATCTAGAATAGAATAACAATGCTATTCTGGAGAGGATATTTGTACATCGTGACAACTTTTTACTCCAAAGCAACACAGAGACTATACATTCATACCAATTTTGTCTGCACTAACCTCTCCCACTTCTTAAGATGTTGAATTTTGTTATAAGGAGTTATCTGTATAATAATATTAATTTACTTAAAAATATAGGGCTTACAATTATAGTATTAATATAGACATGTCAAACATCTCAGTGTTACTTTAAGTCCTACAATTATAGTATTAATATAGATGTAGAATCTACCAAATTGATGGCCAGATATTCCTAAATTTGTGGAAAATTCTAGGATTTTTTTTTCTAGCGTTCCTCTAGGATCAATGTGGAGTATTCGTTGGGGATCTCCGGTTAGTAGTATTAAAATACGTGTTTGTCATCGCTCGCATTGTACCTATGTGGGTCCTCAATATGTATTTAGCTGAGGATATGCATCCCTTCATATGCTATTATGAATCAATATTTTGACCTTCAACTTTTGATCTTATTAATTGAAGCCTATACATTGCTTTTAATATGCATCTAGATATACATTATATCTCACATAATGCAATATATCTAGAAAAGTTAAAACATCTTATAATTTAGAAGAATAGACGGGAGTATTTTCTTCTGCTTTATTAATAGACATGCGATGTCTGTTGCATAGCTTGTTAAAAGTAAAACAAATTGCCAATCCAGTGAGAATCATGCATATGGATTATGGGGTATGTTGTTTCAACTCCTGCGCTATACATAAGGATTTCTATGAACTATGATTGTTCATGGATCCTTCGTAGTTATTACTCAATCGAGTTAAGATAACGACCCTAGGGTACACAGGAGTCCACGGTTAGAAACCATGGCTCTCTCGTTATTGATATTTGCTTTTTGGCGGGCAGCTTTTTTTTTTTGGGCTAGCTAACAAAAAGGAGAGGGGGCACACAGCAAGCTGATGGAGTAGTGGCCTCAAAGTAAGAGAAGCAAAAGGCACTCCTGCCCCTTTGCATGCATCCTTACAAACATAGCCTTTCAAATCGACCCCAAAAGAGATTTGTCAAGATCGTGTAGCCAAATGGGCACACATTTCAGTGTGCTCAGGCAGTCAGGCTCAGTCAGTAGTGCTCTTTCTTTCACAGTTCACACACACACACACATACCACAAGAGAGAGAGATGCATACACTAGTTGGTAGCAGTCGTGACCCCTATAAACCCTAGCATGCACGAGGAGGACCCTCTCAGTTCCTTTTGCCCTAAAAAAACAGCTTTCTTGGCATGAGGACTGGGGAGGCACCAACCATCACTTCCCAATAAAAACCCTTTTGTTCCCTCCCCTTCTGTCTTTTTCTCTCTTGCATGGGTGACAAATGTGAGTGTTGGCCTGCTGGGCTGTGGCCACCCCCTCACTCACTCACTCTGTCACGCATCTCATCTCCCTTGGCTCCCAAGCTTGTCGATCGATCACTGTCTTTATGCACTCGCTCAAAAGCTAGTAGGGAGGGGAGCGACGACAGACGATAGTAGTAGATCAAAAAGCACCACACTAGTTTTTTAGTATTTCTAAGGTTTGACAACCAAGCACATATATGTCATGCATGCATCCATCCATCCATGGCTTTTTGTGCTTTTCATATATGTGTACTAGCAAGCTATATATATTATGGGGGTGTTTGGATGCTTTTGGAATGGCAAAACTTTTGTCCTTAATCTTTTGCTGCAAAACTTTTGTCATTCAAACTTTTGGCATTTAGATGCATGGCAAAACTTTAGCCATACAGACATAGCACGCGCCCCAAGATGTTTTTTGCCCAGTTTTAGGTCTCTTGGGTCCCAAATGCCAAAAGTTTTGCAGCCCAAGTTTTGCTGTTTTTGCCTATGGTGTTTAGATTCATTTTGCCAAAAGATGGAATAAAACAACAAAAGTTTTAGCTAAAATGGGGAACTAAACATGCCCTATATATACTTGCATGTATTGTGAAGTCTTCGTTTTTCTCCTCTTTGATCTACTCTACTCCTATATATGTGTAATTGTGTATTGCCTTCTCCTTTTGAAAGTTGTTGCATTGGGAAGAACAATCATACGTGCTGGCTGCCCCTGCCCTTTGATAGATGCATGTACTCCTACGAGACACACTCGTATGTCATGTCACCTTTACGCACGCAATGGTGTTGCATGCAACAAGGGAACAAAAGCTAGCTAGACACAAAAACGCTGGAGAATATATGGCGTGTCTCATAATTAAAGGGAGTCCAGGTGATAAGACTTGCGACGATCCATGTCGTACGTACAACTACATAGCTGTCCTAGCTGCATGCACTCCTACTATGTTACTAATTGCCGGCCAGTACACACAGTGCGTGTTTCGACCTTTTTTTATAGATATGTAACTGATGAATCACGCATGCATGTTTGGCATTAAGAAATGGAGATAAATAACGCGATCGAATTCCTTTATAAGTAATTAAGTATTCCGTCATGCATGCAGTGTCAAAAACATCACCATGGTCATGTAGAGGGGTTGTTAAGTTTGGCATGGTGTTTGTGATGTACTCTCTCTCTCTCTCTCTCTCTCTCTCTCTCTCTCTCTCTCTCTCTCTCTCTCCAAAACAGAATATAATTCTAGCTGAGTTCGTAGTCAAATTTTCTATAAAAAACATAAATAGTTACAACACAAAATATGTATACTATAAAAACAATATCGTATGACAAATCTAATGATGTTTTTTTGGTATTATAAATATTGATATTTTTATACAAATTTGGCCAACATTAAAATGGTTTGTTCTTTCCCACAGAGAGAGGGAGAGTAGGCCACCTGGCACCAGTACTGTGCACCAGTACTGTACAAGTGCAAACTGTGCAAGAACGTGGCAAGCACAAGAGAGAAAGCATGCACGCAGTAGCAGCTAGCTGCAACAGGGGTAGGGCCCTGCAACTGCAAGGCTCTTTTAACTCGTGCAGAGGGATGCAACAAGAAAAGAACAAGGATGGCAACCACCAAGTACCAACCAATAAGCAATAGGCCTATATAACAGCACAATTAGTGGCGCATGATGGATCCATCCATCTCTCTCTGCGCCTTGACGGGATAGCGAGAGGTCAATGCTGGATTGCTAGCTAGCTTGGTCGGGTTCGTGCATGCATATAAAGGGCCGGTGTGTTATATGCACACCATGCCGCATATCATATATATATATGAGCTAGCCAAATTGAGAGTGTATGTAGTGTGCGAGTGTTGTGTGGCCTACAGACCGTACCCTTTGTCGTCGCCGGCCCTGGCGTGGCAATGGCATGATGAGGGCTCGTGTCACTTTTCCCATGCCTTGTCACCCTTGTCCCTCAACCCTCAAAAGAAAATACTCCTAGCTAGTGCAAGCAAAGCATGCTGCCCATTTTGTAGGCGGCGTCGTCCGGCCGGCCGGTCCATGCTTGCATGCCGTCACCGCGTCCTAGCTTGGCTGGCTGTGGGTCGTATAGCTAGAGCATGCCTGGCCCTATTAGCTATCGCTAGTAGCGAGCCAACTCGGTACACGTAGTACGTCCCTCCACCACATTAATTGTATGTATATGTAGCTATATACTATCGTGGAAGAGATCGATGCATGCAGCAGGTCCGGTCCTGAATTACGGATGCAAGAAAATGCGAGAACTCCTCCACTATACGTGTCTCTTTCTCTCCATCGCAGCAAAGCAAGGCAATGCAACGACGCAGAAGGAACGCGTACGCGCGCGCGCATGTCGTTGTCGTCTTTGTCTCCATGCAGGCGCGGAGGCGGAGGCGGAGGCGGAGGCGCCGGCGCCGGCCGGGCGCGCGAGCGACGAGTAGGTAGACCCGCCGGACGAATTGAAGCAGATCGAGTAGCAGATGATCGATGGCATCAGGAGCGGAACACGAAAGGCCGCGGCGCCGCTCTTTGTGCAAGCTAATTAAGCGGCGCGCGTGACACCGCGCGGGGTCGGTCGGTCGCGCATGAGTTCAGTTGCCATGCGCGCACGCGCGAGCGAGCGGCCGCTGGGCGCGCGTGACGGCGCGGGCCGCGCGCGCGTGGTGCGCTGCAGGCAGCACACCACGTCACCACCACCGCCAGGCACTGTGGATAGACGGGACTAACCAACCAACCGCCGACCTAGGTAGATTGGCGGCAGTTGCTCGATCGCTCCTACATACTCTAGCTACTATATACTGTCGCACGTCTTGCTGCATGCATGCATGGGCTCGTCATCACACTCACAGGCACATGGATGGATGGACCCCTCTCAAGTCAAGCCTTAGCTCTCAAGCATCCAAGAAAATTCCGTTCGTGTCAACGGTGCACCTTTGTTTACTACTCCCATATACACACTACTAGAACATCAGGCCGGCTCCCTTCGGCACACCCAGCATTGACTTAAAGAACAAAAGCTTAAGCTTCATATATAATTATACTTCGTCCATGTAGAAAAGCCAAAACATCTTATAAATTTAGAATGGAAGGAGTATATGATAAATAATGACAATGCAAGATTTTTTTTAGAATATTCTTTTAGCATATGTTTTAGAGGCATGAAGCAGTCACACATGAGAACTGAAAATAGAAAGAAAAAAAAATCTGTTTTCATGAATAATTATTTGCCATTAATCAAGGACTTGTAGCTAAGAGCCATGAACAAATAATAAACACCTTTTCAAGTGTATGGATTATTTCAACAACAGTACATCAAATTGAGTAAGGATATTGTCGGTGTTTTCGGACCACCGACGAGTAAATTTGTATTTGCGCGTCTGGCTCGGATGATGTGCTCGGAGGACACAAAGATTTATACTGATTCGGGCGGAATGTCCCTACGTCCAGTTCGTTGTTGCTCGCCGGCACTTGGTTTGCAGTAGGGGTTACAAACAGGTGAGAGAGGAAGAGGATCCCAAGTCTCTGGTGGAAGGAGTGAACGGGTGCTGAGAGCCCGCTTGCCGCTCAATCGTGTGCTCGTGTCTTGCTCTTGTGTTTCGATCTCCCGTCTCCTCCCCGATAGGGGCGCCCTGCTTCCCCTTTTATAGGCGAAGGGAAAGCACGGGTTACAGAGGAAAAATAGAAGAATGAGAGAGAGAGAGAGGAGAAGGCTTCCAGGGTTGCCGGTCCTTCTTCTCTTTTATGCGGATCCCGTTGATCCTGTAGATGACGAACATGGATGGCTCCATGTCGTGGCCATGTTCGTCACTAGCGCCATGCGCAGGCGTCATCTGTCGGTCATGGCGTTCCACTCTGTTCTGCGCGGACGTCGTGGTGAACTGACACGCCTACCAGCGTCCGTACGAGGATTAGGCAGAACATCACTGGCACTTCCGACACTGTTCTTGATGTGAATCCCCAGGTATGGCCCGTCATGGCCACAGGTTACATCGAGGCGTACCAGCCTCTTCCCTGGCGTTAGAGTTTTGACCAAGGCCATACACTTGGACATGGAGTGGTTGGCGGCGGTATGGGTCCCCGTCGAACAAGACAAAAACCACGTCCTTGGGGTCAGGCGAGACGGAGCCCGCACCCAAGGGGTCAGGCGAGACGGAGCCCGCGGCCCCGAGGTCGGGTGAGACGGAGTCCGCATCCTTGGGGCCGGGCGAGACGGAGCCCACACCCAAGTGGTCGGGAGAGACAGAGCCCGTGGCCTCGAGGTCGAGCGAGACGGAGCCCACGGCCTTAGGCGAGACAGAACCCACGTCCTTAGGGTCGGTCGAGACGGAGCCCGCACCCAAGGGGTCGGGCGAGACAGAGCCCACGGTCTTGGGGTCAGGCGAGACCTTTTAATATGTCTTGATCCATTCAGGGAAGTCAGCGTGAGCGCTAACTTCCTTGCTTTGGGTATCCCTAATACCGATACACGATAGTAGCCCCCAAGCCTGCGGAGGAGTAGAATACTCCTGTAGAGACTTTTCTGAATGGGAGGACTCTTAGGGCATTGGCCTTCTTTTTTAGCCGCGGTGTGTCCTGGTAGGATGGCGATTCCCTTTTGTCGCGATCAGTCTTCTTGGCAGCATGTAATCGTAGGATTCAGAAGGTCGAAAAGATTTTTCTTGATTCCAGTCCCCTAGGATCCGATCGGTCCGTCATCGTATTACGAGCGCGTGTTCAGTCTCCTTGCGAGTCCAACTTCCCTCGAGCCCCCACGCGTAGCAGGGGTCCGGTCAAGGGTTGGCTCATCTTTGTGATCGTCATCCCCCCAGCGTCTTTCTCGATAAAACATAGGGGCTAAGCCATGCCACGTTTTTCCTCGATGGACGAAACATGGTGCTCGATGAGCTATTAACGGGTTAGTCTGAGTGGGGCCCTAGCTTCCTATTCATGGGGGTCTGGCATGGGTCAGCTGGTGACCGACTCTAGACTCTTGGCGACCAATCCATATAGTTCTTGGGTTTGTTCGGCCAGTCCCAAGGGCTCATTGCCTTTCTTCAAGGAAAAAACCATGGACTGGGAACCAACCAAGACTCGAGCGTAGGCCGGGATGCCCGCGGCACTTGTATGCCTAGGTACTGGCCGCTAGTGGGCCCATCTCTTTCCACCCCTTGCTCTAATGGTGCCTCGGAGCGGCTGTGAACCCGTTGTATGCCTAGGTACTAGTCGTAAGAGCATTTTCAGCTCTATATCCCTCCTAACCTGCGACGGTTCTTGGCCCATTGACCAGGCGAATCATCATCTGACATGTCCTTTGAGGGTGCGGCCAGAGATAGTGCGTGCACGATCTTCAGAGGGAGGGAGGTGACATGACACGGCGTAGCGGGCGCGTGAATCTAGGCGGACGATTTGCCTTCTCACCCCGCTCCGCCTTCCCTTTCATGTTTCTGCACATCAAAACCACAGCCTTACCTTCTTCATTTCTCCACCGCCACCGTTCGGATCTGTCATGCTTGCTAATCCACCGCCGGAGCCCTAGATCTATAGCTTCCGCTTCTCCGTCGCCGCCTGTGCTTCTCCGCAGCCACCTTCATCCTCCATTGATTTGTGGTACCGCTCCGATGTTACCCATGCGTGCATGGAGGGCCACGTCAAGCATGGTCTTCTCTGTGGGAGGACCGATGCGGCGGAGTGGCTCATGCCCGGCCATGAGGATGTGCCGATGCGGCCTGACGGCTACGTTGTCTCCTTTGTGTCCTTCCATGAGCGTGGACTCGCGGTTCCTCCCCACCCATTCTTCTAGGGTCTGCTGCACCACTATTAGATCGAGTTGCAGCACTTGAACCCCAATAGGATCCAGCACATCGCGGCCTTCATCGTGATGTGCGAGGGGTACCTGGGGATCGAGCCCCACTTTGAGATGTGGAGATATTTCTTCTCCATCTCCTTGATCAAGAAGAAGGAGAGAGGCCGGAAGACCTCGGTGCCGATGGGATGCGCGGGCATCCACCTCCAAGGGCAGCGAGCGGCTGAGTACATGCCCTGCTAGCTCTCCAGATCCAACAAGGGGTGGCACTCGCATTGGTTCTACCTGAAGAACGACCCTGCCGCTCCCTTGCCGATCTTCTCTGGGCGCTTGGTCAAAGAGGTACCGCCGTCATGGCCGTGGGGGTGACCCATCGAGGAGAAGAAGGGGATGCACGACCTCCTCGAGGCCATCGCATTCCTAAAGACCCATGGTCTCCATGGGGACAGCGTCATCGGGGGGTATCACACGAGGAGGGTGGCGCCACTGATGTCACGCGTCCTCCCGCTGTATGGGATGACGCCTGGCACGTAGCTCATCAGGACGATGCTCGCCCAGGGGCTGCTCTACGACAGCGAGGTCGCACAGCGCATCAAGGAGGCCACGGGGGAGGCTGACGCCGTGTTCCCGATCCCAGGGCATCCCGTGATGCGATAGGACGCGGGCTTCATCGAGCTACCAGTGAGGTTAGTCTTCCGAGACTCTGTCATGCCACTACTAGATCACGTGGCCATGAGGGCAGCGAACCATGCCATGGATGAACAATGGAAGAAGAAGAAGGATGAAGAGGAGAAGAAACGACGGTCGAAGCAGCGAGCAAAGCTACAGTGAGGGAAGCGGCGTCATGGTTCATCGGAAGAAGAGGAGGAGGAGGGGGAGGATGATGGCTTGGCCGTGGGATGAACTGGCCACTGAGGATGAGGACCTACCTTTGCCACAGGCGGGGACCTTCACATGGCATGCCATGGGGCAGGAGGGGGAGGACGCGCCCCCAGAGCTGGTGGAATCAAACTGCCCTGCCCCGCCCAGACCTTCGATGGCGGCCTCAGAACCAGCGGAATCAGGCCGCCTTGCCTTGTCTAGGCCTTCGACGATGGCCCCAGAGCTAGCAGAAATAGGTCGCCCCACTCCGTCTGAGCCCTTGGCAGCGCCTCCAGAGTCGGTGGGAGGCAGCCGTTCTGATTCGTCCGAGCCCTCTGAGCCGAGGGAGGGCTTGAAGCGGCAACATGTCGACAAGGAGCAGCCGAGGTTGAGCAAGCTAGCCCCAAAATGTCCTTGCATGATGGCGTTAAGGTGAGTCAAGAGTTTTTTCGTCCTCTTGTCTTAATGAATTTTTGCCATGAACTAACCGCCATGTCCCTTGCAGCGTCGGAGGACGTGGAACTCTACTGCGGCTTGCTCCAAAAAAGATCCTCCTTCGACAAACGCACTACGAGCCGGCTGGCGCCACACTGGTGGTGAGTGTGAGTGGCGTCGGGGCGGCCACGGCATCGACCAGGAAGGCGCAGCCGATGACTATGTCCATGGGAGAGCAGGCAGAGGAGGGCACATCTAGGGCACCCGTGGCTGGTGCGGCGCGGCCGGTCATGTCCTCGACGTCGTAGGCGGAGGTGCCACGACCAGAGCCATCATCCATGCAGGTGGTCATGTCCACGGTGGGGCAGACAGAATGGGGCACAGCTGAGGCATCCTTCGTAGATGTGGCGATAGGGCAAGCCTCCATGTCTGCATCACTTGCCCCATCTATCGCTAGAGGAGCCGCTCTGAGGAGTTGCCGCTGCCAGAGAGGTCAACACCGCTTGAGGTCGGCATGGGGATGTCCTGGTCTCTAGTCCGGGTGGCTGCCCTCGACAAAGCAGCAGAGGAGAGGGAATGGGGGAGCATCCACACGAAGGTTGGGGACACAGTTTGCGCCTTGACCACCATGCTGAGCTCGATGCGTGACATTGTCGCCCTGGTTGGCTGGGTATAATATGATCGTGCTTCTGACCCCCATGGTGTCTTTCCATGCCTCTAAGTCTTGTCTTCTTCGTAGATCCTTATGGCCTACAGCCGGGAGAAGTCCCAGTTCCTTGCTGAGGAGATGGGGTGGAGTGAGGGGCTGGCGACATAGCTCGCTGCCGCTCGTTAGGAGGTGGCTAAGCTTGCCCCTGCCGCTCAGGAGGTGGCCGACCTATGAGTCAGGGAGAAAGATGCTCACGATGATGCCCGCGAGGCCAAGGAGAAGCTTGCGGCCCTGATCGAGAGGGTGCACACAGATGTCATGGAGGCCGAGCGGCTATAGAACGAGCGAGACAATTTGCTCCAGGCCGTAGAGGAGCTTCACATGGGGATTGTCCTGGCTTGCCAGGAGCGCGCTGATGCTCAGTGGTGGATCGACCACCTCGAGAAAGAGCTCTAGGGGGAGAGGGACATAAAGATAGCTGCCGAGGGCATCTTCGCCTGGCTCGCTGTGGAGGTCGGTCAGCACCAAGAAGAGGTCTAGCGCCTAGAGGCCGAGGTGACCTGGCAGCGCGATGAGATGCGCAAGCTTTGAGCGGATGTGAATAGTAAGTCTCTGGTTTCTCATGTTGTCTTTCCCCCCAGAATCTGTGGTAACCCTTTCGACATGGTCGGTACGTGACTTGGGTAGGTATCGATGACAAGCTCAGGGCGAAGGTGGTGAAGAGCCATGTCTTGGAGAAGGAGCTCAGTGAGGTGAAGGACACCCTCCAGAAGGAGAGCGACGAACATGATAACCTGCGCGTCGCCATCAGGCTGGTCTGCAATGAGCTCGATCTGGCCCTAGAGCAGGAGACAAGCTCACTCGCGGTTCGCGCCACCCGGATCATGGACCGAGCACGTGATATGGCAAGGCGCGTGCTTTGCTTTGCCGTTCACCGACCGTTCACGATCGCCTGTTCTCATTATGAGAACATCGATCTAGCGATGATGAGCCAAGGCTTCGCGCCAGTCGATACCGATGTCGAGCTGGACAACATCGAGAAGGAGGTGGCCCCCCTAGCGCATGACCTTTCCACCAAGATAGAAGATGAAATCATCCCCCTGAGGGGTTAGTTTAGTTAGATAGGTCAGGCGGCACATTTGTAATAAGCAAACAAGTTCCAATCCTTCTGTTTCATTTAAAAAACTTGTTCTTTTGTTTCGGTTGAACAAATTTGTTCTTTCTCCCTTTTTATGTGTAAAAAGGGTTAATGCGTTCTGACCTTTCTGTTGTTAAGACTGTAGAGCTTGAGGTGTGGGTGAGAAACTCTGATCACGCTGGTAAGCAAGAGTGCCATAGCTGCTGGAGCGTAGGTTTCTTGCAGTCCGACTAGTTTTACTTAGCGTTCATTTCTGTGAACCTTGCCTCTAAGTTTTTAACATGAGAAAGGGTCAGGCACGGTGACTATTTCAGAATCGATATATATATATACCCCTATTAGCCCCCGAGTGAGGCCCGACCCCTTGCCGTTGCTAGGGTCAGGTCTCACTAAAGATCGAGGAGATGATAGCAAAACTGGTAAGAGAAAGCGTCTTTTTTTCCAAACGTTATTCTTAGTTTTTGTACGTACCCCTCCCTAGTGTCCGAGACATCGTCCTATGACCACGCATTCAGTCTCCTTATGAGTCCAACTTCTCTCGAGCCCCGCACATTGTAGGGGTCTAGTCAAGGGGATTAGCTCGTCTTTGTGATCATCATCCCTCAAGTGTTTTTTTTGATAAAACGGAGGGGTTGAGCCGTGCCATGTTTTTCCTCGACGGATGAAACATGGTGCTCGGTGAGCTATTAACAGGCTAGTTCAAGTGGGGCCCTAGTTTCCTGTTCGTGGGGGTACAACATGGGTTAGCTGGTGACCGACTCCAGATTCTTAGTGGCCAATCCATATAGTTCTCGGGTCTGTTCGACCAGTTCTGAGGGCTGCTTGCCTTTCTTTGAGGAAAAATCATGGACTAGGAACCAACCAAGACTCGAACATGGGCAAGGATACCCGTGGTGCTCGTGCACCTAGGTACTAGCTGCTAGTGGGCCCATCCCTTTCCACCCCTCACTCTAAGGGCGCCCTGGAGAGGCTGTGAACCCATCGGAGGGCTAGCCTTCGAACTCCTAGGCCTAAATGAGTCGTAGGATCATTTTTAGCTCCGTATCCCACCTTACCTGTGATGGTTCTCATGCCAAGTTGGACGATATCGAGAAGGAGGTGGCTCCTTTGGCATAGGACTTACCTGCGGAGATAAAGGATGTGATCATCCCCCAAGAAATTAGTTAGATAGATAAGCTAGGTGGTGAACTTGTAATAAGTAGATAAGCTCTTAAATTTCATTATGGCTAAATAGATTTTTAGCTCTTCTCCCCTTTTTGTATAAAAAGGTTAATGCGTTCTGACCCTTTCCATCATTAAGGCTGTAAAGCTTGGGGTGTGGGTGAAAAAACTCTAATCACGCTGGTGAGCAAAAATGCCGTAGCTGCTGGGGCGTAGGTTTCTTGTAGTCCGACTAGTTTTACTCAACGTTCGTTTCCACAACCCGTGCTACTAAGATCTTAACATGAGAAAGGGTCTGGCACAGAGAATGTTTGCTTGGTAGATATACTCTTTAATGTGTTCCGACACTTTCCGTAGTTAAGACTAAAAAGCTTGGGGTATGGGCAAAAAACTCTAATCACACTGGTGAGCAAAAACACCGTAGCTGCTGGGGCATAGGTTTCTTGCGGTCCGACCAGTTTTACTCAGCGTTTGTTTCCACAACCCTTACTTCTAGATCTTAACGTGAGAAAGGGTTGGGCATAGAGAATGTCTACCAGATAGATATGCTCTTATCAGCTCCCAAGTGAGGCCAAAGCCCTTGCCGTTGCTGGGGTCGGGTGTCACAAAAGATCGAGGAGTCGATAGTGAAACTGATAAGAGAAAGTGTGCGTAAATTAAGGGTAAAAGTGATGTAGTTGTTTGATGTTCCAAGCATTGATGAAGACTTCGTCGTTGATGGTCCTGAGCCCCTTGCCGTTGCTGGGGTCGGGTGTCACTAAAGATTGAGGAGTCAATAGCAAAACCGATAAGAGAAAGCGTGTGTAGATTTAAGGGTAAAAGCAACGTAGCTGTTCGATGTTCCAAGCATTGATGAAGACTTCACCATCGATGGTCCTGAGCTTATAGGTGCCTAGTTGGAGCACCTCCACAATGATGTACGGTCCCTCCCACGGTGGAGAGAGCTTGTGGTGGTTCTTGTTGCTCTGGACGAGATGGAGCACCAGGTCCTCAACGTTGAAGGCCCAACCCCACACTCGACGGTTGTGGTACCTATGCGGTGCTTGCTCGTACTTGGCAAAGCAGAGGAGGGCAACGTGGTGCACTTTATCTAGCTAGTCCATGGCATCCTCAAGGGATGCCTTGGCTCCCTATTCGTCATATGCCCTAACCTCGATGCTCTATAATCGAGGTCGGTCGGGAGGATAGCCTTGGAATCATAGACCATGAAGAATCGCGTGTAGTCGGTGGCCTAGCTAGGGGTCATCCTCAAGCTCTAGAGCACCGTGGGAAGCTCCACGAGCCATCGTCTGCCAAACTTGTTCAACCAGTTGAAGATCCTAGGCTTGAGGATCTGTAGGACCATGCCGTTCGCGCGCTCGACCTGCCCGTTCGTGTGGGGGTGCGCCACGACGGCCCAATCAACGTGGATGTGGTATTCATCATAGAATCAGAGGAACTTGTTCCCGGTGAACCGCATGCCATTGTCCATGATAATGGAGTTTGGGACTCCAAAGCGATGGACGATGTTAAGGAAGAACAGCATGGCTTGCTTGGACTTGATTGCGGAGATCGGTCAGGCATCTATCCACTTTGTAAACTTGTCTACGGTGACAAGCAAGTGTGTATAGCCCCTGGGCGCCCTCTTGAGAGGTCCGACCAGATTGAGCCCCTAGACTGTGAATGACCACGTGATGGGGATCGTTTGGAGTGCTTGGGCTGGCAGGTGGGTCTGCCGAGCGTAATATTGACACCCTTCATAGGTGCGCACAATCTATTTAGCATCGGCTATTGCGGTCGGCTAGTAGAAGCCTTGTCGAAATGCATTTCTGACTAGGGTCCTAGGTGCGGCATGGTGCCCGTAGACCCCACCATGGATATCACTTAGCAAGTGCTTTCTTTGTTCGATGGGGATGCAGCGCTATAGGATCCCGGTGTGGCTTCACCTATAGAGCTCGCCCTCAATAATGACAAAGGACTTAGCGCAACATGCGAGCCATCGAGCCTCCGTTTTGTCCGTTGGCAATGCCTCATGGAGAAGGTAGTCGAGGTAAGGCGTCCTCCAGTCGGCCAGAGGGTCGGGCTCTATCGCTGGTTCCTCATCAAGCTCCTTGACTTTGGGGTCGGATGGAGCCGCTAGCTGGTTTGCCCCTAAGCCTAGGCCAGACGGCTTGTCATCGATCTATTCTGGCTCCTCGTAGCGGACCGATGGCTTGTACTGATCACTGGCAAAGACACCCGTCGGCACCGGCTCTCGGTCAGAGGCCATTTTCACTAGCGTGTCGGCCGCCTCATTAAGACGCCTCAGGATGTGATTGAGCTTGAGACCGTCGAACTTGTCCTTCAGCTGGCGGACTTCTCGACAATATGCAGCCATCTTAGCGTTGTGGCAGCTTGATTCCTTCATGATTTGGTTGATGACCAGCTGGGAGTCACCCCGGACGTTAAGCCACCGGATACCCAACTCAATGCGATGCGTAGGCGTTGATGAGTGCCTCATACTCGACCACATTGTTGGAGGAGGGGAAATGGATACGAACCATGTACCTCATGCTTACCCCAAGGGGCAAAACAAACACTAGCCCCGCGTCGGCACCTTTCTTCATCAGCGATCCATCGAAGTACATCAACCAGTACTCTTGGTCGATGACTGCTGGTGGCATTTGTATCTCAGTCCACTCTGCAATGAAATCATCCAGCACTTGGGACTTGATGGCCATCTGAGGGGCATATGAAATGCCTTGACCCATCAGCTCGAGTGCCCACTTCGTGATTCTTCTTATGGCATCCCAGTTTTGGACAACCTCGCCGAGAGGGAAGGACATCACGACCGTCACCAGATGCGACTCGAAGTAGTGACGCAACTTCCTCTTGGTGATAAGGACAGTGTATAGGAGTTTCTGGATTTGGGGATAGCAAGTCTTGAAATTAGACAAGACCTCGCTATCGAAGTACACGGGATGCTGCACTTTGAGGGCGTGTCCCTCTTCTTCTCGCTCTACCACTAGGGCGGCGCTGACCACTTGCATGGTGGCCGCAAGGTAGAGCAGAAGTGGTTCCCCATCGATCAGCGAACCAGGATTAGGGCCTTCGTCAGGAGCTGCTTGACCTTGCCAAGTGCCTCTTGGGCCTATCCATTTGAAATGGTCAACCTTCTTTAGAAGCTGATAGAGGGGGAGACCTCATTCGCCGAGGCGTGAGATAAAGCGGCTGAGCACGGTGAGGCACCCTGTAACTCACTGTACCCCCTTTATGTTCTGAATCGGGCCCATCCTCATGATGGCCGAGATCTTCTCCGGGTTGGCTTAGATGCCACGCTTGGAGATGATAAAACCCAGCAGCATACCCCTTGGGACCCTGAAAATGTACTTCTCAGGGTTGAGCTTAATGCCGTTTGCTCAGAGTTTCATGAAGGTCTGCTCTAGGTCGGCTATGACCTGGTCAGCCCATTTGGACTTGACCACGATGTCATCCATGTAGGCCTCAATGGTCTGCCCGATGAGATCCCCGAAACACTTGAGCATGCAGCATTGGTATATAGCCCTCGCATTCTTCAAGCCAAACAGCATTGCGACGTAGCAGAACAATCTGAATGGAGTGATGAAAGATGTCACGAGCTGGTTGGACTCTTTCATCGTGATTTGATGGTACCTGAAGTACACATCAAGGAAGCAAAGGGTTTCACACCTTAAGATCGAGTAGACTACTTGGTCTATGCATGGCAAAGGAAACGGATCCTTTAGACATGCTTTGTTGAGACCCGTGTAGTCAACACAATTCTCCATTTCTCACTTTTTTTCATACAAGAACAGGATTGGCTAACCACTCAGGGTGGTATACTTCCTTGATGAACTCAGCTGCCAAAAGTTTCTCAATCTCCTCGCCAATGGCCCTACGTTTCTCCTCATCGAAGCGACACAGGCACTGCTTCACCGGTTTGGAGCCTGGCCTAATCTTCAAGGCATGCTCAGCGACTTCTCTCGGAATGCTTGGCATGTCCAAGGATCTCCAGGCAAAGATGTCTCTATTGGCGTGGAGGAAGTCGGCGAGTGCGCTTTCCTATTCAGAGGAAAGCATGGTGCCAATACGCACCACTTTGCCATCGGAGCCGATAGGGTCTATGAGGACCTCCTTGGTGCCCTCTATAGGCTCGAAAGACCCGGGCGACCGCTTGGGGTTGGGTGCTTCTTTGACGGCCTCCTCCCTGATGGTCGCAAGCTCCTTGGAGGCGACAATTGCCGTGGCATATTCATAGCACTCGACCTCGCACTCATAGGTGCATTGGAAGGAGGTGCCGATGGTGATGACCCCACATGGACCTAGCATCTTCAACTTTAGGTAGGTGTAGTTGGGGACGGCCATGAACTTCGTGTAGCATGGACATCCTAGGATGGCATGGTAGGTTCCGTGGAACCCAACCATCTCTAAGGTAAGGGTCTCCATCCTATAATTGGTCAGATTCCCAAAGGTGACGGGCAGATCGATCTGCCCAAGTAGCATGGCCTACTTTCTAGGCACGATGCCATGGAAAGGCGCCCCAGTCGGCCAAATGTGCGATCGGTCGATGCCCATGGCGTCGAGCATTTCAGCGTACATGATGTTGAGACCGCTGCCTCCATCCATCAGCACCTTGGTGAGCCGCTTCATGTCGATGATCGGGTTGACCATGAGCGGGTATCTTCCTGGTTGCAGGACGCTTTCTGGGTGGTCGGTTCGATCAAAGGTTATGGTGGACTCCGACCATCGGAGGAAGGAAGACGCGGTCGGCTCGGCCATATAGACCTCACCGTGCAAGCTTCTAGCAGCGCCTGGAGTCGTAGACCACCGACCCTATGAAGATCATGAGGCAGCCATCCAGGGCCAGAAATCCACCGTCCTTCCCCTCGGCGTCATCTATGGCTAGCTTGGGCTCCTTTCTATGTTCCCCCTTATTGGATCCTCTAGACAAGAACTGCTTCATGAGGACATAGTCCTTGTATAGGTGCTCGATGGGGAAAGCATGGTTCGGGCATGGCCCTTCGAGTAGCTTCTCAAAGTGTCTGCATCTGTGCTTGACGGGGAAAGCATGGCCCTTTGACGGGGAAAGCATGGTTCAGGCATGGCCCTTCGAGTAGCTTCTCAAAGGGTACCCTCGGCGAGCTTCCGACCCCCCTTGCAGTCGGCAATGGCCATGAACGAGCCCTCGCACTGCTGCTTGTTCTTCTTCTTGTTGGGGCAGTTGGAGGCACCTTCGCAGGCATCCTCGTCCTGCTTTGTCTTGCCTTTGGGGCGATCAAAAATCACCCCGACCGCCTCCTTGCCCAAGGCATGGCTGGTGGCGATGTCGAGGAGCTCCTTGGTGGTTCACGGGGCCTTACGTCCTAGCTTGTGAACCAGGGACTCGCAGGTAGTCCCGGACAAGAAAGCTCTTATGACATTGGTTCGACGACGTTGGGCAGCTCGTCGCACTGCCGGGAGAAGCATCGGATGTATCCACGAAGAGTTTTCCTAGACTTCTATTGATAGTTTTTTAGATCCCATGGGTTCCTAGGACACGCGTATGTGCCCTAGAAGATTCCTACGAAGATCTCTTTTAGGTCCGCCCAACTTTGGATTTGGTTTGGCGGAAGGTGTTCCAACCACGTTCGCGCCAAATCAACCAGGAACAATGGAAGGTTGCGGATAATGAAATCATCACTATCCGCTCCACCAGCTTGGCAAGCAAGCCGATAATTCTCGAGCCACAGTCCGGGGTTTGTTTCTCCAAAATATTTTAGGATGTTGGTTGACGATTGGTACTGCGGTGGAAAGACGACATTGAGGATGTGTCAGCCAAAGGGCTGAGGTCCTGACAAATCAGGGCTCAGGCTTTGGTCCTCGTCGCTGTCGTAGCATCCGCCACGATGAGGGTGGTAGCCGTGGCTAGCCTCCTCCCTCGCATCGCCGCGGGCATGCCTACGGGCATCGAGGGTGTCGCGCGCGTCACATTAGAGGCCGAGACGCTCATGCACTAGGGCAGCGGTGCATGGCCTACCGCCTTGCTGTGCTTGGTGGACTAACACATCCCTGTCGGGTTGCTCTGAGGGCGCGTGCTGGCTGGCATCGAGCTCGCGTTGTCGGGACAGCGAGCTCTCGGCCTACTGCGCCGCCGTATGCTTGAGTAGCGTGCGAATCTCACGACGGGCCTGATGATCCTCAGGTGTCGTGGGCTCCAGAAGCCCTCGGAGCAAGGCCACCGTGGCAGTGATGTTCTGACTTGCCCGGGTGAAGTGTGGGAGGGCTTCATCGACCTCGATGACCCTCCAGTTCACGTCACGGGCCACGGTGCGCACATGCCCACCGTTTCCATGGAGCTCGATCTCTCGCTCGATCTTTGTGTGTTCCTGCTCGAGCTGGAGTTGTGCTTCCTCGAGCTCTTGGCGCCGCGCCCTTAGCTGCTCTACCCGTAGGCGAGGTGGGGCCCCTGCATCCCCCTCAACCTCATCATCGAGGTCGTCTATTGGGGTAGCCCCTCCCTCGTGGATGCTTTTGATGTATTCCTCGGGGGTACCTACCATGTAATACTCTCGCGAGGGGTGATGGCTCCTCTTGCTGGAGTCAGAGTCGAAGGGCGACTCTGATTCTCCTGCAAGAAGGTCATGGAAAGATTCAGCGACGTATTCGGTCATCCCCATGAACTCGTCATTCGTAGGGGATAGGAGTGTGCGTTGTGCTACAAGGTGGTCAACAGTCTCTGTGGCGTTGCGCAGATAGAACGGGAGCATTGTCGGGGCGCTCTGAATGAGGTATTCTAGGGAGAGCGGCTCTCCTCCGGCAAGCTGCGTCATGACGTTGGCGAACGAGAAGGTGAGGCGACCTAGGTCTTCCTGGGACGGTCGGGGTCCCAGGAAGGCGTCGAGTTAGCGCTCTAACCTCCCATAATCGAAGCCGAGGAGCTGATCGTACTAAGGGCGCGAGCCTCCGGTGTGTGCAGCTGCAGCTCCTCAAGTGCCTCGGCGATCTCGTCGAGGTCGGCAGAGTGGAGAGGTTAGACAACGACGGGAACCTATGCCAACTCTCCCTCTGTCGTAATGATGAAGTCTAGGTTCCCGAAATGCACGTGCGCGCCCGGGACCTAGCTGACGCCGTGACTAGCCATCCGAGGCCTGATGTGGACGTCGAGACATGCAAAAAGCCTCTACCTGGCACGCCAACTGTTGGTATTTTCGGACCACCGACGAGTAAATTTGTATTTGTGCATCTGACTCAGATGGTGTGCTCGGAGGACACAAGGATTTATACTGGTTCGGGAGGAACGTCCTTACGTCTAGTTCGCTGCTGCTCGTGTTACCGACACTTGGTTTGTAGTAGGGGTTACAAATAGGCGAGAGAGGGAGGGGATCCCAAGTCTCTGGTGGAAGGAGTGAACGGGTGCTGAGAGCTCGCTTGCCGCTCAGCCGTGTGCTTGTGTCGTGCTCTTGTGTTTCTATCTCCCGTCTCCTCCTCCCTGATAGGGGCGCCCTGCTTCCCCTTTTATAGACGAAGGGAAAACGCGGGTTACAGAGGAGAAAAAGTAGAAGAATGATACAGAGAGGAGAAGGCTTCTAGGGTCGCCGGGTCCTTCTTCTCCTTCATGCGGGTCCTGCTGATCCTATAGATGACGAATAGGGACGGCTCCATGTCGCAGTCCTGTTCGTCACTGGCGCCATATGCAGGCGTCATCTGCCAGTCATGGCGTTCCACTCCATCTCGGTGGACGTTGTGGTGAACTGACGGGCCTATTAGCGTCCCTACGAGGATTAGGCAGAATAACACCGGCATGTCCGACACTATTCTTGATGTGAATCCCCATATATGGCCCGTCATGGCCATGGGTTACATCGAGACGTGCCAGCCTCTTCCCTGGCGTCAGAGTTTTGACCCAGACCTATACGCTTGGACCTAGAGTGGTTGGTGGCGGTATGGGTCCCTGTCGGACAAGACAAAAACCATGCCGCGTCCTTGGGGTCGGGCGAGACGGAGCCCGCACCCAAGGGGTCGGGTGAGACCTTTTAATACGTCTTATCCATCCGGGTACGCTGATTTCCTTGCTTTGGATATCCCTAATACCGATACCCGACATATATATACCAAAAGAACTCTATTCACGATCGGAATTTTAGATGTCTCTTAGTGAGATTCCCTTATGCTATAACTAGTGGTATTATTTTATTACTACTTAAAAACACTAGGAGAATTCCACCGTTTTGGTAGTGTTCCTAACCTGTGTAGAGACGACATCACATCATTTCTCCTTACCCCCACTACCCTTAAGAGGATTATATAGCTGAGATATATACTCACTCGCTATCATTTCATCTCAAAAGTTTGAAATAAAAGATACCCAATGCAATTGCAGTTTGCACGCATCATCTCTACCAGCCACACAATTCGAGTGCAAGATTAGAAGGTGCCATGTAATCAGTGCAAAATACAAACTGACATGATTTTCAAATTTCACTTGGTTCTGCTATGAATAATTTCTTTTTTCTTGCTGCTAGAACACTAAGTTTAACCCCCAAAAAGGAAACTAAATTTCATATGATAGAAGATGCGAATAGAGATGGAAGTTTACCATCAATTCCATATTTTTGACTTCCTTCAATGCTCTCTTTCAGCAAAACAAATGAAGACCATGACCATTTGTTTCATTTTATTTATTAAGCTTCAGATCACCTTGCGACCAACAAAATTGTAGATACCAGGGCTGCATAATAAAACATTATTTATTTTGTGAACAATTTTTAGTTCATGCACCAACTACTTGTTTTGTTTCAAATTATACGTTTGTTTGGCTTTTCTAGCTACTACCTCCGTCCATTCCGAGGACTCAAACTGTCTGAACTTTGACTAAATTCATATAAAAAGGTACAAACATTTTTATACAAAAATAAGTACCATTAGATTAGATATAGAATATATTTTCATAATAAATTTATTTAGACATAAATGCTAATACTATTTATTATAAACTTTGTCGAACTTAAGCTCAATTGACCGGCATGGATATCATAATTGTATTCTTTTGTGGACGGAGGGAGTACATAATTTCTGCTAAACTACCTATAAATAATTGGGCTGGAGGGTATAACAACTAGTTCATTAGATAGGTAAACCTAGCCAATACAGACTTGTTTTTTTTAGAGAAGTTGTCTATGGAACTTTTAGTTAGGGGATCAAATACCTACACCCAATTAAACTTTAGCTTACTAATAATTTTTAGTTTCAACTATTCTCTCCGTCTACAGAAGGATGCAATTACCACTTTTCGAGCAGTCAAATCATTTAAAGTTTGGCCAAAGTTATATAAAAAGATAATTATATATGTGATACAAAATAAGTACCATTAAATTAATTATAAAATATGTTTTCGTATTAAATCTAGTTGGAGACATAAATATTAATATGTACTATTTACTATAAATTGGACCAAAAAGGGATTGACTTGCACAAATTCCATAATTACATCATTTTATGGATGGAGGGACCAATAACATATAATTCTAGGCAATCTAAGGCCTTGTTTTGTAGTGCTTCTCCTTACTAGACCATTTGGTAAGGCTCATCCCGAAGAGCCGGAGCCAAAGAGGAGCCCTACCAAACAGGGCTAAACAGCGCACGATCGTCAGATCTGCATGCATCGAGAACAACGGTCGTTGAATGCATGCAGACATAATTGACACGAACGTCTAACTCCCCTTAATAACAATTTCATAATTCCAGCCATATGTAAACATGCATGCCTGGACGCATGGTCGTCGATCGTATGCATGCATGATTAGGCAGTGCCGGTACGCGAAGGGCGCCGGTCGCTTGCAATCGATGATGGTGATCGATCTGGCGATCCAGGTGTGCATAAAAAAGTATGGAAATCCGTAGATAGAAAAAGAAAGTTTAGCAGAGACAGAGAGTGAGCCCGTAGCTTGCGTGCTACGTAGGGACTAGCTTGGGAGGGCATGCTTCACTCATAATTCAGAGGGAGGGCCCAATTGTACACGATATTTAGCTTTTGTCTAATTGCATGCGTAAACAAACACATGGATTGCTCTAATGAAAGGCAATGCTCTCATACATTTATTTATAGCACAAAAAGTATGTATGATATGTTGATGAGGACATAGATGTGACTGACTAGCTAGCTAGCCATATATTCTTCCATGCATATGTGTTCAACGTTCTGACCTTGCCCGTTCCTTTCCTTCCCCCTTCCTGCACGAGTATAAGTGTATAACTGGTTAGGTCCTATGTGAATTGTTTAATTGTGCAATATATGCTCAAAATATAGAGCTTATTATATCACTTCCATGCCATTCTAGCTACTAGTTGCTTCTGCTCCCCCTAGATGCAAAAGAGTGTCGGTTAACATTGGTGCAGTTACCAATACACTAGAGCACTACAGAATTTGATGACAAATTTAGCTATATATCATTTTCAAGAGTTCAACCCAAAATATTTTTTTTGAAAGAAAGTTCAACCAAAATATTTGAAAAGACATTGATGGTTAACTTTTAACATGTTGGCTGCATGATACCTAAAACAAAACTCTTTTGTGAATTAAGATGAGTAGCAATTTCTTGTTACGCATAAATATGCATATGTAGCAAATGGCCTTGTATCGTATCCCCTTTTTCCAATTATTAATTGAAGACTTCACAATGTTCACATTAGTCTCCGCTAGACATTTTAAAAAACCCAACAAATTCTTTAAAAACATTCAAAATATCTAGCCACCAAATTCTCCGTAGACTCTAATCATCATTTGCAGTAATAGACAAATCTATTTGGTTTTATAAGTGGTGCCCACATTTACCATTATGAAAAAAGAACATAAAGTAACTCTCTAGATCAGTAAATATGCATCCAAATTACCCACCTATATCATTAGAAAAGATATTCCAAATAAGATAACCCCTAAATCTATATCATCTAAATTACCCATCTCTAACAGCATAAAAGATAATCAAAATTTGTATAGTTGCTAAATTTATTCAAGACTTCAAGTACTTATGTCTCATAAGATTCTACATGTGAGCACATGTTGAATTGTTGATAGACTATAATTCAAAACAAACCTACTGATGAGGTTTAGTAAGGAGTAATACAACTGTTGGCATATAGTTAATTGCCAAATGAGCATATAAAGCCATAAAGGCCAACCTCGCTATTCAAAATGTAAGTCATACCTCCCGGATTAATACTCTGGCCATTAATTTTTGTATCATATTACATCTAACATGGTAGCATAATAACAAAGCCACAAAAATACATTAGAAATGAACTCAATTAGTCAAACCAATTTTGTGTAACGAATTCACATGTAACTAGACTAATTCCAGTTAAACCGATTGGCCATGTGCGCACACTGCCCAAATGTCCCAGGTGGTACCTAAAAGTTCCATTTGAATACCAAAAGGAATGAAAGGACATGATAAGCCCATTTTGACTCTAGAGAAGAGAAGCCTATGTGCAATCAACGATATCATTCAGACTTTCAGAGTCAATCTGAGAGATGGAACAGTCGTCCCTTTCGACACTTTCGTATCACCAAACAGCTGTAGTTAAGTAGTTTATATATCTGGCATTTGTTTTTAACGATCCAAATGCAAAAGTTGCAGTCTGAAAACAAATAGAACTGCGTGCTGCAAGAAATTAAAATCAGCCGTCGACGACGGATTATCATTTACGATAACCACTCTGATTTATTCGTCGGTGAATTTCTTAATTCCTTTCTCTTAACGAAATACGTGCTAAGGTACGTTCACGAATTCAGGCTTCCAGCCCTAAAATTATGCATCCATCCATGCCTATAGTCGTATGTGATCATCGACCTTTATATTTGCCTTCAACATTTGCCTATCCATCGTAATCGTAGAAACTAGTATGAAGCGACATAAAGACTAATGGTTTGGTTATGCAGCCTGTTCATTTGGCTGTGACTTGTCGTAAACGATCGTAAATTTCCAGCCGGAATAGTATTTTTCTCTCACACAAACCAGCCAGTAATATTTTTTCACGAACCAGCCACGAAACGAACCAACCAACCAAACGGGCTGATGACTTGTCAGAGACGATTTACGACGATACATATACAGCATGCGTGTTAGCTTGCTAGACGAGACAGTAGATGGTTGGATAGATAGATGAGATAGATAATCACGCATGCTTTGGGTTTGCTTTTCCGTAGGTGCAGTAACTTGCTTGTGAGCTAAGGGAGATAGGAGATTAAAGAAAGCAGCGGGTAGAAGCAGAGAGTGAGAGACAGGGGCAGGGGTACGTCACATGTGTCTCGCCTTTGGTAAACACGCGACATTATCATCGCCGGTCGCAGTCTGCAGGTGGATTAACAAGACGATGACTCGTCAGCGTTGCTCATTATCCAACGGAACGGAACCCCTGCTGCTGGCCCCGGCCCCCTCCGATCCGTCAGCATTCAGCAACACGGGTCGCTATTGCGTTGTACTACTCCTCCTATATGTGTTCTCTTGATGGCCGCTTCTTGGCTCGCTGGGGGAATCCTATGTCTATGCAGCTATGCTGACGGACTCTGTCCGTCAGGTTCTCGTCCTTGCTCGTTGTCCCCCTGAGGAATGCCGCTTACTATTAATCTCCGCCGTTGGTTTGGCCTAATACTGTCAGTGACAGTCAGGCTTTGATCAGGCTCTTGCATTGCGTCGCAACCCACGCCACGCGCCGCGCGAGACATGATTTGAGTCGGGCCGCTCCGATCACCGGGAGGAAGGGACTGGATATGCTCGCGCGACCGTGTGTTTCCCGAGAAAGCAGGGGGCCGGCCGTGTCGCCGAGAGCCCGAGACGCTGGCCTGTGGTTGCCAAATGCCAATCCATCTCCCATCGGCATCGGGTGCTGACCGAGGACAGGGCCATCAGGGCAGACGCGGCCTCGATCTGGTGGCGCTCGACCGAACCGCTCCAACGCTATCATGCACGCACGCCGCGCGCGCCTCGCCTCGCCGCTTTTCGTTTCTCAGTTCTCACACAAGCACGCGATGCTTTCGAGCGAAATGGAGCACCCGCGCCGCCGTGGCACGGCCTCCGAATACACAAGCTACCCAGTTTTTGTGGGACAGGACTTTTCAGGTGAAGCTGTGTGTGGCCCTCTAAGGCCCGAGCTCTGCCAAACAGTGTTTTCAGAGAGAAGTGATTCTCTACTAATTTTGTGGAGTGATTCTCTGCCAAACAGTGTTTCAAGAGTTTATGCTAAAGAATTAAAGAGAATCACTTTCAACCACAGAATCACTTCTCTCAGAGAATCAGCTTCCTTAAGGAATCAGAATCAGATGAAGCTCTACCAAACATGCCCTAAACCTCTTCCGTTTTGCTGTTTTTGACCGTCCCCATGTGTTGCAACGGGAGAAAATTAAAACTTATATCTCTACTTAGTTACAAAAGATATGTATATTTTGCATTTAATCCATCGGTAATGAAACAATAATTACATTAGAACATTGACCGTCTATAAAAATGCAATTTGGAATAATGCCAACCAAATTAGCAAATTCTTTATATCGTGCAAAGAAAAGGAAAAAAACCAAATTTACTATATATATAGTAATCGTATTTTTTTATATAGTAATCGTATTGGGTATGGACTTTTTTTGCGCATGAGTATGGACTCTTTGGTTAAACATAGATCATACATAACCCAATACGTTTTGTAATCGGACTCCGTATCGCGTTAAACAAGAGCTATTCTAATTCATATGAGCACGAATTATATATATAAGTCCAGACGAAAGAAACTCTCGACTACCGGTAGTTAGGGAGAGGTGGATAAAAAAAATGGCCGAAAACCTCTTCGGTTTTCTATTTTTTTATTTATTGGTTGCGCATTCCGATGCTCAAATATGTACCACCTTATTTACACAAAATTGCTTCTATACGGGCCTCAGGGACAATGCCATCAGACCAAGCCCTATTGACTTTTCTCGGCCTAACCTTCTTCTCTGTGATGCCGACATAATCACAGCCCATTTAGGATCCACCAGGTGGTCCATCTCCACAGTTTCAGAGTCAGCCAATCAGATTGCAACCTCCTTGCTTCACAGCATTTTGTTGCTTATAAACGTCATGCGGCCAAATGAAACTCTTTGTGCGCTCATTACTCAATCAAAGCAAGGAGAAATCCCCTACACAAGCGGATGGAGGCAACTAGCTAATAGAAAAAAAAGAATGCAGTCAACCAGAACATCGGGGAACAAAAAAAAAAAAAGGATCCTCCTTGTTTCATAAATTAATTCTTTTGTCGCTTCAGAAGGCAGTAGAAGTTACAAAATTGCCTCAAATTCTCTTGCCACATGTAAACACACCTCCGGAGCTCAAAATCATCTGTAGCACCCTCCAAATTCGCATTGCTTGCAGGTATCCATTTAGCTTCTCGAAACGAATTTTCTTCTGTGGCGTGGCTGCGAGAGTGCAGGCTGGATGGATGGGCGTTCCACTGTAATGCTTGTGTGATCTTCTACAACATCTAAGGGGCAAGACATCAATCATCTACTCTACAAATCCTCTTTCTCATCTTTTAGTCGGATTGGGTGAATTGCAACTCCATTTTGGGCCGATCGAACTTGTCCCCATCTTCCAAGGCGAGGCTCCTGATGGAACAGAAATTTAATACTGAGCTCAGATTACAACATTCACAAAGATCACAGTGTTGTGCTGCAAAAGGATGAAAAGAAATTGTATCCTTCCACAAGGTTCAGATTGTAGAGCTTAGTAGAACAAAGAGCTTAAATGCAAAGGATACCTAGTTCATAGGCTCTTATGAAACAAGTTCACATAAAGAGCTTAAATTGTATCCATACCCCCCCCCCCCCCCCCCCCCCCCCCCCCCCCCCCCCCCCCCCCCCCCATATCATGAGAAGGTTTCAATGAAATCTACAAAGTATCTGAGCAGTAGTAACAAAGGGAGCATGATATACTGACCTGGCCAACACCAGCAACAATAAAACGTCCAGATTTTGCTATGGCAAGAGAATTAACAAATCCATCCTGGCATGACAAAAAAACATATATCAGTGACACATGGCAAGGAAAAGTACAATGTTCAACATTCTTTTACATTGCTAGAATGAAAAATTAAATTGAGCAAAGGAATGCATTTTAATTATTAATTGAAGAAAACTATGACAGTTGATCCTGCATGGTATGGGTTTGGGACAGCTAATCAGCAGAACATGCAGCAGGTGCAGTATCTGTCTTGAATAAATTCCAGACGAAATGTCTGACCTCTCTTTGGGAAAACTTATCACAAATCAAACAAAAACAAATTGGTATCCAGCCCAAAACCACAGGCAAGGGTTCATATATCAGCGCATGGCTCAGAAATTACATTGTGACCCACAATTTGACCTGAAACGATTTCATGGCTGTGACAGTGCATTTTTTTTATCTTCCACTAAATGAGTGATTCCATGGACTTCCAGGAATACACAGGATGAAAGATTGAGACAACAAAGCCAGTATATGTTGGAAAACACATCTGACAGCTTGCTGATTTACCCGAGCCCGATTCCAATGGCTGAAGCAACAAACTGCTTTAACATCCTACCCAACAGCCCCAATAAGCAGATTCTACACCATCATAAGCTGTGCCAAACAGGGCCTAAGCCTAATACGGGATGCAAGATACTATGTTGGAGAATACATATCTCAAGTACTCACATTGTCATGGAAAAGCAGGGGAGAAAGAAGACATACTCAAACTCAACATTGTCATGGAAAAGCAAGGGAGAAAGAAGACTACAGAGGTGATAGCGGAAAGCGCTTATGAATTTCTTTCACTAAGTAGGGGCTGATTTCTAAAGCAGCTGGGTTGTACAGACTGAAAAAGGTTCAAATTTTTTTAGTAAGTGTTTAGTGAGCTACAAATGATTATTTTCAGTTGTGCTCTGACTTATAAAATATGAGTCACTGTGGACTATATCACTGCAGTGGGCAAGCATATCTATTCCCAGAAAGTAAGGAGTGCCAAAAGTGCTAGTGAACAGAACTGAAGAATGATGAATAAAAAATGTACATAGTGAAACCTATCTAAGGGGACTCCAAAGCTTGATAAAGTACAATCTATCCATTTACTAGGTGTTTCTTTTTGCAAGTTTTTTAGTTCGTCGTTTCATTGTCATCATCAATTAGTAACATCATCAGCTGCATGGTCCCTTGATCTTCAGTTTAAAGCGCTTATGGGCATTACAGTGAGCAGCAAAGAAAATTCTGTTCGACTGAAAAAATTGCAGATACAGAGGAATACAAAACATCACCCGCCAAAAACATATGAACAATGCAGTGTTTGTGTGGTGAGTTACTAATAAAGCACCTGCCCGATGAAGAAGGCACTATCAGCGAAACTCCCAGGGAACATCGATTTTGGCCTCCCATGAATCAGAAGAACAGCTAAGCGAGTTAATCTGGGATTATGAAGGCCATGTACGCAAATGAACACTCAGCTTCGAGCACGCAGAGAAGTCAGACACAGGGCAGTAGGCGTGCAGATCGAAGAATATGTGGAGAGACACATGGGTCCACCTCAAAGCAGATCGAAGAATATGTGGGGAGACACATGAGGCAGATAGATAAATTGACAAGCGGCTCCAAAGAGTCTAGGCCTTGTGTTTCAGACGAGCACAGATCGATTAAAGTTTGTCTGGGATTGTCAATGGCCACACCCAATCGCACTGGAAAGGAAACCACGGCCCTGCTCATTGAAAAAAGGAATCTGAAAGAAAAAGATCTGTTCAAGAATCCATCTGCCATCTCACAATAGGACACGATGTGAAGGACAGGATAAAGCAGAGAGGATGTTGATTTTCTCTACGCCCGCAACGGAACTGACATATCATGAGCAAGAAGCCATCCAGTTCTCTCAAAGACGATTGCTTCTTTAACCCCCACGAATTAGAATCACAACAACAGCCACAGATTCAAACGCAAAATAAAAAATGGAGCTCAGGCGAGAAAAACAAGAAACAAAGAAAAAAACGAAGATCGAAAGCTTGATGAAGTACAGTGGTGGCGGCAACACCATGGTCAGGATTTCGATCTGGTGGTTTGGTGTATTTGATCAAGCACAAAAGGTAAGTTCTAAACTTGAGGAATCCATAAAGGAAAATGATGCGAACGCCATCTATTGAGTGGCGTACCTAGTGCAGAGAGCTCCCGCTCTGTGCGGGGTCTGGGGAAGGGTGTCAGTGGCAAGCCTGACCCTCGCTTGTGCAACGCGAGGAGACCGCGACTCAAACCCGGGACCTTCCGGTCACAGGCGGTAAGACTCTACCGCTTGCACCAGGCCCGCCCTTCGAACGCCATCTATTGAGTGCTTTTGAAATTTACGAGATCAAGTAGGTGGTCATGTATAAATGGATGCTATGGAGAGTAAAATAATTAAGGGGAAAAATAAGAAAGTGGCACCAAATCTGCATACATGCTTAACACAAAAGGCTAGTTTAGCTTATATAATAGGCTAGGTGGAGTAACCATCGAAAACTCTATATTTTCCGCTCCCTTATTCACAGATAGTAGCCAACCCAAATGAACCATAATATGGACTCCGACAAATAGCTATACAGGCTAAAGTTCGCTAAGGTACCCAAAGTATTAAAAGAATTAATAGATACAATTAGATTTGTTAAGGAGACAGAGTTGACAATACATTGGACATTTGAAGAATGTCTGATTCAGAATTACACTCTAAAGACTTCCAACTAATAAACACCATGAAATAATAGTCATTGTTTATCCGCACAGTCAGCAGAGAACATATATGCCCCTGGACATTCCAAAGCAACAACTACTTACCTTCTACTCCCTCCATTCACAAATAAATCCCTGGACATTCCAAAGCAACAACTACTTACCTTCTACTCCCTCCATTCACAAATAAATGATGTTTTGGGGTTATCTGAAGTCAACCATTTCAAACTTTATTACAAATTATGCTTTTTTTTTATTAGTTAGGATATTGAAATGATACAAGATTCCTGTTGAAAATTAGTTTACATGATAGTATACTTTTTCCATGTGTTACAAACATACTGTAGCAAAAACTAATGGTCAAAAAATTATGTTCTGGAGATCATGTTTGTGTCCACTCATTTGTAACTGGAGCGAATATGATCGAATTAGAAACTACCAAAGGACCTAGACTGATTTAAGAAATCCCATTAATGTCCTTTAATTGAGCACATTGATCACTTAATCTGTGATAGATATAATATTCAGGACTACATTCAGCAAAATGAATCGAGTAACAAGAGTAGCATACCAGTTTCAAATCGAATAATGGCTCGACTCCCTTGGAATCAGGTTTGATAGCCCAGAGACGAACTAAACCATTTCCTGCTCCTGATGCAGCAAGGTCAGAACCTCTTCTTGCAGCAACAGTACCAACCCATGACTGGGCTGCGGATGGCACATTTTCAGGTTTATGTATTCCATTTTCTGCATTGAAACATGAGATATAAAGCATTAAGGATTCCACAAATATAAGGTACAAGTATAGTAGTAAAACCATGATGCAAAGTGGTACTAAAACTCAAGGCCATCTTAACAATAATTGAAGAGATGTTGAAAAGAAAACAGACTAGTGAACACAGGAATATCACAGGAATTGTGCAGGAATTTCACAGGAATTTCACAGGAAGGGGATGCCATCTTACCTTTAGGTGACTCATCATCATTGTCAACTGAATTAAGGTTAGTATATGATACTGGATGAGCATTTTTTATTATGAGAATAGGCTTTTTCCTCATTATGCTCCAAAGCTCAATGCTTCCATCATCAGATCCAGACAAAAATTCCTTGTCATCAATAAAGCAGCAGCACTCTAAAGATGCGGCAGCAGGAGCACGGAACACTAACTGCGACTCTTCTGGAATCTGTCCAAGAACAAGGAGACTTCAATTGACAGAGTAAACTGCAGTATCTACAACATGAATCCATCACATCCCCCTTATTAAATGATAAATAACTAACTGAAGGATGCTCCTACAAACCACAGTCTGCCATATAGTAGTTAACCTAGAGGTTTCCTAAATCCTAAATAAAAATTAAAAAAAAAACTAAGAGTTTTGCATCATACACAAACACAGCTTGAAATTACTCTGTGTATGAAAGCAATGCCATATAGTTAATAGTAGAGAATCTACATCACTTCTCATGAACTATTTTTGTCATTGCTTTGACAATAATAGTGCATGTGGCATTGCTTTAGGTGAATCCTCAGCAAAACTTGCAAATAATCAAAATTTATAAAATAATCATAATCTACAAAAAATAATAAAAAACTCAGCAAAACCCTGTAGCATTTATGCCAGCATTCAGTAGTGATTGGCCTAACTAAAAGCATGTAGTCTCTGAAAACCGAAGGAAAATGGAAGAGGCAGGTCATACAGGATGGCACCAGTGTTACTGCTGTGAACTAGAGGGCTAAGTGGTCTTTCGGCAATGGGTACCACAGCGGTATGGAAACAGATTTTCCATATAAAGCCTAGTGATCCTTTATTAGATAATTTCATCCAGTTCACCGGAAGAAAATCTTCTGCACTCTATGACAGCTGGGTGACAAACACGAATCACGTATGTACTTAGTTACAACTTTACCTTCCAAAGGTGCATCGTACGGTCCCGTGCTACAGTTAGAATCCTGTCTTTACTAAGTGCATCCATTATCAGGATTTCATTCTGATGCCCATATAAACAGTTCATGTATGTTCTATCCTCTGCATTCCACTGCATTATTGAACGGTCAAAAGAACCAGAGAATAGCTCTGAAGAGTCTGGCGCAAAAGAAAGACATGATATTGGTCCCCGATGGCCGCTAAATGCCTGCAAAAACAAATAATTGCATTATTGAGCAGAGTTAGCCAGTTAGGTAGACTGGCTCCAAAAGAAGTTCAGCATAACTATTGGCTCAGAAAGCATCTCAGCTTAACTATACCTACAGTTTCTTTTATATTCCAAAATTTCTCTTATATTTACACTGATTATATTCTAACTTGGAAGCAATGTTCAAAAAGGCGCTAGGCGGTGACCTACCGCCTAGAGCCTAGGCGTTGTCTAGGAAGTTTCTAGGCGTTCTACACATATACATATATATATTACCTTATTAAATAAAAGAAAAAACAGGGGACTGTGGACTGAAAGTTAGACAAAAAAGCCCAGCCCACCATTCCCTCCCAGGTGCACGCATCCACCTTATCTTGTTGGCTCACGGACTCTGCTTTCCGCCCGCCTCCTCCCTTCAATCTCCGCCGCCGCTAGCTTCCTCCTGGCCGCCGTCTCTGCCGCCGCAAGGCTGCGCGTGCCGTCTCCGACGCCGCGTGGCCGTGCCTGCTGTATCTGCCTGCAAGCAGCCCAACGTCCATGCCTCCTCCCCCGCCACCCCGCTGTTCCCACCTCCTCCTCCGGTGCCCCTGCTGTTCCCACCTCCTCCCTCACTGCTCAGCATCCTTACCTTCGCGGATCTGCTTGTAGGAACACCGGGGATGACATATCCAGCAGCCACGGCCGACAGGCGCCGCCTAGGTACTGCCTACGCCCCTAGGCTCCGCGGTACCCCATCGCCTAGCGCATAAGCGCGCCTAGGCAACCGCGGAATCACGCCTTTTTGAACACTGCCTCTGCCTGGAAGCATTGGATCTGGTTTCGTTTCACTATATTTAATTTATGATTAGAACTGGATTATGTATTACTCAATTTCTAAACAATATTGTGGATAGCCAAGAGTCAACTGCATTTCATAAGAAATGTTCAGCATGTACTATATCTACCAATACGTTTATGAACATTGATGAATGATGCTCAAAGTGCATGGAGAATATGGGTAGATTTGATCCAACCAAACTGCCTTCCAAATATATCTCAAACTTGCAAAGTACAACTCCTTAAATCGGTGTCATACCTGTATGTGTTCCCGTGACCTAACATCCCATAAATGGATATGACGGTCCAAGCCACCGCTCGCCAAGTAACGACCATCAGAACTGGCAGCTAAAGCCAGCACTTGCTTGCTTCTTTTAGCTGATACTGGTGGTTTAGCATGATGTGAAACCAACACATTTTCACTTGGCCATATATACTTCTCACATTTCCCAGTTTCAACATCCCAATGCATAATGATTCCATCTTTTGATGCTGAAAATCCCTTATCACTATCCTTGGATAAAGCAACAGCAGTAACAGGTTGCCGGTGCTTCACAAGAACCTTAAAGCCATCCTGAGGGCCCGGTGGTAATACCCTGCAACAATTTCACAAAGTTTAGTAATTTGCACTAGTCCAGACTCAAGGTTTCTATGGTCAGCCATACACATAGAATTTCAATGTTGAACTTAAATAGATATGGCATTCTTTTAATAAGGCCATCATTGTTATGACAGTAGAGACCATAACCATATTCCATCTCAGATAATAGATTCAATACTGACAACTTCAGCACTTTCCACTTCAATATATTAATCATATCATATGGTCTCCAAGCAGTCAAAATGTAGTATCCTTTCGTCCATGTTTCAAGTTTCAACAGATTTATGTACACTAGCAAAACAGATCCCACCTGGACTAAAATATGGCTCAATGCAACCAACAGTGCCAAAGAAAGGGGTGGAAATGAACCTTAGTCCCCATCATGCAAACAGATCCATGCTAACTAAATTGCTCATTTTGTAAATAATACGACAAAAAACTTATGTTTGAGGGCACTTTCAATTTCAAGCATTAAAAACAAACACATCGTGCAAAAACATTAGCATCTAGGTGGGAAATGAGGTTATTACTCTATGGTTTCCTGGTATATTTCAGTAATCCTCAAAGTATTGAAATCTCTTATATTCTATAAATCAGAAGGGACCTGCTATAATACAAGCACCTAGTTTTTCACTTTTCAGGGGATGCGTAGGAACTGTCTGATCCGAATCAAACATGAAACCGAAGCGTTTTCCAGCTTCGCTCAGTTCTGAGCACCCCCCACCCCTTCTGTTCTCCTCAGGACATGGCCATGGCATCCCCACCGCCACATTAATAACTCTCAAGGCCCACCGCCCACTGCTGGCTGGCAGCACCCCGCCTCACCGGTCCACCTGCCTCCCACAAGCTTCTGCTTCTTTCTAAGCCCAGATCACCCAGTAGCCTGAAAACCCAAAACCCTAACCCCTTCCAGCCACCGCTCGACATTGCTGTGCCATCACCTGAAATATCACAGATCTCAGGCACCTGATGTATAGGAGTTGTGTAGATGAATACAGAAGTGCCACTTTATGTTTAATATACCATATACAAGCCCAAACCAGCGACCAGCATTTTCGTTTAATTAATCCCTGGGCCAACAAATGGGGTTCCTATTCTTAGCACTGATTTGCAGCCCCCTCTCCCAACCCCAATGGCAGGGTTGTAATGTAATTTGCTTCAAGGGGAATTAACCAGTAGGTAAAGAGCACTCTCCACTCCAATCACTACCCTAAACCAAAAGAGGTTCTGTTCCTCCATTTGTGAAATTACGAACTGTGGTTACATGGAAACCCCAAATGAGTTGCTCAATGGTAGGGGAGTAGGTAAATACACTAAACTCCCACATAAACAGATACATCTGACAAACTACCATTCTGGTGATAACTAGAAGGGAATTTGTTTCTGACCTCGCAGCAATCTCCCTCCGCTTCCTGCCGCTCTCTTCGAGCTGCTTCCTCTGCAGGAGCTCCGCCACCCGTCTCCCTCCCGACTCGTCCTCGTCCTCGTCCTCGTCCTCCTGCCCCCTCTTAGCGACCTCAGTGACCTTCTGCAGCCACTCCTTCGCCATACGCATCTTCTTCTCCCCCACCGTCTCCTCGTCCTCCTCCTTACCGCCCTCGTCCCCATCCTCATCAAACCCGCCGCCAAGCGGAGCCACGCCGTCATCGTCGCTGTCCTCGCTCTCGATGTCCTCGTCACGGCCCCCGCGGCGGCGCTTGGGCTCGGACTCGAAGAAGGGGTCGTCGTCCCCTCCGCCGCCGCCACGTCGGGAGCCCGGGCGGGGCTTGGGGCGCGAGGCCCGCTTGCGGGGGCGCGGCGCCATGGTGGCTGGTGGGGAAAGCGAGCGCTCACGCTTGGACTAGGATTTCGGTGGAGGGCAACGCGGTGTTTTCGCCGCCGCCGGCGGTGGTAAGCATGAGAGTTTGGGGAAGCGACGGGCGGCGGAAAGGCGAGGGTTTAAGACAGGAGTGGAGTTGGGGACGAGGGCTTGACCGGTCAGCGGCGGCTAACCTGGCTTTTGGGCCTTATGGGGTTGAATAGAGTCTGGGCCGAGCTTCTCCCTGAATGTAAATTGGGTTGAATTGCTCCTATATATTTTTCTACATTTGTTGGGCCCTCTTACTGTGACTGAAAACGGGGCAGTTACACTCGACGGCCGACCGAAGTTTAGGATAGCAACGAATGAGGATAGATGATGGATCCAAAAATTCCCACGACAATTATTGACCAAACAAGATAATTCAGATGGGTGAAATAATCCCGATTGATCAACCAAACGCAAGCAAGCAGCATCGATATTAATGATAGAGAGATCGGCTTACAATTGGATGCAATCCAAACCCTAATAAGATTCTTCCACATTTGCTTCCGAGGAACACCATTAGAAGATGGGGAAATTCAAGAATTCCATAGAAATGCACCCAGGAAATATTTCCTGATCACATACTCAATCTCGATCCAATTTGGAATGGTAGCTATCACGACGACAAAGACGATGGCAGCGCCACCCTTCGCTTGGGAGTAGACCCTCGACCACCCTTCGGTTGGGAGCAGACCCTCGACCAAAAGACACGGTAAACAAAATCCAATATGAATAACTTGAGGAGTCATGGTCTCATCACACATGGACTGCTCAACAACATACATGGAAAAGTAATGCTCGCAACGAGTGCGCCAAAGGCATGGGTTTTCGCCGTCAAACTTGGGGAAATCAAGTTTAGGCAAGTGACCAGTGGGCTGGGTGATATATTTGGGTCGTGGTGGGTGGCAAAGGTGGAGCAGGAGGATGAATACGGATGCATGGAAGAGTATTGGAAGGAACCATACCATTGGCCGAGACACGAGTTGTGGGCGTCGAGGACCCAAACTCAAGATCATGTGTAGTCTGGTCGATGCGATGCCCGCTGGGCCTAGCGGTGGTTAGTCCAGTAGATGAGCACGCGACCGCTGTGGTTGGAAGCGAAAGGAGGCCGGGCTAGTGCGATGATGTGTCGAGCACGGCGCAATCCCAGTGCTTGGTGGCCTTTTGGACTTTGAGGCAGAGGTCGTCGACGAGGCCTTTGAGCTTGGGGCGTTGAAAGCTCTAATTTGGTTTTGGATAATTGATGAAACCCTAGGTACTAACCTTTGGCTCTAAGTGAATATGAGATAGGTTAGTACACACCAAGTGGTGGAGCAAGATGAAGTCTATGAAGGTGATGATGGACATGTGATGATGGTGATCAAGCTCCGAACTTGGAAAAGAAGAAAGAGAAAAACAAAATGGGCTCAAGGCAAATGTATAATTGGTATGGCCATTTTGTTTTGTCACTCAAGGCGTGTGAATGGGTTTAGGATAGATAGCCATACTATCAATAGGGGATAATCTCGGTTAAAATGGTTGTCAAGTGCCACTAGGTGAAGTGATTCATGCATATGCATTAGGACCTAGTGCACTAACAATTAACCCTTGGAAAATACTAAAAAATGCTAACACACTTGCACATGGTGGTGTACACTTGGTGGTGTTAGCACATTTGCAAAAATAGTGAAAAAGGAAAGAAATAACATATAAAAAGGTGAAAATAGTGGTGCTATCTCTCAACAAGAAATTCTTGTTGAGGAATAGTAAGGGTGTAGTGAGAGAGATGACACTCAACCAGCAATTCCCATTTGTGTACAAGAAATTCTGGTTGAGGAATAGTGCTTGAAAGAGACTTGCAGGCTTTGGACCCTGGGCATGGTCTCCGAACCCAGGGACAGTGGGTCCAGCCTTGCACCGCGACAGAGCCAGCGTAGGCGCACATGACTCCAGACCGCGGAGTGTCGCATCCTTGGACCAACGTGGTTGGGTCCGGCTTGAGTCGTAGGCGGGCGATGCTACGAGCGCGTGTGTTGGCGGTCACTAACAATCAAATTCGACCGCCAATTACTATCCAAAATAGGAGAAATTAAGCAAACTTGTACACATATGCTTTTATGTTGACATAGTTCCACTTATATTGGAAGAAATATATTTTGTAGGACTTATATTGGAATACAATGGAATTATAGTCAAAATACGCCATCAGAGAAAGCGTAATGCAATTCATACACCAAGGAGTCAAGCAAAGGCCCATCCAACCACCAAATTTGGGTCGGGCATTGACGTAGAAGAGGTCCAGGCCCAACCAAGAGCCCACTAGAGCAAGGCGGTGATGAGCAGGGCTAGCTAGGGTGTGGCCGCACCCTAGGTGCGCTCACACCCCCACCACCACCTCTTGGGTCCACGCTCCTCCAGCGGTTGCATGCCGCCATGCATAGGCGGTTCATGAATGTTTCCTAATTTTCCAATGTTGAACCGACCATGCTTCACTATATAAGAAGAGGAGGAGCTCACCTTCACACACACCATCATTTGGATCTACACCTCACCTCTCTACTTGTACTTTTTTAGTTCTTAGCTTTAGTAGTATTTGAGAGCAAGGCAAGAGCTACTTGGAGAGCTTGTCTTCTTAGAAGAAAGAGCAACTTTGGTATGAATAATACTATGAAGAGTTCTTCCATAGTCATGCTCTCATATCATTTATATAGTAGTGCATATGAACTAGAGTATAGTTGTCATGTTATAATCATGATATATGAACTAGCATATAGTTTGTGTGTTATAATCTTAACATGTTCGACTTTAAGCTTAATCATTCATATGACTTGTATGAGTAGAAGTAGACCTAGGGTTGGGGTGGCGGTTCGTCGTTCCTTCGGGTTTACCCATATTCTTGCTTATCAATCCGTAGGGTTGGAGTCCCAGGAGGTATGGGTAGTTTCCTTGTACACGGGCATGGTGTTTGGGTGCACGGGAACCTTCGGATATGATAGTATCCCATGGTTGAGGGGTAGGCAGTAGGTGGTGATAGCCCTATCCATCCCTTGTAATCCCCCACGTCCGGGTATTGTGTAGGAGTTTTAAAGTCTCTCACGCTTGCTGGCAGACTAGTGCTCGGAGATCTCCCCGACCATCTTAATCATAGTTCTAACTCTAGTTATATAACTTGTATGATCATTAACTGTTCTTTGTACGGCTATATTAGAACATGCCGGCTCCACATAGGAATATTCTTTTATTCTTTGATTTTCCTTTTATCCTTGAGGTTGGCCTAGATGTGTGTCCACTATCCATGATATACCGTTTTTACCCTTGTCATGAACTATGGTCCATTATGCAAGTATGTAATCTTGATCATGCTCACGCTAGACTTTGCATACCTTGCCCTCCTTTGGGAAAACATAAATAATGATACCCTGAATACTTCCGGGTGAAATGCTACAACGATAGATCCGTACGCTTGCGGATATTGTCTATAATCTTTAAGGACTATCATAGTTGGTGTTTCTTGGCGGCGTTGCTAAGCTTAACTCAATCTTAGTAATGGTGTTAAGAAATACCAACAGGTATTTCTAGCGTCGTTATCGGTGATTGACTTAAAACCTCCTCACTTGGTGATTGCGCTAAGAAATGCCAACAAGCATTTCTGGCACCATTGTCGGGATGGACTTAAAATCTCCTCACTTGGTGATTGCGCTAAGAAATGCCAACAAGCATTTCTAGCGCTGTTGCCGAGGAGGGCATAGGATGAAAAGAATCTAGCATAACATGAACAATGATCACATGCATGTAATGGTAGCCATAGTTTATGCAGTCTAATTCTGCTTGTTTTTTTCCTATTGTGGATGAAAACAGGATAGTGTATGAGTGGTTTTGATCTATCGAACAACTACACTGATAATCCGAAGGCACTCCTAAGGAAGAGCTGGTCTTGTACCGCTTCTTCTTCTGCTACTCCACTGGCAGTTGAACCAGTCACCCCCGTACCATCCACTACTACCGCTATGGCCAAGTCACGCCATGACTACTCCACTCCCGTTGTTGCCAACGTGCCCGTTGGGCCCGCTGTCAACACGGGAACTAGAAACTTTGAGCTATGTACTGGCCTCATTACGATGGTGCAGACAAACCAATTCTGTGGTTTGCCAAGCGAGGACGCAAGTGCACACTTGCAACACTTCCTAGAGCTGTGCAACACCATAGTCATTAAATATGTCGCATAAGCTAGCATCATGCTCCGTCTGTTTCCCTTCTCCCTTGCGGGGAAGGCCAAATAGTGGTTCTATAAAGAGAAGGAAGCTGTCAGTACGTGGGGCAAATATTCCGTGGCGTTCCTCGTGAAGTTTTTTCCCATGGACAAAACCAATGCCCTGAGGGGGGAAATTTCAAACTTCTAGCAATCTTCACTCCAATCCATCCTTGAGGCATGGGAAAGGCTCTAGGATTACATCTAGGCCTGCCCGCACCATGAAATAGAGGACTGGCTCGTACTCTAGAACTTCTATGAGGGGCTCATGCCCATGTCGAAGGAGCATGTTTATGCCGCTGCTAGAGGAGCATTCCTTTCCCTGATCGTCGATGGAGCTAAGGCTCTCATCGGGAAAATGGTGGCTAATCAAAGCTGGGGGAGGAGCGCAAACAACAAAAAGGCATGCATACCGTGAAGGAGGCGGATATGCTTGCCGCAAAACAGATTTGTTACTAAAAAGGCTTGACGAGCGTGCCGCCGACAAGGAGGCAATGAAGAGCACCGTCAATGCCACGGACTCGCAAATGACTTGTGAAGTCTATGGAGAGGTTGGACATTCGGGAAATAACTACCCCGAGACCCATGAGGAAGCATCGTACATCAACAACGAGTTCCGACCAGGTAACAATAATGGGTGGAACAATCAATGCCTCCCGCAAGGAGGTAATTCGAACTTCAACTCCAATTATAATTCAAATCAACCTACCTTGAAAGACCTGGTCTTAGGCTAGGCAAAAATCAATAAAAAAATCCATGATCTATGCAAGCATATTATGGTTTGAGGTATGATTTGTAGCGATCGTACTTTCATAGACTTTTCAAATTAAGCACGGTGCTTAGGTTGATTAGTCTACCTTGATAAGATTAAACATGTTTGATCACTGTACCAAAAACTGCTAAGTATAGACATGGATGAGTTAAACAAAATAAAAATTACTGCAACAAAATAATAATCTACCTTGGAGTCTTCACCAAGCAACTGGCCTAGAGCTAGCTTGGGGGAGGACCCCGCAGGGGTACCTTGTACCTTTTAATTTTCACATTTTATTTTCTATATTTATTTATTTATTTGTTAGCATATAAAAAATTCTAAAAAATTAAAAATACTAAAAAAATAAAATATGAAAAAATACCAAAAATATGGATTCCACTCTCATATGTGTTTAAGGAATATTTAGTTTCTCCTAAGTTGAAATGATGAATAGTTGCTCTGTCTATAATTCATTTGTGCCTAGGATGTAACTTAGTATTCTCCAAGATTTAAGTTTATTGGCTAAAAATGTCTGATCCTAAAGCTTGAAAACTTGTGGGTTTGTAAATGCATGCTCCTTTTCTAAGTTGTTGCGAGATATGATATGGTACAAATATAATTTACTATGACTTTGTTCCAAGAGAGACTTGACATCCGAAGATCTCATTTTCAAAAATGCTAAAATTCAATGTTTCTCAATGATTATGAATACCTACCAAGGCCATATGACATGATATTCAAATTCAAACCTTAGTCATATGCTACTTGTTATTGCATTAAGCTTTGTCAAATTGTTGTGACCCTTGTTGAAATTTACTTCATACACCCATGATCAAGACACACACACACACCTACAACTAAATTGCTGACTCTTACACTAAGAGTTACGCACAAACATGCTTTTTTCGTCCACCAAAATAATTACTCCATTCATTTATCATGTGTCTCTCTCTCAAAAATTTTCATATGCCAAAATGAAAAGTATGGGCTATGCTAAAAAAAGCATAGCAAAGAAAAGAAAAACATCCATGCCAAAATGCATGAGAGAAAAAAATGCCAAAGAGCATGAAGAAAAGAAAAGAAAAAGAAAGAAATAAATAAATAAAGATAGCTCATACTTTCAAATAAAGGCATTCATCCAAAAAGAGAGAGATTCATGATGCAAAGGAGTATAAAAAATATTTAGAATTAGGACTTTATAAAATTTTTACACACCTACATGTCTTGATCAAAGTGTATGACTTGCATCTCCTTGAGGTCCGGTTTTTGACTTAGCAAAATATGTGATGCAAGTATGCCCCACTTTCATACCTACCCAAAACTCCACTCAAAAGCCTTTAGTGATAGGGTGAAAAGAAGGCAAAATTTTCAAATTCCTTTGGTGAGGTTTCATACACTTTGAGCGATCGAGAGAATCATTTGAGGAACTTACATTTGTTTTACAAAACACATAAAACCTCTAGATAGATGGTTAATCGAGGAATGAATGATTGGTGATTCTGTTATAACCATTCTATCTTGCAACCATCCAAGAACTTGGAAAAGTTATATGCCCCACAGGGATCAAGATAAAGAGTGGATAAAAAATGCCGACTTATTTAAATTACGAAAGAATACTTTATTATAGGCATGAAACTTATGAAATATATTCGGCATAGTAGCAACACCTGATCAACAACCAAATAATTAGCTATTTGCTCGTGACGAGCAAATGTTAAGCTTGGGGGATTTGTTGGTGGCACTGGCGGAGCCAGCGGGTGGAACGGGTATGGTGCGGCATACCCTAGGCTGATGGAAGTTGCAGGGGCAAACACCTCTTTCTCCCTCGTATACAGCCTCAGTTCTGAGCTCTCAGCGGCGCGGCGGCGGTGCCCATCGAAATCGCAAGGAAGACGCAAAGGAGAAGGGGAACAGGAAAAGACTGATGCACACATTTGGGCTCCTGGCCTATCGCCTCCATCTAGACCAAAAATGGGCCACGTAGCATTCACATCACATGAGCAGAGTCATAGGCCATAGCCCAAGGGCGTCGTAGGCCAGTAGATGGGCAGCGCAACAACGACATGCATGCGGATTTGCTGATGTTTTTTTTCATTAACGATAACATTTCCTTACATACACGTGGCACTCCGCAATTTTGCTCAATAGATAGATGAAAAAAATTATAATAAATTGTTATTGCATATCAATTTTCATTAACCGTTCTTCAAAGAAATTATCATTAACTGATGTTAGATTTCATCATTTCTTGAAGGGATACTTTAACTGCATTATTACCATTTGTTTTTCAATATACTTCATCAACATATTTTTGTGGTATAGAAAGTTCGCCATAAGATATGAGAATTTTGATGCATTATTACCACACACATATTTTTGTTTTCCTATATACTTCATCACACATATCTTGAGTCGATACTTTAAATGCATTATTACCATAAATTTACTTCATCACACATCTTAGAGTGGATATGAGGGCTCTGTTCGGCTGGTATTAAATCAGCTTCTGCTGATTTATACGGCTGGTTTGTTGCAAGAGAAAAACACTGTTCCACAGCTGATTTGTATGGATTAAAGCCGACTGAATAGCACAAGCGAACCGGCCCGACAATTTTGATGCGGCATACCCTATGCCAAAATCCTAGATCCGCCACTGGTTGGCAGTCACTAACGATCAAATTCGACCACCAACTACTATCCAAAACAGGAGAAATTAAGCAAAGTTGTACACATATGCTTTTACTTTGACATAGTTCCACTTGTATTGAAAGAAATATGTTTTGCAGGACTTATATTGGAATACAATGGAATTATAGTTGAAATACGCCATCAGAGAAAGCATAATGCAGATCATACACCAAGGAGTCAAGCAAAGGCCCATCTAACCATCAATGGTAGGGGAGTAGGTAAATACACTAAACTCCCACATAAATAGATACATCTGACAAACTACCATTCTGGAGATAACTAGAAGGGAATTTGTTTCTGACCTCGCAGCAATCTCCCTCCGCTTCCTGCCGCTCTCTTCGAGCTGCTTCCTTTGCAGGAGCTCCGCCACCCGTCTCCCTCTCGACTTGTCCTCGTCCTTGTCCTCCTGCCCCCTCTTAGCCACCTCAGTGACCTTCTACAGCCTCTCCTTCGCCATACGCATCTTCTTCTCCCCCACCGTCTCCTCGTCCTCCTCCTTACCGCCCTCATCCCCATCCTCATCAAACCCACCACCAAGCGGAGCCATGCCATCATCGTCACTGTCCTCGCTCTCGATGTCCTCGTCACGGCCCCCGTGGCGGTGCTTGGGCTCAGACTCGAAGAAGGGGTCGTCGTCCCCTCCGCCGCTGCCACATCGGGAGCTCGAGCGGGGCTTGGGGCGCGAGGCCTGCTTGTGGGGGCGTGGCGCCATGGTGGCTGGTGGGGAAAGCGAGCGCTCATGCTTGGGCTAGGATTTCGGTGGAGGGCAATGCAGTGTTTTCGCCGCCGCCGTCATTGGTGGTAAGCACGAGAGTTTGGGGAAGCAACGGGCGGCGGAAAGGCGAGGGTTTAAGGCAGGAGTGGAGTTGGGGACGAGGGCTTAACCGGTCACCGGTGGCTAACCTGGCTTTTGTGCCTTATGGGGTTGAATAGAGTCTGGGCCGAGCTTCTCCCTGATTGTAAATTGGGTTGAATTGCTCCTATATATTTGTCTACATTTGTTGGGCCCTCATCCTGTGACTGAAAATGGGGCAGTTACACTCAATGGCCGACCGAAGTTTAGGATAGCAACGAATGAGGATAGATGATGGATCAAAAAATTCCCACAACAATTATTGACCAAACAAAATAATTCAGATGGGTGAAATAATCTTGATTGATCAACCAAACGCAAGCAAGTAGCATCGATATTAATGATAGAGAGACCGGCTTACAATTGGATGCAATCCAAACCCTAATAAGATTCTTCCACATTTGCTTCCGAGGAACACCATTAGAAGATAGGGAAATTCAAGAATTCTAGAGAAACGCACCCAGGAAATATTTCCTGATCACATACTCAATCTCGATCCAATCTAGAATGGTAGCTATCACAATGACAAAGATGATGGTAGCGCCACCCTTCGCTTGGGAGTAGACCCTCGACCACCCTTTGATTGGGAGCAGACCCTCGACCAAAACACACTGTAAACAAAATCCAATATGAATAACTTGAGGAGTCATGGTCTCATCACACATGGACTGCTCAACAACATACATGGAAAAGTAATGCTTGCAACGAGTGCGCCAAAGGCATGGGTTTTTGCCGTCAAACTTGGGGAAATCAAGTTTAGGCAAGTGACCAGTGGGCTAGGTGATATGTTTGGGACATGGTGGGTGGCAAAGGTGGAGCAGGAGGATGAACATGGATGCATGGAAGAGTATTGGGAGGAATCATACCATTGACCGGGACATGAGTTGTGGGCGTCAAGGACCCAAACTCAAGATCATGTGTAGTCTGGTTGATGCGGTGCCCACTGGGCCCAGTGGTGGTTAGTCCAGTAGATGAGCACGTGACTGCTATGGTTGGAAGCGAAAGGAGGTCAGGCTAGTGTGATGATGTGTTAAGCATGGCGCAATCCCAGTGCTTGGTGACCTTTTGGACTTTGAGGCAGAGGTCATCGACGAGGCCTTTGAGCTTGGGGCGTTGAAAGCTCTAATTTGGTTTTGGATAATTGATGAAACCCTAGGTACTAACCTTTGGCTCTAAGTGAATATGAGATAGGTTAGTACACACCAAGTGGTGGAGCAAGATGAAGTCCATGAAGGTGATGATGGACATGTGATGATGGTGATCAAGCGCCAAACTTAGAAAAGAAGAAAGAGAAAAATAAAATGGGCTCAAGGCAAATGTATAATTGATAGGGCCATTTTGTTTTGTCACTCAAGGCGTGTGAGTGGTGTTGATGCAAAAGTGGATCTGCAAACATAAAGGGCTAATACCCGAATCGATATCCAAGGCGTGCCAGTCGATTTGACCTGTTAATCGACAAGGATAAAGATACGAGCACTTTGGTCCTGACAACAGCGATACACCCGGAAGTCACGGCCAAGAGGTACTCATGTGGAACTCGAGGATTGCCGAAGGTCGCACTAAAGCGATGCAGCTCACCGAATCAATGAGAACTCGTAAAGAGAAAATAATGCAAATTGACAAAGTCGCCGAAAAGTAAGTAGATGCAAATGGGAGTAAAAATTGGTTTTGATATTGATTGATATATTTAATTACATTGCCCCTCACTCCATATTGATACCCTGATCTAAAGAGACACAACCAAACACAACTAGGACACCAAGCCCATATCTAAGGAAACACGTGACTCTTACATGAATCATACTCTAACAAATATAGAAAAGGAAATCAACTCCTATCTATTTCCCTGTCCGCCTCAATTACGATGGAAATCTCACCGTCCTCCTTCCCATCGACATACCCCCTGTTTCATTGGCAATAGTCTTCAAGTCTTCCCTCATCAGCATACTCTTTGTTTCATCGGCAGTAGTCCTCAAGTCTTGCTTCATCGGCATACTCCCTGTTTCATCGGCAGTAGTCTTCAAGCCTCCCTTCATCGGCATCACCAGCTATCGGCAACCATCTTTACAAGCTGGCTTTCATCGGCTATCAAAGTATACAGTAACTTTCCCCTTGCCGATTAGTCCACTCCGATCATTTTAACACATGCAAAAAACGGTGTCAACACATGCCCCCCAATTTCGGAGTATAAAACCATTAATGCTCCGAAATTTACTCCAGATTACCGTAACTCATTCTCCAAGCCAAAACCTGATCTGTTATCAAATCCAATCAAATCTAATCCTGATTCACGTACTTCAGTAAATATCGCACAATCGCCAACCACTCTTGCCTTGATTATGGTTAAGATACCAAAACAATAACCCATCGGCAAGATCTTAACATGATAATGCTGTCATTTTCAGAATTAAAATATCCTGTACCGATATCTCTTCCAAGTCATGATTACTTGCCATCAACCCATCTGTACAATCCCCTGATTATCGTGCGAACAGTTACCATATCCATCTGAACCACTTTGACCTACATGCGCGCGGCATAGAGATAAGTCCAAAATACCCCTACTCCAAGCGGCTTATAAATAGATTCCTCCGGAACACTCGTCTTCTACCCTCATACTCCAATCTTTGACATTTTCTCTTTCCGGCGGCGATTCTGATGAACCACTGCATGACCTCAACCAACAAGAACCCTTCTCCAGTGTTACCTCAAGTCTCCGGCTCGTGCTCTCATCTTCCTCAAGATAATGGCAATCAACTTCGACGTCCCCGTGGTTCGCTCCACTTCCATTACCTTTACTTTGATTCCCCTAGTTTTTGCAAATCCATACAGTTGGTGAATTTTCCTTTCTTTTGTTCTCCAGATCCTTCAAACTTAGGAACTACGCAACAAATTAGTTATTCCAACCGATCAGCCGCATGTCCAATGCCTAGGACCAATGGGCAACCCAGATCCAACCGATCTGATTAATGCAGAGGTTAACAGAATCCCCTTTAGAGCCCAAAATTTCTCTCTAAATTTATGGAAAGACACATTCCGATCTTGGCCCAAAACCACCAAAGGGTGGAAAGATTGGTACTTGAGGGTTAATAGATCGATGCAAGTATACTGGGCAGAACGGAAGTTAGACCAATGCATTAGGTTATCTATTGCCGATATGCAGAAGAATGAATCGATGATGATTGCAGCTGCTTACTTCTGGTCAGACACAACAAACACTTTTATGTTTGGACATGGCCCAGCTACTCCTACACTTGCCGATGTCCACATGCTCACTGGCTTGGATATTTCAACTGCCGATGAAGGCTCCATTTATGGTAGAAAATCTAAATATGGGGTGAATACCCGCAACATCGGCGGTTGGACGGGATACATTCAAGAATACCAGAAGACTAGGACACTTAACCAGAGGGAACATGCCACATTCTTGAATATGTGGTTAGAAAAATTTATCTTCTATGGTCGATCAGTAGGACCAACCAACGCCTTCCTCCCCGCAGCTGAACTTTTGGCTAATGGTGTAAGGTTTCCTCTTGGCCGATACCTTCTGAGCTCCACTTATCATCTTCTTCATCAAGTGTCTCAGAAACTTCTGCTTGGCGAACCCATCGGCAACCTAGGAGGCCCGTGGTGGTTTATCAACATGTGGCTGAATGCCCATATGCACAAACGTTTGCAATGGGACTTTTTTGCTCAACAATTCCCACGAGAAATTGCTGAAGACCATGTGCTTGGGGATGATGAATCGGCAACACGCTCACCCCTCAATTTTGGTGAAGCCATAATTGTCCTTCCTGGAACAGAGGCCAATGAAGACCAGATCAGCAGATTCTTCCAAAACTTCTACAATGGTCTTTCTTGTGATCATAGGGCCTGGGTACCTTATATTGACGAGGAAAACAGATTTCCCCTTCTTTTCAACTTTGCCGATGACACCCTGAATCAGGATAAGGAACTCATGATGGCCATCATTACTCCCAGGGCAATTCTAGTAAATACATTTGGTAGCAGGAAAAATACCAACATTTCATATGAATTTTACAACCCATCGGTAGTATCCCATCAATTGGCTTTTGGGCAACTGCCAATCAAACTTTGCTTTGCTGATATGATCAAACCCAGGGAAACAATCACCTGTGGAACAGATTGGAACAAGGTAGTACAACTCTCCCCCGATGCCGATACCACAGATGTTGATATATCCACCTGGACGCCAGTATCCTTCATCACCGAGTCATACAAGCAATGGTGGCGAGAGTGGAAGGAACAACTGTTTGCAACTTCTGCTCACACATATCGGCACATGATCGACCCTGAATATGCCATCCCTGACGACGCAGTAAGTTTCTTTTAACTCCTTTTTGCTTTTTCCCTACATATATCAGTAACTGACTCTCTTATGACAGGTTAACAACCCAGCACCATCGGTGAGCAAAAGTGGGAAACCCTTCGATCTTCAGCCTATTTCCCCGATATCACCGATCGGCTACAATGCCCCACCTTAACTGCTTTGACCCACCAGAAGATCCGTACCAAGACCATCACCTCTAAGTCCAAATTGGCTACAGCTAGGGCCACTCCATCGGCTGCTGCTACAACCTTGGTCAAGGCATTCAAGGTAACAACCTTGTTTATTTCTACTTATACCGATTACAAACTGTATTAACATTAATCATCAAGGGGTAAGAGCTGCCACTGGATCGTCATCGGTAATTCCTCTGATATCAAGCACCACTTCTTTTGACAAACCTTCAGAGGTATTCTCTTGACTTCTCATTTTATCCGTTAAATATCATACCTTACACTTGTTTTGCAGCAACAATTGGGTACATCGGCAAGCGTACCAGACGTCCAAGCTTCACAACCAACAAGTGCCGATGCCCCCCAGCCAATCATTGCCGATGCCCAAGCAAAGCGCAAAGCTTTAACAGATGCCGAGGCACAGCCAAAACGACAAAGGTCCATGCCGATTCCTACATCTGCCCCAATGTCATCGGTCATCATACCTCAAGAGCCAACCACTGATGAAGTCACAGAGGACATCCCATCGGCAAGCTCAGCCGATCCCTCACACGGCACACTCCAGGTTGTTTCTTCTAGTCAAGCATAGGAAATTGCCTTGAAACAGGTAAACCGATTAACCTAGCTGATTTACAATATTCATACTTAAAGATGGCAACGGGGAATTCCCTGTCGGAGGTTGCCTCCCCATCCCCGTCCCCACGGGGAGAAAAAATCCCCGTCCCCGTCCCCGCCAAAGCTCACGGGGACGATTTCTCCCCCATCCCCGCCCCCGCGAGGGGAAAAATCCCCATCGAGGATCCCCGTCCCCGCATTTGTTCATCACCATTCAGGTTAATTCATCATCATTCACATGAGTTCATTGACACAATATTAGAGTACACCACGAATCACAATCCAAAAATAGCTAAATAGCAAGAAGCAGGATATTAATCATCACAAAGGTGTAGAACTAGGGTTATTGCTGTTATATATACTCAGAAGACATTGGGCCTTCATGGGCTGGTTGGGCCATTAGGAAAGAGAGCAAAGCCTGTATATAAACGGGGCGGGGATGCGGGTATCGGGGACGGGGAATGCTCCCCCAGACCCGTCCTCGCCAAACCCGACGGGGGACGTTTTCTCCCCGTTTAGATCCCCATAGGGGCATATTTGACTCCATCCCCGTCCCCTAATAGGGGAATTCCCCACGGGGAATCGGGGATCGGGTCCGCGTTGCCATCTTTATTCATACTTATCCTTAACCGACCTCCTTTTCTTTCTCTCAGGAACAAGACTCCCCAAACAGCCTATTCTCCTTCGCTATTGACATCTCTGACGATGATGGAGAGGAAACAAGTTCTTCCCTTGCACTGGGAACAATATTGGCAGAAACTAAGTCCAGGTTGGAAGCTCTCCTAAACTTGCTACAGCAGGATACCGCCCAACTGGTAGATGACTCGAACCCCGCAAAGGCAATTTTCAAAACAATCCGTGGCCAGGTCCCTACCGATGTTGAAGAAGTACTCTTCCCAGCAGCCCATTTAGAGAGTCGCCAACTACAATATCAACGGGCTGCTCAACGTATTGCCAATAGAGCAGCTCAGGCTCAACTCAAAGAAGAGATGCTACAACTAAAACAAATTGCCGATGAGAAGCACAAGGGCATCGGCAACTTGCAGACTTCGGGTGCTGAACTTAAGCAGAAAATCTTGGATTTATCAGCAAGGAAGATGGCTCTATTGGCTGAATTGAAGGAAATCGATGCAGCCTTAACTCATGCTCAACAAGAAGAAAGCCAGCTACCCAATGCCATCAAAACCCTTCAGCAAGAAAGAGATATCCAGGCTCGCAAAGCTTTGACCATGAAGAAAAAACTCAAGCCTGTGGAGGGTACTGCCGATGATGATATCAAAGAAATGGAGGAAGCCGAGCAGATTCGCCTGCGTGCGATATTAGCTATCCAATCCTTGTTGAACTTGTAATCTTGTTTATTGTATCGGCACTTTATGAGACATTGACATCCTTGCATAATTCTAGCCGATAGGACTGTTATCGGCACTTATACTTTTATGCATCCATCCAGATACTAGGGTAATATTTCTTTAAATATTTTCCATTTAATGCTCTAGAAAACACAACCCCTTCAAGGGTTTCTAGAATATATGCGTTACCAGGAACAGACTGATTTATCCGATATGGACCTTCCCAATTAGGAGACCACTTTCCAAACTTTGAACTTTTAGTCCTAATCGGTAAAACCAATTTCTAGACCAGATCTCTATTGGCAAACTCCTTTATCTTCACCTTCTTGTCATACCATCTGGCTACTCTTTTCTTATTTTCTTCGATGCTAACTAAAGCCCTTAACCGATGACCCGCCACATCTTCCAACTCATCCTTCATAAGAGTATTATAATCATCGGCTGTCAGCTGATCTTGAGAATGTATTCGCCTAGAGCCAACTTTAATTTCCCAAGGCAATACTGCATCGTGTCCATATACTAACTGATAAGGCGTTACTTTGGTTGCACCATGACATGACATCCGATATGACCACAAGGCTTCATTTAATACTGTATGCCACCTCCTAGGATTTTCTTCAATTTTGCGCTTAATGAGTTTGATGATCCCTTTGTTAGAAGCCTCAGCTTGACCATTAGCTTGAGCATAAAATGGAGAAGAATTTAAAACTTTAATTCCCATACCTACAGCAAACTCATCAAATTCTCCTGATGTAAACATAGTGCCCTGATCGGTAGTGATAGTCTGAGGAATACCAAATCGGTAAACAATATGCTCTTTCACAAAATCAATCATATTAACCGATGTCACCTTTTTTAAAGGAATTGCCTCAACCCATTTTGTGAAATAATTGGTAGCAACTAGAATAAATTTATGTCCCTTACTCGATAGTGGATAAATCTGACCAATGAGATCAATAGCCCATCCCCGGAACGGCCACGGTTTGATTATAGGGTTCATAGCCGATGCAGGCGCTCTTTGAATATTACCAAACTTTTGACATCCCTGACATCCTTTAAAATATTTAAAACAATCTTCAAGAATAGTCGGCCAATAGTATCCATTCCTTCTGATCATCCACTTCATCTTGAAAGCCGATTGATGTGCACCACACACTCCTTCATGAATTTCACCCATCAAAGTTTTCGATTCATCACTGCCAACACATCTGAGTAAAACTCCATCTATAGTTCGATAATATAATTCATCATTGAGGAGCACATACTTAGTAGCTTGGAACCTTATACGTCTCTCAACCTTTCTATATGGATCCTTTAAATAATCGACAACCTCCTTCCTCCAGTCATTGGTATCAACTGCCGATGTTAGCACTTCCTGAATAGGCTGATACCCTGAAGCATGCTGAGCTAGTCGATTAGCTTCCTCATTATGCAACCGAGAGATATGTTCAAGACGAAAATCTCTAAATCCTTTCAACAATTGCAAACATCTTTCATAATACAAAATCAAAGCTTCACTTCGACATTCATAAATTCCAGCCAATTGATTTATAACTAGCATAGAATCACCAAAGATTTCAACAGCATCGGCACATATCTCCTTCAGTAATTCTAACCCTTTTATCAAGGCTTGGTATTCAGCCTGATTATTTGTCGATGTAGCAACAATCGGTAATGAAAACTCATATTTCCTTCCTTGAGGTGAAATCAACACAATGCCGATACCTACTCCTTCACCGCATGTGGAACCATCGAAGAAAAGTGTCCAAGGGGCAATCTCCAGAGAGTCCACTGTATTACAATGCTGAGTAACGAAATCAGCCATAACTTGCCCCTTAACTGCCTTGGTCGATTCATAACGTAGTTCAAATTCTGATAATGCTAAAATCTACTTGCCGATTCTACCACTTAATATCGACATTGATAGCATGTACTTGACTACGTCGTCTTTGCATATGACCGTACATTCAGCAGATAACAAATAATGTCTCAATTTGACACAAGAAAAGTATAAACATAGACATAATTTTTCGACGGCCGAATACCTTGTCTCAGCATCCACTAATCTTCTGCTCAGATAATAAATAACACGTTTTTTCCCTTCAAATTCTTGAATAAGAGCTGAACCAATAACAATATCATCAGCTGACAAATACAACCTGAAAGGCTTCCCGTGTTGAGGTGGAACTAGCACTGGAGGATTTGTTAAATATTTCTTAATTTCATCGAGGGCTAACTGCTGCTCAGCTCCCCATACAAATTCCTAATCGGCCTTCAATTTAAGTAATGAACTGAAAGCCTTGATCTTACCCGATAGATTAGATATGAATCTTCTAATGAAATTAATCTTACCGATCAAAGATTGCAATTCAGTCTTATTGGTAGGAGCAACCACCTTGTTAATTGCATCAATAGACTTCCTACTGATTTCGATGCCCCGCTGATGCACCATAAAACCCAAGAATTGACCTGTCGATACACCAAATGCACATTTATTAGGATTCATCTTCAATCCATGCTTCCTTGTACACTCCAGTATCTTTCGTAGATCGGCTAGATGTTTTGTGATATCTCCAGACTTAATCACCACATCATCAATGTAGATATCCACTAATGTACCGATGTATTCATGAAAAATAAAGTTCATAGCTCTCTGATAAGTAGCACCGGCATTTTTCAAGCCAAACGTCATGACTACCCACTCAAACAACCCTACATGACCTGGACATCTGAAAGCAGTCTTGGGAATATCTTCTTCAGCCATGAATATTTGATTGTAGCTTGCATTACCATCCATAAAGCTGATAATTTGATGTCCGGCTGCAGCATCAATCAATAAATCAGCAATCGGCATTGGATAGCCATCCATCGGTGTGGCTTTGTTGAGATTCCTGAAATCAATACAAACACAAAGTTTTCCATTTTTCTTATAAACAGGAACCACATTAGAGATCCACTCTGCATATCGACACTGCCGAATAAACTTTGCCTCAATTAATTTAGTTATTTTGGCCTTAATATCAGGAAGTATATTAGGGTTGCATCGGCGCGCTGGCTGCTGATGTGGCCGAAATCCAGATTTGATAGGTAACCGATGTTCAACTACCAATCGGTCTAATCCAGGCATCTCAGTATAATCCCAAGCAAAACAATCTTTATACTCCTTTAACACATCAATTATTTGCTGCTTACACTTGGAATCTAACTTAGCACTAATAAAAGTAGGTCTTGGCCTATTGCCATCACCGATATCTACTTCTACTAAATCATCTGCCGATGTGAACCCTTGACCTAATTTTCCATCATCGGCAAACCTATCCATTAAAATTCTTCTTCAGAACCGACTGCTTGGATCGGTGGAATTTCATAATCAGCAACTCTAAGGAACTCTTTTCCCAAGCTTCTCCTGATATGCATTTAGTTCGCTCATAAGTATCTGATTCTGCCGATGCGATGATATAAGAAGAATCACCAGGGACAACCTCAATCTTATCCCCAATCCACTGTACGAGGCATTGATGCATTGTAGAAGGAACACAATAATTAGCATGAATCCAATCCCTCCCTAGAAGCAGATTATATGCACCCTTGCCGTTAATAACAAAGAACGTTGTCGGTAAGGTTTTGCTGCCGATGGTCAATTCAACACATACTGCCCCTTTAGCCGGTGACACATTGCCTTCAAAATCTTTTAGCATCATATCGGTTTTGGTCAAGTCTTGATCTCCCTTACTAGGTTTCCGATACATCACATAAGGCATAATATTAATCGTAGCCCCTCCATCAATAAGTACCTTAGACACAGGCTGCCCATCAACTCTGCCCTTCACAAACAAAGCCTTAAGATGCTGTCTCTCGTCATCGGTAGGTTTCTCAAAAACAGCCATCATTGGATCTATTGTCAACTGAGCTACTTGATCAAAGAGAACAACTTCTTCCTCATTATCAGATAGTGCCAAAAATTCCATCGGCAACATGAATACCATATTAACATCTGCCGATGGACCCTTATTTTTGTGTTTTACCTGTCACTGCTGATGACCGGACCTCTCATTGGAGGAATTTTCCTCTTGGTATAAATCCTCCTAACGCTCACGTTGCATCCTCCTTCTCTGTGTCTTTGTTAGACCCTCCGGGCACCATCGAGGAAACTTAGTTTTCCAAACCGGCTGATAACAGGTCCTAGTCGATTCTACACGGCGTATATTAGGGTCCCTGTAGAATATTTCCTCATCGGGAACTCTTGCATTTGCCATTTCCTCAAGCTCCTCTTGATTCCTTGGAAAATATCCAGCGCGTTTACCAAGCCTTTCATGTACACTAAGTCTGCCCCCCAGCCGATCATGCACTGATGCTCTGCTTCTGATCAGCTCATTGATAAATAAACCCTGATTGCCAGGTTGAAATCTTCTTTCTGACCGATTGACCCCATAATAACCATTGCACTCAGGGCAATTTTCAATAGTTGGCAATTTAATACCTTCTTCCCAGCAATGGATAAAAAACGGGCACCTCTAATGATCTTTATGCCGATGCCACTCTTCTCGACGTCTTTCTTCTTGCTGTTGTCGATATCGATCATTACGCTGACGCCAACCCTCCTGCTGCCTTTGATGAGTAATCACAATGCCAGGTTGAGGAGGTTTTTGGAACTACTGCTTTCTCCCAGCAAACCCTTACTTTTTGCATCATCGGTAGTTATCCGATGTTGGGGATCCACTGATGCGTTTTTCTCAGCAGCCTCGGACGTCAATACCTTGGTCTTCCCTTTGGCCTCCAACGTATTTGCTGGAAAAGGGTGTTGATCAATTTTCATCGGCCTTTGGGCATTGGAAGTACCAAACTTAATTCTCCCAGATTCAATAGCCGATTGTAACTGTTGCCTGAACACCTTGCACTCATTTGTACTGTGTAAAGTTGCATTGTGCCATTTGCAGTACAAGATCTTCTTCAACTCTTCTGCTGATGGGATCACATGATTAGGTGACAGCTTAATTTGGCCCTCTTGAAGCAGAAGATCAAATATTTTGTCAGCCTTGGTGATATCAAAGGTAAACTTTTCTGGCTCTTTTTGACTAAAGGGACAAGATATCGGCTTTTTATTCTTAACCCACTCAGCTAAGCCGATAACTGGTTCTTCATCAGAATCAGAATCTCCTACTTCTTCAACAAATGATACCTTTTTACTCCAATTCTTTTTAGGTTCAAAAACCCTAGTATCTTGATCAGAGATCCTTTGCACAAGATGACTGAGGCTTTCAAACTCCTGAGAAGTATATCTGTCTTTAAGATGTGACAATAACCCTTGGAAAGCCAGATTGGCAAGCTGTCGATCATCCAGCACTAGACTGTAGCACTTATTTTTTACATCTCGTAGTATTTGCACAAAGCTCTCTACCGATTCGTCATTGCGCTATCTCAATCTTACTAAATCGGTAAGCTTCTTTTCATGGATTCCAGCAAAGAAATACTTATGAAATTGTTTTTCTAGATCAGCCCAGGTAATAATAGAATTTGGTGGTAATGAAATGAACCACGTAAACACCGATCCAGACAAAGATGATGAAAATAATCGAACTCTTAATTCATCTCTGCTAGCTGCCTCTCCACATTGAATAATGAAGCGATTGACGTGTTCCATTGTTGATGTATCATCCTGCCCGGAGAATTTAGTGAAATCTGGTACCTTGTACCAATTTGGGAGAGGAATTAAATCATATGCAGGAGGATATGGAGTCCGATAAGAATAAGTATTGACCTTGGGCTTTATCCCAAACTGATCCTTCATAATTTCTGCTATCCTATCGGCCCAAAAAGCATCAGCTTCCTGCTGATGAACTGGCTAAATTTCTACAGGAGGTACCTGCTGATATCCTTCCACATATCTTTATGGCCCACGATCTCCAGCAATCGGCATATTTGCCGTTACTTGTGGTCCATTAACCTGTTGGAAAGGATTCATTGGCTGAGCTACCGATGCTTGATTCTGGACACCAGCTTGCATATAACCTTGTTGAATCCCTGCAATCTATTGATTTTGCTGAACTGTATGTTGAACAGGTAACTGTCCTGACCAACCATTATTAGAACCCATCGGTACAAAACTTACCGATGGCTGGTAATTTGCTGACATTGTTGGATAATTATAACCAGCTTGAGGCATAAACTGAACCCCAGTTTGACTCATAACAGGGGCTTTCTGCTGCATCGGCAGTAAGCTTGCCGGTGGATTTGAACTGGGCGTTTGAACCAAAGGCATCTGGAAACCCCCTGGAGTTGGTTGCACAGTAGTTGCTGTGGCATATTGAGGCACTTGGGCCATCGGCGAAACAGCCGATGGTATAGGAGCTTTTCCTACTGCATCAAACACTTGAGGTAATCTAGGATTGAAAGCAGATGACTCCAGAGGCATACCATATCCCCACCAATTAGTAGGAATCTGGCTATTCTGAGACACAGGGCCTGACATAGCTGATGCTGATAGATCTATACTAAGCTGAATTCGTCCTCCTAGTAGTACCGGATCTGATCGTATCGGTGTAGATTGAATATTAGGTAAGCCTGCCGATACTGGAGAAGAAGTAACTTCTGTACCCACAACGGCCGAGGGAGCCGATGAAGTATTAACAGATGTCGGCTCTGGTTGGTGATAGGCAGGCCCAACATAATGCGGTGATGCTTGTCCTTCCTTGAGAGTTCGAACCACAGCATTATGAACAGTATTGGACAACACATTGGAATGATTAATCAAAGCATGATTTACTACAGAATTAACCATCTCTTGAAGTTTACCAGGATTGGAGTCAAAGGTAACCTACCGAGGCAACGGCAAATCTTGCTTCTGGATGACTTGTCCACTCTTGTTTAGGCTAAACGATTTCAGACAAAGCTGCCTGTATTCTTCTACGGCCTTTTCCATAGCCTGCCTCTGTTCTTCCTTAAGATCTTCTTCTGATACCGCGATAATGTTCCCCACATCGATCTCAGAATTGAACATATTGATCGGATTGATTGGTCCCACAGGGCGTGCCAAAAGATGTGTTGATGCAAAAGTGGATCTGCAAACACAAAGGGCTAATACCCGAATTGATATCCAAGGCATGCCAGTCGATTTGACCTGTTAATCGACAAGGATGAAGATACGAGCACTTTGGTCCTGACAATAGCGATACGCTCGGAAGTCACAGCCAAGAGGTACTCACACGGAACTCGAGGATCGCCAAAGGTCGCACTGAAGCGATGCAGCTCGCCGAATCAATGAGAACTCATAAAGAGAAAATAATGCAAATTGACGAAGTCGCCGAAAAGTAAGTAGATGCAAATGGGAGTAAAAATTGGTTTTGATATTGATTGATATATTTAATTACATTGCCTCTCACTCCATATTTATACCCTGATCTAAAGAGACACAACCAAATACAACTAGGACACCAAGCCCATATCTAAGGAAACACGTGACTCTTACATGAATCATACTCTAACAAATATAGAAAAGGAAATCAACTCCTATCTATTTCCCTGTCCGCCTCAATTACGATGGAAATCTCACCGTCCTCCTTCCCATCGGCATACCCCCTGTTTCATTGGCAATAGTCTTCAAGTCTTCCCTCATCAGCATACTCCTTGTTTCATCGGCAGTAGTCCTCAAGTCTTCCTTCATCAGCATACTCCCTGTTTCATCGGCAGTAGTCTTCAAGCCTCCCTTCATCGGCATCACCAGCTATCGGCAACCATCTTTACAAGCTGGCTTTCATCGGCTATCAAAGTATACAGTAACTTTCCCCTTGCCGATTAGTCCACTCCGATCATTTTAACACGTGCAAAAAACGGTGTCAACAAGTGGATTTAGGATAGGTAGCCGTACTATCAATAGGAGATAATCTCGGTTAAAATGGTTGTCAAGTGCCACTAGGTGAAGTGATTCATGCATATGCATTAGGACCTAGTGTACTAACAATTAACCCTTGGAAAATACTTAAAAAATACTAACACACTTGCACATGGTGGTGTACACTTGGTGGTGTTAGTATATTTGCAAAAATAGTGAAAAAGGAAAGAAATAACATATAAAAAGGTGAAAATAGTGGTGCTATCTCTCAACAAGAAATTCTTGTTGAGGAATAGTAAGGGTGTAGTAAGAGAGATGACACTCAACCAGCAATTCCCATTTGTGTACAAGAAATTCTGGTTGAGGAATAATGCTTGAAAGAGACTTGTAGACTTTGGACTCTAGGCATGGTCTCCGAACCTGGGGACACGTGGGTCCAGCCTTGCACCGCGATAGAGCCAGCGTAGGCGTGTATGACTCCAGACCATGGAGTGTCGCATCCTCGGACCAATGTTGCTGGGTCCGGCTTGAGTCGTAGGCGGGCGATGCTACGAGCGCATGTGTTGGCGGTCACTAACGATCAAATTCAACCGCCAATTACTATCCAAAACAGGAGAAATTAAGCAAACTTGTACACATATGCTTTTATGTTGACATAGTTCCACTTGTATTAGAAGAAATATATTTTGCAGGACTTATATTGGAATACAATGGAATTATAGTTGAAATACGCCATCAGAGAAAGCATAATGTAGTTCATACACCAAGGAGTCAAGCAAAGGCCCATCCAACCACCAAATTTGGGTCGGGCACTGACGTAGAAGAGGTCCAGGCCCAGCCAAGAGCCCACTAGAGCAAGGCGGTGATGAGCAGGGCCAGCTAGGGTGTGGCCGCACCCTAGGTGCGCTCGCACCCCAGGTGCGCTCGCACCCCCACCACCGCCTCTTGGGTCCACACTCCTCCGGTGGTTGCATGCCGCCATGCATAGGCGGTCCATGATTGTTTCCTAATTTTCCAGCGTTGAACCGACCATGCTTCACTATATAAGAAGAGGAGGAGCTCACCTTCACACACACACACCATCATTTGGAGTTACACCTCACCTCTCTACTCGTACTTTTTTTAGTTATTAGCTTTAGTAGTATTTGAGAGCAAGGCAAGAGCTACTTGGAGAGCTTGTCTCCTTGGAAGAAAGAGCAACTTTGGTATGAATAATACTATGAAGGGTTCTTCCATAGTCATGCTCTCATATCATTTATATAGTAGTGCATATGAACTAGAGTATAGTTGTCATGTTATAATCATGATATATGAACTAGCATATAGTTTGTGTGTTATGATCTTAACATGTTCGACTTTAAGCTTAATCATTCATATGACTTGTATGAGTAGAAGTAGAGCTAGGGTTGGGGTGACGGTTCATTGTTCCTTCAGGTTTGCCCATATTCTTGTTTGTCAATCTGTAGGGTTGGAGTCCTAGGGGATATGGGTAGTTTCCTTGTACACAGGCTTGGTGCTTGGGTGCACGAGAACCTTCAGATATGACGGTATCCCACGGTTGAGGTGTAGGCGGCAGGAACACTCTTTTATTCTTTGATTTTCCTTTTATCCTTGAGGTTGGCCCAGATGTGTGTCCACTATCCATGATATACCATTTTTAACCCTATCATGAACTATGGTCCATTATGCAAGTATGTAATCTTGATCATGCTCATGCTAGACTTTGCATACCTTGCCCTCTTTTGGGAAAATTTAAATAACGATACCATAAATACTTCTGGGTGAAATGCTACAACGATAGATCTGTATGCTTGCTGATATTATCTGTAATCTTTAAGGACTATTGTAGTTGGTGTCTCTTGCCGGTGTTGCTAAGATTAACTCAATCTTAGTAATGGTGTTAAGAAATACCAATAGGTATTTCTGGTGTCGTTACCAGTGATGGACTTAAAACCACCTCACTTGGTGATTGCACTAAGAAATGCCAACAGCGTGCTTCGGACCAGGGAAGCAGCGTGGGTCCATTTTTGGCCCCTGCGGATCTAAACGAATAGGACAGGAGTGAAAGGGCGATGTGGCTCTCCCTGCAAGGCACGCTATGGAACTAGACCGAGGGGGTCGGTCCGGATGCTAGGTCCAGACTAGGTCCAGATCTGATTTCTCTCTCTAGAACCTCTCTGCACACATCCAGACCCTGAGGAGAGGTGGTCTAGACCATGGTCTGGATCTAGGTTCCGAAGCTATGGGCTCGAAAAATTGTGACCGTTGGGATCTAACGAAAGAAATTGAACGGGTGACACATGGAGACATACTAGGGTCTAGACCTTCACTGTGTAAATGGTCCAAAACCATGGTCTAGAGCCTGAGTCTAGACCTCCCCAAGGGCATAACGGTTATAATTTGTTGAGGGCTCTATAAATAGAGCTTGATCAGTTTTGGCTCACTCTCTTGGTGATTCTTACTTGTGATAGCATCCTTTGAGCTGAGTCAAACCTCTCCCACTCATTCTCTTGCTTGGTTGTGCATCCTAAGTGAGTTGGGAGTGATCCAAAGTGCATTTTACATCTAGTGGCTCTTGGGGATCGATTTGCTATGGTTTTCTTGTTACTCTTGGCTTTTACTGATGCCTAGATGTCTTGGAGCAGCGGAGGAGTGTTGGCAAGAGTTGGAGTTTGTTCTTGGACACCTCCCAGTGATTTGTGAGGGGTTCTTGTGCCTTCCCCATGGGAGATCACGAAAGGCAACTCTAGTGGATTGCTTGTAGCTTGTGGATCCCCATCTTGTGTTGGTTGTGCGGCACCTAATTACGGGTTAGGCGTGTGATGCCTATTAGCGTGTGAACCTCCAAGTGGGTGAATCGCTACAATGGGGACGTAGCTTGCCGGTAAGCAAGTGAACCTCGGAGGAAAAATCTTGTGTCATGTTGTCTCCGAGGATTTCTTTGGTATTCATTGTGATTGATCTCTTGCCTGGCTCAGTACATTCATTCCTAGCACTTGTATTTACTTTCTTACTTGCTTGTGTAGTGCTAGTTGTAGCTAGTGAGTAGTGTAGCTTAATTAGTGTAATTAGCTTGCTAGGTTGCTCACTAGTGGTAGAAGTAGTGACTTAGCCTTTGTGTGATACATAGAGATCATAGCATACTAGATTTATGGATAGGTGGCTTGCAACGCTTGTAGTGCTAACACAAAACTTGCTTCGCCATTTAGTTGACTAACAATTTGTTTTAGTATTGTTGTAGAATTTTTATAGGCTATTTACCCCCTCTAGCCATTTAGGATCTTTCAGGCGCTAGGCGTTGATGTCCTTCTCTATGTTCTCGAGCACAGTCACCCTAGCATTGTGCTCGTCGGTGATGTGTTCGGTATGGATGGACTCAAGTTCTGAGAAGCACTAGGCGATGGAGGTGTCAAAATCGATTCAGGGCAACTCTAAGTGAGAGGCTCTTGTCGACGTTAGGGTTGATGGATGGTGGGTGAGACGACTCGAGTTCATGGAGATGGCTATTTGAAAGCCCTAGTTTGGTTTTGGATAATTGATGAAACCTAGGACTAACCTTTGATCTAAGTGTGTGAATTAGATGAGGTAGTCCATTCCAAGTGGTGAAGCTAGATGATGGTCATGGTGAAGGTGATGACCACAAAAGAGATAATCAAGTGCTCCACATTTGGAAAAGAAGAAAGAGAAAAACAAAAATGGGCTCAAGGCAAAGGTATAATAATAGGAGCCATTTTTGGTTTGCACTCAAGACACTATAGAGGGTGTGAGTGATTTAGGATCGAAAGCCATACTATAAAGAGGGAAAATCTTGTAGGTTTCCAAGGAAACACGTCGGCGTTGGCACGTAGGAAGGAGACAAACGTGCTTTCCTATTTGGGGTCAAGGTGAGCCCCAATCTTCATGGTCTTGGAGGGATCGTCGAGGCCAAGGCCAACCTCCTTGACTTCCTTTGACTTGGTGGAGGCGTGGGAAGGCTCCAGCTCTAGGATCTCCATGTCTTTGGTAGGCACCGTCTTGGCTTCGGTGACCACGCTAGCCATCTGGATGGAGAGGTCGATAGCTTTGACGAGGGTGAGACTCTCTATCTCACAAGCGTAGGCGATGGTGAGGTTCGCCCGCAAAGCCAAGACTCCAGCAGGCGAAGGCATCTTCAGCACCAGATAGGTGTAGTGCGGCACAGCCATGAACTTGGCTAGAGCTGGCCGACCAAGTATGGCGTCGTAGGCGGTGTAAAAGTCGGCAACATAGAAGTTGATATGTTCAATGTGGTAGTTGCTTGCCGTGCCAAACTAAACTGGTAGGGTAATCTCTCCAAGCGGTTTGGAGGCCCTGCCTGGCACCACACCCCAAAAGGTGGAGTCAGAAGGTGTGAGATATGACAAACCGAGGCCTAGCTCTTTTAGGGCTCCGGCGAAGAGGAGATTTAGAGCGCTCCCACCGTCAACGAGCACTTTTCTAAAGAGCACCTTCTGTATGGTTGCGTCGAGGATGAGGGGAAAATGCCCTATGTAGGGAATATCTACCCACTGGTTGGCCCTGCTGAAGGTGATGGGGACCTCGGACCATGGGTGATAGATGGGGTTAGCAGTGGCATCTTCTATAGTGATGGAGAGCACCCGCCGTGCAGCGAGCTTCCGCTCTCTTCTGCTCTCAGTGGAGGCGAGGCCCCCGAAGATGGTGGTGACCACCTTATCGTGGTCCTAAAAGGCATTGTTGTTGCCCCCAGGTGGTCGGTGACCTCCAGCTCCATTGTTGGTGTCGTCGTCGAGCCTCTTGTCCTAGAACTCCTTAGCCAAACTAATGCAGTCCTTCATCTTGTGTTTGGTGTTCTTGTGAAGAGGGCACGGGCCATTGAGGATCTTTTGGTACTATTCATCATAGTTGCGCTTGGCGCGAGGTTGACTGACGACAGCGACGATGTGGTCTAGCTGGCGGCGGCGATTTTGGCCAGGCCTAGGTCCTCCTGTCCGATCATGGCCATTGTCGTGATGGTAGCTACAGTCGTCGGGTGGCGGTCGCTGTGGCGTCGGTCATTGAGGCAGTGGTCGCTATGGCGTCGGTCGTCGGGGCGGTCGTCATAGTGGTGAGATGGGCGATGAGTGCCTGCATCCTCATTGAAGCACACCTTGGCTTCCTCGGCATCGGTGTACTAGTTGGCCATAGTGATCATCTCACCGATGCCGGTGGGTGGCTTGTGGTTGAATTTGGAGCGAAGCTCGTGATGGTGGAGTCCTCGGATAAAGGCGGTGATGACCTTAGCTTCTGTGATATTGGGAATAGAGTTCCTCATCTCGAAGAAACGTCAGATGTAGCTATGGAGGAGCTCGGATGGCTTTTGGTTGATGCGGCTAAGATCATGCTTGGTGCCGAGTCGAGTACACGTGGCCATATAGTTGTCGGTGAAGACTTTCTTCAGCTCTTCCTAGGATCCGATGGAGTCCAACGCAAGGTTGGTAAACCAGCTCATGGCAGGTGGCATGAGCATGACAGGAGATAATTCACCATGACGCTGGTGTCTCCTCCGGCGGCATGGACAGCAGTGGCGTAAGCCTACAACCACTGTGTTGGGTTCATTTTTCCTTCGTAGGGCTCGACACCAGTGATCTTAAAACCATGGGGCCACCGAAGTGTTTGGAGTGCCCTTGTGAAAGCTGGAGGCCCCTTAGGGTTGTCAACACCATCATCTATAGCATTGCGGTCAGGGATAGGCTCGAGGGCTGAGTTTGGGTTGCCGTACTCCTGCCTGCTCATACTCTTGGCGGCGACGCACTTCGTCTTCATGGCGACCGACGTGACGTTGCTCGATACACCATCGCGCATCCTGAAGGTTGCTGAGGTGCACTCGAGCGTCCTATTTGACCTCCTAGTTGTGTTGGCGATGGTGTTCGGCTCGATGGCCCCTGGCTCCCCCCTAGAGAGGTAGTGACTGGTCAGCAAAATGACTTTGACTAGGGTGGCGATTGGATCTCGGTGCAGCTGATCGGTGAATCGTGCTCATAGAGCACGAAGGTCTCTGATCCTCATGAATCTCATTGTCCTAACAGTGAGCCGCTTTAAGCATGGAGGCGATCTTGGCGAGCTTGGGCATTTGAGGGAAACGAGCAAGCTCATTGGCGGCTACTACCAGATTGGCGCTTGGAGTCTTGAAGACGTCATGGCTGTCAACGCGGAGAAATTCTTCGTCGAGGTCGCGGTGGAGCGGGAGCGGTCTTCCTTGTGAATCGAGTCGATTATTTCGAGCAGCCTCAGCCCTCGCAATGGCTGCCTCATTTTTTCAGTGTTGCGCGTGGTTGACGTTCTGGTTCTCCCGAGCAATGCGCTCCTCCTCGGTTTCGCCATTCCGAGGAGGGCTATCGATGCTGACGTTGAAGGTCGCACCACCCCCGAAGGGTGGAAGGAGGAGTTGCTTGGAGAAGGTTTCGGCGAGGGTCTCCGTAGAGCCCTGAGACTTGGAGCCTAGAGTTTCTTTCGAGATGGTCTAGAGGGGCACCCTAGGGCACCGGCCTAAGTGTAGCATGTTGACATCTAGCGGAAGCTGGACGGTGACCTGGTCGGTGAGTAGATGGGCACATTCCACCTGGTCAGCGAGTTTGCCCCTCAGGGTGTGTTGGTAAGCGGTGGTGGCGTTGGTGAACCCAAAGGGTAGGGCCATAACCCCTGTAGTTTCCTGAGCAACCTCTGATAGATCTGGATCGGAGGGTGGTCAGCGTTGAACCAGAGTGTCTAGAGCCAATTCGGCGATGGAGAGACAATCAATGAGCTTCAGTCTAACCCGATCGATGGATTCGATTAGATTGTCGTTGTTGATCTACCTCCTCTGGTAGCGAGGAAGCGAACGGTGAGTTGTTGTAGAAGGAGACCTCAGAATTGGCTCCGAGATCAGATCTATAGTTGTAGGTACGGAGGTGGTCGGCGCAGAACTGATCTGCACCGGCTCGAGGAGCTCTCCGACTCCATCAGCGTTGATGACCCATGAGATGGATCCGACCATGAAGATCTGGCCAGGCTATGGAAGGGACAAAGAGCCTATGGAAAAAGCCATCTTGTTCGACAAGGAAACAGCACGCACACCCCTACCTAGTGCGCCAACTGTCGATAGAATATCGTCGGCAGTCCTCCGAGGGGTATCCCATGAAGGTAGATTGATCGGTAGAGGTGTATGAGATTAAGAACAAGAAGGCAACATAGACACACGAGTTAGACAGGTTTAGACCGTCAGTATGACGTAATACCCTACTCCTATGGTCTGTTGGTTTGTATTAGCTATCGTATGATATTGCGTGAGTTTGGAGGGGGTCCCTACTCGCCTTATATAGTTTAGAGAGCAGGGTTACAAGTCGGTTAGATCTGAGAGATAACCGGAAAGTAATAACTGATTACAGGAATATTGGGATCATACATATCCTAACAGATCTCATAGTATCTTTAGGATATCTTCCTGGTGTCTTGCGGGAGGCACCGAGTAGAGTCATGTCCTACAAGGCTTCGTCTTATGGGCTAGGCCACCCCAAGGGGCGCAGCCCATGTGGTCTGCCGTGGGTATCTGAGGTCGTACCCCCACAGATTCTTGCTTGGATACTCAACCACTAGCAAAGCATATAGGGTTTGGAATTTGGCAAGTGGTACTCTTGAAGAGGTGCATGGTGTTGAATTTGATGAAACCAAAGGTTCCCAAGATAATAATGAGAACTTAGATGATGTTAGAGGCATTCAACTTTCAAATACCATGAAGAACATGGATGTTGGTGAATTAAGGCATAGGCAAGTGATTGATGAAGAAGATGATCAAGTGCAAGTGCTCTCTAACTCAAATGTGCAAGTTGACACTAATCAAGCAAGTACAAGTGGCTCTCATGACAATGTGTGAGATCAAGTGGCTAGTACATCATCTCAACCCAATGATCAAGCAAGTGCAAGCAATCAAGTTTCTATTCTCCAACCAATTCATATTGCAAGAGATCATCCATTGGACACTATAATTGGTGATATTTCTAAAAGTATACAAACAAGATCAAGATTAGCATCATTTTGTGAGCACTTCTCATTTGTGTCATCCATTAAACCAAAGAAGATAGATGAAGCATTGAAGGATGTTGATTGGATGAATGCTATGCATTAAGAATTGAACAACTTCACTAGAAATCAAGTATGGGAACTAGTTGAGAGGCCTAAGGGACACAATGTGATTGGAATCAAATGGGTCAATAGAAACAAGCAAGATCAAGATGGGATAGTAGTAAAGAATAAAGCAAGATTGGTAGCACAAGGTTACACTGAAATGGAAGGTCTTGACTTTGGAGAAACATATGCCCTGGTTGCTAGATTGGAAGCAATTAAAATCTTGCTAGCCTATGCCTATGCCCACAACATCAAGCTCTATCAAATGGATGCCAAGAGTGCATTTCTCAATGGCTACATCAATGAAGAAGTATATGTTGCGCAACCTCCCAATTTTGAAGATGATAAGAAGCCCGACCATGTGTACAAGTTGAAGAAGGTATTGTATGGCTTGAAGCAAGCACCTAGTGCATAGTATGAGAGGTTGAGGGACTTTCTCCTCTCAAAGGGATTCATAATGGGCAAGGTTGACACCACTCTTTTCACCAAGAAGATTGTCAAAGACTTGTTTATGTTGTAAATCTATGTTGATGACATCATATTTGGATCAACCAATCAAGACTTTTATGAAGAGTTTGGAAAGATGATGGCTAATGAGTTTGAGATGTCCATGATTGGAGAGTTGAGTTACTTCCTTGGTCTTCAAATCAAGCAATTGAAGAATGGTACATTTGTGAGTCAATGCAAGTATATCAAAGACATGCTCAAGAAGTTTGACATGAATGAAACAAAGTCCATTAGTACACCAATAGGAACAAATGACAATTTAGATAGTGATGCAAGGCAAGTACATCAAAGACATGCTCAAGAAGTTTGGTATGAATGAAGCAAAGTCCATTAGTACACCAATAGAAACAAATGGCAATTTAGATAGTGATGCAAGTGGCAAAATGGTGGATCAAAAGTTGTATCAGTCTATGATTGGAAGCCTACTCTATGTGACCACATCAAGGCCTAATGTCATGTTTAGTGTGTGCATGTGTGCAAGATTTCAAGCCTCACCAAGAGAAAGTCATTTGAAGGCTATAAAGAGAATATTGAGGTACTTGAAGCATATACAAAATGTTGGTTTGTGGTATCCCAAAGAAGCAAAGTTTGAGCCAGTTGGTTACTCCAACTCAGATTATGCGGGATGCAAGGTTGAAAGGAAGAGCACAATGGGCACATGTCAATTGTTGGGAAGATCACTTGTTTCATGGTCATCAAAGAAGTAAAATAGTGTTGTATTATCAATCGCCAAAGTTGAATACATATTCACCGGTAGTTGTTGTGCACAAATACTTTGGATAAAGGCCACCTTGAATGACTTTGGAATCAAGTTCAATAAAGTTCCATTGCTTTATGACAATGAGAGTGCAATCAAGCTCGGCAATAATCTAGTTCAACATGCAAGAACAAAGCACATTGATGTCCGTCATCATTTCATTAGAGATCACCAACAAAAAGGGGACATTTGCATTAAGAGTGTGGGCACCAAAGATCAACTTGTCGACATATTCACCAAGCCACTTGATGAGAAAAGGTTTTGCAAGCTAAGAAATGAGTTGAACATATTGGATTTCTTAAATATGGTTGATGCACCCCCCCACTTATATGGCATGCCTCTCCTTCGAGCAATCCAAGGTAAAAGTTGATTGGCATGGCATACATCCTTTGTTAAGGACTTGTTTAGTGCATCTAGTTATTCCTCATGTCTTATAAGCTCATTCATGAAAATCAAATGAACTTAATGCTTGTATGGTACCACTATTGCTTCTATGCTTGACTTGATCTAGTGGTAGCATATGACATATTTGTGGGCTTGTGAACCTAGTGTCTGATCTAGAAAATAAGCCATAAGTATTTAACTCAACATGGTACAAGATAACCCTTGAAATGAGGTATGAAGAAGCTTGTCCTTAGATCAAACCGAGTTAAATATCTTTGGCAAGTGTTCTAGATTGAACCAAATTTAGGAAAATAATCCTCGCCCCATTGATTAACATTGATAATCTTAACCTATCTAAAATTGAACCTTTGTGGTCATTGATGACAAAGGGAGAGAAGTAATGCACAAAGATAGTGAAAAGATGACAAAGGGGGAGAACTTTGACATAGGGGGAGAAATATGAAAGTAAGGGGATCAATTAAAATTTGAGCACATAAGTAGGGGGAGCAAACTCATAAACTTGATTGGTGCATTCCATATGTTTGCTTGCATGGTACAAGTTTTAAATTAAAATTTCATGCTTGTGTGGTGTATGCTAGTTGTAGACTTAATTGATGAAATAAAAAACTAGCATGCATAGGTTGAAGTAACTAGACTTGTGTTTTTATTGTGAAAATTAGACCCTTGCTTCTAATGTTGATCTCACCGGGTTTTCTAGTTTTTGTGTATGTCTAGTTACTAATGGTGCTATGGATGGTATACTTGGTGCACTCCAATTGGTATCACGCTTTAAAGGTCCATCTCTTATACCTTAGCATCATTTGGTAGACATTACTCTCCCACAACTCAAATCCATGCATATGTGAAAGCTTCTATCCAAACTCTTAGCATATATGTAGCGGGAGCAAATGCTACCAATGGGGTTCTTGAAACTTGTCCATATCCTTTTACACATGGTAAATATGCTTAGGTAAGCAACATGGATTCAATTAAATTTCAATTTATATCTTTGTGAAAGGATTGTCATCAATTACCAAAAAGGGAGAGATTGAAAGCTCTAGTTTTGTTTTGGTGAATTGATGAAACCCTAAGTGTTAACCTAGTTTATCAAAGTGATCATGAGATAGGTAGCACTATTCCAAGTGGTGGAGCAATGGTGAAGATCATGATGATGGTGGAGATGCCATGGTGATCAAGTGCTCAGCTTGGAAAAGAAGAAAGAGAAAAACATAAAGCTCAAGGCAAAGGTGAAACTTGATAGGAGCTTTTTGGTTTAGTGTTCGAGACACTTAGCGAGTGTGATCATATTTAGGATCAATAGCCGTACTATTAAGAGGGGTGAAACTCGTATCGAAATACGGTTATCAAGGTGACACTAGATGTTCTAACTATTGCATATGCATTTAGATCTAGTGGAGTGCTAACACCCTTGAAAATATTTGTGAAAATATGCTAACACATGTGCATAAGGTGATACACTTGGTGGTTGGCACATTTGAGCAAGGGTGGAGAAGTTGATGAAGTAGAGGAGTTGGTTTTCACTGAAAAAATTGATCAAATGCAGGTGACGTGGTGACCGGACTCAGGGAGTCAGCGTTCGGTCATTTATAAATGAAGGTGGCACGCTCGGGGGTGTCTGGACTATGACCGGACGTAGCATAGTAAATGTGACCAGATGCGCAGGGAATGTGTCCGATCATAGGTGATGTATGTTGACGTAGTGCTGGCAGCTGAGGTAGTGAGGACCTAACGTGGTGGTGCGTCCGGTTACGCACGATCGGATGCATCAGGTCATGGTTTTTTGGCTCTAGAACCTCTCTGGTACCGACCTGACATCGAGGACTTATGGGGAACAGTGCGTCCAGTCAAGTCTTGGTCTTGGCACGTACAAAGGTGAACTAACACGATCGACGCGTCCGGTCATTTGACTGGCGCGTCTGGTCTTAACTTAACCTCGCGGGCAATTGAGTTGACCGTTGAGATTGAATGTTCGACGTTGAACGAGGACGACACATGGTAGCATCATGGCGATCGGACTCTACTATGCTATGTCCGGTCGACGCACAGAGTGCCCAATGAGGGGCACAATGGCTCTATTCATGGGGGCTCTCTATTTAAGCCCCTTGGGTGGCTCAAGCTCACTCTCTTGGCCATTTGCATTGACATAGCAACCTTGTGAGCTTAGGCAAAGCCCTCCCACTCATCTCCATCATTGATTCTTCATCTTTGTGAGATTGGTAGTGAATCCAAGTGCATTGCTTGAGTAATTGCATCTAGAGGCACTTGGTGTTCGTGTTTCGCTATGGGATTCTCTTGTTACTCTTGGTGGTTGCCGCCACCTAGATGACTTGGTGTAGCGAGGATCATTGAGCGGAGGAAGATGCTTGTCTCTGGCTCTAATCGTGGTGATTGTGAGGGGTTCTTGACCTTTCCTCAATGGAGAGCCAAAAGGTACTCTAATAGATTGCTCATGGCTTATGTGATCCTCATCTTATGTTGGTTGTATGGCACCTGGTTGCGGGTTTGGCATGTGATGTCAATTAGCTTGTGAACCTCCAAGTGAGTGGATCGACACAACAAGGACTAACTTGCCGGCAAGCAAGTGAACCTCAGTAAAAAATCTTGTGTCACCTTGTCTAAGGATTTCATTGGTTGTCTTGTGATTGATTGATTGGCTTCATCTTTTGATTGGCTCACTCCCTGACACATCAGTATAATCATCACCATCCTCTCCTATATTTATATTCCTTGTGTGTAAGCTAAGCTCTTTAGTGTAATTAGTTTTGAGAGCTAGCTTGCGTCAGGTCTAGTGGTTAGTGAGGCTTTTTAGTTAGTCTTTAAGAGCTCACTAACTTAGTGTAGTGACATAGCCATTGTGTGGATAGAGACTATAGATACTAGAATTGTGGTAGGTGGCTTGCATTTTTAGTAGGCTAGTGCAACATTCGCTTCGCCTCATATTTGTCTAACCGGTTTGTTAAGTGTTGTTGTAGGAATTTTTAATAGGCTATTCACCCCCCTCTAGCCTTAGGACCTTTTAGATATCCATGATTGGAAAGCTTAGTTACTTCCTTGGTCTTCAAATCAAGCAAATGAAGAATATCACATTTATGAGTCAAGGCAAGTACATCAAAGACATGCTCAAGAAGTTTGGAATGGGTGATGCTAAAGCTATTAGTACACCAATGGGGACAAATGGAAACTTGGATATTGATGCTAGTGGCAATATGGTGGATCAAAAGATGTATTGGTCTATGATTGGAAGCCTACTCTATGTGACCGCATCAAGGCCGAATGTGATGTTTAGTGTATGCATGTGTGTAAGATTTCAAACCTCACCAAGAGAGAGTCACTTGAAGGCAATAAAGAGAATATTGAGGTACTTGAAGCATACACAAAATATTGGATTGTGGTATCCTAAAGGAGTAAGATTTGAGTTGATTGGATATTCGGACTTCGATTATGCGGGATGCAAAGTTGAGAGAAAGAGCACATCGGGCATATGTCAATTATTAGGAAGATCACTTGTGTCTTGGTCATCAAAGAAGCAAAATAGTGTAGCACTTTCAGCCACCAAAGCGGAGTACATTTTGGCTGGTAGTTGTTGTGCCCAATTACTTTAGATGAAGGCTACTTTGAGTGACTTTGGAATCAAGTTCAAACAAGTGTAATTGCTATGTGACAATGAGAGTGCCGTGAAGCTCACCAACAACCCGGTTCAACATGCAAGAATAAAGCATATTGATGTCCGCCATCATTTCATAAGAGATCATCAACAAAAAGGGGACATTTGCATTGAGAGTGTGGGCACCGATGATCAACTTGCCAATATCTTCACCAAGCCACTTGATACGAAGAGGTTTTGCAACTTGCTTCTAATGTTGATCTCATGAGGTATCTAGTTCTTTGTGTTTTTCAAGTGATATCTAGCAAATCATGGTGCTAAGGATGGTGTTGAAATGGCAACTTCGATTAGTATCATGCTTCAAAGGACTATTCTTTACACCTTAGCATCATTTGGTAGCTATTACTCTCCCAAACTTCCAATCCATGCATATGTGTAAGCTTTCAAATTCAAACTCTTGGCACATATATAGATAGAGCTAATACTACCAATTTGGGTTGATGAAACTTGTCCATATCCTTTACACATGGTAATATGCTTGGGCAAGCAACATGAATAAAAAAATCATTGAATATCTTTGTAAATAGGTTGTCATCAATTACCAAAAAGGGGGAGGTTGAAAGCCCTTGTTTGGTTTTAGATAATTGATGAAACCAGACTAACCTTTGATCTAAGTATGTGAATTAGATGAGGTAGTCCATTCCAAGTGGTGAAGCTAGATGATGGTCATGGTGAAGGTGATGGCCACAAAAGAGATGATCAAGTGCTTCACATTTGGAAAAGAAGAAAGAGAAAAACAAAAATGATCTCAAGGCAAAGGTATAATGATAGGAGCCATTTTTGGTTTGCACTCAAGATGCCATAGAGGGTGTGAGTGATTTAGGATCGATAGCCATACTATAAAGAGGGGAAATCTTTGGCTAAGCGGTTATCGAGTGCCACTAGGTGACATGATTCTTGAATATGCATTTAGGAATCTAGTGTGCTAACTTTGACCCTTGTAAAATGCTTTGAAAAATGATAACACACGTGCACACAAGTTCTACACACTATAGTTAGCAAATTGGAAGCAAGGGCGAAGTGGTTGTGGACTTAGAAAAAGAAAAGGAGGCAAAGGCAGAGGACCAAATGCTCGCTCTGTCCTAACCAGACGCTGCCTAGCTGAGTCCAGTCAATTATAGCCGTGGAGGTGTTGCTGGCCGAAAGTGAAGAAGAGAGACCGGACGCTGGCCTCGGACACGCGTAGCGCGTCCGGTTAGTGGTTCTAGAGGAGGCAGTGCTCGGCTGGCGATCGGATGTAGGAGCCAACGTGCGACCGGATGCGCAAGGCATGCGTCAGGTCAAGGCTGACGTACGCTGGCGTCAGCATCGCAAGCGCACGTAGAGGAGAGAAGAGTTGACTGGACGCTCGGGCGCGTCAGGTCACCTTTGACCTAGCGTGTTTGGTCAGTATAAACCGGCTCTAGAACCTTTCTATTCATGATCTGGCGCTCAGTGTTGAGAGTCAGATCGTTCCAGCCTCGAGTCCGGTCACAACTTAAGTAATCACGTGCTCGGGAATCGACCATTGGAGATGAGTGGCTATAGTTCAAAGGAGGGACATGTGGATGACGATGGAGGACCGAACGCTGGAGCCGACATTCGGTCATACCCCATCCATGTGTTTGATCGGCTCGGGAAAATAGGCAGTGGAGAGCCAACGGCTCTTTCATGGTTGGCTCCCTATTTAAGTGAGTTGGCCAGCCCTTGGCTCACTCTCTTGGCACTTTGACATACTTGACATCCTTGTGAGAATAAGCAAACACCTCCCACTCATCTTCATCATTGATTTATCATCATAGTGAGATTGAGAGTGATTCTAAGTGTATTTGCTTGAGTGATTGCATCTAGTGGCACTTGGGGATCATTGTGGCTACGGGTTTCTTGTTTCTCTTGGTGGTTGCCACCACCTAGATGGCTTGGAGCAGCGAAGGAGCTTTAGCACGTGTTGGTGATTGTTCGTGGCCGGCTCCGGTGATTGTGAGGGGTCTTGCACCTTCCCTGGCGAAGAGTCATAAGGTAGCTCTAGTAAATTGCTTGTGTCATTGAGTTACCTCACTTGTGGTGTCCATTTGTTGGACGAGGTTCGTGCAACACCTCTTAGTCACCAAACCACCAAGTGTTGGTCGACGCAATAGGGACTAGCGTGTTGGCAAGCACATGAACCTCGGGAGAAAAATCTTGTGTCTCTTGTGTGATAAGAATTCTCCCGGTGATTGGATTGTCTCCACATTGTGATTGGTTCATTCCTCGACATGGCGGTATAATCATCCTACTCACTCTTTTACATTTCTTGTAAACTAGTTGCCAAGCTCTTTAGTGTAGTTAGTCTTTGAGAGCTTGTTAGTATGGTTAGTGTGGCTCTTTAGTTAGTCTTTGAGAGCACACTAGCTTAATGAGTAGTGACCTAGCTTGTTGTGTGCCTAATGATCATAGCAACTAGAATTGTTGAGATAGGTGGATTACAACCCTTGTAGAGCTAGAGCAAAATTGCATTATGTTGTTTGTTGTACTAATCAATTGCTCTAGTGCTTTGTAGATTTTTAAATAGGCTATTCACCCCCCTCTAGCCATATTAGGACCTTTCACTATCGACGACGCTATCACGAGTGGCATGATCATGCTCCAAGTCCTAGAAGCGGCGCTCCAGCAGGCCTCATGGTCGTTGAAGCGGTTGCTAAACTCGTCGAGAATGAGCTTGATGTTGGGGTCCATGGCACCTAACACACACTATAACCGGGTATAGGGGGGATGGTCGATAATAGTGACGGAGGAATCCAAGACGAAATAGAGTCGAGCGTAGGAAGCAAGCGGATCGAGAAGTCTGATACCAAATTGTTAGCAATAGACGTGGAGAGGAAGGAAGAAATTTAAGAACGACAGAAAGACAATTGGGAATTGGCAAGGTCTAATTAATAGAGTTTGGAATTCTGTTTACAAAATTGTCCCCCTCCTTTCCTCTCTTAGTTTCACTTAAGTATTCTCTACATGCAGAGCCATTCTGGGCCACTAACCTTGCGTTGGGCCTTCTATTCCTTGTGGCCTGAGCAGCCTGCGCCGGCACTCCTTCTTCAACCCCACTTGTGCCTGCGTCCGTTGCCTAACGGTGAACGATCTTGATGCAGGAGAGGAGGTATGATCTAAGCTGAGCTGAGCCAAGGGTGAAGACAACTCCGAAATATTCTAGCCATCTTTCGAGTTCCTAATACATAGTTGGACTAATAAATTCGATCTTCTACTCTCTCTCTCTTAGCCTCCTCTTAAAAAAGTTCTGTCTATATGAACTAAGAAGTACAGTAGCATTTTGAACTGAATAATGCGGCATATCATGTGTTGATTGATGACTGTCTGTTTTCACAGAACCCAATACCCAATTACCCTGCTGTCATCATTCTTTATGAAGTTCTAGAAAAAATAAGATCCACATCACATCTAAACTAAACATCTTTCTTCATATGAAAACTGATACCGTTGTTTCAAATGTCTAGCAGTAGACTAACACATCACTCCACTCCCGAAACTAATACCATTTTTCTCTCAAATGGCTAGCACTAAACTATAAGAGACATATTCAAATAACCTACCAATATCTATCCAATGGACCCAATGCCCCATGGTTCTCAGCGGTTGTCCCACAGGTCTTAGTGGCGGAACTAGCACTCCAACTGCACACACACAACGTAGCACACGAGTGCTAGAACAATAGTTGGGACGAGCACAATCACCACTTCGATCCGTGTGATCTCCAGCTTGTCCCTCAAAGTAGAGATGGGTGCATCCGATGATGGGTCACACATAGAATTGAATCAACATCCTCATCAAGCTCAAGAGACTCCTCATCTCCATCCTCAACAGCATCGGAAACTGCAGCAGGGACATGAGGTTTCCTCTTGTAGGGTTGAGCAGGGACATGAGGCCTCATCTTCCAATGTTGGTGGTGGTGAGTTGTAGGCTCAGTTGGACTGGGGCACCCACACCCCATGCTAGCTAGCACAACTTGTTGTGCTCGTGTGCCACCCTTATAAAAAGCAATTTCAAATTTGCTTGTACAATTAGGATGGAAAATAAAAATAGATATGTGAATTATATGACATCCATATCCACTAAAACTTATAATATCCAGATTATTTGACATCCATATCAGCTAAAACTTATAATATACATATTCATATTCGTATGCGTTTCTAATATGGACACTAAATAGTTGTATTCGAATTCAATTTCTCAATGTTTTCTCTAGATTCCAAATCCATATTAAAAAACATGGAATATCTGATATTTAAAAGTTTCTTGTCCATGTCTAATTATTTAATTTTAATATTACTAATTATACATTGAAGCTACATAATAGTTGTCGCTCATAGACCGAACATGAGAGGTATGAGTAGAGAGGAGAGAGAGCCAAATGAGTGAGAGGAAAGCCCCCTCTCTACCTTCCCCCTCTCCCCTCTTTTATAGGGAAGGTGGAAGTGGAGGTTTTCATTATTCTTTCTGGTGGGGCTTATATTATACTAGAGCCTCTAAGAGCTACAAATAATGGGCCCTAAATCTTAAGCCCATAAGCTACGTAATTTGTCCCTGAGAGCACCAATGGGGTCCCTAACATATAGTACACCCAACAATAGCTCCTCAGTTATTCGATTTTGCTCGAAAGTATTAATACCCAATAACTTGTCAACGCAAAAATCTAATCACTGCGCAGGACACACGACCAGCCTGGGAGATTTGCTTTGGCTCTTGCAGGACAAGCCAATTTTGAGTTCGTAGGCGTGACAGTGACAGTCAATTAGACCCTGCAATTGAGTAGATCATCAGTAATTTAAGGTGGAACATATTGGTGTTGTTCCAGATAGTTCCAATGTATGGCTAAAGAGCCAATGAGAAAGGATATCGACTAGAGAGTTGATACCTGGCATATTTATGATATAAGACAATGAAAGCAAGTGCCATCGACTGTTAACCAATGTTAATGACATAGATCTTAAAGCCGATGATTATAGAACATGATGCAACAGGATGCAATGATGAGAATAACATGATTGAGTACAATAGCATCAACTGATTAATCAAAATAAAATACTGTAACATTGGCTGATTAACAAAGACAAAAACAAGACAAATTAATAAAGAGCCGATGTACTCATAAAAGAAATAAATCATGAAAGTGCAGGCTAGCCGATGTAGAGATATTTAAGGCATAGCAGGTAAACAATCAACTATTTAATATAAATAAATATATAAACTAATAAATCTAATCTAAAGTGGCCCGTCATACAGTTTGATATGATGCAGCGATGATAGCAGACGATAGATTAGAGTTAATAAGTTGATAGATTTATTCATACTTCAACAGAATCATAAAAAACATGCTATAAGTGAAGGCACAAGCCATCGGCTATATAGCCGATGGAAAGCATAGGAAACGAACAAGATTATATTCTAACGATAAACAAATCCATTAACTAATAAAAGTCTAATCTAAAGTGGCCCATCATATAGTTCGATAAGATGCAGCGATGATAGCAGACTATAGGTTAGAGTTTGCTAGCCAATGAATCTATTTAAAGCAAAATAAGACCTTGAACGCGTACTATGTTTGATTAGGATTGAGATAAAATTGCCGATATGATAGAATCTGAGGTCAAAGCAAGCTTTGATCGTGATATGGCAACAAAACGACAGATTGATATGATAAGATGCCGATCTATCTCAATCTTGATCAGGTAAATTGGTGATACTAGATGAATTCTCCGCGCGTTGCCGCGGGATTTAGAGATAAAATTATAGTATGAAGGATAAATACTAAAGAGGTAGATTATTCTGTCAAACTTTTTCTAGAAATGTGAAGTTAAAAGTTTGCCTACAATACACGCGTGAAAAAATTACCATACGCTCTTACAGATAGGATTCTTTTCCTTAGTTCTTAGGCATATGTAATTTGACATAGTCGGACTCGAACATGGATCTATCTGAATCTAAACTTTCGGTACATATATATGATGATGAAACTGAAACATGAAAAATTAGAGAAGCGTTGTAAAAAAACAATTGCAATACTTTTTAGTTGCTTGTGCTACCTCCTACAGTACATGTACCAGAGGAAAAAAGATGGTGAAAGTGACATATTGGTACCACGGAGCAGGAAGCTTAGGTGATTAGGACATCAAAAGGAGAAGGAAAAAAATGGAAACCAGGCATGCATAGTGTGCAACAAAGAGGGAGTTCAATAGTCTTACTTTCAACCTCTTTACTTTCTTGGATCTGAACTTGAATGGATGGTTGGGCTGGTATGGCCTGACTTGCAACGAAAAGGTGTTTAAAGGATTAATTAATCCAGCATGACAAAAGATGTTTGTTCGGTCCCAATTGGAGAGGTATCGGTGGAAGCAAATATGAAGAAAGGAGATGGAGAGACAACTGATGACGTGGAACGCTGTGGTGCAATATAATCATGTAGTGAGATTTTCCTTTATAAGAGATATAGATATAGATTGCTAAAATTGATAAAAATATCAAAGATAGCAAGATCGATAACTGATGATTTGATATCAAAACTGAGCAAGAGATCAAAAGATGCAGCCTTAATTAATTTAGATACAAATAGATAGCACTTGAAACATTCTCTCAATCCTTGATTTTTGGCAAGATTGAAAAAAAAAACACATCTCCAACAATTCCTAATCCCACCTCCCAATCCTTTAGCACTTGGAAAACCCTCCCATAGACGCATAACTTTACGCGGACTCGCACACACGCGTATCCTCTGCGCGCTACTTTTTCCGCGACGTAGATGCGAATGTGGAAGGATGTGGAAAAGAATAAATAGCAGGAAAGGGTTCCTGATGTAAATGTGTAAAAGACAAAGAATATACCAAAGTGGTTAGGATAATTTAAAAATAGTATAGGATTCCTGATATAAAATTGTCTTCTATATTTAGGAGTGGATTATTGGAAACGGTTAGAGATGGTTTTATTTATTCCGTCTAATACTTTTTTTGGGAGTTGGAAAAAACTATATTTTTGGGAAGAAATTATTGGGTACTCTTGGAGATGCTCTTAGGGATCAAAAGATGTAGCCTAACGAGATAAAATACTAGTCGTGATGGTACTCACAAATAAACCGGAGATCGAAACCAATGCAGCCCTGTCTACCAAAGAACTCATCGAGATTCTACAGTAATCCTACTCCTAAGGTTTTGGCGTGAAGCCGAGTTGTATTGATTGTGATTGATGTCCATTAAAATAGCAGGGGTTTAATATTTATACCTTAGTCCTAAACACGTGTCCTAGTTGAATAAGACTGTTACAAAACTTGGAAACAAAGAAATATTCTAATTTAGATAAATTGGACTCTTTGCTTCCCTTCTTGATAGAGTCCGGCTCATTCATGCTTTAGTCGATGTTGATCGCACCTCAGCTTCTACGGTTAGCATGTATTCGAGCCAATACCGACGTTATGGGCTTGTTGATTCCAACCGCTTTAGGCCAAGTTTCTCGTGGGCCGGCTCTGTGTGCGACGCGGTCTTCAGGTGTCTTCCTTGAATCCCGGCTTCCCGCGTACCATTCCAAATTTTGGTGTAAACATAACTGAATGCAATTAAGTGTGACCCAATTACAACTCAGTCCCGACATGTAGCTCTCGTCTATACAGAGACAATGTTAGGATGATTTTGTCGTTAGCTAGTCTTCCGTGTCAATCGCTCGAACTCTACGACCATGTCTCTGGCAGAGCCCTTGGTACCTTCCTTTCATAATTCAGCCTTTATCGAAGACATTGATGTAGTTGAAGTAGGCGAAGTAGTTGACGTACTGAGATAGTTGTAGATGATCATGACATGTCTTCAAGCTTTCACCCATAGGTGCTAGGCAAGGCTTTTATCTTCGGGCGGATTGCTTGTCCAATGCGCTGCTCACCGACCCCTCTTGGCTTGCGCTTGTGAGAAATTCTTTCGCATGCTTGAAGTAAATGACATAGGCATGGTTGATGTCGCAGACATCATAGATGGGGATTTCCCCACTCCAATTGAACGGTGAAGGCAAAGTCAAAGATGCCGATGGTGATCCCTTTGCTCCAAAAAGTTGGTGGACTCCAGTTGACGGTGAAGGCAAAGTCAAAGATGCCAATGGCAATCCCTCCACTCCAAAAAGTTGGTGGAGGCACAGTCAAAGATGCTGATGGCGACCCCCACTAAATTGGTAAAGGCGACGTCGATTATGCCGAAGTTGATGGTGAAACTCATTGTAGAAATGTTGACAAAGGCGTAGCCAATGATGTCGAAGCTGGAGTCGAAGCCCATCGCCGAAATGTTGGAGAAAGCGGTGTTGTTGATTACCAAAGTTGATGGTGAAGCCCTCGCAGACATGTTGGTGAATGCGTAGTTTATGATGCCAAAGTAGATGGTGAAGCCCCTCACCGATAGGTTGGCGTGGGCGAAGTCGACTTAGCCAAAGTCAGTGGTGAATCTGCTCACCGATATATTTGTGAAGGCATTGTCGTTGATGCTGAAGTCGATGGCAAAACCCATTGTCGAGATGTTGGCGTGGACAGTGTCGAGTTTGCCGAAGTCAATGGCGAAGCCCTCACCGATATGTTGGAGAAGGCGTGGTTGATCACGCTGAGGAATGTGGCGAAGCCCCTCAGTGTTTTTACATTGCTTTGGTGTCGACCTCCATATCTTTTGGGCGAGGGGGCGAGGAGCAGCAAAATGAGCCCCTCATTGCTTTTAGATTACTTAGGCGCTGGCCCCATACCTTTTCAGGTGAGGGGTGAGTAGCGGCGAAAATGAGCCCCTCGTCACTTTTGGATTACTTTAGCGCCGATCCTCGAACACTTTGAGGTGTGGGGTGAAAAGTCGCGATATGAGCTCCTCGGTGCTTTTTAGATTATTTTGGTGCCAAAGCCCCATACCTTTTTAGGCAAGGGGCTTAGAAGTAGCAAAACAAGCCCCTTGATGCTTTTTAGACTATTTTGGCACCAACCCCCCATACCATTTTAGACGAGGGGACTAGAAGTAGCGAAACGAGCCCCTCGATGCTTTTTAGACTATTTTGGTGAGAACCCCCATACCTTTTAGGCGAGGGGGCTAGAAGCGACAAAATGAGCCCCTCGACGCTTTTTAGATTATTTTGTTGTCAACCCTCATACCTTTTTAGGCGAGGCTGCTAGAAGCGGCGAAACGAGCCCCTTGGCGTTTTTTAGATTATGTTGGTGCCAACCCCCATATCCTTCGAGGTGAGGGTGCTAGAAGCAGTGAAATGGTCCCCTCGGTGCTTTTAGATAACTCTAGCGCCAACCCTCATAGTCAATGTCGATTCGCATTTTGCTTCTGTTGCATGTATTTTTGGCAATGAGATGTTACTGAGCTCTATCAAATCGTTCGGCTTCGGTTGCTTAAATTTTTGGCGACAGGAAGTCTTTGAGCTCTTATAAAATCATTATGCATCGGTTGCACGTATTTTTGGCAACGCAGAGTGATTGAGCTCTTTGTTTCATTTGTATATTTAGAGATCACAATGGATGAGAGCGGTATTCTGCGCCTGCTGATTAATTTTGATCTCATCAATTGTGTTTCTGGGGAGCCTTACGATGTTAAGGCGCCCTTTTCGGCTTATTGGAAGTGCTAATGTGGCGAATGAAGTGTTATGAATGCCCTGATGCATATGAGGAATGCGTTTACATGAAAAAGGAAGCCAATTGATACATATGATAAACAATTTTTCTGTTAATTTCTGCAGAATTAGTACTGACTATGGAAGGCTGCTGCCTTCAGAAAACTTCGCATGGCTTAGAGGAAAATAACTGAACAAGAACCTGCGGTACAAGAGAAAGCAAACCACATATTTTTCAAACGTTTGCCTCGCCCTCGCATATTTTTGGAGGGTCGAAGTTTTGAGCCCTTAGGTTTTTCGGTTTGCTCCGCCCTCGCACATTCTCGGAGGATCAAAGTTTTGATCACTTAGGCTTTTCAAGTTGCTTTGCCCTCTTGTATTTTCGGAGGATCGAAGTATTGAGCCCTTAGATTTTTCGCATTGCTTTGCCTTAGCGTATTTTCGGAAGGTCAAAGTTTTGAGTCATTGGGCTTTTCGGTTTGTCTCGCCCTTGCTTATTTTCGTAGAGTCGAAGTTTTGAGCCCTTAGACTTTTCGAATTGCTTCGCCCTCGCGCATTTTCGCAGGGTCGAAGTTTTGATCCGTTAGGCTTTTAGGATTGCTTCACCCTCACGTATTTTTTGATGGTCAAAATTTTGAGCCCTTAGACTTTTTGGGTTGCTTGGCCCTTGTGTATTTTTAGAGGGTCAAGGTTTTAAACCGTTTTAAACATTTACACATTTTGGATTGCTTTTCCCTCGCGTATTTTCGGAGTTTGAAGTTTTGAGCCCTTAAGCTTTTCGGTTCGCCTCGCCCTCGCATATTTTAAAAGGGTCAAAGTTTTGAGCGCTTTTCAGATTCACGATTTGGAGGTCATGCGGGTCCCGTCGATCTAGTGCGAGACGATAGGATTTGAGTGACAGACACAGATTAGTGATGTGTAATGCTAGTGCGGAAAGGGATAAGCTCATAACTCTAACTCCTTTAACCACCCAGGAATCCCGGACTCCTCAGCCCTTCTGCTACGGTTCACTTTTTACTTTTCTTTTTTTCGTTTTTCGCTTTTTTCTTTCTTTTCTTTTTCTCCTCTGCGCTACGTCCCCTGTTCTTTTTCCTCTCTTTTTTCCTTTTTTTTGTTTTTTTGCTTCTTTGGCCTTCGACTGCTGTTTGGTGCCGTACAATCTTTTTATCCCCTACGCGCGCGCAGCGGAGCGCGTGAATCAGCCTTGTGTATAAAAATATGTACTGAAGTCTCAGGCATGCGACGTGCAGTGCTTGGCTGCTGGTGTGCTTATAGCTGCCGAAAAGATATAAAATCGAAAGTAAAATTTTCTAAAATAGCTTCCTAAGTAAAAGTTCCAAAAATAAGTGTGGAAAGAGAAAAAGTTATTCGGATAGACATCTATCGCATTATACTTTTTTTTTTGCGCATTATATTTTGTTCGCGAAAGCCAATTCTTCACTTTTGAGAACCATGAGAATAGATTTATGACCGACTATCATACAGGCTTGGATAGTCATCTTTAATCAATATATGTGTTTCTTTGCTTCTTGCTGCTTCTCAAATAGTATATGTTTGAAAATTATTACCTCAAAAGTTCCAAGGTAACGAACTAATATGAATACAGGCAGAAACTGCTTATGTGCAGATTTAAACATAAGAAATACAAAACTAGAATTTGGGATAACGAGAGGCATGAGAGATTGTCGCAAAGCATGAGATGTTTATCAAGTCAGCTCGGTGTGAGCGGTACGCCGGTACGTGTGCCGCGTGCGGGGAGTAAAGAGCGCTTTTAAAAGCTGCAACATGAATTCGGAGTCGATGTACATTGTCTCGTTATGCAGTTGACGTGGTTGGGTTCCAGCGAAACAAGTAGCCCGAACTTAATTAGGCAGCGCTGGCGTCTGGACGAACGCCCGTGTTTGGACACCCGTAGCTACAGTCCATTTCTGCATCTGATGCTGTTCCTAGGAAATTGCGCCCCCACCTCGTACCTCCATCTGGATTGCCCGCGCCCCCTCCGCTTTCTGCCGGCACCCCTGCGCTTGCCACTCGCGCATGTCGCTGGGGACCATCTGCGCCCCTGCCGCCATCGCCCTCCGCTTCTGGTGGCCGCTGCCGAGCAGCGCTCCATCCCTCCGCTCCCCCACGAGCATACACAGCACCCAAGCAACTGCAGCAGGCGGTTGTGGTAGGGTGGGTCACATTGCAACATGTACAACATTGTCGGTGTTTTGGACCGGGGGATCCTCAACCAACTAGTAAATTTGTACTGCGTGTTCCCAATTCCGGATGGTGATGCAAAGAGACACAAGGCTTATACTGGTTCAGGCAATTGGTGCCCTACGTCCAGTCTGAGAGATCGATCTTGTATTCCTTGCACCGAAGTGCTTGTAATAGGGGGTTACAAGCAAGGTGAGAGAGGGAGCTAGTCCCAGGTCTCGGCGGGGAGTGATGTGAGCTGCTTGAGACGTTGCTCTCAGGCGGCAGGGAAGTGTGCGTGTTACAAGGTGTTGCTCTTCGTGAGTCCCCCCCTCTGAAATGCCCCGAGTCCTTTTCTTTTATAGTCGAAGGGAGGACAGGGGTAGTACATGTGCTAACTATACGGCGTCGTGTGAACAGAGGCGGCGAGTCTGAGCCCTGTAGCCTGTTCCTGTGGCGGTGTGGTCGTCGGAGTGGTCCGTCCTTGGAGCGCTGGGGCGACGTGCTGGTCACATCCGATCCCGTGCGTCATGGGAGCTCTAGGGCTGCCTCGGAGTAGGCGCGACGGTCAGCATGCGGGTCGCTGTCGATTGACTGCGCGCGAGGCCGAGGCTCGGTCGGTGCCGAGGCCGAACCGTGGTGGGGGGTCTCGGCAGACGTGAATCCTAAGATAGCCGAGACCCTGGCGTAGAGTGCCGAGGCCCGGAGGGGGCGGTCGATCTAGTACGTTGGTTCGGGGGCGATGATGACCCGGGCCAGATTCCCCATGCTGCGTTGTCTTCGGGGCGGGAGTTACGGGGCACAGTGTAGTGTGGGCGCTGATTGTGGGTACAGCGTTAGAATACAGTGGCCGGTAATCCCCGCCATGCCCTGTCTCACCCGGTATGGCGCTGATGCGACTTCTTGTCCCGTCGGCCTCTCCGCGGTGTCGAGCCATCGCCCGGCTGAGATTGCGGGAGTGGTTGACGCATTAATGGGACGCGACATGCTATCGAGAAGACCGGTCGAGGCGGGAGCGATGGGTTGTTGTCGAGCCAGCCTCGAGCGATACGGAGGATAGCAGTCTTATCCGAGGCTGTACGCACGGGGCCTCGGGCAGGACGGAGATTGGGCTCCTTGCCGAGGCCTCCCGTGAGAAGCCTCGCGCGAGGCGGAGATTGCGTCAGGGCGCTGAGACCTCCCGTGCGAGGCCTGAGGCAAGGCAGAGAGCCTGGTGGGCTCGGGCGGGGCTGGTAATGAGCCCATGGCTTACCCTCTAGCTCTGTTGTTGATGGGATTTAAGTGACCCTTTTGGTGTACGCTTGGGGTACCCCGTTTTATAGTACCCGACAGTAGCCCCCGAACTTTAGGGAGAGTGCGTGCACTCTCCCTACGGGTTTGTCGAGATCTATCTTGCGGCGGCTCCTGTAGGGATTGTGTTTTTGCTTCTTGAGGTTTCGGTGGGTGCGCGTGAGCGCACCCGCCGGGTGTAGCCCCCGAGGCCATGGAGGAGTGGAGTCACTCCTCCAGGGGCTTTTTTCGTGTTTTGAGTGAGGAGTTTTTATCGTATTTGCCGAGCCCATAAGTGCGAGTTCGGGTCATGGGGTTTCGGCAAGGTCATAGGGAGAGCCCCCGAGCCTCTGCTCGAAGCAAGAGGGCGGTCAGGGGTTCCCCTGATTTTTTGTGCGGCCCTCACGCTTCCTTTTCGCTCAGAAGGAGGGGTGGAATGTGCCAGGCTACCCTCGGTGGGTACGAGCGGTGGCACTTTCGGTGAGCTGTTATTGGGTAAGTCCGAGTGGAGGCCCGCACCCCAAGGGTACCGGAGGGTTTCTCTAGTGGGTGCTGAGGCCGTTCGCTGGGCCCCGGTGGCTCGATGCCTCCCTATGGTGGGATCCCATTTGGAGACTTCCCTGCCGGTCTCGGACATGACTTAGGATGCCCCGAGCAATTTGTTTGCTCGGGCCTCGGCCATTCGTGGGCTCGCCCATAGTCGTCCCTGACTCTGTTGCCCTAGGGCGGCTGTCGAAACCTTAGGGGGGCCCAGCCATCGAACCCCTGGACCGTAACGGGCTCGGTGCCCTTTATCGTATTTGTAATGAAACTTCTAGCGCGGGCTTAGGTCGCTTGTCTTTGTCTTGGGTGCAAGAGGAGCCCCCGAGCCTCCACCCAGAGCGAGAGGGCGGTCAAGGGTCCCCTGGCTTTTTTGTTCGACCCTCACATATCCTTTTCGTTCGGACGGAGGGGTTGTTTGCCGAGCCCATTCGGGTGTGAGCCGGAGCCGCTGGGTCTCGGCAAGGTTGCAGGAAGAGCTCCCTAGCCTCTGCACGGAGCGAGAGGGCTGTCGGGAGTTCCCCTGGCTTTCTGTACGCCCCTCGCGCGTGAGGGTTTGTTTGCCGAGGCCCCTTTGGGCGTGAGCCTAGGTCACGGGGTCTCGGCAAGGTTGCAGGAAGGGCTCCCTAGCCTCTGCCTGGAGCGAGAGGGCCGTCGGGAGCTCCCCTGGCTTTTTGTATGACCCTCGCGCTTCCTTTTTGCTCGGAAGGAGGGGTTGTTTTGCTGAGGCCCCATGAGTGCAAGCCGGGGTCGTGAGGTCTCGGCAAAGTTGTAGGAAGAGCCCCCTAGCCTCTGCACGGAGCAAGAGGTCCGTCAGGGGTTCCCCTGGCTTTTTGTACGACCCTCACGCTTCCTTTTTGCTCGGAAGGAGGGGTGGAATGTGCCAGGCTGCCCTCGGTGGGCACGAGCGTCGACACTTCCGGTGAGCTATTATCGGGTAAGTCTGAGTGGAGGCTCATGCCCCGTTCGCTAGGGGATGGCTAGCGGTCTAGAGACGCACTCCAAGAGTACCGAAGGGTTTCTCTAGTGGGTGCCAAGGCCGTTCGCTAGGCCTCGGTGGCTTGGCGCCTCCCTATGGTGGGATCCCATTCGGAGACCTCTCTGCCGGTCTCGGACACGACTTAGGACGTCCCAAGCGTTTTGCTTGCTTGGGCCTCGGCCCTGTGTGGGCTCGCCCGTGGTCGTCCCTGACTCTATTGTCCTAGGGCAGCTGTCGAAACCCCTGGGGGCCCAGCCTTCGAACCCCTAGACCGTAATAGGCTTAGAGCCCGGTTCCTTCATCTGAAAGGAATAGGGCGGGGGGAATATCTTCCCCATCGGCTCAACAACAGTTGGCGCGCCTTTTGAGGCGATTTTCTAGGGAGATGGAATGATGCCTGCTGCCGCAGCAGTCGGGCGTGACATGGTGGATGGGACATAACTGTTCCCGCAATTAATGAGAAAAAGGTGGGTGCGTGGGCAGAAAAATCGGATCGGGGTTAACCGCGCCGGATCTAGGGGAAACTTCCCCGATTTCATCGCCCGCGCGTTTCGCCTTCTCCCCACATAAATACGCAAAGAGCCTCACCCCTCCTCACCTTACCTTGCCTGCGTTAGCTCTGCCCCCATCGAGCCATCGCTAGAGCAGCGGGTGCCAGGAAGAAGAAGGGAGAAGGGCGAGCCAGGGAGAGAGCGAGAAGGAGAGAGAGCGAGAAAGAGAGAGAGAAACTCACCACCACATTTGATCCCTCCACCGCATCCATGGCCGGAGACATCATTGTCATCGAGGTGGACCCTTGGGATCCATCTGACATCACCGAAGAGACGCTTCAGTCGCTCATCGATGGCGGACTCCTTTGTTCGGTGACGGACCCCAATAGGCTAGAGTGGATCGCTCCATCGGGCGAGCCGGAGCTGAGGCCTCGTGACGGTTACATCGTGAGCTTCGTCTCCTTTCACGAGCACGGCCTCAGCGTCCCAGCGGACCGGTTCATGTGGGTGCTCCTGCACTACTATGGCGTGGAGCTCCACAACTTCAACCCCAACTCCATCACACAGGCAGCCATCTTCATTGCCGTCTACGAGGGGTACTTGGGGATTGCTCCCCATTGGGAGTTGTGGCTCCACCTCTTCTGGGCGGGGCATACCACTAAGCCAATGGGCACGAGGAAAGCACGAGGGCCGGCGGCTGCACTCTCCAAGTGCGCCAGGACCGCCAGCACCTCTACATCCTAGCCCAGCTCGCGTCATCCAATCACCGATGGTACACGAGCTGGTTCTACCTTCGCAACGACGATGGAGGACTTCCCCCCTACACTGGGCGGATTGTGGGGAGCTGCCCGGAGAGGTGGAAGTACGGCATCCCGAGGGAGGATCAGCCCAAGCTGCAGCCGCTTCTAGAGGGGCTAGAGAGGCTACAGGGTCATGGCCTTACCGTGGCTGTGGTTGTGGCTGCCTTCCACCACCGGAGGGTGCTACCGCTGATGGCTCGGCGGCGGCGACTGTTTGAGATGAGGCTGGGTGAGCCCAATGAGGGCATCCGGATGTCCTCCTCCGCCCTTTCCGACGAGGAAATCCTTTGTCGGGTAGGGGAGACGGTGGAGGTGAAGCTGAGGGGTGACAACCTGACCCCCATCACGATGCGCCCGTCGCGGGGGTTCCTCTCGCTAGTAAGTCGTGCGCCACTGTAGCCCCTGAGCCTCCTCCGTTTCTCCTTATTTCTCATTCCCTTATGCGTGTTTGTTGTTCCTGCAGGGGATGAGGGACGTGCGCGTCTCTCCGCCGCCCGTTCCTAAGGATGCGAGGCGGCGGGCGATCAACCAGGCGCACGCCGAGGCGCAGAAAAAGAGGAAGGATGCCAAGGCGGTGAAGCGCACGAAGAAGATCCTCATGCGCGAGGAACTGGACAATCGCCGCCGTCAACAAAGGAAGGATGGCCTCCCATTGGAGGAGTCCCCGTCGTCGTCGCTGTCGATGGAGGCCTCGGATGGGGACGACGAGGGTGAGATGGGGCGGGGTCCCCTGGACCATCTCGTTGACGTAGGGGAGATGGTGCCCGGGGCATCGGCCAGCAGCCCGGCGCTCCCAGGAGGAGGAGGAGGAGCAGACCTGGGGTCGGCAATTACCCACTCTGGGGCCGAGGCTGACACGCCCGAGGTGTGGGCGTTGGGCAAACGCGCCATCAGCCCGGTGGGCTCGACGGCGATGGTGGAGCAAGTGGTGGCGAAGGCGACGCAACTACCCCCGCAGAGGACCGAGGGGGCGTCAGGGTCCGTTGAGGACCAACTGGTGCCGATGGACATGGAGGCCATGCCTCTGCCGCCGCCACCGCCTTTGCAGACAAGGGTTGCCGTGGCAAAGCGGTTGCTACCCCACTCGAGGTAGGTGTATTTTTGGTGGGGTCGCAGTGCCTTTTGTTCATTCTTTTGTCTTGTGCTGACGCTGTGATCATCTTGTCCTTAGCCGGAAGCAGCCTATAGAGGTGCCTACCTTGGCGCCCCTTAAAGCGCTCAAGGTTAACCCCGGCTCCACCGCCCACTGGGTGGTGGAGGCACAAGCCACCTTGCATCATGGCGTGGCATCGGCGAGGGCTGACCTGAAGGAGCCGGCCACTCAAGAAGGGGCTACCGAGGCGGCCCTAACACAGGAGGGGGAGGCAGTGCCTCCACCCCGCGATGGCAAGGCCCGTGGGTCGGATGCGGCCGAGGCTCCCTTGGCCGCCGAGACCACCGGGACCGACATCCCCGGGGTTTCACCAGCCGGGGTGATAGAGGCTGTGGCGCCCAGGACCATCGAGGCCGCTACGGCGAGCACCGGAGCCCTTGTGACCGCCGAGGCCATGATGGCGGAGGCTAAAGCCCCCGAGACCACCGGGGCCACGATGGCGGAGGCCGGAGCCCCCAGGACCACCGAGGCCACGATGGCAGAGGCCAGAGCCCTTGAGACCACCGACACTGACGTGATCATGTCGGGGCTGTCGGCCTAGGAAGTGGAGATGAAGGTGGTGGAGGCCTTGGCGGCACCCTTGGTTCAAGGCCTGCCGCTATTGCGGGAGAGTGCCCAAGAGGTGGAGATTCTTCTGATCTCCTCTGACGATACTTCCCGGGCGCAGGAGACGGCCGGCGCCGAGGTGGCCGGTGTCGTGGAATAGCTAGTTCCAACCCCAGGCGAGGGAAGCTTGGCCCTCGCGCAGGGAACAGCTGGTTCCAACCCCGGGCGAGGGAAGCTCGGCCCTTGCGCGGGTACAACCCGAGCCCCGTGGGTGGAACCACCCACGTGTCCTATGGCAAAGCTGGGATGATCCCGAGGCGAAGCCTCTGTTTGCCCTAGAGGACACGGCCGAGGGCGGTTACTAGGACATGTTCGAGCAGTACCGCCAGCTGGCAGAGCAATCTCTACGGACGGCACTGTCCGTGGTGGCCGACGATTTGCCCAGAGTCGCCTAGGTTCGTGCTTTCTTTTCCCATGCGGTGGTCTTCTTCCGAGCTTTCTTTGTAGGGATTGACCCCTGTTCTGTTCCCCTAGGAGCTCGAGACCCAATCTCTTGGGAAGTCAGTCTTCCTCCACCGGGAGAGGGATGTCTAGGACCAGCTTCAGCGGTAGAAGGGCCTTCTTGCAGGCGCCAACGAGCTCCTATCGGCGCGGAGAGCAGAGGTGGAGGACCTCCACCTTCATTATGTCGATACGAAGGTCAAGGCTGCCACGACCCAGGAGCAGCTCGCCCCTCTGGCAGCGCGGGTTAAGGAATTGGAGGAGCTCACCCGCACGGCCAGTGATCGAGATGCCTTCAGGTCTCGAGCCGTAGAAGCTACGGCCTCGACCATGGCTCTTGCTGGGTAGCTAGGGGCGGAACAGAATGCGCACTAGCTGACGAAAGGCGCTTTGGATGAGGCCCTCGCAGCGGCTGAGGCCTCATGAACCGAGGCTGTGGTTTGGAAGGGAAAGGCCGAGGGTGAGTCCTAGTCTCTTCGTTTTATTCGCTTTTTCTTATGTTCGTTCCCTAACTTCCTCGTGTGATGCAGAGCTGGGGAGTGAAGCTTCCAGGGTGGCTGAGGCTTCTTGGGTCGAGGCTCAGCGCCTAAAGGAGAAAGCCGAGGCCTTTCAGGTCGAGGCCCAAAACTGGGAGCTTAAGGCCAAGGGTGAGTTCCATAGGCTTTTGTCCCTATTTAGCTTGTTTTTTCTCTCGCTCAACCCCATTTTGTTTTTCGTGGTGTACAGTCGGAGGCGGAGGTTACTGGGCAGCCGAGGCTTCCAGCGCGGTGCAGACGGTGCTCGAGACCGAGATCGAGGAGCACAAGGCGCTAAAGAGTGCCGCCTGTGCCGCCTGTGAGACCCTAGTGGTCGAGGGGGTTCAGTCAGGCAGCTCCTTTGGGAGCCGTCTGATTGCGCTGAGCGGTCAAGTGCGTGAGCGGCTCTGAGGAGCGCTGCATACGGGCATCAAGCGCGCATTGGCCGTCATCGCCTCGCACTATGTTGGTGTTGACCTTCAAGCCATCAGCGATGGCTATGTCTTGCCCGATGATGATGATGAGGCCGACAAGGTGGTGACGAAGCTGTTTGAGGCAGCAGAAGGCACTGGCACCGCGCTGGCAACGTTGTTTAAAGAGGAGGTGGTCCCTCCCCCGTCGTCTGCCGATGCCGGAGGTGCTGAGCCTTGACCTGGGCCCAAGCGGCTATGTAAATAGAGTAGGAATTAACTATGTATCGTAACGTTTGTGGCCGTGGAGGCCTTTCTTTGGAAGTTATTCGTGTTTCTTTAATCATTTGTTTTGTATTTCCGAGCCTCTGCCCTCTTGTTGTCTCTGATCTGATTTCTTTGCAAAAAACCTCTTTGGAGCCTAAGCCGTCCCATGGGCAAAAGGTGGTGAGGGAGCACCGTAGCCCGGAGGCTTAGGCCGTCTTGCAACTCAACTGGCCTTCTGGCCCTAAGACGGGCTTTTGGTCCTTGGGTTTTCCGCAACCGATTCGTCAGAGCATGCTAGAGGGTTTGGCGTAGGAATTTTTTCGAAAAAACGACTAAAAATGGCACGTGGGACTTTAGGGGGAATCCCCCATCTAGCCCCTGAGGGAGGTTCGGTTCTGTGAAGGCAGAGCCGAGTCTCCCTTATAGTGTCATCGTATTGCCAAGACCAATGATAGGCTCGGGGAATTTCTCGAAAGATTAGAACAATTAAAAAATGGGTTTCAATTGCATTCCAAGAAACAATATATACAATGCTTGGAATTTTAAGGATAAAAGCGACGTAGCTGTTCTATGTTCCAAGCATTGGTGAAGATTTCGCCCTTTTCATTGGCTAGCTTGTAGGTCCCGGGATTCAACACTTGGGCGATGATGTACGGTCCTTCCCATGGCGGGGTCAGCTTGTGGCGGCCCTTGTTGCTTTGTGCTAGCCTCAACACCTGGTCACCTACCTTCAAGTCTCTACCTCGGACACGCCGAGCCTGATAGCGCCGTAGGGTCTGCTAGTATTTAGCCGAGTGCAGTAGCGCGACGTCTCGGGCTTCCTCCAGTTGGTCGAGGGCGTCCTCTCGGGTGGTGTGGTTGCTTCATTGGTTATAGGCCTGTAGCCTTAGGGAACCATATTCTAAGTTAGTGGGGAGGATGGCATCGGCCCCATAGACTAGGAAGAAAGGCGTGAACCCCGTGGCTCGCCTTGGGGTGTTCCTCAGGCTCCAGATGACCGAAGGGAGTTTGGTGAGCCATTTCTTGCCAAACTTCTTCAACCGGTTATAAATTCTTGGCTTGAGGCCTTGTAGGATCATGCCATTGGCACGTTCTACTTGGCCGTTGGTCCTTGGGTGTCCTACGGCCGACCAGGCCACACGGATGTGGTGGTCGTCGCAAAACATCAAGAATTTTTTGTCGGTGAACTGTGTCCCGTTGTCGGTGATGATGGTGTTAGGGACTCCGAACCTATGGATAATGTCAGTGAAGAACAGCATTGCTTGCTCAGATTTGATTCGATTGATCGGACGAGCCTTGATCCATTTGGAGAACTTGTCGATTGATACCAGTAGATGGGTGTAGCCCCCGGGGGCCTTTTGCAGAGGCCTGACCATGTCGAGCCCCCACACAGCGAACGACCACGTGATGGGGATGGTTTGGAGGGCCAGGGTCGGGAGATGTGTCTACCAAGCATAGTACTGGCATCCTTCACAGGAGCGTACTAGCTTGGTGGCCTCGGCGACCGCCGTCGGCCAGTAGAACCCTTGGTGGAAAGCGTTCCCCACGAGCGTTCGAGGCACCGCATGGTGCCCGTAGGCCCCTACGTGCAAGTCCCAAAGCAAGGCTCGGCCTGCCTCGGCGGTGATGCATCGTTGGAGGACACCGGAGGGACTTCGCTTGTACAACTCATCATTGCAGAGGGCGTAAGTCTTGGCTCGGTGCGCAAGCCGTCGGGCTTCGGTCCTATCACTAGGAAGCTCCCCCCGATTGAGCCAATCAAGGAATGGAATTTGCCCATCCGTGTCCTGGTCGGTTTGGGGGGCTCGGTATTGACTTCCATGACCTCGGGCTTGGTCAAGAGAGTCTTGGCAGTAGAGGGGGCGTTGAGCCCCATCGTGGGTTCGATAGGTGGGCCCTCCTCTGTTACCAAGGTGTAGTCAATGGAAGGTTTGTAGAGGTCCCTGGCAAAGACGTTTGGGGGGACCGAAGCCCGTGCCGAGGCCATCTTTGCCAGTTTGTCGGCGGCCTCATTGTACTTCCACGCGATGTGGTTTAGTTCGAGACCGTCGAACTTGTCTTCCAGGCGACGTACCAACTTGTAGTAAGCCTCCATTTTGGGGTCGAGGCAGTTTGACTCCTTCATGACTTGATCGACGATGAGCCGCGAGTCGCCCCAAACGTCGAGACGCCATACCCCAAGTTCGATGGTGACCTACAAGCCATTGACAAGGGCCTCGTACTTAGCCGCGTTGTTGAGGCGGTGAAGTGGAGCCACACCATGTAGCGCATGTGTACTCCGAGGGGCGAGATGAAGAGGAGACTCGCACCTGCCCCAGTCTTCATCAGAGACCCGTTGAAGTACATGGTCCAGCATTCTGTCTGGACTTGAGCAGGTGGTAATTGGGTGTCGGTCCACTCAGCCATAAAATCGGCCAAGACCTGAGACATAATCGCTTTTCGAGGCGCAAAAGTCAAGGCTTCCCCCATAAGCTCGACGGCCCACTTGGCTATCCTGCCTGAGGCTTCCCAGTTATGGACTATCTCTCCTAAGGGAAAAGATGATACCACGGTCACTAGGTGGGACTCGAAGTAGTGACGCAGCTTGCGCCGGGCGAGGACTACGACGTAGACCAGCTTCTGGATGTGGGGGTAGCGTGTTTTGGTCTCAGAGAGCACTTCACTGATGAAGTAAACAGGTCGTTGGGTGGGTAGAGTATGCCCCTCTTCCTACCTTTCTACTACTACGGTAGCGCTGACCACTTGGGTCGTTGCGGTGATGTAGAGTAAGAGGGCCTCGTCCCTGGCCGGGGGTACCAAGACGGGAGGATTTGTGAGCAGTGCTTTGAGCCTGTCGAGGGCTTCTTCGGCCTCGGGGGTCCAAGAAAAGCGCTTAGATTTTCTCAAGAGTCGGTACAGAGGCAAGCCTTTTTCACCGAGGCGCGAGATGAAGCAGCTCAGGGCCGTAAGGCATCCCATGACCCTCTGCACTCCCTTGAGGTCTCTGATTGGTCCCATGCTGGTTACAGCTGAGACCTTCTCTAGGTTGGCCTTGATGCCACGCTCTGAGACTATGAATCCCAAGAGCATGCCCCGGGGGACCCCAAACACACACTTCTCGGGATTGAGCTTGATGCCCTTCTCTCTAAGGCATTTGAAGGCTATCTTCAAGTCATTGATGAGATCTTCGGCCTTTCTAGACTTGACCACGATGTCGTCCACATAGGCCTCGATAGTTCGCCCAATGTGGTTGCCAAAGACCTAGGTCATGCACCGCTGGTACGTGGCCCCTGCGTTTCTGAGGTCGAAAGGCATAGTCACGTAGCAGTACATGCCGAATGGGGTGATGAAAGAAGTCGCAAGCTGGTCGGTCTCTTTCATCTTGATTTGATGGTAACCAGAATACGCATCAAGGAAGGACAGGGTCTCACACCCCATAGTGGAGTCAACGATCTGTTCGATTCATGGTAATGGGAAGGGGACTTTTGGACAGGCTTTATTCAAACCGATGTAGTCTACACACATCCTCCATTCCCCATTTTTCTTCCTAACTAACATGGGGTTGGCTAACCACTCTAGGTGGGACACTTCCTTGATGAACCTGGCCGCCAAGAGTTTCTGTACCACCTCGCCGATGGCCCTACGCTTTTTCTCGTCGAATCGGCGCAGGCGTTGCTTCACCGATCTAGAGCCGGCCCGGATGTCCAAGGCGTGCTCGGCGACCTCCCTCGGTATGCCTAGCATGTCTGAGGGACTCCATGTGAACATGTCGGCATTCACATGGAGGAAGTCGACGAGCATGGCCTCCTATTTGATGTCGAGGGTGGTGCTGATCCTTAGTGCCTGGTCGTCGAGGCAGGCGGGGTCGACCGGGACGAGCTTGATGGCCTCCGTAGGCTCGAACGTCCCTGCACGATGCTTGGAGTCAGGCACCTCGCCACTAAGTTGGTCGAGGTTGGCGATGAGGGTCTCGGCCTTCGCGAGAGCCATGGCGTACTCGATGCACTCGATGTCGCAGTCGTATGCATGTTCATACGTGGACTCAATCATGATGATACCGCTGGGGCCTGGCATCTTGAGCTTGAGGTAGGTATACTTGGGGACCGCCATGAATTTGGCATAGCACGGCTGCCCCAGGATGGTGTGGTAGGTTCCCCTGAACCCGACCACCTCGAAGGTAAGGACCTCCTTATGGTAGTTGGAGGGGGTGCCGAAGCAGACGGGAAGGTCGATGCGCCCGAGGGGTCACGTGCGTTTCCCTAGGATGATGTCGTGGAAAGGTGCGGCGTCACCTCGGAGCCTTGATCGGTCGATCTCCAAGAGCTCTAGGGTATTGGCATAGAGGATTTTGAGGCCGCTACCTCCGTCCATCAATACCTTGGTGAGTCGGGTGTTGCCGATGATCGGGTCGACAACAAGTGGGTACTACCTGGGATTCAGAACATGGTTGGGGTGGTCATCTCGATCAAAGGTGATCGCCTCCTGAGACTAGTCGAGGTACCGAGGAGTGGCCACCTTGACCGAGAAGACCTCTCGATGTTCCCTCTTTCGCTGCCACGCCGTAAGGCACGCCGAGGGTCCATCGAAGATCATGAAGGCATTGTGTACCTCGAGGAACCCGTTGTCCTTGTCATCATCCTAGTCGCCGGCGCCCTTCTGCTTGGCGTCATCGTCGGGGAGCCCGAGCCTGGCGTAGTAACGCCATAGCATGGAGCAATCCTCGAGGGCGTGCTTTACCGGGCCTTGGTGGTAAGGGCAGGGTTTCTTAAGCATGTCGTCGAAAGGTCTGGGGCCCCTGGGGCCTCAGGGATTCTTGCGTTCTGTGGCCATGACCAGATCGGCCTCGAGGGCAGCCTGCTTCCCCTAGCGATCCTTCTTCTTTCTTCTGGGGAGGCGGGGAACCGAGGCCTCGGGGGCCTCATCCCTCCGCTTCCCCTTGGCGTCGTTCTCGGGGAAGATGGCCCCTACGGCCTCTTCGCCTGAGGCAAAGTTGGTGGCGATGTCAAGGAGAGCGGTAGCCAAACACGGCACGTTCTGGCCTAATTCTCGGACCAAGTCTCGACAGGTGGTACCAGAGAGAAAAGCCTAGATGATCTCTGAGTCGCCGACGCTGGGCAACTTGGTACACTATTTAGAGAAGCGCCGGATGAAGTCTCGGAGGGACTCGCCTAGTTTCTGGCGATAGCTCTTAAGGTCCTAGGAGTTTCCTGGGCGCACGTATGTGCCCTGGAAATTCCTGACGAAGATCTGAACCAAGTCGCGCCAGTCGTGGATCTGAGAGGGAGAAAGGTGCTCGAGCCAGGCTTGTGCCGAGTCTGACAAGAGCAAGGGGAGGTTGCGGATGATGAGCAGGTCATCGTCTACGCTGCCCAGCTGACAAGCCAGGCGGTAATCGGCAAGCCAGAGCTCGGGGTTGGTCTCACCGCTATACTTAGTGAGGTTAGCCGGCTAGCGAAACTAGGCTGGAAACTGAGCGTTGTGGATGGCTCTGCTAAAGACTCGAGGGCCAGGTGGTTCAGGAGAAGGACTGCGGTCTTCCTCACTGTCATAATGGCCGCCCCGATGCGGATGGTAGCCTTGGGCGGGCCCCTCACTATCATGGCATCGTCGTCGGCCGACCACCTCGTGGTCACCTTGCGCCTCGCGTCGGTTATCGAGGCGGTCGTGGACTGGGGGGACCCTATTGATTGCCGGCACCCGAGCGGGCTCGGGACGAACCAAGGCCTCCCTATCCTACCAATGTGGTGCTAAGGGGAGGTCTGAGACGGCACCGTGCTGCCGAGAGGCGGAACTCTAGGCCTGCTGCACCGCGGCGGTCTCGAGGAGATCCCGGAGCTCGCCACAAACCCATCGCCCTTCTGTGGTGGAGGGTTCAGGCATCGCGCGCACTAGCATTGCCACAGCCGTAACATTCTGGTTAGCGTGATTGAAGATTGGGGGACGATCATTCCCTTCGTCGTCGTTGATGCGGTGGTGCATGTCGTGAGCCCGTCGCCGCACTCCTCCACCATCATCGCGGCCCTGCTGCTCCTGCTCGAGAGTGTTTCGGAGTTGTTGCAGAAGGAGCCTATCTTGCTCAACCTTGGCCTGAAGCTCACGGAGCTGCTCCAGGTCTGGGTGTCAAAATTGTCCGAGGGCAAGGTTCTCGTTCTGTGCTACCGGTGGGACAATGCGTGAAGGCGTAGCATCGCCCGTCCCCTGATGAAGCGGAGTGCGGTTGTCTACTCCCTCATCCTCGTCTCCCATGCTTGGCATCCCAAGTCTGATGTGGAAGCACTCACGAGTGGGATCGTAAGTACCTTCATCGTCGGAATCGGAGTAGCCAAAGCAATAGTCACTTGTGGCCAAGAAGCGGCGCATGGTTTCGTGGTCATGGAGGTCAAAGAAATCTGCTCCGGTCCATGCCATGTCCTCCTCTGAGGAGTCGACGTGGGTGTGGGTCGACGCGGTGGTGTCAAAATCGAAAGCGAAGCGCTGGCGGCGCTCCGAGAGATCCACGTGAGCGGAAGCGTAGGCGTAAGCATAAGAGGCGGCGGCATTTCTCAACCCGAAGGGGTATGGAGATAGTGCCGTCGTCGGACTCTGCTTCGCCAGAGTTGGTTCCTCAGAGAGTGGTGGAGTGGAGCTTGATGTCGGGGCATCGCCGGGTGCCACCGGTGTTTTTCCCTTATCCAGGCTCAGGCTAGACAGATCCCCAACTAGGGACTTTGCACCAATAGCTGGTCGTGGGATAGCGTCGGAGAGCGGCGAGTCACCCTGGGTTCACATGGCATCGTGGCGATCCTGCTCGCGTCGTGCCTGGCGAGCGCGGCGAGAGCGGCCGGCCGGGTGCCGCCTGTGCCTGGGCTGCCGATGCGTGATGTTGTCGTCGATAGGCGGGATTCAGGGTGTGAGGAGTACCATGTCGTACTCGTGCCCTAGAGACATGAACTTTAGATTCCCAAACCAGACCACCGTGCCGAGACACAGTGGTTTTATAAGGTCTACCATCCGAAACTTGTTGGGATGACGAAGCTAACACGCAGAGTCCCCTACCTGGCGTGCCAACTGTCGGTGTTTTGGACCGGGGGATCCTCAACCAACTAGTAAATTTGTACTGCGTGTTCCCAATTTCGGATGGTGATGCAAAGAGACACAAGGCTTATACTAGTTCAGGCAATTGGTGCCCTATGTCCAGTCTGAGAGATCAATCTTGTATTCCTTGCACCAAAGTACTTGTAGTAGGGGGTTACAAGCTAGGTGAGAGAGGGAGCTAGTCCTAGGTCATGGTGGGGAGTGATGTGAGCTGCTTGAGACGTTGCTCTTAGGTGGCAGGGAAGTGTGCGTGTTACAGGGTGTTGCTCTTCATGAGTCCCCCCTCTGAAATGGCCCAAGTCCTTTCCTTTTATAGTCGAAGGGAGGATAGGGGTAGTACATGTGCTAACTATACGGCGTCGTGTGAACAGAGGCGGCGAGTCCGAGCCCTATAGCCTGTTCCTGTGGTGGTGTGGTCGTCGGAGTGGTCCGTCCTTGGAGCGCTGGGGCGACGTGCTGGTCACATCCGATCCCGTGTGTCATGGGAGCTCCAGGGCTGCCTCGGAGCGGGCGCGGCGGTCAGCATGCGGGTCGCTGTGGATTGACTGCGCGCGAGGCCGAGGCTCGGTCGGTGTCGAGGCTAAACTGCAGTGGAGGGTCTCAACAGACGTGAATCCCGAGATAGCCGAGACCCTGGCGTAGAGTGTCGAGGCCCGGAGGGGGCGGTCGATCTGGTACGCTGGTTCGGGGGCGATGATGACCCAGGCCAGATTCCCCATGCTGCGTTGTCTTCGGGGCGGGAGTTACGGGGCACAGTGTAGTGTGGGTGCTGATCGTGGGTACATCGTCAGAATACAGTGGCTGGTAATCCCCGCTATGCCCTGTCTCAGCCGGTATGGCGCTGATGTGACTTCTTGTCCCGTCGGCCTCTCCGTGGTGTCGAGCCATCGCCCGGCTGAGATTGCGGGAGTGGTTGACGCATTAATGGGACACGACATGCTGTCGAGAAGACCGGTCGAGGCGGGAGCGACGGGTTGTTATCGAGCCAGCCTCGAGCGATACGGAGGATAGCAGTCTTATCCAAGGCTATACGCACGGGGCCTCGGGCGGGACGGAGATTGGGCTCCTTGCCGAGGCCTCCCGTGAGAAGCCTCGTGTGAGGCGGAGATTGCGTCAGGACGCCAAGACCTCCCGTGCGAGGCCTGAGGCGAGGCGGAGAGCCTGGTGGGCTCGGGCGGGGCTGGTGATGAGCCCATGGCTTACCCTCTAGCTCTGTTGTTGATGGAATTTAAGTGACCCTTTTGGTGTACGCTTGGGGTACCCCGTTTTATGGTACCCGACAAACATCCTGATATACTTTTGAAACATTCTGATAAAATACTTGCAACATACGTACGAAACAACAGAAATGTTTGCAACATACATCTGAAACACTTGCAAAACACTTGGAAACTCTTAAAAAACATTACAAATATACGTAACATCCAGATAAAACACTTGCAACATACATTTGAAACATATGCAACATTCAGATGAAACACTTATAACGAACATATGAAAAAACAGATGAAACATTTGGAACAAACACTTGAAACATACATGTATAGCCATTGCAACATATGCAACATCATGATCTACTTTTGCAACATCAAGATGAAACACTTGCAACATCCAGATGAAACACTTAAAACACAAACTTGCAACATGCGCTAGGCAAATGTCACCTTGCTGCTCGGACGAGGTACTCGAGCAGCGCGGGCACGCCGGCGAAGGAAAGCGCCGTGACAGCCAGGAGCTTCGACACGCCGAAGTCGAAGTCCCTGCCAAAGAGGTCTACGTCGTGTCGACAAGGTTCTGTAGGAGTGGGCGCAGCATGGCGGCAGATGCGGCACGCAACGGCGAGGCGGAGTCGGGTGGGCGCCGACGAGGTTCTATAGGAGGAGTGGACGCGGCGTGGCTACAGAAGCTACACGCTGTGGTGAGGCGGAGTGGGGCGGACATCCGATGCAATGAAGCCGTGACGAGCGAAGGGGAATAGGGATTTCTGTCGGAGAGATTCTGTTGCGGGGTAGAGATGGAAGAGAGAGCGTAGAGGAAAGTAGGCCGATTGTCTATTAGGTCGGATCGCTATGCCGGCCCAGGAATAGAGCCGTCCGGATGCACGAGCCCGAACGACGTCCAAATCATAGCATTCCCGAACTTTTGCACGCTGGTGACTTACCCGTGACGTGAGAGTTCGCACTTTGCTTAACAAGAAAACAAATGTGTTGAAGCCTAACTATCAACGGTTTAGCCTTATGTAAAGATATACATGTACTTGCGGGGGTTTCAGAGCCTGCAGGTGACAAACCTTTCGGCATATTGCCAACTGGAAAATAATTATATGAATTGGTGATACGAAAAATCATATATAAAACAGCTAGATGCGAATATTAAAATATGTCGATCAAATCCCTTTTGTGGTTTATACCAAAGTGCGAATGATGAACTTATCTGGGCTGTACAAATGAATGAAGAATCAACACCGCCTTGGTCATAAGTCATAACTAAAAGATGGAGGTCAGCTGGGATACGGTACAAATGAAGCTTAACTTCACTTGCGAAGAGCAGCTTCCACGTAGCCACAAAGATGAATGCATTATAATCTTTGTGCTTGACTTAACAGACAATCACACCTTGGTCACCAGGAGACGAGAAAAAAAAAAAACATTGTCCAATATACATTGTACGGACCTAGTAACTCAACACGAGCTACTTACATAAACAAGTGACAGTGTCTGACGACAACAGAAGATTTGTACAAACTTATGTTCGCCTGTCAGCGACTAACAATCATATTATAGCTTTATAGGCACCAAAAAGCACTTTACATTCACGATTACATCTCCCTTCAGTACTCGCCGTTATGGACGGCGCCTCGTGCCGGCTTGCCGTCGCCATCCCCATCCTCCACCTTGGCGATGGCAGACTCGGCGGCGAGCGCCTTGGCCGTGTCGTAGGACGCGTGCAGACCAACGAAGAGGTAGTAAACCAGCAGCGCGGCCGTCCAGTACCCGAACCGCATGAACGACTTGGTGTCGATGGAGCCCAGGAGGAAGACGTTGATGGCGATGGACGCCGACGGCAGCCACGGCACCAGCGGCACGCCCCACAGCTTGGGCGCCCTGGCCTGCGGCACGAACGCCCACAGGCACACCGTCGACACGAACCACGCGGGCACCGTCACCGCGTACGGCACCCACCCGTTGACGTTCACCCCCCAGCACGTCGCCGTCGCCACCGACGTGGCCAGGATGGCGACGATGCACGCCGCCAGCTTGTTCCGGTTGACGACCGTGGTCTCCCCGGCGACATAGTAGCGGCGGACCAGCAGCGCGACGGCGACGAGCATGAAGATGAAGAGCGTGGAGATGGAGAGCAGGTTGGAGAGGATGTTGAGGTCGGTGAAGAAGGCGATGATGGCGGTGGCGACGAGCATGACGACGGTGGCGTTCACGGGCGTCCCCGTGCGCGGGTGCACCTGCGCGAGCCACGGCGGCATCATGTGCGTCCGGGCGATGTGCGTGAGGTACCGCGCCTGGCCGACGGCGCTGACGAGCAGCACGGTGGTCATCCCCTTGAGCGCGCCGAAGGCGACGATGTACTTGGCCCAGTCCATGCCCCTGGCCGAGAACGCCACGGAGAAGGGCGCGTCGGCGTCGATGGACGAGTACGGCTGCATCAGGCAGAGCGTGACGGCGAGCACGCAGTAGAGCGCGGTGGTGAGCGTCATGGCGCCCACGAGCCCGATGGGGATGTCGCGCGCCGGGTTCTTGGTCTCCTCCGCCATGGTGCTCACGGCGTCGAAGCCGATGTAGGCGAAGAAGAGCACGGCGGACGCCGAGAAGATGCCGCGGACGCCGAAGGGCATGAAGTCCCGCATGTTGGCGGCGTCGGCCTTGGTGAGCCCAGCCACGATGATGAAGATGATCACGGCGATGTGGACGATGGAGAGGACGTAGTTGAAGCGGGAGGTGCCCTTGGTGCTGACCACGGCGAAGATGCAGACGAGCGCGATGACGACCACGGCGATCGGGTCCAGCTCCGAGTAGTTGGCGTCGAGACCCGACACGTGGATGCGGAAGTCGCTGGGCTGGTGGTTCAGCAGAGTGGCGAAGTAGGACGTCCAGGCGCGCGCCACGGCCGCGCCGCCGATGCAGTACTCCAGCAGGATGTTGCCCGCCGCCACGAACGCCATGAAGTCGCCGAGCTCCACCCGCAAGTAGGCGAACGATCCACCTGCCATTCGACAGCAACGCACGCATTTTCACGATTTTCAGTTAGTTCTCCAACGGAGAAATCGTTGCCAGTTCGGACTAGTTCCATCCGACGCAACCTATGCTTAAGGTGGTGTTTGGTTCTGGCTGAAATTCATGTCACGTCGAATCTTTATATACTAATAAAGAGTATTAAATATAGATTAATTACAAAAACAATTACATAGATGGAGGCTAATTTACGAGACGATTTTTTAAGTCTAATTAATCTGTCATTAGCATATGTTTACTGTAGCGCCACGCTGTCAAATCATGAACTAATTAGGCTTAAAAGATTCGTCTCGCAAATTAGTCACAAGTTGTGTAATCAATTTCGTAACTAGTCTATATTTAATACTCCATGTATGTATCTAAACATTCGATATGACAGAAATTTTAGGAGCGCATGTAAAAACCATACAAGACCTAAAACTGCATGGTTTTCAGACTGGAAACAAAGAATTCACAGGCTTGCTAAAACTATTGTACTGTTTTCTCATGGAGTAAAAGAGATGATTTTTATTTTGCAACCAAGAGTCGATCATGATTAATTTCTAGATGGCGATTAATATACTATATTGGTCAAACATTTTGCATAGTTTTCATGTAACGATGCACGACCCACACTGAAATTTGGGGTGCTGAAGATTGCAACAGTGGTGTGCTGGAAGATTTTTTTTTTACTTGTTTGAAAAACCTTTTCCAAATTAAAGCATGTTTTTTTGTGTGTGTTAAAAAAGAACTTATTTGTGCCTCTACAAGGAGAAACTTGTTGCAGGAATTGAAGAAATGGTCGATATTCAGGCGGGCCGCGGGCATGCCGAAGCATGCATATGGCATTTTCCATGGGACAAACTGAAGCAGCACTTTAATTTCTCCTGCTGAAATGGCCAGACTAGAGCCAAGTCAACCGCAACATGCTAGCGAAAAAGGATTTTATGTACTGGTGAACTTCTTTTTAGAATTTAGTCACCTAATGACACGCCCAGTTGAAATGAAAGGATTAATAGCCGGACGGGTACACTCATGCTACTGACGCAGAAAAATAATACTGCTACTGACGAACGATGCAGCCGCCAAGTCAACCAAATACGTTAACTGTCCAATCTTTCTGCATCAAGAAACACATTGTCTAGTCCCATTTTTTTTTTTTTGCAATTTGGTCTTTTTTTTTTAAAGAAAATTTATGTTTGCCCCCCCCCCCCCCCCCCCCCCCCCCCCCGCGGAGAGATGTAAACTCATCTTTGAACCCCGAGGGTTGGCGTCAGGATTCATGGCTCCGAGGTAACACGTCTCGGTGCCACAGATCTGGACTCCGAGGTGCCTGGCCGTGCACAGCAGGGCATCCTAGGTGGCGTTGACGTGGCCGGTACATCGGAGCCACAGATCTTGGCTCCAAACTCGGCGTCGGCGCCAAGATCTGTGGCTCTGACCTCGGAGTCGTGGATCTCGGCTCCGAGCTCGGAGCCATGGATCCTTGCGCCGAGCATGGATTCAAAACCCACGGCCAAGTTTCCCTTGCCGAGGCTGCTTTCATTTCTTCCTCCTCCCTCTCGGGTTCTTTCTCTCCCTAACCCGTCTAATCTCTTGAATTGACGAATTTGACCTTGGATACTTGGATTTGATCCATACATCTTCACGAGCAAGGTATCATCTCTCCCCTTATCATTTTTACGCATTGATTTGGTTATATTACGTCTATTTTACGACCCTAGATACGTTATTACCTAATGTTTGAAGTGATTTTTTATTTTTTGTATTATATAACGGTAGGATGCCAAAATATGGTAAAGCTAGTAAGTCAAGGTAATCTCTTATCATCGTGTTATATTATGTTTTCATTTATGTGCAACAAATGAAAAAACCCTAGGTTTAGGGTTTAATGTTCATTGTTTTCGGTTCTTAGAACAAATTTGGTTCAATTGTAGTTATGGCCGGATGACCAGAAATGCCTTCAACCCATTGCCTCTGCCTAGTGGTGTTCCAGTGCCCATGTGCTGGTGTGGTGATCCTTGCAAGATAGCCAAGTCCGATAAAGAGAACATGTATAGACAGAGGTATTGGATGTGTGCCAATTTTGCATTTGAGTCTATATTTCGTTAGCGCCGCATTAACAAGATGGTGAAAAATTGATGTTCATTGATGATATTTTGATGTACTCCAAGAACAAAGAAGAGCCTGCACAACATCTTCGGATAGTATTGACTCAATTAAGGGAACACAAGTTGTATGTCAAATTCAGCAAGTGTGAGTTTTGGTTAGATCGAGTACAGTTTTTGAGACATGTTCTGACACATGAAGGTATCTCTGTAGACTATGGCTCCATGGCTCCGAGCTCGTGGCGAGATCCACGGAGCTCGGAGCCAAGATCTGTGGCTCTGAGGTACCGGCCACGTCAACGCCACCTAGGATGCCCTGCTGTGCATGGTCAGGCACCTCAGAGCTAAGATCTGTGGCGCCGAGACGTGTTACCTCGGAGCCATTAGTCCTAGTGTCGACCCTCAAGGTCCACAGACGAGTTTACGTCTCCAGAGGACAAAACATAAATTTTCTTTAAAAAAAACCAATTTGCATAAAATTGAGTTGACTAGTGAAGGTAGAGAATTTTCGGCAAACGATCAGCAACCTTTTCATCGATTCGTTTCATGAGATTGTGACCTGCTGATGTGAAGTCCGAACTGTCTTTTAGCTCAAGGAGAATGTTCAGAGTATACTAGTATAACATTTCGACAGCTAAAACTAATTTTCCAAGCAGAAAAAAGAAAAAAAAAGGGCTGTCTACCCAACACCCGGATTTTGTGAACATGTATGCAAATAGAAAAAAGGTGGGTGTTTAGCACCCAGATAATAAGAGATAAAGGTGTTGAAAAATTGAGTTATTTTAGAGGAGTTGAACACCAAATTTTTAGTTACGCCAATCATTCCTAGCAATTACATGAAAAATGACTGTAACTTTGTAACTGGCGATTCAGGTGCTAGAGACCTTAAACACACCCAAGCTTTGTTTACTACCTCAGGAAGAAAAGGCAAAGGAAAAATTCAGCAATTCTGAAAATAAAAACGTTCTTAGCTTAGTCTGAAAGAGTTTTCGTGAGGGATTATCTAAAATCAAATCTGCCCATGTGAGGTGACTCTGAGTTTGGTATGCTGGATGGATAGGAACACGAAGATACTAAAGAAAGCTACAGCTAATCGTGACCGTTGACCAATCACGATAGAAAACGAACAAGTTGGCAGTACCTTTAGACGACTAGTAAACGCTGCCACACTGTACTGGCAGTGACATTGTTGTATTGCTCCAAGAGAGAATTTGATTTAACCCCGGCTGTTTAGAAAACGAATGAAAGAAGGCCCGGTTTAAATGGTGTCTGGATTCACCTCAATTTAAATATGTTGGTGTGGATTGAGGTGAAATTTTATTTAAGTTCTACTTCCATCCACCCAATATATATGGATTGATGGTAGTCCGACTACATCTAAACGAGGCCGGTTCAACCGCTTCATGAATCATGGTTTCGCCTTCCTAGTTAGTTCCTACCTTGAATTTCTACGTTTTTTAATTTAAAGAACAGTTTATGATTACAATAATCATGGCCTGCCAACGTTTGAAAACCCTCCATATCGGTTCCTCAGAATCGTTCTATCTTACCCGCTCCCTGTTTGGATATTTTTAAAAGCGGCAGTCATATCTCATAGTATTAAGAAATAATCTTTCAGGAAAAAGAATACTTTTTTTGAGGAAATGGGTACGCAAAGGAATCTCTCGGGGTATCAACCAGAATCATAGGAGGAGTACGTCAAAGAGCTGTTTCATCTCGAGGAAATGAGAGAAATGATCTGAAGCAAGTATTGTCGGATCATGTCGCCGTGGGCTTTGCTTCGTAGTACTGGACTACTGGTTTGTATTTATCTTTTTGAGCATGATTTGTACTGATCTTGTGCGTTGTAATCTGTAAAGCATGATGATGATAGGTGCGCGTTACCTGCGACGGGGATCTCGACGGCGAACTCGGTGTAGCAGAAGACGGAGAGCATGGCGGAGACGCCGGAGACGACGTAGGAGATGACGACGGCGGGGCCGACGTCCTCCCTGGCCTCCTGGCCCGTGAGCACGAAGATCCCGGCGCCGATGACGGCACCGACGCCGAACCACGCGAGGTCCCACCACGTGAGGTCCCGCTTCATGTCGGCGCCGCTGCGAGCGCGCACCTCGTGCAGCTCCGTCGACTCCAGGGACCGCGACGTGAGGCGGTCCGCCAGCCGGGACCCCGTGCTCCGCAGCGCGCGCCCGTACGCCGACCAGCTCGAGAACGACTCCTCCGGGAAGAAGTCCGCCTTGGTGCACGAGCACCCGCGCTGCCGCTGCCGCACCCCGCCGCCGCCGCCGCCGTTGGCATCGCCGCCGACCGCCATGGCTGTGTCTGTGTGTCTGCCGGCCTCTTGTTGGCTTGCTTCCTGTTGTGTCGTGTGTTTATATATATATATAGGAGGAGGATGAAATGGAGAATTAAAGGAGTGGTCAAACGGATTTGATACGTGACGGGGGTTTAAATAGGAGGGGGAATAATAAAAATAATGAGAACGCTCCAATGGGAAAGCTAGCTGTGGGTTTTAAACAGGCAATGAGGTGGCAAGAGGCACACCTCAGCTGTCCTCTTTTTCTGGTTTGTGTGTGTCCGTACCAGTAGCAACTTCACAGCACGGTACATGCTCTTGTACACTCAGGGCCTCTTTGGCAAGGCTCCTGCGTGCTATGGCTGTCACTGTTCATGCAGGGTAGCCGGAGCCGCAGGAGACGAAAAAACGAGCTCCGTCGGCTTTGTGAACAGTACTCTGTGAACAGTGAGACAAAAAGTAGGAGAGAGAAAAACGATTTTAGTGAATAGTGCTGCTACATTGTAGAAGAGATGGAAATGGCTCCATAAACAGTGTAGGAGAGAGAAGGTGGCTCCATAAACAGTGCTAGCTCCACAAACGGCCCTCGGCCATGTCTTAGGGCCATTTTGCAGAGCTCCACTGCTAACTTCTTCAGAGCAGACTCTGCGAGTTCCTACTAAATGATTAAAGTGCAACTAAATTCTGATGGAGAGAGTTAACAATAATCACTTCTCCATTTATACTACGAGTTGGGAGCTAAAAAGCCTACTATCCATTTTTTCTCCATTGCTTCCTGTTCAATCACAACTTGAATCACTTCACAATCGATTTTCACCTGCCCCCTTCCCACACTCCCCACCAGAATCACTATATCGGATAATCAATAAGCGAAGCTCAAGAATAGGAAGAAGAGCTCTGCCAAACTGGCCCTTAGGACTCCAGTGAAAGCGCCTTCAACGAGGTTAAAGTTTAGCTGGTGTTACGGTTTTGGAAGATGATTCATTGGAGATTACATATGCTTTCAGGAATGCTTATGATGGTCCAAATTAGGTTCGGGAATGTCAACAGTTGGTGGAGCAGGAGGATGGCATGGATGTTGGACAATTCTTGAGGGTTGCATCTACATCCACTTCCATAAGACTTGATTGTACACTTATAGGAGGGTCAGCCTTTAACACCTAACCTTCACTGAAGGAAACCCTTCATTGTTGGTGATTGATACTTCCTCCATTTCAAATAATTGTAAGTCATTATAGTTTGTTTTAGGTACATAGTTTTTGCTACGAACCTAAATATAATTATGTCTAGATACATATTAGAAACTATGTATGTAGAAAAGTCAGAATGACTTACAATTTAGGATCGAGGGATGAGTAGTTGCAAACATCTCATGAAACGCCTCCATGAAAAAGGTTATGACATCATGTCGTCTTGATTGTCTGGTCACCTGAAATCTTTTGGAAGAACAAGTGGGTGTTCTGCCACTCCGCCCTTCAGTTGGTGGCCTTAGCATTCTTGGCGAGAAGAGAGTTTTAGAGCGCGCCATTTCAAAGGGTTGGCAACACTCTTTGGTGTTCATAGTCTCTCTTGCCTCCTTAGGGCTTGCTCAGTTAGTATCCAATTCAAGGGACAAGTCAAAATCTCCCTCAATTCCCTTTAATTAATCCCCTTAAATAGGAGACTAACCGAACAAGCCCTCAGTGTAAGGCTTACATTCTGAGTTTTCTTTGTTGTGTTTTTTGGTGGCTCCTATCTTTACTTTGTTTTGTAATGGCTGACTTTGTTTCAAACTCTCGTCTTCTTCACAAGAAACATGCACAACTAACACATTATGCAAGCTAGTTCTCTAAAAGATTGAGTGTGGAAAGGACAACCAGCGTGTAAGGTTGAGATGCAAGCTACCATAGTTCGTTGTGATAAATTGGTGTTAAACATGATAATGGAGAGTGTGTCAAAAGGGAGAGTAAAATTTTCATGAGCCATCCTCGAACTTGGCAGAGGATGTCATCTTGGTCCTTCAACTCAAGAAATACAATTTTGGGTCCCTAAACTAGGCTTCGGGTGTTGTCCAATTGGGTTCTAAGTCGGCTGATGGTTTCTGCGGCTGATAAGCTGGCTGAAGCTGATTTGTTGTGAGAGAAAAATATTGTTCCATGGCTGATAAGCTAGTCTGATAAGTTCAAGCGAACAAGGATCCAAAAATAACATATCTTGAGTTGGTTGACCTATATAACATCTAGAGCCTTGTTTAGGGGTCCAAAAATAGTATTTTTCGAGTTGGAGGACACAGACGATGACACCCCACATCAAAAAGGGAGGACATTGAAAGCAACACTGGTCGTCTCTCCCCATGAGGTTTGCTACTGCCTTCCTAAAAGGTTCTAAATGTCTAGAGGGAGGTGAATAGCCTATAAAAATTTTCTACAAATACACTAGAGCAAAGGGTTAGTAACCTAAATAGCGAAATATAATTTGCTCTAGCTCTACAAGGGTTGTAAGCCACCTATAGCATAATTCTAGTTCTTTACAATCTCTAAGCACACACAAAAGCTATGTCACTACTCTTACACTAGTGAGCTTGCTAATTACGCCTAGAATACCAACTAAGCTACACTAGCTACTCAACTACCTCTACACAAGATATTTCTAGGAAAGTAAATACAAGAGGTAGAGAGAGGTATATGTAAGTGCAATCAAGCCCTAATGTGGGTTTTGGTGTTGATGACCACCTAATTAGAGAACTAATGAGATTTATTAAGATGAGAAGCAGAGAATTCATTATAGAGGATGTTACATGGAAAAGAGGAGCCCCCAATTACAAATAAGGATGGCATCGCGCTCAAAGGAGTTTTCAATTCTTTTGTCTTTTGAAATTGAGTATGGGAAAAGCCATACTATAAAGGGGGGACACTACAACCGGTTAAAACTGTGCAACCAAATGCTCAATCTTTACACAAAACATCCTCACACCTCAGCCAAGACAGCTAACTTAACAACTCCTTCACCCTTACTATCTTGCTGGATGCGGCAGTGCCGCACCTGGAGAAAGGCACTGCCACACTTAAGTAACCGTTGGGAGGCAGGGGGTATTTATACTTTTCCCTATCCTCCATAACGTCTCTCTCTTCTTCCCCAATGGTTCAGACTGATGAAAATCAGCATGTGCTCATCTCCTCTCTCCTCCATTGGTGCCCTTCAAGCTCTCAAGCTTCCCCTTTGACTTCCCCATCAATCCTTGAGAGAAAAAGGTGTCAAAATTGATTAGAGAGCAGCTCCACTGATTCCCAAAGCCTAAAGAGCATTTGGTTCACGTTTTGGCCAGCGGTTGTGTTTGTTACTCTTGGAGCTTGGCTCCTAGCTGGCTAGAGCGTCGCTCGGTGAGCTTGCCAAGTGTGTGGTAGCCCCAGGAGGTTTGTAACCACCTCTTACATCGATCCGAAGGACGTTGGGCTGCATGACACCGACAGCAGTGAGCTTAGCGCCTCTATAGCAAGCAACTCCACACTCCCGCAACTAGAGGCAACTAATGCCAAAAAAGCTCAAAATGAAGAAGAAACAAGAAGAAGAAGGGCAGCTAGAAAAGAGAAAAGAGAAGCAAGAGAGAAGAAGAAGAAGGAGCAGCAGTGGTTAGAAGAGAAGAAAGCAAGAAAAGAGAAAAGAAGACTCAAGAGAGAAGCTAGAAAAAAAAGAAGAGAATCAAGAAAGAAGGAACAAGAAGCAAAAGCCTCCAATGCATCTTCAAGTGAGCTATCTAGCAGCTCCAAAGATGGTGATGATGATGAGTCCTATCAAGTGAATAGCAAGAAGGACAAGAAAGGAAAGGGCAAGAAGAATGACGACAACAAATATGTTGCCGTATCCTTTAACTATTCTTCTATGTCTATGACTAATCATGATTGTAAGTCTTTCATCAATGTGCCCGCGGGCAAGTTACCTCATTTTGATGGGACTAACTTTGCCAAGTGGAAGCACTTGATGAGAGTCTATCTTATAGGTCTTCATCCAGGCATTTGGGAGGTTGTTTGCAATGGATTTGAGCCACCAGTTTATCCCAAGAATCCAACCATGGAAGAAATGAGAATCATCCACCTCAACGGTCAAGCTACTAGTGTGCTACTTAGTGCCTTGGATGGTGATGAGTACAATAGAGTGATTGATGTGGATGTTGCCAAGCAAATTTGGGATACTTTGCATCTTGCACATGAAGCGGTTGACAAAGTGAGAAATGCAAGAATTGATTTGTTGATGTCCAAGCTCAACTGATTTGTTATCTTGGATGGAGAAGGGCCATAAGAGATGTTTGATAGGTTGATGAAAATGGTGGGCAAGATTAGAGGTTATGGTTGTGATGAGCTAGATGATCATAAAGTTGTCAAGATTATGTTGGAAGCTTATTCACCAAGAAATAAGACCATAGTAACTCTAATTAGAGATAAGAAGAAGTTTAAGTACTTCACACCAAATGATGTACTTGGGAGGATCTTGACCTTTGACATGCAAAGAGAAGAAGCAAATGAGAGGAAGAAGCTTGGAGAATTGCAAGCATAGCTAGAAGGCATCAAGATCAACAAGGATGTAGCTCTCAAGGCCAACAAATCAAGCAAGCAAGGCTCCACTAGCAAGTCCAAGACCAACAAGCAAGCTTCAATTAGCAAGCCCAAAGCAATCAAGCAAGTTCAAGAAAGTGTAGAGACCACCTCATCCTCTAGTGAGAGTGAACATGATGATGACCAATATGAGAAAGTGGATGATGTTGCTCTCTTTATGAGGAGGTTTTACAAAGGGTTGAAGAAGCAAGGGTACAAGGTAGTAAAGAGGAAGTTTCCAAACAAGAAGAAGAGGACATGCTACTATTATGGAAGCACCGATCACTTCATTGCCAAGTGCCCACATGAGATCAAGGAGAATGAGTATAAGAAAGAGAAGGAGGAGGACAAGGCCAACCAAAGAAAGAGCAAGAAAAACATAGGAGAAGCTCACATTGGGCATGAATGGGATTCATCTATTGAAAGCTCAAGTGAAAAGATGAGAAAGTTGCAACCATTGCTATCCATGAGCCATTTTCTTCACCAAGACTCTTCACCAACATGTCTGATGATGACTACTACTCCCCTCACATTTGTCTTATGGCAAAGGGTAAGAAGGTAAAATCTAAATCCAACGCCAAAGCTCCTCCACCTACACCTTCTAGTGATATCTCTAGTAGTGATATTAGTGATAGCTCTAGTGATGATGAATCTAGTGCCGAAGAAATTGATAAATTAACTAAGAACTTAGATGGAAAGACCAAACTATTCATCACTAAACTAATGGAGTACTTAGAGAGTTTCCAAGCCAAGCTAGAATCTAGAGAGAAAACTCTTATCCAACAAGAGGATCTCTACATTGCTAGCAAGGAAGCTCTTGCATTAGAGAGAAGTGAGGTGGAATCCTTGCGTAAGGCCTTAGCCAAAGAACAAGGGGACCATGATATCACAAAGAAATAAAATATTGCTATCAAGAAAAAGTATTGTGACTTAGATGAAAAGCACAAAGAACTTGAGCTACAATATAACATTCTTTGGTATAGCAACTCATATCCCTCTAAGGCAAAGGATGCCTCTACTACCTCCACTAGTAAAGGTTGTGGAAAATGTTATAATATTGATTTGAATGCTTATTCCACTAACCTTGCAAACATAGAGGCAATGAGAAAAGAAATTGCTAGACTCAATGAGATCATTGGTAAGGGTTGCTTGAGTGGTAAGGCTCAAGTAAGTGACAAGAAGGCAAATGATTCAAAAGTACCTCAATTCAAGCAAGGGAGACACCCTTCAATCAAGCATGGGCTTGGGCACACTACAGGAGCCAAGATAAATGGGAGAAAGATCATAAATGGCAATGAGTGTGTCAAGTTTGAGAGGAAGGAAAGAGTTGGTATGATCAGCCTACACAGACAGCGATAGTGCCGCAGTCCAGAGCGATAGTGTCGCACCACGACAGTGCCGCAGTGAAGGCCGGCTGTGCCGCTCCCCATAAAAATGGGAATGCTACCAATTCTGCTTCTAATCAAACTAAGCCTAAGTAGAAGGTGTCCCAGTAGAAATAGGTTCAGCAGAAGCCAAATAAATCAGTGTGGGGCACTATGAACAAGTATGCCTACCAACCAAAGTTTCAACCATCTTGACAAAGCTTGACTTCATCTTTTGTTTTAAGGAACAACAACAGTGGAAAAGTGATTGCCAATATGTTGGAAAGGAAGCCAACACATATAGAAATACTTCTATTTGGGTTCCTAAATTTCTTGTGACTAACATGCAAGGCCCCAAGTCTAATTGGGGACCTAAATCAAGCAACTAAATCTATTTTGCAGGCATAGTCCTCCGGTAGGTCAAGTTGGGTGCTTGAAAGTGGATGTATAGATCATATGACCAGAGAAAGGAGTATGTTCTCATCATATACCCCGAAGATGGACTCAAATGAAAATATTCTCTTTGGAGACAACTCTAAGGGGGATGTGATTGGTCTCGGTAAAGTTTCTATAACCCTTGAGCATTCAATTACAAATGTTTAACATGTTGATTCATTAGGTTATAATTTATTGTCCGTCTCTCAATTATGCGAGATAGGCTTCAATTGTCTCTTTACGGATAAGGGTGTGGAAGTCTTTAGAAGGAAGGATTCCTCTATTTTCTTTATGGGTCATTTAAAGAATAAGCTTTACCTAGTTGATTTCAACAAAAGTAAAGCTAATCTTGAGACTTGTTTAGCGAAAAAATCTAGCATGGGGTGGCTTTGGCATCGCCGACTAGCCCATGTTGGGATGAGGAACTTGGCCAAACTTCAAAAGAACGAACACATCCTTAGGCCAACAAATGTTCACTTTGAGAAAGATAAAATATGTAGCGCTTGTCAAGCCAAAAAGCAAGTTGGCGTACCTCACCCACCAAAGAGCATCATGACCACGACGCAACCATTGGAGCTCATACACATGGATCTTTTTAGACCGGTCGCCTATCTAAGTATCAGGGGTAATAAATATGGTCTTGTTATTGTTGATGATTATTCCTGTTTCACTTGGATATTTTTCTTGTTTGATAAGTGTTAAGTTAGAGACAAAGTGAAGACTTTTGATAGAAGAGCTCAAAAGGAGTTCGGTCTCCCCATCAAGAAAATGAGAAGCGACAATGGGACATAATTCAAGAACACCCAAGTTGAGGAATTTCTTGATGAAAAAGGCATCAAGCATGAGTTCTCAACTCCATACACCCCTCAATAAAATGGTGTAGTAGAGAGAAAGAACCATACACTAATTGACATGGCAAGGATAATGCTAGATGAGTACAAAATGGTGTAGGAAAGGAGGATCCACCATGTGAATCAATCAAACAATTGACTATTGGTGATATAAGACCACAAGAAGACAAAGTCACTGAAGTGGAGGTTCCTTAAGCTGCTGATGAACAAAGTTCCGCTGACGTACCTGATGCTAAGGGGGAGCAGACCCTGCTGCAAATCAACAGAGCAACAGTGCCACACATAAGAGCGGTAGTGCCGCACTCCCTCTAACAGTACTAGCAAGTCCAACTCTGATTCAAGGATAGAACCTACAACCCATATTCGAGCAAGAAGATAATGAAGATCCAAAAGATGGACAAGAGGCCATTGATCATCCAAGGCTAAGGCAAACAATACAACATGATCATCCCATTGACAACATCCTTGGGAGTCTTCGAAAGGGGGTAATAACTTGTTCACATTTAACAAACTTTTGCCAATATTACTCATTTATTTCCTCTTTGGAACCTCTTAAGGTTGAGCAAGCACCTAGTAATCTGGATTGGGTGATGGCCATGCAAGATGAGCTCAACAATTTCGATAAAAATCAAGTGTGGACCTTGGTGGAGAGACCCAACACCAATATCATTGCCACAAAGTGGGTCTTCCACAACAAGCAAGATGAGAATGGCGTGGTGACAAGAAACAAGGCAAGATTGGTTGCTCAAGGTTTCACTCAAGTAGAGGGCTTGGACTTTGAGGAAACATATGCACATGTGGCAACACTTGAAGCAATCCGAATGCTTCTAGCCTATGCCGCTCATCACAATTTCAAGCTATATCAAATGGACGTGAAGAGTGCATTCCTCAATGGCCCCATTCAAGAACTTGTCTATGTTGAGCAACCACCGGGTTTTAAAGATCCCAAGTTTCCCAACCATGTCTACAAACTCCAAAAGGCACTTGATGGGCTTAAGCAAGCACCAAAAGCATGGTAGGAATGCCTTAAGGAATTCTTGCTTAAACAAGGCTTTGAAATACGCAAAGCCGACCCTACCCTTTTCACTCACAAAGTTGGTAAAGATATATTTGTGTGCCAAATATATGTCGATGATATAATATTTGGTAGTACTAATCATACTTTTTGTGAGGAATTTAGTAGGATCATGATGAAGAGATTTGAGATGTCCATGATGGGTGATTTGAAGTTCTTCCTTGGATTTTAAATCAAGCAAGTGAAGGATGGAACTTTTATTAGTCAAACGAAGTACACCCATGATATGCTCAAGAAGTTTGACATGGTGAATGCCAAGCCTATCAAAACTCCCATGCCAACCAATGGACATCTTGATCTCAACATTGAAGGGAAAGCTGTGGATACCAAGGTATATCATTCCATGATCGGCTCTCTACTTTATTTGTGCTTATCTAGGCCCAATATTATGCTTAGTGTGTGCATGTGTGCTAGATTTCAAGCTAACCCGAAAGAGTATTACTTGGTGGCCGTTAAGAGAATCTTAAGATATTTAGTACACACTCTTAACCTTGGTTTGTGGTATCCTAAGGGCTCTAAGTTTGATCTACTTGGGTATTTGGATTTCGATTACGCCGGTTGCAAAGTAGATCGAAAAAGCACTTCGGGAACATGTCAATTTCTTGGACGATTCCTAATGTCTTGGAGTCCTATAAAGCAAAATTGTGTAGCCCTTTCCACTGCCAAGGCTGAGTATGTTGCGGTTGGTGCATGTTGTGCCCAACTACTTTGGATGAGGCAAACTCTTTGTGATTTTGGATGTCATTTTACCAAAATCCCATTATTATGTGACAATGAGAGTGCCATTAAGCTTGCAAACAATCCTGTAAGCCACTCTAGAACCAAGCACATAGACATCCATCATCATTTCTTGATAGACCACAAAACCAAAGGAGATATCGAAATTCGCCATGTGAGCACCGAAAAGCAACTAGCCGATATCTTCACAAAGCCCCTCGACGAGTCAAGGTTTTGTGCTTTGCGTAGTGAGCTAAATATACTTAATTCTCGTAACATGATTTGAATTTTAGCATGCCTCTGTTTGATAAACTAGTATCTAGGCAAAAGAGTTGAAATTTTCATATTATGCATGAAAATGATTTATAAAAGGCAACTTATGTATCATGATCATGGTCTATATTGATTATTTGTTTCTGGTCATGGTATATAGGTGATATGTGTCCATATCTTATATAGAGAGAGTCATATAGATTATAGCTAACTCCCACTATTTTGAGGAGTGCGGCAGTGTCGCACCTGCCGTGTGGCAGTGCCGGGCTAGGCTTGTGGTAGTGCCGCACTTTAAATCTCAATTGAGATTCGGCCCAAACAATTTTACTACAGGGCCTATTTATTCTTCCTCTTATCCTTAGGTCCACAGTAACTTTTTTCCCTCTCTCTTCCCCTCAACGCCGATGCCCATGCCTCTCTCTCCTCTCACGCCCGTGCTGTCACCATCGCTTGGCCATGTGTTGCCAGTCTCTAGCAGTGCCGCGGTAGCTGCTAGCCCTCCCTCAATGTCGCTGATGGCTGCTACTGCCCCTGGCCCAAGCAATTTCTTCTCTCTCCTCTCCAATCCTCGTTTGAGAAGGTAGAACCCTAAACCTACTCGATCTATGCAATGTGAGTGTTTTTGTGATGGATTCGGGTTCTTAGTGGTACTATGAACGAGTAGGAGGGAGATTTGATGGACAAATTGAATCAATAGGTTGATTCATTTGGGGGCGGTGCACAGCACATGCGGCAGTGCCATGGTAAGGTGTGGTAGTACCGCACACCGCTGTTTGAGACTACGTCTGGTTGTGACTTTCCCTAGATGAATCAATGTATTAGTTGGATTTATTCACCACATGCTCTCTCTCCCACTCAAAATGTTATCACTATTCCCATCTATTATATGACATCATGTGTTTTTATCTTGAACTATGCTCTAGAAATTGTTTGGTGGTGTGGGAAGACATTTGAAAAATGGATTTGCTAAGAAAGAAGAAGGAGGTCATGAGCTTGTGGAGATACCGAGTGCGGCAGTGCCGCTCTCAGGGTGTGGCAGTGCCACACTATCTGGGCAGCACTGTACATAGTGTCTCTTAAGTTCATGATCTAAATCCTTTTTCTTATCAAGACTATTCTTCAAGTGATTTTCTATGTCCCATTTGTACAGTTTCTTATCTAGTTCATTCTATGCATAGATGGAGCACGGAGATAATAATCGAAGGGGGAAAAGGAAGATGAATGAGCAAAGAGACAAGGATCCACCTCACCGTGGTCGAGGGAGGTCAATAGTAGTAGGCAGTAGTGTAGCTCCAAGGGGACTTAGTGATAGGGGAAGGCACGAGCAATACATTGACGATGAGGAGAGGCTGGAGATGACAGGTCATACCACTGATGCCATTCCTAACACCCCATAGCATCTCTCTGAGTTTGATGGCAGATACATGAGAGATTTTGAGGGTGATCACCATGAGATCTCCAGATGACTCCCACTAGCAAGCAGTTGTCAACTATTCCAAGAGTTGGAAGCTGGTGGAAGAGGCAAGGGGGATCAATCCCTATGTAGTGCACAAGGATTTGGGCATTGATTACATATTCTGGAATGATTTTCATTCCAACTTTTATGCCACTACCATTCTTGCATCCAAGAAAACCAAGATAATCAAGTATATTGATTAGAATGAGATGCAAGAGATGGAGGAGCCTAAGTTTGACAAAGGTAATCAAAATTTGTGACAGGTTCTAGCTTTCAGACATCATGGGTTTCTAGTATAACTAGAATGAGGATGTCCTTGCACAGTTTCATGCCACATACTTCTATGACTAGACCTTCGATGAGATTCACTGGATGACTGATGGTCGGCACTATCGAGTCGACTTTGTCACTTTTAGCCAGATTCTTGGCTTTAGGGAGGAGCATAGAGGTTACACTTACATTCATGATGAGCCTTGAGCTGAGATCCGTGACATCAGTTATATGTGGAGAGATAGAAGGATTGCAGATGGCAAGAGGAGTGGTCTACATAGCTTCTATTACATCCTCAACAACCTCATCAGGAACACCATCAACCCAAAGGATGGAGCAGCCTCAGATATTAATGGCTATGTAAGAAATGTGTTGGCTAGATTTGCTCTAGGTGGGGACAGGTTCAATGTCCCTAGATTCATGTGGACTAAGTTGAGATTTGCAGTGGAGGATGGGAGGAGGGGCTGTCCTATGCCCCTTACCTCATGTTCATGATTTAGAGGGTCACTGGATTTTATTTTCTAAAGGATGGGATGCACACCATCTACAAAATTGAGAAGACCCAGCCAGCTGCAGCTACTCAGGGAGTGGGGAGCTCTCATGCTCATGTAGATATCCCTAAGTCTTCCTGCTCTAGGTCTCACAGTAGGGACGAGCAACAGATTGGGATGAGACCCTAGAGGGATACCGTTAGAGACAGAAGCCGAGGCGTTCCACTCGTTCCACTCGCTACACTGCCACTACTCATCGTCAGGGCCGTGCACGTATTGACTCCGACGACGATGATGGTGATGGTGGTGTCGGAACTGCTGCAGGAGGTGATGATATTGATTGGACAGACATCTAGGGAGGTGACGAGTAGGTGTTGATCTTTCTTCTTTTCTTCTCTTTTTGGTGCTTTATACCAAAGGGGGAGAAAATTAGAGGGGTAAATAACTTTTCGATGCCATGGTCAGCATCTGCGCTTCATGTCCTATTCAATGAGTGTTAGTCTCCACTAGGTGGAAAGTTTGAGAGTCGCTCAAAACTCTAAATTGTGAAATAATGCTACTATTTGACTCTTTGTGTATCGGATATGGACATGTATCGTTTGTGTGGATTAGAAGTCATCTTATTGTGCTAGGTTGCATATCTTTTGTTTATCTAAGCTAGTTGTGTGGTGCTTGACTCTGTCTTACTCGTATAGTCAGGTGCGGTAGTGTCACACTCAGCTGCAGCAGCAAGCACATGTGTGCATGATCTATCATATGCATCACATATATATTTTCTTGACACTGTGTGCAGCACCCCACAAAGGCATGGATGTAGGGGGAGCCCCAATTTTCACTTCACTAAAGTGTGAATCTTGGCCTCTTATGCCAAGTTGAGAATTTAATTCTCTATTCACATATTTAGGGGAGACTCTACACCCATGGCTCAAAAAAATCTCAATCATTCATTTCATATCTTTTGTAAGCTCTAATTGGGTTGTCATCAATCACCAAAAAGGGGAAGATTATAAGTGCAAATAAGCCCTAATGTGGGTTTTGGTGTTGATGACCACCTAATTAGAGAACTAATGAGATTTATTAAGATGACAAGCAGAGAATTCATTATAGAGGATGTTACATGGAAAGGATGAGCCCCCAATTACAAATAAGGACGGTATCGCGCTCAAAGGAGTTTTCAATTCTTTTGTCTTTTGAAATTGAGTATAGGAAAAGCGTACTATAAAGGGGGACACTACAACTGGTTAAAAGTGTACAACAAAATGCTCAATCTTTACACAAAACATCCTCACACCTCAGCCAAGATAGCCAACTTAACAACTCCTTCACCCTTGCTATCTTGCTGGGTGCGGCAGTGCCGCTCCTAGAGAAAGGCACTACCGCACTTAAGTAACCATGGGGAGACAGGGGGTATTTATACTTTTCCCTATCCTCCATAATGTCTCTCTCTTCTTCCCCAATGGTTCAGACTAACAAAAATCAGCAGGTGCTCATCTCCTCTCTCCTCCATTGGTGCCCTTCAAGCTCTCAAGCTTTTCCTTTGACTTCCCCATCAATTCTTCAGAGAAAAATATGCCAAAAGTGATTAGAGAGCAGCTTCACTGATTTCCAAAGCCTAAAGAGCATTTGGTTCATATTTTGACTGGCGGTTGTGTTTGTTACTCTTGGAGCTTGGCTCCTAGCCAGCTAAAGCATCGCTCAGTGAGCTTGCCAAGTTTGTGGTAGCCCTAGGAGGTTTGTAACCACCTCTTACAGTGAGTAAAATCACCTCTCATCTCAAGAGTTCACTCTCTCAACTTGAGAATGAGGTAGGGTTGCAAAGGCCTAAGTCTTAGTAGTATACCTCAACAACGTGGACTTAGGTAAGCCTTGGTGACGAGCTGAACCACGGGATAAATCATTGTGTCATCTTGTGCTTGTGTTGCTACACTTGTGTTCTTGTTGTTGTTGACGTGATTTCTAGGGTTTGAGGCCAATCTACTTGTGTGTGGTGTTCCCACCACTTTTAGCTGTCGATCTGTGATCTACTACCCTGTAGGAAGCTAAGAAATTTACCCAATCTAGATTTCATTGGGTAGATTTTAAACTATGAACTAATCTCTCCTATAGGTGCGGCAGTGCCGCTGTGCGGCAGTGCCACGCTCACAGAGCGGTAGTACCGCGGGTGAATTTGACTTCAGTTTGAGTTGAATTTTTATAGGCCTATTCACCCCCTCTAGGCGTACCAGAGATCCTACAGTATACCGCACATGGCAAGAGATGATCAATCACAATATGAATTATAATGGAGAAATCTAATTCACAAGAGACATTCAATTTTTCTCTCGAGGTTCACGTGCTTGCCGGCACGCTAGTCCCCGTTGTGTCAACCAACACTTGGTGGTTCGGTGGCTAATAGGTATCACACACCTAGGCCAACACTTGGGCGCCGCAAGAACCTACCCACAAGTGATGTAGCTCAATGACACGCGCAATCCACTAAAGTTACCTTTTGGCTCTCCATCGGAGAAGATACAAGACCCCTCACAATCACCGAAAGATGGCCACGAACAATCACCAACTCATGCCAATGCTCCTCCACTGCTCCAAGCCATCTAGGTGTTAACAAATACCAAGAGTAACAAGAAATCCACAATCACAACGATCCCCAAGTGCCACTAGATGCAATCACTCAAGCAAATGCACTAGGAATCACTCACAATCTCACTTTGATGATGAATCAATGGTGGAGATGAGTGGGAGGTGTTTGCTTAGGCTCACAAGGATGTATCACTAATGAAAATGTGCAATAGGGTGAGCCCAAGGCGTACCCCTTCTATTTATAGAGCCCCTAAGGCTCAGAGTCATTAGGCTGCGCAGGCGTGACTAGACTCATTGACTGGACGCACCCTAGCGTTTGTTCGCCAGCGTCCGGTCGGCTGATGGCCGCCGCATGGCACCACATTTAACCTCGCCCGTTCATCTCCAACGGTCCCTTAACGTTCACTCACGCAGTTAAAACGTGACCGGACTTAGTGCTAGAATGACTGGACTCACCAACACATGGCGTCAGGTCGAGTCTAGAAACTACATAGAGGGGCTTTCGAGTGTCCGGACGCGTCCTGCCTCGCATGACTAGACTCATCGGTGCGTCCGGTCCTCTCTACATAACTTCGCGCGCACCACACACATGTGACCGGATGTGTGAATAGTGTTCACCCAGCGTCCGGTCGCGCGTCGCCTCCTGTGTCCGATCGACCGCTTGAGCAATGCCCAACCCGCTGTGCATGACCGAACTCTACACCCAAGTCCGGTCCCGCGTCCGGTCCCAACTCGGCCCTCTCGGCTAAGTGTTGCGCCACCTAGGGTCAAGCAGCGGGCGTGTCCGGTCAAGCCGAGACCAGCGTCCGGTCACATGTGAGTGACCCCTTCTCTTCCTTTTCACTTCACCCTTGCTTCCATGTGCCAACACCAAAGTGTCTCACCACTTGCGCACGTGTGTTAGCATATTTTCAAGGGTCAATTGTTAGCACACTAGGTCCCTAAATGCATATGCATGAATCACTTCACCTAGTGGCACTCGATAACCACTTAGCCAAAGATTTCACCTCTTTATAGTACGGCTATCGATCCTAAATACACTCACACCCTCTATGGTGTCTTGAGTGCCAAAACAAAAACATATTTGATACATTTGCCTTGATCAACACTTGGTTTTTGTTTTTCTCTTTCTTCTTTTTCAAGTTGGAGCACTTGATCTTCAAGATTGGTCACCATCATCACCATGACCATCATCTAGCTCCACCACTTGGCTTTGGACCATCCTCTCTTGTCTACACACTTAGCTCAAGGATTAGTCTATAGGTTTCATCAATTATCCAAAATCTAACTAGAGCTTTCACTTCCCCTATTGCCGAAGCCCTAGATGGTGAGGAGTAGCAGGGACCCTCCTTCATCTAGTCAAGTCATAGTAGTTAGGATTTAGAGAAAATAAATTGTGTCACATGAGCTATATGGTATCGTCTTCGTCAATTCATCATCGTATCTTGTTTTTTAGAGAATTCTAGTGCAGATGCCTATCTAAAAATCCAACCCGGCCTTTGTAGGGTTCATGCGATTGGTGGGGATGGTCATGTTCCTCGTTTGCATCTTTATGTACCTAGCTCATCGGTTTTTTATCTTGCAATGGCCAGGAAGTTATGTAGACTTAACGTGGTTGATACCGGTGGTGCTAGATTGATGGTCTTATGATCATCTTTATAACGAAGGAGGCCGGTGGCCGACTAGAAGGAGAGGGTGGGCATTTACATATCATTTTTGGTAGATAGAATAAGGAACTTCGCAATGTTATTTCCTGTACAATCAACGTTCGAAACTCACGCCATCAGAAATAAAATGGCACAATCATCAAGTCAAACCCACGGCGCGATGCCGCGATCCCTCGGACACATGCATCAGCAAAGCTAGAGGGCACGTATATTCTTTCTGCTCTAGTGCATATATTTATTGTATAATTTGTACAGTATTGTATAGCCTTATCTCATGCATTCAGAGCTGGATTCCTTATTCTTCACTATTTATTGTATAATTTGGCGGTTGGCTCAAGCCCTCGATGGCCGGCGGCCAGTCTGCGGCCCTGGCCAACCTTTGATGTGTGGAGTTCTGGGCGAAAGCTCAGCTCGGCTCTGGCCATGCGGATGACGGTGACGACTCGGGCGCCACATACCTCCTTGGAGGCGTCGTTGTTGAACTCCATGTTTCCTGCCGATGGCCATGGATTCTACGTGCAAGCCCCGCCTTACATGTTGTAAGGCCAGTGGCGTTGGCGTCCACGGTGATCACCTTGGGCGTCACCCCCCTTCCTGAAGACGTCGCTGAAGAATCCCTTTGGCTCGCCCCATGTGCTCGCCGACATTAGTGCCTCCTTCCGTGTCGTCGGCTCGTGGTGGAGTTTTCTCTCTGTGCTGTATGCGCCTATGTTCTACTCGCAATGGTTTCTCCTACAGCAATTGACCTCGCCGTCGTCGTCTGGCTCTCATAGCGGATGCTTTGCCGCTATCATTCTTTTCTGACGGATGCTTTGCCGCCGTTGTCGTTGGACTCCGCTCTGGCATATGCTTTGCTGCCGAGTGTGTCATGGTTGTTCCCCCTGCGGATGTTTTGCTGCAGTGGGCGTTTTGGCGGATGCTTGGCCGTCGTGGTCTTCATTAGCGGATGTTTTGTCGCCGTTGCTGCTTGGGGTGGACAGTTTGCCACCGTGACATTGTCTTGTTTGTAGGCAACCATTGCATTGTTGTTTCTTTTTTTATAGGCCCAGTTTGTAGGTTGTGGGTTTTGAGGGCAGTCGCTTCTTCTTTTCTTCTTTTTTCATGCTTTTTAAGTTGTATCACATGTCACTCACCACTACCTTCGTGGTTTATAATCTGTGCTACGAAGGTTCTCTCATAGTTGCGTCGTGTAATTCTCTTCTTCCTAATGATAAACGGGCTATATTTCCCGTTCGCGAAAAAAAAACAGGTAGAGTGACTTTGTGGAATTGCGGTTTTCTTGCCAGCGGATCCAAACTTGAGCTGAGGTGGAAGTCATCGCCTCTAACATGGGAACGCACGGGATCGCTCATGCTGACTGATTGGTCAGAAATTTGGGCTTGGCTGGCCGGCCTAGCACTTGCGTGCGGCACACTTGTGCATGATTTCATCATATGAAACCGCTAATTATTTTAGAGCACGACTATATACAATTGGCGTTGACTCCATAGTTGCATACTGGCCGGGTAGCAATGTGATGTGACCTCATATGCGTGTTCATGCCTAGCATGGCCGGCCGTCATGCTGGTTGCTTCTTCTTTCTTTTTTTATTTTAAAAGGCGTTGCTTCTTCTCTTTAATTGTAGCTTATTATTGAATTCGTTTTCTGTAAAAATCAGCGATGAATTTGAAAACCATAAATTTCCAACTCACTTGATAATACATTGAGATGAACTGTTGCGCGCGGTTCCCGAATGGTAGAGGCTGGAATCTTGTTCTATTATTAAAAAAACTGCTGCGCACTACTTTGGTAAATACAACAGTATAAGACTAAACCACCCCATATTGAGATTGATAAAATCATGGCATGCCTCTACGGAATATAATCGACAGGTGGTTCCTAAAATTAAAATTAAAGTATTCACAAATATGTAACCAGCGGCAAGCCAATCCTGAGTTTTACTTCTCACGTACTGCACCAATTTTTATCTTGCAATATACAAGCACTGTATTTAATTTGGTATACGTCCCAAGTTATTTATTTATAAACGTAAAAGGTAAAGGACACAGAGTGGCTCCCGACCGACTGCTTTCACGAGGCGAGTGACAGCAGAAATGGCCTTCCTGAATTTGGAATCTTCAGGTGACGCGCCTTGGAATCTTGGATTGGGTCCTTGAACCATTCTGCGTCGTGGGTTTCACACCATACTTTTGGATCGATCCTTCGCCAGAGTACACAACACAACCCCACGCGCAGATGCCAGATGGCAGCCGGCGCATCGTGTGAGGTGAGGACAAAAATGAACGTGGCTGATCAACCGCGGCATCTGCATGCGTCCATGTCTGCCGTCGGAGTACGCTATGAACGTATGCAGGAGCTGAGAAGAAAAAATATATATAAATAAATAAATAAATATCTCTCTCTCTCTCTCTCTCTCTCTCTCTCTCTCTCTCTTAGGAATGAATGTATGCGCATGAACCATATATGCCTATGTACGAGTACGTGCTCATCGGTTTCTGACAGCAGGGAAAGCAAGAATCCAGCAGAGCAAATGGTGTTTATTGTTGGTGTATATGTGTCCGCTGCCATTGTCTGGTTGCAGCCTCCAAATCATGTCACATTCACCATGGACAAAAGAAGAGAAGTGGAGATATCAAGATCAAGACATCCCCTCAGTGATCATCACAATATATATGGACTGATAAAGATTTGAACGACAACATGTAACAACTGATAAAGATCGAAACGGACAACGGGAAAGGACCCTAAGCCAGTGAAAATATCAGCTGACTGGTTCATAAACTGCTCGGGAGTAGTAGAGTGGAGAGAGAGGCACAAGGATTTGGGAGTGGGGCCTTGTTTAGATCTCATCAAAGTTCCAAGTTTTTTCACTTTCTCTCCATCACATCAATTTTTAGCCGCTTGCATGGAGTATTAAATGTAGGTAAAAAAATAACTAATTACACAGTTTAGTTGGAAATCACGAGATGAATCTTTTGAGCCTAGTTGGTCCACGATTGGACAATATTTACCAAATAAGACGAAAGTGGTACTATTCATCGGGTTGAAAAAAGTTGCAATCTAAACGAGGCCTGGCTTCCACACCCTTGAACAGTTTGTTTGATTCACTGTTAGCTCCAATAGAATCCACTTGACTTGACCTGTCCAGAATGCCTGCTTCGCTGCTTGCTTCAAGCAACACGATGCTTAGGACGTCAAAGATTCTTCTCTCTGCAGTTTGACGGCGCTTCTAGTCAAACCAGAGACTTCGTAAGCTCTAATTTCCATGCCCACTTGCACCTCCTGTTTTCAAACCAGAGGCAGAGAGGGACGAACACTAGCCCCACACGTCAAAAACAACCAGCTGAATTTGCCGCAGTGCCGTTAGCTCCCTTTCTCCAGTTCACACCTCACACTGCTGTAGTGCTAGTACCGCGCCGCCGGCTGAGGCACAAGATGGAACGCCCGGCTGCTGCTGCCACGGCTGTAGGCACTGACCAGACGCTTGCTCAGGAACACCACCCGCCTACGTGAACTACTGGAGTTTCTTCGTCTTCGTGCCGGAGCGCGCGGGGAGCCGCCGCCCGAGTTCGAGCACGGGAAGCCCCTGCGCGTCAACGTCCTCCTGAAGCACATCCAGAAGACGATCACCGGTGATAGCGCCGTCTTCCATTTCCACCACGAGCCCCACTCGTAGTCCTAGGCAGCAGACAGCAGGCAGCTGCTGCCAACGGGCATGTCAAAGATCACACACAGTTGCCAAGTACGTAACTAAGTAAGCGACATTTTCCTCACGTCACAACTATCAACTGATCACATCAGGTTCTCGTTCTTAGCTACTACGACACTCCCATTCAGCCACTCTCCCTGGTACGGAGTACCATCCACGGTTTAAGAACGAACCGACACACTGCACTCAGACTTTTAGCCTAACAGAGTAACAGCTACACAGGCAACAAAAGCGATTAACACCGGGCTCAAATTACAAGGTCAGGCCATGAAGCCGGAGTCTCCAGGGCCTCAACTTCAGGCATCCGCGGCCAGCTGCTTCTTCTGCTTCGACACCTTGGCCTGCAGCTTGTCGAGCTTGGCGTTCATGTTCCTCTGCTGCTCACTGACGGAGCCCTCCTGGGCCCTACACATCTGTGACCTCACCTTCAGGCCGAGCCGCCGGGGCACGACGAGGGAGGCCCACCCGCCACCGCTGCCCTTGCCCGCACGGCCGCCCAGCTTCTCGATCTCCTGCCGCATGCTCGAGCACTCCTTCTCCAGCTCGGCCAGCCGCATCCGCATGTTGTCCATGCCGATCTTCAGGATCTGGTTCTCTCGGACAGCCGAGACCCAGCCCCCGACCTCGCCAGACGTCGCGATGCCGCTCCGCAGAGGCCTGGAGCCTTCGAGGTTGTCGGAGACCAGAAGGCACCCTGCGATCGAGGTTCTCAGCTGGAGCTGCTCGAAGAAGAGGACTTGCACTACCACGCGCAGTGGCAGCCTCTCGTTCTGGGCAGCGTGAGTGCATGCTTCCAGGGAGAGCTTCTGGCAGTCCAACAGCCGGCAGAGCTGCTCCCTTTCAGCTTCTGATAGCCAGGAATGAGCCTGCCAACAAGGGAAGATGTGACGTTAATAAACACTTCCAAGCCTGCAAAGATATACAGTATTTTTGTAGACTAGGCATGCAGACATTTCTGTAGTACTCTGTCCAATGTTCATTTTACGATGAGGCATATTAAGACTACAGCACTGCAAAAGCAACTTGTGAAATACAGTACGCTATAGAATGTACCTTCAAGTATATATCAATGGCACGATAAAGTCCATCATCCAGTGGCCGGGCATATTCAGGGATAGCAGATGCCAGAGCTTGGAACTTAGGAGGCTTCAAATTGATATCTGGTGCAATTTCTGCAAGATAGCCGTCAATTAGCTTGGCAACACTTGTGATCGGTGCCAACGATGGGGATGCCATAACATCATCCAAGCATGGGGACTCGCCGCCATTTGCCTGGTCCATTGCCAAGAAATGATCAAGAATCCTGTGCACACACTCCACATTGTACAGAGTTTCCATTGTGTAGGAGAAATTTGGCAACAGTAGATCCTCCAAAGTGGCCTGGTCTAGTTGCATGCCAATCCGTTTCTCCAAGTTAGAGATGCACGTGGGGCTGGTTTTCAGAATCATGGCTGTGCGAAGGAGTCCTAGCAGAACTTTTGTTGATGCTACACCCTTGTGAACGGGCAATAGCCTGTCGATCTCCTCAAGTAAGTTTTTCTGTTCAACCTCAGATAGAGTGGCCGTAGGAGCCACTGTGCCCATGCTATGACTATGACGCCTATTGAGTCCTGGAAGGTACTTCTTGGCATAGTAGGTCAAGGAACCAGCAATTATTTCAGGTCGGATGCCTCGAGACTCCATGGTCGAGATTAACCTCTTGTACATGGGAAAACTCAATGATGAAGCATCACCATACCACCAGTCTGAATTGAAGTTTCTGGGCCTTGCACCTGTGCTGATCCCATTCCACAGTACACTGCCACCTGGGCTTTGCATCATGCCATGTTCCCTTATCGGCCATCCAAAGAGGTTTGGATCAGTAGTAGCTTTTGATGCTAACGACTCGATACATCTCTTCACAATCTGGAGGTCTTCAGCATGGGGGAGTAGGTCATCACATGTCTCCAATGCTGTCAGGGAATCTTTCCAGTTACGGAGAACCACTTGGTTGAGGAACATTTCTGACTGGGCAATCAGATTTTCCTCAGCTACTTCTTCAGTCATTTCTAGATGCTCTGAGGCACATCGTAAGTAGACAACATTTGCAGGAGAAAGCTCTATTTTCACACCATAGCAGAACCTTGCAACTAGCTCAAATGACTTGGTACCCCCAGGAATGTCATTTAGTTTGATGATGCATTCTTCTTGGTCTGAATTTTCTTCAATCGACCGTTCGAGAAAGGCACTTTTTGAAAGTAAAGGGAACTGCAATGAGATAGTCGTTGTTAGGGAGAAAACAATCAACATATAGAAAGGTTAATTAAAGGCACACATGGCAATCAAGTGACAAAAAAACTATCGGGACAGAGATAAAAGGTTATAACCATTTTCATATTCTTTCATCAATGCCAGTAGAAGAAGCTTTACACAGAAAACACTAAGTCAAACATAGTATGATGAGAGTTTCATTCAAATCAAGGGACTGTTTATTGTTGCATCAGGATTTGGACAGAGAGCATTTGGTAGACAGGGGCAAGCTAGCAACCATTTTTTCCTTCTTTCTTGCATACCACAGGAAAACACAGGAATCAAGAATAATATGAAACGAGTTTTATTAAAATCAAGGAACTGTTTATTTGTTCCTAACTTCCTATTGGATTTGGATGGATAACTTTCACGTGTTACATAAATTCTAGTCGTCTCGGATACACTTTGAATACTTTTCCACTTCCCAGTAAGTTGACAGTTTTTTTACTCCAACAAATAAAGATATAAAGAGTTTCAAATCTAGGACTCATTAACATGAAGGGCATACTTAATGGCTTATAGGCATCCACCGAAAAAAGCACAATACCTTGTGAAGGTGGAAAGACATATCCCCAACCTCAACGGTGACATCGCTAGGAAGTCCTGTTGTGCAGAACCTACAATGTTCACAAGCAGAAGAAAAGTGAAAGTTTAGATAAATTTGTACTATTCAGTAAGAAGATCCGAATGATATCTTTGATGAGGTTCCTTGTGGTCACAAACAACGATCTGTGCCCACCGGGTTAATGTCAATTTCAAATAAGTTCTACATCCTATTCCTGCCTACAATCAATTCGAGGGAATAGTATCTTATTTATTGCAGAGTCAGGTGTAAATATATAGAGGGATTTTTGCAATATATATTTCTCACAAAAAGCCACACAATATACCAAACAAAAGTTAAGATAAAAAAACATATTTTTTCGTTGATGTATACTACCACAAGAACAAAATCACGGAGATCCCTCTAAGCACAGGAGCATCGATATAATTATGAGCAATCAGCTGGAAGGAGAATGATGAGTTAGAAATTTTGACTTGTCCAACGAAAACAAATCAATATGCTCATGTCTAAATAATTCCATAACGGTTACATCAGCCTCCATTATTAGGAACAGAAGCATCTCACTGCCAACTAAATGTGATGTGGATCCATGAGACCTGCCCCATAAACTATTGGATGAAGCAGTCAACTCTAATTAACTAGAATTTCTGTCGATATAACATGTGATCAACTGCACCCACCACGCTTAAATGCATTTAGTATGCGCAATAAGGCACTCATGCAGGGTACCTAACCGTTAACCACGAAATATATGAATCCCGTTTTCTTGTGCTTGTAAAGAATAATAACAAATGCTGCTCATAACAAGACACTAGACATGTAGATAAAACAGCTGCCAATCGAACATTTTTCAGTCGGACATTACTAGACATGTACATTACAACAAAAGCAATGAAACAAATGCATAGCTGCAGGAGCCCACAAGGCAGGCAAGCTTTGAATTCTGAATTCTAACAGACACTTAAAGGGCCCGGTTGGACAAGGAGGATGCTCTGGGAATATTTCGTACTCCTATTTGTGTTGATAGTTCGAATTTTGAACTGAATCTCAAGGACTCGGATCCCAGTGCACCTATCCAAAGAGACCCACTTGTACCCTACTGCCAATTGCAACCACCAATTTGAACAAAAGAAATGCCCATTGCTCCCAGAGCTTGGGCGAGCAGAAGAAGAGTGGGAACAAGACAAGCAAGCCTAATAATTTAGTAGAAAAAAATGAAGGCTGGTAATACGACACCAGAGAGAACTCGGGATGCACACAGAACTACTCCTAGAGAAGACTGAACAGAGGGCGACAGCGTTGCGAGGCATGAGAATGCCCCTCGTCAAGGTAGGTTCAGGATGCAACAAATGCCTCCCCGGAGGAGCGCGGCGAAGGCGTCGTGCAGTACGGGCCAAACCAGTTGACCTGTGGCATTTTCGGGACAGGGCCGCCGTGCAAAATGCGCACCAATTTGAGCAGGAACATGAACCCACCCGGAACCTCCCGAATTCCGAGGCATCAGCAGGTAGGAGGAGAGCGGAGGGAGCAGGAGGGCAACAGAGGCCCAGTTAATCCGCCCAGGCAACCATGGAGGGAGAAAGGGACACCCAACCCCAAGGAAACTCGGGAAGATGATGATAAGGAAAGCGCTGGAGGAAGGGGAAGAAAAAAGGAGAGAGAGAGGAGAACTTACCATGCCTGGCCTTGCCGCTTGAAGGCGTCAGGTTTGGAGCCGAGCTTGACGGACGCCATGGCGGGCGGGCGGAGAGCAGGTCCTGCTGGTCGACGGAAGCAGGGAGAGTCGCGGCGGAGCAGAGCACGCAGGGGACCTCGCCCGCGCGCGCAACACCCGACCACCGCTCGCTAACTCCGGAGGTCAGTCACGCCATGGGTGTGCTCCCCGGCCCCGAGCTCTCTCTGTCTGTCTCTCTGCCCGAAAGAGTGGGGAGGGGAGCGTTGCAATCCTGCTTTCGGGCAGCACAGACAGCAGCAAAAGCGACCAATGCGGGCAGTTAATGCCGGGGTGGTCACAGCACAGAGGCGTGTGAGGAGGAGGGTGGGGAGAGTGGAGTGGGGGTAGCAGCAGGCGCGGCAGGTGGCAGGTTCTACATACATGTGGGGGAGGATTTGTTTGGGGGTTGGGGGCCAAAGAAGACAGCGGCGAGTGTGCCAGCCAAGCGGGGGGAGGAGAACCGGAACTCTCAGTCAAGGGACACAGAGGAAGCAAGCAAGAAGGCGAAGCAGCTAGAGGCCTGGCTTGCGGGGGGGTTGGGGAAGAAGACAACGCCGCCCGTCCTCAAAGCTGAGGCTGATCGGTCAGTAGCCGGTCAGGTCAACAGGCTGCTCCTGCCATAAAGCGGCAAAGTGTAATGGTGTGCAAAACGACGGCATGCACGGAAGAAGAAGAAACGGGAGATAATTAAGTTTTGGCTTATTCACTGGTATCTCGTTTATAATCAACTGTTTAAATAGTGTTTTTCTCTCACACCAAATTGACCAGTGGTACTTTCAGTCATGGCTTATAAGCTAATTCAGTCAAAACGAACGGCCTGAACAACGCTACAAATCCCCTCTGGACGGAATAGAAGAGAAGAAAACGGACACAGAAGAGACGAAATCCCCTCTGGTCCCGTTCGCTGGTCTGAAATTTGGCTGAAACTGGTTGAAAAACACTGTTCCGGCTGAATTGTTGTAAAAAAAAATACTGTTTTAGCTAAAAAAACCAAACAAGCTATTTTTAAGCAAGCGAACGGATACGCAAACGGGAAACGGCAGATGAGATGCGCGCGCGCCGTGCGCGTGGTTGGGATTTGGGACTTGGGAGCGGGGGTGCATGGGCGGGCGTGGCGTGGGCTCACTGCAGAACTGCAGTGGGGAGGGAGGGTGGAGTAATTGAGGCGGATTAAAAGTTCTGGAAATCTGGGGCCGCGCGCGCAGAGATTCGCAGCCGCTTTTGTTTAACCGTGTGGATTTTACAGGATTGCCCACCGCTTTGACTGTCCCGTTGTCGGATTGTTTCTTCTTTTCCTTTGATTTCAAAAAGGCTCCGTTGTGGACAAGGGAGCTGGAAAGTGCTACGGAGTACTTGTCCCGGATTTTGCCCTTTTACCAGCCCGTTCATTTGACTGTGGCCTGTCGTAAATTTTTAATCAGAATAGTATTTTTTTCTCACATAAATCAGTTCACTGTACTTCTTCACGAACCAGCAACGATACGAACCAGTCAACCGAACGTGCTGCGTCAGTACCCTCTACACTGTACTCCTACTCCTTTCTTTTTCCACATTATTACTACATCTTGGCTCTTGGCTGCTTCTGCAAAAGAGCTGCATGAAAAAGCATAAACATTCACAGCACATATTTTCTGGAAAAAAAAATTGACGAAATAATAATATGCTCAAGTATTTTTTTTCGGCTCTGGTCGGTTGACACTGATGCTGTGGCGCTGAAGGGTGCAGCCTGCAAAGCACCAGCCAACGCCAATAGCAAAGAGAAACGGGACCATTAGCAAAGAGAAACGGGAAGCAGCAAAAAGCTGCAGCGGCTACAGCTACAAGTAACGTTTCCGATCACCGTATATCTCTAAGATAACCCAGAGTTGATCCCTGCTGCCATGCATTTCCCATCTCTGAAAAGCATTTTCCATTTCAAATATATACCTCGACCGATAACCGATGGCATGCAAATAAGAAAACTTGTAAAATAGTACTATATATCGGAGGCAGGTGGCTATGTGCCCGTTGTATGACGGATTTATATAGGGGACACCGGACAGAGATGCCATTCGACATATGGCGCATTAACAATTGTGTTTCCTCCATGTTAAGTACGTTTACTTCCTCTAATTTAATCGTCCATGTGGCTGGTAGAGGATGCATAGCTTTTGTTTTACCATCCACAAAGATTCTGACCAAAGAAAAACTGTAACAACGTGGTGGATTCGGTACAAAGTGTGGTTCAAGTGGTCCATCAGATGAGGTAGCGGAGGAGAGGGGACCGACACAAATTATATCCACGTACATTGTCTTCTCCTTCTTTTTATGACAAGTAACGCCATTGAAGTAGCACGGAGCATGGAAATAATCACTTGGGTGTGAAAACCTTTTCCTGAAAATTCATTGGTGCCTGTTCCCAATCGGCTACGCTGGGTAGAATGAGAAAATTGTTCTGTTCAAGTGTGTAGCGTGGGCCCGTTGAATTGAAAAAAAATAAAGAATGGGAAATAGCAGTGGACACAAGGTACAATATCCCTGCAGTCTATTATAATACAAGTCCCATTGTTGTCGTATTAAAGAACAAAACTATATTATATAGAGAAAATAAGAATAATAATGAAAAAAAATATGCATCTGCTGAATTGTATAGTACATCCACTGAAACTTTACTGGCATAAGAAAACTCTAGGTTTTTGTTGCACTGAATTTACGGTGAAAATACTACGGCAAAGATTTATAAACTAACTTTAGCAGCAATTATCTCACAATTCATAGGGAAGAAGTGGAAGGCATATCGAGCGTATGCTCTGCATCATTTATGCAGAAAAGACAATGGAGGTGGCAAGGAGCAGAGAGGAGACAAAAACAAATCGAAGGGATGGGGCCGTTTGCGAAATAACCTTCAATTGCTTGCACTTGTCTTTGTAGTTTGTCTCCATGGCTATTAGCACTGTCAACGCCGTCTCGTGGGTTGAAGTATTCTTTTGGTCATTACATAAGTTATTAGTACTTCCTTTGATCACGAATATGAGTTAACTATTTTAGCTTTGATTATAGATATTTGGCATAGGGTTGATAACTTGATATTACCACATTTGTCATGAAAAGTAATCTATTAAGAGTATAAGACTTTTTTTAGGAAACAGAGGTCAAATTTTCAAACTCATTGACCATGTTGATGCGCTAAACTGCTTACCTTTGTAACTAGAGGGAGTCACTACCAAAATGGTGGAGTACATGAGAATTCTCTCCATGAGGCATTTAGTAGGGAAAAACTCTTAGTAAATGATGAATGCTAAATACCAAGAAAACCCCACATCATTGGAAGAAGGTGCAGATTCTTGTTGTGAGTAGTGATACGTGGTTAGCCAGCGCTGACTAATTTGGTTACAGCCAAACTGTCAAAGAACATGATCCGCCTCTTGCAATCAATGCCAGCCTCGAGATGCCATTCTAGTTCTAGATTACATACATGCACAGGGCACAACCAGAATTCAGCATGTTCGCTTGTTGGTTTCAGTCAGCCCAAACCAGCCAGCCAACAGTGTTTTCCTCTCACAATAAACCAGCACCAGCCAGCCCAAACCAGTCCAGAAATCGACCAGCGAACAGGCCGTTTGTATCCATTGTACCATCGGCGAATGGCGATGACTCTCTTTCTTTCAAAGCCCTTGTTTAGTTGGACCCCAAATTCTAAAAAAGTGCTACAGTACCTGTTACATCGAATGTTTGTGGCCCGTGCATGGAGCATTAAATGTAGATGAAAAAAAAAACTAATTGCACAGTTTGATGGGAAATTGCGAGACGAACGTTTTGAGCGTCCATGTTTGAACACTAATTACCAAATAAAAATAAAGGTGCTACAATAGTCCCAAATTCCAAATTTCTAGAACTAAACAAGGCAAAAAAAAGAAAAATAGCGATGACTCTCAGTTGCAACATTCCCAAGGACAGATCAAGGCCTTCAGCGCAAGCAAATGTTTGTCCACCACCCCGACATGTCAAGCTAGGCACAGGGCATCGTATAGCACACCGTGCCACATGTACGACCTGGGACGGGGAACCGTGCACCCTAACGTAGGCTGGCGTACGTGGCCGCCGCGGCGCGCTCGCTTGTGCGTGCAGACGCCGTTGCCCTTGCCCGCCTCCCGCGCGCGCAAGTGCTCGAGGTCAGCGCTCGCTGAGACCTTGCCGGCCAGGCGGCCAGCCGCCACGCATGGCATGGCATGGGGGCCAGCGCGGCAGGTCAACTGGTGAAGCTAGCAGTTTCTCCGTGGAACGGCGAGCACGGTGCATGTACTAGCAGCGCGGTCGCTTGCCGTTTCGTCCACGGGGGCGACGACTCCCGCGCTCCCATGCGCCGCGCCGCGCTCGCGGCAGCGACGGTCCGGTAACCGAGCGTGCGCCACGCGCGCGGTCGCGGTACCGAGACCGCGAGTGGTGTCTGTACCGCGAATGGACGCAATTCACCGCGTCAGGGCGCAGGGTCCGGAGGACTGTGAGAGAGAACATGTCTAATTAATCAAGTGATCTCTGACATGCTAACATGTCTACGGGGTGTCTGATCCGACTACTAAAAGAAGGAAGAAGGTGGGGTGTTCAGATATTAATAAAAAAATAAATTATATAATCCGTCAGTGCTTCACAAAATAAAATTTTTAAGCCTAACTAATCCGTCATTAGCATACGTTTACTGTAGCAAAACATTATCAAATTATAAACTAATTAGACCTAAAAGATTCATCTCTTAAATTAGTCACAAACTATGTAATTAGTTTCGTAAATAATTTATATTTAATACTCTATATATATATCAAATTTCTGATAAAACAACGACTAAAATTTAGAAGAAACAACCGAACACCCGTAAGTCTAATTAGTCACATCAACACTTATGGCACTACTGAAGTTACGAACTAGTCACATCAACACATAAATCACGCCACGGCTTCTAACGTGACTAAAAAGGGCTATTTTTTGAAAATTTAGTTTAGGACGTGCTCTTTTTAAAATATTAGTTTTTTAGGTTAAATTTTTTAAAAAAATCGTCAAATGGGTGGAGAATACGCAGGGATCAGCACCACCGGTCAAACGTTTTCAACGACCGGTATGACTGTTGGCAGGCAGCGCAGCAATGCAAAGGCTGTTGATGCACAATGCAATCCTGCAAATCGTCAGCGAAACATTTTAACATTGACAGAGTTAGCGTGTTCACGGCAGTGGAGGGCCCCAGGGTATGCCACTCACAGTTCTCTGAATGGCGTTGTAGCGAGCAGCTATTGCTGCTACTGGTGCGCTTGGAGGCTGGAGCTTCACATGGCTCCCACTAAACATAAGGCTCCCACTAAACATAAGGCGATACACGGGAGGCCGTATCGTATCGTGGATTATTTACTGCTGGCTGGTTCGGTGTGAGAGAAAAACACTATTCTTGGCTGAAAATTTACGATCGTTTACGAGCAAGAGAAAAACACTATTCTTGGCTGGAAATTTACGATCGTTTACGAGCAAGCGTAGCCTGTTCGCTTGCTCGTAAACGATCGTAAATTTCCAGCCAAGAATAGTGTTTTTCTCTCACACCAAACCAGCCAGCAGTAAATAATCCACGATACGATACGGCCTCCCGAACAGGCTGACATGTACAATCACCGGGGCAGCTGCTTTAAGCCGAGCAACCGTAACAACAGTCAACATGTACAGTAATACAAATCTAGCTGGCACATGCAGAAACGCTGGTCCAGAACACCCGAGAGTCCGAGTAGCATCAACCTTAGACCATCTGCAAATGGACACCAAGGCGTTAGAATTTGATGGACCAGCAGATCACATTACCAATTTCTTTCTTATTTGTTGGATCAACCAATCTGTCATCAGCAGACAGGAGCATCAGTATTTATGAAATTTTACTCGTTGGAGAAGCTAATACATTCAAATCAGAGAGGTGCATAATGTAGGGAATTCTAATTGAGACACTCTGCCAAGTGGTTGCTTTCTCCAAAGGGTTCAGCGGATACTTTTATCCTCAAATCTAAACATGGGTCATAAAACTGCACACAAGAATAATATGCTATATATATCGAGGATACATACAAAGATAGCAATAAACTTTCTGAAAAGCTGTCCAATACTAGGTTTCTTTTGCAGGTGGTTCACAGTATTAGAATATACAAGATACAAAATGCATTGCAAATTATTGTTCACTTTAACTTTTTCCTAAGTCAAACTTCTCTAACTTTAACCAAGTTTATAGAAAAAATGCACTAACATCTACAACATCAAATTAGTTTTATCAAATTCTTTATGAAATATGTCTTTTGATAGTGCATTTATTTAAATTTGTACATGTAAATATATTTTTCTACAAACAAGTTTGACTTGGGACAAAGAAGTGAACTATATAATTTAGAACAGGAGTAGTTGACATAAGAAACAGACAGTAAAATCAAATCAAGTTCCTTTGGCAAATTTCAGAAACTGTTGTTTTGTCCAAATATACACACCAAGATGCGGGTAGTTCATCATATTTTACTCAAAGAGGGGTTTCAAAATGGGATGTCTTAACCTTAAAGAAATGGAAGTCAATATGGATATAATGTTAGCTACCATGTAATATATCCGTGAGAAAATAGAAATACTACAGGTCTACAGCAGCTATGATCGCTAACCAAACTCTGTGCAGATATCCTTTTTTCATGTCAAAGAAATCCACAGGGAGTTACTATCTAGTACTTCCAGGTTATAATCATAACTTAATGCTGTTGAGATTTCACTTAGTTACAGAGTGCACAAGATATCTTAGCTTGCAACTTGTCAAAAACAGGTTGATTTTTTTCTCTGCTTCTGGCAAACTCAAGAACCCATTAGTCCAAAGATTTTTTCCGTTTGTTTTTCAAATATTAATCTTAAATACCAAGAATGATATAGTGCAAGAACAATAATGATATTGTCAAAAAAAATTATATGTTAGAATGTATACTTTTTTTCACAGCTTGTCATAATGACCTTTACTATTATGATGACTGCTACTATTATTACTATTCTATCGTATTTATCTGTGGCTCTCATTGAGTTTTCTACTCCAACTTGCTTGGGACTAAAAGCTTTGCTGTTGCGGCACTGCTGCTGTTGGCATAAGTGTGCCTTTGGAAATCACTATCTTCACGGAACAAGCCAATAGATTTAAGAAAACTTGCTTATGTTGGGATTTTGTGTTTTCAGTAAACAAAAGTAACCAATCAGGGTTGTTTAAAACCCACTTGAGTCTCCTCGCACCACAGAATTCTGGCATTCGTGGCTCATCCGTGAGCGGACACGTGGCCTAGGAAGTTTTGCAGAAATACCCTCTGATTTGGCATAAATAAACCCACAGTCCAATTTGGTAGGGTTTTACAGTACACAGGTTCAGTTATTTTACATTTACGACCCTAACGTAAAACTTATTTTAACACGAAGAAGAGAAAATTCGAGATCTTCTTCATTTTTTGCATAAAACCGCCCGCACGCAAATTTACAGAGAGGCCCTCCTGTTGCCCAGCGGCCGGCGCTCCCACCCCGATGCTAGCCCCCCTCTTCTCCCCGCTGCCACACGCTTCGCTCGCTGCTAGCCACACGCACTCCAGGATTGTGATGTCCAGGGCAGCATGGGCACCTCTTCCCTCCCTCCGCCTCTCCGTATCAGAGGAGCGCACCCAGATTCTTTGGGGCAGGTGGCGTGCGGCCATGGAGACACCTTCCTCTCCCAGCAGCCCTAACACCACTCGCCGGCTCCCTGCGCAGGTGACTCAAGCAATGCCTGAAACCCTAGCTGCGGCCCCTTTCCCTCCTCTCTTCTATGCCACGACACCATTGGAAGCCTGTGCAGCTCAGTCCATAGGACGGTGATGCTGCTGCCATGGTGGAAGAGACGGCTGAATCCAAGATGCGAGGAGGGCGAATTTGTCGATGTCCAGCCAGATCCACGGTTGCTTGTAGCGAGGGATGCCGGATCTGGGCAGGATCCTCGCGGTCAGCTCACTCGGGATCGAGCCGGTGAGGGGCGGGCCATCTCTCGAGTCGGAGGCGTCCTCTGTCTTCTCACGCTACGGCGATGTCTACCTGAACCGTTGCATAGGTGTGTTCCCCCTCCCCCTCGCACTTTTGCTCTGTTGTACCTTGTACGTAGTCAAGCTGCTAATCTGTTCTGCCCGTTTTCCTTTGCTGTCTCTAAGATCCACAGAGAACTATTCGGTTTCATCCCAGAGCCCAGTGGATTTCTATGCGCATAGCGTTCTTCTTTGACCATTAGTATTGTTTATTGACAGTTATGTATCATGCACCTTGTATTGTGTGGTTATGACCATCGACATCTCGCAGAAGCCATACTTCCTAGACGTCGACACCGATGGTGACCTCACCTGGCTGCACAGTGACACCCCCTGTGTTAGCTGGAACAAGGCACCGTTCCTTTACTATTAGATCCATCAATTCTCTGATCCTGTGTTACAGGATTCGATGTTTGGTGGAACCGTAGGCTGAAATACTATGTGGATATGGATTTGTGTTTATTGCAACTACTAAATTTAGTCTTGAGTTTTCCATCCAAGGGCCATTTTAGATGCACCTAATTTTAGATGCACCTATTCTTCTATAGTGAGATGCCTCAGCCCAAATTATGCAAGTTGCAAACCCTAGCTTGCTCACATGGTTTTTATTGACTTGAAGAAGGCTTATGACAAGATACCAAGAAATGTTATGTGGTGGGCGTTGGACAAACATAAAGTCCCATCAAAGTATGTTACCCTCATCAAGGACATGTACAACAATGCCGTGACTAGTGTCTGAACAAATGATGGTAACACAGATTAAAATAGGACTTCATCAAGGGTCAGCCTTGAGCTCGTATCTCTTTGCCTTGGTAATGGATGAAGTGACTAGGGACATTCAAGGGGATATCCCTTGGTGTATGTTGTTTGCAGACGATGTAGTGCTAGTTGATGAAAGCCAGGCAGTAGTAAATAGGAAACTGGAGTTGTGGCGGCAGATCCTTGAGTCCAAAGGTTTTAGAGTAAGTCGAACTAAAACAGAATACATGAGATGCGACTTTGGCAACGCTACACATGAGGAGGGAGAGGTGAGTTTGGAAGGTCAAGTGGTGCCTAAGAAAGATACCTTCCGCTATCTAGGATCGATGTTGCAGAAGGATGGAGATATTGATGCAGACGTTTGCCATAGAATTAAAGCAGGGTGGATGAAGTGGTGTCAAACATCTGGCATTCTCTGTGACAAGAGGGTACCATGAAAGCTTAAAGGCAAGTTTTATAGAACGGCAATTAGACCCGCTATGTTGTATGGAGCAGAATGTTGGCCTACTAAAAGACGACATGTCCAACAACTGAGTGTCGCGGAAATGCGTATGTTGCATTGGATTTGTGGTCATACAAGGATGGATCGAGTTCGGAATGATGATATACGTGACCGTCTAGGGGTAGCACCAATCGAAGAAAAGCTTGTCCAACATCGGTTGAGGTGGTTTGGCCATGTCCAAAGGAGACCTTCAGAGGCACCAGTGCATCGTGGAGTTCTAAGTTGAGATATCAATGCGAGGAGAGGTAGAGGAAGACCGAAACTGACATGGGGGGAGGCAATAAAAAGATATTTAAAGGGTTGGAATATACCTAGAGATCTTTGTTTGGATAGGAGTGCTTAGAAAACAACTATTGATGTGCTCATGTTGGGTTTCAACTCTAGCCTACCCCAACTTGCTTGGGACTAAAAGGCTTTGTTGTTGTTGTTGTTGCAAACCCTAGCTTGCTATGCTCTACAAATTGGAAATAATGGAGTCAGATTTATGCAACTTTTGGAATGAATAAACATTGCAGTGCATTGGTGTATAAAGTCATGTGTGAATTTCAGTATCTTATACAAAATGTGTAATTTGTTTTGCCAGTCCTCCAAACCAAACTTTTCTTAATTGTGCATACCATATCCATGAGAATAATTCAATATGCATTTGTCAGCAAGTTGCAAAGAATATATATAAATATAGGACAAAAGTGTCCTGCAAAAGACAGGTGAAACAAGGAAAATAGTTATGCCTGAAACATGAAATAGGTTGTATGATGTATAGCCCACAACTGAACCTGCGCTTTCCCGAAATTTCATAGAATTTCCACTGGCCTTAGGTATTCCAGTTTTCCTTTCCATGTTTTGTCAATACCTTTGAATTCATACCTTTCATCATGAAAGTTGGGAATATTTCAGAGCATGTCCATCTAAGTCATTAGTAAAAAATGGACATGCAGTTTGCTCCAAGAAAATGTACCATGTAGGGATTGATGTTATATGTCTGTTAGCTATTTTTTCCTTGCATAGTGCCACCTTTTATCCAGTGACGTATAATTATAATTTACAATACCACTGTGGCCAACAAGTTACATACTTACATTCCTCACTGATGGTTGATAGGTCGCTGCGAGGTTGATAGCAGAAGATCACTATCAAGGTTAGACAGGCAAACGGTATCACCTGTCTGATGTCCGTGTGCTCTACTGCTCTTTAAATTCTTATAATAATTATAGATCTTGTCTATTGCAGGTTTCCCCATTAATGACTTTGATGTTCTGTCAGATCTTAACCTTAGATATTCTGATAAAGCATATAGGTAAGTAGCATCTTATACTTTTATGTGTTGTTAGATGTTCTGATTTGAAAATCTCATCGAGATATCTAAATTTCATAATCCAATTGCTTGCGGATCTCGCTCATATGAGATGTACTGGTTTATCTCTAGCTCTTGTTAGATGGTAGCAAGCAGCAGGCAACTTGATTTTTTGCTTGCATTACAGTAAGCAGGTTGCTTTACTCTTTAGATCACCACACTACAAACACTCCTTTAGCAACGTATAGCTTGGAATAGAAATAAGATGTGTTGCGCCATCTATTCTACAGCCCACTATTCCTCAAGGTTTAGTGGTCCATAAAAATTTCTCACATGCAAACAGTTTAGTACAATGATTTTTTGACGATGATACTTTGGCCGATACAGCTCTGTCAATTCTATCCTGCTTCACATGTCTGAGTAATCTATTTTTTCATGGGCACATGCTCGGCTTGACATGTATGAGACTTTTGAGTAATAATCCATTTGTTCATTGGCCTACATGTTTACAAAAATACCTTAAAAGTACTGAAATGCTCACTCACATATGTTAATTTCGTGTGCTACTAGAACTAGGATCCTTGCTTAGTATTTATAATTTATTTTAGGGTTGTTAGCAGTGGATTGAAGTATCTCTAGATTGCAATTTCTTATTTGCAGAAGACTTTTCGTAATGTGCGGGGAAATGTTTGAGGTGCGAGTTGAGTGTGTATATGCATCCAATTGCTTAGTGTTTTAGTGACTTGTTCTGATTATTATTTTATAGTTAAAACATATATACCAACTTTTAGGCTGTGGAAATGATGAATTCTTGCATGGCTGAAAGGACAAAGATGAAAAGTGAAGAAGAAAGTAACAAGATTCTGCTGAATGAGACTTGAGAGAGAAGAATGCAAAATCACGCGTGTTTATTCAACAATCCTTATGTATTGTGCACTTGTTGTTTACATGGTTCCAACTTATTCGACTATAATTACGAAGTATGTATGGACATAGTACAATCATTGGTTAGTGTTCATATTGCCATTTGTTATTGTATTGCTCATACATGATTATTAAAGTTATTTTGTTCTTCAAATCACGGCAGGCATGTTCTAGTCAGTTGCATAAGGGGTTATAAAACCTGGTTCTACATGTGAAAAGGACGATAGCACATAGTATAACAAAGGGACGATAGGACATAGTATAACAAAGGGATCCATGAACTAGAGCTATTACCAGTTTTGCAGCATTTTTGTTCTTCAATGTCAAAAATGCTGCTTCAGCAAATGCTTGTGCAGCTTGGGCTTCTGCTTCTGCAGCCTCTGCTTCTTTCGCTGCAGCTTCAGCTTCTGCCATGATGGCCTCTGCTTCAGCAACTGCATGAGCTGCAGCCACTGAAGCTTCCTCAGCAGTCATTGTTGACATACGTGCCAATTCAGCATCAATTTGAGATCTGGTAAGGGTTTTACTATCATCGCTCCATATCTTGACAGGCTCTCTTTGCACATCTTCCAACAGCAGCATTTTGGGGCTTCGGCCCTCTGAATTGGGTGAACTAGGTGCTATCCTGTACTTCCGATTCACCTGCAATCTCCCAAAGGGCCACATGCTCATAAGTTCTAGATTCTTGGCATGGGTAGTAAATATTGTCTACTGCCATGGTAACAAATAGCCCAATTTCATGATTTAACAAATGGCACATTCTGATTAGCTCAAAACAAGACCATTAAGCATTAAGAGATCAGTCATGAACACCAGAGCCTAAAAAAACATGTCACAGAACCATGGTGTTTTGTTAAGTACAAACAAAATAGCAAGCCTGCAGTCAAAAATTGACATGAAAATGAACAATAAACAGTATGCAAAAGTGATTTCAGATACTTAAAGAGTAAAAAACATGTGTATGCGCTTCTCAGCAAATACATGTAAATACAGCAAAGATATCTTGGGAAACCTTAATAAATACTGTTTTCACAAATATTTCATCCCAACTGTTCTGCTTGCATGAAAAATAGGATTATGACGATTTAACTGGATGCACCCACTTAGTGTGGTATAGTAGTCTCACATTTGGAAATAGCTTTATTTCCCTTAAGGCGTACCTTTATCAATTTGCCACTGGTCGACAAGTCCTTCAGTTTTGCAGATAGTAAGTGATCAAAATCACTAGGTGGCCAATATTGCTCCTACGTAAAACAAGGGTAAGAAACTGATTCCACATGTAGCAAAGAGCAATCATGACTTATTTCAACAAGACTGTCAAATAAGCAAGCATGATAATTTCAAACGACATAAGTACTCAGCCAGAAGACACAGTGCAACAGTCTTCCTTTCATAAAGCTGGAAGAGGGTGAACAGAAAGTTCGTTCCACTTCTTGCCTAAAAAGATACAGGAAATCTTATGTTTCCCTACCTATTGGATTCCACTAGTTTCTTCTGGTGTGATACAATCAGGTTAGGTGTAGTGCAGTTTTAGTTTCTGCCTTTCTGGTAATGTTCTACAGTGATCTGACCGCTCAAACATATAGAAAGTGCAAAAAAGGGCACCAACAATAAAGGTATATAAATGTGGATGAAGGAGACAATGACATTAGACATTACCTAAAAAAAGACACAGCATTAGGAGTGTTCATTTGTAGGCAACCACTAGAAACATAGATCTAGTACTGAAAAAGAATAAAAGACTGATGCATACCTCTATGTAATTAGCAATAGTAGTTCTGTGTGACCCCGTAGGCTCATTTAAATTCTTTATAGCCTCCATTATAATATTATCTAGCCTGCAGGAAAGCTATTAAACTGAAGTGAAGCATCAAAAGTATCTAGTTTTCTATTGACAAATGACAACAGAGAAAAAAAAAGGGTTAAATTCCAGATTTGCGTGTTATACTTAGACATATATAAATACCTTGAGTGAGATTTCTTCGAATTTGATGTGTTCTTTGCTTCACTAGGCAATGATGCTATAGGCTTTTCGTCAATAATCTCATCATCAATATCAGAAGTAACTCTGCTGATTGCCATGGTGTGTTCGTTATTCTTGGGAGTAGTTCGGGCTCTCTTCACTGCAGTCTTCGCCTTGTCACGAGAACTTGATGTACTGACAATTACATTCATGTTTCGCCATTTGTCCTAAGTATTAAGTAGCAGAGTTGAAAAAAATGCAAACTGAGACCAAAGATAACATGTGAAAATTTACAAATGGCTCATAATCTTAACAAACAGAGAATTTGGAATGCCATTCACTAAAACAAGAGTAGGTAAGAATAATAAAGCAAAAATATCGAACCTTGAGATCAACATTTGAGCGGTAGCACAAAGTGGAACTAAATTCTGGATCTTTCAATATTGTGCGCCATTTTCCAACTCCATGCCTTGCTATTCCAGCTCTAAGAGCAGCCTCTTCCTCAGAAGTCCATCTTTGTTTTGGAGCCCCCATTCTTAGGCCAAATCTCCGCTGATCAGTTTAATGCGAACACAAGTGTGCACCCTCTAACATGAATTCTATCTGTTAGAACTTTGAACATGCTGGTAAAATAAACAGCTACAAGGAGTATGACCAGTGATGAACTATATTTGGTCATTGCCCATGCCAAGCATTGAGTATTCTGAAAATGTCCACTATAAGAATATTTGACCAAAAGAATCTAACATATGCAAGAAAAAACAAACAGAAATGAAAGATTCTATTCATATGTACAACATATAGCCATTCGTGAGTAAAGCAAATTATAGAAGAAAATGTTTTCCATACTGTGCCTCAGAGACTCCACATATTTCACATCAAATACAGCCTTTCATATCTATTGTAGTATACACACACTAGTCAAACGGTACTGACCTCAACAACGACCTATGCAACACGGCCAGTCAAAGGTGCAGAGGCTTTCCAAGGTAACTTCAGAATTATTTGTTTATCAGAAAAAAAAATGAGTTAAAACATTAAAAAGTGGCAACTGGCAGGTCCAACTGTCACCAAGTTTTGCTCATTTATACTTGGTACATGAGAAATTCCATTGCTATGTCAAAAACGCCATGCTGCAACACCTAAAATGTTAAAAAAAAACAAGAGGAATATCAGCACAAAACATAGAATATTCCAGTGTAACTAGGGAAAAGTAGTATAACATAACTCCCAAAAAAGAGGGAAATATAACATAAATAGTTAATGAAATAACACACGAGCACATTTCATAAAGCGACAAGCTGCTTTACAGTGATTTTTCCCCTTCAAGCTCCCCATTACACCATTCTTATAGTTCCTATTATTGCTTAAAACGCGAAGGAAAATCAGTTTTATCTTTTTTAGGTTGCTGGTGTAACAAACTCAATAAGATATCAAAGCAGAAGATGATGAGTATCTACAGGGGTGGAGCTTAAGCTAGGCCAAAGGGGGCCATGGCCCCTCCTCAACCTGTGTACTTTCTACAGAATCACTTGAGTTTAGGGAGCAAATTTGTTAAACAAAGAAAGATATACATTGCTTGGCCCCTCCTATATTTGTCAACAAGCTCCGCCACTGAGTATCTAACCAATTTGGCTCATTCATCATACCGGCTAGGACCAACCCGATTAGTCTGGGCTAGGGTCGTTCCTTGTTCTTTTTGTTTCAAAGGTGTTTGTTGTTTTTCTAGTATTTTAAGGCAACCTTTTCTTATCCTCTAGTCAGATGAGAGGGTTGTGTACTTGTGCTGTATGGGACTGATATTTCCCTCTCTTTAATACAAAGATACACAGATCTACTGCATGTTCCAGAAAACAATGGAAATGTGGTTCAGGCGTCAAAATGGCTAGTCTGAGTAAGACCACACGCTGTACTCACATAAGTGCCAGCATGACTGGTCCCGCCAAGCATAACAGTATCACTAAACAATATTAATCCATGTCCTAGATTTTAGATTGAATTCATGTGTGAATCGGTGATGCAGAAACAAAAGGGCAAATGGTGGACATTGTACACTGACATTTGATACCTATACAGGCATTGCAACACTCCCTTTCCTCAAAACTAATCAGATATTGCTTCAGAGCAAAGGACTTAAAATATTTTACCTGCATAACAACTGAGGCAGCAGGAAAATCGCAACACCATAATGGCACAATTTATATACCAGTGGTTAAAATTCATGCAGAGAAACCATCTTAAGATAAGAGTGCACTGTGTGCACAGACCACAATCACAATGGAAATATCAAACAGAAATAATGCATGATGGTTTGCTTTTGAATTTTAATCCAAAACTGTTTCACATAAGCCACATCGAATCTGCATATCAAACTTAGCACAGGCCAAGGGCAATCACCCATCTCTCAGATCCAGGGCAAGGCTTAGCGTGGACCATGGAGCATGGGGTTCAATCGAACCTGCAATTTCTTTTTGGAATAAAAAGTGCAATAATATCTCGGATCCAAAGTGCTAGGCGTCATATGGGACCCCATTTGTTTTGGATTGGAACCGAGCTAGAACTATGTTTTACTCGATACTCCATCATGAAGTAAATCCGGTACCAACTCATGCAGATAGAGAAGAATTTGGATTAACTGCTCTGACAACCCGCAACCCATCGTTGAAAAATCCAACCAAGCAAGGTGCTAGGGCTTACCACTAGAAGAATCGATCCCCTGTTCGGATAGGTCTCCGCTTCACGTCGGGCACTCCAATCCGAAGCCAGTGGAGTGGGAAGAAGGAAGGAGGGGGCGGACAAGGAGGAGGCCGACGATCGGGAGAGGGAAGAGTGGGCGGCGTGGACCGTGGAAATGAGGCTGGAGCGCGGCGCGGCTCGGGCACCTGTCCTGTCAAGGAGGGGACACCGACGGCCTGTTTGATATAGGGCGCAGGGTGGCCGAGCCCGTCAGCCAGACCCTGGCCAGCCACGGCCTGGTCCATAGCAGATACACGGGGTTTGCTTGATTTCCTGCAGCCCGATTCCGGTCCAGTGTTTGATTTCAAACACACGATCAGAGACCCAGTACCAACTACCGGACTATTGATTTCGGCCTGGCTGGGCAACAACCAGCAAACAACAACAAGAAGAAGAATAGATCACAAGGAAGATAGCAGCATAAGGATCAATGCTTAATGAACAAGTACATAATTCAAACAGACTTTTACAAGGTGCCGAAATACAATTAACTGACAACACATTGGCCTCAGACTACTTAGGTAATTAACCATAGAGTCATAACTACTCAAAGCTTATAAATTACCAATGAAGCAAGGCAAAATATCAACATGAACAACCTAATCAGTAAGCAGCCAGTACTTGAACCATCAGAGGAGATAGGCAACAGAAATTGATGACACAAATTAGTAAGTCACAGCAGCAGCTCATCTATCATGGGGGTGTAGTCATCACATGCCTAAGTGTGGTGATTACTGTCAGTGTCACCCCCTTTATCTATATCCCAACCACCAAGATAACAAGTGAGGTGATTAACATCTTCTTCCACCAACCACCCTTACCATTACCATCAGAAGGAGGAATGATTGGAGCAAAAGCATTATGAGTGACAAGATCAATAGGTAGGGAAGGTGCTCCTCCATGAGATGGATGAACATCTCTCATTGCTGCCTGATAATCTCTAACAGCTTGGTCATAGTTGCTATACTTCTTGTATATAGCACCTCTCACCCCAAGAACATGCCTACTGCACTCCTGCCAACTCTGGTAAATCCTAGGATGCTTCCCATTGAAAACAACATAGTACCCAGCCATAATCCATGAAACTAGCCATGAGTGTGTGTGGCAGAACCGCCCGAAATAGCGTACTTACGGAAGCGCTCGTCTTCCACCAGACACTAAGCACCCTGAAAGCAAGCTACAGCGAGCGGTGTCCGTCGGGCACACCCCAAGGGAGAACCCAAAAAATCCATATTTTTTCCAAGGATCCAATAATGAGAATGAGTTACAACACAAGTCCATTTTATACATTATAGTTTCTTAAAAAGTACATTATTACAATACCAAATACCAGAGTGCGAAATGAATAACAGCGGAATTTAAAAAGATAACATCTAGCGATAAGGGGCGAGGATTCCGTCTGAGCCCACCAGAAGGATCCTCCACACAAGGTACTCTTCAAGCATCACCTGCAACAGGGGTAAATAAACCCTGAGTACATAATGTACTCGCAAGACTTATCCGACTAGTGAGAATAATTTCTCGACTCCAAGGAATATGATAAGCTTGATGGCTTGCTGGTTTCTTTTGGAAGAAAGCAATACTAATAGTGAGTCCTTATTTATGTATTATTATTATCAGCCGTATTAAGTTATTATCTAGCCAGTCTATATAAGCACATGTTCTACTTTCAAGCAAAAGTTGAGCAATCAGTTCCATTTCTTCTCCTTTCAACTTTCAGTTTTTACTACGGTGCTAAACACGAGACAAGCCGTACCGGATCGCCCGGTGATTCGCGAATCAATATGTCCAGCTGGGTGCCCCGAAAACACAGGCCCCGCTTGTACCCCAGGCACAAGCAGGACTAACCCATCACCCTCCTGTCCTGGGTGTCCAGGTCCCCGTCTAAACTTGGACTCCAAGCCCCCACATCCTGAGTCCCGGACTCAGTGTGGTGCAAGGACCTCCACCACCTCCTCTTCCCATCAGTCGGTCCAGAAAGAGCTGGATCCGCGATAAGAGAGCAACAAGTCTTCCCTGCGCCTATACCCAAGTATGTGCTCGGGGCAATAAATCTGTGACTTGCCCACGATGCCTTATGCAACGACCGGTCCTTAATTGACACAGATAGGGAAAAAGTGTAACCGAGCTATGTCCTGTTGGCCGTAGGACACAACCCTTTACACCCATCAATACCCAAACCATATCCCTGCTCGATCACCATTTACCTTTCCATCATTTTATCATGAGTGTTCATATTTTATCACCTATTTGCGAGTAACGGCAGGTTACTCATGCTACCGATATCCTGAGCATAGCAGCTACTCGACCTGTACTAGTAGGACTCATTGGTAGATATATTTATGCATGTAGTTTCTATAAAATGCCTGTAGCTTAAATGCACATCACATATATATATTTAGTGATCATAAAAATATGGGTTATGCACCGGGGCTTGCCTTGGGCAGGTGCCGGGTCAGCAAGGTCAGTACCAACAGGCTCCTAGGCTTCCTCCTGTGCGAAGAGCTCCTCCTCGTACTCCTCGATCACCTCGTCGTACTCCGGCTCACCGACGGGTACGAAGTCTACCAGTTCATGATCTACATGAAATGATGATGTAATGTTTAATAAGATGACAACAGCAACTCTTAACCTAAAAGTACATCTATTAAACTACTAAGTGAGGTCTACCCACTAAGGCTAAGCTACATACCACCACCACTAACAAGTATGAATGTGACATACATTCTTATAGCAACTACAGATATTCCTACTTCTAATGCTGATTTACGATATATACAATAAAGCAAGGATAATAACTACGCTATTAAGCAACTCGTTCTAAGGCTACCAATTTTACAGCAAGTACATAATGGCCTAGGGAACCTACTGTAAAATTTTCATGCCGATAGCTATCACCGATTGTCCACAAATATTTTGACAAATATGAATCTACATAATATTCACTATCTAGCTCTAAATTTATGACCCAATACTTACCACAGCTGTACTAACATGTAGATAATAAGTTTACGAACCTAACAAAATTAATCTCACTATTTTTGGACAGCTACACAATTTACTACGATTTATCAAAGTTGGATTCATAACTAAAAATAAATAAGCATTTATATTCTCTGGAAATTAAGAAAACTAAATTATCCTCCTTGGCCCATTACGCGCTGGCTCGGCCCACTCCTCCTTCCCACCCGCGCGCGCTAGCAGACTACAGCGCGGCCCAGCCGGCCAATGGCCTGCGACGGGGAAAGGCCCGCGCGCGCAGGCAATTATGCACGGGCACCCCTGAAGTACTACGAAATCACAGTGAGCTCAAAGACACTATTTCCCTAGTCTGAGCTTTTACAGCTACACCCTCCCTTTTCTCCTCCTTCACCGCGACGAAGTCCCTGGCCCCAAGGCGCGCACCGCGCGCGACGACACGGGCACTGGACGGCCACGTCGGCGCCACCCGACCTCCCACTACTCAACTAAGAGGCCGATGATTACTTCGAAGACAAAACACGGCGGCTGGAAGTGCTATGGTGGACAGGGGCGTCGTCCCGAACTCCCTCTCTGGCGGTGGCCCTTGACCTGCAAAGGTGGGTGCGTTCCAGTAAGCAACAACAAAGGCAAAGCCAACACAAGAGCTAGCGAGCACCAGGGAGTGCTCACGGATACCTTCGCGTTGATGGCTTAGACGGAGGTGATCTGAGCAGAGCTAGCCGCGTGCGCACGAGGTGGTGCGGCGGTGCCCGACGGTGGCACAGCTACGCCAGAGACTGCTACATGGTGGCAGGGCTTAAACTAAGGTGAGCACGATGACACCTGACTAGAGGAGAGGCTAGTAGCACGAGGGATTGGATCGAGATGCTTAGGTGGCGGTGGCAGCCGATGGCGCGGGCACTCCCGGTCTTAAGGACCCGAAGGCATGGCTTTTCAAAATTGGGGCCTATGGCGGAGCTACAGTCGGCGATGCGGGGTCGGTAGGGCAGCAGGCTACCTAGCAGAGTCAGAAACGTGCTCAATTTGAAATGAGGCACTGCTGCCACAACAAATTAGAAGGAGTCGTCACGGCAGGCATGGAGACAGCAGAGGCAGGGGAGGTCATGGCACGGTCTGGCTCGGTACGGTTGTAGTCGTCAACGCAATAAACAAGCGCGTGCCACGGAGGGGAACAGCGAGACGCATGGGACGTGCCCCAGATGGCTGTCCGCACGGTCGCTGCCGTAAGGCGACGAGGTGCGGCACGGCAACACAGTGGGCAGCGCTAGGCAAGGACGGCACAACACGAGCGACATGGAGGTGATGGGGGAAGCAAGCCGTTGTCCGTCGCGCAAGCAGCCAAGTGGAGTCAACAGAGCAGAGCCGGGCTTGGCTGCTGGCGACGTGCAGCGCATGACCCGACGCGTCTCCGACCAAGGCAGGGCAAGGCGCTGGCAGGACTCGGCCAGCGTCCAGGGCGCAGCGCGTCAGCTAGCGAGGTAACCCGCGTGCCAGCGAGGGCAGCAAGTAGCCAAGGCAGCAGTGCAGGACATGCGCGTCGCATCTCGGCGGCAAGGAGACATGGCTTGCGCCTCGGCGCGTAGGGCGAGCCAGCCGGCGGTAGGCGAGCAGCAGCGGGACCGTGGCCAGCGGTAGCGGGGTCGTGGCCTTGGCGCGCAGGGCGTGCGCGCATACAAGCACGGCGGTGGGGCGTAGTCGGCGTTGCAGTGGGTGTGGCCCGCGCGGCAAGGCACGCTGGCAAGCCAGCAGGGGTGGTGACCGCGCCTAGGACTCAGCTAGGTGCCGTGCATGATTTTTAAAGCAGCTGGAAAAGTCGTACCAGATGCTCCAAACACCAAACTATTTGCTCGATGCGCGAGAGGGTACATCAAGCTATCCATCGCAGTCATGACATCGCGCTACTGCTTAAGCCAATCGCTCCACAGAGCTTGCCAAAAGTGACATCATCGACCCCTTCTAAGACTTACGTGAACGACTTCGTTACGAACGATTTCGCGTCGAAAACCAAATCTGACCCCACGGGATGTACTAGCTAGTTACCTTGTCCTCGACCGCACATGATTTATCGCCGTTCACAAAACATTCTATAGCCTTTTTGTTTTAACAAGAATTCGATTAGAATAATAAACAACGTTATGTGACACGAAACATAACATTCGCTTTCTTGTTTCATAAAAATGTTTCAAGGACCAAACTTTGATTTATAATTTATGTTATACACATATGCACATAAAGATGATGCTCATGGATGTTTTAACAAGAACAGTACACATAACACCGAGGGTGTTACAGTGTGGAACTTGAAGATCTATGGTTTGTGGTGAAACAAATCGTTGATCTTAAGTCCCTCACTGATGACCAGCATCATCAGGTCAAATCAACAACAACTATGACATCATAGGCAAAGTATGAAATGAGTGGCCACAGCTTTAAAATGAGGTGGTGTTCATCAAGTTGTAATCATTGGTGGCTGCCTTTGACAAATAGAAAACCAGTACAACAGCAAGATAGAAACTGTAGTTCATGGCTGCCATGGAATCCATGTGCACATCCATACACTGTCATCAGCACAAGAAAGAAGGGGTTGTTGCTAGGGTATGGATGTGTCACATGGATTTGATGACATACATGACAAATTAGAATAATCAAGTAAACATGGCAGCCAGTAAACAAGTGCAAATCCAAGGTCATGACTGCCATCGAACCTTATTGTGCACATCCATTCACTGTTGTTGACAAGTGAATGGATGGGCACACATAGGGTTCCATGGCAGTGATGAAAAATATGAAGAACCAATTTAAACAAGGCAGCCACCTCATGAATATATTGTTTGCATCATAGGCCTTATAGATTTCCCACAGTTACCACCAATCAAAAGAAATAAAAGCAACAGGTCATAAGTAACAGACATGAATCCAACAGATGTAAAAGAAACCAACGGATGTAGAATAAACCATGAACAGTACCAAATAGAGTAGCCAACAGAGGCCGCTAATAGTGCATTATAGATAGCAGTACAACCTCACAGATGTAGGCTCAAATAAGGTCCATGTTGCCCAAAGTTACCTATAGTTAGCCACCCTCCAACTGCACTAACCCAAAAGGACAGGTGTGAATCAGCCAATGTTGACATTTCGTAGCATCACTCTTAACTAAGTTGTCATCCCTAGCATGATGCCAGAAATGCGTTGTTAGTAATTATGAGAACACTTAGAAACTATATATATAAGGTATCCGCAAGCGCACAGATAATATATCATTGTAGCATTTCATCCGGGAGTATACCGAGTATCGTTATTTATATTTTATCCACAGGGAGGAGCTATGGGGTTATATTGGCATAGAGATATTGACAAATATGTATACTTATGATAAAACCATTCTCATGCTATGGCAGGGGTAAGTCAAGTGATAGATAAATGATAAGTGTAAGGTAATAATGGTGTTCCAAAGATAGAAATAGATACTCATAAAATGTAGTAAGGCTAAGCAGGAGATTTGTTATGAGCAAAAGATTCCTAAGTCATTACTTATCTACTAAGTCTTTTGTACACCCAAGTATATACACTATCATCTATAGTATAACTAACTTTGGATCTATGCATAAGGAACATTACTAAGGAATATTAAGAACAGAGCTTGTCTTCCTTCGTAATCACGTTCTACGTGCTCTATAAATAGGGAGTGGACTACAGAGGACTCAATGGGAGTGTCACATCCGTGATCTACCACATGACCCAGAGTGTAGAATGCATCCGCAGGCAAACAATATCTAAGCACCATGCTTACATAATATTGACCACTTAACTCTCTCGAGAACTGAGCTAAGAGCTTTGCGAACATATGCATATATCCATCATTAATCATAATTATATCAAGCATATTACTAGAGCAAACTAGGAACATAATAAATAGCAACATAATATTGAAGTAGCATAAAGTCATAAATAAAGAGATACAATGGCTATACCAGTCTCCAGACGGCACATCCTGAATCCTGAGCAATAGCCCAAACTCTACTTGAACCTTGCTAGCTAGCCTATACTAGAAACTTGAAGAATTGGAGCTCTATTATCTTCTCTCTGGAAACCCTAATTTTTGGTCTAATCTTGACTTATGGCAGCGTGCTCTAGAGGGGGGGCAGGGGCTGGTTATATAGGCCGAAGTGTCCAACGTGAGCCCTTGGATCAAACCGACTTAAAGGACAGTGTAGATGCATCCTAGGAGGCGGTGGAAATTTGGCTTTTGAAGGAGGTTGACAGGTGGGTCCCCTAGAGGCTGGGCGGCTTCTAGGTGGGGCCGGGCGGCCCCACCTAGTAGTGGCTTGGCCCTCGCTTTGGTGTGGAGTTCTCTCGAGTCTTCTAGAACCTTATGGAGTTGATTTCGCTGCAGATAAGCGTGATTTTATTTGACGATTTGATCCTCCTTGATGGTTTTCTGGATAAACCCCGCTGAAAATACAGATTCACCAAAACTCATAGAAATTGTCAGTTTAAACCCCTAAGTCTATGTTGGTGATCCTTTTTATGCATTTATACAAGTAAAGTTGCCTGTTTATGTTGGATGATAACTATTGTCAATAGCCAACTAAGCTGCACAAAAGCTACACCAAGGAGTGTATAAAAGGTGAGAGAGTGGATGAGGGAGATGGAGGAACTATACATCTCAACAGTCAACCCCCTCTTGGCCTTGCTGTTCTAGATGGATAGAACTACATATAGTAGTTCTTGGCAAGGTAGTTCCTCCGTCAAATGTCCCTATGACTGATTGCCATGTTCACAAAGCCCTTGCCAAGGGCCTTGTTCTCCAGCAGGTAGGTGTAGGCAACAATGAGAGCTTCAGTGGTGAAGCCAGGCATCTCTAACATTGTATGGTACATGTCATGATCCACATGTATAGGCCCAGTCTCTCTAAGTGCAGAGGCAACATTATTAACATCATCAGTCATGTTAGTCATCATGAGCATCTCTTCCTCACTGAAGTTACCCCTCTTTCTCTTGACTCCAACATTGGAAGTCAGTAGCTTAGTTGCCTTGCTACCCTCACCCAGCTCAGGGCTGCCTTTGACATTAGCAGCAGTGGTGAAGTCCTAGCCCTCTATCTTAGTAGCAACACTATCAACATTGTTGACCCCAAGTGGCTCACTGGAACCTAGGGCAAACCTACCAGTGGCCATGGAAGAACCAAATATGGTCTCCATCTCAGTGTATAACTTGATTGGGGTGTTGAGGAATTCAACATCCTTAGGATGGTCCTGTAGTCATGTGTGCTAAATTAAATAAACAGGGAAGAAGAGAATAAGTGGCCACAAGAGGAAGAGAGAAGAGAGAAAGGCAATTGACTCTTTTTCTACCTTGCAGTGGCCTTTGTAGTGCTCAGGTTCTAGCATTTTGGCATTCGCATCATGATCAAACAGTGCACCACTAAGATCCTTCAACTTCACAACCCTAGCCCACTTCTGCCTCCACTTCCTCAAGTGACTGTACACTTGAGTAGGGCTCATAGCTTCACCACAGTACTCCTTAAGAGCCTTAGCCACATGGTTCACATCTTTATCCTTGAAGCACTTGTCAGCCCTACTCCCATTGGACACTATCTGGGCCATCCTCCTAAGGACAAACCCAGAGGTGTTGTTATTCCACCTCATGGGGGGCCTAGCACCACCAGCACCCCCCTGGGCAGGCATTGCCTCATGTGCATCAGCCCCCACATCCACCACCTCTGGTGCAACAATAGCCCCAGCTGGCCCAGCACCATCCACAGCAGCCATATCAGTAGCCCCCACAAACTCAGTCATCCTAATAATGTCAGCATCCATGACATGAAGGCAAGTATCAACAACATATGGTATACGAACAATAGGTAGAAGATGAACAAGACAAAGAAGATGAACAACAGATAAAACATTTACACCAGATTGGTCTTAGTCATGTCCATGAAAATAGAATCATCATAAAAACAATTCCACATTGGTCTCAGTCATGTCCAACTGTTATTACAGATGATGAATAGACCACATGAATTCCATATACAGGGTCTACAAACTAAAATTATACAAGAATGCAAAGCATGAATCAAACCCTAGCAGTACCCCTACAAGCCCACATGGCATTGCAAATGCCATCCCTCCTATTAGACATGCCAGTGGAGTCCTGGGACAACATGTCTCCCACAGGCTAAGTTTCATCACCCTCATGCTAGCTGCCTAGGAAGCCTTCCTCTTCTAGCACTGCTTCATCCATGCCAAACCTAATGATCCAATTATGGAGAATACAATAGGCCAGTACAAGCTTCACTTGAGTCTTGTATGTGTGGAAAGGTTTGTTGTCTAGGATACGAAATCTGTTCTTGAGTGCACCAAAAGCTCTCTCCACTGTCACCCTAAGGGATGAATGCCTTAGGTTGAACAGTTCCCTGGCATTGGTACGATAATTGCAGCCCCCAAATTCAGACAAGTCGTACCTCACCCTCGTATAGGGAGGGAGGAAACCAGTGCGACAAGCATAGCCAGCATCTACAGGTAAAACTTCCCTACAAGTGGACCAAAAGATATACTACAGTGAAGGTGTATGGCAAGTTAAAGGACAACAGTGTATGGACTAATAATTTCAGTTACCTTCAGGAACTATGAACCCATCATTCATGTCAATTGCATTAGTAAGAATGAGTGCATCATGGGCAGAGCCCTCCTAGCTAGCTAGAACATAGGTGAACTTGAGATCAAAGTCCACAGCAGCCATCACATTTTGTGTGGGGTTGTGTTTCCTACCCCTGAAAGCTTGCTGCATGTGTATAGGCACCCTTTGCCAACATATGTGTGCCATCAATGGCACTAACACAGTCCTAAAAATATGTAGGATAGTGGATAAGTGTAAACACATCATTTGATTAAACCTAAGGCAGATAAACATGATTAACAAGTACCGGCATATATGGGTACCATCTCTGGCTACCCATGATTTTTGGATGTGTGGTAGTGGTAGGAGTCTTGATCATTTCATTCCTAAGCTCACCAACAGCATAGAGAACTTGGTGGAAGACTCTATTAACTATCTCAATGGACCTCCTAAAAGACTGGTGAACTACCCTGAATCTCTGGTTGTGACCAACCACATGGAGGAACATTGTAACCTGCTCCTCAATAGAACACCCACTGGTTTCTCTAACAAGGCCTCTACCTCTAAATAGGTTGCATAGAGCAAAAAAAAGGAGCTCTGGTCATACGCAACATAGCCAAACACTCAGCATCAGTGCTGTTAAATATCATTTGGAGGGTGGATAGCCTATGCTGCTGGCTTAATGACCTAGGACCATAAGGGAAAGCTCTAGTTGGACCCTAATTCTTCTCCGTCTAGTGACAAAAAAGAAAGCATAACCACACCCATGGCAGTTGCTTGCCTGGCCATCATCTCACATTGTGCAGTTGGATCCATCTACATGCATTCAACATTCAAAGATACAACTCAGCTGTAGTATACCCTGGTTGGCCTCAACATGAAAGTGCAATCATTCATATCAAAAGCTAACAGCATGGCTGCATAAAAAGAATGCCTCCAGTGCATTGGACAGAATCATCATTCACCATGAAAGAATTAACATTTCAACATACAGTGGACAGATTCATCATCGACCATATGAAAAGAACCAACAATGCAGCATAAATGTTTCAGTGCTCGAAATCAACATTCATAGCAACTACACAAGCATCATGTACCCAAATAATCATTCTATAGAGACAAATCGAAATCAAAATAGGGCAATAGGAAACTCTAGAATGAAAGCAAAGGGGATTTGGGGGGATTTCACCTCGGGGGAGTCGACGGAGACAGGAAGAAGCGTAAGACAGAGAAGAAGAAGAGCCACGGTGGAAGCAAAAGTAGATCCACACCACCGAAGGAGGAAGAAGACGAAGGAGGAAGATGACCGCGTGGACGGAGATGAAGACCGAAGAGGAAGAAGGCTGCCACGCCGCACCACCACCACACCAACACCGCCGGTCACTCAACGCGAATGCAGTGGGAAAGACGGAGCTGGAAGAGGGAGAAGAAGGCAACGAGGGAGGAGGGCGGCATATATAAAGGCAGCGGATTTCGGCGAGGAGGAGCGCTGGAGGAAGTTTCATGGTTCCCGCGTGAGCCCGCGCGAGGACGGTGGGAGCCTGGCTCCAAATAAACGAGCCCTAGGAGCGTTCCCTCGAATACAGGAGAGAGAGAGTGCGCTTTGCATGCGCGGAGCCGGGCCGACAGCTAGGCCAAGCAAATCAAACAGGCCGGGTTGCAGCTGGGGAGCGCCGGCCACCCCCTTGGCCCTATATCAAACAGGCCCCTAATGGCGGGTGGCACCCCGAGCCCGGACCGACCGAGGAGCCTGTTTGGCGTGTTTCCCTCCACCCGTTTGGTTGCCTTCCTCCCCCTTTCCCTCTTCCTTCTCCAAAGCTCGAGCTCGTCACGCAGAGACCTCGATCCGGCGACAATGAGCTCGATTTCGATGGTTGGGGAGCTCGATTCGGTGGAGGAAAAGCTCGATTCGAGAGCGAAGAGGTCGAATCGGGAGGTGAGGAGTTAGACTCCGGCAAAAAAAAGAGGTGATGAGCAGGAACCAGAGTTCAGGGTGCGAGATGTTTTCTGGCTGGCTGGGTGCAAGCCGTTGATGTTGCTGTCACGGGAGGGGAGCTCGGGGATGGCCAGAGGCAAGAGTGGTCAGCGCGAGGGATGAAAACGGTACGGATATTTTTCGACCGTATTCGAGACCGAATCCGTTTAGAGGGGTTTAGATCTGTCCGTATCCGAGTCCGGATATTCAACATCTGATACCTTATCCGTATCCGAATACTCAAATAACATATTTATGATGTCGATATCTAATCATATCCTATCCGGCATGGTTGACACTATCCGTATTCAAATCCGAATCCGGGCAGAAATATGAAAACAAATGTAATATCAGTGATATCCGTCCGTATCCGATCCGTTTTCATCCCTAAGCACGAGTAACCTTGCCAGGCTGGGTGAGATTTATGGGCCAAGCGAGGCACGCGGCTTCTACATTTTTTGTTTGGAGAAGAGGAGCTCTGTCCAAAAAAATTTATTCAACAAAATAAGAATTACAAATTCCATCATGAGGCTCTAAAAACCACACATATCTATCTTTCCATAAATTTATAGAGCTTCTAGCTAATAAGTGAGCACCGCCGTTTGATATCCGTCCCTCGAAAACGAAATCTGCTCTTGTGAAGCTCCTCCGTCTAGCATTGATCTCCCGAACTATGAGACCATACTTGCCGAAGCCCTCGCCTAGGATGCTCCTCACCGCGTTGGCAAAATCGCTCGCAACCTGAACGAGTGTAAGCCAAGATCACTAGCCCAAGCTAGCCCTTCACGGCACGCTACTGCCTCCGCGTAGGTGTATCCTTCCATCACGAGAGGGGAGCTCGGAGATGACCAGAGACAAGAGCGGTCAGCGCGAGTAACCTTGCCAGACCGGGTGAGATTTCTAGGCCAGACGAGGCATGCGGCTTCTAACTCAAAAGGAACTCAAAATGCATGTTCCTACTCCTTTTCCTCCCCGCCAGAAGGCCCAATAGGCCCAGGAACCCAAATTCTCCCTCAAAATCCACACCAAGAAACATCGACGTCTCCCGTACGCTCGCACTTCTCGGCTTGTTGCTTGCTCCTCCTCACGACCAGTATTCCTTTCCCTATTCCCCAACTCCAAACCCTATACCCTGCTAGCGAGGGAGTCAAGGCGCAAGCGCAGCACGGCAGCCTGCAGTGGCAGCCGGGACAGTGCACTAGCCGCCAGTCGCGGATACGGAGTCGCCCCAGTGCCGCAGCAACCAACACCTCATTTCGCTTGACAAGCGTCACACAATGGATGGATCAAGCTTCAAGCTATACGAAGTATGAACTATTGGATAAATATCAATCAATGGGTTCTGATCTGGGAAAAAAGATATCAACTTTGAATATCTGGGCGAGTAGAATTAGAGAAACTAAGGCATAGAACCATTCTGCGAGACAAAAGTGATACTTTTTGCATACACGCGGAGACCTACCATGCTGAACACTCTATTTAACTCTCTTTCCATACAAATGGTTCTTAATACTAGCACCAAACTCGAATGTGCAACGATCAGGTTTTCATAAGCAAAGATAAAAAAAATCATTTTTGTCATGCGGCAGCATTGCAAATGCATAATCTATCCCTAAAAAAGGTGATCCTGTTAGTTCGATCTCCACCAATTAGCCCAACGACCAATTGAGCCCTTGGATCAGCGTTTTGATCGGGGGCACCCAACCGCTCCATGGTTGGTGGGCCCCTGTCACACAACACTATAAAGGGAGGTGGGAGCAGGGGCTCTATCTACAAGGTTGACCTGAGCTGCCGTAACCCGCTCCCAAGAGAAACTCTAATCCAATCAAAGGAGAGCGTGCTGCCAGCGATGGGAAGCTGCCACCGACCTCACTGTCGCTTCTGCAACACCACCACCGCGCCTATGCTGTTACGAAATAGAGGCTGCATCGTTGCAGCACCACGGCCGCAATTGCCCTAGGGGCGAGGTACATCAACAGTTCCCCATCTAAGTAAGAACTTTATTCCCCGATCTATGATTTAGAGGTACTATGACGCTTACAATGGTATTGAAGCTGGTTTCTAGTGTAGATCTGGATCAGGGTAGTAGCAGTTTAGAACAAGTTGAGAGATCCAATTCGGATCAAGGCAGAAGGGTTAACCGAACCCTAACCCTAGAAAACCAAGGACGGAAAGGGGAGGACCTACCAGGGTTTCTCCACCGCCGTCGCATCGCTGCTACGTGGAAAGAAAGTTCCGCCGCCACGTGGGTAGTCGAGTCACCGCTCATCGACGAGACACTGACGTGCGGGTTCAAAAGGCGGGGAATATGAATAGTGGGTTCGTCCAAACCCTAACCGGCCGAATCTGCGACCGAGGAAGGGGAAGGAGCAAAGAGACAGAAGGTTTGAACCCTAACCCTAACCCTAATTCCCAATCGGCAAAGAACCAAGAAGAACACAGCAAGATCCAAAGATAGAAGAGGGAAAGGGGAAGAGGGGAAGAGGCCTACCTCGGCGCTCCATTGTGCGGGAAGGTGACCCCGCCACCGCGCGGAATCCACCCGAGCCGTGCCGGCTCACTGACGTTCTGCTGCGCCGCGCGAGCTCAGGGCACCACCGCAAGGGCGCTTGACGGTGGCGCGCTCACCCTTGGGTGAATGCGCGCGCTGGTGAGGGGGCCTGCGGTGGCGCCATTACTTTCCTCCGACCGTCGCTGCGCTCTGGCCCTCGACTACGTCGCGAGAGAGGAGAGGGAGACAGAGAGAGAAGAGGAAGACCCGAATGACCTAGGGTTTCCGGGGGAGTCAGCCATCGTCGGTTTTGTTTGAGCGAAACGCGCGATTCGTTAGCGGGATGGAATGTTGATAATCCGTTGTACAGTAGTAGATTAGAATAGGAGGAAGGAGAAAAGGTCTCTTCACCCCGACGGGCACACATAAGAGCCAGGCACATGCGGTGGTCCGGAGGAGCCTCAAGCACCGCCCGTCGATGGCGGCGCATGCGGTGGTCCGGCCGTCGGGGGCAAATGCCACAGCGTCGCTACCGCGTTGCGCCTGAAGCTGATCGCCATCGCATCGATCCTCCTCGCCAGCGTTATCGGCGTGTGCCTGCCGCTCTTCTCCCGCTCTGTGTCGGCGCTCCGCCCTGGCGGCAACGCCTTCGTCATCGTCAAGGCCTTCGCGTCGGGGGTCATCCTCGGCACCGGCTACGTGCATGTGCTGCCGGACTCCTTCAACGACCTCGGCTCGCCCTGCCTGCCCCGGAGGCCCTGGGCAGAGTTCCCGTTCATGGGATTTGTCGCGATGCTCGCCGCCTTGGTCACGCTCATGGTGGACTCGATCATGCTCTCGTTCCACAGCCGGGGTTACAGGGGCAAGGGAAGGGCTTCGGTCGCACGCCATGGCCATGACAGCTGCCCTCCGCAGGTGCACTGTCACGGTCACGGGCATCTAGAGATGAGTGAGGCGAGGCCGGAGGCCACGGACAAGGTGGAGGAGGACGTGGAGGCCGGCAAGGTGCAGCTGAGCAGGAACCGTGTCATTGCTCAGGTAATCGATCCATCTAGTTGCATACACTAATACAGGTTTCTGTACTGCATCGTACGCTTTGATTTTTGAAACTCCGTTCATCGTTGTTGATCTTCGCGTCGACCTGGGTGCGCAGGTCCTAGAGATGGGCATCGTGGTGCACTCGGTGGTGATCGGCCTCGGCATGTGCACGTCGCAGAACGTGTGCACGATCCGTCCCCTCGTGGCGGCGCTCTGCTTCCACCAGCTCTTCGAGGGCATGGGCCTCGGCGGCTACATCTTGCAGACCGAGTACGGCGCCAGGATGAAGTCAGGGCTGGTCTTCTTCTTCGCCACGACGACGCCGTTCGGGATCGCGGTGGGGCTAGCGCTCACCAAGGTGTATAGTGACACCAGCCCGACGGCGCTGATCGTCGTTGGGCTTCTCAACGCGGCCTCAGTGGGGCTGCTCCACTACATGGCGCTCGTCGACCTCCTTGGCGCGGACTTCATGGGGCCCAAGCTGCAGAGCAGCGTCAGGCTCCAGATGGTCTCCTTCCTGGCCGTGCTCCTCGGCGCCGGCGGCATGTCCGTCATGGCCATGTGGGCGTGATGTGTCCGGCTCCTGACAGCATCTCCAAGAGTACCTAATATTTTTTTTTCTAAAAACGTTTTTTCTAACTTCTAAAAAAATATTATGAGGAATAAACAAATCCATCTCCAAAAGATTCTAATAATTTACTTCAAAAATCATATTTCAAAAGCATGTTCCAATAATTTAATGGCATTTTCGTAGATACGGTCATCTTTTTCCTGAGAACAAGAGTACACGAGAGCTGGGAGCCGCGATGAACGCGCCGGCGAGCAGGATCCGCAGCGGCCCGTAGCTGTTGAAAGGGAAGCATACGGCGCCGCTGCCCGTGCCCGTGGCCGCCGCGCGGTGGAATAGGTCGAGCTCGAGCGACGGTGGGAGTTGCATGGCCTGCGTCATGCGGTCCGTGCCACCACCTACGGTTGGCTGTGCTTTGGGGGAATTTTGTATAAGTGCTAAAAGATTAAGAGGATGCATTAGGAGTTATTGTAGAGGAATTTTTTCTAACATTTTTAAAAATAAGGATTAAAAGAATGTTTAGGGAACTCTTAGAGATGCTCGGCAGAAAAAAGGCCCAATCAATCAGGTTTAGCTGCCGTATATTCTGTGTTTGCTCCCACTCGCATCACATGTTCGGTTGCTCAACATGTCAATAAGGGGAAATCTAAATGTCAAACGGTTGCTCTGTTGGCTTTGGGCACATGAATTTTTAGCCATCCTATGCATCTTTGGTTGTTTGGTGCGCGTCACATCGTGAAGCCCATCCAGATGTTGATTTGTTCCGTTTTTCTGTCAGGTGTGTTGGAAGTCCAGTCGGAAGTTCCGACTTGAGTCAGAAGTCCCGACTTGAGTCAAAACTCCCGACAGTCGGAACTTCCGACATTTGTCGGAACTCACGACGTAGGGATAACTCCAGACACCCGAGCAGATTTCTTTAGGCTTTCCGGAAATCCCAACACATGTCGGAACTTCCGACAGTCGGAAGTCCCGACTTGGGTCGAAACTCTCGACAACGAGGCATTTTTCCGAGGGCATAACTTCTTCATCCGGACTCTGAATTAGACATTCCATATATGTTTCTTGACCGTCTCGACGAGAGGAACGCAATGGTGAAGTCCGTTTCATATTTTGATAACTTCACAAAATGAACATTTTTTGTTGTCAACATATGCCCCCCTGTTTTCAGGTGAATGATGCATAAACCTGAAAACACTTAATCAAATAAATTAAAACCAAACAATGATGATTCCCATCTCATCGGCTGCTCAGCGGCTAAGGGCGATGTATACATCGGCCATTTTTTCTAAGGACGATACATGTATCGGCCATTGTTTGGTGAGCACTTAGGCTTCTTGCCAAACACTTGGAAAGTACCTTTTCAAGTACCTCCCGTTGATTGCTCTCGTGAGACGTTCACCTTGCAATGTCTCTAGCACATATGAATTTCCGAATATAACTTTGACCACTTTATAAGGACCTTCCCAATTCGGTGACCACTTGCCAAACTGATTGCTCTTCGATCCAATTGGTAGTATGGTTTTCCACACCAATTCTCCCACTTGAAAGGATTTGCTCCTGACTTTCTTGTTGTATGCTTTGGCAACTCGAGCTTTATCTTTCTCTATTTCCTTGAGAGCTTTTAATCTCACATCAGTCACCTCATCGATATTATCCATCATCAAATCATGATACACAACAGCTGATAAATCATTTTATTTAGCAAGCCTGTATGCATCTAACTTCACTTCGACGGGCAACACAGCCTCTCGGCCATATACTAACTCAAAAGGAGTAACCTTTGTAGCACCATGCCTTGAAATGCAATGTGCCCATAGAGCCCCAAACAAAACTTTATGCCATCTCCTTGGATTATCCTCAATTTTCTTTTTGATGAGCTTGATCAAAGTCTTATTACTAGACTCAGCTTGGCCATGGGCTTGAGCATAGTATGGAGATGAATTGAGCAACTTGATCTTATATAATTCAGAAAATTCCCTCACCTCTTTAGACACAAATGATGTCCCTTGATCTGTAGTTAATGTTTAAGGGATGCCGAATCTATGAATAATATGCTTAGTAATGAACTCAATTACTTCCTTGTGTGTCATATTCTACAAAGGAACTCTCTCAGTCCACTTAGTAAAGTAATCTGTAGCAACTAACACAAATCGGTGTCCCTTCGAAGATGGGGGATATATTTGGCCAATGAAGTCTAACCCCCAACCACGAAATGGCCATGGTTTGATGATAGGATGAAGCACAGCAGCAGGCACAAGCTGAATATTTCCAAACTTCTGGCACTCTTTGCAACCTTTATAGTAGCGAAAATAATTAGCCATCATAGTAGGCCAATAGAAACCGGCTCTACATAATAACCACTTCATCTTTGGGGCCGATTGATGCATACCACAGATGCCTTCATGGACTTCTCCCACAGCCACTCTTGCCTAATCTAACCCCAAGCACTTAAGCAGCAAATCTTTGGCAGTTCTTCGATAGAGCTCATCATTATGCAATACATATTTGAAAGAACCCCGCCGAACACTTTTATCAATTTTGGCACTTGGATCACGTAGATATCTCAACAAGGGAGTCCTCTAATCTTCTAAATCGGCCCCAACATCACTGGAAGTTATATCGGGCCAATTTGATAGCTTCTCAGGCGAATTCACCGGGCTGGTCACAGGAGAGTCGGCTGAACCAACTGGGCCGGTAGGCTTAGCCGATTTAGAGGTGTTGGCTTGGCCAACTAGGGCAGTCGGCTTAGCCGACTTGGCCACAACAAGAGAGTAGTCGGCTGAGCCAATTTGGTGAGTCAACTTAGCCGACTGGTCTGTACCTACACAGGAAAAATTGAAATCTTCATGTATCGGTTGTTCTTGAATATGGAAATTATGTCCGCTGACATCATAGCCAGATGCTTGCTGAGCTAACATGTTGGCCTTTTGATTTTCATGCCTCGGAATATGTCGAATTTGAAATTTGGCAAAATAATCAATAACATCAAGACAAGCTCTTAGTGATCCTTCTAAACATTGAAATTCACTAGCAACTTGTTGTACCACCAGCAAGGAATCACCATAGGCTTCAACATGGTATACCCCATGGATTGCAATATAGCCAAGCCAAATAAGAAAACTTCACATTCGGCTCAAATGTTGGTGCAGATATAATTTTAATCGGCTTGATGTCTTCAATAGCACCATTGTGAGAAATAATGATTATGCCAACACCTTGGCCTTATTTGCAAGCCGACTAATCATATTGTCACATCTATGAAGTAAATCAAAATGCATATATCATGCCCCCGGGCCTTAAGGCCATCAAAGTAAAATCCATGGGGCCTTTCTAATAGCACGATGGTCGCAAGCATTCATCGGCTATATTTTTACACTAAGGGCGATATCAAAATATCAGCCATATGAATTCATCCATAAGAGCATGCATAACCGAAATAAATATTTTAGCTCCTGGTCATCGATAAGTAAAATAATTGGGCAACCCTCCATAACATAAAGATCCACACCAAGGATCAAAATAAGATGCTAAGGGATAACCATGCATACCGGGGAATGAATTCCACATAGGCATAGGCAAAGAATATGGATGATGCCATGACCAATAATTTTGATGATTTGGTGCAAACCTCCAACTTAGCAATTGTTTCTTGAATCTCCTTTTCTCCTTTGCTTTTGTTGCATCACTTGCTTGAACATCATCCTTCTTGGCTTGAATACTTGCTTACCCATGCCAAGCCTTTTTCTTTTAGCTTCTCTGTACTAAACTTTTGTAGCTTGTTTTCTTGCCACTTTGGTAAACCGATTGAGTAGATCGGTTTTATTTCTGTTTTAGACAGCGGTAAATCTTTCTTGATTTTGGGCACTCCCACCTTCTTTTGTTCAGATGTGGCACCTAGAATATAAATAGATGACTTCCTCACTTCTTTGCCATCAATAGCCGAATTTTTCAGCAATGTAATCGGCTTTTTAATAGTTGAATTCAGATCTGAACTCTTCTTTTTTCGGCTATTATACTTCACGCGGTAAACTTGCTTTACTGCTTTCTTCTTTGGTTGAGTTCTAGACCAATTTTGATCAAAATGGTCTTTACAAGATGATAGTCTCTTTGAATGTCTAGGAGCTGCATACTTTACATATTCTGGCCTCAAATATGGTGGAACATGTGCCTCTTCGTCAAACCAGCCCCAAGATGAATAAGGATGAAAATATACGGGCTGTGGTCCATATGACATGGTAATTGGCTGCTCAAAAGGAGAATATGTTGCTGTTGTGTGAGATCTATCTCCTTACCAATTCCACTCTTGAGACTTGTGCTTTGGAGGTAATTTTGATAATTGGATTTTCTTTGGCCGATTGGTGACATTTGTTTTTGCTATCTTCTCATATTTAGCTAGAAGTTCCTTGAAGCTAAGCTTCGGCCTTCTACTTCTTTGTTTGTCATGACCTTTACCTCCATTAGCTTTACGAGCATCCTCCTTCTCCCTATCTTGATAGACATGCTCCAAAGAAGGATCCTTAGCCGATTTCCCTTGCTCAATGAGATCAATCGGCTTTTGCTTTGGTTGGAGAGATTTCAGCTGCCCCCCGGTGTCTTCTGGAACTATGATAACTTTGTTGTCCTCTAGAATATCTTCTATTTACAATTCATCAACAACAACCTTGCCTTCACTTGAGGGCTCCACATCTCTCTTTTGGGCGTTCAAGCTTTGAGTTTTGAGTGAATCGGCTAATACAAGCCGATTCGAAACCTATTTGCCATCAAGACCAATTGAATCCAATTGGTCTATGTGTTGAGCTTCAGAAAATCTCAATCGTCCTTTATCAATGGCCGATTGGATCACTCGATGAAACATATTGCAACTAGAGGTATTATGATTAGAAGAATTGTGCCATTTGCAATATGTAAGCTCTTCTAAATTTTTAACAGATGGCAAAGCATTGTGATCAATGATTCTAATAAAATTATTCTTGAGCAAGACGTCAAAGGCATGATCACAAAAAGTAAAGTCAAAGGTGTACTTTGATTTCTTTAGCCGATTCTTTTGTGGAGTCGGCTTTAAAGCTAGGCAAACGAATGGATTGGATTTATTATCAATCCATTCGGCCACACCTTTGTAATTGCTTATAGGAAGCTTTAACTTTGACGAATTACCACTATCGGCCTTGCCATATGGAACAATATCTTGGCCGATAGAATCTAAAGTTATTTTATTATCAACAAATAAATTGCTATTCTCAATCGGTCTATTATAACAATTAGCAAGGATATCTCTAATAGATGCAAAAATTGAAATAGTATGACCAGATTAGAATTTGAGCAAAATATTTGTGTTTTCTACCTTGTTGATCATGTTGGAAAAGTGCACGTCCTTGATTTGCATGATGTTGCTCTTCATCTCTAGAGAATGATCAACAATAGGTGCTGAATCATCTAAAGATGCATCGGTAGCTGCCGAGACTGAGAATGTCGGTTTAGCTGACTAGAAGTCGGCTAGGCCGACTTGGGCACTAGCAGGGGCAGTCGGCTTAGCTAACTCAGGGCAGGCAGCAATCGGCTCAGCTGACTTTGAAGTCGGCTCAGCCGATTCTAAGTAGGCAGGCAACCTCATTTGTTGCTTGTAGGGGCTTCATCTCCATCACTGATACGGTAATCACTAGATAAGTGTACAACCCCTTTAACTTCTGAAAAATCAAGTCTAGCTAGTTTCTGACGTTTTCCATGCTTTTCTATAGCAAGACTTGTTTTTTGAGATGTGATTGATTCGGAAAGGATATTGTATTGTTCGGCTTTTGTAGCAGAACCTTTGCTTACATCCGAATCAATTATTTCTTTCATGCCCACTAGCAATCCTGTTTTAGCCGATGACTCAACTGTGATCGGCCTTTTCTCTTTAGTCTTTCCAAAATATTCATAGAATTGCTCCTCTAATTGAGACCATGAACCAATAGTACATTGTGGCAAAGATGTAAACCATGCAAAGGCAATACCGGTGAGCGATAAAGGAAAATTTCGCACTCTCATATAGTCTTCTTTACCGACAAAACCCAGCTGTGAGAGATATATACTAATATGTTCCATAGTGGTTTTATCATCTTCACCACTAAATTCATAAAAATCAGGTACCCACCAACCATTAGGAGTTTTCAAGTAATCATAGCATAATGGGTACGGTCTATGATAAGTGGGCACCTTTCATTTAGAGGAACCATATGGATTCCTAGCATGGGCTAAATCTTTATCGATTCGGCTTGATTTGAGAGCAACAAATGAAGCCGGATCATGATTGTTTGCAAGTGCACACATTGCTGAATTTTCATTGATTCGGCTACAATTATTAGCAATATATGGAGCCGAATCACAAGTTTTAGCACTCGAACGCCTTGCTGAAATTTCACTAATTCGGCTATGGTCATGAGCGTAATACAAAGCCAAATTGTGGGCATTGATCTTTGCATAAGGTGCTGAATTTTCATTGATTCAGCTATGGTTACTAGTAACACGTGAAGCTGAATCATAAGTATTAGCACTTAAACACCTTGCTGAATTTTCATTAATTCGGCTTGAGTTGGGAGTAACATATGGAGCCAAATTATGAATAGGAGCATTAGCATATGGTGCTGAATTTTCAGAGCAATTGGCTAAATAATTAGTATTGTTATAACCAATTCTCTCATTCATCAGCATGTCTTGTGGTGGAACCACATATTGTGAACTTATAGCCGATGAATAACAATTTACGTGTTGTATGTTGCTAGTAGCATCAAAACTCGAAGAATTTACAACATGCATTGGCTCTTGATTATAATATTCATAATTATGATGTGTATGATGAGAAGCATTAACAAAAGTATTAGCCGATGTAACATATCTAGTATCATTACAGCTAGCAACACCAACATGAGAGCTCATAGAACTTTTAAAATAACTATTAGGATCATAAGATGCATTTGCAAGTTGTACCTTAGGGTGATTGTAGTAATATTGTGATGCAACACCTTGGTACTTCATGATTTATAACTTGACCGCCTTGCTGAATTTTCCGATAAGCAGCGCAACTTGTTGCAAAATCGCAAACAAGATCAAAAGGGGACAAAACCAGATGCGATCGGCCTTTTGGGCCAGATGCAAGGTAATGGCGAGCACAAGAAGATAGATTAACGAGGAGTATGGCTAGGTTAGAGAGATCGGCTATAAGAGATAGCCAAACCAATCGTCCCCAGCGGAGTCACCAAAAAGTGTGTTGACGTCGGAAGTGATCCGAATCAAACACCAATAGGGCCTTGGACGCCTGGGCCGCTATGGACCGAAGAATACAGCGAGGATGTCACTCTTTTGTGGTGAAGAATGGAGAGGTTTACATGCAAACCACCAAAGGATAACTAACATACTTACGTGACGAAGAACCGACTAGTTTTTAGGCAAACTAGCAAAGAAACCGTCGAACCTCTCGCCCGGGAGGGACCCCGTTAGGGTAAGGACGTCGTCAGGTTGCCCTAGGTCAGTCGGCAAGCCTAGGGCACCATCCTTGGTTGTTGGATCAAGGGATGAATAGCATAGGGGTTAGAGAATAGGGTAAAAGGGTTGGAGTAGAGGTAGTAGATTGATTTATTTGACGATTGGATAGATGGTAACTCAATTGGCCATGATCCTCTCATATATATAGAGGGGGGTGGTCTTATCCCAGTAGGAAACCTCTCTAAGCCTTATTTTCCAAGTTTCCCACGAGTTTGGAATAGTTCGGATCGGAATCCAAAAGGCCAGATCCGAATAGGATTTTCTGTCAGGTATGTCAGAAGTCCCAACTTGGGTCGGAAGTCCCAACTTGAGTCGGAACTCCCGACAGTCGGAACTTCTGACTTTTGTTAGAACTCCCAACGTAGAGATAACCCTAGATACCCAAGCAGATTTCTTCAGGTTTCCCGGAAGTCTCGACACATGTCGGAACTTCCGACAGTCGTAAGTCCCGACTTAGGTCGGAACTCCCGACAACGAGGCATCTTTTCGAGGGCATAACTGCTTCATCCAGACTCCGAATTAGACATTCCATATATGTTTCTTGACCATCTCGACGAGAGGAATGCAATGGTGAAGTCCATTTCACATTTTGATAACTTCACAAAATGAACAGTTTTGGTTGTCAACACTTCACTAGCAAGTGGGGAGCTCAGCTGACATGACAGGGGAGGGCAGAAGCGGCATCATGAGGAGGGCAGCGCGTGGATTCTTAGGGCACATGCAATGGTCTCTTTCCTGTCTCCATGTTGATAATTTTGTGAAAAACTCCTCTGTTCCACTTGGAGACGGACTCCCCGTCGCCTCACGAGACGACGTCAAAGGCCCGTGCTCTGAGGCCCAATCGATGGGGAGAGCTGCGTTGTACGACCATATCTTCTCGAGTCGACACCGCGCTCAGATACCGTGTGGGGGCACTCGCAGATTGTGGTTTGCGCGCGGGATGGTGCTCCGCTCCTCCTCATGCCGGCCGCATTGCTCCTTGCCGCGTCAAGCCAAGCGCCACTACGCTCATTGCCACCGGCTGCGATACGAGGAATGGCAAGGCCGCATGACCCATTTGTCGTGGAAGCTGCTCGACAGCCGTAGTTATCGGACGCAGACGCCCTCCAAGAGCTACTACTGCATACTGCCCTACCGTTTGGGTCCGGCGAGATGTTGAAGCACAGGTCGTCCTCGCCGGCCATCCTCCGCCTTTGGCCCTTGCAGCATGGAATCCCTGGTCAACCAGGTGTTGATGTGATTGCTTGTGGGTGTTGCTTTCATGATTTGCCTCTGATTGTGGCTGATACTTTGAGCTTCGTGTTCGTGTTGCGAGCTTGCTACGGCATGTAGTTTAGGTGTTTGTTGAAATGTCCATTCAAGCATCTAAAATACATGCTGATTTTTTTCAGTGAAGAATGCATCTAAAATACAATTGGCCCCGTTCGGCTTATCCCATATTCGGCTTGTTCGGCTTCTTTTTTCAGCCGGAACAGTGTTTTTCTCTCACAACAATTCAGCCAGAACAGTGTTTTCAGTCAGTTTCAGCCAAAATTCTGCCAGCCGAACGGGCCAATATATGCTATATGATGAAACCAACCAAACTTTTTTTTGGTTAATTTCTCAGTTCTCACCACCGATTTATTTAACAAGTTGTTACTCACCGGGCAGTCTCCTTGCAAGTTCAGGCTATCTGAGTCGGCCTGAAACTGATAGATGGAGCCAAGTTGGATAGGATTTGTGCAAAGTATATGGTCGGCAAAGTATATGGCAACACTATGAAAACGAAGGAAATTAGACAAAAGGCGTTGCAACTATATGTAATATAATTATATATTGATGCTTTTAAAAAAATATTGTAATCATATTATTCTTATTTATCCTTGATACATTTTCTATTAAATAACCACATAGTGGTATGTAAAAATTTATTTATAGTTGATCCTAGCTACATGCAAAACATTAAATAGCTTAGAGACGGATCCCTGTCTGTGGGTTGTATGACATGTCTTTATATCTATCTATACGATATATTCGAGGCGTTTAGAGATGGACCCCGTCTGTGGGTTGTACATGCCCTTAGGTGGTGAGACTGAGGCGTGTTTTTAAGCATCAGGAAGCTTGTGAAGTGACCTGAGTTCCACTGTGATTAGAGGACAAACTTGCAAATGTTTTTTTCTGGACTTGTGTTCCATCCCAATGGTTATGATCTTTTCCCAAAAATGGTACTACTAGCATATATCATGTTGCTGACTACTAATCTGTTCAAGAAACGTGGCAGAAATTCAAAAGGCTTTATTACCTAATAAAGCCATGTGGTAACTTAAAAGTTAATTGTATTTAGTGTTTTACATGTACAGCCTATTCGCTTGCTCGTATCTGGCTTATAAGCCATGGCTTATCAGCAAACGAACAATATTTTTCTCTCACACCAAACCAGCCAACAGTACTTTTAGTCATAGCTTATAAGCCAAACCAGCCCAAACGAACAGGACGGTAATTGTGGTTGACGATTTGTCAGCAAGTCTGAAATGAATTGACCCAAATTCAAAAAAAAATAACTAGGTTTGCATAAATGTTTTGTATTTTAGTCTTGTTAATTTCCAATTCGGGTAATGGTGGTTTTATTTTTCTTATTTGTTGTCCTCCGACTTATTACATATAAAATAAATTATGTGTTTGTATTTAAAATTTACTATTCATTTGTATTTAGTTTTTTTAAATTTTAGGGGCTTGGGGTTTTGTACTCTAGATTTTATTTTCCCTAGTTTTAGGTATTTATATACAAGAAAGGTTGGTATGACAGGATTTTGTATTTATGGGTGATTAATGCCCTTGTACTTAGTGTTAATTAGTGTTCTATGTTTAGGGTTTATCAAGGTTCTTATTTAAGGGTGATCAGGTTATTTTATTTAGGGTTCAATAATGCTTTCCATTTAGTTGGGTAGTTGTGGGATTATTTTTATGTGTCGTTACTATGTCTACCACCCAGTTGAAAGCCTTTTGTGCTTTAGGTTTACTTCAAGGGTTACGACTATGTTTTGCCCTTCAATTGTCATCTTGTTGCGGTGTGGGGTACCTTCTCAAGTGTTGTTACTATGTTTGCCATCCCAGTTCAAAGATGTGTGATTTAGGTTTGCACTTTAAGGGTTATAACTTTGTTTTGTTATTGTGTTGTGGGATTATTTTTAAGGATTATTGTTTTTTTGTTGTTCCGATTTTTATTTTCTTTTTTAGGTTTTGTTATGTTGTTTATTAAATTTTATTATTCTCTATAATTTGCCCCCTATGCTTCTTTTATATGTTTGCAATACAGAAGTTGTGTTTTTGTTGCTTCCTTATCATGTTAAGGCCATGACATGTATTTTATGCTATGTTGTTTTGTTGTTATTTTGGCCCATAGTTAGTAGCTTGCTTTTTTATATATCAACAATGCAGAGTTTTTTTGTTTTGCGGCCATGGTAGGAATTTTGTGCTATATTGTTCTATTGTTGGAGTTGTTTTTATAATCCCCCATCCCACCCTCAAGTTGGCAGCTTGTTTTTTTTAATATGATGTTCGCAATGTAGGAGCTTCTATTTTTGTTGCTTCTTGAATATAGTCGTTAGGGCCTAATTATGTAGCTTGGGGCTTGCAAAATAACATTTAGGGCTCATGTGTAGCCCCTAGTGGAGAGGGACATAGAGCTAATCACTCACTTGGCCCTCTCCCTACTACTCTCCTTGGCTCTCTCTTCTTCTCCTTCACCCTCTCATTCTTATTGGTTAAACCAACAAACAACTTTGCATGAGAGTACCCTATACGCCGTGTGATATCAGTAACTACTTTGGGTAAAAAAATGCATCAATATATTTAAACTTAAGGGAACTAAACCTCTAGATACACACACAACAAATGCAAATCATAAGTTATATGTAGACAGAATTGTAAACCTAGATAAACTACCAATACTATGTGTAGTGACGTTTGTGACATCGCCAACTCAGCCATTATTGCAGAGTTAGGTCAGACTATCTATTAAGTCCCACAAAATAGGTGTAGAAAAATTCAGAGCAAAAATAATGATTACCCAGTGTATGGTGTGGCCGGGCACTACCTAGTACATGTCATAAAGGTGATCATTTCACTCAAATTTTAAAAATGTGATCACGAGAGAATCCAGACATCTACACATTGGAACGTATGAAAACATGTTTAACATAATAACAATGTTGGATTTGCTCCAAGGCTAAAGCTATGCACTCTATGCGGCAATTTAAGTCAAATGCCACATGACAGAGGCACACAGCACAAAGCTGCTAACCAAATTAAACTCATAAGGATTTCCTTGAACAATTAAGGGCCAAGGACCAGACACTACTATATTTAGACCTTTCACAGCCACGTCGTAACCCCAATCACAGTCCAATTTCGGTCTCGGCAGTAAGCTGCCGACGATGATGGTCTGAAACCGACTATGGTGTACACTACACCACCGTGTTGGCTTATGATTCATTCGTGATAAGGTCCTTACTTCCGTCGCATTGGAGCACGACCCGGCTGTGTGGGTATACACTAACACCGTCGCACTGGCAAATGATCCATCTATGTGGAGGCTATCATCACCATCGTGTGGGCACATCAACCACCTGTGTAGTGGTCACCAGCACCATCGCCTTGTACTTTGACCCAACTGTCTACGGTGCAAGTTCGCTATCCCTTCGACTACCGAGACATCTATAGAGGTAAACATCACAGTCGCCTTGCACAACGACCCAATTGTGTGCAGTGCGTGTTCACCGTCGCTTTAGTGGCCAACACGTCTATGTCGAGGTGGACATCACCGTCGCTTCAGCATATGAACTGTCTAGTCATAGGTAGTTGCAGTACAATCCACTTGTGAAGATCCTTTAGTTGATGTCGGGTTACTAAGCGATTCAACGATGATACACTATTGACCCCTGCCGCATGAGACGAATAGCGACAGTGATGGCCGTCTGCTTCGCTAACGGTGAGTGGTACGGCGGTGATGAAAAAACAGCTAATGGCCCTAACATCCGACAATGACAAAATTGCATCCGGTTTTCAAAATTTATTTACTAATTCAGCTGGGCCTTAATAACTTATGGAGCGCACACCATACAGATATAATCATTACACACCATTCATCATGTTCACAATGAAGAGTACTTTTTTATAATAACAAGTGACACTAACATAACAATTGTGTCAACTCAAGAATTAACACAAGCGGTATATAAATAGGAGAATAAAGGCTCTGCTCCCTACAGACTTACGTAACGAAAATGAGGTAGATGTGCTCTGCTCCTTCAGATTGCCACTCCTGCTTGCAAAGCACAACTTTCTTTAGCTTGGTAGCTAATGCACTATGAAACCTCTCTTCTTTCTCGCTTAGCCATTGCAGGAAAATCTTTCAAAAGCAGTCAGACTCCACAACCTGCATAAAGTAGCAGCATTAATAATATTCAAAATACAATTGCTTTAGTTACCAATCCAAAATTGGATTGTATATAGAATCAAAACAAGCCCCTACCTGAAGAAAGACATGTTGTAACAAGAAAAAATAGCATATGCAACTTTACTATTGTCCTACTGATTTCATGAACAAGGGAACATAAGGAAGATAGTGAGGTCCCTTCGGACATATCCTCCAGGTAGGTCTAGAATACCGCATGACTTGGGCAGGGAGGACAAGAACTTTTCTATGGTTCATGTTATATGCGATCGGTGTTTTGTCCTCGCCAACAAGGAAAATTAAATTCCATTCAAGGTGAACTGCAATCACTCTGTAGTTCGCATCGCAAACATCATAACCAAATTGAATATTATTCTATCCAAATATCTCCAGCATGGTCATCGTATGCTTTAATGTCTAGTTATCAGTACCATAGTCTTTTAGGATCTAGAATAAAAGTTGAGACTTCCTGAACATACTAGCAGTACATAAACATAACTAACCCTAAGCTTCATGGATGGAGATTGCTTCACCGCATGGCCTATGAATTTTCCTCCATGTCTTTCTCTACATATCAACAGCAACTATCTAGGACAACTCCAGCCAGTGCATAAAACTATTAAGAAACACACTTGTCGAATATGTGCATACAACACCCTCACCCCATTCAGATTCCTTAAACATCTATGCTGCACTCTTAAATGAGTAGATGCTCACATCTACAGACTCACCTGCCCTCTTCTTCCCATATTCAATCACATGGAAGTGCGAGGATACTGTCGGATCGAACCCCAAGCGAGCTGAACCAAAAGAACGGTTGTTACCTGGCAGTAACCATCATTTGTTAGTCAACGGATTGCAAACAACATAGCAAAAACCAACACACCAGCAGAGGATGAGCCCACAGCAGCAATCTGAGATCACAACATCTCGAATGGGGAAAAGCAAGAAGGTCAAGGAGGGGTATTCACCAGTGATGCTGGTGAACTTACGTTTGCCTTTCTAGCTGCGATAGAAGAATCCGGCGACAATCTGGGGTAGCTCTTTATAGTACTTGGATTCGAAGATGAGGTGGTTCTAGGAGCGACAGACACACTTGCAGCTGCACAAGGAGCGGATGGTGAGGCGCGGAGGATGAGGACCAAGACATGGTCTGTGAGGATGACCACTTCGTTCCTCTTATTGGGGGCCTCCTCCTCCATCTTGACTAGGATCTGGTGGAGCAGGGTCAGTGATGGAAGCGGTGGCGCTGTCGCCTGAATCAAAGAAGGAGCGCCTGCGGAGATTGGATCATGAGCTCCTTAGTAAACAGATGGAAGCTTGCTTCGTACTCAGATGAGTGAAGAGGGGAATAAAAATCTAAGAAACATGGAGGGAAGTGCGAAAGCATTACCATTGCCTTTGGATCTTGTGGGGTTGAGCTAGAGTGGCACGGCGGTGATGAGTACCAGCCTGTTCATCGGTGGATCTGTGCGGGCCCTACTGGTGAGGTGTACCGACATGTGGTACTTGCTTGTTGGTGGTGAGTGCTTGCTTGCACCTCGCTGTGTAAGGGCGGCCACACAATTCAGCACTGGGGAGTAGGAGCGACGATGAGGAACAAAAACTATGGACAAGGAGAAATACACAGGGTGGGGAGCATGTTTTGTAAGCAACAGTACCAGATGCAGGAATGAAAATTGTGCACAACTTTGTAAAAACTCGTGGGACTCACGCGCGGGCTTGGAAATTGATGAAAGTGTTACCATCCAGACCATCTGCAGGTGGCGGTGAAGGCTATCGGCGGTGGTGAATGGGTCCTACCAAGATGTTAGCGCCTACGACGACCGTGTCATACATGTAAAAGGCGCACAAATGGAACGTTCCAGGCAACAGTAAACATAGAGATGTTCAAAGTTCAAATAGTAAACACAGAGATGTTCCACGCAAGGCATAGAGACGCTACTCCACTGCCGCCCTCGTAGGTGCCATCGTGTGGATGGCAGCGACTGCTGCCTGGTTGAGGGCGTCGAAGCGGTGGCTATTTTCCTCCGACCACTAGGTGGCGACACGGGCGTTGTCATCAGCATCCCAGCGAAGGAGGATCGCCTCCGCACATAAACTAGATCATGCCCAAATACCCTCACACATGTACCCTCGTTACTTACTGCGAAAACCAGTATCATCTGATCTAATTGCGCACATGTAAATCGTCACTCGTTCTACCCGACTATAACTAGAAAATGTTAGATTAAGTACGAAATAAACTAGAACTGAGTCAAACATTCAACAATAAGGTCATTAAAGGAACTCTTTATTGATAAATTCAACGATACTACCAAATGTACAATAACAAAGACCTTACGAGTATGGGGCGTAACCCATACCCGACTACATAGGAGAATCGAGATGGGGAACAGCCTCGCGAAACATCCTCTAACATCCCCCTAGGAGCAATGGAAGGAGGAGGAGAAGTAGAGCAACGAGGATATCTATTCCCACATATGGCTCACGAATGCAATCCAGATGATGCTCGGGCCCTTGCTCTAGTAAAAGCTCCAGAAGATCCACTAGCGCCAGGACCCATGCTCCAATGAAAGCTCTCCATGGTTTCGATTTCGCATGCCCTAATTGTGGATCTAGCAGCCTCAACAAGCATAGGACGAGGCCATTGCAGCAATCTAAGACAACTACACTATCAATGGGGAAGGGCAAAAAGGACAAGTCAAGGTGTTCATCGGTGACGCTAGTGAAGTTTTGCTTGCCGTTCTTGCCGTCATAGAAGAAGCGGCCACAGTCTGGGGCAGCACCTTATGGTTGTCGGAGATGAGGCGATTCCAGGAGCAACAGACACATTTCTAGCAGAACAAGGAGCGGGGCAAGGAGGCTGTGGAGGATCTCAAGAACGACATCCTCCGTGAGGCTAGCCAGTGCGTTCCATTTGTTGGAGGCCTCCTCCATTTTGAAGAGCTTGCGATCATCAATGTGCAGCGGGATGAGAGCTTCCTTACTAATGAGATCACTAAAGAGGAAAATTATCCGACAAAGATCAATCAGTGAAGTATGAAAGCATTACCCTTGCCTTTGGATCTGGCGGCGGCATGGCGTGAGGCGTGCAATGGTTCACACAAATTGCGAGAGAGGAACAATGCGCCAACCTTGAAGATGGAGAAGTGGAAGTAACGGTGATACAACTATATTGTGGGTAGTAGCTGGGAAGTAACTCACGCTGAATTTACTACCGCCGGTGCACCAAACAGTCGTGTAGGGCCGATGGCCATAACTCCTTACCCGGTCGGCTCGGCTTTCCATACGATGGAGAAAATACCACTGTCGCATCTATTGTTAACCCGTGGGTGGTCGTAGAAGTTCCAACTATCGGTTTCCTTCCTTAGGAGGTCTTGCTATCGGTCCAACCAATGGTGGAAGTATAACACCATCGCTTCTATCGCTACAGCAAAGAAAATGGCGATAATGGTATCTCAATCTATAGTAGTGATAGGTGACATGGTGCCTATTCACTTCACCAAGCCGATGGACGGTGCTGGGTCACCATGCAAGGAGAGAGTAACCCATCGTTGTGGCTGGTGTCGGAATGAAGCTCAAACAGCACACCAAAGCCGACACGGTTGTGTGAAGCCTGGGTCGACAGGAGGTGAGATCGAGGCTGAACCTTAGCAGCCATGTTCCCGTTCTCATCCTATTCCTGGAACATGAACGGGAACTTGGGGTATCATTTTATAACGTGGGAACGAGAACATTCGCATTTCCTATGTTCCTAAAATGTGGAACATGGGAATGGGAACGTGGGCCATGTTCCCGTTCCTAGGCTGCTAAGGGCCGAACTCACCTAAAATTGGCACACATGCTGCCGCATTCATGAATCCTGATCGACCTGGTGGGTGGAGATGGATTAGGGAGGGAGGGAAAACCTGTGTTTCCGGTGGCGTGGAGGTGGTGCCACGTCCGGCGACCGCGCATCCGGTGGCGTTGAGGCGGCGGCCCGGCTGCGTCGAGGCGTTGTCCGGTGGCGGGCGCTGCTTCGTAGTAGGAAGGGAGAGCCGTCGTCGGATCGGGGCATGGACAATGCCGTGGGCGCAAACAGTGAGGTCGACGCGCGCTGGTCCTTCTCCTTCTCGGCGAAGCGGCGGAACGGTCTTCTCGGTGAGCGGATCGGGGATTGGCGAGCGCGGGGCAAGGACGACGGTGCTAGTGCACCTGAGCGGCTTCAAGGCAAGGAGGAGGCGTGGGCAAGCGGCGATGTGGGAGAGTTGGAGGCAGCTGCGCGCGTGTTCTCGTGAGAAAGCGTGCTTTTAGAGCAGGATGGCGGGAGGAGAGCGGGATCGTGGGAGGAGATGGTGCCTGATTAGAGGGGATTGAGCTTGATTGGTGCGAGCGGGCGTCCGGGTCCGGTGGCATTTTCTATGGAGCTTTGAGGCCGGGTCTACACCTAATGGCATTTGGAGGGAAACAACTGTTCGGGTCCAGCTTGCACGGAGGTAGCGAGCGCGCTGGGGAAGCGTGCGAATGGTCGCGCGCCCTGTGAACGAATGGCTTATAAATGTTTTAGTTGTAGAGATAGCAAAATAGATATATATAAAAAAAATTCAAAGTGGCTTACAATTTGAAATGGAGGGAGTAGTTCATCACTGGTTCATGTTTTATTATTAAAACCTGAAAGAATCACAAATTAAGATAATAATAAGCATATAGATAAATAGAAAAATTCTGAAATAATTAATATTCAAAATTGTCAGTCGAAAATTATGTTGTATGGAGTAACTTTCTTTTTGTAATAATATACGAACATAAACGGCAGCTATATTATTTAAGCTGCTCACCTACGATAATGGATATGCGTTCTAATAAATATTATTGTCTTATACTGCTGTCGGAGCTTCATTTCTTGATTGACGCTCATTGTAAATGTATCGCTGATATTGTTGGAGCTACGAGGTTATTGATCAACTGTTACATTTTGAACGGTCGGTTCACTTAGGCACCGTTCGCGTGCCCTTAAACTCAGCATGATTTATTTTTGTTTATCTGGTGTTTTTCTCTCACAAATTTCTTCAAATTCATCCAAAATTTCTCCCAGCGAACGGAGCCTTAGGAAACTAGTAAAACTTTTCCAGGCATTGGTTTTTTTTTTTTTGCAAAATGGTGTTTGAAATGCGGTAGCCATTTTAGCCTTTATTTAGTTACAAACACCTACTATTTAGGAATTAAACATTTCAATTTCAATATCTTTATATTAATGTTTGGATGTGATTATTCTCTAACAATTAACAAAGGACCCAACGTTATTTTCTTCAAATTTGGATTATTTCAGTGCTACGTAAAATGGGGCCAAATAGAAAGCTCATCCTCATGGAATAAAATGAATCAAGACGTGGCATCAGATTAGCTCATCCTCATGGATTAAAATGAGGACGTGGCATCAGATAAACATGTCATTTGGCTTGAGGGCGTGTTTGCTTGGCGTCCAGGCCTGAAAGCGCCGGTGCTGATCGCTGCCTGGGAAGCTTCGATCCAAACAGCCCAGTCCGCAGCGTTTCGTTATTGCGAGGCCATCCTGTATCTGCTGTATTGACCAGTTGAAGGCCCTGGACGTGTTCATGTTCAGATTCATGCAAATCTGAACGACTTTTGTTAGGTGCATGCCGGTATAGTAATCTTGAGCAGTTTACTTATTTCGATTTCTCTTAATGTCAAAGAATGGTATATCCAATTGCAAGTGCGAATTCAGACTCAGCTCATGGATTTTAGTGTATAAAAAAATGAAAAATAGTCGACAGATATGCCAAACAAATGTCGCGGGGGAATAGTAACAGGAAGCTCATGGTTGAAGAGCAGCCAGTGTCGCAAAGAACCCGCCCATCTCTGTCTGCCACTCTTACGAGACGCCAGGCCATGGAAACGAGACCAGGCATCAGATACCACATGGCATGCGTTTCATTTCACTTGTTTTCACTCAATTCAGTCAAAAGAACTTCCATGAAACACCCACCGGCAGAAAAACCAAAGACGAGCAAGCAAGGGCGCAATCTCCCAGCCGAAAGATGGTGATTTTTGTTGTGCCATAATCACCGATTATCTCAGCACAATTATACGACTTCATCACCGATTGCTCCAGCAAACGAAGAAAGATCCAGATCCAGCCAAAACGTTCGGAACCGAAAAAGAGATTGGGGAGATCAGATGGTAGTGCATGTAATTTGGCAATCATCATCTGGTGATGCAGAGGATGGTTTATGGATTGAGATTCCTCACTTCGCCCCAAAACACAAACAGGAAAACTCCAGAAAACACAACCAACACCGATAACAACAACAGGAAACCAAACAGGAGGGCGATAAGAAACAGATTCACTTCACCAATTCCGGCGGCCGAGCCAAGAGCGGCGCGCACGGGTTACGGCTGCGTAGCAAGTGAGAGAAGGATGGGTCGTTTATATAGGCGGCGGCCGCCTAGGGTTACGCTGCTGCCTGTCGCGGGCCTGGCCCATCTAATGGTATAGTAAATGGCCTTGAAGGACCTCGGCTAAATTCAGCCCATATAAGAAATTAGAAATTAGAAATTAGATCATGTGAGCAGCGAGCCTAACGCCACAAGCCCACGAGACCACACCAGTGCCGCGCGTGCAACAGGAGAAGAAGGCTCACGCGACTTGCCGCTCCATAATTTCTTTCGCCAGACTAGCTATGGGAGAAAGCTGAACCGGTCCCCATTAAATAAAACAGGTGATTGATTAAGTCCCATCGCTGTCCAACACTGTCGACTAGCTCAAAAGGTTCGTCTCGTAAAGTACAACCAAACTGTATAATTAGTTTTTTATTTCGTCAATACTTAGTACTCCATGCATATACCACAAGCTTGATGTGACGGGGAATCTTTTTTTTTTCATAGTGTCAAAGTTGGTATTTTGGATGAACTAAACATGGCCCTATTTCCATTGCCCTATTTCCATTGGAAAGTTCCTATCCCGTGATTCCCGTCCCCTTGACCACGAAAGGAACTGTACCGGTGCATTGAACAGTTCCTGCTAACTTTTTATCCATTGACCACAGAGTTCACAGAATCCAGAGAAGCAATTGTCCAATATCTAAGCAGATAGCCAGTAGCGTCTTGCTCCTTCGACATTAGCATGGCGCCACAGAGCTTCCTCATCGTGCTTGCTGTCGTCTTGTCGTTCGCCGGTCCCGCGGTAGTAGTGGTGGTCGGACAGCTCTACATCCCTTTTAATCCCTACTGCTCGACGACGGGCAACTTCACCACCGCCAGCTATTACCAGGTAAACCTCGGCGACCTCATGTCCTCCTTCCCCCAGAGCGCCATCGCGAACCGAGGCTTCGACATGGGCACCTCCGGCCAGGCTCCAGATGAGGTGTTTGGGCTCATCATGTGCTACGCCGACCGGAACTGGACCCAGTGCCAGAGCTGCCTCCGAGCCGCGGCCGCCGGGGTCCAGCAGATCTGTCCATTCAGCCGGGAGATGAAGGCTTGCTACGACGCCTGCGTCGTCCGGTACTCCAACGTGTCCTTCTTCTCCGTCGCCGACCTGACCGCGGCCTTCTACGTTTGGGTCGACGCCTTCGTCACCGACATGGCCGCCATGAACGCTACACGGTGGAGCCTGATGACCCGGCTCGCGGAGGAGGCCGCCGGCAACGGCAACTCGCTGCGTCTGGCGAACGGGAGCCAAGCGTACACGGACTCGCAGGGCAGCTCACACGTGATGTACGGGCTGGCACAGTGCACCAGGGACCTCAACGGCAGCGAGTGCGCCAGGTGCCTCGCCAAGTTCGTCGCGGATCTGTCGAGCTCGCGCCCAAACAACACTTACGGCACCGTCAAGGGGTACAGCTGCTACGTGGCGTACAAGATCGGGGAAAACCTCGGCATCACCATCCCGCCTGATACGGCAGCGCCGCCGCGGCCACCGCCGTCGCCGACGACTGTGCAAGTGCGACCACCGGGTTAGTATCAAGCTGTCATCTGTGGTCACTTAATTTGCACATCATAATCTGTTTCTCACGTTTATACATCATAATCGTGTTTCGTGAGAAAAGATCCATCGCCTCCCCCAGGACCGACGACGGTGGCACTGGTGGCCGGCGTGACTGTCGGTTCCGTGGCGTTTGCCGTCTGCTCCGGCGCCATTGTTTTATTCCTGCTGCGTCGGCGCCGGAGACGAAAGGCAAGAGAGCGCCAACTAGACGTGTTTGACGACGAGCCTTTGGATGACGAGTCGTTTGAGAAAGGAACAGGGCCGAGGCGTTTCCGGTACAGCGAGCTGGCCATGGCAACCAGCTTCTTCTCCGAATCGGAGAAGCTCGGCGAAGGGGGTTTCGGGTCAGTGTACAAAGGGTACTTAAAAGAGATGGACCTTCACGTCGCCATAAAAAGAGTGTCAAAGAACTCCAAACAGGGGAGGAAGGAGTACATCTCCGAGGTGAAGATCATAAGCCGGCTGAGGCACCGCAACCTCGTGCAGCTCATCGGCTGGTGCCATGGCGGCGGCGAGCTCTTGCTTGTCTACGAGCTCATGCCCAATGGAAGCCTTGACTCTCATATCCACAGCCACAACAATGTGCTGTCGTGGCAACTCAGGTACCGCACCATACTATTTTTTTAACAGATGATCCGTGCATTATTCAGCAATTTCTAGTAATAAATGCTTATTAGTTTTATGGCGTAATAATGTGTTCATTAGGCATGAGATCGTGCTTGGAATCGGCTCTGCACTCCTGTACCTGCATCAGGAGTGGGAGCAGTGCGTCCTGCACCGTGACATCAAGCCAAGCAATGTTATGCTCGACGCCTCCTTCACCGCCAAGCTCGGCGACTTCGGGCTCGCGAGGCTGGTCGACCACGAGCGCCAATCGCACACAACTGCGCTCGCTGGCACGATGGGCTACATGGACCCGGAGTGCATGTTGAGTGGTAGCGCCAGCACCAGTTCCGACGTCTACAGCTTCGGCGTCGTCGTCCTCGAGGTCGCCACCGGCCGGCGGCCAATCGTGGCGCTACAGGACACGGAGGAGGAGTACGCTACCGTGCACCTGGTGCAGTGGGTATGGGAATGCTACGGCCAAGGTAGGATCCTCGACGCCGCGGACGCACGGCTGGACAGAGAACAACTCGACGGCGAGGAGATGGAGCGCGTGATGGTCACCGCGCTCTGGTGCGCGCACCCTGACCGCGCCCTGAGGCCATCCATCAGGCAGGCGGTCAACGTGCTGCGGTGCGAGGCGCCTCTGCCGTGCCTCCCCGCGAACATGCCGGTCGCGACGTTCTTGCCACCGCTCAGTCGCCTCCAGGCTGAATCTGGGGCTGTCACCGGTAGCAGTAGTGGCAGCGCTGGCACCACGCGTTCAAGCATCGCAACGGAGGCTTCCTCCTTGCTGAGATGAAAAAAAGAAAAGGAGATATTATTGTTCTGTTTTTCAACTTTGATTTGATCACCTGTCCAAATGTCATTTTGAAATTTCACTATTGCTCGAGGCAAAGAATCCAAATTACATGGTATAATAGGATCTACAAAGTAACCACCCGTCTTTATTATGGATGTATACCTCATGCTCAATCTAATGATACACATTTTTTGTATAAATTTCTTCAAACTTTAAAATGTTTGACTCATCAGTAAGCGAGATGTGTATTTATTTGGGACGGAGGAAGCATTAGAGTTGGTGTATATCCGTGTTGCACATGGATTCTTTGCCCCATACAAAATTACAAATCCTAGACTATGGTCGTGGAACGTGAAGATTTCTCAAGAGCGAGTAACGTTGTGGCCAGCGCCCGGACATCTGAACACCCGCATCTGCCCCGCCTGCTGCACCTGCCAGCGTGTGCTGCTGCACGCCCGTCTGCTGCTGCTGCGCCCACGGGGACCACCTCCGCTTCCGCCTGCACTCGCTTCCTGTGCCCGCTAATGAAAACACTTACAACATGAAAAGCACATGTTGCAACATACGTCTAAAACAGATGAAATATTAGAAATGTACACTTGAAACATATGTGTATAGCCATTGCAACATATGCGATATCCAGATAAAACACTTGAAACAATCATCTGAAACAGCTAAAACATTTGAAACATATACTTGCAACATATGTGTATAGCCATTGCAACATGTGCAACATCCCAATCTACTTTTGCAACATCCAAATTTAACACACATGCAACATCCAGATGAAACATCTAAAACACTTGAAACATACACTTTCAGCGCAATGTCACATTGGTGCTTTGACGAATGGAGGCTCGTCGTTGTGGAGCTCGACGCCGGCACGGAGGTCGGCGACTGCGCATGGAGCTCGCCGGTGCGGTAGTAGCGCAGGCAACCCGTTGGTGAGGCGACGTCACACGAAGCTTCTCCTGTTGCCTACTTGCTGGAGCATCCGTCGTGGAGTCTTGCCGGTTTGGTGGAGGATGCTGTGGCTAGTGGAGGCAGAGCACAGTAGAGAGATTTTTTTAGGAAGGAACGCGAACGGGAACGAGTAGATGACACGGAAGTGTGTTGGGAAGCCACGTTCGTCCATCCGGATGCCCTCACGAGAGCATTAACATGGTAGAATAGGATCTAGACTGCAAGAAATGAAGAAATTTGGGGCATGGAAGAAGAACATGACAGAATCCATGGGAGAGAGAATGGTAACGGAATCGGGGACGGTTTCAGCCTTTCAGGTGTGCGTTCGTTGTCAGTTTTCCCAGTACAGGTCCGTGGACCGCGGTTGATATATTTTTTTAGGGGAGCATTGACTTTATTTATTCAGTATGATATCATGTTGAGGCTTCAAAAACCAAATATGTCTACCTATCCATAAATTTACCGAGCTTCTAGCTAATATATGGGCGTCCACATTTGACTTTCGTCCTTCAAAGACGAAATCCGCTATAGTGAAACTCCTTCTTCTAACATTTATCTCCCGGACAATTGGTCCATACCTGCCGAACCCTTTGCCCAGTAAACTCCTCACCGCATTGGCACAATCGCTCGCAACTCTAAAAGGGTGCAAACCAAGATCACTGGCCAGCGTGGGACCTTCACGGCATGCCACTGCCTCCATCACCTCTGGGTCCGACTGCCCTGCCGCCACCAAGACAAACGGCCCTAGGTAATTGCCATCTTCATCATGGACCACTGCTACTACCGCCGCTTGGCCTGAATTCTTCGACATCGCCGCATCGACGTTGACTTTAGCCAAACCTCTCAGGGGTCTAAACCAGTGCGGCACCTGTGGCACCGCCATCTGTGTCACCGTTGTTCGAGCCCCCAGACTCTCCAGCTTGACCTCCTCAAGTTCCCCTATAAACCGCTCAACAAAAGAGTGTGTTGAGAGCGAGCTCTGAAACTGGTTCGCGCATACCATATCACCCACAGGCAGACAACCACCCATGTATATTTAAGTGAGGTCCTGGTCTCTGCTAACCCAAGTACGGGCGTCCGCACAGTGATTCTGGCTCAGGAACTCAACAATGCTCTCGTTCTCAAGAGCCCAAACACACTTGAAAAGATTGCATTCCAGAAAGGCGTGCCTCCACGAATCAGCTGCTCCGCACAGACCACATCGTGCATCCGCGGCATATTCCGATGGTGACGCACATCTCCTATAGGAATAGAATGTCTGGCCAAGCGCCACAAGAAAACCCGAACCTTTGAGGGGACCTTGGTACTCCATAGCTCGGTCCATTCTTTCTCCTGGGCACCAACATTAGACCTGCCCGGCCTCCCTTCGGTCCAAGCCGCCAGCGTCTCCCGGTTCCTTACTAGCATTCTGTAAGCTCAACGCACCGAGAAGACTCCAGATTTTTCATAGTGCCAGGGCCAATCATCCTGTGGACTTGTACTCAATGGAATACTTTCTATCGGCTCACAATCCAACGGACTGAGAAAATCTCGCACTGCCTGCATGTTCCAACTCTGGGACATCTGATCAATTAGCTCGCTCAACACCAGCGGTGAACTCGCTCTCGCTGTCCCCATCGGTAGCATCAATCCGTCCCTTGGGATCCACGACATATCCCATATACGTGTCAATGTCCCCAATCCGATTCGCCTGATCAAGCCCTGGCGAAGGATCTGAACATCGTCAATAATCGCTCGCCACACCCTTGATGGTGTCCCTGCAACCTCTGCATCTAGCAGATCACTCTCCGGATAATACACTGCCTTCAAAATTCATGCGCTAAGTGAATCCGGTTTCTGCACCAAACGCCAAGCTTGGCGAGCCAACAGTGCCGAGTTAAAGAGCTCTATGTTTCGAAAACCCAGACCTCCCATGAACTTTGGCTTTGACATGTCACCCCATGCCACCCAGCATGTTCTTCGTTTACCTTCCTTGCTTCCCCACCAAAAGTCCCGCAAGACGCCATCAATGTGCCTGCATAATCCTCTCGACAGTCTGAAGAAAGACATGGGATATGTCGGGATGGCTTGAGCAACTGCCTTAATTAGGACTTCCTTGCCTCCAGCAGATAGGCATTGTTTCTTCCAGACCCGATCCTTAAGATAGGTGAAAGCGCCGTTCACCGACGTGCCCACATCCGTTGATATTCCCAAGTACTTTTCACTCAAGGCCTCTTTATGAACATCTAAAATCTCCTTGATCTCATTGCGCGCAGCAGCACTGCAACCCTTGGCAAAGTGAATTGATGATTTGTCCAAGTTCATCCGCTGTCCAGACGTGCAACAGTATAGATTCAAATACTCCTCACTTCCTATCTGCCTTGAAAAGCAACAGGCTGTCATCCGCAAAGAGTAGATGGCGCACCATCAGAGCCGATGGAGCCACCCTTATGCCCATGAGACTCGATGACTGAATTCTTGATTTTAAAAGGCACGAAAGGCCCTCTGGTGCCAGTAAGAAAAGATAGGGAGAAATTGGATCACCTTGACGAATACCTCTTGTAGGTTTGAAACTTTCCAATTTCTGGCCATTAAACAGCACTGAGAATGACACTGAGCTGATCATTCTCATAATCATTTGTACCCACAGCCTGTGAAAGCCCAGCTTAATCATGATTTTCTACAGGTTGTCCCACTCCAACATGTCATATGCCTTCTTCATATCCAATTTTAGAGCACAACATCTACTGTCACGTGCCCTCTTCTTCTTCATAAAATGCAGACACTCGTAGGCTGTGATGATGTTATCTGTTATCAGTCGGCCTGGCACGAAAACCGACTGTTCCTCAGAAACAACCTTAGGTAAAATACTCCGCGGTCTATTGGCCACCGTTTTTACGCAATTTTGTAGACCACGTTACATAAACTGGTCGGCCTAAACTGCCCAAGTTCTTTCGGTTTCTCCACCTTCGAAATTAGGACCAAGCTTGTATCATTGATAATGGCCGGATCATCCTCCCCGTGCAACATCCTCAGCACTACCGCTGTCACCTCCTCCCCACAAACATTCCAGTGACGCTGGAAAAAGTGAGCAGGCAAGCCGTCGGGTCCGGGCGCATTAGTCAGAAACATCTGAAACAAAGCAGATTTCACCTCATCAGGACTAAACGGCTTTAATAAATCATCGTTCATCGCCCCGGTGACTTTGACAGGTACCGAGTCCAGCAGCTGATCCATGTCCTCCGTCCCTTCCGACGTATATAAATCCCTATAAAAGGTCGTTGAGAGATTAGCCATCTCCTCCTCAACCTCAGTAAAACTGCCATCTTCCTTCTTGAGCTTGCTAATTTTATTACGCTTCTTCCTTTGGTTCGCTCTCAAATGAAAAAACCTTGTATTCCTATCTCCTTCTTTGAGCCATGTAACCCGTGAATGTTGTCTCTAGATTACTTCCTCTCTGTAGTTGAGCTCTACTATCCTGTCCACGGTCTTAATCTCCTCATAAGATGGGCCTGTCCGCAGGGGCTCAGAACGGAGCTGTTCGAGCCTTGCGTTAAGTTCCTTGAGTTCCCACTTCACATTGCCAAACTCCTGGTTATTCCAGCCTCTGAGACACCTTGAAACGGCCCCAAGCTTCCTGTTCAATTCTTCCAAATTTGATGCTCTCGGCTGGTCAGTCCAGGCTTGTGCAAGCACATTCCTGAAATCTGAGTGTCGCTCCCACATTAATTCATACCGAAAAGGACTTTTGCCTTGTCTGCACGATGAATTTTGTGGTCTGGCCTCCCATCGCAGCTCAATATGCCCGTGGTCAGACGCCGCCGAGGTCAAATGTTGGACGTAGGCTAGCGGAAATCTGGCACTCCACTCAGCACACGCCAACGCACGGTCCAGCCGAACTCGACAGTAGGAACCACCACCAGCCGCTTTCTTTTCATAGGTCCACCTGGTCACCTGCCTGTGACCTTCGAACCCTAGGTCCACCAGACCACAGACGTCTACCATCTCCCGAAAACTAGCAATCTGGCTTCGGCTGCACTCCTACACTCCTTCATGTTCCGATTGAAGGTGGACTTCGTTGAAATCTCCAATGCACATCTATGGCAGATGAGATGAAGCCTTAATGAACTTCAACATCTCCCATGTCTTGTGGCGTTCCGGAACCTGCGCCTCACTGTAGACACACGTCAAACGCCACGGCTCACCCCCACTCTCTGTAATAATAGTATCAATGTGATATTGAGAGTACAGTAACAATTCAACACGGATATTGTTGTTCCAAAAAATTCCAAGGCCACCATTGCGCCCTGAGCTATTCACAGCGAAAGCATTGTCGAAACTTGGGGTACCTTTATGTAACACCTGTGTTTTTGCATCATCTTAAAAACTACTAAAATTTTTGAAAATTTTAAAACTTTACAACAAATTAAAACACTGACTAATTATTTTCTGCAAAACCACTTTTAAAAGAAAATGTTTTCTAAAAACCCTTGCATAAAAACTCCACCATATGCATTTCTATGTCTCATAGGATTTAGTTGTAGCGCTAGGAATATTTTCTAGGATTAGAAGATCGCTTCACATTTAAATTTCATCGTCTGCACTTTGTTTGTCTGAATGCTGATGTGTATGTTTGAATGCTTGTTTGTTTGCCCTAGAATTTATTTGGCATCAAATAATTCTCCTTGACATTCTCCACCAAATACTTTTTCTTGACCTCCCCTTTGATTTACCAAGCTCCCCGTATTTCAAATTCTTCTGGAATTTAAATTCAAACCATGCATATACATCTCCTAGTTTATTTCCTGGAAATAAAAAGGGAATTTCATAAATGGGAAATGGTTCACGGGCTCACTCTCTCTCCCACCCTCTTTCTGGCCCGCGCTGTAGCCTGCTCTTTCCCCCGCACTGGGCCAACACCGGCCCAGCAAGAGCAGCCCAATCCGCGCTCTCCCTCCTTCCCTCCATCTCCCCTTCTCTCTTCCCGCTTGGACCGCGCGCGCCTCCCCCACGATAGGCTAGCCCAACCAGGCCCCTGGCCCAGCAGCACAACAACAGCCCTTCTCCTCTTCTTTCCTCCCTCTCACCGACGTGTGGGGCCCGCCCATCAGCTCCTTCTTCTCCAAGAGGTCAGCGACCACACTGTGCCCATGTCGCCACAGCCGCCGACCTCACTGTGCCCAACCGCCTCGCTCCGTTGTCACCTTCATCGAGCACGCCCACGCGGATGGATAGGGACGCCAACTCACCACTAGCTATCGCTGGAGATATTTTCTCCGCGAACCGACCTACTTGCGCCAATAAAAGCCGACCATGGCTGCCAAGCTCGCCACCCTCACTTCCATTGAGCTCGGGCAACCACCTCCTTCTGCCATGCTCTGCTTCTTCCCCCTTCCCACTCGCTCTGCTATCTTCCCTCTCTAGCTGCGTGTTCGACTCTGCTCCCTTGCTTCCCCTGCTCCGCCTTCGCACCAGGGTCGCGCCGTAGCGCCAAGCACCGCTGTCGGCGCCCTGTGCTCGTCGACGCCCTTCTCCCTCTGCTCGGCCGACCACCCGCCGCACATTGCCCTCCCCAGCCTTGCTCTACCTGCTCGTCGAGCCGCTCTGCTCCCTCTAATCCCCTCCGACCTCGCCCCTTTCTGCGGACACCACGCCGCCAGAGCCGAGCCACGCCGATCGCCTACCTCCACTCGGCACACCGCCGACCAAGCCCCGTCCGCTGTTGAGTTCCCTCTCCATCTCCCTCTTCTTCGCTCCACTCCTCTTCTCCCTGTTCCGCGCTAGGGCCCACTTCGCCGGCGCCCAGACCATCGCCGGAGCCATTGCCGCCGCCCGCTCTGCTCTGTCTCTTTCCTATCCTTGCTCTCCCCACCACCGGCGTGCCTCTTCCTCTCTGCTCCGCTCTCACCCTCACCACTGTTCTCCCACCTCGCCTTGACTACAGCCACCACCGGTGTGCTTTTCCCTTGCTCTCTTCCTTTCCCCTCTTTCTCGCTCGCGTTGACCGCATAAAGGGAGAGGATGGACCAACGGGAGAAGGCATTCGAGGCTGCTGGCCATGGCGGCGCGGCCAACAGGGAAGCACTACCTCACCCCATAGGACCCACGTGTCAGCCAAGGAGGAAATTGCTACGCGCACCCGAGAAGTGTACACCGAGGAGTGAAAACCCATTTTCCCTATGTCAGAAAATTTCCAGAAAATTCCTAAATAAACTAGGTACACCCCAGATCCTACCCAAGTGTGTTCACCCCATTTCCATTCCCAGAATTAATTTTCAAAATATATTCCATGTACCCTTTTACTATTAAAACTTTGATAAATCATACCATTTTCATCGTAGCTCCAGATTTATTGATTCCACCACCAAAATTCTTCTAAAATCAAGCTCTGTCTATTCATACCATTTGTTCTATTATTTGGTGCCCATTTAAATTCTAGTTTGATTACTTTTCCATTGCTATATTTAAATTAAATACTAATAATAGTAGTACCCATCACCGTAGTAGTAGCTGACCCCATATATTCGCGTATGTGTATGTACCATGACACATACTCGAATATATCCGTACCCAATCACCTAAAATAAGTAGACCCGATACCCGGGTATACGCCTATATGTATGATAACCCTAGCAACCTAGCTACTCAATTCTACTTAATCATGGGCATATACATATGCATGAGCGTATATGCCGCTAACCCTAGCCATAACCCAGCCCACCTAATTAACCCTAGGCACATACATATGCATGTGCGTATGTGTCGCTAACCCGGTGGACCTATAGAAGTCAGATGAGTTATGTAAGGAAAAAATGGACCCTAGGCCCCATTTACTTTGGATTTTGGTGTTTGATGACCAACACAACCAAATTGGACTAATGAATTTGCAAGTGTTTATCTTGTAGTTCAATAGGGTGCAAGACATGACTTGGACGAAGGCGACGTGGTGATCCGATGATCAACACCTTAAGAAAAGACCTTAGAAGCATAAGAGAAGACCCAAGATATCAAGCAAAGTCCAAGCATGAAGATAGGAACCAAGCCGTACGCAAGATCACGAAGAAACAAGCTCGCAGAGGCGACCGGACGCTGGACCGGTGGCTCGGCAGACAGGCGACCGGACGCTGGACCGGACACTGGCGGCAACCGACCGGACATAGGGCATCAGCGTTTGATCGAGTACAGAGAGGTTCTAGGCGCACGAAACTACGACCGGACGCTGGCAGCGTCCGATCGGTGGTTCGCGGCTGCAATGGTCAGGAAGACCGGACGCGTCCGGTCAAGACGATTCAGCGTCCGGTCAGTAGCAGAATTGCGAGAGTTCGACCCCAACGGCTACTTTCTCAGTGGGGCTTATAAATACAACCCCCAACCGACCATTTGAGTAGTGTGGAGCTGAGGGAATATATTAAGGGCGTTGATACACTATTTTAGTGATCTCCACTTGTATAGTGCTTAGTGATTCATCAGGTGATTAGCGTAGGTGTTTTGCGAAGTGCTTAGGTTGATTAGACCACCGCTTATGCGCTTGCTCTAGGTTTAGGCCTAGTGTTTAGTGAAGTTTGCATACCTTTTGCTACCCGGTGCTTGCGAGCACCATTGTTGTACATCGGAGGAGCTTAAAGTCTTGCGAGATCACACCAACCGTGTTTGTGGTGTGGCCGCCATCGTGTATCGGAGGGAACAAGGCCCGTGGCGTTTCGGCCAGAAGCTTGATAGTGAAGACGACGGGGAGTATCCAGGAGAGGCTTGCCGGAAGGCATGTCGGAGACCCACTTGCGTATGGGGAAGGCCCGAGGCTATCCATAAAGTTACCGACCGGGAGCTTGGCCCTTGCGAGGGATTCCTTATGAGGGGCTCCAACGAGGACTAGGGAGAAGCTTGCACCTTCTCGATACCTCGGTAAAAATACCGGAGTCATCGACAGAAGTTTGCATATCTCTACCTTGCTCTTTAGCTTCTGCATTTATATTGATTACTTTACTACGTTTGCGGTAGAGATAGCAACACACTAGCAAAATCATAGTTGCACATCTAGATAGTTTATCTATTGCATAGGTTTTTGCTAGGGTTAGAAAAAGAGGCCATAGTTTAGAGTTAGAATTTTAAGTTGCCTAATTCACCCCCCCCCTCTTAGGCGTCACGGTTCCTTCAATTGGTATCAGAGCTGGTTGGCTCAATTTGGACCTTTGGCTTAACCGCCATTAAGCCGACGCTATTTAGAGTGGTTGGGATGGATACCGCTAGGCCTTCGCACTTTAACGGCACTAACTTCCTGTACTATAAAGCTAGAATGGCTTGTCACCTTGAGGCAGTTGATTTGGGTGTATGGAATCACTCGTGACAGGATGAAACCCATCAAGAATCCTGAATAACCCACAAAGAGTGATGAAAAAGAAATGCACTTCAATGCTAGAGCTAAAAATTGCTTGTTTGAATCACTTAGTATGGATGTTTTTAACCAAGTATTCACTTTAAATACGGCACATAAAATTTGGTTAAAACTCCAAGAGCTCCATGATGGCACAAGCAATGTCCGTAAGCAAAAACATTATCTAGCAAAGCAAAACTATGATTCCTTTACTATGAATGATGATGAGCTTGTTCGTGATATGTATTCTTGTTTGAATCTAATTATCAATGAGCTCCATTCTATAGGATTATTAAAGCTAGATGATGCGGACATCGTGAGGAAGATCATCTCCGTACTACCACAAAAGAAATATGCAAGCATCATCACCATACTTCACAACATGGAGAACTTAAGCAACATGACCTCGGACATAGTCATTGGCAAGTTAGTGGCATTTGAAATGTCACGTAAGATGGGTCAAGAAAAAGCCTCTTCATCAAGCAAAGGCAAGGCTCTCGCATGTAGCGAGAAAAAGAAGATGAAGGGCAAGCAAGTTGAGACAAGCTCAAGCTCAAGCGCCTCAAGTGAAGATGAAGAAGAAGATGACAATGATGATGATGATGATGAAGATTCAAGTGATGATGATCAATCTTCCTCCTCCACCTCCGACCTTGATGAAGAATCAATCAAACTTATCAACAAGGTGGAGAAGATGATCCAAAGGCTAAATGTCAAGGGTGTGCCTATCCAAATCCAAGATTTCATTTTCACAAATCAAAGAAATGAGCAAAGAAAGAGAGGATGCTATGGATGCGGCGAGTTGGGGCACTTTGTGGAAGTTTGTCCAAACAAGCCCACACCCAAGACAAAGAAGAAGGCATGCAAGAATCAAGCTCTCATGTCAATAAGGTCATGGGATGATTCTTCAAGTGAAGAAGAACCCCATCACAAGAGGCGAGGCCGCAAGCACTCATCATCAAGCTCTTCTCATGTGTGCCTTATGGCACGAGGTAACGAAAGCTCTTCCTCTAGTGAGAGTGATAATGATGATGATATGCCTTCTTATCATGAAATTGTGCAAAAAAATCTTAATTATGCTAAAGCTTGCATTAGTCAACAAAAGAAGCTCAAAAGTTTAAAAGAAAAGCTAGATAGTTCATAAAAAGCATACAAAACCTTGCTTGAACAATATGAGAACTTTGCTAATCTCAATGTTGAACTATCTACTAAAATTAAGAAACTTGAGGCTAGTGCAACAACAAATGCATGCACAATCAATGATGAGCAACTTGTAAAGAAAAATGAAAAATTAAAAGAAAAGTTAGCTAGTTCACAAGAAGCATATAATAGTTTGCTTGCTAAAATGGAAATCATGTGCAAACATTATGATGAGCTAACTAATAAAGTTACCAATCTTGAAGCCGTTAGCACAACCCCCACTAAGGCATCTAAAAAGAAAAGTTCTATCTTTAACTTGTCTAAAAAGGATGCCTCTACTTCTTGTAATGATTTATGTTTAGACTCACCTTTGTGCAACTAAGTTTGTGTTGAGAAAGTTATTGTAGATACATGCACACAAGAGGTTGCAAAGGAGAATGAGCAACTCAAGCAAGAAGTAGCTCGCCTCACCAAGGACTTGACTCAAGTAAAAGGCAAGGCAAAGCAAACCCAACTTCATCAAGATAACACCATCAAGGGAGTGAAGAAGCTTGATGAAGGACAAACTGTGGTTTGTTACGTGTGCCATAAGGAAGGTCACAAGTCCAATGAGTGCAAGGTGAAGAATGGAGGAGGAGCAAAGAAGAAAGAGAAAAAGCAAACAAGCAAGCTCTCCAACACCTACACCAACAAGGTGGACAAGAAGGCCTCCACACCTTATCTCTTGAAGAAGAAGAAAAATGACAAGGTGGTGGCCATCAAGGTGAACAAGCAAGCCAACAATGGGGTCAAACGCTTTTGGGTGCCAAAGGAAATCATTTCCAACATGAAAAGCACCAAGAAGGTTTGGATCCCGAAAGGGAAGTGAGAAGTCTAATGGACTTCAGGGAATTTGGAGACTTGGCAAAGTATGGATGCATTTCATGGGGTGCATCATGATGGTCAAAGTCATTGCCAAGTGAGTTAGTGAATATTATAGACCCAAATTCCCCTTCCCATGTTAGGTAACTAGATTCAATTTACTTTAATTGGTTTTTGATTTAATTTTTCCTATGATTGATATCTTTTAGCATCTAGTTACACTTCATGCCTATGTTTGCATTTACATGCTTAAATCTTTTGTCATGCATTCAATAGGTATATCATATGGTAGGCTTGCTCGGTTTTATTATCAACCCTTAGAGCAAACCTACATGGTTTAAAATTGTTTAGGAGCACGACACATAGCTTGCTTTACAATTATTTATCAAATATGTGCCAAAGTCAAAATTGTAGATAATCTCTCCCAAATATCAACTTTCAAGTGGTATTTTGATACTTTAATCAATGTGCACAAATTTTACAAGTATTCAACACTTGTGTGCATAAATTTAGGGGGAGCGTAATATACAAGTTGGATGCTTTGAGAATAACACCTTTTTAAGCTTATCTTGTGTGTAGTAGTCTCATTGCAAGGAAAATGGAGTCCCCGGAGGAAATCATTATACTTAAATTGGTAGAAATCAAATTGATTTTCACATATGGTATTTCTAAACCGATATCATCATGTTGATCTCACTTTGATATTTATTTTGCTTTCTCCATGCATTATATAGATTAACCTCTCTTGTGCAATAAATTACCAATTATGCATATGCTTTGCTTTTTATCATATGTATGCATAAATTTAGGGGGAGCTTAGTCTATATAATGTGATAGTCAAGTTTTGTGACCTATTTCATGCTAATCAAATCCTTCTTTTGGTTCACAAAGTTTGACCCTCCCTTGTGCTTCTTATGTATTCCTTTTTGGGTGTTTAATGCCAAAGGGGGAGAATTTGATGGACCAAAGACAAGCATTTAGTTACAAGTAGTAATGGTCCGAGAAAGGGAGGAAAGTGAATTATGGATTAGTCTAAGTAATGGGAGATTTTTTTAGAAAGCTAGGCTTTAATCCATAATATCACATGGGGACATTTGCAAGGGCAAGACAAGCTTTTAAGTAAAGTTTTAATTGGTATCTATCAATTAGTATCTTATAACCTTGCCCCTTGCATTGCATCCTAGCAAGTAGATAGTTTTCTAATTTCAAAAATTTTATTATTTGCTTGCTTTGGTCGTGTTGTCATCAATCAACAAAAAGGGGGAGATTGTAAGGAAAATGGACCCTAGGCCCATTTACTTTGGATTTTGGTGTTTGATGACCAACACAACCAAATTGGACTAATAAATTTGCAAGTGTTTATCTTGTAGTTCAATAGGGTGCAAGGCGTGACTTGGACGAAGGTGACATGGTGATCCGATGATCAACACCTTAAGAAAAGACCTTAGAAGCACAAGAGAAGACCCAAGATATCAAGCAAAGTCCAAGCATGAAGATAGGAACCAAGCCGTACGCAAGATCGTGAAGAAACGAGCCCACAGAGGTGACCGGACGCTGGACCGGTGGCTCGGTAGACAGGCGACCGGACGCTGGACCGGACGCTGGTGGCAACCGACCGGACGCAGGGCATCAGCGTCCGATCGAGTACAGAGAGGTTCTAGGCATGCGAAACTGCGACCGGACGCTGGCAGCGTCCGATCGGTGGTTCGCGGCTGCAACGGTCGGGAAGACCGGACGTGTCCGGTCAAGACGATTCAGTGTTCGGTCAGTAGCAGAATTGCGGGAGTTCGACCCCAACGGCTACTTTCTCAGTGCGGCTTATAAATACAACCCCCAACCGGCCATTTGAGTAGTGTGGAGCTGAGAGAACATATCAAGGGTGTTGATACACCATTTTAGTGATCTCCACTTGCATAGTGCTTAGTGATTCATTAGGTGATTAGCGTAGGTGCTTTGCGAAGTGCTTAGGTTGATTAGACCACCGCTTATGCACTTGCTCTAGGTTTAGGCCTAGTGTTTAGTGAGGTTTGCATACCTCTTGCTACCCGGTGCTTGTGAGCACCATTGTTGTACATCGGAGGGGCTTGAAGTCTTGCGAGATCACACCAACCGCGTGTGTGGTGTGGCCGCCACCATGTACTGGAGGGAACAAGGCCCATGGTGTTTCGGCCGAAAGCTTGATAGTGAAGACGGCAGGGAGCATCCGGGAGAGGCTTGCTGGAAGGCACGTCGGAGACCCACTTGCGCGTGGGGAAGGCCCGAGGCTATCTACGGAGTTACCCGACCAGGAGCTTGGCCCTTGCGAGGGATTCCTTGCGAGGGGCTCCAACGAGGACTAGGGGGAAGCTTGTGCGCTTCTCAATACCTCGGTAAAAATACCAGAGTCGTCTACAGGAGTTTGCATATCTCTACCTTGCTCTTTAGCTTCCGCATTTACATTGATTACTTTACTACGTTTGCGGTAGAGATAGCAACACACTAGCAAAACCATAATTGCACATCTAGATAGTTTATCTATTGCATAGGTTTTGCTAGGGTTAGAAAAAGAGGCCATAGTTTAGAGTTAGAATTTTAAGTTTCCTAATTCACCCCCCTCTTAGGCGTCACGGTCCCTTCAAGTTATTTATGATGACTTGGTCTGGCTTCCTCTTTCAGGGTCACATAATAGTGAAGCCTAATATTGTGGTCTGGTTTTCTATCAGACCAACCACCCACCATAACCTAACCCGTAGGAGCCATACCCTATGGATGAAATCCCTTCATCCAAACCTTACTTCAGATTAACGTAATAGTGATAACCTAGATAACAACACATCACCTAATACGACCAACCCATCTAGGATAGTTTCGTTCACTTTGATTGCTTATGTTTGTTTTACATGCCTCGCTTGTTATTTTCCATGTTTGTGTTTTCTTACCTATCGACGCTAGACCACGTAGGATAGAAGATGTGGAGAGAACCTGATGAAGTCCAGAAGACAGGAACATGAGAAACATGAATCGAACGAGGATATAATCGTCAGCGAATGGAGGCAAGTCCTAACACCCACCTACCTCATCCCTCCACCTTATTTGCCATCCCTTAGCCACCTCCCTTCCACCACCACTACATTTTGCTAGCCTCCACCATAAACCCTCCACTATCCATCTCCACTAATTAATAAAACCTATATTACTTGAAACCCCTTATGAATTAATGAAACTATAATTATGAGCTTGATTATGATAATATGATTAATGATGATAAGGTAATGGTTACCTTGATATGATATGAGCTTTATGAACCTAAGGATAATAACTATAAAACTTAAACTGATAAAACTGGACTAAACCTTAACAGGGGGCGAGTGAGGGGTAATTTGTGTGGTACAAGTTATCTTGGCAGGTTCACCTAGTGAGGGTTCCTGTAGAGAGATACTCACCTTGGTCACATAAGGACCGGTTCGTAGTCCCTCTCGCCTAGTGCGATATTATGTATAGCCACATGTCTGTATGGATAGACTTGATCTCACACCCCATTAGATAGAAGTATAATTTCTACTAGGGGCCGGTGTTGACGGCGGAATATTAGGAGAAGACATGGATGCGGATCATCTGTGGTCTGGTTGGCGTGGTTGCTATGTGATCCTCCACGTTAAGCCCCTTGATTTTTGGCCGCATTCGAGCCCATGTTATTGTTTTTTCTAGCCACGTTCGAGCCCATATTATTGTTCATTTTGATGATTTGGTATCATTAGCACTATTATGTTGGGATGATGTGGTATCATCCGAGATTATGAGATGGGACGATTTGGTATCCTCCCAAGTTTAGTGTGTTCTCCAACCCCTAAAAAGTCGCAGTAGAGTTATATGGAAATCTAGGGTAGCACCCAAGTGGGTACGGGATCTCATTAGGCCTGTTCCTGCCACCGTGCATGGTTTGGAGCTGTGCCTATCATGTGGGGAATTTGTACACCTCTACAGAGTTTATTGAATCTATTCGAATAGCCACGTCCTTGGAATGGGCAGATGCTGGGATGAGATACTATGATTAGACTTCTACAACTATGGTAATCTGGTAAGACGTATTTTACTAATTTGGTAAACTATAATGAACCCCAGAAACTGGTGAGAATGGTAATACTTTGCCAGGGTCCAATCTATAATTATAATTACTTCACCCTACCACTTTTACCTTAACCCCTTTAACCCCCTCCACATATAGCCTCCCCCTTCCACCTCACCTCCACCTAAAGTTTAGAGCTTGCTGAGTACTTTATGTACTCAACCCCCCACCGTTCTATGTTTTTAGGAGTAAAGCTACCAGAGCACATACCAGGATGGAACTATTGGAGTTACGCGAGGATAGGACAATAGGAGAATGTACGAGTATGGAGCTATCGAGGACTGCACAATGATAGGACACCTAGAGTATACTCGAAGACAGAGTCGTACGACTACACGAAGGAGCTACGCTAGGACTACACCGTTGGGATATAGGAGTACGCTTAAGGAATAAGTCTAGAGTTACGTCCGCACTCCAAGTTGCCTGTAGGAATGGAGCCACGTTGACATAGGACCGCTGTCTTAGAACTCTGATATACTATATAAGGCCAATGGCCCAAGCTATGTAACCCGAACCATGTAATATGTTTTCCCCAATAGCAATAAAAGCATGGTTTTTGATATCAATCTTGTTCGAATTGTGCGTTTTAGCTACTGATCCAGGGATTAATACATGATGCATAGAGGACCCTAAATTAGGGGGCCCGACACTTTAAGACTTTCCACCCGTGCTCAATGGACCTAAGTTTCAAGGACACAAAGCATGGTAGGGGCAACTTTCTTCGCTAACTCACGAAGCTCTTTCACCATCGCAGCGCTGCCCAGTCCGTGATAGTTTCAACTGAGACAACTCATAGCGTCGGGCGGGCTCCCTCCTCGGTGTCTGCCAAAAAAAGAGCTACACAACTGATACCTTGCACTTCCGCCTTTTTCTTCTTATCCTTCAACTTCACGACTGAAACTTCCGCCATCGCCGTCCAAAACAGCTTCCCCAAGTCCAAACCCTTGGTCCTGTCCCACCATGGCTGGACAACTACGCGGCAGTCCTGATCAGCCCAAGCGGGAGAGAGATAGGAAGGGTCGAGTAGGGGGATCCGACGTCACAACCCTCCGCCGCCATAGTTCACCGGTGGAGTCACCGTCCCGCGTCGTGGTCTATCTTCGCATCTTGCTACATGGCACGGAGGTCGGTGAGAGAAAAATCTCTCATCATTGCGGAGCTCGACGCCGGCACGGAGGTCGGCGATGGCGCATGGAGCTCGCCGGTGCGGTAGCGGCGCGGGCAACTCGCTGGCGAGGCGACATCACATGACGCTTCTCCCATTGCCTACTTGCTAGAGCATCTGTCGTGGAGTCTCACCGGTTCGGTGGAGGCGGCTGCGGAAATGAAGAATAGGATCTAGACTACAAGAAATGAAGAATTGGGGCATGGAAGAAGAACACGGCAGAATCCATGGGAGACAGAACGGTAACGGAATTGGGGACGGTTTCAACATTTCAGGTGTGCGTTCGTTGTCAGTTTTCCTAGCACAGGTCCATGGACTGCGGTTGATATATCCACAGCGTCAATCATACAGGCTCCTAGGCCCTCACAACTCTAAGCCTAACTCCTAAATGCCGGTCCAAGGCCTAGCACCTTCGAACGCCACCATCCCTTTACAACGCCTTCGACATTTCCTTTGCTTCATCCTGTTGATATTTTCTTATTTTTGTGAACTGGTTGGGTTCCTCGTGGTGAAACCTACCCACCCAGGTTCAAGTCCTCGACTTGGCACAGGTGCTCGTATTTTTCTAGATTTATTCCAGAATTTAATGGCGCTAATCTTTCAGTGGTAGGCGACGTCCCCGTCGACAGCGAGGCGCCTGTGGTGACTTCGTGAACCTCAAGATCTGCCGGCTCAGTCCTTCAGAGGTGCTCATCGGGGTAGGGTTTACGTACGTGCGTTCATAGGGGTGAGTGTGTGTGCGTATGTGGACGTCTACGTTGTATTGCGTAATTCAAAAAAAAGATATTTTCTTATTTTCGTTTAATTTTTCTTTTTTCTTTTTATTTTATTTATTTTCTTGGTTAAATGGGATATTCTAGGATGTATTATAGATTGTTTTATAGTAATTTTTACATATTTCATATATGCATTCTATCTTGTTTTTTATAGTCTTATATTTACACATGGTGTATTTTGCAATAATGTGTCCGTGAGATCACTATGCCACAACCCAAAATTAATCGTCGGATGAGGGTGGCTAAAAATACCAAAATAATTGAAAGGTCAGACGGTAAAGATTAGTAACAGACAATTGGTTGTTATTTCTCGTTTTCGCAACACACTATCGGTCAATATTTTTATTTTGCTTTACCACTGGACCGTCATTATATCCTCATTTTCACGACCAACGGACTACATATGAATTGGCAAGCGTGCACTCAATTGGCGCTATTCACGTCTAAATTCTACGGGCCCACCAATCAAAGCAAGCCCTAACGCAATTATACCTCAGCACGCCTAATTTTGTCCCCTTATAACGATATATAGGCCCTGTTTGGTTACCCCTCCTAAAAGTTTTAGGAGCTAAAATCTGGATAGAATTTGCCTAAAGAACCAAACACCTCCTCCTAAAACCTCCTAAAACCTTTAGGAGGGGTCAAAAACTTTAGGAGCTCCACCCCCTCCTAAAACCTCCTAAAGTCCATCTGGACCCCCACTACCCCCTCTCTCTCTCTCTCCCACCCTCCCTCCCTCCGCTGCCGCCGCACGGGCCCGCCCCTCGCACCGCCCCCGCTCCCTCCCGCCGCTCCCTCCCTCCTAAAACCACTCGAAACCGCGTTCTGGAGGAGAGCAATGGTTTCCATCGGCACTTGGGATCTCATGCGTGAAGCCGTCTTCTCGCTCGGTGGACATCGCTCGCCGCCGATGGTACCTTGCGCGGCGGATCTTGCTCGCCGCCGGTGTGACCTTGCGCTCCGGGCAGGTCCGAGGCACTGCGTGACCTCGCGTGCCGGGGCAGGCGCGGGCCGCTCCTCCTCCACCGTCGCCGCTTGCGCTGCTGTCCGGGCAGGCGTGGGTCGCTCCTCCTCCGCCGTCGCATCTTGCGCTCTGGAATCACCTCGCGCTCCTGTGTTGGCTTGGTGCTCCGGCGCCAGCGGAGCTCTTTAGCAGCCTCGCAGTGGAGCTAGCGCGCAGGCTCGCCGCCGTGGAGCTCGCGCCCAGGCTCGCCGTGGCGCTCGTGGGCAGCCTCGCCGCGGAGCTCGCGGGAAGGCTCGCCGCCGTTGAGCTCGCGCCCAGCCTCGCCGCGGCGCTCGCGTCCAGGCTCGCCGCGGAGCTCGCGGGCAGGCTGGTGGTGCGACGGGCGGAGGGGCGCGCGCCTACGGTGGAGCCGGCCTCACCGGAGCGGGAGGCGGCGGGTGCAGGGGTAGCAGGGGTAGGAGGAGGAAGGGCAAAAGTGTCTTTGTTCAACAGTACTTATTGCTTTTAGTCACCTTTAGAAGGTGGAACCAAACATATTTTTAGGAGGTTTTAGATGGCTGCTAAAAGCTCCTAAATCTTTTAGCTCCTAAAAAATTTAGGAGGTAGAAACCAAACAGGGCCATAATGAGACACTAAAGATGGACTGTGATATAGTGGACGTTCGCTGGTATATTTTGGTTATTCACTCTCGACCATTTTTACCCCTAGCTCAGTGTGACAGGAGTGGCAATAACCTCTTCACTAACATCCTCCACAGCATCTCCAACTAAGTGATTGAGAGCTTGTAAATTTAACTCATCTTTTGATTCCACTCTATCAAAGTCCAAGTTGCTTGAACGCGCGCGCGAGAGAGAGACGCTGCCCGTTAACTTCTACTCTTTATATGCTTATAACCGATCAACCAATCCTAGTAGTATCTGAAGAACCTAGCTAGGAAGACTCCCACATCCCGCCCTACTAAATGTTCTTGATTACCATCATACCATGTCATCCGAGGAAGACAAAAAAGAGTCAACGTTTTTGTTACCTTTTTCAACTGGGGTTTCCAGGTTCTTTGTTGGCTTTTCACTAGTACCCTCCTACGCATCTCGCGCTCTTTCGGGCTGGCGTGACACTTGCAGGTTCAGATAGCTCGCTGTGACAACCTCGTTGTTATTTATGTTTGCAGATTTTTTTAGCAAAATTTATATTTGCAGCTAGGCTAAGCCCAGTCGGCTTTAAAAGGCCGGACTTGGTCAGCCCATTCCCGTAGTGCTGGCCAAGCACTACCCTTATTGCTCGGTGCCAACGCTCTGCCAGGTTTAAATAGCATGGTTTAGACTTTGTCAAATTTATATTTATTGTAAGTTCCCTTTTTGCACATATAGTTTTTTTTTCTCAAACCAATTAAGTATGAGATGCCCCTGGTGCATCTTTTGTAAAAAAAAGTATTTTTTTTGACAAGAACATCCGTTCAGGAAAGCATTGTCAGCAAAAACCCTCTGTATGTGCCTCAGTGCCTGTATGAATGCTCAACACAGCGTCGTCAGACGGAAGACAGGCAGCATATATACATGTTTTGTGTCATCCATGTGCTCATGTCGTTAGGTGGCCACCCATCGCTATGATCCCTCTCTTAATGTGCGTCCAACGAACGATCAATAAATAAATCAAATAGCCTCCTACTAATGATGAAAAATAATAACCAGTGGCGGAGACAATCTGGCTTGAGATTCACAGGATTCCACTTAGATATAAGCGATGCGCGTAGGGCTCTTAGGTGATCCATCATACGCAGGGCATCTGCCCCTGCAGGGCCTGTCTCCCTACCAAGGTAGCGCGAATATTGGCGACCCTGTCTGCACTGCAGTATACTGCACTGAATTGCATATTGCATTGCATGGGTACGGTCTCTCTGTAAAGTAATCCGCTGCTCTTCACCGTGTGAACATGCGATTGCACTGTAGCCACAGCAGGGACAGGCGTCGAAAGGCTTCCCTGTCGCACTGTAGCCACAACAGAGGCAGGCGTCAAAGTTAGCCCTGCTGTCACATCTAGTCACTATAGCAGCATGGTAGCCTGGTATATCTGTTTACTAGGATTAGATAGGTAGAGTTGTATATATATCTTCCCACTGCAACTCAGTAAATAGAGTGGGTTCAATTTTGCCATTTCCTTTGTAGAGCTCCGGCCAACGCTGGTGCTTGTGCTGTGTGTGCGCGCTCTGTTCTCCCTTCCTTCTTTTACCTCTAGCCATAGTGTGTTGTCGGCAACGCCGATGAACAGTCGGCTCACCCGTGCGGGAGGCAAGGTGATTGTCTCGCGCGACGTCGTATTCGATGAGAAGACGGCCCGGGACTGGGACAGTCCGGGCACGGGGGAAGCTGGCGGCTTCACCAGCACCTTCGTCGTCGAGCACTTAGTCATCCACGGTTGTCGGATACCAAAAGAAGGGGTACCCTAAGCAAAGACCGAAAAAACTGCTTAGACCTTGTAAAAGCCGAAGCCAAGTAACAACCGCAGGCCTCGGCCGAATCTCCGATTCGCTCGAGGCCCACCTCGCCGCAAGGCCTCGGACGAGGACCCAACACCACGCCTCGCCCGAGGCCCCCTCGTCCGAGCCCAAAAACCGCTAGGCCTCGGACGAGTGACTAGTTCTCCGATTCGCCCGAGACCTCGCCCGCAAGGCCTCAGACGAAGCAACGACTCTCCGCCTCGTGCGAGGCCGGCTCGGCAACAGCCTCGTCGCCTCTGTCTCGACCAACATCTCTGACGAAACGTCACGTCTGATTAATGCGACCAACCACTACCACAAATATCAGCCGCACGTCGCCACAGTACCACGGAGTGGCCGACGGGACACGGGACACGACTGAACAGGGCTTACCGGCCACTGTGCTCTGCACTCTGCCCACAACTGACGCCCGTACCACACTGTGCTACCAACTCCTGCTCCGAGAACAACGCGGCGTGGGAAGACAGGTCCAGGTCGCTGTAATCTCGGAATCAGTGTACAGGAGCAACGGCACCCTCCAAGCCTCGGCAATCCGCTTCAGGGTCTCGGTAGCCTCGGGACTCGCGCCCGCCAAAGCCCTCTGTGGGCTCGGCCTCGGCACCAACTGAGTCTCGGCAACCTCGGGATTAGCGTCTGCCGAGCCCTCATGATGGCTCGACCTCGGCGCCAACTAAGCTTCGACCCTTTACATCGTCAATGCACAAGCTGTCTTTAGCAGGGCCATTCGCTGCGTCAAGCTATCACTGGAGCCGCCACACCGCACAGATCGAGCGTGACCTGCACGTCGCTCCAGCACATCAAGGATAGGGCCGCTCCATCGACCATACCACTACAGTAGTAAGCTACAGGGCTCGGACGCGCCATCTTCGCCTACAGGATGCAGCATAGGAAAGACATGTATCACCATGGTCCCCCTTTGACTATAAAAGGGAGTGATCGGGGCCATTTCTAGGGAGGAAGACAGACAAACGAACTCATTCACAGGCTCAAGTAGATTCAGACACACTCCCTCGCTGCCCGAGGGCAACGTCTCAAGCAGCCCACATGGTTCCATGCAGAGACCTAGGACCAGCTCCCTCTCTCGTCCAGCTTGTAAACCCCTATTACGAGCACTTCAGTGCAAGGAATACAAGATCGACCTCCCTGACTGGACGTAGGGCACCCGTTGCTCGAACCAGTATAAACCTTGTGTCTCTTTGCATCACCATCCGGAATTAGGGGCACGTAGCACAAATTCACTCGTTGGTTGAGGACCCCCCGATCCAAAACACCGACAGTTGGCGCGCCAGGTAGGGGCTCTGCATGTCAGCTTCGTCATCCCAACAAGTTCCAGATGGCAGACCCTGTACGACCACTGCGTCTCGGCACGGTGGTCTGGTTTGGGAGCCTAGAGTTCATGTCTCTAGGGCACGAGTACGACATGGTACTCCTCACACCCCGAGCCCCGCCTACCGACGACGACGTCACACACCCACAGCCCAGGCGTAGGCGGCGCCCGGGCGGCCGCTCTCGTCGCGCTCGCCAGGCGTGACGCGAGTGGGGCCACACCGACACCACGCGAACATAGGACGACACGCCGCGCTCCGCCGGTATCCGTGCCCAGCTGTTGGCACAAGGTCCCTGGTTGGGGACCTGTCTGGCCTGAGCCTGGACAAGGGAGAGACGCCGGCGGCGTGCAGCAACGCCCCGTCACCGAGCTCCGCTTCGCCACCTCCTGAGGTGCCGGCTCTGGCAAAGCGGAATCCGGCGACGGCACCATCTCCGCACCCCTTTGGGTTGAGAAATGCCACCGCCTCCTATGCTTATGCCTATGCTTCCATTCACGTGGAGCCCTCAGGACACCACCAACGCTTCACCCTTGACTTCGGTACCGTGACTTCGACTCACTCCCACGCCAACTCCTCGGAGGAGGACGAGGCGTGGGCCGAAGCGGATTTCTCCAGACTTCGTGACCCCGAAGCCATGCGTCGCTTCCTGGCCACGAGTGACTATTGCTTTGGCTACTCCGACTCTGACGATGAAGGTACTTACGATCTCACTCGTGAGTGCTTCCACGTCGGACTCGGGATGCCAAGCACGGGTGATGAGGACGAGGGGGTAGGCGACCATACTTCGCTTCATCAGGGAGCAGGCGATGCCATGCCCTCACGCATTGTCCCACCGGTAGCACGGAACAAGAGCCTTGCCCTTGGACAACTTCGACGCCTGGACCTGGAGCAGCTCCGTGAGCTTCAGGCCAAGGTCGAGCAAGATCGACTCCTTCTGCAACAGCTTCGAAACACTCTCAAGCAGGAGCAGCAGGGCCATGGTGATGGCGGAGGAGCCCGGCGGCGGGCTCGCGACGTGCACCACCGCATCAACGACGATGAAGGGGACGATCGTCCCCCAATCTTCAATCGCGCTAGCCAGAATGTCGCGGTTGTGGCAATGCTAGTGCGCGCGATGCCCGAGCCCTCTACCACGGAAGGGCGACGGGTTCATGGCGAGCTCCAGGATCTCCTCGAAACCGCCATGGTGCAGCAGGCCAAGAGTTCCGCCTCCCGGTGGCGTGGAGCCGCCTCAGACCTCCCCTCGGCGCCGCATCGGTAGGATCGGGAGGCCTCGGTTCATCCCAAGCCCGCTCGGGCACCGACAATCAACAGGGTCCTCCCGGTCCACCACCGCCTCGACAACCGACGCGAGGCATAGGGCGACCATGAGGTGGTCAGCCGACGACGGTGCCACGATAGTGAGGGGCCCGCCCGAGGCTACCATCTGCATCGGGGTGGCCGCTACGACAGTGAGGAGGACCGCAGTCCCTCTCTTGAACCACCTGGCCCCCGAGTCTTTAGTAGGGCCATCCGCAACACTCACTTCCCAGCTCGGTTTCGGCAACCTACCAACCTCATGAAGTACAGCGGCGAGACCAACCCCGAGCTATGGCTGGCCGATTACCGCCTAGCTTGTCAGCTAGGTGGTGCAGACGATGACCTGCTCAACATCCGCAACCTCCCCTTGTTTCTGTCAGACTCAGCATGAGCCTGGCTCGAACACCTCCTTCCCTCCCAGATCCACGACTGGTGCGACTTGGTTAGGGTCTTCGTCGAGAACTTCCAGGGCACATACGTGCGCCCTAGAAACTCCTAGGACCTTAAGAGCTGTCGCCAGAAACCGGACGAGTCTCTCCGAGATTTCATCCGGTGCTTCTCCAAATAGTGCACCGAGTTGCCCAGCGTCGGCGATTCAAAAATCGTCCAGGCCTTCCTCTCTGGCACCACCTGCCGAGACTTGGTTTGAGAGTTAGGCTGGAACATGCTGCGATCAGCTGTCGTGCTCCTCGATGTCGCCACCAACTTCGCCTCGGGCAAAGAGGCTATTGGAGCCATCTTCCCCGACAACGATGTCAAGGGGAAGCGAAGGCACGAGGCCACTGAGGCCTTGGCTACCCGCCTCCCCAGGAAAAAGAAAAAGGGTCGCCAGGGGAAGCAGGAGATGCTCGAGGCTGATCTAGTTGCGGCCGTAGAGCGCAAGAATTCCCGAGGCCCCAGGGGCCCTAGGCTCTTTGACGACATGCTAAAAAAGCCCTGCCCTTATCACCAGGGCCCGGTGAGGCATGCCCTCGAGGATTAAACCATGCTCCAGTGTTATTACGCCAAGCTCGGGCTCCCCGATGATGATACCAAGAAGAAGGGCACCGGCGACCGGGACGACAACAAGGACGAAGGGTTCCCCGAGGTGCACAACGCCTTCATGATCTTTGGCGGACCCTCGGCGTGCCTTACGGTGCGCCAGCGAAAGAGGGAACACCGAGAGGTCTTCTCAGTTAAGGTAGCCACTCCTCGATACCTCGACTGGTCTCAGGAAGCGATCACCTTTGATCGGGATGACCACCCCGACCATGTTCTGAATCCCGGGCAATACGCACTTGTTGTCGACCCGATCATCGGCAACACCCGACTCACCAAGGTGTTGATGGACGGAGGCAGCGGCCTCAACATCCTCTACGCCAACACCATGGAGATCCTGGAGATCGACCGGTCACGGCTCCGAGGTGATGCTGCACCTTTTCACAGCATCGTACCAGGGAAGCGAACACGACCCCTCGGGCGCATCGACCTTCCGGTTTGCTTCGGTACCCCCTCCAACTACCGCAAGGAGGTCCTTACCTTCGAGGTGGTTGGGTTCAAAGGAACCTACCATGCCATCCTGGGACGGCCATGCTACGCCAAGTTCATGGTGGTCCCCAACTACACCTACCTCAAGCTCAAGATGCCGGGTCCCAATGGCATCATCACGGTCGAGTCCATGTACGAGCATGCATACGATTGCAACATCGAGTGCATCGAGTACGCCAAGGCTCTCATGGAAGCCAAGACCCTCATCGCCAGCCTCGACAAGCTCGATAGCGAGGTGCCTGACGCCAAGCGTCGTGCCAGGACTTTCGAACCCGCAGAGACCATCAAGCTCATCCCAATTGACCCCACTTGCCCCAATGGCCGAGCACTGAAGGTCAGCACCACCCTCGATGGCAAATAGGAAGCTGTGCTCGTCGACTTTCTCCATGCAAACGTCGACATGTTTGTGTGGAGTCCCTTGGACATGCCAGGCATACCGAGGGAGGTCGCCGAGCACGCCTTGGACATCTGGGCTGACTCCAGGCCGGTGAAGCAGCGCCTGCGATGATTCGACGAGGAGAAGCGCAGGGCCATCGGTGAGGAAGTGCAGAAGCTCTTGGTGGCCGGATTCATCAAGGAAGTGTTCCATCTAGAGTGGTTGGCTAATCCCATATTAGTTAAGAAGAAAAATGGAAAGTGGATGATGTGTGTGGACTACACTGGTTTGAACAAGGCATGTCCAAAAGTTCCATTCCCACTACCTTGCATCGACCAAATCGTCGACTCCACTGCGAGATGTGAAACCCTTTCCTTCCTTGACGCGTATTCTGGTTACCATCAAATCAAGATGAAAGAGTCCGACCAGCTCATGACTTCTTTCATCACTCCCTTTGGCATGTACTGCTATGTGACCATGCCGTTCGGCCTCAGGAATGCAGGAGCCACATACCAGCGGTGCATGACCTAGGTCTTTGGTGAACACATCGGGCAAACCATCGAGGCCTACGTGGATGACATCGTGGTCAAGTCCAAGAAGGCCAGTAGTCTCGTTGGCAACATGGAAATAGCCTTCACATGCCTCAGGGAGAAGGGCATCAAGCTCAACCCCGAGAAGTGTGTCTTCGAGGTTCCCCGAGGCATGCTCTTGGGATTCATAGTCTCGGAGCATGGCATCAAAGCCAACCTAGAGAAAGTCTCGGCCGTAACCAACATAGGCCCAATCCAAGACCTCAAAGGAGTGCAGAGGGTCATGGGATGCCTTGCGGCCCTGAGTCGCTTCATCTCTCACCTTGGCGAAAAAGGCCTACCTCTATACCGCCTCTTGAGAAAGTCCGAGCGCTTTTCTTGGACCCCCGAGGCCCAGGAAGCCCTCGCCAAGCTCAAAGCGCTACTCACCAATCCCCCTGTCCTGGTTCCGCCCACCGAGGGCGAGGCTCTCTTACTCTACGTCACCGCGACAACCCAAGTGGTCAGCGTGGCCGTAGTAGTCGAGAGGCAGGAGGAGGGGCATGCTCTACCCGTCCAACGACCCGTTTACTTCATCAGCGAAGTGCTCTCCAGGACTAAGACACGCTACCCCCACATCCAGAAGCTGGTCTACGCCATAGTCTTGGCTCGACGCAAGCTACGTCACTACTTCAAATCCCACCCAGTGACCATGGTGTCATCTTTCCCCCTAGGGGAGATAATCCAAAACCGGGAGGCCTCGGGTAGGATAGCCAAGTGGGCTATCGAACTCATGGGGGAAGCCTTGTCTTTTGCTCCCTAGAAAGCAATCAAATCCCAAGTCTTGGTCGACTTTGTGGCTGAATGGACCGATACCCAACTGCCTCTTGCTCAAATTCAGGTGGAATGCTAGACCATGTACTTTGATAGGTCTCTGATGAAGACTAGGGTAGGCACAGGTCTGCTCTTTGTCTCACCCCTCAGAGTGCACATGCGCTACATGATCCGACTTCACTTCGTCGCTTCCAACAACGTGGCCGAGTATGAGGCCCTCGTGAATGGCTTGCAGATCGCCATCGAACTTGGAGTACGGCGTCTCGACGTATGAGGCGATTCGTAGCTCGTCGTCGACCAAGTAATGAAGGAGTCGAACTGCCATGACCCCAAAATGGAGGCATACTGCAAGTTGGTATGTCGCCTAGAAGACAAGTTCGACGGTCTCAAACTCGACCACATTGCACAAAAATTCAATGAGGCCATGGACGAACTGGCAAAGATGGCGTCGGCATGGGCCCCGGTCCCCCCGAACATCTTCACCAGAGACCTCCACAAGCCTTCCATCGACTACACCTCAGCGGTAGAAGAGGGCCCACCGGTCGAGCCCACCGAAGGGTCCAAGGCCCCCTCTGCCGCCGAGACCCCCGTAGCCGAGCTCGAGGTCATGGAAATCAATGCAGAGCCTCCCGAGGCCAACCAGGGTGCGGACTGGCGGGTCTCGTTCCTTGATTGCCTCGTTCGAGGAGAGCTTCCTACAGATAGGACCAAAGCCCGACAGCTTGCACAGCGAGCCAAAACTTACGTCCTAATCAACGGCGAGCTATACAGACGAAGCCCATCGGACATTCTCCAACGGTGCATCACCACCGAGGCAGGTCAAGCCCTACTTTGGGACTTGCACACAGGGGCCCGCGGGCACCATGCAGCGCCTCGGACGCTCATCGGAATCGCCTTCCGCCAAGGGTTCTACTGGCCAATGGTGGTGGCCGACGCCACCAAGCTAGTACGCTCTTGCGAGGGATGCCAGTACTATGCGAGGCAGACGCACCTCCTAGCTCAAGCCCTCTAAACCATCCCCGTTACGTGGCCATTCGCTGTGTGGGGGCTGGACATGGTTGGGCCTCTACAGAAGGCCCCTGGGGGCTATACCCACCTGCTTGTAGCCATCGACAAGTTCTCTAAGTGGATCGAGGCCCATTTGATCGCTCGAATCAAATCTGAGCAAGCGGTGTTGTTCTTCACTGATATCATCCACAGGTTCGGGGTTCCAAACACCATCATCACTGACAATGGGACACAATTCACCGGCCACAAGTTCCTGACGTTCTGTGATGACCACCACATCCGTGTGGCCTGGTCAGCCGTAGGTCACCCTAGGACAAACGACCAAGTAGAGCGTGCCAACGGCATGATCCTATAAGGCCTCAAGCCAAGAATATACAACCGGTTGAAGAAATTTGGCAAGAAATGGCTTGCTGAACTCCCATCAGTCATCTGGAGCCTAAGGAACACTCTGAGCTGAGCCATGGGGTTCACACCATTCTTCCTGGTCTATGGAGCCGAGGCCATCCTCCCCACCGACTTAGAGTACGGTTCCCCGAGGCTACAAGCCTACAATGAGCAAAGCAATCGCACTGCCCATGAGGACGCCCTCGACCAACTGGAAGAAGCCCGAGACGTCGCGTTGCTACATTCGGCGAAGTACCAGCAAGCCCTACAACGCTATCAAGCCCGACACATCCAAAGCCAAGACCTAAAGGTGGGCGACCTAGTGCTGAGGCTAAGGCAGAGCAACAAAGGCCGCCACAAGCTGACCCCACCATGGGAAGGACCGTACATCGTCGCCCAAGTGCTGAAGCCCGGAACCTACAAGCTAGCCAACGAGAAGGGCAAAATCCTCACCAACGCTTGGAACATAGAACAGCTATGTCGTTTCTACCCTTAAATTTCCAAGCATTGTGTACTTTGTTTCTCGAAATACATTAAAGAAGCGCTCTTTAGTTGTTCTAATTTTTCAAGAAACCCCAATCAATGGGACTCTATCGCGTACTACGACAAATCGATTGTAAAAAACCTAAGGACCAAAAGTTCGCCCCGAAGGCAAAAGGCCGGCCGAGCCGCGAGATAAGCCTACGCCTCTGGGCTACGGCAACTCCCTGACCACCTTTTTGCTCGAAGGGCAGCTTAGGCTCCGAGGAAGTTTTTTGCAAAGGACTTGTCTAAATAACGGGACAGAGGGCAAACGCTCTACGATAACACTTCGAGGAAGACTCGGCCCTGCCTCTGTAGAGCCGAGCCTCCCTCGGGGGCTAGAAGGGGGGAACCCCCCCCCCCCCAAGTCCTAGACACCATTTTTAATCGTTTTTCAAATAAATTTCTACGCCAACCTCTCCAGCGTGCGCTGACAAGTCATTACAAAAAAACCTAAGGACTGAAAGTCTGTCTCAGGGCTAAAAGGCTGGCTGAGCCGCGAGACGGCCTATGGCAACTCCCTCACCACCTCTTTCCCAAGGGGCAACCTAGGCTCTGAGGAAGTTTTTTGCAAATGATATAATCAGATATGTGACAGAGGACAGAGGCTCGGAAATACAAAAAATGATTAAAAAGCATATATACGTAAAATAAAGGCCTCAACGGCCACAAACGTCACAGTACAGTAGTAATCCTAATCTATTTACATGGCCCTCTTAGCCCAGGTTAGGGCTCAAGGTCTCCTGCGTCAGCGGAAGACGAGGGAGGGACCACCTCCTCTTCGAATAGCTTTGCCAGCGCTGTGCCGGGGCCCTCAGCCACCTCCTCCAGCCTCATGAGCTACTCCTCAGCCTCGGTGGCATCCTCGGCTAAGATATAGCCATCACTGAAGGCTTCAAGGTCAACACCAGCGTAGTGCGAGGAGATGACGGCTAGGGCACGCTTAACACCTGTGTGTAGTGCCTCCCAGAGTCACTGGTGCGCTTGGCCGATCAACGCAGTCAGGCGGCTCCTAAGGGAGCTACCCGATTCGACCCCCTCCACCTCCAGGGCCTTGCAGATGGTACGGGCAGCGCTCTGCAGTGCGCTATGCTCCTCGATCTCAGCATCGAGCACCACCTGCATCATGATGGAGGCCTCAGTCAACCGGGGACCTCATCCCCCAACCCTGCACCAAAACAAGTAGGATGGGGTTAAGCATCAAAGAAAATAAGCCAAACAGGGGTGCGAGGCCTATGGAACTCACCCTTGGCTTTCTCTTCCCAGCACCGGACCTCAACCCGAGAGGCCTCGGCCTTCTCCTTCCAGCGCTGGACCTTGACCCGAGAGGCCTCAGCTACCCTAGAAGTCTCTTTCTCTAGCTCTACATCATGTCAGGGGGTTAGGGGTCGAACATAAGAAAAACAGATAAGGCCAGGGGCGCGGTTTGATAGGACTTACCCTCCGCCTTTTCCTTCCATTTTAAAGCCTCGACCCGGGAGGCCTCGACCGCCTTGAGGGCCTCTACCAAGGCACCTTTTGTCAGCCCGTGCGCCCCCTGCTCTGCACCCAGCTGCCCAGCAGTGGCAATGGCGGTGGCCCTCGCTTCTTTAGCCTAGGACCTAGAGGTGTCCCGCTCACCGGCCACACGGGTCAGCTCCTCCTCCAACTCTTTGACCCGTGTCGCCAAAGGGGCGGCCTGCTCCCGAGCCATGGCCGCCTCGGCCTCCATATCAGCATAGCGAAGGTAGAGGTCCTCCACCTCTACGCTCCATGCCGATAGAAGCTCGTTGGCATGAGCGAGTAGCTCCCTCTACCGCTAGAGCTGATCCCAGATGCCCCTCTCCTACCGGAGGAACAACGACTTCTCGAGGGACCGAGCCTTGAGCTCCTGGATAAGCAGAATAGGAGTCAAGCACTACGAAAAAACTTGGGAAAAGACAACACCGCACGAGAAAAGAAGGCGCATACCTGGGCGACCCTGGGCAGCTTGTCGGCCACGACGGACAGCGCCGTCCGCAGCGACAGCTCTACCAGACGGTGGTACTGCTCGAAGGTGTCCCAACGATCCCCCTCGGCCATGTCCTCAGGGGCGAACAAGGGCTCCCCCCTCGGGGTTGTGCCGACTCCACCACAAGACGCGCGGGTGATCCCACCCACACGGCTCGGGTCACACTCGCACGAGGGCCGCGCTTCCCTCGCCCGAGGACGGAGCCGGCTGTTCCATGGCACTGGCCGCCCCAGCATCGGCCACCTCCTTCCCCCAGGAAGTATCGCTGGAGGAGATCAGGCGGACCTCCGCCTCCCGGGCGCTCCCCTACGATGGAAGCATGCCTTGGACCGATGATGGTGTTGAGGCTTGCCTCGCCTCCGTCTCCACTTCCTGGGCCACCGTCCTCACCGTGCTCACTCCGGCCCCTACCACTTTGGCCCTGGTGGTCCCGGGCGCCGCGGCCTCCATCACCTCAGCCTCGGAAGTCCGGGGGGCCTCGGCCTCAACCTCGCCCTCAGTGGCCTCGACAACTGAGGGGTCCTCGACCTCGCCCTCAGTGGCCTCGGCGATTGAGGGCACCTTGGCCTCATAGAGCGTAGGCTTTTCCTCCTCCGCTAGCCCCACGCCACCTCGGTAGCCCCTCCCCGGGCGACCAGCTCCTGCGCCTCCACCGCCCCTTGGGCGGTGGAACCGGTGCCCACCTTGAGCGCCTTACGTGGCGCTAGGGCGGGCACTTCCGCCTGACACTTCCGGCTAAGGGCAAAGCACTGTCAGCTTGTGACCAAAGGACAAGCAAGAGATGCTGAAAACTTCACTAACAAAATACTCACCTCGAGCGGATGCTCAACCGCTTCAACACCGCGTCCCTCCTCCACAAAGGTGGCGGTGGCACGGCCCCTGTGTCTGTCAGTGCTAGCCAGCCCTCGTCGGACTCCGGCGCCCCCTCAACCCTTGGTGGAGGCACTTGCGTCGCCCCCGCAGCCGCCTACCCCACCTCTGTCGTCGAGCCTAGCGGGCCGACGACGCGTTTCCCCAACGCCCACGCCTTGGGCGTGTCCGCCTTAGCCTCGGGGCGGGCACTCACCTACCCTAAGGTGCTTCCTCCTCCTCTTCCCAGAGACGCTGGGCTTCCCACCAATGCCCCAGGCGCCATCTCCCCGACATCAGGAAGGTGGTCTAGGGGACCCCGCCCCGCCTTACCGATGTCATCGTCACTCAAACCCTCCACCGACGACGATGACGGAGACACCTCCACCGGGAGACCCTCATGCCTCTGCTTCCGGTGACGTTTTTCCAGCTCATCGCGCTTGAGGTTCTTCCTCTTGCGCTTTGCCCTCTCGGCATCCTTTTCTTCTTCTGCGCCTCAGCGTGCGCCCGGTTCGCCGCCCGCCGCTGTGCATCCTCGGGGATGGGCGGTGGGGAGGCTCGTACGTCCCTCATCCCTTCCAAAAAACAGCGAACACAAATAAGAAAGTAGGCAACGGTGAGGAACAAGGAGGCCTCGGGGGCTGCAGCCGCACGCGACTTACCAGAGAAAGATACCCTGGCGATGGACGCATCAGGAATGGGGATAGGCCACCAATCTTCAGCCGCCGCTCGACCGCCTCTCTCACCCAGCGTAGGACCTCCTCATTAGAGGGGCTGCGGCGGACATCCAAACGCCATTGATCGGCTCGTTCGGCGACATCTCGAATAGACATCGCCGCCGTGCCATCAGCGGCAGCACCCTCCGGTGATGGAAGGCCGCCATCACCATAGCTGCCGTAAGGCAACGGCCGTGCAGCCTCTCCAATGCCTCCAGAAGTGGCTGCAGCCTGGGCTGCTCCTCTCTTAGGACACCATACCGCCACTGCTCTAGTTGGCTCTCCACGACCCTCCTAGTGTAGGGGGGAAGTCCGCCATCATCGTTGCGGAGGTAGAACCAGCTGGAGTACCGGTGGCGATTAGATGACGTGAGTTGGGCTAGGATGTAAAGGTGCAACTGATCTTGATGCACTTGTAAAGTGTAGCCACCGGCCCTCGTCGCCTTCCTCATGCCTGCCATGCCCGTCGACTTGGTAGTGTGCGCCGCCCGAAAGAGGTGAAGCCACAGCTCCCAATGGGGAGCGATTCCTAGGTACCCCTCATAGACGGCGACAAAGATGGCCGCCTGTGCGATGGAGTTAGGGTTGAAGTTGTGAAGCTCCACGCCGTAGTAGTGCGGGAGTGCCCGCATGAACCGGTCCGCCGGCAGGCTGAAACCGCGCTCATGAAAGGACACGAAGCTCACGACATAGCCGTCATGTGGCCTCGGCTCCTGCTTGCCTCCTAGAGCAATCCACTCCGACCTGCTGGGGTCTATAATCGGGCGGAGGAGACCCCTATCGACGAGTGACTACAGCGTCTCCACGGTCACGTCGGACCGATCCCAAGGGTCCACCTTGATGACAATAGTGTCGCCGGCCATGAGTGCGGTGGAGGGTTCGACTATGGTGGTGAGTCTCTCTCTCTCCGCCTCGCCTCTCTCCCTTCTTCCTCCCCGATGCTCTCTGCTCTTAGCAACGGCTCAAAGGTAGCGAACGCGGATGCAAGCAAGGTAAGGGGAAGAGGGGTGAGGCCCGTTACGTATTTATGCAGGGAGGGGAGGAAACGGTGGGCGACGAAATCAGGGAAGTTTCCCTTAAAATCTGATGTGGTTATCCAGATCCGATCTTGCCGCCCACGCGCCCACCTCTTCCTCATTAATCGCGCACACAGTTATGTCCCATCCGCCGACACCATGTCACGTCTGACCACAGCAGCAGTAGGCACCGTTCTGCCTCCCCAAAAAAACCACCTCAAAAGGCACGCCTACCGTTGACAGCCGTCGAAAGGGAAATACCCCCCACCTGATTCCTTTCAGACAAAGGAACTGGGCACCGAGCCCACTACGGTCTAGGGGTTCGGAGGCTGAGCCCCTAAGGGTTTCGACAGCCGCCCTAGGGCAACAGAGTCAAGGACGACCGCGGGTGAGCCCACACAGGGCCGAGGCCCAAGCAAGCGAAATGCTTGGGATGCCCTAAGTTGTGTCCGAGACCGGCAGGGAGGTCTCCAAATGAGATCCCACCGTAGGGAGGCACCGAGCCACTGGGGCCTAGTGAATGGCCTCGGCACCCACTAGAGAAACCCTCTGGTACTCTTGGAGTGCGTCTCTGGACCACTAGCCGACCCCTAGCGAATGGGGCATGGGCCTCCACTCGAACTTACCCGATATCAGCTCACCAGAAGTGTCACCGCTCGCGCCCACTGAGGGTAGCCTGGCATATTCCACCCCTCCTTCTGAGCGAAAAGGAAGCACGAGGGTCGTACAAAAAGCCAGGGGAACCCCTAACAGCCCTCTCGCTCCGTGTAGAGGCTAAGGGGCTCTTCCTGCAACCTTGCTGAGACCTAGCGACCCAGACTCGCACTCGAGGGGGCTCGGCAAAACAAACCCTCCTTCCGAGCGAAAAGGACGCGCGAGGGTCGTACAAAAAGCCAGAGGAACTTCTGATGGCCCTCTCACTCCGTGCAGAGGCTAGGGGGCTCTTCCTGCAGATATGCCGAGACCCCGCGACCTAGGCTCACACCCGAGGGGGGCTCGGCAGATAGACCCTCACACGTGAGGGGTGTACAAAAAGCCAGGGGAACTCCTGATCGCTCTCTCACTCCGTGCAGAGACTCAGGGGCTCTTCCTGCAACTTTGCCGAGACCCAGCAACCCTAGCTCGCACACGAGTGGGCTCAGTAAAAAACCCCTCCATCCAAACAAAAAGGATATGCAAGGGTCAAACAAAAAAGTCAGGGGACCCTTGACCGCCCTCTCACTCCGTGCGAAGGCTCAGGGGCTCCTCCTGCACCCAAGACAGAGACAAGCAACCCAAGCCCGCACTTGAAGACTCGAAAAAACACGATAAAGGGCATCGAGCCCGTTACGGTCCAGGGGTTCGAAGGCTAGGCCCCTAAGGGTTTCGACAGCCGCCCCAGGGCAATAGAGTCAGGGACGACTATGGGTGAGCCCGCGCGGGGCTGAGCCCCAAGCAAGCAAAATGCTTGGGATGCCCTAAAGTCATGTCCGAGACCGGCAGGGAGGTCTCCGAATGGGATCCCATCGTAGGGAGGCACTGAGCCACTGGGACCCAGCGTACGGCCCCGGCACCCACTAGAGAAACCCTCTGGTACTCTTGGAGTGCATCTTTGGACCACTAGCCGACCCCTAGTGAACGGGGAATGGGCCTCCACTTGGACTTACCCGATAACAGCTCACCGGAGACGGCACTACTCGCGCCCACCGAGGGTAGCATGGCTTGCTCCACCCTCCTTCCGAACAAAAAGAATGCGCGAGGGCCGCACAAATAAGCTAGGGGAACTCCTGACCGCCATCTAGCTCCATGCAGAGGCTCAGGGGCTCCTCCTGTAGCCATGCCAAGACCCAGCGATCCGAACTCGCACTCACGGGCTCGGCGAATGCGATAAAACCCCACATGTAAAAAAGGAAAAAAAGCCCCTGAAGGAGTAAAACCACTCCTCCAGGGCCTCGGGGGCTACACCCGACGGGTGTGCTCGCGCGCACCCACCGAAGCCTCGAGTACTAAACACCATCCCGCCAGGAACTGCCGTGAGCCAAGTCCTATCAGAACCTTAGGGGGAGTGCTCGCACTCCCCCCGAGGCTCGGGGGCTACTGTCGGATACCAACAGAAGGGGTACCCTAAGCAAAGACCAAAAAACTGCTTAGACCTTGTAAAAACCAAAGCCACGTAACAACCGCAGGCCTCGACCGAATCTCTAATTCGCTCGAGGCCCACCTCGCCGCAAGGCCTCGAACGAGGACCCAACACCACGCCTCGCCTGAGGCCCCCTCATCTGAGCCCAAAAACCGCTAGGCCTCGGATGAGTGACTAGTTCTCCGATTCGCCTGAGACCCCGTCCGCAAGGCCTCAGACGAAGCAACGACTCTCTGCCTCGTGCGAGGCTAGCTCGGCAGTAGCCTCATCGCCTCCGTCTCGACCAACATCTCTAACGAAATGTCATGTCTGATTAATGCGACCATCCACTACCACAAATATCAGCCGCACATCGCCACAGTACCACGGAGTGGCCGATGGGACACAGGACATGACTGAACAGGGCTTACTAACCACTGTGCTCTACACTCTGCCCACAATTGACGCCCGTACCACACTGTGCTACCAACTCCTGCTCCGAGAACAACATGGCATGGGAAGATAGGTCCGGGTCGCTGTAATATCGAAATCAGTGTATAGGAGCAACGGCACCCTCCAAGCCTCGACAATCCACTTTAGGGTCTCGGTAGCCTTGGGACTCGCGCCCGCCAAAGCCCCCTATGGGCTCGGCCTCGGCACCAACTGAGTCTCGGCAACCTCGGGATTAGCGTCTGCCAAGCCCCCATGATGGCTCGGCCTCGGTGCCAACTAAGCTTCGACCCTTTACATCGTCAATGCACAAGCGACCGACACGTCGCCCACCATTCCCTACGTCAAGCTGTCACTAGAGCTACCACACCGCACAGATCGAGCGTGACCAGCACGTCGCTCCAGCACATCAAGGACAGGGCCGCTCCATTGACCATACCACTATAGTAGTAAGCTACAGGGCTCGGATGCGCCGTCTTCACCTACAGGATGCAGCATAGGAAAGACATGTATCACCATGGTCCCCCTTCGACTATAAAAGGGAGTGACCAGGGCCATTTCTAGGGAGGAAGACAGACAAACGAACTCATTCATAGGCTCAGGTAGATTCAGACACACTCCCTCGCTACCTGAGGGCAATGTCTCAAGCAGCCCACATGGTTCCGTGTAGAGACCTGGGACCAGCTCCCTCTCTCGTCCAGCTTGTAAACCCCTATTACGAGCACTTCGGTGCAAGGAATACAAGATCGACCTCCTTGACTGGACGTAGGGCACCCATTGCCCGAACCAGTATAAACCTTGTGTCTCTTTGCATCACCATCCGGAATTAGGGGCACATAGCACAAATTCACTCATTGGTTGAGGACCCCCCCGGTCCAAAACACCGACAACGGTGATGGAGACACTGGAGAGGAGGTGCTGACCACTCTAGCAACAAAGCCGAGCACTCCTGGGGCGGTGCTGAGCACTCTAGGAGGGGTGCTGAGCACTCCAGGACAGGTGCTAAACACTCCCGTAGCGGAGCTGAGAGGTCTTGTAGTGGTGCCGACCACTCCAAGACTGGTGCCGAGCACTCCGGGAGGGATGCCGACCACTCCAGGAGTGGTGATGAGTGGTCTAGGAGTAGTAACGAGCACTGCAGCCAGGGTGACAAGCACTCTAGGTGTTGTACCGACCACTCCGGCAGAACAGGAGACTCTATCGACACCAATCGAGTTCGCCCCACCTCCAAGCGACATCACTGAGTTCGTGGATGCTTTCCACGACGGTGAGGAGGTGCGGTTCCACAGGCTAGACGACATCGTCGGTGGTACAGGGTCCTCAGGCCTGGCGGGTCGGCTGCTCAATGACCCAGAGCTGCTTATTGTCAGTGTAGAGAAACCACCCACGTTCGCGCTGGCCGAGCGTGATGCAAATTGGCGATGGGTGATGTTAGAGGAGATGAAGGCGATCAAGGAAAACGAGACTTGGGAGCTCATCGATCCACCTCTAGGATGCCGTCCGATTGGCCTGAAGTGGGTGTACAAGGTCAAGCAGGATGAGTGCAGTGCCATTGTCAAGCACAAGGCGTGCCTCATCGCCCGAGGCTTTGTCCAGCGTGAGGGCATTGACTTCGAGGAAGTCTTTATGCCGTTAGCGCATATGGAGTCTATTCGACTACTGCTGGCTTTGGCAGTAACGAAGGACTAGCGCGTCCATCACCTGGACATAAAATCAGCCTTCCTCAATGGTGAGCTAGCGGAGACGGTCTTTGTCAGGCAACCTCTGGGTTTCGCTGTCAAGGGAGCGGAGCACAGGGTGCTCCGACTGCGCAAGGCACTCTACGAGCTACAACAAGCCCCGCGAGCGTGGAACACCAAGCTTGACACCACACTTGGCGAGCTTGAGTTCATGCGGTGCACAACCGAGCACGCGTTCTATGTATGTGGACTCATTGTCGGCGTGTATGTGGATGACTTTATCGTCACCGGTGCACGTGCTCAGGACATCGACAGCACTCTCCTACTACCTCAGCATCGAGGTGAGATAGAGGAAGAAGGCGCTCATGCTCAGTCAGAGCACGTACACCTCAAAGCTATTGGAGCGGAGCGGCATGGCTGAGTGCAAGTCATGCGTGACTCCAATGGAGGAACGGCTAAAGCTGATGAAGGCTAGTACCACGGTGAAGGTAGATGCAACACTCTACCGGAGTATTGTCAGCGGTCTACGCTACCTAGTCCACACAAGGGCGTACATTGCATTCGTCATGGGCTATGTCAGTTGCTTCATGGAGGATCCCTAAGAGGATCACTAGGCCATGGTGAAGCGGCTGCTATGCTACGTCAAGGGGATGGTGTTCAGCGATGCAGACATGGCGAGGGACATCGATGGATGGCAGAGCACCTATGGCGTGCTTGTCTTCCTCGGGTCGGCTCCAATCTCATGGCTGTCGCTAAAACAGAAGGTGGTGGCGCTGTCCATGTGCGAGGCAGAGTACGTGGTGGTGGCCACAGCGGCGTGCCAAGCTGTGTGGCTACGTCGGCTGCTAGGTGAGCTGACCGGTGTGGAAGCTCCCCCACTAGCACTGATGGTGGACAACCAGCCCACCATCGCCCTCACGAAGAATTTGGTTCTCCACGATTGGAGCAAGAACATCAACATTAAGTTCCACTTCCTCAAGAACAGTGTCGATGGAGGGCAGGTCATCATTGAGTTTGTCAAAACTGGTCGACAACTCATGGACATCCTCACCAAGACGCTCGGCCATCTTTGGTTCATGGAGCTAAAGAAGATGATTGTCATGGTGGAGGTTCTAGGGTTAGCAGTAGGATTAGGGGAAGAATTGTAAATTAATCTACTTGTCGGTGTTTTCGGACCACCGATGAGTAAATTTGTATTTGCGCGTCTAGCTCGGATGATGTGCTCAGAGGACACATGGGTTTATACTAGTTCAGGCGTAATGTCCCTACATCCAGTTTGCTGCTGCTCGTGTTACCGGCACTTAGTTTGCAGTAGGGGTTACAAACGGGCGAGAGAGGGAAAGGATCCTAAGTCTCTAGTGGAAGGAGTGAACGGGTGCTGAGAGCTTGATCGCTGCATAGCCGTGTGTTCGTGTTGTGCTCTTGTGTTTTTATCTCATGGTTTGGTCCCATGTGGATCCAGATCCCCCTTCATGGGGTGCCCTGCTTCCCCTTTTATAGGCAAAGGGAAAACACGGGTTACAATGGAGGAAAAGGAGAAGAACGAGAGAGAGAGAGAGAGAGAGAGAGGAAGGCTTCTAGGATCGATGGGTCCTTCTTCTCCTTCATGGGGGTCCCACTGGTCCTATAGATGTCAACAGGGATGGCTCCACATTGCGGCCCTATTCATCACTAGTGCCATGCATAGGCATCATCTGCCGGTCATGGCATTCTATTCCATCCTGGCGGACGTCGTGGTGAGCTAACACGCCTGTCAGCATTCGTATGAGGGTTAGGCAGAATAGCACCAGCACGCCCTATGCTGTTCTTGATGTGAATCCTTAGGTATGGACCATCATGGCCATGGGTTACATCAAGTCATGCCAGTCTCTTCCCTGCCTCCCTGGTGTCAGAGTTTTGACCCAAGCCCATACGCTTGGACCTGGAGTGGTTGGCGGTGGTATGGGTCCCTGTTAGATGAGACAGAGCCCGCACCCAAGGGGTCAGGCAAGACAGAGCCTACGCCCAAGGGGTCAAGCAAGACAGAGCCTGCACCCAAGGGGTCTGGCGAGACGGAGCCCGCACCCAAGGGGTCAGGCGAGACGGAGCCTACGGCCTTGGACGAGACAGAAACCGCATCCTTGGGGTTGGGCGAGACGGAGCCCGTGGCCTTGGGTGAGACAGAAACTGCATCCTTGGGGTCCGACGAGACAAAGCCCGCACCCAAGAGTTGGGTGAGACAGAGCCCGTGGCCTTGGGTGAGACCCCTGTGGCCTTGAGGTTGGGCGAGACAAGGACTGTGTCCTTGGGGTCAGGCGAGACGGAGCCCGCACCCAAGGGGTCGGGCGAGACAGAGCCCCGTGGCTTTAGGTGAGACCCTACGTCCTTAGGGTCAGGCGAGACGAAGCCGCACAGCCTTGGGTGAGACCCCATGGCCTTGGGGTCAGGCGAGGCCTTTTAATATGTCTTGCCCTATCTAGGGAACTCAGTGTGGGCACTAACTTCCTTGCTTTGGGTATCCCTACTATCGATACCCGATAGTAGCCCCCGAGCCCACGGAGGAGTAGAATACTCCTTTGGAGGCTTTTCCAGATGGGAAGACTCTAAGGGCCTTGGCCTTCTTTTTGTAGCCTACGGCATGTCCTAGTAGGATGGTAGCTCCCTTTTGTCATGGTCGGTCTTCTTAGGGGCATGTAACCGTAGTATTCGGGAGGACGGAAAGATTTTTCTTGATTCTGGTCTCCTAGGATCCGATTGGTCCATTGTCGTACTGCGATCACGCGTTCGGTCTCCTTGCGAGTCCAACTTTCCTCGAGCCCCCATGCATAGTAGGGGTCCAGTTGAGGGTTGGCTCATCTTTGCGATTGTCGTCCCTCAAGTGTTTTTTTGATAAAATGGAGGGGTTGAGGCATGCCATGTTTTTCCTCGATGGAAGAAACATGGTGCTCGGTGAGCTGTTAATGGGCTAGTCCGAGTGGGGCCTTGGCTCCTTGTTCGTGAGGGTCTAGCATGGGTCAGCTGGTGACTGACTCTAGATTCTTAGTGGCCAATCCATATAGTTCTCAGGTCCGTTCGACTGGTCCTAAGGGCTCGTTGCCTTTCTTCGAGGAAAGATCGTGGACTGGGAATGAACCAAGACTCGAACATGGGCCGGGATACCCACGGCGCTAGTGTGCCTAGGTACTGGCTACTAGTGGGCCCATCCCTTTCCACTCCTTGCTCTTGGGGTGCCCTGGAGCGGCTGTGAACTCATCGGTGGGCCGGCCTTCGAACTCCTAGGCCTGAATAGGCCATAGGAATATTTTTAGCTCTGTATCCCTCCTTACCTATGATGGTTCTTGGTCCATCGACCGGGCGAACCATCATTCGGCATGTCCTTTGAGGGCACAGACAGAGATTGCGTGCGCACAATCTTCAGAGGGAGATGACATGACATGGCGCAGTGGGCGCATGAATCTAGGTGGACAATTCACCTTCTCGCCCCGCTCCGCCTTATAAATAGCGGCCTCCCCCTTCATGTTTCTGCACACCAAAACAACAGCCTTACCTTCTTTGTTTCTCCGCCATCACCATTTAGATCTACCATGCTTGCTAATCCACCGTCGGAGCCCTAGATCTATAGCCCTTGCTCCTCCGCTGCCGCCTTTGCTTCTTCGTAGCCACCTCCATCCTCCATGGATTCATGGCATCGCTCTGATGTTACCTGTGAGTGCATGGAGGGCCTCATCAAGCGTGGTCTTCTCTGTGGGAGGACCGATGTGGTGGAGTGGCCTAAGCCCAGCCACGAGGAGGCCTCGACATCGCCCGACGACTATGTCATCTCCTTCACGCTCTTCCACGAGCGTGGACTCGTAGTTCCTCCACACCCATTCTTCCAAGGTCTACTGCACCATTATCAAATCAAGCTATAGCACTTGAACCCTAATGGGATCCAACACATCGTGGCCTTCATCGCGATGTGTGAGGGGTACCTGGGGATCGAACCCCACTTCAAGCTCTAGAGATACTTCTTCTACATTTCCTTGATGAAGAAGAAGGAGACAGGCCAGGAGACCCTGGTGCCGATGGGATGCGTGGACATCCACCTCCAGGGGTAGCGGGTGACCAAGTACATGCCCTAATAGCTCTCTAGATCCAACATGGGGTGGCACTCGCATTGGTTCTACCTAAAGGATGACCCTACCGCACCCTTGCCTATCTTCTCCGGGCATTTGATCGAAGAGGTTCGACCATCATGCCTGTGGGGGCCACCCATCAAGGAGAAGAAGAGGATGCGCAACCTTCTTGAGGCCATCGCATTCCTAAAGACCCAGGGCCTCCACGAGGCTGGCGTCATCAGGGGGTATCACGTGAGGAGGGTGTTGCCCCTGATGGAGCACGTCATCCCTTTGTACATGACAGTGAGGTCATGCAACGCATCAAGGAGGCCACGAGGGAGGCCGATGCCATGTTCCCGATCTTGAGACATCCCGTGATGTGGCCAGACATGGGCTTCATCGAGCTGCCAGCGGGGTTAGTCTTCTAGGACTCCGTCGCACCGCTGCTAGAGCACGTGACTATGAGGGCGGCAAATCGTGCCACAGATGAACAACGTAAGAAGAAGAAGAATGACGAGGAGAAGAAATGATAGTTGAAGCAGCGAGCGAAGCTGCAGCAAGGGAAGCAGCAACAAGGCTCGTTGGAAGAAGAGGAGGAAGAAGAGGAGGAGGAGGAGGATGGCTCCATGTCACCCATCCTGTGGGATGATCTGGCTGCCAGGGACAAGGACCTGCCTTCGCCATAGGCGGAGCCCTTCCTATGGCATGTCACGAGGTAGGAGGGGGAGGACACGCCCCTAGAACCGATAGAAATGAATCACCCCGCCGTGTCCAGACCTTCGACGGTAGCCCCGGAGCTAGTAGAAATAGGTCACCCTGCTCTGTCCGAGCCCTCGATGGCGCCTCCGGAGTCGGTGTGAGGCAACCATTTTGATTTGTCCGAGCCCTCCGAGATGAGGGAGGGCTCGAAGTGGCAATGTGCCATCGAGGAGCAGCTAGGGTCGAGCAAGCCAGCCCCACAACATCCTCGTATGATGGCATCAAGGTCAGTCAAGAGTTTTTGTCATCCTTTTGTTCTAGCGAATTTTTACTGTGAACTAACCGCCATGTCCCTTGCAGCATCGAAGGATGTGGGACTCTCCTGCGGCTCGCTCTAAAAAAATCCTCCTCCAGCAAATGATCCAGGAGCCAGCGGGTGCCACGCCGGTGGTGAGCACGAGTGCTATTGGGGCGGCCACGACGTCGACCGTGTAGGCGCAGCTAATGGCTGCATCAGGGAAGTGCGCATCTAGGGTGCCCATGGCAGGTGTGGCATGGCCAGTCGTGTCCTCGACGTCGCAGGTGGAGGCAGCACGGCTAGAGCCATTGTCCGTGCTGGTGGCCGTGTCCATAGTGGGGCAGACGGAAGGGGGCTCACCTGAGTCATCCTTCGTGGATGTGGCGATAGGGCAGGCATCCATGTCTATGTCACCTGCCCCCTCCATCTCTAGAGGAGCCACTCTAGAGGAGCTGCCACCGCCAGAGAGGTCGACGCGGAGACGTCCTGATCTCTGGTCTAGGTGGCTGCCCTTAATGAAGCGATAGAGGAGAGGGAATGTGTGAGCATCCACACAAAGGTTGGGGACGCGGTTCGCTCCCCGACAACCATGCTGAGCTCAATGTGTGACATTGTTGCCCCGGTTGGCTAGGTATGATATGACTGTGCTTCCGACCCTTATGTTCTCCTTTCGCACCTCTAAGTCTTGTCTTCTTTGTAGATCCTTATGGCCCGTAGCCAGGAGAAGTCCTAGTTCCTTGTTGAGGAGACGCGGTGGAGTGAGGGGCTAGCCGCACAGCTCGTAGATGCCTATCAGGAGGTGGCCGACCTTTGAGTCAGGGAGAAGGATGCTCGCAAGGCCAAGGAGAAGCTTGCGGCTCTGATTGAGAGGGCACACACGGACACCGTGGAGGCCGAATGGCTACGGAAGGAGCGAGATGATTTGCTTCGGGCCATGGAGGAGCTCCGCATGGGGACTAAGCTGGCTCGCTAGGAGTGCACCGTCGCTCAGCAGTGGGTCGGCCACCTCAAGAATGAGCTTCGGAGGGAGAGGAACATGAAGGTTGTAGCCAAGGGCGTGTCCACTAGGCTCACCATGGAGGTTGGGCAGCACAAAGAAGAGGTTTGGTGCCTGGAGGCTGAGGTGAACCAGCAGCACGATGAGGTGTGCAAGCTTCTAGCGGATGTGGATGGTAAGTCCCTAGTTTCCCTTGCTGTGTTTATCCTTGGAATCCATGGTAATCCTTTTGACACAGTCGGTACGTGACTTGGGTAGGTCTCGATGATAAGCTTGGGGCTGAGGTGGTGAAGAGCCATGGCCTGGAGAAGGAACTCAGTGAGGTGAAGGACACCCTCTAGAAGGAGAGCAACAAGCATGACAACCTGCGCGTTGCAGTTTAGCTGGTCTACGATGCGCTCGAGCTAGCCCTAGAGCAGGAGACAATCTTGCTCACAGTTCATGCTACCCGGATCATGGACCCAACACGTGATATGGCAAGGAGCATGCTTTGCTTTGGCATTCATTGATCGTTCACAATCGCTCATTCTCATTACGAGAACATCGATCTAGTGACAATGAGCCAAGGCTTCGCGCCCATCTATACCGACGCCAAGCTAGACGACATCGAGAAGGAGGTGGCCCCCTGGCGTATGACCTTTCCGCCAAGATAGAGGATGAGATCATCCCCCAAGGGGCTAGTTTAGTAAGATAGGTCAGGTGGTACACTTGTAATAAGCGGACAACTTCCAACCCTTCTATTTCGTCTAAACAAGCTTGTTTTTTTGTTTGAACAAATTTGTTCTTTCTCCCTTTTTATGTGTAAAAAGGGCTTAATGCATTCTAACCCTTCCTATTATTAAGACCGTTGAGCTCGAGGTGTGGGCAGGAAACTCTGGTCACACTGGTAAGCAAGAGTGCCATAGCCACTGGGGCGTATGTTTCTTGCAGTCTGACCTATTTTTCTCGGTGTTCGTTTCCATAAAACCTTGCCTCTAGTTCTTTAACGTGAGAAAGGGTTGGGCACGATGATTGTTTTAGAAAGGGTATATGTATACCCTTATCAGACCCCAAGTGAGACCTGATCCCTTGCCGTTGCCTGGGTTGGGTTTCACTAAAGATCGAGGAGATGATAGCAAAACTGGTAGGGGAAAGCATTTTTTGTTTTAGAAATATTATTCTTAGTTTTTGTACATACCCCCTCCCTAGGATCCAAGCCATCATTCTACGACCGCGCATTCGATCTCCTTGTGAGTCCAACTTCCCTTGAGCCCCCACGCGTTGCAATGGTCTGATCGAGGGGTCAACTCATCTTTGTGATCGTCATCCTATCAGCGGTTTCTGCAACTGGAGGGGTTGAGCTAACGTCACTTGCCTCGATGGCTCAAGTGTCACACTCGGTGAGCTCACTAATGGGCATGTCCGAGTGAAATCTGGGTCCATCATTCATAATGGGGTTGGCATAGCCCTCATGTGGCATTCCACTGCTCCTTAACCCACCTCTCGGCAGATGCCTAAGTCATTCCAGAGACTGACTCAGGTGGCCCGTTGGCCTCCCCTCGATGGAGATTCTATGGGCATGGCTCAAGGTTAGGATCAAATGAAAAGGTCAAGATGACCCTATCTGCTTCTGAGCGGGTTGAGCAAAGGCCGCTAGGGCTCATCTGCGTTTTCTTCCCTAGCTTTGTTTGACGCGAGGCGGCCTCGAGCCCTTCACGGGATGACCTTCGAACAATGGTCGGTTGTCACTCATGTGGAATGAGATGACTGTCGCTTCGTGTTGCGACATGAAGCATTGTGATGCAATAATTGCATATGCGATGCTTGGATGTATGAGAATGGATGAATGAATGCTCATGCACTAGAAAAGTAAAGTGGGGGTTGGTAAAGTTACATCGATGGCTCGAGTAATGGGTTCGGGGAGCTCTTACCAGATATGTTTGAGTAGAATCCGGGTCCATCATTCATGATGGAGTTAGCATAACCCGCATGGGGCATCCTACTGCTCCTTACCCGTCTCTCGACAATGGCCCAAGCCGTCCGATTGACTTGGGTGACCCGCTGGCACAGGACTTACCTTGATGGCTTGAGTGATGGGTTTGGGGAGCTCTTACCGGATATGTCCTAGTGGAATCTAGGTCCGTTGTTCATGACAGAGTTGGCATAACACGTATAGGGCATTCTACTGCTCCTTACTCGTCTCTCGACAGCGACCCGAGCCGTCCGATCGACTTGGGTGACCCGCTGGCACGGGACTTACCTACGGAGATAAAGGATGAGATCACCCCCCATGAAATTAGTTAGGCAGATAAGCTAGGCAGCGAACTCATAATAAGTGGATAAGCTATTAAATTTTGTTATGGCCAAACAGTTTTTAGCCCTTCTCCCCTTTTTGTATAAAAAGGTTAATGCGTTCTGACCCTATCCATCACTAAGGCTATAAAGCGTAGGGTGTGGGTGAACAAACTCTTATCATGCTGGTTTGCAAAAACGCCATAGCCGCTGGGGCGTAAGTTTCTCGCAGTCTGACCAGTTTTACTCAGGGTCCATTTCTGCAACCTTTGCTTCTAGATCTTAACATGAGAGAGGGTCGAGCACAGAGAATGTTCGCCAGGTGGATATACTCTTAAATGTGTTCTGACTCTTTCCGTAGTTAAGACTAAAAAGCTCAGGGTGTGGGAAAAAACTCTAATCACGCTGGTGAGCAAAATCATCGTAGCCACTGGGGCATAGGTTTCTTGCGGTCCGACCAGTTTTACTCAGCGTTTGTTTCGCAACCCTCGCTTCTAGGTCTTAATGTGAGAAAAGGTCGGGCATAGAGAATGTCAACCGGATAGATATGCTCTCATCAGCCCCTGAGTGGGGCCCGACCACTTGCCGTTGCTGGGGTCGGGTGTCACTAAAGATCGAGGAGTTGATAGTGAAACTGATAAGAGAAAGCGTGCGTAAATTTAAGGGTAAAAGCAACGTAGCTATTCGATGTTTCAGGCATTGATGAAGACTTCCCCGTCGATGGTCCTGAGCTTGTAGGTGCCTAGTTGGAGCACCTCCACAACGACGTATGGTCCCTCCCACATGGAGAGAGCTTGTGGCAATTCTTGTTGATTTGGACGAGGTGGAGCACCAGGTCCTCGACATTGAAGGCCTGACACCACACTCGACGACTGTGGTATCGGCGCAACGCTTGCTGGTACTTGGCCGAGCAAAGAAGGGCAACATCACATGCTTCATCTAGCTATTCCATGGCATCCTCGAGGGATGCCTCAGGTCCCTGTTCGTCGTACGCCCTGACCCTCGGTGCTCCATAGTCGAGGCCAGTTAGGAGGATAGCCTCGGAACCATAGACCATGAAGAATGGCATGTAGCGAGTGGCCTGGCTGGGGGTCATCCTTAGGCCCTAGAGCACCGTGGGAAGCTCCATGACCCATCATCTGCCAAACTTGTTAAACCAGTTGAAGATCCAAGGCTTGAGGCCTTGTAGAACCATGCCATAAGCGCTCTCGACCTGCTCATTCATGTGGGGGTGTGCCACGGCGGCCCAATCGATGTAGATGTGATATTCATCGTAGAATCAGAGGAAGTTCTTTCTAGTGAACCGTGTGTCGTTGTCCATGCTAATGGAGTTGGGGACGCCAAAGTGATGGACGATGTCAAGGAAGAACAACATGGCTTGCTCAGACTTGATCATGGAGATCGATCGTGCCTCTATCCACTTTGTAAACTTGTCTACGGCGACAAGCAAGTGCGTATAGCCCCTAGGCACCCCCCTAAGAGGTTCGACTAGATCAAGCCCCTAGACCGCGAATGGCCATGTGATGGGGATCATTTGGAGTGCTTAGGCCGGTAGGTGGGTCTGTCGAGCGTAGTATTAACACCCTTCACAGGTGCACACAATTTGTTCAGCATCGGCTACTGCGGTCGGCCAGTAGAAGCCTTGTCGGAACACATTTCCAACTAGGGTCCTAGCTACGGCATGGTGCCCGTAGACCCCACCATGGATATCACTTAGCAATCGCTTCCCTTGTTCGACGGGGATGCAGCGCTGTAGGATCCTGGTGTGGCTTCACCTGTAGAGCTTGCCTTCAATAAGGACAAAGGACTTGGCGTGATGCACGAGCCACCGAGCCTCCATTTTGTTCGTCGACAGCGCCTCATGAAGGAGGTAGTCGTGGTAAGGCGTCCTCCAATCTACCAGAGGGTCGGGCTCTATCGTTGGATCCACATCAAGCTCCACGACTTCAGGGTCAGATGGAGCTGCCGACTGGTTAGCCCCCGAGCCTAGGGCAGGTGGCCCATCACCGGTCTATTCCAGCTCCTCATAGTGGACCGAGGGCTTGTACTAATCACTGGCGAAGACACCCGTCGGCACCGGCTCTCAGCCAGACGCCATTTTTGCCAGCGTGTCAGCCGCCTTGTTGAGATGCCTCGAGATGTGATTGAGCTTGAGACCATCGAACTTGTCTTCTAGCTAGCGGACTTCTCGTCAATATGTAGCCATCTTGGCATTGTGGCAACTTGATTCCTTCATGACTTGGTCGATGATCAGCTGTTAGTCACCCCGGACATCAAGCCATTGGATTCCAAACTCGATGGTGATGCGTAGGCCATTGATGAGTGCCTCGTAGTTGGCCACATTGTTGGAGGAGGGGAAGTGGATGCGAACCATGTACCTCATGTGTACCCCGAGGGGCGAAACAAAGACCAGTCCTGTGCCGGCACCTTTCTTCATCAACGATCCATTGAAGTACATCATCTAGTACTCTTGGTCAATGACTGCCGGCGGCATTTGGACCTCAGTCCACTCTGTAATGAAATCAGCCAGCACTTGGGACTTGATGGCTGTCCAAGGGGCATATGAAATGCCTTGACCCATCAGCTCGAGTGCCCACTTCACAATTCTTCCAATGGCATCCTAGTTTTGGATGACTTCATTGAGAGGGAAGGACGTCACAACCATCACTGGATGCGACTCGAAGTAGTGACACAACTTCCTCTTGGTGATAAGGACAGCGTACAAGAGTTTCTAGATTTGGGGGTAGAGAGTCTTAGAATTGGACAAGACCTCGCTAATGAAGTACATGGGATGCTGTACTTTGAGGGCATGTCCCTCTTCTTCTCGCTCTACCACCAGGGTGGCGCTGACCACTTGCATGGTGGCCACAATATAGAGCAGAAGCGGTTCCCCATCAGTTGGTGGGATGAGGATTGGAGCCTTCATTAGGAGCTGCTTGACCTTGTCAAGTTCCTCCTGGGCCTTGGGCGTCCATTCGAAATGGTCGACCTTCTTTAGAAGTCGATAGAGGGGGAGACCTCATTCACCGAGGTGCGAGATAAAATGGCTGAGTGCGATGAGGCACCCTGTAACTCGCTGTATCCCCTTTATATTCTAAATCAGGCCCATCCTTGTGATGGCCGAGATCTTCTCTAGGTTGGCTTCGATGCCACGCTCAGAGATGATAAAACCCAGCAGCATACCCCTTGGGACCCCAAAAACGCACTTCTTGGGGTTGAGCTTAATGCCATTTGCTCAAAGTTTCATGAAGGTCTACTCTAGGTCAACCATGACCTGGTTAGCCCATTTGGACTTGACCATGATGTCATCTATGTAGGCCTCAATGGTCCGCCCGATGAGATTCCTAAAACACTTGAGCATGCAGCGTTGGTACATAGCCCTCATGTTCTTCAGACCAAACGGCATTGTGATGTAGCAAAATGATCCGAATGGGGTGGTGAAAGATGTCATGAGCTGGTCGGACTCTTTCATCGTGATTTGATGGTACCCAAAGTACGCATTAAGGAAGCAAAGGGCTTTGCATCCTGAGGTCAAGTTGACTACTTGGTCTATGCGTGGCAAAGGAAACGGATTCTTTGGGCACACTTTGTTGAGACCCATATAGTCAACACACATTCTCCATTTCCCACTCTTTTTTCATACAAGAATGGGATTGGCTAACCACTTGGGGTGGTATACTTCCTTGATGAACCCGACCACCAAAAGCTTTGCAATCTCTTCGTCGATCGCCCTACGTTTCTCCTCATCGAAGCGACACAGGCGCTACTTCATTGACTTGGAGCCAGGCCTAATCTTCAAGGCGTGTTCGGTGACTTCTCTCAAAATGTCTGGCATGTCCGAGGGTCTCCATGCAAAGATGTCTCTATTGGTGCAGAGGAAGTCGACGAATGCGCTTTCCTATTCAGAGGAAAGCGTGGTGCCAATGCGCACCACTTTGCCCTCAGAGCCGCTAGGGTCTATGAGGACCTCTTTGGCGCCTTCTATAGGCTCAAAAGACCTGGCTGACCACTTAGGGTCAGGTGCTTCTTCGACGCCCTCTTCCCTAGTGGCTGCAAGCTCCTTGGATGAGATAATTGCCACGGCGTGTTCGTAGTACTCGACCTTGCACTCGTAGGCATGTTGGAAGGAGGTGCCAATGGTGATGACCCCGCATGGACCCGGCATCTTTTACTTTAGATAGGTGTAGTTGGGAACGACCATGAATTTCATGTAGCATGGACATCCTAGGATGGTGTGGTAGGTTCTATGGAACCCAACCACCTCGAAGGTAAGGGTCTCCGTCCTACAATTGGTCGGATCCCTGAAGGTGATGGGTAGATCGATTTGCCCAAGTGGCATGCCCTGCTTTCCTAGCATGATGTCGTGGAAAGGCACCCCGGTTGGCTGGATGCACGCTCGGTCGATGCCCATGGCGTCGAGCATTTCAGCGTACATGATGTTGAGGCCGCTGCCTCTATCTATCAGCACCTTGATGAGCCACTTTGTGCCAATCATTGGGTTGAACACGAGCGGATATCTTCCTGGCTGTGGGATGCATTCTAGGAGGTCAGTCCGATCAAAGGTTATGGTGGACTCCAACCATCGAAGGAAGGAAGACACGGCCAGCTCAGCCGTATAGACCTTGTGGCATGCAAGCTTCTGGTGGCACCTAGAGTCATAAGCCATCAATCCTCTGAAGATCATGAGGCAGCCATCCAGTGCTAGAAATCCACCATCCTTCCCCTCGTCGTCGTCTACGGCCGGCTTGGGATCCTTCCTATGCTCCCCCTTGTTCAACAAGAACTGCTTCATGAGGATGCAGTCCCTATATAGGTGCTTGATGGGGAAAGCATGGTTCGGGTATGGCCCTTTGAGTAGCTTCAAGAAGTGGTCTGGGGTACCCTCGGTGGGACAGAATCCCTTGTGGTCGGTGGTGTCCATGAGTGAGCCCTCATGCCGCTACTTGTTCTTCTTTTTGTTGGGATAGTTGGAAGCGCCTTCGTCGGCATCCTCGTCCCGCTTTGCCTTGCCTTTGAGGCGGTCGAAAATTGCCCTGACCGCCTCCTTGCCTAAGGCATGGCTAGTGGTGATGTCGAGGTGCTCCTTGGTGGTTCGCGTGCCCTTACATCCCAACTTGTGAACCAAGGACTCACAGGCGGTCCTAGACACGAAAGCTCCTATGACGTCAGCGTCGGTGACGGTGGGTAGCTCGTTGCACTGCCGGGAGAAGCGCCGCATGCACCCATGAAGAGTTTCCCTAGACTTCTATCGGTAGTTTTTGAGATCCCATGGGTTTCCACAATGCATGTATGTGCCCTGGAAGTTTCCCACAAAGATCTCTTTTAGGTCCGCCCAACTTTGGATTTGGTTGGGTGAAAGGTGTTCCAACCACGTTCGCGCCGAATTGGCAAGGAACAATGGAAGGTTGTGGATAATGAAATTATCATTATCCACTCCACTAGCTTGGCAAGCAAGTCGATAATCCTTGAGCCATAATCCGAGGCTCATTTCCCCAGAGTATTTTAGGATGTTGGTCGGCAGTCGATACCACGGTGGGAAGATGGCGTTGAGGATGTGTTGGCCAAAGGCCTAAGGTCTCGGCAATTTAGGGCTTATGCTTCAGTCCTTGTCACTGTCGTAGCATCTGCCATGATGAGGGTGGTAGTCGTAGCTAGCTTCCTCCCTCGCATTGCTATGGGTACGCCTGTGGACATCGAGGGTGTCACGTGCGTCACGGTGGAGGCCGATATGCTCATGCATCGGGACCACGATGCGTGGCTTGCCACCTTGCTATGCCTGGTGGACTGACATGTCCTTGTTGGGTTGCTTTGAGGGTGCGCGCTAGTTGGCGTTGAGCTCGCATCATGGGACAGCGAGCTCTTGGCCTGTTTTGCCACCACACGCTTGAGTAGTGTGTGAATCTCACGATGGGCCCAACGATCCTTGGTTGTCGTGGGCCCTAGAAGCCCTTGGAGCAAGGCCACCACAGCAGCGATGTTCTGGCTTGCCCAGGTGAAGTGCGGGTGGGCTTCGTCGTCCTCGATGATCCTTTGGTTCACATCATGGGCCATGATGCGCATACGCCCACCGTCTCTGTGGCGCTCGATCTCTCGCTCGAGCTCCTCGCATTCCTGCTCGAGCATGAGTCATGCTTCCTCGAGCTCTTGGTGTCAGGCCTTTAGCTGCTCTACCCACAGTCAAGGTGGGGCCCCTACATCCCCCTCGACCTCATCGTCGAAGCCATTTGTTGGGGTAGCCTCTCCCTTGTGGATGCTTTCGACGTATCCCTCGAGGGTACTTGCCATGAAACATTCATGAGAGGGGTGATGGCTCCCCTTGCTAGAGTCAGAGTTGGAGGGTGACTCCAATTCTCCTGTGAGAAGGTCGTGGAAAGATTCCATGACATATTCAGTCATCCCCATGAACTCATCGTTCATGGGGGATGGGGGCATGCGTTGCATAGGCCGAACAGAAGCGCTGCCAGGGCGCTCCAGATGAGGTATTCTGGGGAGAGCGGCTCTCCTCTGGCAAGCTGTATCATGATGTTGGTGAACGAGAAGGTGAGGTGGCCTAGGTCCTCCCGAGATGGTTGGGGTCCTAGGAAGGCGTCGAGCTGGTGCTCTAGCCTCCCATAATCGTCTAATCGAAGTTGTGGAGCTGGTCACCTCTGGGGGCGTGGGCCTTTGGAGCAAATGGCTGCAGCTCCTCGAGCACCTCAGTGATCGCATCGAGGCTAACAGAGTGGAGAGGTTGGACAATGGTGGGGACTCATGCCAACTCTCCCTCCATCGAAATGATGAAATCTAGGTATTTTTACCAAGGTATCGAGAAGTGTGCAAGCTTCCCCCTAGTCCTCGTTGGAGCCCCTCGCCAGGGCCAAGCTCCTAGTTGGGTAACTCCGTGGATAGCCCCGGGCCTTCCCCACATGCAAGTGGGTCTCTGGTGTGCCTTCCAGCAAGCCTCTCCCGGACCGTTCTCTGCCGTCTTCACTATCAAGCTTCCAGCCGAACCGCCATGGGCCTTGTTCCCTTTGGTACACGGTGGCGGCCACACCACAAACGCGGTTGGTGTGATCTCACAAGACTATAAGCCCCTCTGATATACAACAATGGTGCATGCAAGCACTGAGTGGTAGGAGGTATGCAAACCTCACTAAACACTAGGCCTAAATCTTGAGCAAGCGCATAAGCGGTGGTCTAATCAACCTAAACACTTCGCAAAGCACCTACGCTAATCACCTAATGAGTCACTAAGCACTATGCAAGTGGAGATCACTAAAATGGTGTATCAACACCCTTTGTATGTTTCCTCAGCTTCACTCTACTCAAATGGCTAGTTGGGGGGGTCTATTTATAAGCCCCGCCGAGAAAGTAGCCGTTGGGGGCGAAACCCAACTTTCTGCTACTGTATGGAAGCGTCCGGTCATCCCAACCGTTAGAGCGCGCGCGTTGATTGGATGCACTGCCGAGTTTGGTCACTGTTGATCAAACACGTCCGGTCATGCTGTCGCCGCTCTAGAACCTCTCTAGACTCGATCGGACACTGCAATTCCTACGTCTGGTCGATCACCCTCCAGCGTTCGGTCAGTGCTGAATGTGTTGCCGAGATAACGAACAATGTCATCATTGCGTCCGATCACTTTTAGTCCTCAGCGTCCGATCACATGCTGACGCTTGCCGTAGTCTCGGACTACTGATCGGACGCGTCCGGTCACTTATGCTCTGTGTCCGGTCACTGCTGTGAAGCTTGTTTCTTTGCGATCTTTCATCCGGCTAGGTTCCTATCTTCGTGCTTGGACCTTGCTTGATATCTTAGGTCTTCTCTTATGCTTTTAGGGTCTTGCTTATGGTGTGATCATGGAATCATCATGTCGCCTTCGTCCAAGTCACGTCTTGCACCCTATTGAACTACAAAACTATTACTTGCAAATTCATTAGTCCAATTTGGTTGTGTTGGTCATCAAACACCAAAATCCAAAGTAAATGGGCCTAGGGTCCATTTTCCTTACAATCTCCCCCTTTTTGGTGTTTGATGACAACACAACCAAAATAAGCAAATAATAAAAATTTTGGAATTTAAAAAACTATTTACTTGCTAGGATGCAATGCAAAGGGTAAGGTTATATGATGCTAAAAGATACCACATGTAAACATCTTTGGAAACTTATCTTGCCTTTGCAAATGTCCCCATGTGGCATTATGGATTTAAGCCTCCCCCTAACTCCATAATCCACTATCCTCCCTTTCTCGGACCATTACCACTTCTAAATCATTATGATCGGGCTTGCTTTTGGTCCTACTAATTCTCCCCCTTTGGAATCAAAGACCGAAAAGGAAGACATTAGTAGCACAAGGGAGGGTCAAACTTTGTGATCCTTTGTATGTGGAGTGGAATAGGTCACAAAATTTGACTCACATTACATAGACTAAGCTCCCCCTAAATATATGCATACATATGATGGAGAATGTAGTTTATGCATAATTGGCAAATTAAAGCTCAAGGGAGTTTAATCTATATAATGCATGGACAAAGCATATAAATACCAAAGTGAAATCAACATGATGATATCGGTTTAGAAATACCACATGTGGAAACCAATTTGATTTATACCACTTGCAATAGGTGGTGGATATTTGAAGTATGATGCTTAACTCCGGGGACTCCATTTTCCTTGCAATGAGACTACTACACACATGATAAGCTTAAAAAAGGTGTTAGTCTCAAAGCATCCAACTTGTAGATTAACCTCTCCCTAAATTTGTGCACACAAGTATGGAATACTTGTAGGAGACATGCACATTGATTTTAGAATCAAACATACCACTTGAAAGATAACATCACATGAATGTGAAAATCATTTTCGAAAGTAATATTCGGGAGAAATTATCTACAATTTGGACTTTGGCACATATTAGATGAACAATTGTAAAACAAGCTATGTGCCGTGCTCCTAAATAATTTAAACCATGTAGGTTTGCTCCAAGGGTTAAGAGTGAGACTAAATAAGCCTACCATAAGATATACCTAGTGCATGCAAGACAAAAGATTAAACATGCAAATGCAAACCTAGGCATGAAAAGGAACTAGATGCTCATTGAAATTATAAGAAATTAAATCTAGTTAGCTAACATGGGGAGGGGAATTTGGGTCCATAGTATTCACTAACCCACTTGGCAATTACCTTATCCATAATGATGCACCCCATGAAATATACCCATACTTTGTCAAGTCTCCAAATTCCCCGAAGTCCAAACAGACTCCTCACTTCCCTTTCGGGATCAAAACCTTCTTGGTGCTCTTCATATTTGAAATGATTTCCTTTGGCACCCAAAAGCATTTGACCCCATTGTTGACTTGCTTGTTCACCTTGATGGCCACCACCTTGTCATTTTTCTTCTTCTTTAACAAGTATGGTGTGGAGGCCTTCTTGTCCACCTTGTTGGTGTAGGTGTTAGAGAGCTTGCTTGTTTGCTTTTTCTCTTTCTTCTTTGCTCCTCCCCCATTCTTCACCTTGCACTCATAGGACTTATGGCCTTCCTTATGCCATACATAACAAACCATGATTTGTCCTTCATCAAGCTTCTTCACTCCCTTGATGGTGTTATCTTGATGAAGTTAGACTTGCTCTGTTTTGCCTTTTACTTGAGTCAAGTCCTTGGTAAGGCGAACCACTTCTTGCTTGAGTTGCTCATTCTCCATTGCGACCTCTTGTGTGTATATATCTACAACAACTTTCTCAACACAAACTTAGTTGCACAAGGATGAGTTTAAACATAAATCATTGCAAGAAGTAGAGGCATCCTTTTTAGGTATGTCAAGGATAGAACTTTTCTTTTTTGGTGCCTCCATGGGGGTAGAACCAATGGCTTCAAGATTAGCAACTGTATTAGTTAGCTCATCATAATGTTTGCACATAGTTTCCATTTTAGCAAGCAAACTTTTATAAGCATCTTGTGAGTTAGCTCACTTTTTCTTTAATTTTTCATTTTTCTTTACAAGTTGCTCATTATTGATTGTGTAATTATTTGTGTTTGCACTATTCTCAAGTTGCTCAATTTTAGTAGATAGCTCCATATTAAGATTGGCAAAAGTTTCATATTGTTCAAGCAAAGTAGCATAAGCTTGTTGAGAGCTATCTAGTTTTTCTTTTAATTTTTCAAGCTTCTTTTGTTGACTAGTGCAAACTTTAGCAAAGTTAAGATTTTCTTGCACAATTTCATTATAAGAAGGTAGCTCATCATCACTATCACTATTATTGTCACTATCACTAGGGATAGGCTTTTTGTTACCTCGTGCCATAAGGCACACACATGAGGTGCTTGATGATGAGTGCTTGTGCCCTCGCCTCTTGTGATGGTCTTCTTCTTCACTTGAAGAATCATCCCATGACCTTATTGATGTGAGGGCTTTGTCCTTGCACGCCTTCTTCTTTGTCTTGGGTGTGGGCCTATTTGGACAAATTTCCACAAAGTGCCCCAACTCGCCGCATCCATAGCATCCTTTCTTTCTTTGCTTATTTCTTTGATTGATGAAGATGAGATCTTGAATTTGGATGGGCACACCATTGACATTGAGCCTTTGGATCATCTTCTCCACCTTGTTGATAAGTTTGATTGATTTTTCATCAAGGTCAGAGGTGAAGGAGGAAGATTGATCATCATCACTTGAATCTTCATCATCATCATCATCCTCATCTTCTTCTTCATCTTCACTTGAGGAGCTTGAGCTTGAGCTTGAGCTTGTCTCAACTTGCTTGACCTTCATCTTCTTTTTATTACTACATGCGAGAGATTTTCCTTTGCTTGATGATGAGGCTTCTTCTTGACCCATCTTTTGTGACATTTCAAATGCCACTATCTTGCTAATGACTATGGCCGGGGTCATGGTGCTCAAGTTATCCATGTTGTGAAGGATGGTGATGATGCTTGCATATTTCTTTCATGGTAGCACGGAGATGATCTTCCTCATGATGTCCACATCATCTAGCTTGGTTAATCCTATTGAATGGAGCTCATTGATAATTAGATTCAAACGAGAATACATATCACGAACAAGCTCATCATCATTCATTTCAAAGGAATCGTAATTTTGTTTAGCTAGATAATGTTTTTACTTACAGACATTAGTCGTGCCGTCATGGAGCTCTTGGAGTTTTAATCAAATTTCATGTGCTGTATTTAAAGTGAACACTTGGTTAAACACATCCATGCTAAAAGATTCAAACAAGAAATTCTTAGCTCTAGCATTGAAATGAATTTATTTTTCTTCACTCTTTGTGGGTTTATCGAGATTCTTAATGGGTTTCATCCCATCACGAGTGACTCTCCAAACACCTAAATCTACCGCCTCAAGATGACAAGCTATTCTAGCTTTATAGTAGGGGAAGTTAGTGCCATCAAAGTGCGGAGGCCTAGAGGTATCCATCCTAACCACTCTAAATAGTGTTGGCTCAACGACGGTGAAGCCAAAGGTCCAAATTGAGCCAACCGTCTCTGATACCAATTGAAAGGGACCGTGACGCCTAAGAGGGGGGTGAATTAGGCAACTTAAAACTCTAACTCTAACGGCCTTTTTTCTATTCTTAGCAAAACCTATGCAAAAGATAAACTATCTAAATGTGCAACTACGATTTTACTAGTGTGTTGCTATCTCTACCGCAAAAGGAGTTATGCAAACAATGTAAATGCGGAAGCTAAAGAGTAAGGTAGAGATATGCAAACTCCCATCAACGACTCTGGTATTTTTATCGAGGTATCGAAAAGCGCACAAGCTTCCTCCTAGTCCTCATTGGAGCCCCTCGCAAGGAATCCCTCGCAAGGGCCAAGCTCCCGGTCAGGTAACTCCGTGGATAGCCTCGGGCCTTCCCACATGCAACTGGGTCTCCGGTGTGCCTTCCGGCAAGCCTCTCCCGGACTGCTCCCCGCCGTCTTCACTATCAAGCTTCTGGCCGAACCGCCGCGGGCCTTATTCTCTTCGGTACACGGTGGTGGTCACACCACAAACACGGTTGGTGTGACCTCACAAGACTACAAGCCCCTCCAATGTACAACAATGGTGTGCGCAAGCATCGAGTGGTAAGAGGTATGCAAACCTCACTAAACACTAGGCCTAAACCTAGAGCAAGCGCATAAGCGGTGGTCTAATCAACCTAAACACTTCGCAAAGCACCTACGCTAATCACCTAATGAATCACTAAGCACTATGCAAATGGAGATCACTAAAATGATGTATCAACACCCTTGGTATGTTTTCTCAGCTCCACTCTACTCAAATGGCCGGTTGGGGGGTCTATTTATAAGTCCCACCGAGATGCTGCTGTCGTCCTAACCGGACACGTCCGGTCATTCCGACCATTAGAGCGCGCACGTTGATTGGACACACTGTCGAGTCAGGTCACTGTTGATTGGACATGTCCGGTCACGCTGTCGCTGCTCTAGAACATCTCTGGACTCGATCGGACGCTGTAGTTCCTACGTCCGGTCGATCATGCTCCAACGTCCGGTCAGTGCCATCATCGCGTTCGGTCACTTCTGCTCAGCGTCCGGTCACTTCTGTGAAGCTTGTTTCTTCGCGATCTTGCGTCCGGCTAGGTTCCTATCTTTGTGCTTGGACTTTGCTTGATATCTTAGGTCTTCTCTTGTGCTTCTAGGGTCTTGCTTATAGTGTTGATCATGGGATCATTATGTCGCCTTCGTACAAGTCACGTCTTGCACCCTATTGAACTACAACATAATTACTTGCAAATTTATTAGTCCAATTTGGTTGTGTTGGTCATCAAACACCAAAATCCAAAGTAAATGGGCCTAGGGTCCATTTTCCTTATAGTGGTGAACTGACGCGCCTGTTCTTGATGTGAATCCTCAGGTATGGCCCGTCATGGCCATGGGTTACATCGAGTCATGCCAGTCTCTTCTTTGGTGTCAGAGTTTTGACCTAGGCCCATATGCTTGGACCTAGATGGTTGGTGGCGGTATGGGTCCCCGTCAGACGAGACGAAGCCCGCGCCCAAATGGTCGGGTGAGACAGAGCCCACACCCAAGGGGTCAGGCGAGACGGAGCCCGCGGCCTTAGGGTCGGGCGAGACGGAGCCCACACCCAAAGGTTCAGGCGAGATGGAGCCTGCGGCCTTGGGCGAGACGGAAACCGCGTCCTTGGGGTCGGGCGAGACGGAGCCCCACGGCCTTAGGTGAGACCCCGTGGCTTTGGGGTTGGGCAAGACTGAAACCGTGTCCTTGGGGTCAGGCGAGATGGAGACCGCACCCAAGGGGTCGGGCGAGACAGAGCCCCGCGGCCTTGGGCGAGACCCCGTGGCCTTGGGGTCGGGCGAGGCCTTTTAATACGTCTTCCTCCAACCGGGGAAATCAACGTGAGCGCTAACTTCCTTGCTTTGGGTATCCCTACTATCGATACCCGACACTGCTGCTGTCCACCGTGTGAACACGCGGCAGGGGCAGGCGTCGAAAGGGCTCCCTGCTGCTGCACTGTAGCCATGACAGGGGCAGGCGCCGAAAGGCTCCTCGGCCGCACTGTAGCCACAGCAGGGGCTGGCAACAAAGTCAGCCTTGCTGTCACATCTAGTCACTGTAGTAGCCTGGCATGTCTGTGTACTAGGATTATATGGGTAGAGTTATATATATATATATCTTTCCACTGCAACTCAGTAAAGGGAGCGGGTTCAGTTTTGCCATCTTCTCTGTAGAGCTCCGGCTAACGCTGGTGCTTGTGTTGTGTGTATGCACGCTCTGTTCTCCCTCCCTTCTTATACCTCTAGCCATAGTTTGTGGTCGATAATACCGTTGAGCGGTCGGCTCACCCGTGCGGGAGACCCCGGGGCCAACACTCCCTCCCTCTCCCTCTCTAACTTTACTTATCTTTGGAGAGAAACCAAAAGTTCCATTCCATATGCATCGATCATGGATTAGTTTAGATAATACATGGTTCAACACTTGATTAATTTAACACTGGTATGAGTCATCCTGCCTATCTAGCTAGGAATTAAGATGGTGCCTATAGATCGATCATGACAAATGTGCATGGAGCATTAAATGTAGACGAAAAAAACTAATTGCACAGTTTGGTTGGAAATCGCGAGACGAACGTTTTGAGCCTAATTAGTCCATAATTGAACACTAATTGCCAAATAAAAACGAAAGTGCTACAGTAGCCAAATTCCTAAAATTCACCCAACTAAACAAGGCCAAAGCAAGATCGCATGTGATCCAACTGTAGCTGCTACGACTCTGTTAGCCACCTGCACTTTATCAGGTACTATGGCCCCGTTCGCTGGTCTGAAACTTGGCTGAAACTGGCTGGAAAACACTGTTCTGGCTGAATTGTTGTGAGAGAAAAACACTGATTCGGCTGAAAAAATAAGCCGAATAAGTCGAATATGGGGTAAGCCGAACATGGCATGTATATCTATTTTAGCATTTCGAAGTTACTGCGTGATGCGTGCTTGATCAGTTAGTTACTACTAATTTATGAGTTGTGTCAGTGAAGCTTGTCGGAATCTTTTCTTCCCCAAGAGAGAGAGAGACTCGGAGAGGCTTTGTCAGAGAGGGCTAGCCAGGCAATTTGGCCATGTAGATGTGGAGCTAGAGGCAGACAGGATCAAAGGATCACAGGCAGACAGTGATGCATGCAGCTCCAGGCATCAGGTGCAGGTCTGCAGTATGGACTTTTGCTCAGAAATCAAGGGCATCTCTTCTCATTCTGGAGTTTATAAACCCAGGGTCCCTCGTGAATCGGCTTCCTAGCAAAGGCTCGGCCCAGCAGACGACGTTACGAACGACGCGTAACTCCTGGGCCGGCCCAAATACCTAAACGACAGGCCAGAAGGGCGATCCAATCTCCGACCGGAAGACCTCGCTAAAGAGGAACAACGCTCGCTTCCGACTCCGACCCGCCTCTCCGACCGGAAGGCCTGGCCAAACACCGCTTCCGACTCCGACCCGCATCTTCGACCGAGGATGCACCGAACCCCTACTTACAGCTCTTCTCCAACTGGCGCAGTCGGAGTCGACTGGGACCAACCGACCGGGGACGCCCTTTCGGTGAGGACCAGAAAACGGACGGAGTAAGTAAGGCAGGGCACTCAAGTCGACCGCAATACCGAGAACCGTACCCTGCACACCTGCAGGACAATAACCGACATGACATGTCAAAAGGGTGCCCTGCAACCTTCCAGGCATGCCAGAATCCAAGCAGTGTTGTGGACGCCGACATTTGCCCTATAGTGTTGTGGGCGTCATCAACTCCCATACCAGACAAACGCGGTAAGGCTCCACCCACATGCCTCTGGGCATCAACAGTGTTGTGGGCGCCGTCATTTACCATACATGGAGAATACGGTAAAACCTCCCACATGCGTCTGACAACAATAGTGTTATGGGCGCCTACCATCATCTTGTGCCTGATGGCGTGAGCAACAAGACTTAGTAGCATACGTACTCTCTCTCTCGTTTGTAAGGCCGTCCCCTTCATCTATAAAAGGGGATGCGCTCTCTCCCAACAGGGAGATCGATCAGTCCACAACAACTCGAACAACACACAAGATCCGAACGACCAAGGATCCCAACGAACAACAAACGTTCGAACACTTAGCACATAGCGGAGCTCCCGTTACTCTCGGCCATTCAGACCAGAGTCTGACCGGACCTCTTGCACCCCCCATCTTACTCCCTCTCGTTTGTAACCCCACAGCAAACTTCTAGCACCTGGGCTCAGGAATAAAGTCACCGACCGACTCAAACTGGACATAAGGTACGTTGCCTGAACCAGTATAAACCTTATGCCATATCCGATCACAATGTACGACAAAACTACAAAATTTATGTGTCGGTCACTTTCTGCACCAACATTTACAGTGCGTTCAGATTAAATCCTTGACTTGGTTCAGTAAATGATAAGCTCATGATTGTCTTCATATGCCAGCCCTTTTTTTCTTTGCGGAATTTCAGATGCAGGCTTTGGGTCTGCAGTCTTGTTATTACTACTAGTTGTTAGGCCGCTTCTAAGGATCAGTTTTATGTTCTTTTCACACACTCATTTTTATGCATACTCTCCTAAAGAAAATTTGACGCATGGGGAGAGATTGCACAGTTGAGGTTGAGAAGACACCGAAGCCCGGCTGCTCAACACACGATTGTAATATACTCTCGTCTCGTTACCTTTGAAAGAAAGAAAACTGGGGAATATATAACACGAACAACAGTTGTCCTGTTTCAGTGTCAAACATAATATATATATCAGGGCCAGGCCAGGGGACAGACAGTGGTCCATTAGGCAGAAGCAAATGTGCATAATTCCCTGCCCCTCAAACCACTGAACCGTGGGCCCTGGCTGCCCACAAATAATTGGAACAGAACATTTAGTTATAGATGTTCTCTGATTCCTCTGCCGAGTGATCGACTCATGTGTGCTTGCTTTTGAGTGTGGATCATGTGGACATTTTCCTTTTCTGCCCCCACACTCACATAAGAAAAACCATTCCAAGTTTATTTCCTTTTCCATGAAAGCAGTCAAAAAAGAGGGTGAGATGGACCCAAAGTTTGATATGCACACCACAATTTGATTGATTGACAAGTAGAACTGAAAACTTTATCAATCAAATTAAAGGACGACAACAAAAGAAAGGAGAAAGCGAGAAAGATCGATATACATGCAACCTTGTTACTCATCGATCAAGGCCATGGCCACGCGTGTCACACTATAGCTAGATGGGTAGATCATATCTTTGGCACGAAGCAAACTTTGGAGATCATCTGAAGTAGTTGCCAACTCGCCATTACTTTGGTGTACTTTTGGTTGGCATTCAGCCAGACAATTTGGAGCCGAGGGTGTACTGATGCTGTTAACATAATGCACCCTCTATTGGTGTAGTAGGGCTGCAGCTGCAAGTGTTGTTTAATTGGGAGCCCTATCTATATGTAACATGTGGGCTAGCTATAGGTAGCTGCCCTTCAAAGATAGATTATTGGTGAAGTGAACAATGCAAGCAAGTGAATCCCTCTCGATCTCTCTTGGCATATAGAAAAATGATCCCCCTGGACATAGGGAGTTAGGGGCTAATAATCTGAGCTCTTGTCACCTCACCTCACCATCCTCCTGTTGATTTCTGCTAGTGGAGAAGATACAAAAAAGCGGATCACTTTGCCTTCAACGCACTTTATATTAATTTCTCTTTTCTCGTGTTCCCAAGAATGCTACGTGGATATCATAGTCCCAACGACCAAGAGATCTCAACGAACAACAAACGTGTGAACACTTAGTACATAACGGAGCTTTCGTCATTCTTGGCCCTTCAGACTATTGTTCGACCGGATCTCTTGCACCTCCCATCTTACTCCCTCTCGTTTGTAACCCCACAACAATCTTCGTGCACATGGGCTCAGAAATAAAGTCACCGACCGACTCAAACTGGACGTAGGGCATGTTGCCTGAACCAGTATAAACCCTGTGTCATTGAGTGCTAGGCCACATTCGATCACAACGTACGCCAAAACTATAAATATTTACGTGTTGGTCACTTTCTGCGCCGACAGTTGTTGCCATCCGTGGGGAAGACGCTGTACGTTCACACTTTTGGTCATCGGATGGCCCACCTTTCTGCCACCTTCGCCATGGCGGGCTCAAGCAATACGACTCGCTTCGGCTCACTAGAGTTCCCCGCACTCCCACCTGTTGGGATGTGGGGGCCTCCCGTCTTCGAGCCATCCCAGGCCTTCCTCTTCGGAAGCCTGGACTTCGTCGTCGACCGGCTCGGCGTACTACACCACCACGAGGAGCCACCCATCCCGGCGCCCGTCGGAGGGGCACCCTCCGTCGGCTCCGGGACTCCCGACGACTTCAACGACGAGGCGCCTGCGCTTCATTCCGAGCAAACGCTCTGCTCAAACCCCGCTGTGAGTAATGTACATGCTGTTATTTACTCGCTATTTACTATCTTCCACCGATTATCCGGAGGGACCACGTTGTCCGCACCGCAACCACCGTATGACCGGTTCCCCTATGGCCTCGCGTCCCCCGCGGACAAGGACGCTCGGGGGCTCTGAAGGACGCTGGCACCGCCCCCTCTCACATCCAAATTCGTGGGAATGGCGAGCTATGCTCCCACCACTTTCCACGAACTCCTGGATGACGAGGTTGAGAGCGACGGCTCCAGCATCAGCGATGTGGCACCTAGCCACCGTCCGTCCCGGGAGTGCACTATGGCGAACGCTACGGGACAGCCACCGGTGGTAGCAGAGTCCTTGCAGACTCACACCCATCCGGACCCTCGTGTGGGGGCCCTCGCGCTCGAACAAGAGCATGGCAAGGAGCTATGACAACGACGGCAGAACTAGCCACCACCTGCGCCGGCGCGCTCGGCGCACCACGCTGCGCCTCATGCGCGTAACCCGGTAAGCGGCGCCCGGGGTCGCGCTCGCCAGGTCCAGCGCGACATCATGGACGAGGGGAACGATCCCCCACAGTTCACTCGGGCTAGCCAGAACATCACCGATGATGCGGCAATGCTTCTGCGTGGCGTTCTCGAGCCCGTCGACCCCTAGGAGCGGGCGGTCCACCGAAACCTCCAGGCGCTGGTGGAAGCCGCTGTCGTTCAATAGACAGAGAGCTCCACATCGCGACTCCGACTCGCGGCCTCTCTCCCCACCAAGGGATTGGGGACGCACTAGATGGATCACTCCATCCGCTCACCACTACAGCCGCCAAGCGCGGCAAAGGAGACCACAGTTGCGCCATGGTCTGACCCAACGTCTGCTCCACATTGACCGCCGGTACGCGAATGGCTCGGCCCGAACCAAGACGCTCGTAGCGTCACCAGCAATCGGCATCAGGCCCGGCATGATGATGACGTCTATCGGGCGGCGGTGAGGGCAGGCGACACGGGCCCCAGCCGGACCATCGAGGGGAGTGGTGAAACGTGCCCCAGGCATGGTCGTCGACAAGACGACTGGAGTCCCAGCCCAGATGGCCTGGGACCACGGGCCTTTGGCCGACGCATCCAGAGAGCGCCGTTCCCACAGCGCTTCTGACCGCCCACCAACATCGCCAAGTACACCAGGGAGACGAACCCCGGTATATGGCTCAAAGATTTCTGGCTTGCCTGCCAAGCTGGAGGGGTGGATGATGACTATTTTATCATTCAATATCTCCCCATTTGCATGGCAGAACATGTTCGAGCATGGCTTGAATTCCTCCCTCATGACAGCATCTATAACTGGGCGGACCTCAAGAGGATCTTTGTCAGAAATTTCCATGGGACGTATGTCTGCCCTGGTAACTCCTAGGACCTCAAGAGCTGCTAGCAGGAGCCCAGCGAGTCCCTGCAGGATTACATCCACAGGTTCTCCCAACAATGCAACTCCCTCCCTGATGTCGTCGACACGGACGTCATCAGCGTATTCCTCTCCGGGACAACCTACGAGTCCCTAATCCACAAGCTTGGCTGCCTGAAGCCTCGTACCACCCGTGACCTGCTCAACGTCGCCATGAACCACGCCTCCGGCGAGGAGACAGTTGGAGCGGTCTTCAACAGAGGTCAGGACAAAGGCAAGGCCAAGCACGAGGACAAAGACGAGGGCCCCTCCACATAGAGGGGCAAGAAGAACAAAAAGGATCAGCGCCGACTGGCTAACACCACGTTGGTCACCGCAACTGATCGCGCGGGCAAGTAGTCCCAGCAGGGCCTGCCTGACCACTTCAACAAGCTCATGGATAGCCCATGCATGAACCATACCTACCCCGTCAAACACCTCTACAAGGAATGCGAGCTCCTCAAATATTTCCTGCACAGGCCAGTGGGCCGAAAGAAGGAAACGGCAAAGAGGCGGCAGCCAAGAAAGGAGGCGTGGCGGACAAGGATGGGGACAACTTCCCCGACCCCGAGGAATGCATCATGATCTTCGGGGGATACGACGCCATCTACTCCAAGCGCCAGTATAAGGTACGCTACAGAGAGGCATGCGCCACCGAGACGGCCATCCCCTCCTTCCTTAGCTGGTCAAAATCTCCAGTCACCTTCGATCAGAGGGACCATTCCTCCCACATCATGAGACTAGGACGCTACCCGCTCATCATCGACCCATCGTCCGCAAGAAGCGCCTCACCAAGGTGCTGATGGACGGAGGCAGCGGCCTCAACATCGTCTATGTCGACACCCACGATGCCATACGCATCCCTCGGTCGGAACTCTACCCAGTGGGCTCTCCCTTCCACGGCGTGATCCTAGGAGCGCAGGCGTACCCGCTCGGGCAGATCGACCTGCCCGTCTCATTTGGCAACCGAGCCAACTTCCGCTCGGAGGTCCTCACCTTCGAAGTGGTGGACTTCCTAGGGACCTACCATGCCATCTTGGGGCAGCCATGCTATGCCAAATTCATGGCGATCCCCAACTACACCTACCTCAAGTTGAAGATGTCGGGACCGAACGGCGTCATCACTGTGGGTAGCGCCTTCTTGCATGCCTTCACGGGCGACTGCGAGCATTTTGAGCTCGCCACGGCCGTCATCAAGTCGTCCGAGCTCCCACGGTTCGGGGAGTCATCGACCCCAGCAGTCCTGGACTGCAACAAACCAACTTCCTCGATGGCCTTCCGCCCACTCGAGGAAACCAAGGTGGTGGGGATCGACCCCACTGACCCAACCAAGATGGTGCGGATTGGGACGCAGCTCCTGGCCAAATAGGAATGCGAGCTCGTCAACTTCCTGCGCACCAATCGCGATGTCTTCGCATGGAAGCCATCTGACATGCCGGGCATACCGTGGGACATCGCCGAGCATGCACTGTGCCTCATCCTAGGCTCGAAGCCCACCAAGCAATGCCTGCATCGCTTCAACGATGAGAGGCGTAGGGCCATAGGCGAAGAGATCGCCAAACTCCTGGCAGCCGGATTCATTAGAGAGGTATACCACTCCGACTGGCTTGCCAATCCTATTCTTGTTAAAAACAAGACTAGGAAATGGAGAATGTGTGTTGATTATACTGGCCTCAACAAAGCATGTCCGAAGGATCACTTTCCTTTGCCATACATAGACCAGATAATCGACTCCACCTCGGGATGCGAGATTCTCTCCTTTCTGGATGCTTACTCAGGCTATCACCAGATCGCGATGAAAGAGTCCGATCAGCACGCAACCTCGTTCATCACCCCATATGGTTCATACTGCTACATAACCATGCCTTTTGGCCTAAAGAACATTGGTGCCACTTATCAGCGGTGCATGCAGCAATGCTTTGCCAATCAGATTGACCTCCTCGACCAACCTGATCAAGTCGACCGATCAAAACCAACCATCGCCGTCTATGTTGATGACATAGTGGTCAAAACGGCTCAAGCTTGCAACCTGATCACAAACTTGGCCGCAACGTTCGTGAACCTCCGAAGGTTCAACATCAAACTGAATCCTGAAAAATGTATTTTCGGGGTTTCGAAGGGGAAGCTGCTTGGATACATCATGTTCGAACATGGCATCGAGGCCAACCCCAAAAAAATCATGGCCATCTCCAACATGGGCCCTATACGCAACATCAAGGGCATACAAAGGCTCATCGGCTGTCTGGCTGCCCTGAGCCGATTCATCTCCTAGCTCGGTGAACGGGGGATGCCACTCTACAAGCTCCTAAAAAAGACGGACGCCTTCGTCTGGACTGAAGAAGCTTAGTAGGCTCCGGAGAGCCTCAAAGCGTCACTAACATCGGCCCCAATCCTTGTCGCTCCCAAACGAGGAGAACCCCTCCTCCTCTACATCGCAGCAAGCAATCATGTGGTGAGCGCCGCCCTAGTCATTGAAAGGGAGGAGCCAGGACACCACCTTAAGGTCCAGTGACCCATATACTTCATCAGGGAAGTACTCACCGACCCCAAGGTCTGATACCCCTAGGTGCATAAACTCCTATACGCCATGCTGATGGTGACCCAGAAGCTCCTACACTACTTCACTAACCACGAAGTCACGGTCGTCACTTCATACCCGCTCGGAGACATCGTTTGCAATCACGACACCGTGGGATGGATCTCCAAGTGGGCACTTGAACTCATGGGCCACGACATCAGGTATATCCCCCATACTGCTATTAAATCTCAGGCTCTCATGGATTTTGTTGCCAAATGGATGCAGGTCTAGCTACCGACTCCGAACGTCACCCATGAGTACTGGACAATGTACTTCGATGGGTTTATAATGGCGCCTAGCTTGGGGGTTGGAGTGGTTCTGATCTCCCCGGATGGGAGTAGGCTCCACTACGCCATCCACCTCCATTTCTCAGCCTCAAACAACACCGCAGAATACGAGGCCCTCATCAACGGGCTGCGTATCGCCATCGTTCTCGGCGCTACGCAACTCTACATCCATGGCGACTCAGAGTTGGCCGTTGACCAAGTCATGAAGGAGTCCTCCTACAAAACCCCCCTCATGGCAGCATACTGCTAGGAGGTGCGCAAGCTCGAGGACAAATTCTAGGGGATCGAGCTGCATCACGTCCCCCAAAAGGACCACGATGCCACAAATTTTCTCGCAAAATTGGCCGCCAGGCGGGATCCGTCTCCGAGCGGGATCTTCATCAACGATCTCCACGAGCCATCCGCCTGTGTCCCAGAAGGTCCGATCCAGACACACCCCGATGCCATGCCAGTGCCCGAGGGCTTTGACCCCGACGCCAAGCCAGCGCTTAGGGGCTCCGACCCCAGTGCCTCCATGATGACATCGCCCGCCGACGTCGCTGTGTTGGCACTCGATCAAACTGACTGGCCAGCGCCACTACTCGCCTACCTCCTCGAGGAGGTTCTCCCACCCAAAAGGACTAAAGCTCTATGGATTGCTAGATGCGCCAAGACCTTCGTCGCGCTCGGTGACAAACTCTACAAACAAAGTCCATCGGGGGTGCTCATGAAGTGCATCCCTACCAAGTACCAACCAGGGGAAATAGCTCCTCCTTGAGGTCTATGGTGGGATCTATGGACATCACGTGGCCTTGAGGTCGCTGGTTAGAAAAGCCTTTCGCTAAGGTTTTTACTGGCCCACCACACTACGAGATGCAGAGGAGGTCGTCCACTGGTGTGAGAGATGCCAATTCTATGCTTGTCAAACTCATTTGCTGGCGCAGGAGCTTCAAACCATCCCCATCACCTGGCCATTTGTGGTCTAGGGCCTCGACATGGTAGGATCCCTCAAAAAGGGCCTGAGCGACTTCACTCACCTGCTCATAGCAGTCGATAAGTGCACCAAATGGATAGAGGCCAAGCCCATCACCAACATCCGCTTAGAAGAGGCGGTCAAATTCTTCCTCGACATCATCTACCGGTTTGGCGTTCCTAACTGTATCATCACTGACCATGGAACTAACTTCACTGGGAAGAAGTTCCTAGACTTCAGTGATGGATATGACATCAGGATCAGCTAGGCCTCGGTTGGACATCCACGTACTAACGGTCAGGTCGAGCATGCCAATGGTATGGTCCTCCAAGGACTTAAGCCACGCATCTTCGACCGACTCAATAAGTACACTGGGCGATGGGTTGCAGAGGTCCTAGCGATCCCCTGGAGCCTGAGAGCGACCTCGAACCGATCCATAGGGTTCACACCCTTCTTCCTAGCCTATGAAGCTAAAGCAGTGCTGCCCTCCGACCTCGACCACGACGCCCCAAGAGTGAAAGCTTTCGACCGTGACCAGGCCACGGAGGCTCAGCAAGACGCTATCAACCTACTCGAGGAGGCCTGTGAGATGACCATCATCCGCTCCGCTCGCTACCAACAAACTCTCTGTAGGTACCACGAAAGGAAGATCAGGAGGAGGATCCTCGAAGTCGGTGATCTCGTACTTTGGAGGACCCAATCAACAAAGCAGAAACACAAACTCTCTCCACCATGGGAAGGTCCCTATATGGTGACCAAGGTGATCCGACTGGGCTCCTACCGACTGAAGGACGACAACAGCAATGTTCTCACCAACACTTGGAACATTGAACAGCTACATCGTTTTCCCCTAAATTCAGTCTTGCTGCTTTTATTCAACACTTGCTCCTATAAAGCACCCCAGCCTGAACACTTTTAGCATGGGTCGCTCGGGGGCTCCATGAGGGTACAATACCACCTCTCTTTTTTACTATCACATGGTAAAAACTTTTTGCCCAAACAAAAGGGCGTTGCCCGAATGAAAGGGCATTCTATTCCTTTGATTACCCTATGTGACTTTGTTTTTACTCCTGACCGAGCGCACCCTGCCATGACCTACGGTTACGAGCAGCCGAGCCTCGCGGGCTACGCCCGGGTTCTTAAAGTTGCAGCCTATGGAACGAACAGGTAGGTGCAAAAAAGAAAGGATAAAAACAAAGCTATGCTAGGATAAAAAAAACAAGGAACGGATACTGATTCTATTACAAAGCAAAACTGATGTATTCATTGATACAAAAACTATTCACACGGGGGCTCCCTTAAAGCTCTAGTTTGGTTTTGGTTAATTGATGAAACCCTAAGTGCTAACATAGTTTATCAAAGTGATTATGAGATAGGTAGCACTACTCCAAGTGATGAAGTAATGGCAAAGATCATGACAATGGTGATGGCATGGTGATGATCAAATGCTTAAACTTGGAAAAGAAGAAAGAGAAAAACAAAAGGCTCAAGGAAAAGGTAAAAATTGTAGGAGCCATTTTGTTTTAGTGATTGAGACACTTAGCGAGTGTGATTACATTTAGGATCGATAGCCGTACTATTAAGAGGGGTGAAACTCGTATCAAAATGCGGTTATGAAAGTGCCACTAGATGCTCTAACTCATTGCATATGCATTTAGGATCTAGTGGAGTGCTAACACCCTTGAAAATATTTGTGAAAATATGCTAACACATATGCACAAGGTGATACACTTGGTGGTTGGCACATTTGAGTAGGGGTTAGAAGCTTCACCGGCGCCCTATACAGAAAAGACAGGGGTTTACAGAGTGATCGGATGCTGGTGGTGCAGTGACGGGGCGCTGGGTTTAGAGTCCGGTCAGTGACAGCAGTAAGCACATGGTCTCGGTCTTGTGACCGGCCGCTGGAGTGTAAGCTGACCAGACGCTCATGGTCTGAGTCCGGTCAGTGCTGATGTACGCTGACGTGAGGCGCACAGAGGAGACGTTGAGTGATCGGACGCTGGGTGAGTCTGGTCGGGCATGACCAGACGTGTCCAGTCGTGAAATCTTGCGTTTGGAACCTTACTGGAAACGACCGGACGCTGGGGTCCAGCGTCCGGTCACTTTCTAACTGACGCGTCTGGTCATCACTTGATCGTTGAAATCGAGCGATCGGCATTTGAAGCCGATGACACGTGGCGCACATCACATGACCGGACGGTGAGGTCCAGCGTCCGGTCAATATGACCGGAGCGTTCGGTCGACCCGTGTTCAGTGTAGTGAGGAGCCTAAAGGCTCTATTTCATGGGGGCATCTATTTAAGCCCCATGGTCGGCTCAAGCTCACTCTTTTGGCCATTTGCATTGACATAGCAACCTTGTGAGCTTAGCCAAAGCCCTCCCACTCATCTCCATCATTGATTTATCATCATTGTGAGATTGGGAGAGAATCCAAGTGCATTGCTTGAGTGATTGCATCTAGAGGCACCTGGTATTCGTGTTTCGCTACGGGTTTCACTTGTTTCTCTTGGTGGTTGCAGCCACCTAGATGGCTTGGAGCAGCGAGGATCATTGAGCAGAGGTTGGTGATTATCTCTGGCTCTGATCGTGGTGATTGTGAGGGGTCTTGTGCCTTCCCCGGTGGAGCGCCGAAAGGTAACTCTAGTGGATTGCTCGTGTCATTGAGTTACCTCACTTGTGGGTAGGTTCTTGTGGTGTCCTATTGTGTGGACGAGGTTCGTGCAATACCTCTTAGCCACCGAACCACCAAGTATTGGTCGACACAATGGGGACTAGTGTGCCGGCAAGCACGTGAACCTCGGGAGAAAAATTGGTTGTCTCTTGCCCTTTGGAATTCTCCCTGTGATTAATTTAGTATTCATATTGTGATTGGTTCACTCCTCTACACAGCGGTATAATCACCCTACTCACTCATTTATATTCTTGCAAACTAGTTGTGGCAAGCTCTTTAGTGTAATTAGAATTGAGAGCTTGCTTTGTTATTTTAAGTTCATCTAGTGGAGCTCTTTAGAGTAGCAAGATTGAGATCTCTTGGTGAGTAGTAACATTGCAAGTTGCGTGCCTAGTAATCATTGCAACTAGAATTGTTGGATAGGTGGCTTGCAACCCTTGTAGAGCTAGAGCAAGTTTGCATTTTGCTATTTGTCATACTAATCAAATTGCTCTAGTTGATTTGTAGATTTTTAAATAGGCTATTCACCCCCCCTCTAGCCATATTAGGACCTTTCAAGTGGTATCAGAGCCGTGGTCACCATTTGATTAAAGGCTTAACAACCTTGGTGTCAAATTATGGCTCAAGTTGTGTTCAACCATGTGGGGGGCAAACCACCATTCTTTGATGGCACATGCTATGATTATTGGAAGAGAAAGATGAGGATGTATCTTGGTTCAATCAATGATCAAGTATGGGAAGTGACCGAGAATGACTATGCTATCATTGATCCCGATGATCCCACCAACCAAGATAAGATCAAAAAGCAATGCAATGCAATACAATGGCTCTCAACACCATATACAATGCCATTGATTCCAAGGTGTTTGAGAAAATCAAGGATTGTGAAAGAGAAAATGAGGTGTGGAAGAGATTGGAGAAAACATATGAGGGCACACCGGCGGTGAAGAGTGCCAAGTTGTATATCCTCAAGGATAAATTGACAAGCTTCAAGATGAAGGAAGATGAGAGCATTCCGGAGATGTTCCATCGTTTGCAAGTGATTGTCAATGATTTGAAGGCATTGGGAGAGAAGATCAAGAATGATGATGTCTCTCATCGGTTCTTGATGTGCCTACCTCCAAGATTTGAGATGTTGAGATTGCTCATCATAAGAGGAGGATTGAAGGAGATTACCCCCAACCAAGTACTAGGTGATGTCATGACCCAAGAGACATACCGTGTGGAAAGGGAGGAGGATGACAAGGATGATAAGAAGGAAGAAGAAGACAAGAAGAAGAAGAGTATAGCATTCAAGGCTAGCTCATCATCATCCAAGAACAAAGGCAAGTCCAAGAAAGAATCAAGTGATGATGATGATCTTAGTGATATTGATGATGAAGCTATGGCCCTCTTTGTTCACAAGATGGGAAAATTCATGAAGAAGAAGGGCTATGGTGCAAGAAAGAGAAGAGATCACACCAAAAGCAAAGAATATGTGAGAAGATGCTACAATTGTAAGAGCCTCGATCATGTTGTAGCAAATTGTCCCTACAATAGTGACAATGATGAGGATGAGAAGAAGAAACTCAAAAAGGATAAGAAAGAAAAGAAGGAGAAGAAGGAGAAGAGAATGACCTTCCAAAAGAAGAAGAAAGGTGGAGGCTATGTGGTCACATGGGATAGTGATAGCACTTCGGATAGTGATAGCTCTAGTGATGATGACAAGAAATCTATCAAGAGAGCACTAGCAAGCATCACCATCAACGACAAGCTCTCCATCTTCGACACTCCATCAACATGCCTCATGGCAAAGCCTACCAAGGTAAAATATGATGTGAGTGATGATGATGAATGTGAAAGTGATACTTGTAGGAATGATGATGATGAAGATGAGGAGTACACCAAGGAAGAACTCTTGGACATGTGTGAGCAAGTGTACGCTTGCAATGAGATGAAGAGAAAGGAGTGCAAAGAATTACGCAAGAAGGTAAAATTTCTTGAGCAATCCTTTGATGAGCTCAACGCCACTCATGAGAGGCTAATGGAAGCCTATGAGAAGCTTGGCAAAGCTCACTCTTAGCTTGAAAAGGCTCACTCCTCTCTCATTGAGCAAGTCAAAGTGGAGGAAGCCAAGAAGGAGCAAGTGATCGTATCATGTAATGTGGGACTAACTTGTGATCTTATTAAGTTGCTCCCACTAACTCTTCTTGTAGCACTACCACTTCCACTTCACCTTTGAGTGGCTGTAACAGAACCGACCAAATCATAAGAACGTAAGTACAAAAACAATCACCGAAGCGATCAAATTCCTGTACTTAAGCTCCCATAATCCCGGTAGTCTGGAAATCACGAAGGATTTCAACCAACTCTCGACATACAAATCAAGACCGTAGTGATTCAACACAACATATCATTCACTACAACATTTCACAAGTAGCATTCAGATTACATCCATCAGAGTTCAAATAAATATTACAAACCAAGTTTGAATTTGCGGAAGCAACATAGTTTAGTACATAACTTCATAGTTTCAAATACATTGCCAGATCTGAGTCATGTCCCACAAAAGCATCATCAGGTATGAGAACTAGGAGAGACCGCGCCCAACAGTCTAGTCTTCATCCCCAGCTAGGAGAAGGCAGTACTTGCAGCAACCAAAGTAGAACTGGTCATCTGCAATAGGTGGGAGATAAACCCTGAGTACGAGAAGGTACTCAGCTAGACTTACCCGTCAAAACCAGAAATAAAAGACACCAAGGGTCATGCAAGGCTTATGAGGTGGGCGAGCTTGACACAGTTGCATAAAAGAGCTTATGATTATACTAACCAATTTAAACTTAGCATCAAGCTTATCATCATTTACCTGTCCACTAGATTAGCACCTGTACTAGAGCACTCACTTATTAGAAGCAATCAATATTAACCATAGCAGGTATAATAAGGCTGTCATCATCATATCATCATTTCCAAACCATTAGGTTATTTAGTGTATCTACTTTGGAGATAAGCCCGTCAAGTTCTCACTAACCGGGAGAGATGGCGACTCGAATCGAATTACAACTCAGCTGAGGGGGTATTCCTAACTCTCACCCTGGTATACTTAGCAAGGTTAGCCGTGGGTCACCTTTGGAACAACTTAGGAACCAAATTCGCGGGTTCGATCAGCGCCAGCACTCTCAGGGATTACCCTTCTGCCAGGACGATCAGGACTTTTAAATCACCTGCCCTTGGACTCACGCCTATGGCTCCCTTCTGAGGCGCACTTTATACTTATCGACTCCCGGCCTGAGGTGAGCTACTCGGCTTCACGGTCGGTCTTCGGACACAGCCAACTAAGAGAGAGGCATGCATTCAACATGAACAGGAAAGGCTCCAAGATTCAGTCCTTAAGCGATACAGACGGAGTCACTGCAAACCAGCAAGCCTCCGTCCGGTCTTCATTTCAAATTAAGACTGGTTCTTTTCCACGATAGCAAATATGGCCAACCGTGCCATATGTATCTTCCTATATCTCGCAGGTGATAGGAAATCACCTGACTTCTACCGTGTTAAAGCAGGGCTAAGCACTACACAAGCCTGAGCTACATAGGATTCAGGGTAACAATATCTGGACAAGGATTGGATAACCAATGCAGCAAATGTTTGCATCTAACACCTAAACTTAATGCAACAATATATATATATATAACAATAATACTGTAACTGTATTTCGGAAATTAGGAGGCTTAATATGCTCCGGGGCTTGCCTTTCACAAAGTTGCACAGACGGTGATCCGGGCACTCAACGGCGACCTCATCTGGCACTTCTCCTGAAGGCTGCATCTCCTGAACCTCTGGTGTCGGCTGCTGCTGCTTGCTCGGTTCCTCGAATTCCAGCAGGGTCACTCCTTCTGGTACACCTATTGCATGCCGATACACAAGATAAATATCATGGATGCATAAGGAATGACATGATGCTCATGATGAATGAATCACAGTGAGTGTTTAACGAAAACATCACTGGACACTCGTTTACCGATTAAGAATAGCTCTATTCAATTCACTTTAAAACATGTATCTAACTTAACTTGAAGAACAAGATCAACTTACCTAACTTGCATAACCTAAGATAAAGATGCTCATCTTCAGTTAAAGGCCTAACACCTAGGAACATTACCATAAACTTAGAAATAGTAAAGGCATACTTAAATTAACATTTAAAGTTTTATATGCACACAAGTAGTCCCTTAATTTAATCACAACAAGAGTTCTACAATTCCAAATGACTTGCATGAGGACATTCTGGAAAGCTTATGAAATTCTGTACAAATCATTTGTAACATCAAAGCATGATTCTTATGTTAACCAAATCGAAATCCAGTAAACCTAGAATCTGTCCAGAAATGACAGGGTTACTAACTTAATTATTTAATGATGATGCAAAAGCATAATTGGACCAAACCAAGTTTACCAACTTGTTGCACATACCAGAGGAACACTAGAAAGTATAGTGCCAACTTCTAAATAAATTATTTAATATCCTTTTCTAATTTATTTAGTTAATTAGGTGATTAAAGCAATATATAGTAAAACTATTCAGAAAAATCTACACAAATTACATTAGCAATCTCATGCTTCACATAGACTACCATAAAAATTTCAAAGCCATTGGGCAAGCAGAACTTGCTGTATCCAAAATAACAGGTGGCATGACTATTTTTAGCATAATTAGGAAACCCTATTGAAAAGTGTCAAGCAATAGATTTCTCATTTTTCCTAGCATCATTCTAGCATAAGAACAACACTCACCAATTTTTACCTTTACTGGATCTATAGAAAAATTATGAAAATTCACACAAGATCCACCCATGCAAACAAGATAATTTTCTATCTCCTACAAACAGTGTCCAAAATTTATGAAAAATTTAACTACAAGCTATTCATGATATGAGCAGTACACCATAAAAATTTCATGTCATTTGGAGCTACATAGAAAAAGATATAATTATCCCTATTTCCTTCATGATTAAAAGAAATAATTAGCAACTCCATGTTTCATAACAGAACATAGCATAATTTATATTTTTAATAAAAACTAGACATTATCATGAACTCAACAAAATTGGAACCACATCATTTGAAGCTACCAACTAGGAGATACATATTTTTGAATCTATACACAAATCTGTGAAAAGAATAAAACCAAAAATGAATTTGAATCCTAACTCTACTGCTGGGCCGACCCGAAGGACACGGCGGCCCACGAAGCGCATGCTGGTGCGGCCCAGACACGGCACAGCCCAGGCTGGCTCCTGCCTTGGCATCAGCGGCTGACAAACGGGACCCGCGCGACAGCGAGACAGATAGGGGAGGAGAAGGAGACGGCGGCGCAACTCGTCGCCGGTGACCTCTCCGACGAGTCTAGCGGTACTTCGGTGCTCACCTCATCAATGCGCATCTAGCGGTGCCATCAATTTTGGCTATCACCGCAGCAAGAGGGGGTGGTGACGGCCATGGCGGTGCTCGGCCACGGCTCGGCCGGCTCCGGCGAGACAACGGCGTCACAGCCCTAAATGGTGACCCTACGAGCTTCAGCAGCGCTCACAGTAGCTAGTGCAAGGGATAGAAGGGGCGGTAAGGCTATGGTGGCAGTGGACCACGTGGAGCGCTAGCTTCGACGAGGTCCCGCCATGGTGGCGGTGGAAGAATTGACGAATACACGCTTATCAAGACTCAATTGACTCGATTGAACGGTGGAGGTGGTAGAGGGGATCACGGCGAGGCTTTGGGCGAATTGGGCAACACGTTTTTGCAAAGGTGCATGAGCTAGGTGATGGCGAAGCTCGACCGGCAATAGAGGGCGGCTGCGGCTCAGCGCTACGCGCGGTGAAGGTGAAGGAGAAGCAATTGGAGCAGGCGAGTGCGTCGGGCAGGCGCTGGCCTTCTTCTGGAGCGCGGACGCACGACATGGTGGCGTCGGTAGAGCATGCGCGCCACGCAGCGAGCAGCTCCTGCACCGGTCGACCAGGCGAGCTCTGACCGTTTTCTGAAATTTCCGATTCAGAGATCAACGACGATGACTGACAGCTCAATTTCGATGGTCAGTAGCTCCCAAACTGTGGTGATCTGGTTCATGGTATAGTTAACAAAATTGAAGACCTAAGTGAGTACTACAACTTCTTTAATTGGAGCTCGAGTTGGTTCGGCCTGGTTAGGGAGATACAGGCCCCTAAACATTGGTACACAAAACTGTAACTCGGCTTAAGGACTTAGAAAAATTCTAAGTATGAAATCAGCAGGGAAATTTGACTTGTGGGCCTTGTTTGACCATGTTCCACACATTTTCATGAGTTGGTCATAAAACAACTTTTGTTCCTTGGTAAATTAGCTACAACTTTGGTAAAGAGTGCACAGCCATGCAAAGTATCTAAGTTGGTCTTTTGAATCAGTCAAATAGTGGCACTCTAAGGGTCAATTCAAGTCAAACCTCTCCTAAAGGGCAATTTGGTCATTTTGGTCCACATGAACAATGTCCAAACAATTACCCTAAGTGTAGTTAAGGTGTATTAGACCATGATCAACCACTTTACACAATTGTTATACCAATTTCTAATGATCACATGTGATGAAGCATAAAACAATCAATTCACTCAATTGTTGCAATTCCATGTTTCACATGTTTCATTACTTTTGTTGCAAGCTTAACTTGCCACATTCCTACTATGTTGCCATGTTTCAAGGTATGAGAAACTCATGTTGCATTCACATGTTTCACTACTACCATTCACAAGCAAATTAAGTATGAAACAACAGAATTGCAAATGTTGCATATGCATGTTTCAATGATAATGGCATGGTGCATGGATGATGCATATGTTTATGAAATGAAATGCAATTTTGTGGAAGCCAAACACCTAGGGTGTTGCAGTGATGGTCTCTCTTGTGATACCTCACTAATGGTGGAAAATGAGACCCTCAAGAAGGAGGTGAATGAGCTCACTCGTGCCTTAGGCAATGCCTATGGTAGAGATGCCCGCTTGCTAAAGTGCTTGGGTAGCCAAAGGTTTTCTCTCAACAAAGAGGGATTAGGATATACCCCCAAGAAAGGCAAGGTGGTCTTTGTCACTCCCAAAGTTAGCTTTGTGAAGGGCAATGGTTGGTTTTGCAATAGATGCAAGCAAGTTGGGCATATAGAGCAATATTGCAAGATTAACAAGAACAAGCTACCTAATGTATCCTCAATTAAATTTGATTCTTGTTACATGCTTTTTAAGGGTGCCAATGGTGTGAAGGCTAAGTTCATTGGTACACCAATTGTGGGCCCAAAGAAGAAGGTCATTTGGGTACCAAAGACCTTGGTAACTAACCTACAAGGACCCAAGCAAGTTTGGGTATCTAAAAAGAATTGATCTTCTTTTATAGGTCAATTATAAAGCCGGAGGAAGGCATTGGGTACTTGATAGTGGGTGCACACAACACATGACCGGTGATTTAAGAATGTTCAATTCAATCAATGAAAACAAGAGCAATGTGATTGATAGTATCACATTTGGTGATAATGGCAAAGGCAAGGTCAAAGGGCTTGGTAAGATTGTAATATCCAATGATTTGAGCATTTCTAATGTGCTACTAGTAGAGAGCTTGAACTTCAACTTATTGTCGGTAGCTCAATTATGTGATCTTGGTTTCAAGTGCATATTTGGTGTGGATGATGTAGAAATCATAAGTGTAGATGGCTCTAACTTGATATTCAAAGGATTTAGATATGAGAATCTATACTTAGTTGATTTCAATGCTAGAGAAGCTCAATTGACAACATGTTTGATCACTAAGTCTAGCATGGGTTGGTTATGGCATAGAAGGCTTGGTCATGTTGGAATGAAACAATTGAACAAGTTGATCAAGCATGACTTAGTTAGAGGCTTGAAAGATGTCACATTTGAAAAAGATAAGCTATGTAGTGCATGTCAAGCCAGAAAGCAAGTTGGTAACACACATCCTAAAAAGAGCATGATGAGCACATCTAAGGCATTTGAGTTGATGCACATGGACTTGTTTGGACCAACCACATACACTAGCATTGATGGAAATAAATATGGATTTATGATTGTGGATGATTTCACTAGATACACATGGGTATTCTTTCTAGTGGACAAGAGTGATGTGTTTACAATATTCAAATTATTTGTCACGGGCATTCACAATGAATTTGAAACAACCATAAAGAAAGTGAGAAGTGACAATGGAAGTGAATTCAAGAACACTAGAATTAATGAGTTGTGTGATGAATTTGGAATTAGACATCAATTCTCGGCCAAGTACACTCCTCAATCAAATGGCTTAGTTGAAAGGAAGAATAGAACTTTAATTGACATGGCAAGATCAATGTTGAGTGAGTACAATGTGAGTCATTCATTTTGGGCCAAAGCAATCAACACGGCATGCTATTATAGCAAATGACTCTATTGTCACCCCATAATAGAGAAGACACCTTGTGAGCTATTGAATGGTAGAAAGCCCAACATAGCATACTTTTGGGTCTTTGGTTGTAAATGCTACATATTGAAGAAAGGCACTAGATTGAGCAAGTTTAAAAAGAAATGTGATGAAGGTTTCTTGCTTGGTTACTCCACTACTAGCAAGGTTTATAAAGTTTGGAATTTGGCTAGTGGTACTCTTGAGGAGGTTCATGATGTGGAATTTGATGAAACAAATGGTTCCCAAGAGGAAGATGAGAATCTAGATGATGTAAAAGGCACTCAATTGGTCAATGCAATGAAGAATATGGACATTGGTGATATAAGGCCTAGAGAGGTGATTGATGTTGAAGATGACAAGAATCAAGTGCTCTCTAACTCAAAGGTGCAAGCTAGTGGTTCTCTTGATCAAGTTCAAGCAAGTATTAGTAATGACAAAGTGCAAGATCAACAACAAGTGGCTAGTTCATCATCTCAACCAAGTGATCAATCAAATGCAAGCAATCAAGTGCAAGTGCTTCAACCAACCAATGTTGCAAGAGATCATCCTTTGGACACTATCATTGGTGATATTTTAAGAGGTGTGCAAACTAGATCAAGATTGGCTTCATTTTGTGAGCATTTCTCATTTATGTCATCCATTGAACCTAAGAAGATAGATGAAGCTTTGAGGGATGCTGATTGGGTCAATGCTATGCATGAAGAGCTAAACAACTTCACAAGAAACCAAGTATGGGAGTTAGTTGAGAGGCCTAAGGATCATAATGTGATTGGAACAAAGTGGGTCTTTCGAAACAAGCAAGATCAAGATGGGATAGTAATAAGGAACAAAGCAAGATTAGTGGCTTAAGGTTACACTCAAGTTGAAGGTCTTGACTTTGGAGAAACATATGCCCCGGTTGCAAGATTGGAAGCAATTAGGATCTTGTTAGCCTATGCTTGTGCCCACAACATCAAGTTGTACCAAATGGATGTGAAGAGTGCATTTCTCAATGGGTACATCAATGAGCTTGTGTATGTTGAGCAACCTCCCAGTTTTGAAGATGAGAAGAAACCTAACCATGTTTACAAGTTGAGAAAGGCTTTGTATGGATTAAAACAAGCACCTAGAGCATGGTATGAGAGATTGAGAGATTTCCTACTCTCTAAGGGATTTAAGATGGGAAAGGTTGACACCACTCTCTTCACCAAGAAGCTTGGAAATGACTTGTTTGTAATGCAAATCTATGTTGATGATATAATTTTTGGGTCAACAAATCAAGATTTTTGTGAGGAGTTTGGCAAGATAATGGCAAGTGAGTTTGAGATGTCCATGATTGGAGAGCTTAGTTACTTCCTTGTCTTCAAATCAAATAAATGAAGAATGGCACATTTGTGAGTCTAGGAAAGTATATCAAGGACATGCTCAAGAAGTTTGGAATGGATGATAGTAAAGCTATTAGTACACCAATGGGGACAAGTGGAAGCTTAGATAGTGATGCAAGTGGCAACATGGTGGATCAAAAGATATATCGGTCTATGATTGGAAGCCTACTTTATATGACCGCATCAAGGCTGGATGTGATATTTAGTGTATGCATGTGTGCTAGATTCCAAGCCTCACCAAGAGAAAGTCATTTGAAAGCAACAAAGAGAATACTGAGGTACTTAAAGCATACACAAAATATTGGATTGTGGTATCCCAAAGGAGCAAGATTTGAGTTGATTGGATATTCGGACTCCGATTATGTGGGATGCAAAGTTGAGAGAAAGAGCACATCGGGCACATGTCAACTATTGAGAAGATCACTTGTGTCTTTGTCATTAAAGAAGCAAAATAGTGTAGCACTTTCAACCGCCGAAGCGGAGTACATTTTGGCCGGTAGTTGTTGTGCTCAATTACTTTAGATAAAGGCTACTTTGAGTGACTTTGGAATTGAATTCAATCAAGTGCCATTGCTATGTGACAATGAGAGTGTCGTAAAGCTCATTAACAACCCGGTGCAACATTCAAGAACAAAGCATATTGATGTCCGCCATCATTTCATAAGAGATCACCAACAAAAAAGGGACATTTGCATTGAGAGTGTGGGCACCAAAGATCAACTTGCCGATATTTTCACCAGGCCACTTGATGAAAAGAGGTTTTGCAAGCTAAGGAATGAATTGAACATACTTGACTTCTCCAATATGTGTTGATGCACCCCCAAATTTATATGACATGCCTCTTCCTCGAGCAATCCAAGGTAAAAGTTGATTGGCATGACATACATCTTTGCTAAGGACATGTTTAGTGCATCTAGACATATTTCACATTTAAATAGGCTCATTCATGAAAATCAAATGAATTTGATGATTGTATGGTACCACTATTGCTTGTATGTTTAGAATGATCTAGTGGTAACATATGACATGTTTGTGAGCTTGTAAACCTAGTGTTTGATCTAGAAAATACGCTATAAGTGTTTAACTCAACATGGTACAAGATAACCCTTATTTAGAGGTGTGAAGAAGCTTGTCCTTGGATCAAACCGAGTTAAATATCTTTTGCAAGTAATCTTGATTGAACCAAATTGGAAAAATGATCCTCATTTCACATGGTTTCACCCCAACCCATCTATAATTTGAGCTCACCTTTTGTGCTAATTGTTGACAAAGGGGGAGAAAAATTCACAAAGATAGTAAGATAGGAGGAGCAAACAAATGAAATGACATTGTAAGGGGATTAATAAAAAATGCACACAAGTAGGGGGAGCAAGATCATAAACTTGTATGTTGCATTTTGATGTGCATTTCATATATTTGCTTGCATAGCACAAGTCTTAAATTTCAATATCCATGCTTGTGTGGTGTATGCTAGTTATAGGTTTGAATGATGAAATAAAAAACTAGCATGCATAGGCTAAGTAACTAGACTCATGCTCACATTATGAAAACTAGACCCTTGCTTCTAATGTTGATCTCACAGGGTATTCTAGTTTATATGTATGTCTAGTTACTAATGGTGCTAAGGATGGTATATTGGTGCACTCCGATTGGTATCACGCTTCAAAAGTCCATCTCTTATACCTTAGCATCATTTGGTAGAAATTAACTCCTATATTTCCTATCTAAGCATATGTGCAAGCTATAATCCAAACTCTTAGCACATATGTAGGGGGAGCAATTACTACCATTTGGAGTTCATGAAACTTATCCATATTCTTTTACACATGGATTCAATTAAATCTCAATTCATATCTTTGTGTAAGGGTTGTCATCAATTACCAAAAAGGGAGAGATTGAAAGCTCTAGTTTGGTTTTGGTTAATTGATGAAACCCTAAGTGCTAACCTAGTTTATCAAAGTGATTATGAGATAGGTAGCACTACTCCAAGTGATGAAGTAATGGCGAAGATCATGACAACGGTGATGGCATGGTGATGATCAAATGCTTAAACTTGGAAAAGAAGAAAGAGAAAAACAAAAGGCTCAAGGCAAAGGTAAAAACTGTAGGAGCCATTTTGTTTTAGTGATCGAGACACTTAGCGAGTGTGATCACATTTAGGATCGATAGCCGTACTATTAAGAGAGGTGAAACTCGTATCAAAATGCGGTTATCAAAGTGCCACTAGATGCTCTAACTCATTGCATATGCATTTAGGATCTAGTGGAGTGCTAACACCCTTGAAAATGTTTGTGAAAATATGCTAACACATGTGCACAAGGTGATACACTTGGTGGTTGGCACATTTGAGTAGGGGTTAGAAGCTTCACCGGTGCCCTATACAGAAAAGACAGGGGTTTACAGAGTGACCGGACGCTAGTGGTGCAGTGACCGGACGCTGGGTTCAGAGTTCGGTTAGTGACAACAGTAAGCACATGGTCTCGGTCTTATGACCGGACGCTGGAGTGTAAGCTGACTGAACGCTCATGGTCTGAGTCCGATCAGTGCTGACGTACGCTGACGTGAGGCGCACAGAGGAGACATTGAGTGATCGGACGCTGGGTGAGTCCGGTCGGGCATGGCCAAACGCGTTCGATCATGAAATCTCACATTTGGAACCTTACTGGAAACGACCGAACGCTGGGGTCCAGCGTCCGGTCACTTTCTAACTAACGCATCCGGTCATCACTTGACCATTGAAATCGGGTGATCGGCGTTTGAAGCCGATGACACGTGGCGCACATCGCATGACTAGACGTTGAGGTCCAACGTCCGGTCAATATGACCAGAGCGTCCGGTCGACCCGTGTTCAGTGCAGTGAGGAGCCCAACGGCTCTATTTCATGGAGCATCTATTTAACCCCCATGGCTGACTCAAGCTCACTCTCTTGGCCATTTGCATTGACATAGCAACCTTGTGACCTTAGCCAAAGCCCCCCACTCATCTCCATCATTGATTCATCATCATTGTGAGATTGGGAGAGAATCCAAGTGCATTGCTTGAGTGATTGCATCTAGAGGCACTTGGTATTCGTGTTTCGCTGTGGGTTTCACTTGTTTCTCTTGGTGGTTGCCGCTACCTAGATGGCTTGGAGTAGCGAGGATCATTGAGCAGAGGTTGGTGATTGTCTCCGGCTCCGATCGTGGTGATTGTGAGGGGTCTTGTGCCTTCCCCGGTGGAGCGCCAAAAGGTAACTCTAGTGGATTGCTCGTGTCATTGAGTTACCTCACTTGTGGGTAGGTTCTTGCGGTGTCCTATTGTGTGGACAAGGTTCGTGCAACACCTTTTAGCCGCCGAACCACCAAGTGTTGGTCGACACAATGGGGACTAGCGTGCCGGCAAGCACGTGAACCTCGGGAGAAAAATTGGTTGTCTCTTGCCCTTGTAGCAAGATTAGAATTGAGAGCTTGCTTTGTTATTTTAAGTTCATCTAGTGGAGCTCTTTAGAGTAGCAAGATTAAGAGCTCTTAGTGAGTAGTAACATTGCAAGTTGCGTGCCTAGTAATCATTGCAACTAGAATTGTTGGATAGGTGACTTGCAACCCTTGTAGAGCTAGAGCAAGTTTGCATTTCGCTATTTGTCATACTAATCAAATTGCTCTAGTTGATTTGTAGATTTTTAAATAGGCTATTCACCCCCCCCCCTCTAGCCATATTAGGACCTTTCACTCCCCTACAAACTTAATGGTTACATTTGCTGACTACTTCTACTCCAAATGCTACTATGGCCGCTCGGCGGCATCGGCTGATGCCAAAGGTGAGGCCATGGCACATGCTGCTGGACATAACCACCACCGCAAGGGCCCCGCTCGGTTCTGCTCCCTCAAATTCAGCGAGCGTAATGGGTACCTCAAGGGCGTCACACCCATAGATGCTCAGCAGAAGAGCATGGAGCTCCAGACCTTCTCATGCAGTCGAGGCAGCTCCTGGATAGGGATGCTACCCACCGAAGTATGGTCACCGTGGCTGGAGGATGTCTCATCAAACTTTATGAATTGGCCAACCTGAGCAGTGGCAAGGGCAAAACCCCCACCAGCACAGTCCTGAGCGTCTTCCCCTCCAACAAGACTCGCCCGGAGAAGATTCGCCAGAAGGAGTCCACATGTGGCTCCATCCCGACGAAAGCCTCGCAAACGGTGATGAAGGAGGCAACATACAGTACCCTCTAGTGCGCCACCTCCTTCGATGGAAGCAACCCCTTCTCGGCGAAGGCGGCCAGCGCCACCTCATCTACGCTGGATGACCTCTAGCTCGACATTGTGCTTCAAAATCACGAACGGGTCTGTGAGTTCTCCTTTCCCTCTCCCTTCCCCTATTTAAGGAGGAGATGCAGCAGTTGAAGAAGGGCAAAGGATTGGGGCAAAAAACCCTCTCCCTTCCCCTATTCAATATGGATGGGATGCATCCTGACCGATGGGATGCGCCCTGCCCGACGAAACATCACCTGGTTGGACAAAACGTGGCCTGGGCATGGCCCACCACTACCACATGACCAGGCGCAGGAAACAAAGCGTCGCCGTGCACAGGTGACCCTCCACCTTCCCAAGCAGGACTCAAAAAGGCCCAACTATGGGATCTCCGCCCAGGAGAGACCAACGGGCTTCCTGTGTCGATCGAATGGCTCAGGCAAACGCCGAGAGATAGGTAAGGAGCAGAGGGACGCCCCATGTGGGCTATGTCGACTCCATCATGAACGACGAGCATGGATCCTGCTCGGACATATCTGATAGGAGCTCCTCAAACCCCGTCACTCGAGTCATCGAGGTAACGTTACCAACCCCCACTACTTCTTTATATGATCATTCATTCATCTGTTGTCATTCATACATTCATACAACACATTCACACATTCATCTATGCACGCATTCATTCATCCCATACATCCGAGGCATCACATATGCAGTTAAATGCATCACAAAGCTCCGTGTTGCGTCACAAAGCGACAGTTGCCTCATTCAACATGAGCAACGACCGACCGGGGTTCAAAGGCTGGCCCACAAAGGGCTTAAGGCTGCCTCACGTCAAATAGAGCTAGGGGAGAAAATGCAAATGATCCCTGAGCAGCCCTCGCCCAGTCCGCCCCGAAGCAGATAGGGTCATCTCAACCTTCTCGTTCGATCCTAACCTCTAGCCAAACCCACAGAATCTCCATCGAGGGGAGGCCAGCGGGCCACCCGGGTCAGTCTCCAAAACGACCTAGGCCTCTGCCAGGTTGTGGGTTAAGGAGCAGTGGAATACCACATGAGGGCTATGCCAACCCCGTCACAAATGATGGCCCTGGATTTCACTCGAACGTGCCCGTTAGCGAGCTCACCGAGCGCGTCACTTGAGCCATCGAGGTAAGCGACGTTAGCTCAGCCCCTCTGGTTGCTAAAACCATGGATGGGGTAACGCACAAAACTCAACCAGCCCCTTCCAAGCCCAACGGGGCTCAGGGGCTCAGGACGCCCAAATGCCTCGGCACGTTCGACGCCTAGATCCACGACTCTGACTCGCCCGATCCCTCGTTGCACCCAATGTCTGGATCCATGACTCTGGCTTGCCCGATCCCTCATTGCACCTGATGCCTTGGTCCATGGCCGCATCCAAACGCCTTGGCACGTCCTTCGCTTGGATCCGCAACTCTAGCTCGCGCGATCCCTCGTGCACACAGCACCTGCATCCAAACGCCTCGGCACGCCCGATGCTAGGATCCACGACTCTGTCTCGCCCGAACCCTAAACTGCCTTGGCTGTGCCCGACGCCAGGATCCATGACTCCGTCTCACCCGATCCCTAAAAATGCCTCGGCTGTGCCTGACTCCAGGATCCGTGACTCTATCTCGCCCGATCCCTAAACTGCCTCAGCTGTGCCCAACGCTAGGATCCACGACTCTGTCTTGCCCGATCCTGAAACTGCCTTGGCTATGCTCGATGCTAGGATCCGCGACTCCGTCTCGTCCGATCCCTAAAAATGCCTCGGCTACGCTTGACGCCAGGATCTGCGACTCTGTCTCGCCCGATCCCTAAACTGCCTCGGCTGCGCCAGACACCAGGATCCACAACTCCGTCTCGCCCGATCCCTAAACTGCCTCAGCAGCGCCTGATGTAAGGATCCGTGACTCCATCTCGCCCAATCCCTAAACTGCCTCGGTAGCGCCCGACGAAAGGATCCGCGACTCCATCTCGCTCGATCCCTAAACTGCCTCGGCTGCGCCAAGGATCCGCGACTCCGTCTCGCCCGATCCCACACGCCCGCTGACAAACCCCCTAGGCGATTCTGCTCGAATCACCTGGGGGCTCAGGGGCTACACCCGCAGGTGCGCTCGCGTGCACCCGCTGACGAAACAAAACTTCCCCCGCTAGCAACACAAAATCCCCCCAGATGATTCTACCCGAATCGCCCGGGGGCTCGGGGGCTACACCCGTGGGTGCACTCGCGCGCACCCACCGTCAAGACAAAAATCCCCCCAATGATTCTACCCGAATCGCCCGGGGGCTCGGGGGCTCCTGTCGGGTTCATAAACCCAGGGTCCCTCATGGACCGGCTTCCTAGCAAAGGCTCGGCCCAGCAAACAACATTGTGAATGATGCGCAACTCCTGTGCCGGCCCAAATACCTAAACGACAGGCCAGAAGGGCGATCCAATCTCCGACCGAAAGGCCTCGCTAAGGAGGAACAACGCTCGCTTCCGACTCTGGCCCGCCTCTCGGACCGGAAGGCCTGGCCAAGGAGGAACAGTGCTTGCTTCCGACTTCGGCCCATCTCTTCGACCGGAAGGCCTGGCCAAACACCGCTTCTGACTCTGACCCACGTCTCCGACCGGGGATGCACCGAACCCCTACTTACAGCTCTTCTCCAACTGGCGCAGTCGGAGCCGACTGGGACCAACCGACTAGGGACGCCCTTTCGGTGAGGACCAGGAAACGGACGGAGCAAGTAAGGCAGAGCACTCAAGTCGACCGCAATACCGAGAACCGTACGCTGCACACCTACAGGACAGTAACCGACATGACATGTCAGAAGGGTGCCCTGCAACCTTCCAGGCATGCCAGAACCCAAGCAGTGTTGTGGGCGCCGACATTTGCCCTACAGTGTTGTGGGCGCCATCAACTCCCATACCAGACAAACGCGGTAAGGCTCCACCCACATGCCTCTGGGCATCAACAGTGTTGTGGGCGCCATCATTTACCATACATGGTGAATACGGTAAAACCTCCCACATGCGTCTGACAACAACAGTATTATGGGCGCCTACCATCATCTTGTACCTGACGGCGTGAGTAACAAGACTTAGTAGCATACGTACTCTCTCTCTCGCTTGTAAGGCCGTCCCCTTCATCTATAAAAGGGGATGCGCTCTCTCCCAAGGAGATCGATCAGTCCACAATAACTCGAACAACACACACGATCCGAACGACCAAGGATCCCAACGAACAACAAACGTTCGAACACTTAGCACATAGCGGAGCTCCCGTCACTCTCGGCCCTTCAGACCAGAGTCCGACCGGACCTCTTGCACCCCCATCTTACTCCCTCTCGTTTGTAACCCCACAGCAAACTTCGAGCACCTGGGCTCAGGAATAAAGTCACCGACCGACTCAAACTGGACGCAGGGCACGTTGCCTGAACCAGTATAAACTCTGTGTCATTGAGTGCTAGGCCACATCCGATCGCAACGTACGGCAAAACTACAAATATTTACGTGTCACTTTCTGCACCGACATTTACAGTGCGTTCAGATTAAATCCTTGACTTGGTTCAGTAAATGATAAGCTCATGATTATCTTCATATGCCAGCCCTTTTTTCTTTGCGGAATTTCAGATGCAGGCTTTGGGTCTGCAGTCTTGTTATTACTACTAGTTGTTAGGCCGCTTCTAAGGATCATTTTTATGTTCTTTTCACACACTCATTTTTATGCATACTCTCCTAAAGAAAATTTGACGCATGGGGAGAGATTGCACAGTTGAGGTTGAGAAGACACCGAAGCCCGGCTGCTCAACACACGATTGTAATATACTCTCGTCTCGTCTCCTTTGAAAGAAAGAAAACTGGGGAATATATAACACGAACAACAGTTGTCCTGTTTCAGTGTCAAACATAATATATATATCAGGGCCAGGCCAGGGGACAGACAGTGGTCCATTAGGCAGAAGCAAATGTGCATAATTCCCTGCCCCTCAAACCACTGAACCGTGGGCCCTGGCTGCCCACAAATAATTGGACCAGAACATTTAGTTATAGATGTTCTCTGATTCCTCTGCCGAGTGATCGACTCATGTGTGCTTGCTTTTGAGTGTGGATCATGTGGACATTTTCCTTTTCTGCCCCCACACTCACATAAGAAAAACCATTCCAAGTTTATTTCCTTTTCCATGAAAGCAGTCAAAAAAGAGGGTGAGATGGACCCAAAGTTTGATATGCACACCACAATTTATTGATTGACAAGTAGAACTGAAAACTTTATCAATCAAATTAAAGGACGACAACAAAAGAAAGGAGAAAGCGAGAAAGATCGATATACATGCAACCTTGTTACTCATCGATCAAGGCCATGGCCACGCGTGTCACACTATAGCTAGATGGGTAGATCATATCTTTGGCACGAAGCAAACTTTGGAGATCATCTGAAGTAGTTGCCAACTCGCCATTACTTTGGTGTACTTTTGGTTGGCATTCAGCCAGACAAATTGGAGCCGAGGGTGTACTGATGCTGTTAACATAATGCACCCTCTATTGGTGTAGTAGGGCTGCAGCTGCAAGTGTTGTTTAATTGGGAGCCCTATCTATATGTAACATGTGGGCTAGCTATAGGTAGCTGCCCTTCAAAGATAGATTATTGGTGAAGTGAACAATGCAAGCAAGTGATTTCCTGTTTGGAAGGCCGTATCGTATCGTGGATTATTTATTGCTGGCTGGTTTGGTATGAGAGGTTTACGAGCAAGCGAACAGGCTGAATCCCTCTCGATCTCTCTTGGCATATAGAAAAATGATCCCCCTAGACATAGGGAGTTAGGGGCTAATAATCTGAGCTCTTGTCACCTCACCTCACCATCCTCCTGTTGATTTCTACTAGTGGAGAAGATACAAAAAAGCGGATCACTTTGCCTTCAACGCACTTTATATTAATTTCTCTTTTCTCGTGTTCCCAATAATGCTACGTGGATATCACAATTCCACTCCACCATGCAAATTAACTAGCTTGGCACTATGTGTCAAGATATCTTTGAAAATCTATCTATATATTCAGAGATCATTGCAGGATCCACTCTCTCAAGCATATGCATATGTGTTATCACTAACTGTTTTCAAAATGCATAAGGTGGTGGATGCAGGGGCTTGCAACTTGTTGACAGCATGCAGCAGATCTTACAATTTGAATGCATGCATGCATGGTGCACATGATCACTCAGATAGGGTGCACTAAGCGCGGAATATGCCGCTTAATCGGTCGGTCAGCAGAACAAAGATGAGGGCAGCATGAAAGTGACCTCACAAAGCCTTGCACTTCGTAAAAAGGAAAATGTGTGGTTTCCGGTATATATTGAAAACTTTGTATTAATAAGACTTGTAAAAGATTCATCACAATCATCCTTGGTTTTTGCATTGGACTTAGTATATATATATCACTTTTCCTTGTATGTAATATATGTTTGAAAGCACTCATATATAGCTTTGTATATATCGATCTACCCAAAAGTTCTCATCACTCATATCATACTCTCATAGTCATAACATTCAGTGTCTCAGCCAGCAGTGCTCCATGGCATGGATATAGCAGTTGTGAACTTTGCACATGTATTCGTCCCCCGACACAAGTTTGCATCCATGCATGCATCTTTTATGCCCCGCATTTTAAATTTATCCTGCCTTTTACGCTAGGAATGAGCGTGACACCGCCCCCGATGCGCGCGTCTAGTTCGTCGTCACGTCCAAGTCCACCGCAGACACGCACACGTCGTCCCCCTTGGCTGGCTCCCCGCGGTGCCGGCGGCGACCGTTCCGATCACGCATGCACACGCGGACGAGACGACGACGACACAAAGATGCAGCAGGCACATGAGCCCGGCCGGCGACAGGAGGAACCGATGCCCTGCCCCGCTGCTGCGGCTGATCCCGGCACCACTCGCCCCCGGCCCCCGACCGATCGCGTCCGCCTCCTCCTCCTCCCCCGCGCACCGTGGCTGCGCGCGGCGCACAAATCCACCCCTCTCCCCTCCCCGCCTTTATTCTTCCCGGCCAGGACTGTGCGCGGCGCCGCTTTTGCGTGATTCGTTCTCCGATCGGCCGGCGCCGCGCGCGTACGGCCGCGCGCTGGCCCTGCATATGGGTCGCTTGCGTCGCGTCGCGCGCAGGGGGCCGGCGGGCGCAGCATGGATGGGACGAACTGGCGTTGCGACGGGACGTGCCGGCGGGTGCGCGGGGATGCGCGATCGAATGCGATATGCTCCCTCGGTCGCTCGCTTTGCCCGGCCGGTGGTGCACAGGCATATATCTCGGGGCTGTGGCTCGCCACTGTTCGGGAATCGTTCGATCGCTTTGCTTTGCATGGGGCATGGCATGGCGTGGGCGGAATTCCTGGGTACGTCGACGTGCGGTGGTAGTGGGGGGCTTTGATTTGGATCCTCCGCTTCGTTTGCGGTCCATCTTTGTGGACTTTTTGTCCCCGGCGATCCTCAGAATCGGACGGACGTACATCAAAATGGTCCGTGACTTGGATCCATCTCTGCCTGCCTGTCGATCTGCCTGCCATGTTCTAGTATGTATAATACTCCAGTATACAGTAGCTAGGCGTGGAGTATGAGTATATCCTGAGGAGCAGGAGCCAACGCTGCATGCACTCCAAAGAAGACAACTTTGCAGTAGAATTCTTGGTCAGCTCTGGCGGTCGATCTGGCCACGTACACACGTACTACGTACGACAAGGTTGGTTTTTGTTATTGCCTGGCGTCAGGCGGCAGCGGCTCGTCCCCAGCGGCCCAGACGCCGAGCCGCGGCAACCCAAAGCAGCGCGCGAGCGAGGCTGGCCGGGCCAGCACCGCGCCGTTGCGCCACACCATGCCTTTAAGTAAAGAGCAAGGACCACACTCTGGAACGGATTAGGCTGTCCGAGCTTTTCCTAACACAGGATTACGCTGCTGCTAATTCATATATTAAGGGCAAAATGATCAATCATCATTCTCACACCACCTATTTTTTTTAACTTGCTAGAGTACTGAACGACTGAACAAAAAAACTGAAGGGCTAAAGAGAGACGGCCAGAGGGCTGAATGGAGGCGAACAAAAGATCTTCTCAAGAACTAGATGAACCGTAACTCCATTGACAATCACTTATCATCATCTATATATCCCATCTAGTCGCTTGTTTGGTCCTTCAGTTTTGGGTAGCTATACGAGGGAAAAATAAAGTGAGAGGGATGGAGGACGTGGAAGGGAGGGATGAGTTCAATGATGTGGAGTAGTCATGCTTGAGGTGGAGAAGAAGACACGAGGTCATATGCTGCTAGTCAAATAGTGGTGCAGCCTAAAAAGAGTAGGAAGAGGGAGGCAACAGATGTGTCTGTATGCAAGCATGGGTACTCGGGGCACGTGGCGTGATATGGCATCAAAACGGCCCTAAAGAGCCATTCGGGCAAAAAACGGCCATATATGTGTAAACATTATACACAAGTTTTTTGCAAGTATTCTTGATATAGTTTACACATATAACTTATATGTTCCCAAACTAAATAACTTACATGTTATTGATATTTGCAGTTTTTATATTTGACTAAATCTTGTATTGATATGTTTTTTTAGCCGGTGAGAGTACTATTTTTTAAACATATAAATTGTGGAGGATTGAGAACTTAATTTCATCATACAATAGCTTTGAATGTATTCAAATAGAAAAGAATCGTCTAAGTTACACTATTGAGCACCAACATCAAGCGCTTATGATTGGAGAGAATGTATTCTTGGGTGCTTCGCGAGCAATGCAAGCATCAACGAGTTCATGTAATCGTTTAATAGATTTGTTTTCTAGAGAGGGTAATTATTAGGGTTATAGGAGGGGAAGAACTGAGGGTCGCAAAGTTTAGAGATGGACGTTTCAGGGTAGTACATAGGTCCAACAATAATGGTGGCTTAGGGACGGATGAGGACATCTTGATAAGAATGAATGGGGCAGGGTTGATAGCCAGTGGTAAGTGGGGAACGTAAAGGAGCTCGGTCATATTACATGCTTGAGTGAGAGAAAAGAAGCATAGGTGCCGAAGGAAGACCATGACAAAGTGAACGTCACAATGCAAATAATCAATTGGATGTTAGTCAATTGAAATGAGTGGTTTTTTAGTCGTCTAAGGTCAGCCCCTATGCGATGACACACCTGTAGACTCAACCTGCGAGATAGGTCGGCCGCCACGATAGATCAAGCAGTGGCTTGCAGTATGTAAGAGGTGTTTCTACATTGCGTGTTGCTAGAGATGCTGTGACATGTGAGAGTAGGAGAAATGAGAAGAGAACATGGTGGGTCTAAGAGAGTACAAAAGCTAGTGTTATTTTCCGACGTGGATCTGGTGGTCTTTGGAGCTTAAATCTACGTGGAAATAAACTCTTCACTCGAGACAACCATGCATATATTTTGTGTTGGGTGTGCTCCAACAATTAGTACCACCTATTTACAGACAATAGAGGCTGATGCTAAACTGATGCATGCCATGTTGGTTTACAGACGTAGTAACTGAAAATTTTCACAAGAAGGAACCTTCTGCGTTTCTGTAGTCACCGTGGATGGCGTCACCTGCAACGTGGCACGTCCACGTGCTCTCGACAGCAGCCAACACTGAGCTGAAGGTTTCCTTGTGCTCGCTCCCTCTGCCGCGGGCTAGATATAAAGCCGCGCTGCACGCCTGCAACCACCTTCGCCGAAGCCGAACGCGCAAAAACCTCCATTAGAAAAAACACAACAAACCAGAGATCTACCGATCCAACGCAAGAAGCAACCACATCGCTATATAATGGCCGCTCCGACCTCCTCGTCCACCACCGCAACCGCCGCGCCCGCATCGTCGCCACCGCCCAAGCCTCCAAACCACGCCGCCAGCACCATGATGGAACCACAGTCGCCGTCGCCCTGCCCCGACGCCGCCGCGCCCGCGGCCTCCAGCGTCAGCTCGGCGAGCTGCTGCAGCACCAGCAGCAGCGCCGGCAGCAGCCAAGCGGACCGCTCGTCGACGTTCTCCGTCGACTCGTCGTCGGCCGCGACGCCGTCGTCGTCCCCGCCGCGCCCGCACCGCGCGAGCGACGTGGCGTGGGCGCCCATCCGGGGCCGGGCGCTCGGCCCGCGGGACTTCACGCTCCTCCGCCGCGTCGGGGCCGGGGACATCGGCACCGTCTACCTGTGCCGCCTCGAGAGCCAGGCCGCCGAAGGGTCGTCCGCGTGCGAGTACGCCATGAATGTGGTGGACCGGTGCGCGCTCGCCAAGAAGGGCAAGCTGGCCCGCGCCGCGGCTGAGAAGCGCGTCCTGCGGCGGCTCGACCACCCGTTCCTGCCCACCATGTTCGCGGACTTCGACGCCGGCACGGACTACTCGTGCATCATCATGGAGTTCTGCCCGGGCGGCGACCTCCACTCCCTCCGCCACCGCATGCCAGGCCGCCGCTTCCCGCTCGCGTCCGCGCGGTTCTACGCCGCCGAGGTGCTCCTCGCGCTCGAGTACCTGCACATGTTGGGCATCGTGTACCGCGACCTCAAGCCAGAGAACGTGCTGATACACGGCGACGGCCACATCATGTAAGGATTGATCTCAACCAGCCCGGTCCAACGAACGAGGTTGGGCCCTGATCTTGCGCCCTGTTCGGGGGCGCACAAACCAACCCATGGTTGGTGGCCCCCGTCGTGCAGCGTTATAAAAGAGAGGTGGGGTCGGGACTCAGTACACGAGGTTCATCACCGACGCGTGGGCTCGGGCTCAGAGCACCGCCGCAAGGCCACTCGACGGCGGCGCGCTCACCCTCGGGCGAACGCGCGCGCCGGCGAGGGGGCTTGCGGCAGCGCCGCACTCCTCCTTCGGCTGCCACTCCGCGGTCTTCGGACGCCGCGCGGTGAAAAGAGCGAAGGGGAGGGACAGAAATGGTCTAGAGTTTCAGGAGCAGCAGCCGGCCCTGGGGTTTTGATCAACCGAGAGCTCCAGAGAGCCGTCCGATCCAGATCAACGGCCAAGGATGGCCGGGCTGCCTTTCGGCCCAGGCGGGAGGAGAGAATCATGGCCTAGGCCCAGGTTGCGGCCTGGGACACGGGAGGGTGCCGCGCGTGCCTGGGCTGCGGGCCGTTTCAGGCCTTGGGCCGAAGAACAGTAGTACAAGCCATGCTGAGAGCGCAAGCGGGCCGAGCCGACTCGGTTTTGGGCTGCTATAGTGCTGCTGGGCCGGACGTGTGCACAGTAAAGTTTGTGAATTAAGTTTAGACCTTTTATTAGCATATTTGATGAATTTTGATTAGTTTTTCATCTCTATTCAATTTTAAACTAATAGGATAAATTATTCAAAGAGTAGATGAGTACACAGAAATGCTTCTGAAAAGCAGATTAATTTTATTTCCATGTTTCCGCTGCTATATTTAAGTTTAATCCTCTAATTAAATTTGAACCAACGAGAAAGTTTAATTGAAGGAGTAGTCATATTTTTGTTAAAGTAAAATTATGATATTGTTATTTTTTCTGATCAACGTTGATGATAACAATATTACAAGTTTATTTATGAGTTTTCTATGCATTAGTTCTATTTCTGTCCAACGATGATGTAGAAGAATGTTGGATTTATGATATTGCTATTTTCTGACAAAAGTTGATGATAGCAATATTATATTTTTTTTACTTATGAGTTTTATGCATTAATTCTATTTTCTGCCCAATGATGATGTAGAATTAATGCAGAAGCACCTTGTATATTTTAATTTTGGCCAACGAGATCACTCAGCTGCAAGCCAACGAACTGCTCTACTGGGCTATGTGAAGGAAAAGGTTTTGCGTTGTTCTGCATTTGGTCGGTACGACAAATGTGAAAAGAAAACTCAGCTGGCCCAAAATTAGTTGAGCCAATTTAGGGCTGTTTTGGGTCAAAATGAGTTTTAGCAATTCTTCAACTTAAGTTTCCCCTGTTGCTTAGTTTATTAATTTTCTGATTAAATTAGAACCAATGGAAAGATTTAATTGAAAAATAAAGTATAAGTGAATGTTTGAGTCATCGTGACTAAGTTTTCATTATTGTAAATAGTATTTTTTCATCATTATGATAAAAGTTGCAATAAGTCAAATTAGACATGACATGTATGTTGCAGAGTATTCGGATTTATTTCTAAGTTTGATGTATTAAATGTTCAAACACTTCCTGTGTCCTGAGAGCTAATTCTGGTATTCGTCCCTTATAAGGAATTATCCCGCATGGCAGGAGAAGTTTGTGATGACTCTTGTGCTTTTCGTGCATCCTGCACAACGAGATAAGTTTTGGGGACAGCCCTTACGCTATCCTAATATTGACCATACATTTCTATTGTGTCATGATCATTAAGCACTCAATGCGTTGCAGCCATAAGGGGAGCAATCCCAAAATCACAGAAGTCATTAGATGTGGATTGAAAGGAAAGGGAAAGATTAAAGATTGACAGATTGAATCTATCAACTGATCGAGCTGTGCACATCAATTAGAAAATGAATTATTTGAATAACAATTCAAATCCTTCCTTGTAGTATCATTTTGACAAGAAATGAGTTTAAGGACAAAAGGAAGTTGCATACGAACCAAAAGATAAGAAAACATGCGAGCATAACTTGTAGAAGTATTGCTAAGGACTTTGTTAAGTTCTTGAAGTGGAACGAGGAAAGTGTACTCCCATACAAATTAAGAAATAACTTTGTTTGTATGACATAATCATGTGAATGAAGTAAGTCATAAATGTCTCCTCGTTCCCAAGAGTTCTGAATGGTTTTTAAAATTATGACAGAAAGAATATGCCATATTTCGAGGAGGAGAATTGTGAGATTAATTAAGAGTGAGTTAAAGATTAATTAAGATGAATGTGCCCGTCGAAGGAGTATAACGGTCATAATAATGATATCCCTAAGTAGGGAAATAGCTAAATTCCTAGACCTTTTACAGTTTTGATAGTTTCGATAGTAAGATAGCGTAGTCAGCCAGAATTTATATTGGACGAGCCTCAAAGATGTTAAGGTAGTGCTTAAAGCGCCATATGAGGTTTTAATAGACTAAACCCAAATAAAAAAATTAAAGATACACTATCTTTACATAAGATGGGATAATCTGGGAGAGCATGGTGTGTAGAAACCTAAGACTTGAAGAGAAGTGAGACTGCGCGCCACTCCAGTGATTCAAGAGCAACAAATTTCTCATTACATGTTGATGCTGTATGACTTATACAACACCTGTTATTAGCTCTTCAAAGAAGATGAAAAATATAAACAAGGATCTTATTATATAGGAGCCTATAAAATCAATTGACTATTGGCAATGAAGAGCAACAACAGCCACATATAAAAGAAGTGCCAGTAGCTGAGGCCCCAGAAGGTCTCAAAGAATTAGAAAACCAGCTATTTTTTATGACTATGAAGTCATGAGAAGTGTGGAATAGAATTTTCTTACCTTCTACAACCTCTACACCAAAGAATTTGAGACCAAAACCTTCCTCCTTAGTAGAGCAATTTTTGGGAGGTGCCCAAAGCCTCCCTATCTTTTTTTCATGGGTTGGAGTGAGTGACCCGAGGAGAAAGAATGTGCTACAGGTGCTTTACATGTGGGTCATTTGTAGGGGCAGCTGGTGATTGAACCGCCCCTACAAATCAGAGCTATGTATACGGGAGCATTTGTAGGGGCGGCTCGGTGAGCCGCCCCTACAAATAGCAACTCCAGGGGCGGCTGGTGATTGAGCCGCCCCTACAAATCAGACCCCATTTGTAGGGGCGGCTCATATCATCAGCCGCCCCTGCTGTTCCATTTGTAGGAGCGGCTGGTGTCTGGGCACCCGAGCACGCCACTGTAGGGGCGGCTCCATCACCAGCCACCCCTACAAAAAAAAATCGAACCGTTGCCAAAAATCGTTTTTTACATAGTGTTTGGTGCTCATGCAATGATCTTGTTTTTGGGAAAAGAAAATAATGCAATTCCTTTTTGTAGGCTACTTTCAAAGGGTATATATATTGGCAATGGTTTTGAGCATTGTGGTAGTGTGAGCCCAAAAGGGAGATGGTCTGTTTGCCAGTAGGCTGTTCCAGCAGCAGCTGTGGCTGTCTGCCTCCTCACGTTTTACTGTAGCGTTGAACACTTGAACTAGCAGTGGCGGCTGATACAAGCAGCTTATTTTTCACGTTGCGTCTATTATTGCTTCTCCATTCAAGGCTGAGCCCAAACAGGACATTAATCTTTTGCACGGTACGTCTAGGATGGGCAATATGTTCACGGTTCACCATTGCGAACATTTCTAGGACTATCTCTAATAACAACATATAAAATACAAGATCCATTTACGTCTAGGATGAGCAATATGTTCACGGTTCACCTAATAATAACACATAAAATACAAGATCCATTTGATCTTTGGATAGCGCTACAGGTAAAATGTTCAATACACATTCGACCCAAAAGAGAATCCTTTCTACAAATGGATTTTCAGGAGAGGGTGCTCATATTTGGGTTGTGCCTCTTAGACTGTCTCCAACAACCGCGACCCAAAATATAAGACCCATTCGTCCTTTGGATAACGCTACAGGCAAAGGGTTCAATACCTATTTTTGGTCTTCTCCAATAACAAGACCCAAAAGACAACCATTTCTGCAAATGGGTCTCCAGAAGAGAGGATGCTCAGATTTAAGTTATGTCTCTCCTGGCACATAAAATGGGTCTTTCATATAGGTACTCTGTTAGAGGCTATAGGTATTGTATTGGAGACCCATTTTAAGTTTGGGTTCCACGATGAGTCGATAGCCTAAGGTAAACCAAAATAGATCTCCCATATAGGTACTCTGTTGGAGACTGATTTTAGGTCTCTTACTACCTATTTTGAATTTAGGTGTCCATATAGATCACTTGTTGGAGACTGTCTAACTTCCCAAATGTGCCAGATAGTTACGGCAAAGACATTCAGCCTGTTCGGGAGGCCGTATCGTATCGTGGATTATTTACTGCTGGCTGGTTTGGTGTGAGAGAAAAACACTGTTCCCGGCTGGAAATTTACGATCGTTTACGAGCAAACGAACAGGCTAAGCCTTTTCAGGTGGAGCTGTAGAAAGCCAATCAAGAACCCTGAACCCAACTGTCTAAATGTTATACAATCCTTGCGGCCTTGATTTCAATGGACTCTTTAGCAAATTGTCAAAGTGATCACTGAGTTATATGCACCGGTGGACTTCCCATTAATATTGAGCAAAGGAGATATGGTCATATGGATGCAGTACTGCAGTAGTAGTCCGCATCGGTAAAGTTGACATCAAAAGTGCCGCTAAAACATTGTGTTATTACAGGTCAATGAAGATACGCAGGCCGTCATGAGCTAGTTGTACTGGTATTCCTTCCCTACGATCATAATACAAGCTTGCACATCAGTCAGTCAAGGCATCTAACAGATAATTAAGGAGTGAAACAAATGTTCAGAAACTAGGCGCACCTGCAAGACCATCTCGCTAACAGCTGGTTTTCTCTGTGATGTTCAAACTCGTGGTTCATTCCAATCAACAGAGCTTGTTTAGGGCATATCCTCTTGACAGCGTCAAGACTCTACAACAATCAGTAAATGTTAACATGTTATTCCGTATTTAAGAGAAAAAATTAATAGATTCTCTGATACATCTTCACAGGCATGACACTGTAAATGGGTTTGAGGCTGTGAACCATTATGTTGATCTCTTCTAGCCTTCTAGGCTGATTTTATGAAGATGGATTAACTTCATATTTAACCACCAAGTTACTATAAATTCAGAAAATACTGAGAGGTCCTGATTAAATAACCTGACTCAGAGTCAAATGGCAACTGCGATCATCTCCCTGTTCACAGAACATTAAATCTGTATCAGAAAGTTAACCTATTTTATGGAAGGTTCAGAAAAGATGTTCTTTATTCAGATGAATAGCATGTGGAGGATTACCGCCCCATGCAACCTGTTTGTTTCTAGTATAAGTAGATCTAGTTGCCCTTGTCCAGCACCAGACTTCGAAATTGCTGCATGCAAAGATCACATCAGCAGTTTATATTGCTGTAAAATGGAGCAACTGAATAGGATATAGGAACAAAGAGAAGGGATCCAACTACAAAAAGGCCACGAATTCAATAGCTGATAACATACGAAAGACTCTTGTGGTTCAGGAAAAAAAATTGAGTTCAGAAAAATATTGGAGAATGTTGCTTTTGATGAAACACTGAAGTCCTTTTTTTATAGATTTATGTAATTTGCATTATTCCAAAGACGACATACAGGTTAGCAGGAACTATTATATGAATTGCTTGCTAAATTATCCTATGTTCTCTCTTTGTATTGCAGTCTGAATTTCAATGGAAGTATAATGGATCAATATTATCTTTCCTACTCACTGAATTACCTTAGTTATCACATTATTCCCAATCATTTTTTGAAACAGTACATTATTCCCAATCATGTCAGATGACTATTTAAAAACACTGTTGTTCACAAATAAGCATTCTATATAAGCTGACTATTTGAATAGAGAATGATGGAGGAATGGAAAGGTCTACCATGCTCAGTTGTAGGTAGAATTCTTGAGACATCAGATAAATACGCAACTCTGACTTTCCTCCCAAATAAGAAGCCTAAACAGACATAGTCCTCTCCATGCATAACCTGGGCAGACAATCCCAACATCAAGTTAGACAGCTCAGGGGGCAAACGTAACCATATCAATGCAGCATTTCACAATAATAACTCTTACTGGCAACGGCCAAAACTCAAGCTCCGATGCTACAAATGGCTTGTCAACATCACCCTCAATGATCGTCCAATCGAGTTGAGCAGGTCTGGCAAAGTCATCACCTTCCTGCAGCTTCTGTTTAACCAAGTTGGGAAATCTTGCTGCAACACTGTAAAAATTAGCAGACAATATTACACGATATATATATGTTGGGCCGACAACAGATTTAACGTGGGCACTGAGTTAGCTCGAAATGGAAGAATTACCTGTCCATTGTGAATTGGGTGAGAAAAATAGGAACCTTGCCAATTTCATTTCTCTGACTACTCGGTAGTGCCACCCAGAGATCATCAAGGCCTAAGACAGCATCTGCGTGCTCATGCGTGAGAATAATCTGCACTTCAGAGAACCCCCTTTTTAGTTGACTGAAAATGTGCACCAATTGTTGTCAATGAAGAATTCCCCATCAAGATCTCACCGAATCAATGGAAGGAATTTTGTGGCGCACAAACCACTGGAGAACTTGTTCTCTAAAGGTCTTGCCGACATCGATTAGAATGTACTTGTGAGTCCCATCATCATGGCAATAATCTATCAAGAGGGAGGTGTTGCACCTGAAACCAGACGTACATGCAGTCACATAAGCACTAGCAAATATTTGCCTTTGGGGAGCCTTTAATCCCCCTATTTTGCTATGCAATGACCCAATTTTCTAGGAAGAGGGTGTTTAGTTGGGTGAATTTTGGATTTTGGGATACTGTAGCACTTTCGTTTTTATTTGGCAATTAGTGTTCAATCATGGTCTAATTAGGCTCAAAACGTTCGTCTCGCGATTTCCAACCAAACTGTGCAATTAGTTTTTATTTTCGCCTACATTTAATGCTCTATGCACGTATCGCAAGATTCAATGTGATGAGTACTATAGCACTTTTTTGGAATTTGGCCTGGCAATTAAACACGGGCGAAATATACTTGCATACTACTCAAAAACATCTTTTAAAAGACACACTGTCAAAGTCCTGTATATCGGAATGGGTAGAAATGGCAAAAGATGCTGAGTGGCGACAAAGCTATGCCTATGATAGCCAACACGACCAAAACGCAGTTCGGGACTTCGGGTAGCAGTGAGACACCGGAGGAGATTCTGATGCTCTTGCCGATTTCCGGGGCAGATCGACGCGTAAAACTCGAGAATTCTCTAGGTCAAGACGAATTTTGAGGCTATGTGGAATCGAAGGTACGAAATGAACATAGCTATGCGAGCGAAACAGAACCGTTCACTGAACAGACAGCGGTTGACTATGCCGTAGTGTATGGGAGCGCAGCGCTCACCTGTAGTTGGGGTTCCGGTCCGGCGGCAGGGAGAGGGCCGTGGAGCAGACGGTGCACGGCGGCTCCGGCGGCTGGATGAGGCATCGCGCGTCGGGGAGCGCGCCGGAGCAGCCCGTGCCCAGAAAGATGAGCGATGAAGACGACGACGACGACGACGACGGAGAAGCCACCGCCGCGGCAGCTCCTGTTGGGTGCGTGGGCGCCGGACCAGAGTCCATCGCTGGACAGATTCTTGGTTGTTCTGCTGGGACTGGGAGCTTGAGTTGGATTTCAGAGAGAGATTTTGAGTTCTGGTTGTTCGGTTTGTAGTTTGGTTTCTTGCTACGTTTCTCCTCTTTCTTGCTTGGATTTGTTTATCGCAATTTCCAGTTCGGGGGGCGCGGGAAGTGGTTTTCCTTCCATCGTCTCGTCGGCGCCATCTTACGTGGACGTGATCCAAGCAAAACTTGTCCTGGACAACTTGATAAGAATTATGACTACCATCACCGATGGTGGGACTAGTCGTTGTGGGCGTGTTCTTTCCTGCCACGGATTAAACCGGACAGGTTTTCACAAAAAAAAATTGTGGGCAGTGGTTAAACAATTGAAGGATATTCTGAAGAACACAGTGGTTAAAAGGAGGAAAGGACTGGTGGTCTAAGAAATTGGGCAGAGCAATATGGGCTTGTTACAGGATCGCTCTCAATATGGACTGGTATGACACCATATATATTAGTTCAATTATGGAAATACCTGTCATAACGCTTAGGACCTGCTCGGTTCCTTGGGAACTGTGATCTGGAACTAATCCAAGCGGAATTACTTCTCTATTTTGTATAAGCTTCCTAGTCGGGATGGATCTTGGGCTTTGTTCCAGGCCAAACGAATGAATCCTTATTGGGCTACCAAAGAGATGAAATTAAATCTTGATGTCGCGCAAGTGAAAAGAAGGATTCAGATTCGTGAGGTGGAGAAATCATATCACAATGCTAATATCTACAAAGAAGAGATAAATAAGTCGTTTGATTCAAAACCAGGATTTTAAAGGAGACAAAGTTCTAATATTCAACTCAAGGTTTAAATTATTTGGAAAAGAAAAATTACAATTCACCATTACTGCCTTAGCTGAACTTTTACTTATATTGTATATAAGTCGAAACAATTACAAGCATTACATCGATTAGAATGTACTTGTGAGTTCCATCATCATGGCAATAATCTACCAAGAGGGAGGTGTTGCACATGAAACCAGATGTACATGCAGTCAAATGAGTAAGATTTGATTTGTCTTTGAGGAGCCTTTAGTCCCACTATTATGTTTTCAAAAACCATACTGTCAAAGTCCTTACTCCCTTCGTCCCAAAAAAGTGTCGCTATAGAGTTCATGCTAGGTTTGTAAAAAATATTAGCAACATTTACGGATGTATGATTAAGTTCTCGAATGTGGGGTTTTCACAAACCAATTATGACGGCTGTTCGAAAACAGATTGATTTAAAGCAAAACCTAAATCCTAACATGAGCGATGACGACTCAATATAATGTCTTTGGGGCATGCAAACCCCTGGACGCAGCGCCTAATGGGCTCTAAGATGTTACACGGTCTAGCGGACCAAAAGACGGTGTCGCAACACCCTTCACGATCCCCGTTGACTCCCATGGAACTTCGATGTGAAACCAACATTATTGGTTAGTTTATCTTTTTAGGTAGAATGTCGTAAAAATAGAATTTCTGCAAAACTGAATTTGTTAAAAAAACTACTTAAAATGATATTTTGGCGAAAGTTTGCATATAAAGATTGAATTGAATATTATCTGCATGTGACACTACTAGAATGACAGTCTCATGTAAAAGATACTTCCTCAATTCCAATATCATAGGTTTACTTTATTAGCAGTTAAGGATCCTCGGATATTCCTTTTGGCAAAATTGTTTCAGTGCTATAATTTTTTTAAGACGGATTTTTTAAGACGTTAGAGTGCTTAGGACCTGTTCGGTTCCTGGGGAACCATGTGAATATCTTATGTGTCCAAGAGACTAAATGGAAGGGGCAAAAGGCGAAGGAGGTGGACAATACCGGCTTCAAGCTCTGGTGCATAGGGACAACTTCAAATAAAAATGGAGTAGAAGTTTTGATTGATAAGAGCCTCAAGGATGGTGTGGTAGAGGTGAGAAGGCAAGGGGATAGGGTCATCTTAGTTAAACTTATCATTAGTGATATGGTCTTAAACGTAATTAGTGCGTATGCCCCCAAGTAGGCCATAATAAGAGTGCTAAGAGGCTTTTCTCGGAAGACTTAGATCATTTGGTTAGAGCTGTCCCTAGTAGCGAGAAGCTCTTTATAGAAGGTGATCTTAATGACCATGTAGGTACATCAAGTGTAGGTTTAGAGGCGGTTCATGAGGGTTTCGGATATGGTAGTAGGAACCTGGAGGGAGAGAAAATCTTAGACTTTACCATAGCTTTTGATCTGATGATAGCTAACACTTTCTTCCATAAGAGACAGTCTCATTTAGTGACCTTTAGTAGTGGCCAATACTCTAGTCAAATCGACTTTGTCCTTACAAGAAGGAGAGATAAACGAACATGCATGGACTGTAAGATGATACCTTGAGAATGTGTGGTCACTCAACACAAGCTGGTGGTGGTTGACTTCCGCTTTCTGGTACAAGCTCGTGGGAACAAACAAGCTAGGGTTGCTAGAACGAAGTGGTGGAAATTAGAAGGGGAGGCATCAAAGGTCTTTAAGGAAAAGGTCATTGAAAAGGGCTCTTGGAATGATGAAGGCGATGTAAACAGCATGTGAGAGAAGATGATAACATGCATTCGTAAGGTTGCTTCAGAGGTGCTTGGAGTGACCAAAGAGAACGAATGTGACTCGAAAGACACTTGGTGGTGGAATGAAGATGTGCAAAAGGCTATTAAGGAAAAAGGAGTGCTATAAGCGTTTATATCATGACAGGTGTGCAAACAACATAGAGAAGTACAAGGTGGCAAGGAAGACTACAAAACAAGCGGTGAGTGAGGCAAAGGGGCGGGCCTATGAGGACCTTTACCGACATTTGAGTACGAAGGAAGAAGAGAAGGACATTTATAGGATGACTAGGGCTCGCAATAGGAAGACAAGAGACTTCAACCAAGTCAAGTGCATAAAGGATGAGAGGGAGTAGCTCTTGGTGAAGGAGGATGAGATCAGACATAGATGACAAGAGTATTTTGATAAATTGTTCAATGGTGAGAACGAGAACACCACCATTCAGCTAGATGACTCGTTTGATGACACTAACAGACACTTTGTGCGAATGATTCAAGAATCGGATGTCAAAGAAGCCTTAAAAAGGATGAAAGGGGGCAAAGCGATGGGCCCTGATGGGATCCCAATCAAGGTGTGGAGATATCTTGGGGATATAGCTATAGTATGGCTAACCAAGATGTTCAACAATATTTTTCAATCGAACAAGATGTCTGAGGAGTAGAGAAGAAGCATATTGGTACCAATCTACAAGAACAAGGGAGATATCCAAAGTTGTACTAATTATCGGGGAATTAACTTGATGAGCCACACTATGAAGTTATGGGAGAGAGTCATCGAGCAGTGCCTGCGAGGAATGACGCAGATATCAACAAACCAATTTAGTTTCATACTCGAAAGGTCAATCATAGAAGCAATCGTCTTAATAAGACAGGTTATGGAGCGGTTTAGAGAGCAAAAGAAGAACCTCCACTTGGTTTTCATTGACTTTGAGGAGGCTTATGACAAGATACCAAGAAATATTATATGGTGGTCTTTGGACAAACATAAAGTCCCATCAAAGTACGTGACCCTCATCAAGGACATGTACAACAATGTTATGACTAGTGTTCGAACAAACAATGGTAACACAGATTACTTCTCGATTAAAATTGGACTTCATCAAGGGTCAGCCTTAAGCCCGTATCTCTTTGCCTTGGTAATGGATGAGGTTACCAGTTACATACAAGGGGATATCTCTTGGTGTATGTTGTTCACTGATGATGTAGTGTTAGTGTACGAAAGCCAGGTGGGAGTAAATAGGAAACTTGAGTTATGATGACGGGCCCTTGAGTCTAAAGGTTTTAGATTGAGCAGAACTAAAACCGAATACATGAGATGCGACTTTGACGGAGCTGCACAGGAGGAGGGATATGTGAGTTTGGAAGGTCAAGTAGTGACTAAGAAGGATACCTTTCGCTATCTAGGATCGATGCTACAGCGGGGTGGAGATATTGATGCGGGCGTTAGCCATAGAATCAAAATAGGGTGGATCAAGTGACGACAAGCTTCTAGCATTCTCTGTGACAAGAGGGTACTACAAAAGCTAAAAGGCAAGTTTTATAGAACGGCGATTAGACCAGCTATATTGTATGGAGCAGAATGTTGGCCTACAAAGATTTGACATGTTCAACAATTGAGTGTTGCAGAAATGCGTATGTTGTGATGGATTTGTGGTTACACAAGAATGGACCGAGTTTAGAACGATGATATAGTGATCGCCTAGGGGTAGCATCAATTGAAGAAAAGCTTGTCCAACATCGGTTGAGGTGGTTTGGCCATGTCCAAAGAAGACCTCTAAAGGCACCAGTGCATTGTGGAGTCCTAAGCTAATAATATGAAGAGAGACAGAGAAAGACTGAAATTGACATGGGAGGAGGTAATAAAAAGAGATTTGAAAGCTTGGGATATACATAAAGATCTATGTTTGAATAGGAGTACTTGGAAAACAGCTATTGAAGTATCTGAACCGTGACTTGGGCTCTTGGTGGGTTTTAACTCTAGCCTACCTCAATTTACTTGGGACTGAAAGGTTATGTTGTTGTTGTTGTTGTTGTTGTTGTTGTTTCAAGACGTTAACTTTTTTTAAGACGTTCAGTGCTATAATTAACAAAGAAACCTGTTTTCAAAAGTGGCTTTCTTAAACATGGGCCTCGTTTTCAATTTTGTACCAGACCAGCCAAATCTCAAGGACAGCCTGCTTTGGCCCAAAAGGCCATGATGATCCAAGCCACAAACGAAGATTGAGGACACAAAAAAAAAACATCAAACAGATCTGAAACCTTAAAAGGCAACACAATCAACTTATACTTTGAGCTAGCTACTAGTAAATAGAAATGTTGCTCAAAAAAATAGTAAATAGAAATTCGTTTTGCAAAAAAAATGATGTGACAATTTAGTGACAATGACCAAGAAAGTAAAGAGATTATGGCCTGTTCGGCTTGCTGAATTTTGGCTAAAACTGGCTGAAAAACATTGTTCTAGCTGAATTGTTGTGAGAGAAAAATACTGTTCTAACTAAAAAAAAGTCGAACAAGCCGACTTCTAGGTAAGTCAAACGGGGCCTATATAATAAAGTAGAATCAACTAAGAGCCTAAATTGTAAGGTTAGGAGAGAGGAGAGGAGAGAGAAGAGAAACAGACTGTAAGCTTACCGTTAACTTTGTAAGAGAGATAAATGGACCATATATTAATAGTGCAGAGCTAACTACTATATGAGTGGGATGAAAGAAGACTGCAAAGAATGTTATACCCAGCAAGCCAACTGTATTATTAGCCATGCTCTAAGGCCATGGGAAGAAAAAAAAACTAAAATAAAATATGTATCTGAAAGAAAAGCCATGAACAGAATAATAAAGGTATACCTCCATCTAAAAGAAAACCAAGACCAATTCTTCCAAACTTTTTTCCGCACAACCTCATTTGCATTAAGTCAAATAAATTCTAAAACTCGTAACAAATGCTAATCTTGTATGGAAAATTGAATGAAGATCAATCCGCCTTAAATAGGTGTCAATTATGTACATATGTTGTGCGCGCGGCTAAGAAAAGTGGAAAACGGATCACCCCGCACGCGCTGAGCTATGTGGAGTTACGATACGTGCGGGCTCAATTAGTCAGACCACTGTACGAGTGGTGGGACGTCAACAAAATGTTTTTTTTTATTAGATGAGTGTCCGTGTGTTACAACGGGTGCAACATAAATTGAATGTGATGTTTGTTAGCCAAGTCAAAATCAAGAATATATCAATTTCATTTTTCACGTGTATTATACCATGATAATGTCTAGAAAAACATTCATTATCGTAATGAATCTGAAATAAAAGCTAAGCTTGGAGCTTGTTGTCTGAAAGTTACGACAAACATCAGCTGCCTCATAGGCGAAAAATTTATTGCTAGACATCGAATTGAATTTATCCATGTTCTGCCTTGTCAAAACATGTATACTCGGACTTACAATATCCTAGCCCGCATGAGGCATGGCAATAATTCATTTTTTAGGAAAAAAAAATATTTGTTGTCAACACGCAATGCGAAGGACGACGAACGAGATTTGGATCACGATCATGATTATTGCGTGGTGATATTCCAATAAATTCATTTCTCTTCCCATAATTCTCTTTCCGTTTTATTCCATTGTATTTACTTGCCTTTCCAGTGTCTCCATGCGGTGATTATTTGCCTGCCAGATATGGATCGCATAAGATGCGATGATTATTTGCTTGCCGGATATGGATCGCATGAGTGTTTTAGTCCTGTCGGGTAGATGTTGACAATCTGTATTTCTTAGGTGGAGATAGAGATTCTAAAAAGAGAAGTCATATCGAGAGATGAAAAAAAATGTGAGAATGTGGGGAGGAGTCGGACCACTAGTCGTCGGAAGAAGAGACGTGTGAGTGAGAGATTAACAGGGAGAAAAAATGATGACAAAGTGGGTCTGTTTGGATCATCTCCTCTAAACTTTAGAGCTCTTAAAATTTTAGAGCACTTTAACTCACTTTTGAGGTCTAAAGCTTTACTATGAGGTGGGTTAAAGTTTAGAGCTAACTTTAGACCACCTATTTGAAGCTTTAGATCTAAAGTTTAGAGCTATAAAGTTTAGAGAGGTAGATCAAACATAACCTTAATATTAATAGGTATACAGAATAGTTACATGCGGACAGATATGAGCAGCCCATAAAATAGGTGGACAACAATTCCGTAGCACCGGAGGTGCCGCCCGCCAGCCAGCTCCTTACACGGTTACACCCAAACCACCAGGACCGCACGACACCTGAACCATCCGGACGCGTGACGGACTTGTTGGCCTATTGCCAATTGCCAATTGCCATGCCATGGACCAAACGCACAACGCACCCATCCACGCCACGCTTCCTCCTCTTGGACTCAACGTGACGGACCAGCCGCACCATCGCAGTTCGCAGACACACACACCCGGGGGCGGGCGAGGGCTATAACTTACGCACTTTGGTTTGGTCCGGGGCCAACAGAGACTAGGTAGAGAGGGAGAGGAAGAGCGAGAGCGCGCCACGGCAAAGATGCTGCGGAGGAGAGCGAGAGACCCCGCCGCCGTCTTGATTCTACCTGCCATCCTGCTCCTGGCGGCGGCGGTGGCCGCAGCGGTGGCCATGGCGGCGGAGGAAGCGTTGCCGATGCCGATGCCGATGGAGGTCTACTTCACGCCCGCGGAGTTGGCGCGCATCGCGGGGTACGGCGAGGAGCCGGTGTCGTCGGTCTCCGTGTCCGGGCAGCTTACCTGCGAGCTCTGCCTCCGCCCCGGCTCCCACCTTCTCACCTTGGAGATGCCAGGTACTCCCAAGTTCCTTGCTTTATTCCTTGATTGGCCTTAGTTACTACTCCTAATCCTAGCTGCTGCTGCTGCTGCTGCTTGTTAATTCCACGTACGTAACCACCTGAATTGGAAATTGAAATAACACGCAAATGATTCGCGCCCAGTTCAGTTTGGCATTGAAATTCAAACCACCGCTTGGCCGGCTGATGAAGGAACAAGGAAGAGAGCTGTCGTCGGCGGCCCGATCACTTTCTCGTCCCATAAATAACTGCATAAACAAATGATCCCTGTGCTGTGCCGTCGTCTCAGCAACGCGTGCCTGCCAAAACAGCCCCTTGATTGAATCGTTCAGAGAGGAGCGAGCAGACGACTGGTCCTTTTCGCGATGGCTCTGGTTGTTGGCCGGTTAACGCCGTCGAGGTGGGCATGCATGGCAAAGCGGAAAGCCGGGAACCAAAGCAAGGTCGTCTGCTTCGTCGTCGTCTCTCCAGCGGATCGATTCGATCGAGTACACGACGAGACCTTGTCCTCTCCGTCGAGCAGGGATTAGTCGTCGTCGAGCACGGCGTACTTAGCTTGCTGGTCACGTGCCTCACGTAGGGACGGGACGGCGTCGCCAAAGCAACGGGTTCACGAGGAGGAGTACCGCTTGAAAAGGTCGTTAGCGTTAGCGACCGAGCCAGCGTTTGGTGCAGGGTCGGCAGGTTTTGGCTGCAGCGGTTTTGTGTACACGTACAGGCCGGCCGGTACACCACACGTAGCGGTGTGAAGCCGCCGGAGATGGAATTCAACGAGGCAACGGAACTGTACCGTGCATTCCGTATGCTGCTCCCTTTATTGCTCTTGCTGCCTTCGTTAGTGCAGCCGTGCAGGAAATAACATTTTATATGCACTATATATATAGTTAATCTCGATCCTGTGGTTAAAAAAAAAGCTTTCGATGCTAACGATGTTGCCGAGACAACATATAAGAGCAGTTCTTTTTAACCCATATTTTTAGCCAACGAAAGCTTGGGAGTTTTTGGTGCTAATAAAAAAAGCTTTGCGGTTGGGAGACAACTCAGGCAGTACTTAGGCTGGGAAATAATAAGCCTCGCCACCAGACAAATTAGTGGCCGTGGAATCTAATAAGTACTCCGTATAATTTAAAATAGAGGGGGTACAAACGAAGTTTTTTTTTATAGAGCACAACAAAGTTTAGACCCTGTTTTGATTCGTAGTTATCTGCTAATAATTATCTCTTTTGTACTTAAACAGGTATAGATAATAAACTAGCTAATTGTTAGTTGGACCTTTAGATAACAACAATCCCACTAGTTAGACCAAATCAGATAATAAGATATCATCTCCAAAAGTATACTATTTTTTTCTCCAAAAAACATGTAGTTTTGGAACTGCTAAAAATGTGTTGGGAGAAAAAAAGAAGGACATCTCCAAGGGTTTTCAATAATCCACTCCTAAAATATAGAATACAATTTTACATCAGGAATCTTATACTATTCCTCAATTATCGTAATTACTTTTATATATTGGGTGTGTCTCCACAGCAGTTGCCTGAGATTTTGCATAAGCTTCAGTTATCTTCAACCTCTTGCTTCGCCGAGTGCCCTGAGCTAGCCAGCCCTTGGTGGCGTCTTGCCTCGTCGTGTAAGTGTGCAACTGCAGCCGCAAAAGCATCGCTTGCTGACCCGCGCGCCGGCCCGCCGGCCCTTCCATGCTTGCTTGATCTGGCTATACCTACCTGCCTGTGCGCCCTGGACTGCACCGCACAGGAACCCCCGATGTGCAAGCGCCCCTGAGCTATCTAGCGGCGTCAGTGGACTGGCATGCGGTGCCGGGCTGGCTGGGAGAGATCGCCGGCCGACCGGTGCCTGGCTGGGCACAGCGTCGGAGTTAATTAGTTAATCGTTCATCTTCTTGTGAACCCGTCGACTGACGGATAAGCAGATTATCAGGCAACTAAGCTGGAGTATTTCTCTTATATATTCTTTCTTTCTTGTACATTTGCATTAAGAATCATTTCCTACTCATATTCTTTCTCACACCTTTCCACTTTTGGATTGACCGACCCATATGCACGGTAAAACAGTATCCGCGCGATGAGGGAGGATTTTCCAAGTGTATAAATTTTAGGAGCATGGATTAGAAGTTATTAGAGAGGGGTTTTTTTTCCTCATTTTGCTAAAACCAAGTATTAGGAAGAAAAATATGGTACTCTTCGATGTTAGCTAGCTAACTATTATCAGATAATGAATCAAACAAGGTCATAGTTATTACTAGATAGAGGCATGTTGAGGTATATGTCCGCCCCATATCACCGCGGAAGAGGAATTAGGTAAGCCTTGCAGATTAGTTGCAACAATACATCCTTGCTATTCAATGTTATCCGAGAGTTCATTCTTGTATGTGCCGTAGTCTCGTAGGCACGGTTAGCTCGCCTAATTCTCCTATTCTTTGTCTACTCAAGTATAGCCACTACCTTTCTGTCTGTGGGCCGCCAAATGCTCTGTTCCTTTCTGCGTGGCACCATTCAGAGATGAGACTCTGGCTCCACGGAAAGCTATCTAACGCATCTAGCCACTGCTGTCTGAATCCGATTTGATGCGTACGATGGCGGTGTTATTGGTTTTGGTCTAGACGCACACATCTCCCTCCTCGGTGCTATCGGCACGGACTGAAAGTGATCTTTTGGGATCTGCTTTAGATGTTCGTCCAGAACCCCCCCCCCCCCCCCCCCCCCCCCCCCCACCCCCCACACACACACACACACACACACACACACACACAAAAAAAAAAGAGACACTGGAGAGCTGCTCGTTTCCCATTTTCCTCCGATGGAGAGTTGCCCGCCTGTTACATCTCTGAACCGGTGCGCTCCGAATGGGCTCCAATCCGTAGCCGCCTTCGTTTTCCGTCCGCGTCAACGGCCGTACCGTTAATTTCCGTATCACTACAATCTCCGAAACATCAGCGCTGTGTGTTTTTCTTGCTAATGGTTAGGCATCTTGCACGAATTGGTGTTTCACTTCTCCAGATTTGGTATTCATTGGTAAAAGCAAAGTTTAGACAGATCTTTTCAAAAAAAAAAGTTTAGACAGATTGTAGCAAAGTTTAGATGACTATTTCCAATCGAAGTTCAAAAAAAAATCCAATTAACACATTATTGGTACCACTTGTTCTTCATTGACAACCATCTCTGCATAGTTTTCTATGGGTGATGATGAGTTGTGTAATTTTCTGATCAGGCGCTAAGGTAGCAGTAAGCTGCAGAAGTGAACGGACTCCCAACAACCAATTGGATAGCTTTGCATTTGCTACGACGGATGAGTACGGCAACTTCACGATTGATCTCCCTCCCCAGCTCCACGCCACGCCAGACCTGGAGAAGGCCTGCACCGTCAGGGTGCTCCAGCTCCCGACAGACTCGTGCCGGCTTCGCCACCGCACCGGCGACACCTATGGCCTCAGGCTATCATCTGTAGAAGACGGCGTCCGAGCCTACACTGCTGGGGTGATACGGCTTCAAGACAGCGCTACGCCGTCCGATCATTGTGTGGGTGTGGAGCACATGTCTCAAAGAAGATGAACAGTTGAAACCGAAGCCATAGGATACGGATCGTGGTATATATGGCTATATGCCAAACGAAGAGTTCACGTTTGTATGGATTTTTGAAGGGAAGGTTAAACAGGAAAGATACATGACATGCCGACTGGGCCTTTGGTATAGCAGGACTCAAGCATGTAAACAAATGTAGACCAATATTTGTACAGTTCTTAGTAACGATAAATGTGCATGAATCAGACAAGAGTTCTTATCAGTGTATTTAGAAAAGTCACTAGTTGACGGAGAATATACATTTTATAAGATCAGGCCCCAGTTCTCTCATTACATAGCTTAAGTAGAAGGCCTGCAGTCAGAATGTCAGTGAAAATTTAACAGAGATTGAACTGCAGAGGAAGCTCGCCCGATGCAGTGATAGCCTCGACGCAGTCACCGGACCCGTTCGGCTTACCCCATATTCGATTTGTTCGATTTCTTTTTTCAGCCGGAACCGTATTTTTCTCTCACAATAATTCAGTCAGAACAGTGTTTTTCAGACAGTTTCAGCCGAAATTCTACCAGCCGAACGGGGCCACTACAGTCATATCCACCTCTTCGCGGCTCTACCGTTAAAAATACCATTTCTAGATGCGGCTAGACTTTTTATGTGCTTTTAGAAATGGAGGTATTTCATGAAGCGGCTAGAAATTGTACCATCTCATCTCTTGAGACGGTTGGCAATTTGGTCCACCACTAAAAATATGTGCAACATATTCCAACTCAAGCCAGATAAAGACAAACTTCGCAACAAAGTTATAGTACTTGAATAGATTTGTAATTTTGTACTTAATGAGTTTTTTATTTCAAAACATTTAAGGCCCAAAAAATTTGTTAAAAGTTTTCATAATTTGATATATCTATAACTTTGTAGGTAACTACTTTTTTATTTGAAATCATTTAGTATCCCGAAATTTTGTTTTAAGTTTTTAGATTTTGATTTTCTTTGAAATTTTCAAATTAATTTGGATGGAGAAACGACGTAAAACAAAGTTGTAGCACTCGAAGAGATATGCAACTTTGTAGTTAATGACCCTTTTATTTGAAATCATTTAAGGCCGGGAGTTTTTAGATTTTGAGTTTTCAATTTTCTGTTTTTTTTTCAAATTACCTCGGATGGAGAAAAACCTAAACCAAAGTTATAGTACTCGATGAGATCTAAAACTTTTCAATTGAAACTTTATTCATTTGAATTTGTTAGGTCTCAAATATTCATTATAATATTTGTTAAAGTGAATACAAAACTAATGACTTTGAGGTGAGTGGTAAGAAAGCAACATGTACGGCCTAAGAGCAGTCCCAATGGTGTATTGATGATGGTTTCTATCCTCATTAAATGACTTGCCACGTAGGCAAAACGTTGACATGGCAACGTAATTAATGAAGAAAGAGAGCAAAAATCATACAAATGGTTTTCTCATGAAGAAATCAGGTCTTCTCTTGACCCAATGCACCAAGAAACCATGAAATCGCCATTGGAGAGAAACCACCAGTTTCTAGCGGGCTCATGCCGCACTCCCATTAGAGGAAGAAGATAGAGTTGGGAGAGAGAAAGAAAAAATAATTATTACTCATAGAAACAATGTGTCGGGTACCATAGAACCGGGTACCCCGAGCAAACATCAAAAGGGTCACTTAAATCCCCTCAAAAAGCAAAGCTAGAAGCTAAGCCGTAGGCTCCTCACCAGCCACGTCCGAGCCTACCAGGCTCTCCGCCCCGCCTCGAGCCTCGCACAGGAGGTCTCGGCGTCCTGACGCAATCTCCGCCTCGCGCGAGGCCTTTCACGGAAGGCCTCGGCAAGGAGTGCAATCTCCGCCTCGCGCGAGGCCTCTCACGGAAGGCCTCGGCAAGGAGTCCGATCTCCGTCTCGCGCGAGGCCTCATTCTCCGTATCGCTCGAGGCCGGTTTGTCCTTAGCCTGTCACCCCCGCCTTGATCGACCCTCCCGACAGCACGTCATGTCCCATTAATACGTCAACCACTCCCGCAATCTCAGCCGAACGATGGCTCGACACCATAGAATAGCCGACGGGACATGGGGTTGCATCAGCACCATACCAGCTAGGACAGGGCACGGCAGGGATTACCGGTCACTGTATCCTGACGCTATGCACACGACCAGCGCCTGCACCACACTGTGCCCCGTGATCCCCGCCTCGAAAACAACACGACGTGGGTGGCCTGGCCCGGGTCATCACCATCTTTAAACCAGCACCCCGGATCAATCGCTCTCTCCGGGCCTCAGCACTATGCACCAGGGTCTCGGCTATCTCGGGATTCGTGTCCACCGAGACCCCTCCACGGTGGTGCAGCCTCGGCACCAACCGAACCTCGGCCTCGTGCATAGTCAGTCCATAGCGGCTCGCACGTTCACCGCCACACCCACTCCGAGGCAGTCCTGGAGCTCCCATGACGCACAGGATCGGATGTGACCACCACGCCGCCCCAGTGCTCCAAGGACAGACCACTCCGACGACCACGCCACCATAGGAGCAGGCCACAGGGCTCGGCCATGCCGCTCCTGTTGGCATGACGCCGTATAGTTAGCACAATATACTGTCCTTGTCCTCCCTTCAACTATAAAAGGAGAGGACTTAGGCCATTTAGGGAGGGAGAACTCACGGAGAAGAACGCCCTGTAACACACACACACACATCCCGGCCGCCTGAGAGCAACATCTCAAGCAGCCCACATGACACCTCGCCGAGACCTAGGACTAGCTCCCTCTCTCACCGTGCTTGTAACCCCCTACTACAAGCACTTCGGTGCAAGGAATACAAGATTGATCTCTCAGACTGGACGTAGGGCATCGATTGCCTAAACCAGTATAAACATTGTATCTCTTTGCATCATCATCCGGGATTAGGGGCACGCAGTTCAAGTTCACTAGTCGGTTGAGGACCCCCCGGTCCGAAACACCGACAGTTGGCACGCTAGGTAGGGGCCTCTGCGTGTCAGTTTCGTCATCCCAGCAAGTTTCAGATGGCAGACCCCGTACGACCATTGCGTCTCGGCACGGTGGTTTGGTTTGGGAGCCTAGAGTTCATGTCTCTAGGGCATGAGTACGACATGGTACTTCTCACTCCTCGAGCCCCACCAGCCGATGACGAAGTCACGCACCGGTAGCCCAGGCGTAGGCGGCGCCCAAGCGGCCGCTCTCGCCGCGCTCGCCAGGCACGACGCGAGCAAGATCACCCCGACGCTACGTGAATCCAGGGTGACACGCCGCTCTCCGCCGATATCCTACGACCAGCTGTTGGCGCAAGGTCCTTGGTTGAGGACCTATCTAGCCTGAGCTTGGACAAGGGAAAAACGCCGGTGGAACGCGGCAATGCCCAGTCATCAAGCTCCACTCCACCACCCCCTGAGAACCCAACTTCGGCGGAGCAAAGCCAGGCGGCGGCACCATCCCCATACCCCTTTGGGTTGAGAAATGCCGCCGCCTCTTATGCTTACGCTTACACTGCCGCTCACGAGGATGCCTTGGGATGCCGCCAGCGCTTCGCTCTCGACCTGGACGCCCACGCTGACTCCTCGGAGGAGGACGAGGCGTGGCCCGAAATGGATTTCTCTGGACTCCACGACCCTAGAGCTATGTGTCGTTTCCTGGCCGCAAGCGACTACTGCTTCAGCTACTTCAACCCCAACAACGAGGGCACCTACGACCCCACTCGTGAGTGTTTTCACGTCGGGCTCGGGACACCGAGGGCGGGCGAGGAGGACGAGGGGGCGGGCAGCCGTTCCCCGCTTCGCCCAGGTACAGGCGCCGCCACACCTCCGCGCATTGTCCTACCGACCGCACAAAACGAGAACCCCGCTCTTGCGCAACCTCAACACCTAGACCTGGAACAACTCCGTGAGCTCTAGGCCAAGGTCGAACAAGACCGACTTCTTCTACAACAGCTTTGAGACTCTCTCGAACATGAGCAGCGAGGTCACGGTGAAGGCGGAGGAGCCCGATGGAGGGCCCGTGATTTGCATCACCGCATCCACGACAACGAAGGGAGTGAGCAACCCCTAGTCTTCAATCGCGCTAGCCAGAACGTCGCGGCTGCAGCAATGCTGGTCCACGCAATGCTCGAGCCTTCTACCATGGAGGGGCGGCGGGTCCGCAGCGAGCTCTGAGATCTCCTAGAGACCGTCGTGGTACAGCAGGCCAAAAGTTCCGCCTCCCGACGGCATGGGGGTGCCTCGAACTTGCCCGCTGCACCACCTCGGTAGGATAGGGAAGCCTCGGTTCATCCCGAGCCCGCTCGAGCACCGATAGCCCACAGGGTCCCCGTGCTTCTTGACCGCCTCGGTAATCGATGCGAGGTGCAGGGAGACCATAAGGTGGTCAACAGGCGACGATGCCACGACAACAAGGAGCCCGCTCGGGGTTACCACCCACACTGAGGCGACCGCTATGATAGTGAGGAGGACTGTAGTCCTTCTCCTGAACCGCTAGGCCCTCGGGTCTTCAGCAGGGCCATCCGCGCTGCTCTTTTCCTGACCCGATTTCGGCAACCAGCCAATCTCGTGAAGTATAGCGGCGAGACCAACCGCGAACTCTGGCTTGCCGATTACCGCCTGGCCTGCCAGCTAGGTGGCGCGGACGATGACCTGCTCATCATCCGCAACCTCCCCTTGCTCTTGTCAGACTCAGCGCGAGCCTGTCTCGAGCACCTTCCTCCCTCACAAATCCACGACTGGCGCGACTTGGTTAGAATCTTCGTCGAGAACTTCCAAGGCACATACGTGTGCCCTGAGAACTCCTAGGATCTTAAAAACTATCGCCAGAAACTGAACGAGTCTCTCTGAGACTTCATCTGGCGCTTCTCCAAATAGTGCACCAAGTTGCCCAGCGTCGGCGACTTGGAGATCGTCCAGGCTTTCCTCTCCGGCACCACCTACTGAGACTTGGTTCGAGAGTTAGGTCAGAACGTGCCGCGCTCAGCTGCCGTGCTCCTCGACATTGCCACCAACTTCGCCTTAGGTGAGGAGGCTGTTGGAGCCATCTTCCCCGACAGCGATGCCAAGGGTAAACAGAGGGATGAGGCCCCCGAGGCCTCGGCCTCCCGCCTCCCCAAGAGAAAGAAGAAGGGGCACCTAGGGAAGCAGGAGGTCCTGGGGGCCGATCTGGTCACGACCATAGAACACAAGAATCCCCAAGGCCTCAAAGGCCCTAGGCCTTTCGATGACATGCTTAAGAAACCCTGCCCTTACCACCAAGGCCCGGTCAAGCACGCCCTCGAGGATTGCTCCATGCTGCGGCGTTACTACGCCAGGCTCGGGCCCCCTGACGACGACGCCAAGCAGAAGGGCGCTGGCGGCCGAGACGATGATAAGGACGATGGGTTCCTCGAGGTACACAACGTCTTCATGATCTTTGGCGGACCCTCGGCGTGCCTTATGGCGCGGCAGCGAAAGAGGGAACGCCGAGAGGTCTTCTCAGTCAAGGTGGCCACTCCCCAGTACCTCGACTGGTCTTGAGAGGCGATCACCTTTGATCGAGACGACCACCCCGACCATGTTCCAAATCCCAGGCAGTACCCACTTGTTGTCAACCCCATCATCGGCAACACCCTACTCTCTAAGGTGTTGATGGACGGAGGTAGCGGCCTCAATATCCTATACGCCAACACCCTAGAGCTCTTGGAGATCGACCGATCGATGCTCCGAGGCGACGTCGCACCCTTCCACAGCATCATGCCAGGGAAACGCACGCGACCCCTCGGGCGCATTGACCTTCCCGTTTGCTTTGGCACCCCCTCCAACTACCACAAGGAAGTCCTTACCTTCGAGGTGGTCGGATTCGGAGGAACCTACCACGCCATCTTGGGGCGACCGTGCTACGCCAAGTTCATGGCAGTTCCCAATTATACCTACCTCAAGCTCAAGATGCCAAGCCCCAGCGGTATTATCATGATTGAGTCCACGTATGAACATGCATACGACTGTGACGTCGAGTACGCCGAGGCCCTCACCGAGGCCGAGACCCTCATCGCCAACCTCGACCAACTCAGTGGCAAGGCGCCTGACTCCAAGCATCATGCAGGGACGTTCGAGCCCATAGAGGCCATCAAGCTTGTCCCAGTCAACCCTGCCTGCCCCGACGACCGGGCACTGAGGATCAGCGCCACCCTCGATATCAAATAGAAAGCCGTGCTCGTCGACTTCCTCTGTGCAAATGCCGACATATTCACATGGAGTCCCTTGGACATGCCGGGCATACCGAGGGAGGTCGCCGAGCATGCCTTGGACATTCGGGTCGGCTCTAGACCGGTGAAGCAACGCCTGCGCCGCTTCGATGAGGAAAAGCGTAGGGCCATCGGCGAGGAGGTGCAGAAACTCTTGGCGGCCGGGTTCATCAAAGAAGTGTCCCACCCAGAGTGGTTGGCTAACCCTATGTTAGTCAAGAAGAAAAGTGGGAAATGGAGGATGTGTGTAGACTACACCGGTTTGAACAAAGCCTGTCCAAAAGTCCCCTTCCCATTACCCCAAATCGATCAAATCGTTGATTCCACCGTAGGGTGAGAGACCCTGTCTTTCCTTGATGCGTATTCTGGTTACCATCAAATCAAGATAAAGGAGTCCGACCAGCTTGCAACTTCTTTCATCACACCATTCGGCATGTACTGCTACGTGACTATGCCTTTCGGCCTTAGAAATGCAGGGGCCATGTACCAGCGGTGCATGACCTAGGTCTTTGGCAACCACATTGGGCGGACCATCGAGGCCTATGTGGACGACATCATGGTAAAGACCAGAAAGGCCGGGAACCTCGTCAACGACTTGAGGATAGCCTTTAGATGCCTTAGAGAGAAGGGCATCAAGCTCAATCCCGAGAAATGTGTATTCAGGGTCCCCCGAGGCATGCTCTTGGGATTCATAGTCTTGGAACGCGGCATCGAAGCCAACCCAGAGAAGGTCTCGACCATAACCAGCATGGGACCAATCAGAGACCTCAAGGGTGTATAGAGGGTTATGGGATGTCTTGCAGCCCTGAGCCGCTTCATCTTGCGCCTTGGTGAAAAGGGTCTGCCTCTGTACCGACTCTTGAGAAAATCAGAGCGTTTTTCTTAGACCCCCGAGGCCGAAGAAGCCCTCGACAGACTCAAAGCGCTGCTCACGAATCCTCCCATCCTGGTACCCCCGACCAGGGACGAGGCCCTCTTACTCTACGTCACCATAGCGACCCAAGTGGTCATCGCTGCCATAGTAGTAGAGAGGCAGGAAGAGGGGCATGCTCTGCCCACCCAACGACCTGTTTATTTCATCAGCGAGGTGCTCTCCGAGACCAAAGCACGCTACCCCCACATCCAGAAGTTGGTCTATGCTGTGGTCCTAGCCTGGCGCAAACTGCATCACTACTTCGAGGCTCACCCAGTGACTGTGGTATCATCTTTCTCCCTGGGGGAGATAGTTCATAACTGGGAGGCCTCAGGCAGGATAGCCAAGTGGGCCGTCAAGCTTTTGGGGGAAACCTTGACTTTTGCGCCTCGAAAAGCGATCAAGTCTTAGGTCTTGGCCGATTTCATGGCTGAGTGGACAGACACCCAACTACCACCTGCTCAAATTCAAACGGAGTGCTGGACCATATACTTTGATAGATCCCTGATGAAGACCGGGGCAGGCACGGGTCTGCTCTTCATCTCGCCCCTCGGAGTACACATGCGCTACATGGTGTGGCTCCACTTCACTGTCTCCAACAACATGGCTGAGTACGAGGCCCTCATCAATGGCTTACAAGTCACCATCGAACTTGGGGCACGGCGTCTCGACGTCCAAGGCGACTCGCAGCTCATCGTAGATCAAGTGATGAAGGAGTCAAATTGCCTCGACCCCAAAATGGAGGCTTACTGCAAGTTGGTACGTCGCCTAGAAGACAAGTTCGATGGCCTCGAACTAAACCACGTCACGCGGAAGTACAACGAGGCCGCCGACGAGCTGGCAAAGATGGCCTCGACACGGGCCCTGGTCCCCCCAAACGTCTTTGCCAGAGACCTCCACAAACCTTCCATTGACTACACCTTGATAACAGAGGAGGGCCCACCTATGGAAACCACGGCGAAGCTCGATGCCCCCTCTGCTGCCGAGACCCCCTCGACCGAGCTCGAGGTCATGGAAGTCAACACCGAGCCTCCGTAGACTGATCAGGACGTGGATTGGCGAATCTCATTCCTCGATTGGCTTGATCGGGGGGAGCTTCCTGGCGACAGGACTGAAGCATGACGGCTTGCGCGCCGAGCCAAGACCAACGTCCTCTACAATGACGAATTGTACAGGCAAAGTCCCTCAGGTGTCCTCCAACGATGTATCACTGCCGAGGTGGGCCGAGCCCTACTTTGGGACTTGCACACAGGTGCCTACGGGCACCATGCGACGCCTCGAACGCTCGTAGGAAATGCTTTCCACCAAGGGTTTTACTGGCCGACGGCGGTCGCCGACGCCACCAAGCTAGTACGCTCATGCGAAGGATGTCAGTACTATGCTCGACAAACACATCTCTCGGCCTTGGCCCTCCAAACCATCCCCATCACATGGCCGTTTGTCGTATGCGGGCTCGACATGGTTGGGCCTCTACAAAAGGCCCCCGGAGGCTACACCCATCTACTGGTATCAATCGATAAGTTCTCCAAATGGATCGAGGCTCGTCCGATCAATCGAATCAAATCCGAGCAGGCAGTGCTGTTCTTCACTGACATTATCCACAGATTTGGGGTCCCCAACACCATCATCACCGACAACAGGACATAGTTCACTAGCAAAAAGTTCCTGATGTTTTGCGACAACCACCACATCCGTGTGGCCTGGTCGGCCATAGGACACCTAAGGACCAAGGACCAAGTAGAGCGTGCCAACGGCATGATCCTACAAGGCCTCAAGCCAAGGATTCACAACCGGTTGAAAAAGTTTGGCAAGAAATGGCTCGCCAAACTCCCATCGGTCATCTGGAGCCTGAGGAACACTCCAAGCCGAGCCACGGGGTTCACGCCTTTCTTCCTGGTCTATGGGGCCGAGGCCATCCTCCCCACTAACTTGGAATATGGTTCCCCGAGGCTACAAGCCTATAATGAACAAAGTAACCGCACCACCCGAGAGGACGCCCTCGATCAACTGGAGGAAGCCCGAGACGTCACGCTACTACACTCGGCCAAATACCAGCAGAGCCTACGGCGCTATCAGGCCCGACATGTCCGAAGGCGAAACTTGAAGGTAGGCGACCTGGTATTGAGGCTAGCATAGAGCAACAAGGGCCACCACAAGCTGACCCCGCCATGGGAAGGGCCGTACATCATCGCCCAAGTACTGAAGCCCGGGACCTACAAGTTGGCCAATGAGAAGGGCAAAATCTTCACCAACGCTTGGAATATAGAACAGCTATGTCGCTTTTATCCCTAAATTTCCAAGCATTGTATATGTTGTTTCTCGGAATACAATTAAAAAGCGTTCTTTAGTTGGTCTAATTTTTCGAGAAACCCCCCGAGCCCATCATGGGTCTCGGCAATACAATAACACGGCAAAGGAGACTCGGCTCTGTCTCGGCAGAACCAAGCCTCCCTCAGGGGCTAGATCGGGGACTCCCCCTAGGTCTCACGCACCATTCTTCAGTCATTTTTCAAAAAAAATCCTACGCCAAGACTCTAGCATGCTTTGACGAATCGTTTGTAAAAACCCCTTGGGCCAAAGTATGTTTCCTAAGCAAGAGGCCGGTAGAGTCGCGAGACGGCCCATGCCCCCGGGCTATGGCACTCCCTCACTACCTCTCACCCAAGGGACGGCTTAGGCCCTAAGGAGGTGTTTTGCAAACAAAATCTAATTTGGAGCAACAGAGGGAAGAGGCTCGGAAACATGAGAAAAACAACTACGAAACACAAATACTTCAAAAAGAAAGGCCTCGACGGCCACAAGCATTACGATACAAAAATAATTCCTACTCTATTTTTACATGGCCCCTGGGGCCCAGGTTAAGGCTCAGGGCCTTCAGCACCGGCAGATGGTAGGGGAGGAACTACCTCCTCTTTGAAGAGCGTCGCCAGCGCCATGCCAGGGCCTTCCACCGCCTCTATCAGCTTCGTGACCACCGCGTCGGCCTCCTCCTCATCATCAGGCAGGACGTACCCATCACTGATGGCCGGGAGGTCGACGCCAACGTAGTGAGAGGAGATGATGGCCAACGCACGCTTGACACCCATGTGCAGCGCTCCTCGGAGCCGCTCGCGCATCTGGCTGCTCAGCGCGATCAAACGGCTCCCTAGGGAGCTACCTGACTGAACCCCTTCAACCTCCAAGGCCTCGTAGGCGGAAAGGGTGGCACGTTTCAGCGCCTCGTGCTCCCTGATCTCAGTCTCAAGCACCGTCTGCACTGCGCTGGAAGCCTCGGCTACCCGAGTAACCTCTGCCTCTGACTCTACACCACAGAGAATAGAATAAGGTTGAGCAAGGGAAAAACAACCTAAGTTAGGAGCGGAAGCCTACGGAACTCACCCTTGGCCTTAAGCTCCCAGCGTCGGGTCTCGACCTGACAGGCCTTGGCTTTCTCCTTCCAGCGTAGGGCCTCGGCCCAGGAAGCCTCGGCCTCCTCCTTCAAGCGCTGGGCCTTGACCCAAGAAGCCTCGGCCGCCCTGGAAGCTTCACTCCCCAGCTCTGTGTCACACAAGGAAGTTAGGGAGTGAACATAAGGAAAAGAAAACAAAATGAGGGGACTAAAGCTCACCCTCGACCGTCCCCCTCCAAACCATAGCCTCGGTTCGCAAGGCCTCAGCTACAGCAAGGGCCTCATCCAAAGCACCCTTCATCAGCCAGTGCGCATTCTGTTCCACGCCTAGCTGCCCCGCGAGAGCCGTGGCCAAGGCCGTAGCTTCAACGGCTCGGCCCCTAAAGGCATCCCGATCGCTAACCGTGCGGGTAAGCTCCTCCTCCAACTCCTTGACCCACGCTGCCAGAGGGGCGAGCTGCGTCTAGGCCATGGCTGCCTCGACCTTCACGTCAGCACAACAAAGGCGGAGGTCCTCTACCTCCGCGCTCCGCGCCGACAGGAGCTCGTTGGCATCGGCAAGAAGGCCCTTCTGTCGCTGAAGCTGGTCCCAGACGCCCCTCTCTCGCCGGAGAAAGACCAACTTCCCAAGGGACCGGGTCTCGAGCTCCTGGGGAAGCGGAATAGGGGTCATTGATTGCAATAAAACCTAGAAAAAGACAACGTCGCACGAGAAAAGAAAACGCGAACCTGGGCGACTCTGGGCAGTTCGTCGGCCACCACGGACAGCGCCGTCCATAGCGACCGCTCCGCCAGCTGGCGGTATTGCTTGAAGGTGCCCCAGCGCCCGCCCTCGGCTGCATCCTCGAGGGCGAATAGAGGCTCCCCCTCAGGGTCGTCCCGGCTCCGCCACAGTACCCGCGGGTGATCCCACCCGTGAGGCTCGGGTTGCGCCCACACGAGGGCCGAGCTTCCCTCGCCCAAGATTAGAGCCGGCTATTCCATGGCACCGGTCTCCTCGGCGTCGACCACCTCCCGCGCCTAGGAAGTATCGTCAGAGGAGATCGGATAGACCTCCACCTCCCGGGCGCTCTCTCGCAACAACGGCGGGCCCTAAACCAAGGGTGCCACCGAGGCCTCTGCCGCCTTCATCTCCACCTCCTGGACAGATGGCCTCACCGCCATCACGTTGGCCTTGGTGATCTCGAGGGCTCCGGCCTCCACAATTATGGCCTCGACGGTCTCGGAGGCTCCGGCCTCCGCCATCACGGCCTCGGTGATCGTAGAAACACCGACCGTGGCCGCTGCGGTCTTACGGTCTTAGGCGCCTCGGCCTCCGTCGCTTCAGCCTCGGAGACCCTGGGGGCCTCGGCAACCAAGGGCACGCCGGCCCCATCCAACTCGTGAGCCTCGCCCTCGCGGGGCGGAAGCACTCCCTCCCCTGTCTATGTAGGGGTCGCCTCGACGGCCCCTCCTTGGGCGGCCGGCTCCTTCGGGTCGGCCCTCGTCGATGCCGCGCCACGTTGAATAGCGGCTTGTGCCTCCGCCACCCAGTGGGCGGAGGAGCCGGGGCTCGCCTTAAGCGCCTTAAGGGACGCCAAGGGAAGCTTGTCCGCAGGCCGCTTCCGACTAAGGAAAAATAACCTACAGGGTTAGCACGAGACCAAAAGGCGAACGGAAGGCACTACGACCCCGCCAAAAATACACCTACCTTGAATGGGGCGGCAACCGCTTCGCCATGGCAAACCTCGTCCGCAAAGGCGGTGGCGGCGGCAGAGGCATCGCCTCTATGTCCATCGGCGCTGGCCGGTCCTCAAAGGACCCCGGCACCCCATCGGTCCTCTGCAGGGGCGGTAGCGTCGCCTCTGCCGCCACTTGTTCCACCATCACCGTTGAGCCCACCAGGCTAATGGCACGTTTGCCCAACGCCCGCGCCCCGGGCGTGTCGGCCTTGGCCCCGGAGCAAGCAATCACCGACCCTGGGTCCGCTTCTCCTCCTCCTCCCAGGAGTGCCAGGCTGCTTGCCAATGCCCCGAGCACCACCTCCACTATGTCAGGGAGATGGTCCAGATGACCTCCCCCCACCTCGCCCTCATCATCCCCGTCCGAGGCCTCCGTCGACAGCAACAGCGACGGGGATTCCTCCAACAGGAGACCATCCTTCCTTTGTTGACAGCGGTGCTTATCTAGCTCCTCGCGCGTGAGGATTTGCTTTGTGCGCTTTGCTGCCTTGGCGTCTTTCCATTTTTTCTGCGTGTCGGCGTGCGCGCGGTTGATCACCCGCCGCCTCGCGTCCTCGGGAATGGGCGGCGGAGAGGAACGCACGTCCCTCATCCCCTGCAGGAACGATGAACGCACATAAGGGAACAAGGGGTAAGGGGAGACTGAGGAGGCTCGGAGGCTATAGCGGCACACGACTTACCAGCGAGAGAAACCCCCATGACGGCCGCATCGTGATAGGGGTCAAGTTGCCACCCCTCAGCTTCGCCTCTACCATCTCCCCCACCCGACGAAGAATTTCCTCATCGGAAAGGGTGGAGGAGGACATTCGGATGCCCTCAATGGGCTCACCCGGCTTCATCTCGAACAGCCGCCGCCGCCGAGCCATCAGCGGTAGCACCCTCCGGTGGTGGAAGGCGGCCATGACCATAGCCACGGTAAGACCATGGCCCCGCAGTCTCGCCAACCCCTCCAGAAGCAGTTGCAGCTTGGGCTGGTCGTCCTTTGGGACGCCGTACTTCCATCTCTCCAGGCAGCTCCCCACAATCTGCCCAGTGTAGGGGGGAAGTCCTCCATCATCATTACGAAGGTAGAACTAGCTCGTGTACCATCGGCGGTTGGAGGACGCGAGTTGGGCCAGGATGTAGAGGTGATGGCGGTCCTGGCGCACTTGGAGAGTGTAGCCACTGGCCCTCGTCGCCTTCCTCGTACCCGACGTGCCCGTCGGCTTGGTGGTGTGCCCCGCCCGGAATAGGTGGAGCCACAACTCCCAATGGGGAGCAATCCCCAAATACCCCTCGCAGACGGCAACAAAGATAGCTGCCTGAGCGATGGAGTTGGGATTAAAGTTGTGGAGCTCCACGCCGTAGTAGTGTGGGAGCGCCCGTATGAACCGATCCGCTGGGACGCCGAGGCCATGCTCGTGAAAGGAGACGAAGCTCACGACGTAGCCGTCGCGAGGCCTCGGCTCTAGCTCGCCGTACGGAGCAATCCACTCCGGCCTGGTGGGGTCTGTCACCGGGCGAAGGAGTCCACCGTCGACAAGCGACTGAAGCATCTCCTTGGTAAAGTCTGACGGATCCCAGGGGTCTGCCTCGACAATGACGATGTCACCGGCCATGAGTGCGATGGAGGGATCGGATGCGGCGGTGAGTTTTTCTCTCTCTCCCTCGCTCTCACTTTTTTCTCGCTTTCTCCCTAGGCTCGCTCTTCTCCCTTCTTCTTCCTGGCACCCGCTGCTCTAGCGATGGCTCGACGGAGGCAGAGCTAATGCAGGCAAGGTAAGGTGAGGAGGGGTGAGACTCTTCGAGTATTTATGCAGGGGGAAGGCAAAACGAACGGGCGATGAAATCGGGGAAGTTTCCCCCCGATCCGACGCAGTTAACCACGAGCCGATTTCACCAGCCCACGCGCCCACGTCTTTCTCATTAAATGCGAGAACAGTTACGTCCCATCCACCACGTCACGCTCGGCCACTACGACAGCAGGCGTCGTTTTGCCTCCCCAGGAAACTGCCTCAAAAGGCGTGCCACCCGTTGTCGAGCCAATGGGGAAGATATTCCCTGGCCTATTCCTTTCATATGAAGGAACCAGGCTCTGAGCCTATTACGGTCCAGGGGTTCGAAGGCTGGGCCCCAAGAGGTTTTGACAGCCACCCCAGGATAACAGAGTCAGGGACGACCGCGGGTGAGCCTATACGGGGCCGAGGCCCAAGCAAGCGAAACGCTTGGGATGCCCAAAGTCATGTCCGAGACCGGCAGGGAAGTCTCTGAATGGGATCCCACCATAGGGAGGCACCGAGCCACCGAGGCCCAGCGAACGGCCTCGGCACCCACTGGAGAAACCCTCTAGTACTCTTGGAGTGTGTCTCTGGACTGCTAGCCATCCCCTAGCGAATAGGGCACGGGCCTCCACTCGGACTTACTCGATAACAGCTCACCAAAAGTGCCACCGCTCATGCCCACCGAGGGTAGCGAGGCACATTCCACCCCTCCTTCCGAGCGAAAAGGAAGTGTGAGGGTCGTACAAAAAGTCAGGGGAACCCCCGACGGTCTTCTTGCCCTATGTAGAGGCTAAGGGGCTCTTCCTGCAACCTTGCCGAGACCCAGCGACCCCGGCTCGCACTCGAAGGGGCTCGGCAAAACAAACCCTCCTTCCGAGCGAAAAGGAAGCGTGAGGGTCATACAAAAAGACAGGGGAGCTCCTGATGGCCCTCTCGCCCTGTGCAGAGGCTAGGGGGCTCTTTCTGCAGATATGCCGAGACCCCGCGACCTGGGCTCGCACCCAAAGGGGCCTCGGCAAACAAACCCTCACGCGCGAGGGGCGTATAAAAAGCCAGGGGAACTCCCGATGGCCCTCTCGCTCCGCGCAGAGGCTAGGGGCTCTTCCTGCAACCTTGCCGAGACCAGCGGCTCTGGCTCGCACCAGAATGGGCTCGGCAAACAAACCCTCCGTCCGAACGAAAATGATATGTGAGGGTCGGATGAAACAGTTAGGGGACCCTGACCGCCCTCATGCTCCGGGCGGAGGCTTAGGGGCTCTTCCTGCACTCAAGACAAAGACAAACGGTCTAAGTCCGCGCTAGAAGTTTCGTTACAAATACGATAAAGGGCACCGAACCCGTTACGGTCTAGAGGTTCGAAGGCTAGGCCCCCAGAGGTTTCGACAGCCGCCCCAGGGCAATAGAGTCAGGGACAACTTCGGGGCGAGCCTACGAACGGCCGAGGCCTGAGTGAACAATCACTCGGGGCGTCCTAAGTCATGTCTAAGACCGGCAGGGAAGTCTCCGAATGGGATCCCACCGTAGGGAGGCACCGAGCCACCGAGGCCCATCGAATGGCCTCGGCACCCACTAGAGAAACCCTTCGGTACACTTGGAGTGTGTCTCTGGACCACTAGCCGTCCCCTAGTGAACGGGGCACAGGCCTTCACTCAGACTCACCCGATAACAGCTCACCGGAAGTGTCCACGCTCGTGCCCATCGAGGGTAGCCTGGCATATTCCACCCCTCCTTCTGAGCGAAAAGGAAGCATGAGGGTCGTACCAAAAGCCAGGGGGACCCCTGACGGACCTCTCGCTCCGTGCGAAGACTAGAGGGCTTTTCCTGCAACCTCGCCGAGACCCCCGCGACCCGAACTTGCACTTGTGGGCTCGGCAAATATGATAAAAACTCCTCACTCAAACGCAAAACAAAAAAAGCCCCTAGAGGAGTAACTCCACTCCTCCAGGGCCTCAGGGGCTACACCCGACGGGTGCGCTCACGCGCACCCACCGAAACCTCAAGAAACATAACCCAATTCCTATGGGAGCGGCTATAAACCAAGCCTCGGCAAACCCCCAGGAGAGTGCACGCACTCCCCCGGGGGCTCGGGGGCTACTGTCGGGTACCATAGAACCGGGTACCCCGAGCAAACATCAAAAGGGTCACTTAAATCCCCTCAAAAAGCAAAGCTAGAAGCTAAGCCGTAGGCTCCTCACCGGCCACGTCCGAGCCTACCAGGCTCTCCGCCCCGCCTCGAGCCTCGCACAGGAGGTCTCGGCGTCCTGACGCAATCTCCGCCTCGCGCGAGGCCTTTCACGGAAGGCCTCGGCAAGGAGTGCAATCTCTGCCTCGCGCGAGGCCTCTCACGGAAGGCCTCGACAAGGAATCCAATCTCCGTCTCGCGCGAGGCCTCATTCTCCGTATCGCTCGAGGCTGGTTTGTCCTTAGCCCGTCACCCCCCGCCTCGACCGACCCTCCCAACAGCACGTCATGTCCCATTAATACGTCAACCACTCCCGCAATCTCAGCCGGACGATGGCTCGACACCGCAGAATGGCCGACGGGACATGGGGTTGTATCAGCACCATACCAGCTAGGACAGGGCACGGCGGGGATTACCGGTCACTGTATCCTGACGCTGTGCACACGACCAGCGCCCGCACCACACTGTGCCCCGCGATCCCCGCCTCGAAAACAACACGACGTGGGCGGCCTGGCCCGGGTCATCACCATCTTCAAACCAGCACCCCGGATCAATCGCTCTCTCCGAGCCTCAGCACTATGCACCAGGGTCTCTGCTATCTCGGGATTCGTGTCCACCGAGACCCCTCCACGGCGGTGCAGCCTCGGCACCAATCGAACCTCGGCCTCGTGCACAGTCAGTCCACAGCGGCTCGCACGTTCGCCGCCACACCCACTCCGAGGCAGTCCTGGAGTTCCCATGACGCACAGGATCGGATGTGACCACCACGCCGCCCCAGTGCTCCAAGGACAGACCACTCCAACGACCATGCCGCCACAGGAGCAGGCCACAGGGCTCGGCCATGCGCTCCTGTTGGCACGATGCCGTATAGTTAGCACAATGTACTGTCCTTGTCCTCCCTTCAACTATAAAAGGAGAGGACTTAGGCCATTTAGGGAGGGAGAACTCACGGAGAAGAACGCCCTGTAACACACACACACACACACACACACATCCCGGCCGCCTGAGAGCAACGTCTCAAGCAGCCCACACGACACCTCGCCGAGACCTGGGACTAGCTCCCTCTCTCACCGTGCTTGTAACCCCCTACTACAAGCATTTCGGTGCAAGGAATATAAGATCGATCTCTTAGACTGGACGTAGGGCATCGATTGCCTAAACCAGTATAAACATTGTGTCTCTTTGCATCACCATCCGGGATTAGGGGCACGCAGTTCAAATTCACTAGTCGGTTGAGGACCCCCCGGTCCGTAACACCAACACAATGGGTTGAAAAGCAGTATTTTTTTGTGCGGTATCCTATGTTATAGAAACTACTAGTTTCTTTCATTGGGACTGCCCTAAGGCAGTGAGTTTGAACCCCTATACATTGTTTCAAAGAAAAAAGTCTCCAGCCAAAAAAAAGATGCAATTATAGAATAGTGCTAAGTTAAATGGTTTGAAGTATGGCTAAAATTGTATTAAAAATACATTAATATTTATCATATTGAATAATTAAGTATCACAAGATTCGTCATAAAATATATTTTTATAATATACCTATTTAGAGTGATACATGTTATAATATTTCTACAAATTTTGTCAAAATGAAGATAAAGATAGTTTGATAAGGCCTAGAGTTGTAGATTATCCTTTTAAGACAGAGGTAGTACATTCTACATGAGTCCATGCCTTCTTGCACGTGAGAACAATAGGTACAATCTATAAGAATACAATGAGCAAAAAAAAATCCTATATTTTCTTCGCAATGTTAATCAGTCATTTTCGATGATCAACGACGTCACGTCGTCTTGGCCGGTAATTTTCCGGTTCACCGGTGGAATGTAGAACATCTCACCTTCTCCTTCCTTTGGCCTCGGCCGTCAATCCATCTATTTAATCGTATCGTATGTTTTCAGCTATTACAAATCTAGCATTCACCTCACCTCCAAGGCTCCAATCGATGGCGAGTCGGTGACGCATGTTTCTACGTCCACATGCGAGCGACGCAGCCGGACAGGAAGGCGACGAGCCGGCGCACCGAGCCTGCAACGGACGCGGCGCAGAGGCACGCTGGGTCCCCGGCGTCGCCGCAGCATTCCGGCCACGGCCGCAGGAGGACGCGGCACCGCCCGCGGTGCAGCAGCCTCCTCCACAGCCTGCTGAGGCACCCACGGTCCCGCGGCGGGACGACGATCGCCGACTGGAGGTACGCCGACGCGGCGTGCTTCAGCAGCTGGTTGCGGATGTTGATGTTGGACGCGTTGAAGTCGATCGCGGCGGGGCCGGCAGCGTCCCCGAAGCTGCCGCCGCCGCTCCCGGGACCGGCCTCGGCGAGCACGTCCCGGAGGCTCGTGTACTCGACGCCGCCGCTGCTCCCGCTGCTGCTCCAGCTCGACGGCCGGGACCGGACGGCAGCGCGGGGCGGAGGCAGAGACGGCTCTTGCGGCTGGGTCTCATCAGCGTCCATGGTCCACAATTCAACCTCATCTCATGTATTCGCTTTTTTTGTTTATAATATATATATAAACATTTAAAGCCTTTGACGTGGAAAGGACAAGGATGAAACAGATAGCACGAATAAGCAGTTCTATGAATGTGCTTATTTTCTGAAGGTTCTGCCTAAATGTAGGGAGCCTGGTTGACCTTGCGTCCTAGCACATAGGTGAGGAAATGCCACCTGGAAATGGAATGGGTTGTCTGCATTTAGAATTGTACTAACATGCTTGCTTTAGGGTATGTTTGATACTATAAGAGCTAGTAATTGTTAGCCAACTGAAATATATAAGAAGTATTTTGCACAAGATTTTATTATTTTTTATGAATATGCAGAAGAGTATTTTCATGAATGTGCAGAAGTGCTGTGACCTTTGCATTAAGAAGTATTTTGCACAAGATTTTCTTAATTTTTTTAAGTTTGATTATCAATATTTGTTAAATTTTTTAATCTGTAAAGCTATTTAGTTTGGGAAAGTGAAAGGCGCATGTAAATTTGTCTTGAAACAATTTCATAATATCATATCTTTTGATTTTATTATATATTTTAGTGTTACAATATTGGTCAACGACACATTGGTATCCAAATATTAGGTATCCATTTGGAGGAAATATCTTTTCAATTACACCATAGACTCAGCTAAGGCCCCGTTTAGATGTCAGTTGATTTTGAAATCAAGTAAAAAATCTTAGAATCCCATCCAAACAACTCAAGTTCTACTGGTTGGATTTTAACACAGAGATTTTTTTAGAATATCATAATCCAATGAAAAATTGATAATAGAAAATAGTGGATTCTAAGAATTCTTATCCAATCTAAACGGGCTGTAAATAGCTTGTCTACATCCATCAGAACCTATTCATGCCACATGATAACGGCCACTAGTTCCAATTTCAAATCAAACCCATAGTAGCAATGAGCCTAGCTCTGTTGGTTGTTTTTTTTTGGTAGTGGAACGTGCTATCCTGGTTGAGTATTCGACTTAACGTGTGCCGGTGTGCGTTCACATTTTTTTCTTTCTTTGATTTAAGGGCATCGACAACAACGAGGTGTTCGTGGTAACTTTGTCAATGAAGATTTGTCTGTCCAACTTTTCAGAAGTACTCATAGAGGTAGGATATGCCTTCATAGGGGGTACTCACAGAGGCAGCCAGGCAGGATGTGTACATGTCTTCCTAGGGTGAGCGTTTACGTATTTATTGTGTTTTGAGGAAAAATCAGCCCTATTACGTGATCCCGCACAGATGAGTGAAGCACTTTAATTTGGATTTGGACTCAACAAAATTATCAATCAGCTAGAGCTTAGCGTCACCTAGGACTTCAAAGATCACGAGGGTGGCTTCTCTTAGGACTTCAAAGAACATGAGGGTGTGTTTGGCAACTATATGAGAAGGGGTATGTGAGTTAGTGGAAGTTAAGCTCTAAGTATCTTTTACCAAAGGAAATAATTCCAGAGCTAACTCATTTTTATTCCTGTTTTTTTAATGGAATATATGTCAACGGTACCACGACCGGACAATCATCCATCCTTCTTTCCTTTCAGAATGATTATCCATTGTTAAGATTGCATATTTTCTGATTAACTTTCTGTTGGAATTTTCAGATACTACTTAATAAAAATTGCAAAGAAGGGGAGCGCGAAATCATATGGCTTGATGGTAGATTCACAGTGCATGTGAATGCTACCCATTTATTTGATATTCATCAGGGTAGCAATAGCTGATACCCTTAATATACGATGCAACAAGTCGCATAACACGTAAACCTAAGTAGCTAGAATCCCCTGCTCTGTTATTTCTTTTGGGGCGAGATGGGTGCCTACGAAAATGCAGCTATCTCTGTTCGGAGGCTTCACTCATCCGTACAGGTCCCGGCCGCATCTGTCGCAGACTGGCTTCTCTGCCTCAGATTCTGGCTTTTTTATCTGCTTCTGCATCTGTGGCAAGTCATGCTCCAGCACGTCACTAAGCGCCTTGGATGCTTCTGCAAGCTCCTCAGGACTGAAAACCATAAATGGTTTAGGTATCAGCTGGCCGACAGTTTCTGGTTCCGAACATGTAATCGTACTACCAAATGAATGAACAAGGGTGTGACCGTAAACACTTAGGTGAGGATCATACCTAATTGAGAGGGGAGGAGCAAGTCGGATTATAGTGTCATGTGTGGGTTTCGCTAAAATGCCTCTCTCCTTCAACTTGATGCAGATGTCATATGCAGAAGCTGGAGATAGAGCGTCATTGTTTAAATCCACTGCGTTCAGCAAACCCCTCCCGCGCACTTCTCTTATGATTTGAGGGAATTTCTGCTGAACCTTCTGTAACTGGTCCCTAAACTCCTGTCCTAACTTTGCAGCCCTGCAGTGGGTCAGAAGAAAATATCACCGAGTGGATAGATAGTACTCCGTACAAGATAATCTGACAAACTAACAAAGTTTCTTAAGGGAATGTACCTTTCAACAAGACCTTCGTCTCTGACCACTTTCAGTGATGCAACTGCCACAGCGCTGGCTAACGGATTCCCACCGAATGTACTGTAAGTAGTCAAATATAACACATTCAGGAGCAGTACACATACAGAATTGTTATACAGGAGTAACACAGACTATGTTCGAACCGAAGATAGAACCAAATATTCCTTAGATACAGAAAACATAAGTTTGATATCCTTTAGACATAGAACTAAACTGGTTTGCTAGAAAAGATTAGAGATTTGGTCATACCTTCCATGTTCCCCTGGTCTGATACACAGCATGACATCCTTGTCTGCAAGAACTGCACTGACTGGAACAACTCCAGCACCGAGTGCTTTGCCTAGAATCTGTATAGCAAAGACAATTTGAAACCGTAAGTGTAGTTGCATACTCTGAAGCAAAATGGGGAAGTGACCAGCAGATACTGAGTATAGTTAATAAACAAGAGTGTAGCAGAAAAGAAACTTACCACCATGTCAGGCCGTATGTTTTCCCAGTCACATGCCAGCATTTTACCAGTTCTAGCTATGCCAGTTTGGATCTCATCAGCAATCATCAAAATGTTATGTTTAGAACACAAGTCTCTGACACCTTTCAAATAGCCATCTGGTGGGATTACTACCTACATGTATAACATGAAGATCAAATTAAATAATACAAAAATACGGAGCTCTCCTCCGTGTTCGAGAAAAAAAAGGTCAAATTAAAAAATGTGAAACTAAAAAAACATTAACCATTAATGATAACTGAAACAAAACACCAAGGAAAAGTGCTATAAAATCAAACCAAAACTATATATTTGAAATCAAATTGTTCCTGGTTTACTTTACCACCAGTCCACCACAGCTAGCAAAGTATGACGAAATCATCCAAACCAGATGAACAAAAATACAGTAGTTAGTGAAAATATGTTAACCCAAATGGTATGGGACACATTCCAGGAGGAATGTACAGAAAACTTTGAGTTTATAGTTATAAAATACATGGACTTATTATCTATGTGTTTGCACTAACACATCAAATGAATCTTGAATCTTGAGAGTGAAAAAGAGAGAAATATATTGAGAGCTAAATCGATAATGTGCACAAGCCTCTATTGTACTAATGTTAAACAATTCTTTTTCACACAGCTGGGAGAAAATATTATCACAAAGAGCTAAGGAACACTCTATGCCTTGCTGAAAAGCAGTTACTTTCTCTGTTTCTCAGTCTACAGGAAATATATTGAGCTATACCTTCTGCTCATTCCTTGGTCACATATAGGATCAATGGATATCTAATGCAAGCTTGCAATGCAAGGATTGCTGAGAAGCAATTTGTTTCTAGGTGTAAAGTAAATATGTGGGCTAATATATGCTACTCTTTCCTTGGTTGAGTGTAGGTGTAACAGAATATCTATTGTACACAATCATTCAATGGATGATGCAAAGCGATAGTACTGCTGTGTAGGAAATATTTGAGGTAATGAAGTTTTTTGCTAATTCCCGCGTTACCTATAAGTGGATATCTAACAGATTAACATAGAATACAGCACCTATCCTACGAATTAACTCGTATTTCGAGTCAACCTGACGGACTCTTCCTGAGGGTCCTTTGCTGCAGGGCTCTTAGTGGTGAATCTGGGCCTCTGGGGGGTGATAATTGCTAGGAAGTGGCTAGTTTCTAACTGTAAATGAAATATGTGCTCAGAACAGTCAATGCCAGATACAGCATGATAAACACATACCCCAGCTTCACCTTGGATAGGTTCAAATAAAAAACCACAAATCCGATCTCCATGCTCTGAAATAAATAGTAATTGTCAACATGCAGAAACACGTAAACTAAAACAACGTATGTTTGGCAATGTTAAACAGATAAATTACCTTCAAAGATTTTCTTTAACCCATCAATATCTCCAAAATCAACTTTAAGATGGCCAAGAACCAAAGGACCAAAACCACGAGTTGCATCATTGTCACAGCTCATGGAAATGACACCAAGAGTTCGACCATGGAAACACCCACAGCAAGAGACAAGCAAAGCCTGCAAAGCAGCAAACATTTTGGTAAATTAGTGAATTTTCTACTTCTGAAGATCTGAAATTTATGGTCTATCAAGATATGGCGTGCACCAAACTTGCACTAAACGGAATTAAGAATAAAAAGAGTATGTGTCTTTCCAGATTGTTTGCTCATATTAAACTTTCTGAATTTATTTTGATATAATTATATGAGAAGTAAAATAGGGGTTTCATGATATATAAGTAAGACAATCAAAAGGAAAAAGACCAGGTACATGATTTGCATCTAAGTATATCTTAGAGCACATCATCCAGGAGTCCACAGGCTATGCAGTAACAGGATTTTAAGAATTGATGGATGCAACCTCGTCATCTAGTAAGAACCTACTCAAAGCTTACAACAGCTTTGTAGTCACAAGACAGAACTTCAGGGAAGCACGAGCAAATCCAAGTATGGAAAAACTGCACACCACTATCAGGACCAGAATTGAACAATCTTTTTTGTCGGGTCATACACTCATACCTCATTCTTTGGTATCTGTTTCTTCTCATAACCCCATTTCCTAGCCAATTTGATAGCAGTTTCAACTCCTTCAGCTCCAGTATTCATTGGCAACATCATGTCATATCCAAACATGCTTGTCAGATATTCCGCAAAGATTGGGAACTTATCGTTGTAGAAAGCTCTAGAACTGAGCGTAAGCCTTTCTGCCTGTTCTATCAAAGCTCTCAGGACTTTTGGATGGCAATGACCCTGCACGGAATGGCAAACATTACACAGTTTGAGTACATGCATAAAAAGAAGCATGACAAACAATGTAGTATCCCAACTTAACTTTTCTAACTTCCGGTCTGTTTTGACAACAAATAGTTTCCAGACACGATTTACTGTATTTACATAGATGAGGTTTAAACAAATAGTAGCCCCACGGAAAGAAATCTACCTGATTGACTGCAGAATAAGCAGAGAGAAAATCGATGTATTTGTTGCCTTCGGGGTCCACTATGTGTGAACCTTCTCCTTTGGAAAACACCATGGGGATTGGATGGTAGCTGCAGGCATTGAAATGTTAATAGAAGAGTGAGTAACTGCATTGCTGAAATAAATTCTTGCAGAAGCATTTAGAAGTTTAGGGCCTCAGTACAAACTTCCCATCAATAAAAAAAAATACGCATTCACAGGAGTGTGCGCATTCAAATCGAACAGCACCGCTATCAATCCCTTACAAGTATGGAAGAAAAATATTATGCTACCTGAGACAAGAGTGTCATCTCAGAAAGACATGTCACTGTATGAAACTTCTAATTAGAGTAAAGTGCACCAGCGGTCCCTAAACTTGTACCGCTGTGTCATCCCGGTCCCTAAACTCGCAAATCGACCGTTTAGGTCCTCAAACTTGTTCATCTGTGTCATCTCGGTCCCTAAACTTGTTCGGCTATGTCATCCCGGTCCCTAAACTTACAAATCACCCGTTTAGGTCCTCAAACTTGTTCAGTTGTGTCATCCCGGTCCCTAAACTTGATTTTGAGTCTCATCTGGATCAAAACAGGGTGATCTAAAAACTTTATATCAAAAAATAATTCATAACTTTTTCATATGAACTCGAATGAAGACAAACTTTATATCAAAATTGTAGCCCTCGACGCGATCTACGACTTTGTAGTTGAAAGTTTTTTGAATTAAAACTGTTTAGGGTCCCAAAATATTATTATATGTTTATAGATTTTGAAATTTGAAATTTAAAATTAAATTTTGGGACACTAAATGACTTCAAACAAAAAACTTTTCAACTACAAAGTTGTAGATCGTATTGAGAACTATAACTTTCATATAGACCATATCAATATCCAAGATTGTTTGATAATTTTAAATTTCAAATTTCAAAATTTATAAACATACAATAATATTTTGGGACCCTAAACAGTTTTAATTCAAAAACTTTTCAACTACAAAGTCGTAGATCGCGTCGAGGGCTACAATTTTGATATAAAGTTTGTCTTCATTCGAGTTCATATGAAAAAGTTATGAATTATTTTTTGATATAAAGTTTTTAGATCACCCTGTTATGACCCAGATGAGACTCAAAACCAAGTTTAGGGACCGGGATGACACAACTGAACAAGTTTGAGGACCTAAACGGGTGATTTGCAAGTTTAGGGACCGGGATGACACAACCGAACAAGTTTAGGGACCGAGATGACACAGATGAACAAGTTTGAGGACCTAAACGGTCGATTTGCGAGTTTAGGGACCGGGATGACACAGCGGTACAAGTTTAGGGACCGCTGGTGCACTTTACTCTTCTAATTACCTTCTTAGTTCATGCGCAACTGCGGTTTTTGGATCAAAAAGCAGCCTATTAAATTCCGTAGTTTCCAGTTGATGTTCTATCCAAATTTAAAAGAATATTGCCATTTCATTAGTTTTTCAGAGACAAGAACACCCTAATAAATACTGACCAAATAATACATAACCAAGATGACACGTCATTTACATAGGACTAAATTTACTTGCATATTTACCCAGACGATTTGCGTGTAACATCGTCACAACAATGGAACGATCATCTGATAGCTTTTGCCATTTCATTAGATTATGTGTCACTAACTTGTCGAACACAACTATCTTCACAATATTAATGCTACAAAATCAATTAAGATTACAAGAAAACATAAATTTTGAATTCTGTGTGAACAATAAAATTTAAAATCCATGATATAAATACATACGTGACATCCGGTAGAAGCGTACATATAGTTGGGATCCTTTGATTATAGTCTAAGCAGCACGGATACGGATACGTGTATCGGTATCAGACGGATACGGATACGCGGATACACCATTTTTTGAGGAAACCTGATACGTGGATACGTTTTATTATTTTTTATAAAAAATAATAATAAAGGACATTAAAATTATTGGCAGCGTATGTATGGATGCTCTCTGGAGACTACTCCAATCATTTCACAGCTTCTAGTTGCTAATTCTACCTGTGCTGGCAGTTGGAGGGGTATTTTTGGTATATAAATGTACAGCACGTTTTCCCTGCCTGTGCTTAGCTGGGCCCAAGATTAGATTTTTTAATCTTCTTTCTCTCCCCCAACATTCTTCCCCACACGGTGCCCCTTCAATCAGCCGTCTGTGCGACTGCGCTCCTGCTGGCCTGTTCCTCACAGCTCCTCCACCGGTGCCATGCCTTCCTCCTCCCACACCGGTGATCGAGGTCCCTCTGGGCGCAGGCGGCCGAGCGACCATGGCTGCGCCCCACTCCACCCCAAGCGCGTGGCCAGCGGGCGGCCCACCCGGCGCGGATGCAGCACGCGGACCTCGCCAGCGCAGAACTCGCCCAGCGCGGGGTGCGGCACGGTGCGTGGTCGGCGGGCAGCCCGCCCGGCGCAGATGCAGCACGAACCTCGCCAGCGCGGGTGCGGCGTGGCTGGCGGTAGCCCACCCAGTGCGTGTGGGATAGGCCATAGTATATCGCAGGTCAGTGGTGGGTGGGCTAGGCCATATCGCAAACGCCCAAACAACTTGGATACGTATCAGTCCACGTATCCGAATTTAGTTTTTTTTTTTTTTTTTTTTTGCCGATACTTCACGGATACGTATCCGCCGCGTATCCACTGCGTATCCGTATCGGATACGTATCCGATACGGGATACGTGGCCAACCTCACGTATCCGTGTAACCTAGATTATAGTCACTGGGAGTTTGTTCAATTGAACCAACCATCAAAACCTAATGAAATGGCAAAAGCTATCAGATGATCATTCTATTGTTGTGGTGATGATGTTATGTGCAAATCGTCTTGGTAAGTATGCAAGTAAACTTAGTCCTGTATAAATGACATGTAATCTTGATTATGTACTATTTGGTCAGTATTTATTAGGGTGTTGTGTCTCTGAAAAACTAATGTAAATGGCACTATTCTTTTAAATTGGAATAAAACGTCAACTAGAACTACGGAATTTAGTAGGCTACATTTTGATCCGAAAATCGCAGTTGCACATGAATTAAGGAGAAGGTAATCGGCAGTTTCATACGGCGATCTCCCTGATGAGCCGAATTCAAGAATCGAATGAACACTCTGAGGACTATGTCAAAAACCATTTTTACAGGCTCAAATCCAGGACAGGAGGACCAAGGATCAACCCCATCTTCCAAAGACACAGAACCATCCCAAGATCAAGGAGCCATGATGAACAGAAAAAAAAAAGGGATCTATTTTTACAGACACCAAACAGAATCTAAGAGAATTGCAATTAAATAATCGTAAGTTCACTTTGGTGAATTCTAGAGATGTGCCAACTTATGGGACTCTTGACCTAATTTTGGTGAGTACCGAGTGGGGGTCGAAGTTCCCTCTTTCAACTATTCAAGCTTTGAATAGGGAAATATCAGATCATACTCGTTTACTTCTAAATTTTAGGAGTGGTATTACACATAATAGCACTTCCACTCCTTTAGCACTTCTGATCCTTCATTTTGATGAAATTTGATCCCTGTATTTTGACCGCGCATGCCTTTATTTGGTGAAATCTGACCAGATTTCTTCATGTGATATTCAAAATTCTCTTAGTTAATGTGTGTGTGTATATAAACACAAGTCACCTGCTCCTCAAAAAGGTAAACTTCTTGCACTAATATCCTAGCTTGAATCAGCGCCCTGAAAATATATACTACTTATAGGATAGGATCTAAGAAGGTGTGAAACCATGTATACCTGCTTCTTGTCAGTCTCAAACCAGGAACATTACGATATTAGGCTCACAAAGATATACAATTTTTTTCCCCAAAGCAATGCACGGGCATATGTGCTAGTCTTAAAAAAAAAAAGACACGAAACAGAGAGCTAACGTTTCAGATTCAGCACAAAAAAGACAAGAAAGAACCAAGGCAGGCAGGATTCCGATTCCGAGCATGATCGCGTCAGGGGCGGAGGCCGGAGGCACAGAGGCGTTTCGACGAGCACGCGGCGGGCGCGCAAGGAGTAAGGGGAATGGGGGGCAAACAGAGAGAGTTGGGATAAGCGTGGATCGAACACGGACGTACTTGTGCGCGCTGCAGTCCCGTTCCATCCGCATGAGCTCCTCTGAGGACAGCGCCGCGGCGCGCCCTGCCCCCGGCGCCGAAGCCGAGCTCGAGCACATCCCGCGCCACCGCGCCAGGGCCGCGGCGCCCCGCCGCGCTAGCGCCGTCGCCATGCCCGCAGCGCCCTCTCAGAGCTCAGTGCCCCAGTGGCTCGGTCGGCCGGTCGCTCACGCGCGCGCAGATGGTGGGTGCTGCCGCTCAGCCGCTGCAGCCTCCGGGTCCGGGCCGGGACCTAACTAAAAAGGTGTCGCGGTTGCTTGCTATACTTGGACGCGAACGCCGAACGCAACCGATGCCGATTGCTTTCGGGGCGGGGCGGCTCGGCCTCGGGCCGGTGTTGTGGCACGGGCACGGAAGGCGGGCAGGGGGAAGACGCAGGACAGCGCGATGATCTTATCCGTCCACGTCCGCCTGCTGGGCGCGCCGAGGCGCGCCGGGACGATGGCGAGGGGGCAGCGAGCGGTAGAGCCGTGCGGGACTCTCCGGCTCGTCGGTGCCCGGCCCTCGCGCGATTGGGTTCCGCTTGGCATGACATGACACGGTACATCGGTGGATGTGACGGGTTGCATCTTGCATTCTGTCGAAGGCCAAATAAATCATCGGAAATGCTCGCGTCCGGCCCTGTTTTCTTCGTGTAACGTTTTATACGGCATGCTAACGGTCTAATAATCTTTATATTTCTCTCTCACGTCGTTATTGGTCTCTCTCACGTGGTTTCTTATCTCCCTAACAATGACCTGGCTACTCGTCGTCCCGATGTGGCTGTTCGTCACCCTTTCTTATCTCCCTAACAATGACGCGACTACTCGTCGCCCCGACACGGCTATTCGTCGCCCCGACGCGGCTAACCATCTCACTCACTCACTGCCTGCTTTCCTCACTCACAGCCCCGCTCGCCTACGCCCATCCTTGTTCTTCCCTCGTCGCTACACCCGCTCGCCTTCCTATCTTGCCTTCATAGTGGTAATGTGGATCTAAGTGGACACCCCTATGGTGAGGTGTTTCTCGCCTATTAAATCCTCCATGGTCGAGTGTCTCTCGACAACGAACTACACGTTGGAGGTGTGGCCTCACTAGCGACAGGCTCCTCCATGGTGGTCGGGCTCTTCACAGGCAAGCGCAACCAGATCTGCACTTTACAGTGATTATGTTGTAGTATGTGATATGTTGCAACAGTCAATCTTGAATGTGTTACATGTTTTATGGCACTCAGCATAAAATTGGATTTTGCTATATTACAACACTCGATTTGAGATGTTGCAACAGTCGATTTGAGATGTTGCAACAGTCGATTTGAGATGTTGCAACAGTCGATTTGAGATGTTGCAACAGTCGATTTGGGATGCTGCAACATGTTTTTCTGGATGCTGCAATAGTCAATTTAAGATGTTGCAACTGTCGATTTAAGATGTTGCAACATGTTTTTTTTTATTTTACAGCATGTTTTTTTAATGTTGCAACATATTTTTTTTAATGTTGCAACATGTTTTTTGATGTTGCATCTGTCGATTTAAGATGTTATAATATGTTTTTTTTATGTTACATGAGGTTTCAGTACGTTGCTGTCGGTGTTTTGGTCCGACGGGTCCTCAACCGACTAGTGAAAGTGTATTGCATGCCCCTAATCCCGGATGGTGATGCAAAGAGACACCAGGTTTATACTGGTTCGGGCAATAGGTGCCCTACGTCCAGTCTGAGAGAGCGATCTTGTATTCCTTGCACCGAGGTGCTTGTAGTAGGGGCTTACAAGCTGAGCGAGAGAGGGAGCTAGTCCCAGGTCTCTACGTAGAGTGGCGTGGGTTGCTTGAGATGTTGATCTCTTGCAGTGAGGGAGCGTTGTGCGTTGCTTGCATGTGTGTGTGTCTCTTGCCTAGAAGCGGCCCTGGTCACTCCCTTTTATAGTTGAAGGGAGGCACCGGGGTGGTACATGGATTTGTTACGTGGCGTTTTATGAGCAGAGGCGGTATGTCTGAGCCCTGTAGTTTGTCACTGTGGCGGCATGGTCGGTGGAGCGGCCTTTTCCTCGATGCACTGGAGCGGCGCGCCGGGAACGCCTGATCCTGTGCGACGTGGGAGCTCCCATGGCTTGACGCAGGGCATGGTGCGTACTGCGAACGACGTGTCGGTCCCAGAGTGCTGACAACGTGGAGAGCCGAGGCCTAGTCGGTGCAGAGGCTGAACCATTGTGGGAGGGCTCGGCGGGCGCGAGTCCCGAGGCTACAGGAGCCTAGAAGCGGATAGCCGAGGCTCGGAGGGAGCAGTGGGTCTTGTACGCTGATTCCGAGGCTACAGAGACCCGGACTTGACTTTCCACGCCGCGCTGTCCTTGGAGCAGGGGTTAGGCAGCACAGTACAGCATGGGTGTCAGCTGTGGGCACAGTGCCGAGCACAGCGGCTGGTAACCCCTGCCCCGTCCTGTCCCGGACGACATAGCGTCGATGTGACTCCCGTCTCGTCGGCCACTTCGCTGTATCATGCCGCTGTTCGGCTGACGTCGCGGGAGTGGTTGGACGCGTTGGTTGGACGTGACGTCCTGTCAGAAAATTTGGTCAAGGCGGCGGTGATGGGGTTGATGCCGAGCCGGCCTCGAGCGAGTCAGTAACTGAGTGCTCGTCCGAGGCCTCGTCACGCGGGGCCTCGGGCGAATCGGAGAATTGGTACCTCGTCCGAGGCCTTGTGGCGCGGGGCCTCAGGCGAGGCGGAGAATCGGTACCTCATCCGAGGCCTTGTGGCGTGGGGCCTCGGGCAAGGCGGAGAATCGGTACCTCGTCCGAGGCCTCGTTGTTTCATTCTGGGCCGAGCCCGCTTCGGGTGAGCCCGGATATTGTTCGAGGTGGGCCGGGTGGTCCAGCCGGGCCTCGGATAAGGTGGGGATTCGCCGGTGGTTGTCTCTTGGCTTCGATATTTACAAGGTCTAAGTGATTTTTTGGTTCTTGCTTAGGGGGCCCCTTTTTATGGTACCTGACAGTAGCCCCCGAGCCTCGGGGAGAGTGTGAGCGCTCTCCCTGAGGTTTTGATGAAACTTGGCTCGCGGCAGCTCCTGACGGGATGGTGTTTCGTACTCGAGGCTTCGGTGGGTGCGCGCGAGCGTACCCGCCGGGTGTAGCCCCCGAGGCCCTAGAAGAGTGGATTTATTCCTCCAGGGGCTTTCTCATGTTGAGTGAGGGGTTTTATCGCGTTTACCGAGCCCCCGAGTGCGAGTTCGGGTCGCTGGGCCTCGGCTTGGTTGCAGGAAGAGCCCCCGAGCCTCTGCTCGGAGCAAGAGGGTGATCAGGAGTTTCCCTATCTTTTTTGTGCGACCCTCGCGCATCCTTTTCATTCGGAAGAAGGGGTGTTTATCGCGTTTGCCGAGTCCCCAAGTGTGAGTTTGGGTCGCTGGGCCTCGGCTTGGTTGCAGGAAGAGCCCCCGAGCCTCTGCTCGGAGCAAGAGGGCGATTAGGAGTTTCCCTGTCTTTTTTGTGCGGCCCTCGCGTATCCTTTTTGTTCGGAAGGAGGGGTGGAGTATGCCAGGCTACCCTCGGTGGGAGAGCAGTGACACCTCCGATGAGCTGTTACCGGGTAAGTTCGAGTGGAGGCCCGTGCCTCATTCGATAGGGGTCGGCTAGCGGTCTAGAGACGCACTCCAAAAGTACCAGAGGGCTTCTCTAGTGGGTCCCAGGGCCGTTCGATTGGCCCCAGGGGCTCGGTGCCTCCCTACGGTGGGATCCCATTCAGAGACCTCCCTGCCGGTCTCGGACACGACTTAGGGCATCCCAAGCAATCGCTTGCTTGGGCCTCAGCCATGTATGGGCTCGCCCATAGTCATCCCTGACTCTGTTTGTCCTAGGGTGGCTGTCGAGACCCTTAGGGGCCCAGCCTTCGAACCCCTGGACCGTAACGGGCTCGGTGCCTAGTTCCTTAGTCTGAAAGGAATCGAGTGGGGGATATTCCCTTCCCATCGGCTAACGACGGTGGGTGCGCCTTTTGAGGCGGTTCCTCGGGGAGACGGAATGGCGCTTGCCGTTGCTATGGTCGAATGCGACGCAACGTCTGCGGATGGGACGTTACTGTGTGCGCGCGGTTAATAAGAAGAAGGTGGATGCGTGGCTGGTTTGGTCAGATCCGGATTAACTGAGCTAGATCTTAGGGAAACTTCCTCGGTTTCGTCGCCCATCCGTTTCGCCCTCTTCCCTCCCTCATAGATACGTGACGAGCCGCGCCCCGCCCCTCCTTACCTTTTCCGCCTACGTCCACCCTTTCTGCCCTCAAGTGGTTGCTAAGAACAGAGGAAGGGAGCGCTAGGGAGAAGAAGGGAGAAGGGGGAGGAAAGAAAGAGAGAGAGAGATAGCAAGAGCATGCCTTACCGCCGTAGCCACATTCTCCACCGCACCCATGGCTGGTGGTGCTGTTGTCCTCTAGGTGGATCTTTGGGGTTCGTCCGATGTGTGTGTGGCGACGCTGCAGTCGCTCGTCGACGACGGTCTCCTCCGCCCGATCATCAACCCCAACAAACCGGAGTGGAGGAGGAGCTGACCCGGGTGGCCGATGAGCAGAACACCTTCAGGTCCCGGGCCGAACAAGAGGCGACCTCTGCCAAGGCCATCGCCAAGCAGCTAGAGGCGGAGCAGGGCGCGCACCTGCTGACGAAAGGTGCCCTGGCGGAGGCTGTCAAGGTGGCTGAGGCCTCCCGGGTCGAGGCCTTAGCCTAGAAGGAAAAGGCCGAGGGTGAGTCCTGATGAGCCACGCCCCTTGTTTTATTTGTTTTTCTTGCGTTCGACCCCTAACTCCCTGATATGATGCAGAGCTAGAGAGGGAGGCTTCGAGGGCGACCGAGGCCTCTCAGGTCGAGGTCCAAAATTGGAGGGAGAAGGCCGAGAGTGAGGTCATAGGCTTGCGCCCCTGTTTGGCTTGTTCTCTTTCGTGCTTAACCCCATCCCGCTTGTCTTGGCGCAGGGTTGGAGAAGGAGGCCTCCCAGGCAGCTGAGGCTTCCATCGTAGTGCAGGCGGTGCTCGAGGTCGAGATCTGGGAGCGCCGCTCATACTGCCTACGAGGCCTTGGAGGTCGGGGGGGTCGAGTCGGGCAGCTCCCTCGGGAGCTGTTTGATCGCGTTGAGCTGCTGAGTCCCCGAGCGGCTCTGGGGGGCGCTGCATATGGGCGTCAAGCGCGCTCTGGCCGTCGTCTCCTCGCACTATGCCGGCATCGACCTCGAGGCCGTCAGCGACGGTTACGTCGTGGCTGAGGATGACAAGAAGGCCGAGGAGGAGGTCATGAAGCTGGTGGAGGCGGCTGAGGCCCCTGGCACGGCACTGGCCAGATTGTTCGAAGAGGAGGTGGTTCCTCCTACGCCGACCGTCGACGCTGGCGACCTTGAGTTTTGACCTAGGCCAAAGGGGCCATGTAAATAGATTAGGACTTACATCAATATATTATGATGCTTGTGGTCGTCGAGGCCTTTTAAAGTACTTGTGTGTATATGCTTTTTAATTGTTTTTATTGTATTTCTGAGCCTCTGCCCTCTGTCTCGTTTTTGAACATATCTCTTGCAAAAAACTTCCTCGGAGCCTAAGCCGCCCTTCAGGCAAAAGGTGGTGAGGGAGTTGCCGTAGCCCAGAGGCGTAGGCCGTTTCGCGGCTCGGCCGGCCTTTTGGCCCTGAGACAGACTTTCGGTCCTTAGGTTTTTTACAATCGATTTGTCAGAGTACGCGAGAGGGTTTGGCGTAGAAATTTTTTTCGAAAAACGACTAAAAACAGTGGCTAGGACTTAGGGGGGGTCCCCCCTTCTAGCCCCCAAGGGAGGCTCGGTTCTGCAGAGGCAGAGCCGAGTCGCATTCGAGCCCCACGGTGGGCACCTCTGTAGAGGTAGAGCCGAGTCTCCCTTATAGCGTTATCGTAACGCCGATCCCTCATCGATGGGCTCGGGGGGTTTCTCAAAAAATTAGAACAACTAAAGAACGCTTCTTTATTGTATTTCGAGAAACAATGTATACAATGCTTGGGAATTTAAGGGTAGAAGCGACGTAGCTGTTCTATGTTCCAAGCGTTGGTGAGGATTTCGCCCTTCTTGTTGGCTAGCTTGTAGGTCCCGGGCTTTATCACTTGGGCGACGATGTATGACCCTTCCCATGGTGAGGTCAGCTTGTGGCAGCCCTTATTGCTCTGTCTTAGTCTCAGCACCAGGTTGCCCACTTTTAGGTCTTGGCTTCGAATGCACCGGGCTTGATAGCGTCGTAGGGCTTGCTGGTACTTGGCCGAGTGTAGCAGCGCAACGTCTCGGGCTTCCTCCAGTTGGTCGAGGGCGTCCTCGCGAGCAGTGCGGTTGCTTTGCTCGTTGTAGGCCTGTAGCCTCGGGGAACCGTACTCTAAGTCAGTGGGGAGGATGGCCTCGGCTCCATAGACCAGGAAGAACGGTGTGAACCCCGTGGCTCGGCTCGGAGTGTTCCTCAGGCTCTAGATGACCGACGGGAGTTCGGCAAGCCATTTCTTGCCAAATTTCTTCAATCGGTCGTATATTCTTGGCTTGAGACCCTGTAGGATCATGCCATTGGCACGTTCTACTTGGCCGTTTGTCCTAGGGTGTCCTATGGCCGACAAGGCCACACGGATGTGGTGGTCGTTGCAGAACATCAGGAACTTGTGGCCGGTGAATTATGTCCCATTGTCAGTGATGATGGTGTTTGGAATCCCAAACCTGTGGATGATATTAGTGAAGAACAGCACCGCTTGCTCGGATTTGATTCAAGTGATCGAACGAGCCTCGATCCACTTGAAGAACTTGTCAATCGCTACCAGCAAATGGGTATAGCCCCCAGGGGCCTTCTGCAGAGGCCCAACCATGTCTAGCCCCCACACAGCGAATGACCATGTAATGGGGATGGTTTGGAGGGCTTGGGCCAGGAGGTGCGTCTGCCGCACATAGTACTGGCATCCCTCGTAGGAGCGTACCAGCTTGGTGGCGTCAGCAACCGCCGTTGGCCAGTAGAACCCTTGGTGGAAGGCGTTTCTGACGAACATCCAAGGTGCTGCATGGTGCCCGCAGGCTCCCGCATGCAAGTCCCAAAGTAGGGCTTGGCCTGCCTCGGTGGCGATGCACCATTAGAGGACGCCAGATGGGCTTCGTCTGTACAACTCGCCGTTGCTGAGGACATAAGTTTTGGCTCGTTGCGCAAGCCATCGGGCTTCGGTCCTGTCTGTAGGAAGCTCTCCTCGAACGAGGCAATCAAGGAATGGGACTCGCCAGTCCATGCCCTGGTCAGCCTCGGGAGGCTCCGCGTTGATTTCCATGGCCTCAGGCTCGGCCGTAGGGGTCTCAGTGATAGAGGGGGCATCGGGCCCTGCGGTGGGCTCGACCGGTGGGCCCTCCTCCGCCACCGAGGCATAGTCGATGGAAGGCTTATGGAGGTCTCTGGCGAAGATGTTCGGGGGGGCTGGGGCCCGTGTCGACGCCATCTTTGCCAGTTCGTCCGTAGCCTCGTTGAATTTTCACGCAATGTGGTTGAGTTCGAGGCCGTCGAACTTGTCTTCTAGGCGACGTACCAACTTGCAGCATCGATGCTGCCACGACGTTCTGGCTAGCGCGATTGAAGATAGGGGGTTGCTCAGCCCCTTCGTCGTTGTTGATGCGGTGGTTGACGTCGCGAGCCCTCCGCCGGGCTGCTCCGCCATCACCGCGACCCCGCTGTTCTTGCTCGAGAGTGTCTCGGAGCTGCTGCAGAAAGAGTTAGTCTTGTTCGACCTTGGCCTGAAGCTCACGGAGCTGCTCCAGGTCTAGGCGATGAAGTTCCTCAGGGGCGAGGTTCTCGTTTCACGCTGCTAGGGGCTCGACACGTGGAGGTGTGGCGTCGCCTACCCCCTCGTGGGGCGGGGAGTGATTGCCTACCCCTTCATACTCATCGCTCGCTCTCGGCATCCTGAGCTCGACGTTAAAGCACTCACGAGTGGGATCGTAAGCGTCTTCGTCATCGGAGTCAGAGTAGCCGAAGCAGTAGTCGCTCGCGGCCATGAAGGGGCGCATGGCTTTGGGGTCGCGAAGCCCGGAGAAGTCCGCTTTGGCCCATGCCTTGTCCTCCTCCGAGAAGTCAGCGTGGGTGTGGGTCGGGGTTATGGCGATGAGGTCGAGGGCAAAACGTTGGAAGCGTCCTAGGGGCTCTGCGTGAGCAAAAGTGTAGGCGGCGGCAGCATTGCCCAACCTGAAGGGGTACGGGGATGGTGTCATCGCCGAGCTCCGCTCCACCGGAGTCGACTCCTTAGGAGGTGGCGGGGCAGAGCTTGATGACGGGGCATTGCTGCACGCCACCTGTGTCTTTCCCTTGCCCAGGCTTAAGCTAGATAGGTCCCCAACCAGGGACTCTGTACCAACAGCCAGGTATAGGATACTGGCGGAGCGCGGTGCATCGCCCTGAGCTTGCGTGGTGTCAGGGTGGTCCCGCCCGCGTCGTGCCTGGCCAGCGCAAGCGGCGGCCCAGGCGCTGCCTGCGCCTGGGCTGTTGGCGCATGATGTCATCGTCGGTCGATGGGGCTCTAGGTGGGAGGAGTACCATATCATACTCACATCCTAGAGACATGAACTCTAGGCTCCCAAACCAGATCACCGTGCCGAGACGCAGTGGTCGCGTGGGGTCTGCCATCCGAAACTTGTTAGGATGACTAAGCTGACACGCAGTAGTTCCCCTACCTGGCGTGCCAACTGTCGGTGTTTTGGTCCGACGGGTCCTCAACCAACTAGTGAAAGTGTACTATATGCCCCTAATCCCGGATGGTAATGCAAAGAGACACAAGTTTTATACTGGTTCGGGCAATAGGTGCCCTACGTCCAGTCTGAGAGAGCGATCTTGTATTCCTTGCACCGAGGTGCTTGTAGTAGGGGCTTACAAGCTGAGCGAGAGAGGGAGCTAGTCCTAGGTCTCTGCGTAGAGTGGCGTGGGTTACTCGAGATGTTGATCTCTTGTAGTGATGGAGCGTGTGTATTACAGAGCATTGTGCGTTGCTTGCACGTGTGTGTGTCTCCTGCCTAGAAGCGGCCCTGGTCACTCCCTTTTATAGTTGAAGGGAGGCACGGGGGCGGTACATGGATTTGTTACGTGGCGTTTTGTGAGCAGAGGCGGTATGTTCGAGCCCTATAGCTTGTCACTGTGGCGGCATGGTCGGTGGAGCGGCCTTGTCCTCGGTGCACTGGAGCGACGCGCCGATCACGCCTGATCCTGTGCGACGTGGGAGCTCCTGCGGCTTGACGTACGACATGGTGCGTACTGCGGAGGACGTGCCGGTCCCAGAGTGCTGACAACGTGGAGAGCCGAGGCCCAGTCGGTGCAGAGGCTGAACCATTGTGGGGGGGCTCAGCGGGCGCGAGTCCTGAGGCTACAGGAGCCCGGAAGCGGATAGCCGAGGCTCAGAGGGAGCAGTTGGTCTTGTATGCTGATTCCGAGGCTACAGGGACCCAGACTTGACTTTCCACGCCGCGCTGTCCTTGGAGCAGGGGTTAGGCAGCACAGTGCAGCATGGGTATCAGCCGTGGGCACAGTGCCGAGCACAGCGGCCGGTAACCCCTGCCCCGTCCTGTCTCGGACGGCATAGTGTCGATGTGACTCCCGTCTCGTCGGCCACTTCGTTGTATCGTGCCGCCGTTCGGCTGACGTTGCGGGAGTGGTTGGACGCGTTGGTTGGACGTGACGTCCTGTCAGAGAAGTCGGTCAAGGCGGCGGTGACGGGGTTGATGCCGAGCCGGCCTCGAGCGAGTCGGTAACTGAGTGCTCGTCCGAGGCCTCGTGACGTGGGGCCTCGGGCGAATCGGAGAATCGGTACCTCGTCCGAGGCCTTGTGGCGCGGGGCCTCGAGCGAGACGGAGAATCGGTACCTCGTCCGAGGCCTTGTGACGCGGGGCCTCGGGCGAGGCGGAGAATCGGTACCTCGTCGGAGGCCTCGTGGTTTCATTCTGGGTCAAGCCCGCTTCGGGTGAGCCCGGATATTGTTCGAGGTGGGCCGGGTGGTCTAGCCGGGCCTCGGATAAGGTGGGGGTTCGCCGGTGGTTGTCTCTTGGCTTCGATATTTACAAGGTCTAAGCGATTTTTTTCGGTTCTTGTTTAGGGGACCCCTTTTTATGGTACCTGACAATTGCAAACATTTGTTCTTGAATGTTGCAAGCAATGATTAACATCTGATCCATTTTGTCTCGCTTTCCATATCTCCCTCGTGTACGGCAAGGTGCGATGTCTACAAGCGCTATAGGAAGCGCAACCACCATTACCGTGGTTTACTATTGCACCACAGGAGAAAGGAGGGAGTCGGAAGGAGATGAGTGCTGGGGATGGACAGGCAGAGGGAAAGCCTATGGATGCGAAAGGGAATGAGCGCAACGAAACCTCCGGATCCAAAAGGGAAGGAGCGCCGGGGTGGGACGGGTGGAGCGGAAGCGTCCGGATTAATTTTATATCTGGACGTCCGGCGTAGTATTTCCCATAAATCATAGATTATTTTATACATCGATCTCCTCGAAAATCAAAAAATAGAAATTACAACTACAAATATTTGCCAAACGGTATTTTATAGTATCACATCAATCTCTCGAAAAAAAGGGAAATTACAACTGCAAATGTTTACCAAACATGGTCTCCGAAGAAGGCTGGGTCAAGTGGCCCTTTTTTTAAAAAAAAAAGATTACCAAACCGTCGCAGAAGAAAAAAAATGGAAATAGAAAAAACTAAAAACACTAGTACGCATAAACGACGTGCGTAACAATAGCCAAGCAATGACAAGCTCTGTGACGACGACATGATGCATGGAATCATGGATCACGCATGCGTCAACGTGCGTGTGCACGATGGTGCACAAAATCGCGCGGGGCCCCCGCCCGTGCAAACCAAGGCCAGCTCCCACGCGCATACGTGCCAGCCGGCCTGGCCGGCCGCCTAGTCGAGGCCGAACGCCTTCCTCATGCCGCACACGAACTGGAACACGTGCTCGGCCTCCGGCAGCGACTCGGCCACGCACGTGTTCTCCCGGACGCAGCGGTCCACCCACGCCGCCAGGGCGGGGCACTCGGCGGCGACGGTGAAGCCGCCGAACCGCTCGTAGGTCAGGAACCACGGCGCGAAGGGCACCAGCGCGACGTCCACGTAGCCGAGCGCGTCCCCGCCGAAGTAGGGCTTCCCACCCAGCTCGGCCTCCAGCGTCTTCAGCGCCGCCACCGTGTCCTTCCTCGCCGCCTCCACCGCCGCCGTCGCGCCCTTGGGCGACCGCCACACGCGCATCCCGGCCTCATTCAGCTGCATGCACGGATCGTATGTACGTAGCTAGCGTGTCATTATTAATTAACTAAAGCTAGATTATTAGAAACCTAGCTATCGATGGATGGACGTGCGACGACCTTGGTGTCGACGTAAGAGGCCCAGAACCGGGCGTGGGCGCGTGCGTAGGGGTCGGCGGGGAGGAGCGGCGGCGCGCCGGCGGCGGAGAAGCCGTCGTCGATGAACTCGAGGATGACGAGGGACTCGCACACGGGCTTGCCGTCCACGATGAGGACGGGGACCTTGGCGTGGACGGGGTTGGAGGACAGCAGCAGCGGGCTCTTGGCCGCCAGGTTCTCGGTCTTCTCCTCGTACGCCACGCCCTTGAACTTCAGCGCGATGCGCACGCGGTTGCCGAAGGGGCTCACGAAGCAGTTGAGCAGCACCACAACTCCCTCCATTGCCTCCGATCCGATCCCTTGGAAGCTTGCAACCTTATCAGCAGACGATGTGCCGGCCGGCAACGCTCGATCGCTGGCTTATGACTGGAGAGCTTGCATTTTGCCAATGGCTTCGTCGATTCCATGTCTATTTATACCGGATGATGGCTTTGCTAGATGTTGCTAGCTACGAGGCGTTTCTTTGGACGCGCCGGGGGTGCTGCCATTTTTCTTGGGGATGGAAATCAACGGCATATGCCGATATGTCATCGACCGCACCAATGATAATGCATCGATCGATGCATGTCTTCGATTATTTCGTTGCTGATAATTTGTTCGTTTCTGCTTCTGAAACCGCCGGTGCTTCGTCCTGTCTGCTGTCTTACTCGATATGCGCGCATGCATGTCCAGCTCGTTATTTGGTTAATTTTTTATTTTTGTTATTTATCTGTTGATAGTTTTTTATTAAATCTGTCTTATTTATATACGTTTGATTGTGCTTTAGGATTTGTACTATAATTATCTATTAGATCGTATTTATAAAAAATTTGATAGATTTGACCATATAAAATCTGTAGACATTTTTTTTTCGAAGTTATTTGCTTGTTTGCATGCCGGTAAAAAAAAAGTCACGCAATGCAGCTTCTCATGCGGCTCCCGCGCTCCCGGGAGCGGCGCTGCGAATAGAGTTCGAGACGTCGTCGTTACCGTCCGTCCATGGCTCCATGCATCTTCGTTGTGGACGTACGCGGCGGATGTTCCAAGGCCCGCCGGGTGCTAGTTTGATGAGGTAATAAAGCACTAAAGCTTAATAATCAAATTAAAATAGAAAGCCTGCAAAGCTGGGATAGTCTTGCTATGATTCTTGTCAATGTCATATAATATTATATCGTGTTGTGAATTCCAAGGTTAATTGAATATAGTAATTTGATTACCTCATCGATGAGGTCAGGATAAGGAGCAAGTACATGGGAGTAGTACTTTTCTACGTCTTCATGTATATTCCGAGTAAAGTAGTGATTGCAAAAAAAATCCAGAATATTCAGTTAGTACACTCACTTATTTTTTTAGAATTATACAGTACAATGTAGACGCTCACAACATGCACGTACACTCACCCCTACGAACATATATACGTAAACCCTGTCCCTATGAACTTCTATGAAGGACTAAGCCGGCAGATTACGAGATTCACGAAGTCACCACAAGTCGACGGGGATATTGTCTACCACTGAAAGCATAGCACCGTTAAATCCTGGAATAAATCCATAAAAATGCGAGCACTCGTGCTAAGTCGAGGACTTAAACCCGGATTCCCCTGTTCCATCACAAGGAACCCAACCAGCTGATCTATGATCAGTTCACAGTACACTCACTTTTGAAGTTTAAACGCTGGGAAATCGTAAAAAAAAAGGAGTTTAAACGCTGGGATGGAATTCTTGGAAAAAGGCTAGGTTTTTTTAAGTTTCGGTTGTTGAGAGCATATGACTGAGTGAACTTTTAAGGAAAAAGTCAACATTATCTCCCTCAACTTTCGTGAAAGTCCGCTTTTTCTCTCTGAACTTCAAAACCGGACAATACACCTCCTTCAACTTTTAAAACCGTTCATCTTACCTCCCTGACCCTGTTATAAGCAGTTTTGAAGGTGGTTTTGTCTTTTTTTTTATTTCGGCTGAATCTTTAAAAATCATAGTAAATCACAGAAAAATCATAAAATCAAATATCTATTTTTGTGGACTCCACATGAGTAGATCTACATAGTGAACATATAATATAGTATGCTTTAGTACACAGTTTTTGTTGTAGCTTTATATCTATGTTTTTTTGTAATTAAATAGAATAATTCATAGCTGCAGTTTTTATGATCCAATTATGATGAAATTTTTATGGTGGGCTAATTATTGTATGCTTAAACTGTAGTAAAAATTTCATACTCATTGGATCAAGTATAACTTAGTTATAGATTTTATTTAGGTTTATGCTTGTTAAATATAAATAAATCTATAACTAAGCTATACATAATCCAATGAGTATGAAATTTTTATTATAGTTCAACCATACAGTAATTAGCCCACCATAAAAATTTCATCACAATTGGACCATAGAAACTGCAACTATGAATTATTCCAATTAATTACAGAAAAGCATAGATCTAAAGCCACAACAAAAAACTTTGTACTAAAACATATCATATTATATGTTCTCTGTGTAGATCTACTCATGTGGAGTCCAACAAAATTAGATTTTCTATCTTTATGATTTTTTTGTGATTTACTATGATTTTTCAAATATTCAGTCGAAATAAATAAAAAAGAAAAAGACAAAACCGCCTTCAAAACTGCTTATAACAGGGTCAGGGAGGTAAGATGAACGATTTTAAAAGTTGAGGGAGGTGCTTTGCCTGATTTTAAAGTTCAGAGAGAAAAGACGGACTTTCGTGAAAGCTGGGAGAGGTAATGTAGATTTTTTGTGACTTTTAAGTCTATCGACAATCTCACGAATATGGGCCGAATGGCCCAACAGCCGGGAAGCCTGCTAATGTGAATCGAACCGGATATGGGAGTACGTGGCAGGTCTGATCCTCTCGTAGTAGAGCTAATATTACACATGGGCTACAACAACGACTAATATATAACTTAAGCTAAAGTTTTAAATAAACATATATTAAAGACACAAACATATGCCATAAAAATTAGTGAAACTATCAATACGATAAAAAATACATAGAGTAATTGATAATATATTATAAATAGATAGATATCACAGAGTATCTATATAAGTATTTGTTAGCAAATAAATAGAGAGAGAGAGCATGCAAGGATAAACAATTTGGTTTAGTTGTTTGTACTAAATTTATCATGAACTTCTAATATTTATATCTTATAAAATTATACACTTTATAGGAGTAAGGGTTAATGGACTAGTTACTCTTCTAATAATTAGTAACAAAAAACTAGATCATAATAAGTAGTAACACTAGAAATGGAACTCCACTGCAGTAGAAGATTCACTAGTTTGTTTTTCTCTGTGGTGATTTGCTTGGCATGGTTTGGGTGGTGGTTAATGTTTTTTTTGTTACGAAAGTCTACTTAATCCCTTTAACTTCTCGTACTTGTCTACTTTACTCTTCACCTACAAAAACAAAACATTCTACTTCTTAAAGTATTTAAAACGGTCTAAATAACTCCTAGGGTGGTTTTGAAGGTGGATTTGTTGACGTGTCATCTTACGTGGGTGCTGACATGATGATGAGTCAGCAAATACTAGAAAAAATTACATAACCCCAACATATCAAGGTTGACTACAACCTCTCAACTATAAAATCATATATTATAGCCCTTGAAACATTCAATAGTGTTTATATGGCTCTAGGATGGTTTTGCAGTGCTACTTTGACATAGTGTCACATCACATTGACCTGAGTACTCGTGCTTACACTTTCATCTCACTACTCCGCTGCCCCACCGTCCGACGAGCAGCAAACGACCTTCTATCTCCTGCAGTCCTACTCCACCTCGGGGACTTCTTCACGTCATTAAGCTCACGCACACCCACGTTATTTGGCCCCTCCCAGATCCTCTTTCGTCTCGTGCCCTCCTCGTATGGCAACCTCAAAAATCAAAAAAGAAAGGGAATTCCTGCAGCAGGCTCAATGTCTCCATCTCAGTCGCCGTTGAGTCTCCTGCGGCCGGGCGTCGGGCTCCTGTGCGCGTGACCGAGCGTCAGGGGAGGCCGAGAAAATTTGGGTAGCCAATGTTGACCCAACAGGAATGGGTAGTCGAGAGGGGAATTTAGGTAGGCAACAAATCTGTTGGGTGTGATGGGTAGTTTGCTGGAGTGGATTTTTGGTCCTACACTACCCAAATTGGGGATAGATAGGTAGTCTGCTGGAGTTGCTCTTAGAGCTATGACTATTAAGCTAAAGTTTTAAATAAACATATATTAAAGACACAAGCATGTGCGATAAAAGTTAGTGAAACTATCAATACATACAGATAAAAAAAACACATAGAGTAAAAGTTAGTGAAACTATCAATACATACAGATAAAAAAATACAGAGTAATTGGTAAATCTATTATAACCAGATAGATATCACAGAGTATCTATATAAGTAGTATTTGTTAGCAAATAAATAGAGAGAGAGAGCATGCAAGGATAAACAATTTGGTTTAGTTGTTTATACTACATTAATCATGAACTTCTAATACTTATATCTTATAAGATTATACACTGTATAGGAGTAAGGGTTAATGGACTAGTTATTACTCTTCTAATTAGTAACGAAAAACTAGATCATATAAGTAGTAACACTAGAAATGGAACTCCACTGCAGTAGAGGATTCACTAGTGGGTCTTCGCCGTGGTGGTTTGCTTTAACATGGTTTGGGTGGTGGTTAATGTTGTTGTTTTAGAAAAGTCTACTTAATCCCTTTAACTACGGGCGGTTGTCTAGGTTGACTATAACCTCTCAACTATAAAATCCGATATTATAGCCCTTGAAATGTCCAATAATGATAAAATGGCTCTTGGATGGTTTTGTAGTGCTGCTTCGACACAGTGTTATACCACATTGGCATGAGTGCTCATGCTTATTAGTTATTACACGCGGATCCATCTATTGGTTCCATCTCTCTACTCTCTCTAGATTGCCCCACTGTCCGACGAGAAACAAATGACCTTCTATCTCCTGCGGTCCTGCTCCACCTCCCGGGACTTCTTGACGTCATTAACCTCACGCACCGTGTCTGTAGCCCACGTTATTTGGCCATCCTCATCCCTCTCGTGTCCTCCTCGTATGGCTACCTCAAAAAAGAAAGGGAATTCCTGCAGCAGCTGGTCCAGTGTCTCCATCTCAGTGACTAAACTTTACGGCGTACATGTATACGGAGGATATATCAACATGTGTACATGAATAAATAACCATGCAAGATGTATATGTGTACATGATATAACTCCAACTGTAACAAAGCCTACGCACTATAGATTTTGTATATAGACTACAGGGTAACTAACTGTCTAAATCCTACAGGTAGGAAGGCACAGTACATAATAACTGATGATCACACATCAGACTCCTGCCTCCTGCTGGATCTGTAGCCTCATCTGCCTGTTGAACCGCGCGATGAAATCCTCCACCCTCTTGTTCAGCTCCTCGTCGCTCAGTTGCCAGTACTCGCTCTCCTCTGCCGCCGACTTGCTCCCATCCGTCGCCGACCGCCGGAGTCTCCCGCCCTTGCCGTGTGCCATCACGTCCGGTGGACGAGAATACAGTGGTTCGATCGCCGCCTCGTGTTGCTCACCTCGCTGCAGAAGTACCGAAACATGCATGTGGTTCGGCTGCACGTCGGTGCGTGCCCTGTTCGCTGCATCTCCGCTTTCGGCTTGGATCAGAAAAGGCGACGCAACAAGGTCCACGGGGTTGCTGCCGGCCAGCGTGCTCGCCACCTCTTCTTGGACGCCACGGTCCACCGGCTGACCGCGCGAGACGTGGTCGTTGCGATCGTCACAAGGATCATCGTCGTTGGAGGAGCCGAAGAAGAGCGCGCCGGCGTCGTCGGTGGTGGCGACGATGGCAGCGATGACGCAGTTGGACATGAGGAACCAGAAGGCGGTGTCCCCCGCCAGGGCGGCCAGCGGCGGCCGCAGCAGCGACACGTAGAGCAGCGGCAGCGCGGCCACCAGCGCCGAGACGGAGACCTTGGCGATGGCCTGCCGGTGCCGCCGCGGCAGCGTGCCCACCACACGAGCCATCGCTAGGTAGCTCGCTCGCTCCCGAATTAATACACTTGTACTGCTGCCACGGGCCACGACCCACGGCCTGTGTGGCGATAGCTCGCAATCGCGACCTTGCTGCTGCTGGTGGTGTTTGCTTGCTCTGGCACTGTGTGGGCGTGTGGCCGATCGAGTGGCTCGAGAGTGTGCGTCTGGTACTGGTAGCATGTACCTGTCCCTTTTATAGGCGTTTGGAGTAGGAGTGGCACACTGCTATGTAGCTGCCATGTCGTAGGAGTAGCTAGCTAGCTAGCGTCCGTGATGTGATGTGATTTGGTTTTGCTTACGCTGCGGTGGTGGCTTTGTCGTCGTCGTGTCTTGGGTTTAATGATGGAAATAGTGGCGAGTGGCGAGTGGCGTGGTGGCTTTGTCGTCGTCGTGTCTTGGGTTTAATGATGATGGCTAATAATAGCACAGCCGCATGTGTGTTGTGTCTGGACTCTGGAGAGCGCCAGGGCCTTGCAGTAGCAGTAGTGTTGTGTTCCTTACGCTGCGGCATGCCGGCATGAGCCGTGTGTCATGGAGCAGAAGGCAGGGTGGGCGCGCGCGTGCGACCTGCGGAGGAGGGCACCCGGCATCCGACGTCCCGACCCGCGCGGGTTTAGGTGAAAAGGGTAGCGGCGCTCGGCAACCGGCAGCGGCAAGCGAGCCACCGTACCATGCGCAGTGCGCCGGCGGCGGGGCCTGCCACAAATGCTGCTGGATCTCCGTGCGGCCGTGTGCTGGTCCGGTGGTCGCCGCGCGTGCCGAGCAGACAAGTGTCATGCGCGGCAATTAATCTCAGTGCCAATCATGTTTTGTTGGTTTAGGAGCTCCAAGACTAGAAATTTTTAAGTGTTTTGGCTTTTTCACGACACGTTGAGCCGTTGACTTGGAATGAACTGAACAGTCTACTCACAGAGTAATATTGATTGACACCTTAGCACATCTGGCCCTCTGCTGTAGAGGGGGAGATCGAGCTTGACATCATTCTCACAATTAACTACTTGTCCGGAACAGTTGCGAGTCCTTAACAGACAATCAGAGCCTTGTACGGTGCAATCAATCGGCCACACTGATGGTGCTCAGGTGCACCACTTGGCACGCAGCAGAGACAAACATTCTGTGCTGCCCCGTCAGAATCATGCATGCTATGAGGGTGACTGAAATGAAAACGCCGGGCTTTACTCTCCAGCGAAGCTCCAGGGAATGATTATGTCAAGATGATTGCTAGACAGCTAAGGGCATGACTAATCAGTCATGTAAATTACTACTAAGGAACGTAGTATTGAACATTTTCTCTACCTTAACATAAAGACATGCAAACCTTTTGCGTGTTCAAGAAAAAAAAAAACAATTTCCAATAAACAGTTATATACTCTCGCCGTCGCAAAATAAGTGCATGTCTCGTATTTTGACGAGCCAACTAATTTCGAGTTTGACTACATTTATAAAAATAATATCAACATTTGTATATCCAAATAGGTTTACTATAAAAATATATGACGTGGTTAATCTAATAACGTTTATTTGGCATCTATGTAACATATCTTAACACATATGTTACTATGTTTGTCCTAGTGCTTTATTTTCATCTAAATCACCAAGACAAAACATGATCAGGCACATGATCCTTACAGACGGTTTGCCGCAGTTTTAATTAAGAGAAAAAACAAAACAAGTGTTGGCTTAGTTTTTTTTTAATGAAAACTAGGCTAAAAAAACCACACAATTGCATGTTTTATTGATATTCCAATTTGATGGAAATATGCATCGCATCATCATCATGTACTCGTGCTTCCATCAATGACCAGGAAATATTTGTTAATATAGTGTGTGACACATGGGCTGAAGAACAGGTTTGCTTCAGGTCACTGTTAATTGTATCATGGTGGAGACTTTTGTGCGCATCTAAGTTATGATAGCTTCAGATTCAGCATCATATCTCTTTGTCCTTTCTTGTGAGATGAAATCATTAGGTCATCAGTTCAATCAGGAAGAACAATGAATAGTACAATATGTCCTTAATTTCACAATGATACTCGATTCGTCATTAAACAATAGTCGTCCTTAAGACCATAACTCTACAAAAGATGAGATGCAACGACAACTTATTGTCCATTTAACCCACATCTAACGGCCCATATTCGTTGATTGAGATTGAGCCATGTCATTATTTTCCGAGTAAAGTGCATTTTTCAACCTTCAACTTGCACGGAAGTTCAATTTTCAACCCTAAACTATGAAACTAGGTAACTGGCATTCTCCAACTGTCGAAGTCGGACAAATTTAGTCATTTAGTTGGTTTAAAAGTTATTTTTTCTATTTTATAAAATAATAAAAATCTATTTCAATACTAAAAATTCATAGCCTATTTATTTTGAATCAAAAAATGTGAAACTAATATCATTATTTCCTAAAAATGTTATTTATCTGTTGGTACTCTATTTGGATTTATTTGAGTCTTATTTATTCATGTTTCTAATAAACAAGACCACAAGAAATAAAACAATAGGAGCAGAAATGAATAAGTTCCATGTAACTGTAAATAAATAACCAACAGTTACATAACATTTTTTTTTAGAAAAAGATGGCACTAGTTTCATATTTTTCTAATTTCAAATAGGTTAGTTATGGATTTTTAGAGGTTACTAGTCAAATGTGCCCGTGCGTTGCAACGGAAAAAAATCTATAAAACATTTACGAAAAACGAGGACCGAAATGATACATATATGTTTATGTTATGCTCTTTCTATAAAATTTCAAAGCTAATTTTTATGATGACTATGTCATCCACAATATAAGCTAATGTTGGCAATAATATGACAATACCCTATTAAGCATGCATCAAATTTAAAATACAATCTTGATATATTTTTTCTCTTCTGTTGCAAAATACACAAAACTATTTATTTGTAAATATATCATAATTTTTGTTTCATACTATCCATGCGTTGGTATAGTTAAATTATGAGTTATATGACTTCCTTTGTGGACCCATAAAAATCGTAATTTTAATCTCTGATTAAAGTCGTTAAGATGTATATATAGTTACCAATGTGTCGAAGACAGGTCTATCTCATGATTATGACGTGAAGCATCTCTCGGTTTCTACATGGTAACTCTAGTCGAGGATTGCTTTTGGAGAGATATTTATTAGACTAAATTGGATAACAAACTGCTCCAGACTTCAGTTTGCCGATTCGATTACTTGGACCTTTTGTTGAACCGGATATAATAATAATATAAGTTTATTATCAATTAAAACTGCATTAATCATTTGGTGGTGAAAATATATATTTGTAGGTCAAGGGCTCAAAATATTATATTTGTTATTTATTTTATATATAGGAAAAAGAGAAATTAGAAAAAAAAGAAGGGGGGACGTGAATCACAGACACAAGTAATGCGGGGAAAAACCGGACGCAAACCAAAACCAACGTGAAAAAACGGAAGCAAACCAATCTTTTTTTTTGGCGGAAGCAAACCAATCTGATAACAAATCGAAACATGACTCAGGAATGGAAACAAAAACCCCAAAACTGGAATTTAAGAAACGCCACCAGCTGAGGGGAAAAGGGAATGTACATAGATTGGACTCTACTTCTAGGTGAACCAAAAAAAAAGTAGGTATAAATAAAAAAAATAGTAGAGGACACAGACACTGCTGATTTAAATATGTTTTGAAATCGGACTATGTATCGCGCTAAACAAGAGCTATACTAACTCTTATGAGCACATGTTATATATAAGTCCGGAAGGAAAAAAACTCTCCATCGTTCGGTAGTTAGAGGAAGATGAACAAAAAAAATGGATAGGACAAAAAAATGAGCTGAAATTTTGCCTCTTTATTATTAAGGTATATAGAAATAAGATTTTTATTCCTTTTATAAAATAAAAAAACCAGCTAAGTAACCAAATTTGTCCGGTTTTGACAGTCTGAAAGTGTCCAGTATCCTGTTTTGTAGTTAAGGTCGAAAATTAAACTCATTTGCAAGCTGAGGGTTGAAAATGCACTTTACCCTTATTTTCCCATGGGAAAACTCATACTCCACACGTCCACACACCCTCCGAGTGCAGTTTTCACGAGATAATATATAACTAGCTACGCCCAATTTAAAATATAAGTCGTTTATTTATTATTTATTTATTTATTTATGTTTTAAGACAAATATTTTTAACTTTTGAGCAATTTCCTAAAAACATTATGGTTTTATACATCCTATAGAAAAATAGGAAGGCATTCCACAGAGTTTAATAGCTAACTGGACAAATCAAATTCGAGAACACCAGACTGATGCTGTAGCATAAGCATCAGGGCTTAAACGAAAGCAAAACCCTAATCTTAATCCTTCCGCTCTTCTAGAAACAACAGAGAGATGGACGACCCAGTCGTGCGACAAAGCTATCTCCCACTAAGCAAGTACGGACTACATTTTTGTTTAGGGCTTGTCCTCTAAGTTTAGTTCCCTAGTTTCATTGGATGTCGGACACCTATATAGAGTATTAAATATAGACTAAAAAATAATTAATTACACAGATTGTGATTAATTTACGAGATGAATTTTTAAGCCTAATTAGTCCATGATTTGACAACGTAGTGCTACAGTAAAGCTGCAGTAACATGTGCTAATGACAGATTAATTATGCTTAATAAATTCATCTCGCGGAGTACTGATGATTTCTGTAATTTATTTTATTATTATTATTCAAACACTCACATATAACATCTCGATGTGACATCCTAAACTTTAACTGTTAGATTTAAACACCACCTTATTCACGAAAGGCTGTTTCTGGTCTCAAAGTTGCGATTTGTCCCGTCCTCGTGGATGCTATCTATCCCTTCCTTGCCTTGCTGGCACCAGGCATATGGAGCCGCCACCGTTTGTATCACCGCGTGGACAGTGGACCCCGTTGCCGAAATGGAAATGGCGATCCCCGAACAGGCTCATGTAGGAGTAGATGCGGGCGAAGGACTTGTGGATACCTAGCGGTGGCGTTTATGTGAAGCCGGTCTCTTGGTGGCTACATGTAGGCTACTTACATGATTGGCACGGGTTTTTACTTTAGTATAAGTCGAACCATCTTAATTTTAACTGTGTTTATATTCAAAAAATATTCTAATATTTATGATAGTACTATATAAACTTCATTAGTTCATTGTTGAACATATTTTTAATAGACCTATTAGATGTCATATATTTTGATAATTTTATCTACAAAATGTTATCAAACCTAAAATGGTTTGATTTAAATTTAACCTACAACAACACTCCTCTGACATGTGGAATGCTACATTTTAGTTGCACTTATGTAGCACTTTCTTCGTTTCAAACTATAAAACGTTATGACTTTTCTAAATATATAGATTTTCTTATGCACTTAAATATACATTATGTCTAGATATTTAGTAAAAATTGAAGTATGTATATAGAAAAAAGTTATAACGTCTTACAATTTGAAACAGAGGGAGTAGTAACGTATATCAGATCATGTTGACATGTGTGATCTTGGCATCACCATGACCTGTTAATTGATACTTGCTCCATCCTAAATTATAAGTCATTCTAACTTTCTTGCAGAGTTAAAATATTTTAAGTTTAACCAAATTTATATAACAAAATAATAACATTAATGATATCAAATAAGTATCATTAGATTCTTTATTTATTATATTTTTATAATATGCCTATTTAATGTCATAAATCTTTTTAATTCTCTCTATAATTTTGATCAAACTTGAGATGATTTAACTCTCACGAAAGTTGGAATGACTTATAATTTGTCATGGAGGGAGTATATTATTGTTCCGTTGTGCTACTGTGCTACCTGTGTTTATTTATCCAGTAAAGTACTGCCATCTATTAAAATGTTAGAGGACTTCGTTGGGTAAAATTTTGGGTGTATAAAATTTAGAGATTTGTTGTTAAAACTGAGAGTTACCTTGGGCGATGCAATTTGGCTTCGCTCATGCTCGTAAAAAACAGAGGCCCCAAGGGCAGCAGGATCTTGAAACGGCTAATCTAGTGCCCGAAAGTTCGGCGCACCACGCGCGTCCGGACACCCGCTCAAGTGTTGAAACCCCCGCGTCCGGTTTCTCCCCTGCCCCACGCGCACGCCTCCAGTGCGTCCCCGGCCTAGTCCGCTAGCCCTTCAGCGAGCCGCGCGCCCCCCGACTCGCCCCGCAACCCAATGCGTCTGCCTTCGCACCGCCCCATGCACGTGACGAGCACGCCCCAGCGCCCCCCTGACCACAGCACCCCCGTTCGCTGACCCCCCGCGCCTCCATCTGCTAGGCCCCCAGCGAGACACGCGCCCCCGTCCGCCGCTCAACCCTCCTGAAAGCATCTAGGCCCCTAGTAGGGTTTCGGTGATTAATGACAGTACAAGATTACTATGACTAACGTGTGTTTTGCAGAGGCAATTAAGTTAGGTCATGATAATGGAGATCGATTGGGCAATCAAGGTGGTCATGCCCCTACGATGGAAATCATTTTGGTTTCAAAGGATGGACGACAAGGTTAAGGATGACTAGTTCTAAGTGTCGATTGGAGTTGGAGAGACACTTAGAGTAGTTTAGGACTTTGTTTTTCCTTTGGCCATACTATTAAGGAGGGTATGGACGGGTAGCTTGACCTATGTGAGTCTAGTGAGTTAGGTGTGGTGCACACTTGTTAAAACTAGCGCTAGGTAGCTCCCAAATAGCCCTTAGATCCAATGGAGCAAACTTCATTCACATATGATCGAGAGTTGGAAGTGAATGGAGGGTCAAATACTGACCGGACGCTGGCTCTAGTTTGACCGGACGCTGGCTCAGGGTCCGGTCAGTTCATTTGACCAAGGTGATTGCGTCTGGTTTTACCGAACGCTGAGAGGTCAAGTGACCGAACGCTGAGAGGAAGCGTCCAGTCGACTCCAGTAAGGTTCCAGAGAGGGAAAATTGTGACCTCCCTGCCAAGCTGCGCTTCGCGCTCCCGAGCACCACCGCGCCTGCAACCCACTCCAGCGCCGCCGCCGAGCCCTGCCAAGCACCACCGCAGTAGAGCCACCGCCGAGCTTCCAGCACTACAGTGCCCTAGCTACACCACCAAGCAAGCCTACAGTGCCCTACATTGGAGCCTTGTCGGTGATTTCAATCGCAATCCAGTGCCGCCGATCCACCACTACAAACCCTAGCCTCGTGATTCGGTGGTTCCCTACGCGTCGTCTCTTTTCTCCTCGTTTCACCGTTTCGTCAGGTAGCAAGCCCGTCGTTTCAATTTCATACCTAATTGCTTGCTTCCTAGGGTTTTGCATCTATTAGATATATCATATTTATTTGTATATCCTTCTGTTCCATCGTGCAGCGAGTCGGTGCCGTTGAGATCGTGTGGCAGTGTTAGTTAACTCAGGGCCAAGCTCGCGAGTACAGATCGAGGCCAAGCCTTGAAAGTGTCAGCGATAGTTGGTCTTTGTCAAAGGCAGTTGATTCATCTTAGATCTTTCAGATGGCTCGAACGAAGAACGTCGGAGGTGGTCCCGGTGACGAGGATCCGAGGCCCCCGCCTCGCCAGCCTACAGATCCTAAAGGCAAGGCGACCAAGAAGCTGGCAGTCAGGAAGCGCAAGTATCCAGATGCAGATACAATGAGGCCACCGTAGTTGTAGAGGCCGCAGAGCATGCCGAGAGAGGAGGCGCTCATAGTGGAGTCTGGATTGCCGATCCACTTTCACCAGAGGCGATGGCTACACTTTAGCGTGTTGAGCGTCTTCATGGTGGTCCAGCCGGGACCCTCATGATTGGAGGATGGAGTGTTGCCATTGACGAGGTTCAGCCTCAGGGGGAGCCACAGCAGTAGCCTCAGCCATCACAGCAGACTCAGGAGCCTCAGCCAGCTCAGCAGACACAGGAGGCACAGCCGTCATAGCAGTCTCAGGAGGGTGAGCAGGTCTAGTAGGCCGAGGAGACAGAGCCGGCACCACAGCCACAGTTACACCGCTCTGGTCGCACTCATGTCCTAGTTTCACCGAGGCTAGTCACTCAGAGGAGGGGTTCTTATCCACCGCCCAGACCACAGGGGCCGCCTCTAGTGACCCATCTTGACTTGAGGGTCGCCACGGCCAAGCAGGTTCAGCAGCTGAGGTTCGTGGACTTTGAGGTGTGGTTTCCTCTGAGGAGGGATGATAGAGCGTCAGAGGGTTTCTACACACCGCTCCAAGAGGATTTCTATAATGCATATCTGAACAGTGGAGCAGTTTTCAAATCTCAGAGGGTGTGCCACATTAACTCTATAGTTGCAGCAGCTGGAGAGCACATTCGCCCCTACCTTATATATCTATCGGGGCTATCAGATTTGATTGGACGGACAGGACTATATGTTCCATCTTGGGTTCGGTAGTTCTATGCTTCTCTCTGGATTGACTCGCAGCATAGATATATTCACTTCGCATTCGGAGGAAGAGACTACCGCCTAACAAGCCAGAGGGTCAAGGAGATACTGAGGCTTTAGGAGCAGCTAGTCAGACTTCATGAGGTGTGCTATGGCCAGACAGCACCCCCAGACGCCCTCATGGTGGTAATGTGCCCCCTACTGACTTGGTTCGCCACTACTTCACTGAGCCTTTCGGCAAAGGATCACGCAGGAACCCCAGTGACCTAAATCCCACTACTCGCATACTTGAGGCTGTTATGAGGAGAACACTGCTTCCTAGGATGGGATATAGAGAGGGCTTGACATGTATAGAGTTGTGGCTGATCAACTTTCTGATGCAGCAGACAGTCTTTGATATCTAGGATCTTATTCTGTCAGAGATGGAGGACACTATAGCTGAGGGCTTTAGAGAACATAGGTAGCTACCTTATGCTCACTGGATCACATGGCTTATCCACAGGGCAGTCACAGTGAGGCCACCATAGAGTTTCCTGCCTATAACATGACACAGATGATCAGGCATAGTACACTTACATCACCCAGTTAGCCATGTCGACGTCCTGAGGTGCCAGAGACTACAGCCTAGCAGGATGATATTATCAGGGGCATAGCAGCTACTGAGGAGGAGCTTGCTTAGCAGGAGGGTGTAGTCATGAGCGACCCCAGTGATAGTTCTGATGATGACTACCAGCCCATTCCTCGGATGTCTCCACAGCGACATGATCATGAGGCCGGTAGTTCCAGCTTAGTGCCACCTGCCCCACAGACAGACCCCGCTCTCCTTGCTATACTTGAGCGAATGAGGCAGGACCAGACATGCCAGGCTCAGGAGACAACTGCTACGTTTGCATAGTTCCAGACTTAGCAGAATGAGTTCTAGCAGCAGCAACAGGCGATCCAGCAGTAGTAGCTAGCTATTCAGCAGTAGACTCAGGCTCTACAGCAGCAGCAGTAGGCCATGCATTAGCAGCAGTAGCTCCTTGGATTTATGCAGCAAGTAGTGACAGCCATTGGGGCTCCACTGACACAACCTTCACCCTAGCTTGGTCAGGCAGCCACTACTTCGATGACTCTAGCGTTACAACCCAGTGGGCTTCAGAGTCAGGGACATCCATCAGCACTGTTTTCTTCTCCTATAGAGCAGGTGTCCTGATACTTTGCTTCGCCAGCACTAGCCCTGTAGTTCACACCTTTTTAGATGGGCTTCACACCGGCTAGGATGTCTTCGCTGCTTGTGCCAGAGACCATCGTGTCCAGGAGCCTTGGTACTTCATTCAGTGAGTTGATAGGGATGCCCACTCCTCCATATCTACATGTCCCAGGTCCTTCTACAGTTGCACATGTTACTAGGACTACAGAGATGCTCCCTTCCTTAGTGGCATCATCAGAGCCTACTATAGTCATACCAGCTCAGTCTACAGCAGCTCTAGTTTTTGATCCGACCCAGACTGCTACAGCATCACTTCTAGCTATAGAGGGTCAGACTGCTTAGAGCTTAGGGTCAGATGATGATGGCACTCAGTTTTAGCTTGCCCCTCGTACTTCAGCACTCGGCTCATCCGCTGCAGCCCCGCCGACTGACCCTTAGGTTTTGGTGTTTGACACCAAAGGGGGAGAGGGTTCAAGTATGATAGTCTTAGGGGGAGCGACTATTTAGGGGGAGCTTAGTTATTATATTAGCTTATATATTACATTTGGAGTTTTTATGTATGATACACTATTATGCATTCAATGTGTATTTACTTTCATGCATTGAACTATATATATGTGATAGTGATATCTACGTGACCATGATATATGACATGTGTGCTCTCTACTTTGAATTATTTATATGTCATATCACTTGTGCAATGCTCATTTGCCTTTGCTTCCGTGTTTTACTCCGATGCAAATGAGCTTTATTACTTATACTCATGCTTAATTCATATCTTTTGAGTACATCATGTTGGCTTGGTTCATATAAGCTCCCCTAACCCTTTTGTTCTTATTGACAAGAGCTTATATGATCCAAGCATGTTAAAAACCTCAACTCTTTCACATACTCAAGGTGGTATTGTCATCAATCACCAAAAAGGGGGAGATTGAAAGCATCTAGGCCCCTAGTAGGGTTTTAGTGATTAATGACAATACAAGATTACTATGACTAACGTGTATTTTGCAGAGACAATTAAGTTAGGTCATGGTAATGGAGATTGATTGGGCAATCAAGGTGGTCATGCCCCTACGATGGAAATTGTTTCGGTTTCAAAGGATGGACGACAAGGTTAAGGATGACTAGTTCTAAGTGTCGATTGGAGTTGAAGAGACACTTAGAGAAGTTTAGGACTTTGTTTTTCCTTTGGCCATACTATTAAGGGGGGTATGGACGGGTAGCTTGACCTAGGTGAGTCTAGTGAGTTAGGTGTGGTGCACACTTGTTAAAACTAGCGCTAGGTAGCACCCAAATAGCCCTTAGATCCAATAGAGCAAACTTCATTCACATATGATCGAGAGTTAAAAGTGAATGGAGGGTCAAATACTGACCGGACGCTGGCTCCAGTTTGACCAGACGTTGGCTCAGGGCCCGGTCAGTTCATTTGACCAAGGTGATTGTGTCTGGTTTGACCGGACGCTGAGAGGTCAAGTGACCGGACGCTGAGAGACAGCGTCCAGTCAACTCCAGTAAGGTTCTAGAGAGGGAAAATCATGACCGAACGTGTCCAGTCAGTGCTGACCGGATGCTGCCAGCGTCCGGTCACACTGTAAACACTGGAGTTTGGGGTATACTAACCGGAGCGTCCGATCAACATGACCGGAGCGTCCGGTCACCCCGTAGAGGCACATAACGGTTTGTTTTTCAGCCCATGTTATAAATAGAGCCTCCACTCGTGTGTGGGGGGTACTTTTTGCTCATTTCAACAGCTGAGAAACACCTTAAAGAGTGCCAAGAAGAGCAAGGTCCTAGTGAGGTGATTGAGATTTGAGAATCCCAAAGAGAGCCCTCATTAGTGAAGATCAAGAGTAGCAAAGTGTGCATCCACCTTCTCATTAGGCTTGTCATGGTCAAGTGAGAGTTCGTGCTTGTTACTCTTGGTGATCGCCATCACCTAGACGGCTTAGTGGTGATTGGGAGCTTGGTGATCATCCGGAGAGCTTGTGGATGACCCAACTCAATTTATGAGCGGTTGTGGGTGATTCATCGCGATGGAGTGTCAAAGAATCAACCCAGAGAGCACTTGATCCTTGCGCGGATCAAGAGGGAGCTACACCCTTGTGCGGGTGCTTCAACGAGGACTAGTGGGGAGTGGTGACTCTCCGATACCTTGGCAAAACATCATCGCGTTTCCTCTCCTCTCTTTACTTTGTGCATTTACTTTGAGCATTTACTTTGAGTAATTCAATACTTGTCTTTACATTCATAGAATTGCCATGCTAGAGTAGGATTGGAATTTAGGTTGCAAGTCTTTTGTACGGTAGAACACTTAGAAATACTTTTTAGGCACAAGGGGTTAATTGGTATAACCGTAGGATTTAATTATTGCAAAAAAATTTAGAATTAGCCCAATTCACCCTCTCTCTTGGGCATCTTGATCCTTTTACCTCCCCCGGCCGAACAACATAAAATGTTCAAATAGAACACTTGCAACAACATGGAACAGCTGCTGCAGCATAAGACTGAAGCAGCTGAAACATTTGGAACATATTATTGCAATATTTGTGTGAAGCATATGAAATAACGCTCGAATAAAACACTTGAAACAATATGGAACAACTGCTGCAACATAAGATTGAAGGAACTCAAACATTTGGAACCAATTGGCCCCGTTCGCTTGGCTGAAATTGGCTAAAAATACTGTTCTGGTTGAATTATTGTGAGAGAAAAATACAGTTTCAGTTGAAAAAAGAAGCCAAACAAACCGGATTATAAGGTAAGCCGAACGGGGCCATTACTACAACATTTGTGTGAAGCATATGAAACATCCAGATCAGAACGATTGCAATATACGTCTAAAAATAGGTGAAACATTTTGAACAAATGCTTGCAATATGCCTTTGAAACACTTGCAACATATGCAACATCCCCCGATCTACTTTTACAACATATATATGATTCAACTGCAACATACCTCTAAAACATTTAAAACATACAATTATAACACCGGGGGAGAGGGAGAGCCTGGCATGGGGAGCGCCATGGCCGCTGGATCTAAGGGCGTTGGGAGCTCCTTGTGGGGGAGGACGCCGGTATCAGGAGAGGGGCGCCGTGCGGGGGTGGGGGTAGGGTGGGGGAAGGAGCCGCTGGAGTAGGGGGGAGGAGCACACTGGGGTGCATGAAGGAGTCGTCGGTGTGGGAGAAGGCACCACTGGGGTGGGGAAGGAGGATGCAGTGGGGGAGGGCGCTGTCGTCGGCCAAGGAGGGAGCTGGTGGTGCACGCGATGGAGAGGAGCAGCCGCTGCCGGTCATATAGGGAGCGAGTGATGCACACGATGGAGAGGAGCGGGCACACGTGATGGACAATGTTGGCTGAGAGGAAGAGAAATACGACCATTCTCAACGATGAAGTATAGTTTAGATGGACCGTAAGCGGAGCGGGCCAGACAGCTCCGTAGCCGAAGATCATTATTGATCTCGAAATGCTGGGAACACTTGCGTTAGAGATCAAAGCAACGGTGCGTTCGAGTGTTAATTAGGCGCAGAAAAATGGTTATTGACTAGATAGGCCTAGCCCACAGGCCCAGGTGCCATCCAAGGATTGTGTTCGTGTGCAGTGGCACTGGCAGTGCAGCTGTGCAAGACTGCAAGTGCTACAGCGCCACACGCGGGCTCTCCAGCCTCCAGCGATCCAGCCGTCCACTGTTCGGGAGTCCCCATAGGGCCATAGCGCACGCAGAAATGGCATCCTACGCGGCCTGTTTGGATGCTGCCTTCCAGACACCTCCGGCGCCAGGTAGAGTCTCCGGGCGTTCGATTTTCATCACCTGGGGCTGAGATTGGTTGCCTGGCAGGCATGCCCAGGCGAGGGCGGCATCGAAACATGCCAGATGGCGTACTCCTACTCCTTATCTCGTCGTTAGACGTGGAGCACCCGGTGCGGAGCGGGGGTCTGTCCCTCTTTTGCCTTTGAGCTAGCGGGGCGCCGCGGTGTCACCGGGCGTTTCGCGTTGCGTCACGCCTTGCCTACCATCGGAGCCTCGGGAGAGCGACAAATGCACAAATGTGGTGGCCTTGCCACCAGGCACGGTCGCTCGGTCGCCAGCGCAGCGCGCCGAGCGGAGGGGCCGGAGGCGGTGTGGCGCGGCCGCTCGGCCGCTCGCTGGTAGTGGTAGGCCTGGGCGTGCGCGCGGGCGGGCCTTTCGAAACCCTGGTTGCCTTCCTGCCCTTAAGAATGGCAACGGGGATGTACCCGTCGGGTATCGCCGAAACGTTTTCTCCCCGCTACGGAGAATTCATCATGTCCCCGTCCCCGTTAACTGTCTCGGGTATAGATTCTTGCCCATCCCCGTACACGTCGGGCATCGGTCGGGTAACAGATACCCGACGGGTACTGCATACCCGATAAACAAGGACACTTGAGGTCGCACCTTTGCAATCATAGACGTTTCTTCTTCACCTGGGTATAAGTGTCGGAGTCTCGGAGATGCCGAGGAGAAGGAGCGAGGTTGCGAGGAGGACGAGCAAAGGTGGCGGAGAGACCGAACTGAGGAAGCGAGGGGCACAAGCGCTCGTGAGGCAACCATGCTTGTGCTGCTAGCGGAGATGATGAGGAAAAATTGAACTAGGGTTCCTAGAACACACAAATTATATATATGATTGTTCAGATTTGGGCCAAAATATCTATGTTGAGCTTCTTTAGGCCTAATACTAGCTCAAATAGTCGGGTTCCCCAACGGGTAACGGGGACGGATAAACAGGGAACGTTCCCGTACCCGCTATACCCATCGGGGATAGATTCTTGTCCATTTAGATGCCTACGGATAAAGATATGATCATATACCCACCTTCTAATAGATCAAATACCCATCAGATATCGGGGCCCGTTGCCATCTTTCCCTGCCCTGCCCTGCTCGGCCATCGGCCTGCCTGGTGTCTGCCCGTAATAGCATGCCGCCCAGGCAGCTCCACTAGCACCGCACCGCGCTGCAGCGACGGGGACGCAATGGCCAACCACTGTTCCGCCTGCGCCCTGGCTGAACCTGACCCTGTCGCGTGCTCCCCTCGCCCTGGCCCGCCCCTCCGCTTCCCACGCCTTTTCACGCACACATGCAGCGAGCGGTCAGTGTGGGTAGGAGGAGCACTGCACTGGAGCAGGGAGTAAGCGCGCACAGTGCCCAGCGTCCGTCCGTCCATGGCTCTCCACGCGCTACTGGAGCGCCACAGTCGGCTTGGTCGGATCTCTCGTCTCTCTCTGCCACTCCCTGCACTCGACGCGTATCTAGGGCGGGGCCCCAGGTTCTGCTGCACTTGGCAGGCTGGCGGCAACAGCCATCAGCATGCACGGGTCACTCACTGCCTCCGTCAGGACGAACAGCAGCGCATGTGCGTCGCACGGCTACGGCTACGACACAGTCTGAAGCCAGGCCTGGTGAGCCCGTATCGCACGGGACAGCATCCTCGGTACTACAGGACGCGATCCACACCACCCACCCGCACGCTTTGGTACGGGGGCAAGTACATTCGCAAGTGTCCCAGAAGGAAGACTACTAGCCCGTCTTTAGGCCTGGTTTAGATCGTAAGTTTTTTCACATTTTCTATCACATCAAATCTTTAAACATATGTATAGAGTATTAAATATAGATAAAAAATAACTAATTATACAGTTTAATTGTAAATTACGAGACGAATCTTTTGAGCCTAGTTAGACCATGATGGGACAATAATTGTCAAATACAAACGAAAGCGCTACAGTGCCAAATACTCATTCCTAACCTCAATCTAAACAAGGCCTCAGTTCAAAAAAAACTTCCCAAAAAGTGATACAATAATCCATTACATCGAATCTTGCGATACGTGCATGGAGCATTAAATGTAGACGAAAAAAACCTAATTGCACAGTTTAGTTGGAAATCGCGAGACGAACGTTTTAAGCCTAATTAGTCCATGATTAACACTAATTGCTAAATAAAAACGAAAGTGCTACAGTAGCTAATTTCCAACTTCCTCCAACTAAACACGCCCGTAACGTTGTATAAAAGTTGCATTGGCGCCTCTTAATAAACTCCTAATAAGTGCTACTCTATGGTTGGCTGTTCCTTGTGCCCCTCTCGGTTTTCTCAGAAAAAAAAATCTATGCGCTCGTATCATAAACCGACTCCCGTGCAACACCACCTACAGGCCGTCTACATATCCTTCGTCGCTAATCTCGATGCATAGCTCCACCAGCCGACGAAAACAGCGACTCGCGCGCATCCAACTTCGGAGGGAAAGCCAAGGAGCCGGCTAGATAATCAACATCCGGTGGGGTCAGAGGACACGCGTCATGCACACAAACGGTGTTGCACGTCTGACGTTGTGCGGTGTCGTTGCATAAAAATTTGTCCCGTCTCCCCTGCCTCCTCGGTGATCCTCTCTACTTCGTCACGCGCCTTGCTGCCATGTCCTCTTGAGTCGACGATGCAGTTTTCTCCACCGGTATGCTCCTCTCCGCCGTCTTTGTCGTGGCCCTCCTCGCCTCCGTCAAGCCTTTCACCTTCGTCGGGCCTCTCCTCCTCTCCACGTCGTGCCTCGCTGCCTTCGCCGCACCCTCCCTCGCCTCCAAACGTCCTTCTTGGTCCTAAATCCATCCACCATTGTGGATCCAAGGGAGAAGCCCCACAAAACGCCTCAGATTCTGACTAGGGAGCGGAAGATGCCAGGAGTTTGATTGAGAGCTCTACCAAATTGATTCTAAGTCTGAAGTGAACGGGCACATAGTTGTTTCTTGTTTGTCCGAAACCCATCGCCTTCATCACTGTCCCCACATGTGAAAACCTCTTTGCTGCCCCTGTTAACCATGAGAGGGAGAGACACGTCTACTGTTACTCATGCCATGATGCTATCATCAGCTATGTACGGAGTACCTCCCCTCCCGTTGGTGAAGCCCCCGCCATCTAGTTGTCCCATCCATGAGCCGCAACACTTACTCCATCTGTCCCAAAATAGAAGTCGATTTTGTTTTTAACTTTAACCAATTATATATAAAAATATTAATATTTATAATACATAATTAGTATTATTAGATAGATCATTGGATATACTTTCATAATAAAGTTATTTAGACATAAATGTTGGAGAAAAATGCATGGCCGGTCCTTCAACTTGGCACGAGGTGTCATCTAGGTCCCTCTACTCCTAAAACGCTATTTCTGGGTCCATGAAGTTGGTTTTGGGTGTCATTCAGGTCCATACGGGTCTTAAACCGATCTGTACGCTGACATGGCATGCTGACTGTGCATTGAAGTCACCCGACATGTGGGGCCCACATGTTAGGTCCTTATCTCCCTTTTCTCTCTCCTCCTCTCTGTCATCACCTACAACCACGCTTGGCTCCGCAACGAACACCTGCTGGAACCGCCGCACAAGCCTGCTCCGTCGGGTAGCGTCGTCTCCCACCTGCTCCACCGAGCTAGCCTCACCCATCGCTAGAGCCACCGCTACCCCGTCCACCGAGCAACAGCACTGGTACGCGCATGTGGAGATCTAGAACACCCATGGAAGCGTGATGAGCGCAAGCCCGACGACCGCCAGCCACTATGACACCTCGGATGATGATAGCATGATGTAGAGCCCCAGGCACCCGTCGCTGGCCAGCACGACAAGGAGTTATAGGATCTCTGGTTGGTCTAGAGGGGGTGAATAGGTCTGTCAAAACAAACACTCAAACTTTTATCAAATTCACCCTATGGCACTGTCGCTCTGGAGGGCGGCATTGCTGGACCAGAACAGCGGCACTGCCGTATCTATAGACAACTTCAAGTCACAGTTCTATATCAGTGAACAGAAACTTAGATCAGAGAAATTTCTTAGCCTGCTACAGGTATGATAGTCACAGATGAAGAGCTGGAAGTTGTAGGAACACCACACACAAGTAGATCGACTAGTAATCCTAGAAATTACCACGACCAACAATATGAAATGCAAGTAATGTAAATCAAGAACAAGTGACACAATAATTTATCCCGTAGTTCGGCTTGCCACCAAGACTTACCTACCTCCATATTGTTGAGGTTAGCCACTAAGGCTTAGTGCTTTCCAACCCTTCCTCGTTCTTAACTCAAGAGACTTAACTCTTGTGATGAGAGGTGAGTTTACTAGCTTCAAGAGATGGTTACAAACCTTCCGGGGCTGCCACACAAGGTGGCAAGCTCCATGGGTGACGCTCTAGCCAGCTAGGAGCCAAGCTCTAAGAGTAACAAACACAATCGCCGGCCAAAATGTGAACCAAGTGCTCTTTTGAGTTGGGGAATCAATGGAGCTGCTCTCTAATCGAGTTTTGGACCCTTTTCTCTCAAGGATTGATGGAAAATCAATAGATTTGCTTGAGGGCTCAAGGTCAACAATGGAGGGAAAGAGAGAGGCTCCTTTTTGTTTTAGACGAGCTAGAGTGAGGAAGAAGAGGCAGAGAGCCATTGCGGAGGAAGGGGAAGGGTATAAATACCCCCTAACCCCAACGGTCACTTAAGTCATGGCAATGTCGCGGCTCAAGTGCGGCAGTGCCTCTCTTCAAATGCGCCAGTGCCGCACCACGCAAGACACCAAGGGTAAGAGTAAAGTGTAGACTATCTTGGCTGTGAATCTAAGGATGCATGTGTAGGTTTGACAACTTGGTAGCACATGTTAGCTTAAGCATTGTGTCCCCCTTTATAGTACGTCTTTTCATATACTCAAATTCAAAATATAAAAGAATTTAAATCTCCTTTGAGTTTAAAGCCATCAACATTTGTAATTAGGGGCTCCTCCGTTTCATGTAGCGTCCTCAAATATAAATTTCTTGCTTGTTATCTCAATAAATCTTATTAGTTCTCTAATTGCGTGGTCATTATCACCAAAACCACACAATTAGGGCTTGGTTACACTTTCAATCTCTCCCTTTTTGGTGATTAATGACAACCCAATTAGAGCTTACAAAAGATATGAAATAAATACTGAGATTTTTTGAGCCATGGATGTAGAGCCTCCCCCTAAGTATGTGAATAGAGAATTGAATTCTTAAATTGGCATAAGAAGCCAAGATTCACATTTTAGTGAAAGTGATAGGGCTCCCCCTATATCCATGCTCCTGTGGGGTGCTACATACTGTGTCAGGTATGTAAAATATGATGCAGAAGACAGTTTATGCACAACATGGTTTGCTGTTGCAGTTGGGTGCGGCACTACCGCACCTACTGTAACAGCACAAATAAGAATAGGCACCACACATCATGTAACACATATAAAGATATACATTATAGCACAATTTTATCACCAGCTACAACATAGATTAATTCATATCCATATCACACGCATATAAAGTACTTAGGTAGCTGTCGATGAAATATGGTCAGCAGTCTACCTAGGGGTATGCCCAAGGTAGTAGATTATCGGCAGACAGGTGCGCAAGCCCCAAACAAGACGGTGACGTAAGACAGACACGAGGTTTTATCCAGGTTCGGCCGCCAAGAAGGCGTAATACCTACATCCTGCGTCTGATTTGTATTGCTGTATGTCAATGAGAGAGATTTTTTAGAGGGGTCCCCTGCCTGCCTTATATAGTCCGGGGGGCAGGGTTACAGATCTGGAAACTAATCCTAGTCAGTTACAATTACCATATGTGGGTGGATAAGGATTCTTATTCTAACCGACCAGGATCCTGCTTGATCGTCAAATCCATCTTGATTCCTTGTGCGGGACTCCAATCAGGTTAGCTGGCCCGCATGTCGTCTTTTGGGTGGACCGGACCCGTCGATCTGGGCCAGCCCAAGCTTAGCCATAAGGGTATAGGGGTTAATACCCCCATAGCTAGTCCCCGAGCATCATGTATTATGCTGCGACACGCCATTTTAACCTTCTCCGACAAGTAAGGCTTAAGTCCTTGACGCCTCTGACCACCATCATCACCAAAGAAGTAGGTTGTCCGAAGAATGTATGGTGCTCTTAAGAAAAAAGAAAAAGATTTATGTCCTGAGAAGTGTGCCCACTTGTATTTCTGAAAAGAAATGTAAGTGGTCTTGAAGCATAGCGTCCTTGAACATCAGAGGCATAAGGGTCGAAAAACAAACACATTCACCGCAAGGTGAAGTGTGCCCACTTAGTCCCCGAGCCTGGTAGTAGGTGACGTAGGCACGTGGTGCCAGGGTCTAAAAAGAATTCCTAGTTTAGTTGAAAACCCAATTGCCGTACAGGCAAAACGAGATGCACCGGCAGGTGCATCGTACCGACGTAGTCCCCGAGCTTGCTAGAAGGCGAAGTATGAGCCTTGTAGCAAGGTCTAAAGAAATGTCTCTTAACTGTATATGAGTACAAACCACATGTAGCCAAGGAGAACCATTATTCAAGCAGTGGTCGGGACAGTCCCCGAGCACATTAATAATCCTTATAATCATTCAAAGCACAGGGGTCGATTAAACAAACACATTCACCGCAAGTTGAAGTGTGCCCACTTAGTCCCCGAGCCTGGTAGTAGGTGACGCAGGCACGTGGTGCCAGGGTCTAAAAAGAATTTCCACTAAAGTTAAGAATCCAATTGTCATACAGGCAAAACAAGATGCACCGGTAGGTGCATCATTCCAACGTAGTCCCTGAGCTTGCTGGAAGGTGAAGTAGGAGCCTTGTAGCGAGGTCTAAATAAATGTCTCTCAACTGTATGTGAGTACCAATCACATGTAGCCAAGGAGAGCAATCTCCAAGAAGTGGTCAAGAGAGTCCCCGAGCACAGCAGTGGTCATAGCAGTTCCTGAGTATGGTAATGGTCGGAGCAGTCCCCGTGGTCGAAGCAGTCCCCGAGCATGGGAGTGGTCTGGGCAGTCCCCGAGCACTAGAGTGGTCTGGGTAGTTCCTGAGCATAGTAGTGGTCAGGGCAATCCACGATCATGAGTGCTGCTTGTACTATTATTTGGTGTATTTATTTGTCTCCTTACTCTGCCAAGTCCAATCTAACATGTCTGGTCAAAAAAGCAGACAGGTATAGCACGACATTCTACCCTCTTACTCTTTTTGGCAAATAGTCTCTTGGCACCTGTATGGAGGTGCGTCAGTATGGGCCCTCTCACTTTATCAATGAAGAGGCGCGTACACTGTAAACGAAGGGGCGCGTTTATTGGCGTAGATCTCGAGGTGGTGTGAACAACCGTCTACTGCGCGTGCGCACATCTCCCAAGAATCTCGGGCGGATGAAATGATGGAGCTCTTTGTTATTTATAATGTAGATCTGGTAAGTTATTCACACCGTTCCCCATTGTCATTCGCCGCCGCAACCTTCTTCTTCCTCTTGCCGAACCCTATTCCTCCAAAAATCATCGCCAACCCCCTCGCCACCGCATCCACCCCCTTAGTAAGGACAGACTAATGGCGAAGAGAGACACCCAGAAGAAAGGCGGGGAGTCATGGTGAAGGAGTGGTGGAAATCACAGAGCAATGAGCAGACCATCGAAGACCTCATCGCCATGGGAGTGCTCCACAACAAAGCACTCGCGGGATGGCGCGCGCCGGAAGGAGAAAGCTTCCCCGATTCACAACCAGGTGAGATTGTGGTTTTCGAAGACTTCTTCAAATGGGGTTTTGGGATTCCAGTGCACCCTTTCCTTCAGGGTCTCTGCTTATATTATGAGATTGGGATTTGCAATATGCATCCCAACTCGATTCTTCTTATCTCCACCTTCATCCATCTCTACGAGGCTTATGGTGGCTTCCAGCCCCATTTCAATCTCTTTCGCCACCTGTTCTGTCTTTGGAAGAAAGGGAGCGGTGGCTCGAAGATAGCCGGAGGCGTCTACCTAAATCTGTGCGATAGTATGAAGGCCCAATACTTGCACTGCCCCTAGAACACCTCACTAGATGAGTGATACAAGAAGTGGTTCTACATCCATGAAGAGCCGAACACCATCACCCTGTGCGACGTGGGGCTGATTCCAAAGAAGAAGAATAGCTGGTCGGAGAAGCCCGAGAACTTGGAGCAGATCGCCGAACTACTCGGGATGATCCCGTGGGGAAGGCTTGATGGCCCAAGCATGGTCGGGAACTTCATCAGCCGAAGAATCCAGCCCTGCCAGAAGAGGGTTCATCCTGGCTTCGAGTACCAAGGAGGCGCAGATCCAACGAGGACCAGGAAAGAGGTGCTCGACAAGGTAGAAGTCAAAGCCAAGATTGGGGAGCTGTTCAACTTGGCTGATCCCAACTATGTCCGATTAAACATCATCGAGCACGCCTTCAAGCTGGCCCGACCTCCCCCAAAGGTAAATGATGCTTCCTTTTAACTGTAGAGTCATGTTGTTACAAGAAATTGACTGTTATCTCTGTTATGTGTCTCAGAGTAATGGTCGTGACTGAGCAGCAGTGTTCGTGTCTTCACCCCCCGGTGTGGATTACCCGCAAGTTGCCGGCCCAGCATCCCAGACTAGCTCTAGGATCGACGACATCCACTAGGCGGCACTCGAGGCTGTGGAGGATGCTTCGACCAGAGCTGCTGGCAAGCGTCCGGCTGCCAACAAACGACGCCAAGCCATCTTCCCCCTTTCAGACGACGAAGCAGAGGATGCGGACATCTTTTGGCTCGTCCCTCGAAAGAGGAGGAGACAGATGGGGTCGACGGAGCAGGGTGGCTCCTCTGTGCCAGCAGTGATCGCATCACCGACCACTGCAACACAGAGGACAAACGAGGGAAATGTCGAGCATCAAACCCCGACACCTGTGCCGGTGGTGGAAAAAGTTCCGGTGGAACCTACCAAGCATGCGGAGCAGGGGCGGTCGTGGAGACGCTCCTTTGCCACATCATTCCACGCTTCAAAGCTGTAAGTATCTATAACTTTGATGTAGGCTTGTAACTTGTATTGAATACTATTATCTTCTGAACTTTTCTCTGATACATTAGGTCGGCGTCCACCGAAGATCCTGACCAGCTGGTCGGGTGTGGCATGACTTCGCCAGCAATGGCGGAAAAAACTGCCTAGCAGCCAGCCATGGAGGGACCTGTAGAAGAAACTCCACTGGAACCTCAGCAGCCGAGTAGCCTGACGACAGTCCCCGAGTAGCTGGTCGAGAAGATAGCCCAGCCAAGTACAAGTGTTCCGAGCACTAATCCTGCTGAGGTGGATACCTTGGCACCAAGGGAAACAGACCAAGCCGAGGAGCAGCAGCCGGAAGTGGCACAGAGCACTCTTGCCGATGCAATAGCTTGTGGAAAAGCCGTGGTGGTCGTGGAAACTGCAGACTCTAGACGAGCGCCGCCCCCCAAACAGGAGGCTGAAGAGGACGAAGTAGAAGAGGTCCTAGGCCATCCCCAAGATAAGCGACAACATGTATATGTGTCGCGCTGGTGGAATGACGAATGGGTTATGCACGAAGAAATCCCAGAGGTCGAAGAGACCCTAAGAGTCGAACGGGCGGCAAAGCGTCTGGTGATAGAAGTCCAGGTATGTTTGGCTTGACCAGTTGACCCTGTTATGTAGTCAATCTGTCTGACTTTAGCTTGTCTATATGCAGGACTTGAAAAAAACTGCAAAATACCAAAAGAGGTGCTTCGACCAGATTGAAGGGATCACGGTGACCAATAAAGAACTGGCGGCCAAAGTGGAACCCCTACGACGCCAACTTGAAGCCGCCGACCAGGAGAGGATAGAGCGAGAAGCATAGAACCAAAACCTGGTCGGCCAGCTCAATAACAAAGAGCAGGAGATAACAAGTAAGTTTTTATCTTATCATAACAAGTGCAGGACTTGTGTTGTTGCATTCTTGGTAGTAACAGCTGTAATGCAGGTTTAGAAGCTGAAGTGACCCGCCTCTAAGGGGAGAATAGCCATGTGACCGCAGAGTGTGGTCGCCTGAAGGAGGACAACGAGAAACTGGCGCGTGACCAGTCTAAACTCCGGGATCGCACAACCAAGATGAAGGAGGATCTGAAAAGTAAGTATTCCAGACCACTTTTCTCATTCTGTTGCTCGCCTTGTATTGTCTTGCCATTACATTTGATGTCTTGTACGGTGTTTAGTTTTAAAAGTCAATGCCAAGAGGCATCTAGAGGCCATGATCAAAGAGCGTGACAACTAGAAAGCACGATGCCTCAAGGCCACCGAGGAGCGGGACGCGTGGAAGAACCGGTGCCAAGAAGTGGCAACCAGCATTGTGCCCATCCTCGACCTTATCGACCCGACACTCACAGAGGAAGAGCCGAGGACGCCCCAGCTTGGACTGGTCGAGAGATACAGACAAGCATAGGGATGGTTCCAAGAGTTCGTGAAGGAGGCGGGTGAGTACATGGGTGCCCATGTACTAAGCATGGTGCGTGCCCACTACCCCCTGATCGATCTCAAGCGCCTGGAGACTGGGTACCCGAAAGAGGTAGACCCAGATAAGGCAGAGGACCTTCGGACAGCCTAGCTGGACTTGTCGTCAAAGATAATTGGTGACATTAACCTATGTGGAGGTGGGACAACACCTGTACAGGGTACGCCATCGACAAGTCAGCTGGAAATGCCATCAGCTGCAAGCCAACCAACGAAGCCTGCGGTCTTGACCAGCCAGGCACCGGTGGGGCCATCCCCTTCAGCTCGACTAGCACAAGAGTCCTCGAGACTCGAGTAGGGTATCGGAAGCGGCGAGCAGTAAGTGCCATGTGCCTCGACCAGCCAATGTAATAGGCTTAGAGCTGTAGAAGGAGGACATAGTTGTGTTATTGTGAACTTGAGCCTCTTCAGGCAAGCTTGTAATAATGTAACTGCATATTATTATAAGCTTGTTTGCTTTGTATAAAGCGTATTTAAGCTTGATACTTTATGTTGGTGTAACTAAGTAAGAACATGTTAACGTTCTGTTTAGTTGTACCATCATGCTCGACACATCATCCTAAAAAGTTTGTGCGGCCCTAGTTTTCCATGTGGTCGGAGTGTGAGGTCCGGTGACCTGTGCACACGTAGATGCGGACAAGTTAAACCAAGGGGGACCTGCCAATCGCCCGTAACATAGAGAGCGGATCCCATGCACGTGTTGGGAGGAACCGGAGACAGGGCCTGCTCTAAAAACCGTAGAAGGAGTGGTGGTCGGCTTTTACTGGTTAAGTTAGAATAACCATAAAATTCGAAGTGACACATTAGAGTGGTCGGAGAAATCATAATTGCTTTATTGAATTAAATCGAAAGTACAAGAGGAGTACATATCTCAGTAGTTAAGCATAGAAACGTCTAAGCTTGTCGATGTGCCACGAGTTTGGTATGTCCATACCGTCCAGGTGAGCTAACCTGTAAGACGTTGGTCGTGTGACTTCCTTGATCATGAAGGGTCTCTCCCATGGGGTTGCGAGTTTATGTACACCAGCCTGGTTTGTCTTCCACTTTAGGACCAAGTCCCCGACCACGAAGAACCGCTCTTTAACATTCTTGTTGTAGTACCTGTACAAAACAGCAAGGTATTTGGCCATACGTACACAAGAATTGAGCCTTTTCTCTTCTGCGCTGTTCACTTCTAGCTCCCGTACTTCATTGACCTTGCCCTCGTCGAAGTTCTCTACCCGTGCTGATCTGAAAGCTATATCTGGTGGGAGGACTGCCTCAGCGCCATAAACCATAAAGTATGGTGAGACGCCGGTGTTACGACTGGGCTGAGTTCGGAGGCCCCAGACCACGGCTGGTAACTCCTTGAGCCATCTTCCGGGAGCTTTGTCGTTTTCTCTGTACATCCTCTTCTTCAATGCATCCAAGATCATGCCATTTGCCCATTCGACTTGTCCATTGGCTCTAGGGTGCGCCACCAATACGTATTTTACTACTATGCTCCTTTCATCGCAGAAGTCCTATAAAGCGTTCTCGGTGAACTGAGTACCCAGATTGGTGATGATGCTGTTGGGTATGCCGAAATGGTGGATGACCTGGTCGAGGAATGTGATAGCCTTTTCTGAAGATGCCTGTACCAAAGGCATGTATTCTATCCACTTAGAAAATTTGTCAATCAGCACAAAGACGCATGTAAATTTCCTAGGAGCCAGTCTGAAAGGCCCGATCATATCTAGTCCCCAGCATGCGAAGGGCCAAGAGGCTAGTATCGTCTGGATCTCATGTGCTGGTACGTTGATTCTCTTGGCAAAGAACTGACAACCCTCACAGTGGCGGACTAGCTTCTCTGTGTCGGCTACTGCTGACGACCAATAGAAACCTGCTCGGAAAGCCTTACCGACCAGTGTTCTTGAGGCCGCGTGGTTGTCGTAGGAGCCAGAGTGAATTTGGTCCAGGAGATGCTCGCCTTCTTCCTGGGTTATGCACTTCTTCAAGATTTCTTCCTTTGCGTTTTTGCGCCATAATTTGCCATCGACGAGCAGATACTGCTTACTGCGACGCATTAGGTGCTCGTTTTCTATCCGATTAGTATAACTGCTGCCATCTGTTAAGTACTTGATGAAAGGTACTCTCTAGTCGGGCTCATGAGTGGTCGGAGGTGGCTCGGCTGTGCTCGGTGCCGGAACCATAGCCACCAATTGCTGGTTCGGAGCTTTGTCGACTGTGGAATCTTCCTCTTCGATGGAAGGCGTGAGCAGGTCTTGGATGAATATGCCATGTGGGATTTTGGCTCGGGATGATCCTAACTTTGACAGTGCATCCGCTGCTTGGTTCTTGTCCTGGACCACATGTATGTACTCGATGCCATAGAACCTACCTTCTAGCTTTCTTATCGATTTGCAGTATGCGTCCATCTCTTCGCTAGTCGTGTCCCAATCCTTGTTGAGTTGGTTGATGACCAGAGCCGAGTCTCCATAGACATAGAGACGTTTAACACCAAGCTCAACTACAATGCGTAAACCATGCAGGCATGCTTCATACTCGGCGGCGTTATTAGATGCTGGGAAATAAATCCTGAGGACGTACCGGAGCTGCTCCTTGGATGGTGACATGAAAAGAACTCCTGCTCCCGCACCATCAATGTTGAGAGAGCCATCGAAGTACATCGTCCAATATTCATCGGATCCCGGAGAGGTAGGCGTGCTTAAGTCTGTCCACTCGACGATGAAATCGACGAGTGCCTAAGACTTGATTGTAGTACGGCTTGCAAATTCCAAGGAGAAGGGGCATAGCTCCATTGCCCATTTGACGATGCGCCCATTCACATCCTTATTGTGAATGATGTCCCCCAAAGGATACTCGGTCATGACCACCACACGATATCCATCGAAGTAATGTCTCAACTTTCGGGATGTTATCAGTATGGCATAGAGTAGTTTCTGAATCTGTGGGTACCTAGTCTTGGATTCGTTGAGTACCTCACTGATAAAATAAATTGGCCGTTGTACCTTATAGGCATGGCCTGGCTCGTCGCGCTCGACCACCATGGTAGTGGAGACCACCCGATTGGTTGCCGCAATGTAAAGTAGGAGAGTTTCATCTTCTCTGGGAGCAGTAAGGTCCGGAGGTGATGTGAGGTATTGTTTTAGCTGTGTGAAGGCAGCGTCTGCTTTTTCCGACCACTCAAACTTCTTGGATGCTTTGAGCAGTTTGAAGAATTGTAGTCCTTTTTCTCCTAATCTTGATATGAAATGGCTTAGAGCAGCCATGCATCCGGTAAGCTTCTAGACATCCTTCACCTTTTTTGGGGGCTTCATGTCTAAGACAGCTTTGACTTTCTCTGGGTTAGGGCGTATGCCATCGTAACTGACAACGTTGCCGAGCAGTATGCCAAAAGGAACGCCAAAGATGCACTTCTTTGGGTTTAATTTCCATTGGAACGTATTGAGGGCTGCGAAGGTGCATTCCAGGTTGTCAACAAGGGTACGTGCTTCCTTGGTTTTGACAACTACATCATCGACATAAGCCTCAACGAGGCCGTCTTTTATCTTGTCGTTGAGGCAGGCCTGTATAGCGCGTTGGTAGGTAGCCCCGGCATTCTTGAGCCCAAACGACATAGTCGTGTAGCAGTAGGCGCCGAAAGGTGTGATGAAAGATGTCTTGATCTAATCATCCTTTTTGAGAGCGATCTGGTGATAACCAGAGTAGCAATCGAGAAAGGAAAGCAGCTCGCAACCGGCAGTTGAATCTACGACCTCGTCTATGCAAGGTAAGCCGAAGGGGTCCTTAGGGCAGTGTTTGTTGAGATCAGTGTAATCAACGCACATTCTTCATTCATTATTCGTTTTGCGTACAAGAACCAGGTTGGCTAACCACTCCGGATGATACACTTCTTTGATAAATCTGGCTGCCAAAAGCCATGTAACTTCTACCCTAATCACCTCATTTTTGTCGCGAGCGAACCGTCGTAGCTTCTACTTGATTGGTTTGGCCTTGCTGTTGACATTTAAGGAGTGCTTGATCAAGTTTCGAGGTACACCGGGCATGTCAGAAGGTTTCCATGCAAACACATCCACGTTGCTCCTCAAGAACCTGATGAGCACGTCTTCCTATTTGGGATCCAGGTTGGCCCCGATAAGGGCCGTTTTGCTGGGATCGCCATCGACCAGCTGGATCACCTTGTGCTCCTTGGACCTGATGTTCTTGCATGGAGTCTCGAGCTCTGGGATCTCCAGGTGGTCGGCTGAGGTCTTCTTAGTGTCAAGCATGGTCTCGACCATGCGAATAGAGAGGTCATGGGCCTCTGCTATTTTGAAGCTATCATCCTCGCAGGTATAAGCTGCGTATACGTTGCCCCTGAGGGTTAGAACTCCTTTCTCGGTAGGCATCTTGAGCACCAGATACCTGTAATGAGGTATGGCCATGAACTTGGTGAGCGACGGTCGACCAAGAATAGCATGGTAGGTGCCGTCAAAGTCAGCGACCACGAAGTTGACGTAGTCAATGCGAAAGTGGTCCGGAGTCCTAAATTGCATAAGTATCGTGATCTGCCCGAGAGGTGTAGAGCTCCGTCCGGGGAGAACGCCCCAGAACTGTGCCTCGTACGGCTTTAGGTCCGCCTGGGCTATTTTCAGGGCGGGCAGGCTATTCTTGAATAGTATATCAATGGAGCTGCCGCCGTCGATCAGTACCCTGTCGAACTGAACCTTGTTGATACAAAGGTTGAGGTCTAGGGGAAAACGCCCTAGCTCAGGTATGGCGGCCCATTGCTCCTTCCTGCTGAAGTAGATTTTGCGGTGAGACCACGGAGGGAGCCATGGATCGGTGAGAAGGTTTGTCGGTGTTTGCCACGTTCAAGCAAGCACGGGCGAGCAGCTTGCGTTCTTGTTTTGTCTCAATGGACACCTTGCCGCTGATGATCGTGTGCACGCGATCAGTTGGCTTGACGTATTTATGACGAGGGTCTGCATCGTCGTCGTTGTTATCTTCGTTGCACTGTTCCCCTATGTTGTTAGTCTTGTCGGACGTATCCAGAGCCTGTTGACGCGTGTAGATAGTCTTGAGGACGCGGCAATTCTCCATGGTATGGTTTGACTTAGGATGGAGCTGGCAGGGCCCCTTCAATGCTTTGGTGTAGTCATCTTCGTAGTTACGACGTCCGCCGCCCTTTTTCATGGTATTGACCTCGCCATTGTCTTCCCGAGCACGCTTGCTCCTGTAATCGTCACGGTGGTTGCGCCACTGATTACGTTGGTCACGGTGGTCGCGGGAGTCATTGTGCTGGTTGCGGCGGTCAAAATAGTCATTTCGACCACGATTACCATGGTAATCATCATGGTGTGGAGGGTGGTCGGAGCGTGGAACCCTTGCTGCTTCTTCAACAATTATCTTTTTAGCGTCGTCGGCGTCCGCATATTTCTTAGCGGTGGCCAAGAGCGCTGTGACTAATTCAGGTCTCTTCCGACGGAGCTTGTCTCTTAGGGCATCATGGAAGCGGAGGCTAGTGATGAAAGCCTCGATTGCCTCATTGTCGGAGATTGATGGGACCTTGATGCGCATCTCCGAGAAACACCAAACGTACTCGCACAGTGGTTCGTCTTTCCGATCTCGGATCCATTGCAGATTGTACTTGTTGCCGGGTTGTTCACAAGTAGTGATGAAATTGTCGATGAAGGCTTGCTTAAGCTCCTGCCAAGAATCAAAGTAGTTCGCCGGCAAGCTGACCAGCCATTGGTGACCTGCATGACCAATAGCGACTAGAAAGTAGTTAGACATGACATGCTCATCAGCCATGGCTGATTGGCACGAAGTTTCATAGAGCATGACCCACAATTCGAGGTTTTCCTTGCCGTCGTACTTCTAAAGTTTCTCGAGCTTGAAATTCTTAGGCCATATGACTTGGCGAAGGTGTGGAGTAAACTGCTTTAGACCTGGTGGGCCGTGGGTGGTGTCATACTCCATACGGCGATGGCTTTCATAGGATGCTCGATCTTCGGCTCTCTGGTTGATGCGAGCGCGCAGATCGTGTCCACCGAGGTAATGGTGGAGATCGTTATTGCCATCATGGCGATCTCGATTGCCATCTAGATTAGCCCTGCGACCATGGTTATCGCAGTGATTGTCGCGGTTGTCCTGGCGGTCATTGTCCCAACGGCGGTTGTCATTCTGGCCACCATCGTGGCCATCGTTGTTGCGTGAGCCACGTTGGTTGAGTGGCTGTGAATGACTTGGGTGCTGGCGGCTGTGGCTTGACTCGACTGATACGGATGGAGCCTGAGCTTGGTTTGCAATCTCCATGGTCTGGGCCATAGCAGCCATCAGATAGGCTTGTATTTCATCGCGAACTGCTTGGGTTCCCGAGATGTTCGGTAGCCATTGCATTGTCGCCATGGCGATGGCTATGTTGGCACTTGGAGTCCTAAAGACTTGTTTGTCTACCACCCTATCAAAAGCATCGTTGAGGTCACATGGCTGGACCCTTATGCACCGTGCCTCCTGGTCTGCTTCGGCTTTGATTTGCTGGCGATTAAACCGGTGAATGTTGCGTGCTTCGTGTGCAGTCCTTTCTTGTTCTGTTTCGCCAACTGCCGGTGGTTTGTCATTGCTGACAATGTTGATCAAACCCCCTCGCCTTGGCGGGAAAGACAGGAATTACGGGAATCTCGAGGCGTGATCTAGGATATCCAGATCGTATTTGATGCCTTCATCTCCGTGATGCTGGAGCTTGGTGTGGACAGAGGCATCAGATGCAGTGCCAGATGAGAAGCTAGAGTCACCCTCTTAGACCATGTGGATGGATCCTTCACGATAATCTTCAATCTAGATCATGTTGATGAAGTTGCGTGGCTTCGGCCAAGGTCGGCGCATAAAGCACAGATCCGAGTGGCGTTGTAGGTTGTACGCATTGCTGGAGGCAGCGTTTCGCAGGCCATAGGGCTAGACCTGGTGGTTCTCCGTCGAGGCTTCGTACTCGGAGAGTCGGAGACCCGTTGCGAAGGTCGGCTGGCGACGAGCGGAGCGCCCCTCAGGAGTAGATATGACCACGAGATCTGTTCCAAGTCATGTAGGATGACTGGTCCGAGCTGGTCAGATAGATCTGTTGTGGGGAGCGGTTACCTGCTCGTTAGGTTGACTTTGAATCGTACTTACCAGAGCTAGGGTTTCAGCGAGTTTGGTGCCGACCCGATCGATGGAGTTGAGCAGGTCGGTGTTGTCGATCTGCTTCCCTTTGTAGTGGGGAAGCGGATGACGGGTTGTCGGCGTGGCTGAAGGTGACGTAGGTGTGGTCGGAGCCAGATGTACCATGGTCGGAGCTAGATCCATCGTGGTTGGAGCCATATCCATAGTGGTCGGAGCCAGATCCATCGTGGTCGGAGCCGTATCCATAGTGGTCGGAGCCGTAGCCGATGCAGGTGAAGTAGTGGTCGGCGCAGACTGAATCCACACCTCCTCCGTGGTCATAGCGATGGCGTCGTCGGAGCCGGTGGTCCAGGTGATCTGGCCGACGGTGAACGTGAGGCCGTTCGGCATAGCCATGGAGCCGGAGATGATGACCATCTTGTTTGCTTAGAGAGCAGTACGCATACCCCCTACCAGGCACGCCACTGTCGACGAAATATGGTCTGCAGTCTACCTAGGGGTATGCCCAAGGTAGTAGATTATCGGCAGACAGGTGCGCAAGCCCCAAACAAGACAGTGACGCAAGATAGACACGAGGTTTTATCTAGGTTCGGCCACCAAGAAGGCGTAATACCTACGTCCTGCATCTGATTTGTATTGCTGTATGTCAATGAGAGAGATTTTTTAGAGGGGTCCCCTGCCCACCTTATATAGTTTAGGGGGTAGGGTTACAGATCTAGAAACTAATCCTAGTTAGTTACAATTGCCATATGTGGCCGGATAAGGATTCTTATTCTAACCGACCAGGATCCTGCTTGATCACCAAATCCGTCTTGATTCCTTGTGCGAGACTCCGATCAGGTTAGCTGGGCCGCATGTCGTCTTTCGGGTGGACCGGACCCATCGATCTGGGCCAGCCCAAGCTTAGCCGTAAGGGTATAGGGGTTAATACCCCCACAGTAGCATTATTACATAAATAGAGTTTTGAATCATCTCTCAAACTCTCAACCTAACGAAGTCTACTCTAAATGGATAAGAACATGAAGCTCAGCTGCAGCAACCTCCTCTCCATGGCATTGAAAAAGTTATTAACCCCTCTAATTTTTCCCCTCATTGGCATAAAGCATCAAAAAGAGAAGAAAAGAAGAAAGACCAACACTCACTCCTCGTCCTCTTAGATGGTGTCCCAATTGACATTGTCCCCACCAGCAGCTCCACTAGCATCTACAACGCCCTCCTCTCCACCACCATCATCATCATCATCGGAAGAGGAAGAAGAAGACACCACCGCCCTCCCTTGGCGATGAGTGGTCGAAGTGGGGTGCTCACGCCTGGTGCTCCTCCTCATGGACTGCAAGGTGGACCTCAAACTTGTGTGAGGATCAAGCTCTGGCTGCTCCTCCTCCTCATCCTCTGAATCTATCTTAGAAAGACTAGGGAGGTCATCAAACCTCGACAGTGACTGAACTAGAGAAAGAGGTGGTAGCCCTGCATGCTGTGGTAGCCCTGCATGCTCTCTAGCCTCCCGGTTAGCTTCATGGTTCTCCAACCGGTCCTCATATGCGATCCTTGCTGCATAAGTGCATGTGGAGAAGATGGTCTTGATCCACTTTCCAAATTTCTCCATCTTCTTTTCCTTGCAAGGCCTAGAGCAGGATGACTCAGGCATGTCCTCAACTGATAGAGAGCATCTCACTGCTCTGCTAGCTCCTGCTCCTCGGGTCTTCTCAATCTTGTAGACGGTGTGAAGATCATCTTTCTCAAATCTATAGCCAGTGACCCTCTCAATCATAAATATGAGATAGGGGCATAGGGTATCCCCTTTCTCCCATCCTCCATGGTGTTCCTTAGCTCACGCCACATGAAGCGAGGGACATTAAACCTGTCACCTTCAGGAGCAAATCTAGCAAGCACATTCCTAACATAGCCATTAAGATCAGAGGCTGCTCCATCCCTAGGATTGATAGTGTGTCTGATCAAATTATTCAGAATATAATAATAGCTCTTTAGGCCACTGACCTTCCCATCCGCTCATCTCCTATCAATCCACATATATGTAATATCACGGATATCAGCTCTATCCTTATCATGAATATAAGTGAAGCCTAGCTCCTTCTCTCCAAAACCAAGGATCCGACTGAAAGTCACAAAATCAACTCTACAATAAAGTCCCTTAGTCATCTAGTGAATCTCATCAGCGTAGATGCTATAGAAGAAAGTGGCATGGAACTAGGCTAGAACTTCCTCATTCCAATTATATCTGAAGCTCATAATATTAGTGAGGCCAAACAACTCACAAACCTTGATCACCTTATTGAATTCTGGCTCATTATTTGCCTTCATCTTCTCCCAATCAACATACTGCATCTTGACAACTTTGGATTTCTTGGAGTTGAAGTTCACAGATGCATAGAAGTTGGAATGAAACTCATTCCAAAACATATAGTCTATCTTCAAATCCTTTGGCTGCTCATAGGGATTGTTCTCATGTGCTTCCTCCATCATCTTTAGCTTTGCCGCATAATTGAGCACGAGATGAGCTCGTGTGTCAACAGGACGCATCATGACTACATCCTCATAATACTCTCTGATGTAGCTCCTATCAAACTCCTTGAGATGAGGTGGAGTATTTGGGCAAGCACCTGGAGGAATGGTGTAGCCAGCCATCTCTCGGTTCTCCTCATCCTGGATCATCTGATTTCTCCTTCCCTTATCTCTAGCAACATCTCTGCCTGCTACACTATTGCTAACACCTGTGGTGCTACCACGACCACGACAAGGCATCTGCTTATCCTGAGGCTCGGTCATCTTCCTCTTCCACCTCCGATCATTATCACCTCTAGAGGACATCTATGCAAATAAATATAGGTCTAAATAAGAAACTGTACATAAGGGGTATAAAAGAACACTTGTAAAACACTCTAGATAGATGAGATGATTCAAATCTTGAGTTAGGAAAGCACTCTGAACTAATCAGGTCAGAGGGTGTGGCACTGCCGCACCGTAGGAGCGGCACTGCCGCACCTAGTGCTTCACCTCTCCCATGATTCAATTCTTCTCAACTATTCAGACTATTTCTCAAACATTTTTCTAAACCACTAGACAATCTCAGAATGAGTAGACCTAAACAAATACATGGAGTTATCTACAATATAGGGAAAGTGGCTACATGTTTAAGATAGAAACAAATCTGGTGCACAAATCCAACCAAAACAGAGAGTCATCGATGGAACAACATCTGCATTTACAAGTTCAATCTATTGAGTGCGGGACTGCCACACCCAACATGTGGCACTGCCGTGGGTACAAATGAGGCTCAACCAATGAATCATTGTTTTGATTCAATTCATCCATCAAACTAGTTTTTGTCCTAATCATGCAGTCACTAGAAACCATCTTCCAACAAATATAGAACTCCATGGCATAGATCGGGATTAGGTTTGGGTTTCACCTTGATTTATGCGGATTGAGGAGGAAAGGAAGAGAATGGCGCTATCCATGAGCTACAACTGCTACTGGTGATGATGAGCAAGAGCAGCAGCAGGGCGCGGCATAGCTAGAGGCAGCGACAGTGCTGGACAGAGGCATGGCAGTGGCTGTGTGCGCATGAGAGAAGAGGAAGAGGCGTTGGTGTTGGGTAAGAGAAGAGGGTTACCCTAGGGGCCAGGTGAAATAAGAGGTAAGAAAATGGGCCCCCACAGTAACTGCTGTCGTGGGTTGAATTTTAGTTGAAACTCAAAGTGCGGCACTGCCGCAGTCCACACGCGACACTGTCGTAGGGCAGGCGCAGCACTGCCGCACTCCCCGGTACAACAAATTTAGCTACTAACTAAATACCTCTATATATAGGATATGGACACATATCTCAAGCACACTATGATCAGCAACAAATAATCAATACAAACAGTTATCATAATGCACTTGTTTCTTATGATAAAACATTTTAAGCACAATATTTATACTTTTGCAATTCATTTATCCTATGCATGCTAGTTCATCAATCAAGGTGTGCTATAGTTCAAATCATGTTACGAGAATCAAGAATATTTAGCTCACTATGCAAAGCATAAAACCTTGACTCATCAAGAGGCTTAGTGAAGATATCGGCTAGTTGTTTTTCGGTGCTCACATGATGAATTTTGATATCTCCTTTGGCTTTGTGGTCTCTCAAGAAATGATGCCGAATGTCTATGTGTTTAGTTCTTGAGTGGCTTACGGGATTGTTGGCTAACTTTATGGCACTTTCGTTATCACACAAGAGTGGGATTTTTGTGAAGTGACATCCGAAATCTTGAAGGGTTTGCCTCATCCAAAGTAGTTGAGCACAACATGCACCGACTACAACATACTCAGCCTCGGTGGTGGAAAGGGCTATACAATTTTGCTTTTTAGAACTCTAAGACACTAGTGACCGTCCAAGGAATTGATATGTCCCCGAGGTGCTTTTTTGATCTACTTTGCAACTGACGTAATCGGAATCCGAATACCCAAGTAGATCAAACCTAGAGCCCTTAGGATACCACAAGCCAAGGTTAGGAGTGTGTACTAAATATCTCAAGATTCTCTTAACGGCCACTAAATGACACTCTTTTGGGTTAGCTTAAAATCTAGCACATATGCACACACTAAGCATAATATCGGGCCTAGATGCGCATCAATAAAGTAGAGAGCCAATCATGGAGCGATATACCTTAGTATCCATGGCTTTCCCTTTATCATTGAGATCTAGATGTCAATCGGTTGACATGAGAGTTTTGATAGGCTTGGCATTCACCATGTCAAACTTCTTGAGCATATCATAGGTGTACTTTGTTTGGCTAATAAAAGTTCCATCCTTCACTTGCTTGATTTGAAATCTAAGGAAGAACCTCAATTCACCTATCATGGACATCTCAAATCTTTTGGTCATGATCCTACTAAATTCCTTACAAAAAGAATGATTAGTACTACCAAATATTATGTCATCGATATATATTTGGCACATAAATATATCTTTGCCAACTTTGTGAGTGAAAAGGGTAGGATCGGCTTTCCCTATTTCAAAGCCTTGTCTAAGCAAGAATTCCTTAAGGCATTCATACCATGCTCTTGGTGCTAGCTTAAGCCCATAGAGTGCCTTTTGGTGTTTGTAGACATGGTTGGGAAACTTGTGATCTTCAAAGCCCGATGGTTGCTCAACATAGACAAGTTCTTGAATGGGGCCGTTGAGAAATACACTCTTCATATCCGTTTGATATAGCTTGAAGTTGTGATGAGCGGCATAGGCTAGAAGCATTCGAATTGCTTCAAGCCTTGCCACCGGTGTATATGTTTCTTCAAAGTCCAGGCCGTCTACTTGAGTGAAACCTTGAGCAACTAACCTTGCCTTGTTCCTTATCACCACTCTATTCTCATCTTGCTTGTTGCGGAAGACCTACTTGGTGCCAATGACATTAGTATTGGGTCATTCCACCAAAGTCCACACTTGGTTTCTTTTGAAGTTATTGAGCTCTTCTTGCATGGCCATCACCCAATTTGGGTCTCCAAGTGCTTGTTCTATCTTAAGAGGCTCTAAAGAGGAAACAAACAAGTAATATTGATAAAAGTTTGCTAAATCTGAATGAGTTGTTACCCCCTTTCGAAGACTCCCAAGGATGTTATCAACTAGATGATCCCGTTGTATTGTTTGCCTTAGCCTTGGATGCTCAATGGCCTCTTATTCATCTTCTGTATCTTCATCATCATCTTGCTCAAATATGGGTTGTAGGTTTTGTCCATGAGCTAGAGTCAAATCAGTTGCTGTTGACTGTGTAGGTGCGGCACTACTGCCCTCAAGTGTGGCACTGTCGAGCTCTGGAGTTGTAGCAGATGCTTGCTACAGTGTAGCATCAGGTATGTCAGTGGAAATAGGTGCAGCAGCAACTTGAGGAACCTCCACTTTAGTGACTTCTTGTTCTTGTGATCTAATATTACCAATAGCCAATTGCTTGATTGCTTCATATGGTGGATCCTCCTTTCCTATAACACTTGAATCAACTTGCTCCACTTGAGATCCATTAGATTCATCAAATATCACGTCTACCATAATCTCAACTCTCCCAGAGGTTTTGCTGAAGACACGGTATGCATGCTCATTTGATCCATAACCAAGAAGAAAACCTTCATCAACTTTAGGTGTAAACTTAGAGATTTTGGATTTCTTGTTAAGTATGAAACACTTGCACCCAAACACTCTAAAGTAGGACACCTTAGGCTTGTTACCGGTTAGAAGCTCATATGAAGTTTTCTTCAACTTCTTGTGTAGGTAGAGGTGGTTGTTGGCATGGCAAGCAGTGTTGATGGTGTCACACTAAAAGATGTCTGGCGTCTTATACTCATATAGCATTATTCTGGCCATGTCAATGAGTGTATGGTTTTTCCTCTCTACTACACCATTTGGTTGAGGGGTGTATGGTGTTAAAAACTCATGCTTGATGCCCTCTTCATCAAGAAACTCTTCAACTAGAGTATTCTTGAATTTGGTCCCATTATCGCTTCTCACTTTCTTAATGGAAAGATCGAACTCCTTTTGAGCTCTTCTAACAAATATCTTCACCTTCTCTTGAACTTAGCACTTGTCATGCAAGAAAATACCCAAGTGAAACAGGAATATTCATCAACAATAATAAGACCATATTTGTTACCCCCGATACTTAGGTAGGCGACTTGTCCAAAGAGATTCATATGCATTAGCTCCAATGGTTGCTTGGTGGTCATGATGCTCTTTGGTGGGTGAGGTGCTCCAACTTGCTTTCTGGCTTGACAAGCGCTATAAATCCTATCTTTCTCAAAGTGAACATTTGTTAGTCCAAGGATGTGTTCATCTTTTAGAAGCTTGGCCAAGTTCCTCATCCCAACATGGGCTAGTTGGCGATGTCAAAGCCAACCCATGCTAGATTTTACCACTAAACAAGTCTCAAGCTTAGCTTTACTTTTGTTGAAATCAACTAAGTAAAGCTTGTTCTTTAATTGACCCATAAAGACAATAGAGGAATCCTCCCTTCTGAAGACTTCCACACCTTTATCCAAAAAGAGACAATTGTAGCCCATCTCACACAATTGAGAAATGGACAATAAATTGTAATTCAATGAATCAACATGTAATATATTTGTAATTAAATGCTCAATGGTTATATCAACTTTACCGAGACCATTCACATCCCCCTTTGAATTGTCTCCAAAGACAATATTTTCATTTGAGTGCGTCATCAGAGAATATGATGAGAACATACTCCTTTCTTCGGTCATATGATTTGTACATCCACTGTTAAGCACCCAACTTGATTCACCGGAGGAGTATGACAACAAAACAAGTTTAGTTGCTAGATTTAGGTCCCTAATTTGACTTGGGGCCTTGCATGTTAGTCACAAGAATCTTAGAAATCCAAAGAGAAGTATTCCTATATATGTTGGTTTCCTTTCTAGCCACCACTTTGTCACTGTTGTTGTTCCTCAAAACAAAGCATGATGTCAAGCTTTGTCGAGATGCATAAGTCTTTGGTTGGTAGGCATACTTATTCTTGGTGGCCCACATTGATTACTTAGGCTTCTGAAAAACCTATTTCTCCTAGTACACCTTCTTATTGGGCTTAGTTTGATCGGGAACAGAATTGGTAGCCTTCCCATTTTTGCGGGGCACGACCCTGTTGCTCTGGGACGCTGCACCGCCATGGTCTATGTAGGCTGATCTATATCAATTTTGCCCTTCCTCTCAAACTGCACGCACTCATAGCCATTCACTATCCTTCTTCCATTTGTCTTGGCTCCTTTTGTGTGATGGAGCCCATGCTTGATTGAGGGATGCCTTCTTTGATTGAATTATGGCCCTTTTGATTCATCAACCTTCTTGCCATTGGATTGGCTTGGACACTCTCTAAATCCTTCATTAGCTTAGTGATGAATAATTTGATCTTTCCATCTAAATTTTTAGTTATCATATTTATTTTTTCATCACTAGATTCATCATCACTAGAGCTATCACTAATATCACTACTAGAGATATCACTAGGAGGTGGAGGAGATTTAGCCTTTGATTTGGATTTTACATTCTCATGCTTTGCCATGAGGCAATTGTGAGGGGAGTAGTAGTCATCATCGGACATGTTGTTGAAGAGCCTTGGTGTAGGGGATGACTTATGAATAGCAATGGTTGTATAACAGAACCGGCCAATTATACGAAATTAAGTAAGAAAATCATCCGCCAGAGCAGACGATTTAGCAAACTTAAGCCCGTATAACCCGGTAGTCCGTGAAATCACAAAGGATTTCAAACCAACTCACATCCCAGCCAAGATCGTAATAAGTTTAGCGGTCGCCATCACATATTACATAAAAGTTCACATCTCAGATGCATCAGAGTTTAAACATAGTTATTACAAAACGAGTTCAAATAAAAGTAGCGTAAGTCATTTGTTCAAATCCACACACACTCACACGGAGTTCAAATACTGTGCCAGCTAATGATCATCTCCAACAAAAGCATCAGACGAGACGTAAGGAATGATCATGCCCATGGTCCTAAGCATCACCCATCGCAGGATAAAGGCAGTTGATACAGTAGCCGTAATGCATCTGCCCATCTGCAACAAGTGGGAATAAAACCCTGAGTACGAGAAGGTACTCAGCTAGACTTACCCGACATAACCAAAAATAAGTGACACCAAGGATTATGAAGGCTTTATAGTAGGGTAGCTGACTCATTTGCAAAAAGAAGCATTTTTAGCATTTCAAGAACCTTTCCAAAAGCATTATTGTCAAGTTAATTATTATTAACCTGTCGACTAGATTTGCACCTATACTAGAGCAAACATGTGATTAAGCCAATAAGGATAACCAATGATCATTAACAACTTCCATATTGTCATATTCATTATAACTGTCCAAGTGTTCCATTAACATTACTACGATGAAGTAACTCAAGTCAAGTGCTCACTATCCAGGAGCGATGGCGATTCAAATCGATTCCTAACCAACTGGTGATTTATTCCTTATACAAACCTCACTCACCCACTAAAGTGAGATATTGATCGCTGAGTCAACTATCTAGGAATCTTGAGTTTGCTAGGAACTACATGTACCCGGGGGCCGATCGACTGCACTTTAGTCTTATCATCTCGCTCCCGTGTCCTACCACACCTGCTCCGGCACAGTACGCTGCGGGCAATCTACTTGGCCCAAATAATCTCCCAGCTTCGTAGTCGAAAGGTACTTTATCCAGCCAGCTAAATGTAAGGCATGCGTTCAATATGACTCGAGGCCCAACAACGGTCGGTCCTTAATCGACACAGATGGAAAGCATTATAGTCCAAAACTCTGTAAGTCTCCGTCCGATCTCAACTTCATTTAACACTTAGTTATACCATGACTACATAGTTATCCAAGCAGATCCAGGTAACCACCTATAGCTCGCAGGTGATAGGAAATCACCCGACTTCTACCGGTCTAAGCCAGCTAAGCATTGACTCGACTGCGGATACCAGGGTAACAAGGATATAGTATAACAAAGGTAGACAAGGTATAATGCAGCAACAGTTGCAAACAACTCCTGAACGTAATGCATCAATTAAAGTAAAGCATTTAATTAATAATTGCAAACCGGGAGAAAATGCTCCGGGGCTTGCCTCTCTCGAAGGAGCTCGTGCGGTGATCGGGGCACTCCGGAAGTTCCTCAACGTCCTCCTCGTCGGCTTCGGGCACTTCCTGTGGCTGCACCTCGAGCTGCTCCTTGGGCTCCTCGGGTATGATGACTCAGTTCTTAGTTTGCGATCCTGTATGATGCAATGTGCATAAGTGCTTATACCATTGGTGCATCGGATGAGATGAATACAATGGATATGCTTGAATGTAAAGTAGTCAACATCATCCTAGAACATATACTACAAGCACATGTCATCTACTGCATTCTCTTCTACTACTAATATGCTAAGTCAACACATCTTATCAAATGCTTCAAAGATACCCCAAAGCTTCACTAATTTCTTAATCACACATAAAGCAACACTTGATTAAACCCTAATTAATAATAGGTTTGAATAGTAACATCTATTTTTATTGCTTATAAAAATCTTAGAAAATTACCATAGCACAGTACTACCCTAAGTAGTCTACCATCAGATTTTCATGGTATTTGAATGAGTGGATTAGCCTACACAAAAATAACAAGCTATGGCATGATTATGAACATGAAAATACTTTGTACTATGAAAAGTGTCAAACAACAGAGTTAGTATTTTTCCTATGATCTTCATAGCATACAATCACTATACAAAAATTATCACATACATGTTTTATACAATCTTTGCTCTCTAGCAAAAATAACAAAAATCAGCCATTAAAGGCACTTGAACTACACCTCATTATTTTTCTACAGCACATGCATGACACATATTTTTCCTAGGAAGTACATTACATAAGAAGATTAACAAACTTGGAATCATATTTTTCTGAAGCCTATAGGTTTTTCTACACATTTTTCAAGTTATCAGCAATATCAAGGATTAAATAAAGCTCTACAGAAAAGTATCTTAAAAATGACATGCAATAATTTTCTCATGTAGATCTGGTGACAAGGAACCTAGCAAAATTTATTTCAATAGATTTGGAGCAAATTTGAGTATACAAACATTTTCTAAATCATTTCTCTTTTCAAATAATAAAGAAAAACTGAAAATGAAAACTTTCTATTGCTACTGGGCCGGCCCGTGGGAACCATCTAGCCCACGGCCACACTTGGCCTGCTCAGACCGAGCAAAGGGGCATGCGGCGGCCTGGCTCGGGGCTTCGGCCCACGGCCACTTGGCCCAGCTCGGCCAAGGCGAAGGGCCATGCCGGCGTCGAGACGCCACGGCGGCGCGGCTCCGCCAGCGGGCCGGCGGCCATTGCCGGCCGGGTTCGGGCAAGCGGGCGAGTGCACAGGGTTCGCAAGGAGGTGGTGAATGCGAGCAGGCAACTAGGAAGGGTGGATGAGTGGAAGAAGGATGCCTTCCACGGCGATCGAACACGGCGACGCCATGGCCGACGGCGACGAAGCGCGAAGAAGGCTCTACCTTGGCTCAAAAGCATCACAACCACGAGCACCAGGTGCCGGAGAGCGAGGCAGAGTTGCTGGCAGGTGGAATCGAGGAATGAGGCGCGGGAGGAGGAGCACGTCGCCAACGTCGACTGCGGCGCTCAATGGCAGAGCTCGCTGCGCTGCTGCGAAGGTGAAGGGAGGAGACGAAGGAAAAGAAAATGGATGGGCCAGCGGTTCTGGCAGGTGCGCGAGGGCTTAAGGCATGGCCAGCGGTGCTAGGATGGCCGCGGCGCGTGGCCGCGCGGTCAGGAGTCCGACGACGGGTGGCGCCACGCGGCGGTGAGCTTCTGCCGGCGTCAGGATGCAGGCGCGCGAGTGCGGGCGAGTGGGAGGCATGGCATGGGCTTGGGCCGGCAAAGCAGCTGCTAGACTAGGGCGAAGCGCGCGGTGCTGCGGGAGGCGGGCGCTGCTGCAGGCCGGGCCGGCTTCGGCCGTGGGCCGAGAAGCGAGGCGACGGCCCGCGAAATGAGAAACCCTTTTTCAAATTATATTTTCAAGAAATTTTCAAATACCAGTTTTCAATTATCATTTTGAGCAAGAAAATGACATCTTTTGAAAATGTCCCAAAAATAAAAGTTGCTTAAAATTTAATCCTCTACAACTTTGATTTTATGACCAAAGTCAAATTTTAGCTAGATTTTTAATTATAAAATTAAAGTCAATTTTAACTCAAAACCTTAATTTTTGGAGAATTATTTTTAAAGCAAAATTTGGCAACAATTTAAATACAAACTTTGCTCCAAATATTGTGCTAAATAATTCTAGATGATTTACAATCATTGCCAAACAAGTTCTACTAACCTAGCAAGCATAATTAGGGCAAAAACAACTCTTAAACAAGTGTATGCAACATTTACATTTCACGAGCATGTTTCGTATGTTTCGAAGCAGGGTTTTAGTTATTATTTACATGATTAGGCATGTATGATTAAGATGTTTGATGATGCATGATATGCATGATTTGCAGTGCCTAAATACTGGCATAACACCGGGGTGTTACAGGTTGCAACCTTCTCATCCTCTTCACTTGTGCTCTCTTTAGTCGAGTCCCATTCATGATCAATGTGAGTCTCTCCCATGTTTTTCTTGCTCTTCCTATGTTTGGCCTTATCCTCTTTCTTGTCCTTCTTGTATTTGTTATCCTTGATCTCATATGGACACTTAGCAATGAAGTGATGGGTGCTTCTATAACTATAGCATGTTCGCTTTTTCTTGTTTGGAAAGCTTCTCTTTACTACCTTGTAACCTTACTTCTTTAGCCCCTTGTGAAACCTCCTCATAAAGAGAGCAACATCATCAATCTTCTCATATTGATCATCATCATTTTTACTTTCACTTGAAGATGATCTGGTCTCTACTCTTTCTTGAACTTGCTTGCTTGCTTTGGGCTTGCAAGTCGAAGCTTGTTGGTTGATCTTGGACTTGCTTGTAGAATCTTGCTTGCTTGATTTGTTGGCTTTGAGAGCTACATCTTTGATCTTGATGCCCTCTAGCTTTGCTTGCAATTCTTCAAGTTTCTTAGTCTCATTTGCTTCTTCTCTTTGCATGTCAAAGGTCAAGATCCTCCCAAATACATCATTTGGTGTGAAGTACTCAAACTTTTTCTTGTCTCTAATTAGAGTGACCACAGTCTTATTTTTAGGTGAATAAGCTTTCAACATAATCTTGACAACTTTGTGATCATCTAGCTTATCACAACCATAGCCTCTAATCTTGCCCACCATTGTTATCAACCTATCAAACATCTCTTGTGGCCCCTCTTCATCCAAGATTACAAACCAGTTGAGCTTTGACATCAACAAGTCAATTCTTGCCTTTCTCACTTTGTCAACCCCTTCATGTGCTAGGTGCAAAGTGTCCCATATTTGCTTGGCAACATCAACTCCAATCACTCTATTGTACTCATCACCATCCAAGGCACTAAGCAACACACTTGTGGCTTAATCATTGAGGTGAATGATTCTCATCTCTTCTACTGTTGGGTTCTTAGGATCAACCGGTGGCTCAAATCTATTGCAAACAATCTCCCAAATGACGGGGTGATGACCTATAAGATAGGCTCTCATCAAGTGTTTCCACTTGGCAAAGTTAGTCCCATTGAAATGAGGTAACTTGCCCACAGACACATTGATGAAAGACCTCCGATCATGGTTAGTCATAGGAATAGAAGAGTAGTTAAAAGGTACGGCGGCATATTTGTTGTTGTTGGCCTTGCCTTTTTCTTTCTTCTCCTTCTTGTTCCCCTCTGACACTTGGTATGACTCATCATCATCTCTATCTTCAGAACACTTGATATGCCTGATGATGCACTTGTTGCCTTCTCTTCTTCTTCCTTCTTCTTCCTAGCTTCTCTTCTTTTTCTTCTTGCTTCTCGCTTGAGCCTTCTTTCTTCTTTCCTTTGCTTTTTCTCCTCTAATAGTTGCTCCTCCTCCTTCTTCTCTCTTGCTTCTCTTTTTAGCTTTTTTGCCTCCTTTCTTCTTCTCTCATTGTCATTGAGAGCTCTTTCGGCATCGGTAGCCTCAAGATGTGGTAGTATGGTGTTGCTTGCTGTCGACGTGCTCAACTCGCTGCTGTCCGTGTCGACATTCACCTGCTTCATGCCACTAGTTCCTCCTTCGAGCTCCATACCTCACGTGGTGAAGCGTAAATGAGGTAACCTGCTCTGATACCACTTGTAGGGTCTTTGGTAGGCCTAGAGAGGGGTGAATAGGCCTGTCAAAACAAATACTCAAACTTTTATCAAATTCACCCTGCGGCACTATCGCTCTAGAGGGCGGCACTGCTGGACTGCGACACTGCCGGACCAGAACAGCAGTACTGCCGTACCTGTAGACAATTTTGAGTCACAGTTAATAATCAGTGAACGGAAACTTAGATCAGAGAAATTTCTCAGCCTACTGTAGGTTTGATAGTCATAGATCAAGAGCTAGAAGTTGTAGGAATACTACACACAAGTAGATCGACTAGAAACCCTATAAATTACCTCAACCAATAATATGAAATGCAAGTAATGTAATTCAAGCACGCATGACAATGATTTATCCCGTGGTTTGACTCGCCACCAAGGCTTGCCTACCTCTACGTTGTTGAGGTTAGCCACTAAGGCTTAGGGCTTTCCAACCCTTCCTCATTCTTAAGTCAAGAGACTTAACTCTTGAGATGATGGGTGAATTTACTAGCTTTAAGAGATGGTTACAAATCTCCCGGGGCTGCCACATAAGTTGGCAAGCTCCACGGACGACGCTCTAGCCGACTAGGAGCCAAGCTCCAAGAGTAACAAACACACTGCCGGTCAAAATGTGAACCAAGTGCTCTTTTAAATTGGAGAATCACTGGAGCTGCTCTCTAATCAAGTTTTGGACCCTTTTCTCTCCAGCATTGATGGGGAAATCAATGGATTTGCTTGAGGGCTCAAGGTCAACAATGGAGAGGGAGAGAGGGAGAGGCTCCTTTCTATTTTGAACAAGCTGAAGTGAGGAAGAAGAGGCAGAGAGCCATCGGGAAGGAAGAGGAAGGATATAAATACCCCTAGCCCCAAGTATAAAGATGGGGAGAGTACTAGCTTGGTCCCTGGAAAAGTTCAGAAGGGTACAAAGAACAGAATGCATGCCTAGACGAGGCTGAAAGAAAATCAAGCGCCAGTAAGCGTTTCCGTCCTCGTTGTATCCCTCTGCTAGTGCTATAGTACTAGTTCGATCGTACTGCTATTACTGTGTCTGTGCCGGGCCTCCTGCGCCCAAGTACCAACAAGACACAGGTACCACAGTGTGCGCTGGTCGCCTAGGCCGCCCCTGCCGTTGGCGTTTGCGCCGTGTCCGCTTCCCCGGCGCGTTTAATCCAACGACTGAACACGACCGTCTGGTCGCCGAGTCCCACCACAACCCTGAAACGTCACTTTTTCTGTGGTCTGTGCATCGCCCCCTACTATTCGTGGGCTCCTGCCTCGTGGCCCCCTGGAGCCAGGCCTCCAGTGTCCATGCATCGCATCGTGTCCAGCGCTTGTGCATGTGTAGACTCTGCTGACACGCAGTCCCCGTTGTTCATGGAGCTCATGGCATCCCGTGTCAGTCCATTGATCAATCAGTGTTCCGTCTAATAATAAATCCTCTCTAGTCATATCATATCACCTCATAAAGCTAGGCCTTCCGTTATACCCCACTCAGAATAGCAAGTACAGCCACGCCCACGCCCGCGCCTTCCTCCAATGGCCGCCGCCTCCACTCTCTTCTTGCTCTCCCTCGCCCTCTTGCTCAACCTCCAGGCCGGGCCCGCGGGATCGGTGCCGGTGTCGGTGTCCACCGCGCTTCCCGTGGCAGGGGACGCGCCGGCGCCGCAGCTGCCGAGGGCGGAGCTGGCGGCCATCTTCCGGGTGATGGCGGACCTCCTCGGCGACCCGGCGTGGCCGCGGCTCCACCCGCGGCCCTGCACGGACACGCCGTGGCCGGGCCTGCAGTGCGAGGTGGCGCCCGACGACGCGCGCGTGCTCCGCGCCACGCGCCTCCACTTCGGCCCCGACGTCGCCACCCCGCCCTGCAGGCCCGGGGCCAGGCTCGACGCCGCCTCGCTGCGCGGCCTGCCGCACCTCCGGACGCTCTCCATCTTCGGCTGCTTCTCCGGCGCCGCTGACCAGGCCGCCGCCGTCGAGCTGCCGCCCGCGCTGTTCGCGGGCGCGGCGTCGTCCTCGCTCGAGCAGATCGTGCTCAAGTCCAACCCCGGCCTCGGGGGCCCCATTCCGGCGACGTTGAGCGGACTGCGGAGCCTGCGCGTGCTCAGCCTCTCGCAGAACGGCTTCCGTGGCGGGATCCCCAGGGAGCTCGGCGGCCTCGCCGCGCTGCAGCAGCTCGATCTCAGCTACAACAACATCACCGGCGAGGTACGGTACATTATGGCCTATAACTACGCGCCACGTGGACATGCATTTCATTTTTGCATTATTGCAGATACCCGAGGAGATTGGTGCCATGTCGAGCCTGACCATCCTTGACCTGAGCTGGAACAGCATCGACGGCGGCGTGCCGGCGCCGCTGGGCAAGCTCCAGAGGCTGCAGAAGGCGGACCTGAGCTACAACCGCCTCGCCGGCCGCGTGCCGCCGGAGGTCGGGTCGCTGCGGGAGCTCGTGTTCCTTGACCTGAGCCACAACAGCCTCGCGGGCCCGCTGCCGACCTCGCTGGCCGGACTGTCCAGGCTGCAGTACCTGCTGCTGCAGGACAACCCGCTCGGCACGGCGGTGCCGGCGGTGGTCGGGTCGCTGCGCCGGCTGCAGGTGCTGGGCCTGTCCGGGTGCGACCTGACGGGGCCCATCCCGCGGGGCGCGTTCGCGGCGCTGGCTAGCCTCACGGCGCTGTCGCTGGACCGGAACCGCCTGGACGGGCCGATCCCGGCGAGCCTGGCCGCGCTGCCGCACCTGGGCCAGCTCAACCTCAGCCAGAACCGGCTGGCCGGGGAGATCGCGCTGCCGGGGCACTTCGTGGCGCGGCTCGGCAGGCGCCTCGATGTGCGGGGCAACGACGAGCTGTGCGTCGGCAGGGGCCTGCAGGGGAGCGGCTACCTGGGGGCTCCGCCGTGCGTGGACAGGGGCAACGGCGACGGCTCGCCGGAGAGATCCGATGCTGCGGCGGCGGCCGGCGGTGGGCGACGACGGTGTTACGCGGCCGTCGGCCTGTTGGACGGGTCGGCGTGTCATCTTTTTGTGTCGTGTCTGGTGCTCGTGTTCCAGTTGTGATGTGATGTGCTCGTGTTGGACGGCTTCCAGGCACCCATGGCCCATGGCCCATGCTGTTCGGCTGGTTCAAGTTATCTTTGTTGCCACGGCGGCCCTCGCCCCTCGAAGTGGGCGGCCATACTCTCACCTCACTAGTTAATTTAACTTTGTTCTAAGTTTCTTGAAATATATTTTTTTCAAGTTAAACATCTTTATGTTTGACCAAACATTTTGAAAAATTTCTAGCATCTTCAATACTAAATAAATGCATTATGAGAATACATTCCAATATTTCTTAGGCCTCCTTTGGACAGGAGGAAAAGCAAAGGAAAAACGGAGGAATCCGCAGGCGTAGGAAAGGAAAGAAAAGTCGATTCCTATGGATTGCTCGTGAGCCGTTGCCTCGGACTTTGCGCGAAAACATGAGCTCGACCTGGATGTTTGTTTTCCTGTGCTACAGTGAGACAACGAATCCATAGGAATGGATTCCTCCGGATGATTTCCTTCGTTGCCAAAGGGAAGATGACGTCAGCAAAATTCATAGGAATGAATCCTCCGTTTTTCCTGTGATTCGCCCGTATGCCAAAGGGGCCCATAGTGAATTTAGTGAGAGGAATTTGATGTTGTAGACCTTGTTGTCTTTTTTAAACTCGATTAAAACTAGAGAGTTTATTTCAGACAGAACTAAAGTGACTTGGAATTTAGAAATAAGGGAATAAGTACTTAGTAATTTTAAAACTTTGATCATCTTGAGATTTCAAACTATTTACGGTAATGTTTAAGGCTAATTATTAGCTAGCTAATGTGTTAGCCTAAATTAGCTTTAGTCCATACATGAGGCTAATTGTTAGCCAAGACTACAACTAGTTGTTAGCCAATTAGCTAACCAACTCTAGCTAATTTAGGCTCATCTTTAGCTCCAACTAGTAATTAGCTCTAACGGGTCCAAACATCCTTTTAGTTTGTAAAGGAGTTTTTTTTGGAAAACAATGAAGAAGTTACTCTCTCCGTTCTGAAAAGAATGTAATTCTCCAAACCTAGATATGGCAAACGCTCCGGGATAACCGCCGGTGGTAACGGAGTCTCTACAGACCCACACCCATCCGAACCCTTGCACGGAGGCCCTCGCGTGTGCGCAGGAGCACGGCGAGGAGCTACGACAAAGGCGGCCGAACCAGCCACCACTTGCGTCGGCGTGCTCGGCGCAGCACGTTGCGCCATGCGTGCGTAACCCAGCGAGCGGCGCCTAGGGACACGTCCGCCAGGTCCAGCGCAACATCATGGACGGAGAGAACGATCCCCACACTTCGCTCGGGCTGGCCAGAACATCGCCGCTGTGGCGATGCTTCTGCGTGGCCTTCTAGAGCTAGTCGACCCTCAGGAGCAGGCGATCCTACGGAACCTCCGGGCACTGGTGCAAATGGTCGCCGTTCAATATGCGGAGAGCTCCGCGTTGCGAGACCGACTCGCGGCCTCTCTCCCCATCGGGGGAATGGGGACGCACCAGTCACATCATTCCATCCACTCACCTCTACAGTCGCCAGGCGCGGAACAGGAGGCCGCAGCTACACCACGGCCTGACCTAGCACCCGCTCCACACCGACCACCAGTGCGCGAATGCCTCAGGCCGAACCGAGATGCTCATAGCATCATCAACAACTGACACCATGCCCGGCATGATGATGACATCCATCGGGGGGCGGTGAGAGCAGGCGGCACGAGCACCGACCAGACCATCGAGGGAAGCGGTGAAACGCACCCCAGGCAAGGTCGCCGACCCGACGACCAGAGTCCTAGCCCGAATGGCCCAGGACCTTGGGCCTTTGGCCGACGCATCCATAGAGCGCCATTCCCACAGCGCTTCCCTAGAGACGAACCCTGGAATATGGCTCGAAGACTTCTGGTTCACCTATCGAGACAGAGGAGTGGATGATGACCACTTCATTCAATACCTCCCCATCTGCGTGGGGGAACATGTTCGAGCATGGCTTGAATTCCTCCCGCATGACAACATCCATGACTAGGCAGATCTTAAGAGGATCTTCATTGGAAACTTCCAGGGGCCGTATATCCGTCCTAGGAATTCCTGGGACCTCAAGAGCTACCAATAGGAGCCCAACGAGTTCATGCGGGATTACATCCGTAGGTTCTCAAAACAATGCAACTCCCTTCCTGATGTTGTCGACGCAGACGTCATCCACGCGTTCCTCTCCGGGATGACCTATGAGTCCCTGATCCATAAGCTCGGCTGTCTGAAGCCCCAGACCACTCACGACCTGCTCGACATCACCATGAACCATGCCTCCAATGAGGAGGCGGTCAGAGCAGTCTTTAGTGGAAGCCAGGACAAGGGCAAGGCCAAACATGAGGACCAAGATGAGGGCCCCTCCACGTAGAGGGGCAAAAAGAACAAGATGGATCGGCGCCGATCGACCAACTCCGCATTGGTCACCGCAGCTGATCGCACGGGCAAGCAGCCCCAGCAGGGCCTGCCTAACCACTTCAACAAGCTCATGGAGGGCCCATGCACCAACCATGCCTACCCCGTCAAGCACCTATACAAGGACTGTGAACTCCTTAAGTGCTTTCTATGATAGGCCAGTAGGCCAAAAGAGGGAAAGGGCAAGGAGGCAGCAGCTAAGAAAGGAGGCGCTGCGGGCAAGGATGGGGATGGATTTCCCGATCCTGAGGAATACCTCATGATCTTTAGGGATCTGATGCCATCTACTCCAAGCACCAGCACAAAGTGCGCTATAGAGAAGCATGCGTCGCTGAAATAGTCATCCCCTCCTTTCTTAGCTGGTCGGAATCTCCGATCACTTTTGATCAGAGGGACCATCCTTCCCATGTTGCTAGACTAGGTCGCTACCCGCTCTTCGTCGACCCCATTGTCCATAAGAAGCGCCTCACCAAGGTATTGATGGACGAAGGTAGCGGCCTCAACATCCTCTACATCGACACCCTCGATGCCATGCACATCCCCTGGTCAGAGCTCCGCCCAATGAGCTCTCCTTCCACGGCGTGATCCCGAGAACATAGGCATACCCGCTTAGGTAGATCGACCTACCCATCACGTTTGGCGACCGAGCCAATGTCCACTCGGAGGTCCTCACCTTTGAAGTGGTGGACTTTCTAGGGTCCTACCATGCCATCTTGGGGTAGCCGTGCTACACCAAGTTCATGGTGATCTGCAACTACACCTACCTCAAGTTGAAGATGCCAGGACCGAACGGCGTCATCACCCTAGGTAGCACCTTTTTGCATGCCTACATGTGCGACCACGAGCATTTTGAGCTCACCACTACCGTCATCAACTCAGCCGAGCTCCCTCAGCTTGGAGATTCATTGACTCCAGCAGTCTCAAACTATAACAAGCCAACATCCTCGACTGCCTTCCGCCCACTTGAGGAAACTAAGGCGGTGGGAATCGATGCCACCGACCCAACCAAGATGGTGTGGATCGGGACCCAGCTCCTAGCCAAATAGGAATGCGAGCTCGCTGACTTTCTATGCGCCAATCATGATGTCTTCGCATGAAAACCTTCCGACATGCTAGGCATACCATGGGAGGTTGCCAAGCATGCATTACGCCTCATCTCGGGCTCCAAGCCCACCAAGCAATGCCTGCATCGCTTTGACGACTAGAGGCATAGGGCCATAGGCAAGGATGACCCAAACTCCTATCAGCTGGATTCATCAAGGATGTATACCACTTTGACTGGCTTGTCAATCCTGTTATTGTTAAAAAGAATACTGGGAAATGGAGAATGTGCGTTGATTATACCAGCCTCAACAAGGCGTGCCCAAAGGACCATTTTCCTTTGCCATGCATAGACTAGAAAGTTGACTCCACCTTAGGATGCAAAATCCTCTCCTTTCTAGATGTCTACTCAGGCTATCACTAGATCATGATGAAAGAGTACGACCAGCTCACAACCTCATTCATCACCATGTATGGTTCGTACTGTTACGTAACCATGCCTTTTGGTCTGAAGAACGCTAGCGCCTCCTATCAACGGTGCATGCAACAATGCTTCGCCAATCAAATCGACCCACTCGACCAACCTGACCAAGGCAAGCAGCCAAAACCAACAATCGTTGTCTATGCTGATGACATAGTGGTAAAAATGGCTCAAGCTTGCAACCTTATCACGAACTTGGCTGCAACATTCATAAACCTCCAAAAGTTCAACATCAAATTGAATCCTGAAAAGTATGTTTTCGAGGTTCCAAAGGGGAAGCTGCTAGGGTACATCGTGTTCGAACGTGGTACCAAGGCCAACCCCAAAAAAATCATGGCCATCTCCAACATGGGCCCTATACGCAACGTCAAGGGCATATAAAGGCTCACCGGCTGTTTGGCCGCCCTAAGCTGGTTCATCTCCCGGCTAGGCGAGCGAGGGATGCCTCTCTATAAACTTCTCAAAAAGATGGACACATTCGTCTGGATTGAGGAAGCACAATAGGATTTGGGGAGCCTCAAAGCATCACTGATGTCGACCCCAATCCTCGTCACTCCAGAACGAGGAGAATCCCACTTCTCTACATCACGGCAAGCAACCACATGGTGAGCGCCGCCCTAGTCATCGAAAGGGAGGAGCTGAGACACCACCTTACGGTCCAATGACCCGTATACTTCATCGGGGAGGTACTCACCGATGCCAAGGTCTGGTACCCCCAGCTGTAGAAACTTCTATACACCATGCTAATGGTGACCCGAAAGCTTCTACACTACTTCACCGACCACGAAGTCTTGATCATCACTTCATACCTGCTGGGAGACATCATCCGCAACTACAACGCCATGGGATGGATCTCCAAGTGGGCACTCAAACTAATGGGCCACGACATTAGGTATATCCCCCATACCGCTATTAAGTCTTAGGCTCTCTTGGATTTTGTCGCTGAATAGATGGAGGTCCAGCTACTGACCCCACACGTCACCCACGAGTATGAGATGATGTACTTCAATGGGTCTGTAATGGCGCCTGGCTCAGGGGCTGGAGTGGTTCTAATCTTGCTAGATGGGAGCAGGCTCCGCTATGTGATCCGCCTCCACTTTTGGCCTCAAACAATGCCTTAGAATACGAGGCCCTCATCAACAGACTACGCATCGCCATCGAGCTCGGCGCTATGCGGCTCTACGTCCACGGCGACTCAGAGTTGGTCGTCGACCAAGTCAAGGAGTCCTCTTACAAAAGCCCCCTCATGGCAGCATACTGCTAGGAGGTGCCCAAGCTCAAGGACAAATTCTAAGGGATCGAACTACATCATGTCCCCTGAAAGGATAACGATGCCGCTGATGTTCTCACAAAATTGACTGCCAGGCGGGTTCCAATTCTGTATGGGGTCTTCATCAATGACCTTCATGAGCCATTCGCCTGTATCCTAGAAAGTCCGATCTAGACACACCCTGATGCCAATCTGGCACTCGGGGGCCTCCGACCTCAGTACTTCCATGATGACGTCGCTCGCCGACGTCATCATGGTAGCACTCGATCAAACTGACTTGCGATCGCCGCTACTCGCCTACCTCCTCGAGGAGGTTCTTCCACTCGAAAGGACTAAAGCACAATGGATCGCTCGACGTGCCAAGACATTTGTCATAATTGGTAACGAACTTTACAAGCGAAGTCCATCAGGAATACTCATGAAATGCATCCCTGTCGACCAAGGAAAACAGATCCTCCTTAAGGTACATGCTGGAATCTACAGATATCACGGGGCCCCAAGGTCGCTGGTCAGAAAAGCCTTTCAACAAGGTTTTTACTAGCCCATCGTGCTATGAGATGCAGAAAAGGTTGTCCACAGGTGTGAAGGATGCCAGTTCAACGCTCGGTAAACTCATTTTCCAGCACAAGAGCTCCAAACCATCCCTATCACCTGGCCGTTCATAGCCTAGGGCCTCAACATGGTGGGACCCCTCAAAAAGGGCTCAGGCAGCTTCACTCACCTACTCATAGCAGTGGACAAATTCACCAAGTGGATAGAGGCGAAGCCCATCACCAACATTCGTAAGAGGCGGTCAAGTTCTTCCTTGACATCATTTACTAGTTCGGTGTTCCTAACTGTATCATCACTGACCATGGAACTAACTTCACCAGCAAGAAGTTCCTAGACTTTTGTGATGGATACAACATCAGGATCGACTGGGCCTCGGTCAGACATCCGTGTACCAACGGTCAGGTCGAGCGGGCCAATGGCATGGTCCTCTAAGGACTCAAGCTGTGCATCTTCGACCGATACAACAAGTACGATGGGCGATGGGTTGTAGAGGTCCTAGCGATCCTCTAGAGCCTAAGAACGACCTTGAACTGATCCATGGGGTTCACACCCTTCTTCCTGGCCTACAGAGTTGAAGTAGTGTTGCCCTTCGACCTCGACCACGACACCCCAAGAGTGAAGGCCTTCGACCATGACCGAGCCACGGAGGCTTAGAAAGACGTAGTTGACCTAGTCAAAGAGGCTCATGAGACGACCGTCATTCACTCTGCTCGCTACCAGCAAACTCTCCGCATGTACCACAAAATAAAAATCAGAGGGAGGATCCTCGAGGTCAGAGACCTCATGCTCTGGAGAACCCAATCAACCAAGGAGAACCGCAAACTCTTTCTACCTTGGGAAGGACCCTATACGGCGATCGAAGTGATCCGACCAGGCACCTACTGACTGAAGGACGACAATGGCAATGTTCTCACCGACACTTGTAACTCAAAAAGTTATGTCCTTTCTTCCCTTAAAAATTTGGTCTTACCGTTTTCTTTCATTTAACATTTGCTCCTACAAGCACCCTAGCCCAAACACTTTTGGCCTAGGTCACTCGGGGGCTCCCCGAGGGTGCGATACCACCTCTCTTTTTTGCTATCATATAGTAAATGCTTTTTACCTAAACGAAAGGGTAGTCGTTCCTTTAATTACCCTATGTAACTTTGTTTTAAATTCTCGACTAATCACACCCCGCCACGACCTATGGTTACGAGTAGCTAAGCCTTGCGGGGCACGCCTAGGTTCTTAAGGTTGCAGCCTATGGGTCAAACAGGCAGGTGTGAAAAAGAAAGGATAAAAAATAGAGCTATGCTAGGGTAAAAACAAAGAACGGATGGGACAAGCTTCCCCTTACGAAGTGATTCATGACAAAACAAAATTGATGTATTCATCAATACAAACTGTTCACATAGGGGCTTCCCCATGAACTTATCCTTTAAATATGCTAACTACTTCTACTCTAAATACTACTATGGCCAATTGACGGCATTGACTGACAGCCTGACTGACGAAGATAAGGGCTGCTCGCTCTCCAACGGGGCAACGTTCGGTTCGGTTGGAGACAGGACGATGCTCGCTTCCAACTCGGCTTCCACTCCATCCATCGGCTGGGTGATGTCTTCTTGACGCATGCCTTTAGTCGTGCTCGCATGGTGAGCCTCCAATACCCACTGCATGGAGACTTGCTCGACGACCAACGGTGCGTGTGGCAAAAGCTTTCCCCGAGCGCATGGATGGCATCCGCGCTCCAGCCATTGGTGTAACCACTGTAGATGGCGGCGAAGTCTTGGTCCGGGTGGTGCATCGCCACTAAGGTGAGTACCTCTGATGTCCCATAGAACATCCCGTCGGAGATGAGTGCCCAAATCTCATTTGGGACCTCCGCTAGCTAGATGGCGGGCGTGCTGGTACTCGACGTCGACCCAAACACCTCTTATACGATGACCTAGGCGACGTTGCAGATCTAGTCGAGCTCCCCCTCAAGAGCACGTTGCTCTTCGAGGGACTTAGCTAGCGCCTTCACATTCTGACCAATCGCATCCTTGGCTATCTCTAGCTCCCGCTCCAGTGATCCAACCCTTTCGCCCAATTCTGGAAGAAGGACGACAAGCTCAGAAGCAAGGGAAAGGATAAACCAAGACATCAACCAGAGATAGAACAGATACATACCGAGGCAGGTGCCTTCAAGGATGGAGAGCCCTTCCTCTTGCTGGGTGACCTTCTTGAGCAGTCGGGCATTCGACTCCTCTAGCCCAAGCGCCCACCCTCGGAGCGCGAGCACTTCCTGGTCAACCTCTGACCAAGCCTTCCGCTCCATCTCTAGTGCCTCCAAAGACTCCTGGAGTGCCACCTTGGTCTCCACCACCTTGGTCTCCGCCAGCTAGACCTTCGCCGCATCGAGTCCCCGCTCTGTGGTAGTCACTCGTTCCACCACGAGCAGTTCCACCGCCCGCGCTCCTATCGCCTCGGCCTCCCGGTCTTGGGACTCATGGTGGGCAGACTCTAGCTAGCGTTTAAGCTCGTCAACACACCGCGACATCATGGCCTCCCGCTCCATCCGAGCATGCTCCTCCTAGAGGAAACGGGACTTACGGCTCAACATCTCCTCTAAACCCTGCAAAGCAAGAAGCAAACACGTTGAAACAACCAGTGAGAGACCAAGGAGTCAAGGATGAATGCTAAAAACATAGAAAAATTACCTCTATGATGCGGGGCAGGTCGACCGTAATCCCTTGATGGACAGACTCAACCCGCTTCAAGGCCTCCTTGAGCCTCACCTTAGTTTGGGCAAGATCGGACTCCATTGCTAGTCCTCTCCCCCCAAGTAAGTCATAGAGCTACACCTCCTCCTCATCCCATAGGATGAACTGAGCCTTCCTTGGGTCGCCGGGGCAGGGCCACACCAGGTCGTGGGTTGCCCCCAACCCACTAGATGGCCCAGCGGACGACCGGACTACTGCTAGCTCCTGCGACGGTGGGATCACCGGTGGCTCCACCCAAGCACCTGCCTCACCAGGGGAGGGGATCTCCATTGCCTCGACCCCATGGCCTACTGGCGAAAGTTATGCCTTTGGCCTGGCTGCATCACCCCTCGACACCTCCAGCTTCGACCAGGAGGGCAAGCCGTGCATCCCTCCACCAAGCGAGGCAGGGAGCCCGGCCTCCCTCCTCTCTTCCACCGTAGCCGATGCTAGAGGGATCACGAGGGTCACCTCCAACCCAGCCTCCGCCATCGTGACCAAGATTGCCGCCATCACCGCCGCTGCCACTGTCGCCGAGCCTATAATTGGCCAGGGGGGCGCAACACTTAGAGGGGAAGGTCGCACCGCCACTAGCCTGCTTTCCCCGCCGCTCATCGTGACCCACTATAGGCTGGGCGTCCACTCCTCCCGCACGGGAGGCGGGGTGATGCTCAACCCCGTCAATATCTGGCCACTATCAAACAAGTATAGGTCACTCACGCTCAAAAAACTCGAACTATGAGATTGAAAAGAAACAAAGAAAAGTTACCTAGACGAAAATGGTAGGGCCCTAAAGCCTCGACCCACTAACAACGAGCCTTCCGAATGAGGACCGCTCATAGATCGCGACCCACGCCCCCTCAAGTCGACCAAGGGAGGTGTCGACCCAGTCGGTTCCTGATTGGTCGGCGAGTCACCATGACCGTCGACTCATGGCACGCCCACCGGAGCAGCTAGCGGGGCGTCCCCATTGTGGGTCGCGCGCACACGTTGACCCTGAAGACGTGGGGGTGCGACCCGCTCCTTCGACTGCCCGACCTACCCCACCGCACCTAGAGCATGTGGGGGCAAGGCCAACAATGCCTCCGAAGGGCGCAACGACCGCGTTCGCTTCCCCTCCCACTCGACGGCGGTTCCAAGCTCGTGGTGCAATCCTCAGTGTGGGAACATTGTCGTCCCCTCTCCGCGTCCTACCCACCGCTGACAGACATGGCCGTAGGCTCGTGATGCTGCACCAAGGTCGCGATGACCTCCTAGCCTACCTCATCCTCAAAAAGAGCTCATGTCGCCACCCATCTCTGTGAGTTCCTCTGACTCGAGCTCCGCCTCTATGTCGCTCCTATTTTGCTGGCCTGCACTCGCTGAGCGATCTCCTCCTTCTCGTGCCGATGCTGAGCCTTCTCAGCTCTCTTATTCTTCTTGGCATCCGCTACCTCCTTCAGGGTAGCTTGCTGAGCCACGCCTTCTGATCCCCCTCAAAAGATGTAGTCGAGATTTGTAACCGACAAGCCCCTACGAAAATAGATGACTCAAAGTCAGAATACGGGAGAGCAAAAGGCAAAAACATGAAATAAGGGGAAGGGAGTGTACAAGAGTGGATAGCTTCGCGATGTGGAGGGATCCAGGCTTTCCTTTGAGGGACTCCTTATTCCTTAGCTGTAGCACCCGGTCGAGATGACTATAGACCTCGTCCTTCGTTAGCTCCTCCAGCGATGCATTGTCGAGATCTATTGGGCTAGAGTACATCCACATCGACAGCCTCCCCTCCACCAGTAGGGTGACCCGACAATGGAAGAAGGTGTGGAACACCCATAGCCCATCGAGGCTATGCTACACTAGCTTTTGGAGCTCCACCTCGATGTCCTCCTGCTTATTTTGCTAGCTGGAGGGCCCCTACGACCAACTCTCCTGCCTCTCCAGCCTCCTTCCAGTGAATGGTAGGAATGGCGCCTCCACTGGGTTCCTGATGTAGAACCACTCCCTATACCACCCCTGATTGCAGTCATAGGGGGAGTACATGGGGTAGGAGCCCAATGGCCTCAATTTCTTCTGCAGGGCGAAACCCCCCATCGATGTGGTCCTGGGTGGCTTACCCTCCGATAAAGATCGTCCGGTGAAGATTCACCAGAAGAGATCCACGTGTGGCTCCATCCTGAGGAAGGCCTCGTAGACGGTGACAAAGTCGGTGACATATAGTAGCCTAGTGTGCAGGGTATCCTAGCCCATGCTCATGGAAGGTGAGGAAGGATACGACCTCATCAGCTTGAGGTCGTGGAACGGCTTCCCCCGGTGCAGGAGCCCTCTAGTGCGCCACCTCCTTTGGTGGGAACAGCCCCTTCTCGGTGAAGGCTACCATCACTACCTCGTCCACATTGGATGGCCTCTAGCTCGACATCGCGCTTTGCACAAACAAACGGATCTATGAGTTCTCTCCCTCTCTTTACCCTCTCTCACTTAGGAACCGCCATGGTACATGAACGTGCTTGGTGAAAAGAAAGGAGGAGGAGGAGCAGTAGTTAGAGAATAGGCAAAGGATTGGGACAAAACCCCTCTCCCTTCCCCTATTTAAGGAGGAGATGCGACAGTTGGAGAAAGGCAAAGGATTGGGGCAAAAAACCCTCTCCCTTCCTCCATTCAAGGAGGAGACACAGCAGTTGGAGAAAGACAAAGGATTGGGGAGAAAAACCCTCTCCCTTTCCCCATTCAATGTGGATGGGATATGGTGGGATGTGTCCTGACTGATGGAACATGCCCTGCCCGATGAAACGATGCCTGGTTAGACGGGACATGGCCTGGGCATGGCCCACCACTACCGCATGCCAGGTGCAAGAAACAAGGCACAACTACACATGGATGGCCCTCTGCCTCCCCAAGCTAGACTTGGAAGGGCCCAACGATGGCATCCCCATCAAGGAGAGACCAATGGGCTTCCTATGTCAATCGAATAGCTCAAGCACCTATTGTGAGACAGGTAAGGAGCAGTGGGATGCCCCATATGGGCCATGCCATCTTCGTCACGAACGACAAACATGGATCCCATTCGGACATATCCGACAAGATCTCCTCAAACCCGTCACTCGAGTCATTGAGGTAACCTTACCAAGTGTTCTTACTTTATTTTCTGATGCATGATCATTCATTCATCCATTCTCATATGATGCATTCACACATGCATTCATATCACCATTCATTCATCCCATACATCCAAAGCATTGCATATGCACATTAATGCATCACAACGCTTCGTGTTGCGTCACGAGGTGGTAGTTGCCTCATTCAACATGAGCAACGATCGACTGGGGTTCAAAGGCTGGCCCATGAAGGGCTTGAGGCTGCCTCATGTCAAATAGAGCTAGGGGAGAAAATGCAGATGAGCCCCAGCGGCCCTTGCCTGGTATGCTTAGAAGCACACAGGTTCATCTCAACCTTCTCATTCGATCCTAGCCTTGAGCCATGCCCACAGAATCTCCATCGAGGGGAGGCTAGCGGGCCACCTGAGTCAATCTTTGGAACAACCCAAGCATCTACCGACAGGCGGGTTAAGGAGCAGCGGAATGCCACATGAGGGCTTGTAACACCCAAAATTCTTACTACAAATTAGCAATTAATTCTTATCCTTTAATACATTTTCTATGTATTTCTAACTTAGGCCAAATAATAAATATTGGATAAATAAAATACATAATAAGGATTAGAAACAATGGTTGTTGCATTCATGCTGGAGCATATGGTTTTGATTGAGTGTACGGTTAGATGAATTGATGTTGAATTCAAATCCCATTTGAATTTGGCTTAGAATTGAAAATAGAGAAGATAGATTTGGAAAATGATTTGATTTTGAAAAATTCTTCCATTCTGGCCCAACCTACGAATCAACATAGTTCTATTTTTCTTTTCCCCTACCCGCACTGGCCCATGGGCAGCCCAGCAGTGCTCTTCCTCCCCTTTCTTTTTCCCAGCGCACTGGCCCACAATGGCACCGCACCGCGCAGCCCACTCGGCCCTCCTCCCGTGCGCACACGCACGCCAGCGCGTGGCCTAGCCTAGCACCATGGCCTGCAATGCTACGCTCGCTGCTATCTTTCTTCTCTCCCTCACTGCTCCGCGGGACCTGCCCATCAGCGCTAGCCCTTTCCTTCTTCCTCGCGCTGCTTCTTTCCTTTCCAACTTCCGATAATGGCGCTCTTGATGGCAAGCCACCGCGCCGTCGCCCATAGAAGGAAAGCGACCAATTCTGCCTGAATCTGCCCGCTTCCCTTCCTTATTTCCCCCACTGTTCGGCCTATAAAACCCTGAGCTGAGCCCCGCCTCATCTCCCATCCTCTGCTCGCAGCCGGGAACCACCACCGCCGTAGCTCTCCCTCTCTCGCGCCTCGAAGCTCAACGCCGACGCCACCCAGAGTTTCGCTGCGACCTCCCGTGCCCATAGGTACCTCCCTCTCGTCAATTTGGTCATGAATTCCTCAGATTGAGCCTCACCCGCATGCTTTCTCTCTTTCCAGAGCTTCGCCGCCATCGACCAAGCCCCTAGAGCCCGTCCTAAATGTTGAGAACACCTTCATCAGACTCATGGTGAGCTCCTGACCATGCCCGTACCCTCCATTCTCGGTTTCACACCCTAGAACACCATACCAGTGAACCCCAGCCATCGCTGGCCATGGCACTGCCATCGGGTCTTTCTTCCCCGGCGACCGTTGCCCCCGTACACGCCTGTGCCGTTAGATCTAGACGGGTGGCTCACATTAGCATGTACCGTTTTGGTCCACCGTGGGCTGTGGACTCGATCCATAGAGCTGCGTCAGCACCCACGTTAGCGCGCCCACGCATGCATGGTGTACCGCACCAATCCCCAGCTACCACGTGTCAGATGAGTCAGCAGCCGCAGTCAAACCATGGTCAGCCACGCGCATTTTGCAGAAAACCCCCCTGTTTTTGTAGAATCAACCCGCGGTACTCATCAGTTCAAAAGAATTTCTATTCAGTCCTGTATTTATTCAATTTAGACCCTATACTTTCCAGATTTAATGCCCACAGTCCTATAACCATGAGAATTTATATTTTTAATTGTTTTAATTCAAAAATAGGTTTAGTTTATTTACAGAAATGCTATTACATCTTATTTCATGCATAACTTTCGTGTTTTAAGTCTAATTTGAGTGATTCTTTCGCTCACGTGTTCGTAGCAATGCGTAGAATAGATTTGTAAGCTGTTCAACTTATGTTTTCATTGTTTGGTGTACTATTCTAATGGAAGTCTATCTTATATGCATGTAATGATTGGTATGATGCTTGATTGATGATTGGATCACGATTAGAGGGTGAGCCATTTGAGGTGACTAAGGACCCCCAGCAGGATCAGCAGTACTCCCAGGACAACTTTGAGGAAGGCAAGTGTACCAAAGGCCCCTTGTTACCTATGAACTATTACCACTTACATTCATGCATGTGTTTAATTTGAAATGCCTTTAAGGACTTTACCTAGATGATTACTTGTACCACATATCCTTGATACCTGGGATTATCGGGTAGGCATTTTAGATAGATGCTGCAGCGCTTAACATGAAATAATTGTTAAACATGATTAAAAGCTATATGCAATGTGATAAAATGGAGCTTTTTAGCAATAGATAGGGGGCTAGAGTATGGGGTTGAGTACTCTAGTGCCTCTCCATAAGGACTTAATCCTGAAGCGGCAACCCAGGAGGGACCGCACAACCTCGAGTGTCACATGGCTCTGACTTTAACCTATTAACTAGATTGTACTAGCTCATTTGTAGCTCCAGTAAAGGGTAAGAGGGTATCTTTCCTTTTTCTGTTAGGGTGTGCACCGTGCTGCGATGCCCACGCGTGCCATTCCTTTGTAGCTACAACCTATTAGTGCAACTAGCTAAGGGTTTCATAGTGAAACTCTGCCACACTTCCTGGGAAGAGGTGTTGTGGGTCTTACGAACCCCAGCATTGGGAATCATAGCTCAGTGGGTAAAGTTGTACAATTTATGCAGAAATAATTAACCTGTTATAACAGCCATGCTCATAGATACGAGTGGTCTAGATCCTTCGAGATTAGTGGTTACTGTGGATGATGGATGGTTGGGAATTGAGATAAACTTGATGATACTTTAATATCACTTGGGAATTGGGACTGTTCATTAAAGTAGTGATTCAGGATGCTAAAATTTGATTAACTAAAATTGCGGACCACAGTCAAACAGTGCCAAGCCTCTTTGAGCCTCATAGATCTCTTTGATATACTTGCTAAGCATGGTGAGCTTACACTTGCTTTACATCCAATGAAAATCCTAGATGGGTAATAGATAATGGATATGAAGAGTTCTTGGAGGATGTCCAGGACTACTAGGGAGACGTTCACCAGTTGGAGTCCCTATAGCAGTTGGGCTAGTTATTCCACTGTGATTGTAATAATATTGCCTTTGAGCAAACTTTGTATTAACTTTATGATGAGATATGCGATGTAATATGTACTTTACTTTGATACTATTGCAATTTGTGATATATGTGTGTGTTTGGACATCTTGGGCGCACATATATGAGTACTTGGTTTTGCTATGCAAAATTGGGTGCGACAGGGCTATGCCGACCCTGTCACGAACGTCAGACCCGGATTCCGCTCGGACATGCCCGTTAGTGAGCTCACCGAGCGCGTCACTCGAGCTATCGAGGCAAGCGACATTAGCTCAGCCCCTCCGATCAAGGAAATCATGGACGGGGTAACGCACGGAACTAAACCAACCCTTGCCGAACCCAACGGGGCTCAGGGGCTCAGGTCGCTCAACATTGACTCGGGAAAACAACTGACCACGCAAATCATGGGTGAGACAAACATGGGCAAACACCTTGAATAATAGAAACATAGGAATCTGTGGCCCTAGGAAAGAGTACCAAGATATGCAGCCTCCAACCAACTCGCCAGTCAGACGTAGGCTCAGGGGCTACACCCACTGGATGCGCTCATGCGCACCCGTTGGCAAGTCAAAACCCCCCTAGATGACTCTGCCTGAATTGCCTGGGGGCTTAGGGGCTACACCCACTGGGTGTGCTCGCGCGCACCCACTGACAAAATGAGGAAATCCCCCAAACGATTCTACTTGAATTGCCTGGGGGATCAGGGGCTCCTGTCGGGTTCATAAACCCAAGGTCCCTAATGGGCCTGCTTCCTAGCAAAAAGCTTGGCTCAGCAGACGACGCACAACTCCTGGGTCGACCCAGATACCTAATGACAGGCTAGAAGAATGATCCAGTCTCCAATTGGAAGGCCTCTGACTCTAACCTGCCTCTCCAACCATAGGGCCTAGCCAAGGAGGGCGGCGCTCGCTTCCAACTCTAACCCACCTCTCCGACCGGAGGGTCTGGCCAAGGAGAGGTGACACTCGCTTCCAACTCCAACCCACGTCTTTGACCAGGAACACACCAAACCTCTGCCTACGGCTCTTCTCCAACTAGTGCGGTCGGAGCCAACTAGGAATGACTGAATGGGGACGCCCGCTCGGTGAGGACCCGAGAAATTAGGCAGAGCATATAAGGCAAGGAGCACAAGTCAACCGCAATACCAAGGACCATACCCTACACACCTGTAAGACAATACTATTAGGCCATGTTAGAAGGGTACTTTGCAACCTTATAGACATATCAAGACACAAACAGTGTTGTGGGCACTGACATTTGTCCTACAGTATGGTAGGCACCGACATTTGCCATACCAGAAGAACACGATGGAACCAACCACATGCATCAGGGCATCAATAGTATTGTAGGCCCCAATAAACTGTCTCATACCCGACAGCGTGGGCAACAAGACTAGGTAGCACACACTCCCTCTCTCTCACTTGTAAGGCCATCCCCTTCATCTATAAAAGGGGATGCGCCCTCTCCCAAGAAAGAGATCAATTCGACGAACAACAGACAATACATAGATCATTCCGACTCACTCTCTACTAGCTTTAGATATTCTAAAGCTACACAGAGCATACGTTCCAATACTTAGTGCATGCAGGAGCTCCCATCACTCTTGGCCCTTCAGTCCAGAGAGTCTGACCGGACCTCCGATACCCCCATCTTATTCCCACTCGTTTGTAGCCCCACAGCAAACTTCGAGGACCTAGGTTCAAGAATAAAGTCATCGACTGACTCAAACTGGATGTAGGGCATGTTGCCTGAACCAGTATAAACCATGTGTCATTGAGTGCTAGGTCACATCTGATCACAACTTATGGCAAAACGATAAATATTTACTAGTTGGTCACTTTTCACACCGACACTTATACTTATTGATGTGCTCGAGATAACCATTAACCTCTGCTCAAGTAGTATTATTCTTGTTCTATCTACTTTCATATCTTATGCAGGGTAATGTATGACTGGTTTTGACCTTCTAACAAACTACATTGAAGATCTAGAAGCATTAATCAGGAGAACTAGAGCCAAACTCAAGAAAGTCTCAACTTTAGAATCAGAAGACAACCAGACAAGGCACAACTTAACACCAATTTTCAAAGCCATGACTGACAAGACTCTCCACGAATTCTCTGCTCCAACTATAGCCAACATCCATACTGGACCAACAGTCGATGTTGGAGATAATGGATTTGAGCTCAAGCCAGCTCTCATCAACATGGTGCAAGAAAACCAGTTTTGTGGGAAGGCACATGAAGATGCAAGTGCACATCTCCATCACTTCCTAGAGATCTGCAGCACTTTCACCATTAAAGGAGTGACCAAAGATGCCATATTACTTCATCTCTTCCCATTCTCACTCTTGGGGAAGGCAAAGCAATGGTTCTACGCCAACAAAAATAGAAACACTACATGGGATAATTGCTCCACTGCCTTCCTAGCCAAGTTCTTTCCCACAGGCAAGACCAATGCTCTACGTGGGAGAATTTCAAGTTTTCAGCAGCAAAATGATGAATCTGTCCCTAAAGTGTGGGAACATTTTCAAGATTACATTGCAGAATGTCCTCATCATGGGATGGAGAATTGGCTACTCATGTAGACTTTCTACCATGGATTAACTAATAGTACTTGTGAGACTATGGATGCTGCTGCTAGAGGTGCATTCCTATCACTCACCATACCAGCTATCATAGCTCTTGTGGAGAAGATGGCCTCCAACCAAGGTTGGAATGAAGAATGTCTTTAGACCCACAAGAGATGCGGAGGTATGCATTAACTCAAGGCGGTAGACATGATGTCTGCCAAGATGGACCTGCTGATAAAGAAGCTCAAAGACCGAGCCAATGACAAGCAAGAAGTCATGCACATTCATGATTCCCGCATGACATGTGAAAGGTGTGGAAACACTGGGCATTCAGGGAATAGCTACCCTAAAATTCATGAGGATGTGAACTTCATCAACAACAACTACTTTCATTCTCAACAAAGTCAAGGATGGAATCAACAACAGAGGCTGAACTACCAAGGTAATTATCAAGGTAACCCTCAAGGTAATAATTTCAATAATTTCAATCAACCACCCTTGAGAGAATTGATTTCTAACCAAGCTAAAATAATGGAAGGCTTATCTAGAAAATTAGCTTCCAATGATAGAGTTTTAGGAAATATAAATAATAGAATGAATAACCTCTCCTCTGCTATTAAGAACCAGCATAGCTTTAACAAAATGATAGAATCACAAATAGCTCAGTTGACTGTTGTTGTTCCTTAGACCGACAAAGGTAAGATTCTAGGGCAACCAGAAGATCTAGAATCTACAAATCTTGTCGATATTCATAATGCAACATACTAATATATACAACCATCGATGGGAAGGTGGATAGATTATACCTTGCCCGAAAAGAAGAGCAATCCAGGAAGACATGTCATCCCCATCGACATTTGACCTCACATTTTCTAAGAAGCTATTTGTGACTTCAGAGCAAGTGTCAACATTATGCCTAAGGTAATATGTGATAAAATTAATGGAGATACTTTGTCATACACAAATATGCGATTGTAGCTTGCAGATCAGTCACTCTGCTACCCCAAGGGAGTTCTTGAAGACACCATTGTTTGAGTGGGACAATCATATGTTCCTGTAGATTTTGTGGTTTTGGAAACATGTGGAGATGTAAGGGCATCCATTATCTTGGGCCAACCTTCCCTAAGCACCACAAAAGCCATCATCTATGCGGACAATGCCAAGATCTATTTCACAATCAAGGATAAAAAGGAAAAGTTTTCTTTCAAGAATCGTATCTTGCAATCTCCTAAGCATCCATAGATGTCGTACCTGCCTAAAGAGACAACAGTGACTAAGAAGAAGAACAATAGAAGAAGAAAGCACAAAGCCAGGCAATCACTAGAAGAATCAGTCAACATGATCAACACACTCCGATCAGAGTATGATTACCTCCTCACTTCACCATTCCTTGCTAAGAAGGATGATCCAGGCGTACCCATGATTGAGTGTACCATTGGACAAAGAATCTTCCACAACACCTTCTATGACATTGGATTGAGTGTAAATATAATGTCCAAGGTAACATATGAATACTTATTTAGTGATAAACCTTTGTTTCCTACATATATGCAATTGCAGATGGTGGACCAATCAATCTGATTTCCTAAGGGAATAATGAAAGATGTCATGGTAAGAATACATGATAACTATGCCCCTGCCGACTTCATGGTTCTAAACATGGGTGAATAAGATGACACACCCATCATCCTTGGAAGACTGTTCCTCAACACCACAAACGCGATCATCTATGTCAGATCTGGACAAGTCCACTTCCAATTCCCTAGAGAGAAGCTACGCTACTATTTCAATAGTTATACCACTTATGAACAGCCAAAGAAGACCCACTCTAGGAGGAGATGTTGATCATCCCAATGCCAAAGGAATCAACCCCTAAGGAATGAATGGGAAGAAGATGAAGAACCTAAAGAAATTGTGAAAGATGAACCTATGTCGCCTAAGACCAGTCCATAGATAAAGTAGGTGTGAAAAGAAAAGGTGACATCATCTGAGTCACCATCACTAGAGGTGTAACCATCAAGGTCTCCGTCCCCGGGACCGACAGATGCACTAAAAGAATGAACAAGATAGGAGAAGAGTCCTGTCTGGCGGACTTAAAAATCCTAACCCTTGCCGTGATGATGATGCACAAAGATCAAGAGCAAGTTCACCCGGTTGTCTTCATCTCATTCTATCCCGAGACGAGAAGGGCATCTACTGGCAAATCTGCTCTGAGAATTGTCTTCATCTCATTCTATCCCGAGACGAGAAGGGCATCTGCTGGCAAATCTGCTCTGAGAAGGATCATTCAACTTCAACATTCGACCACGCCAACATCCAGCTTGGGGGAAAGGCATCCTCCATGTATTTAGCTAAGTATTTATTTCCTTTTGTTATTCTCAAGTTTGCTCTACATTTGCTAAAAAATAATAATAAAAAGATGCATAACTAAAAGCAAAATAAAAATTTATCTTTGTCTTTTATATATATATATATATATATATATATATATATATATATATATATATATATATATATATATATATATATATATATTAGTAAGGTGTGATCTGAAAAAAAAAGGTGTGTGTCTAGTTTTCTATTTTTAAGAGCTGAATAAATAAATGGACTCTGAAGATAATCTCGTGCAATGGAAATGATGAATAGTTGCTCTGTTGTAATTCCTTTCAAGTACCTAGTTTTTCAGTCTTGAATTCTCCCGAGTTTTGGATAAGACTGGTTCGATGTAAGGATTTACTCTGAACTTGAAACTCGTGGGTAGCATATGCTTAATCTAAGTCTAGGTAATTGACGGGTATGATATGAAAAGGTCTGAGCTACTATTTATCTTGTTCCAAGTTGAAAGCCCTAATTTGGTTTTGGATAATTGATGAAACCTAGGACTAACCTTTGATCTAAGTGAGTGAATTAGATAAGGTGGTCCATTCCATGTGATCGAGCAAGATGAGATCCATGGTGATGAAGGTGGACATGAAATGGTGATGATCATGCTCAACTTGGAAAAGAAGAAAGAGAAAATCAAAAACCAAAAGATCAAGGCAAAGGTATAAGATAGGTTTTTGTTTTACACTCAAGACACCATAGAGGGTGTGAGTGACTTAGGTTCGATAGCTGTACTATAAAGAGGGGAAATCTTTGGCTAAACGGTTTATCGAGTGCCACTAGGTGACATGATTCTTGCATATGCATTTCGGAACCTAGTGTGCTAACTTTGACCCTAGTAAAATGTTTTGAAAAATGCTAACAGTCTAACACATGTGCACACAAGTTCTACACTTTGTGGTTAGCAAGTTAGAAGCAAGGGCGAAGCGGTTGTGGACTTAGAAAAAGAAAAAGCAGAGAAGGTCCACGACCAGACGCTAGCCATGGGGTGACCAGGCGCGTTCGATCATTTATAGCCATGGTGAAGTCTCTGGCTGAGAGTGCTAAGAAGTGACTGGATGCAGCAACCTGATGCTGGTTGTGCATTCAGTCATGCTAACTAGAGGAGGCGACATTCGGTGGTGCGATCAGACGTAGGAGCAGAGAAGCGACTAGATGCGCAGGGGCTGCGATAGGTTGCAGCTAACGTACGCTGACATCGATAGGGTTTGCGCGGAAAGAGAGATGAAGTGAGGACCGGACTCCTAGGTGCATCCAGTCACTCATGACCTGACGTGTCGAGTCACCCGTGACCTAACGTGTCCGGTCAACAAAAATCATCTCTTGTGCCTTTCTGTACTTGATCGGACGCCACGTTGTGGTGCATCTGGTCATTTTTAGGGCCACGTCCAATCATTTTTAATGTCGCGAGCGTAACATTTTGACCGTTGGGATCGGGCGACTCAGTTTCAAAGGCGTGACACACGGATGGCTAGGGTTGACCGGACGATGGTGACCAGATGCATGTGTGCGCCCGGCCAGTGAGTCTGGTCACCTCTGCGTGACTTCAATGGCTCTTTCTTTTGAGGCCATCCATAAATAGTGTTTGGCTAGCTTAGGGCTCACTCTCTTGGCACTTTGACATATTTGACATCCTTGTGAGCCTAAGCAAACACCTCCCACTCATCTCCATCATTGATTCATCATCATAGTGAGATTGGGAGTGATTCCAAGTGCATTTGCTTGAGTGATTGCATCTAGTGGCACTTGGAGATCGTTGTGGCTATGGATTTCTTGTTTCTCTTGGTGGTTGCCACCATCTAGACGGCTTGGAGCAGCAGAGGAGCTTTGGCATGAGTTGGTGATTGTTCATGCCTGGCTCCGATGATTGTGAGTGGTCTTGTGCCTTCCCCGGTAGAGTGCTGAAAGGTAACTCTAGTGGATTGCTTATGTCATTGAGTTACCTCACTTATGAGTAGGTTCTTGCAGTGTCCAATTGTGTGGGCGAGGTTCGTGCAACACCTCTTAGCCACCGAACTACCAAGTGTTGGTCAACACAACGGAGACTAGTGTGTTGGCAAGCACGTGAACCTCAGGATAAAAATTGGTTGTCTCTTGCCCTTTGGTATTCTCCCAGTAATTTAATTGGTATTCATCTTGTGATTGGTTCACTCCTCTACACGGTGGTATAATCACCCTACTCATTCATTTATATTCCTATAAACTAGTTGTAGCAAGCACTTTAGTGTAATTAGAATTGAGAGCTTGCTTTATAGCTTAAGTTCATAAAGTGGAGCTCTTAGTAAGTAGCAACATAGCTCTTGTGTGTTCATAGTGATTATAGCAACTAGAATTATTTAGATAGGTGGCTTGCAAACCTTGTAGAGCTAGAGCAAAATTTGTGTTACACCATTTGTCATACTGATCAAATTGCCCTAGTGATCTTGTAAATTTTTAAATGGGCTATTTACCCCCCCCTCTAGCCATATTAGGACCTTTCATAAGTGATACTAAAGTTCTAGAGATTTATCTTTTGAAAAATATAAAAATGCTACATGATGAGTTCATGTATGATAAAGCTTGAATTTCTATTCCAACCAGAGCCATATATGATATTTAGGTTAGGAAAACATTCACTCATATATGCTGTGTGTTTTGCATTGAGTTTAGTCAAGCTTTGTTGATCTTATGAGAGGTTTGTTATGCTCTTAAAATCAAGATCACATACACACCACCCACATATGCACTACTCCTACACTAGGAATAGGCATAAAAACATGCAATTCATCTAGATCCACCCAAAAATGTTTTCCTCCTACACTGGAAGTAAACACAAAAACATGCTTGATATGATTATCCAACAAATAAATGCTCTAAGTTCTTGTTGTTATCTCTCAAAAGTTTTGTTGTAGAAAAGAAGCATGTGGCTATGCAAAAGTTATTCATAGAAAAAAGAAGAAGAAAAAGAGAGAAGAAAAAATGGACAAGTGTCCAAGATATTGAAAACAATGGGTACTCTGATGCCCGCCTAAAAAAGAGAAAAGAAAAAAAGAGATGAATAAGATAGCCCATGTTTTCTTGCAAAGTATTTTCTAAGTTCCAAAAGAGAGATATGTTTTCAAGGAGCATAGTAGAATTAGGTTAGCCACCATATATATCCACCATATACATACATACACATGCACATCTTGATCTGATTGTATGACTCAACTCTCTTTAGATCTAAGGTTTGACTTTACAATATATGTATTACAAGTATGCTCTTTCTTGTTTTTTCCACTCCTACGAGCTCCACATAAGCCTTAGTTGTAGGAAGAGAAAGGCATAGCATTATTATTGCCTTGGTAAGGATCCACAAATACCATATATATTGAGAGACTTGAGAGTGTCATACAAATGAAGCTCTGAGCTTTATTTTGAAAACCCATAAAAACTCTAGAATAATGGTTGAGCAAAGAACTTAAGACATAGTGTTTGACTTGATTATTCTATCTTTCAATTGCTCAAGACCTAAGTGAAGGCTAAGAAGCCCCATGGTTGAAGGTAATATGGGTAAATTTGAAAGTCAGATCAGTTTATTCTAATCTGGAGGAAAATTCTTGTTTGAATGCATGTGTACTTTTAAGGAGTGAAAACATCGATGCAACTTCTAATCCATTTACTGAGTTTAGCTTAGCTAAGGGACTAGCAAAGGTTAAGCTTGGGGGAGTTTGTTGATGGTAGATAGCAAACATTATAAACCATCAATATAACCTATATAAGTGCATAAATATGATCACCAACAAAGGTCTAGGGGTTTAAACTAACAAATTCCATGAGTTTTGGTGAATCTGTATTTTCTATAGGGTTTATCTAGAAAACTGTTAAGGTGGACCTAGATGTTAGACTTAATCATGATTATTCATGGGATAAACAAGTCTAGAAGGTTCCAAAGGACATCGTACTGAAGCGGAGGGCGAGAGGCCAGCCGGTCCCACCCTCAGGTCATCCAGTCTGGGGCCCCACCTGTTAGCCTCCACCTCGCTACGTCGGTTCTCCACCACCTTAAGGATTGTATCTACGCCGTTTATTCAAGTTGGTTTGATCTAAGGGCTCAGGATTGACACTCTGGCCTATATATACCAACCCCTACCACCCCCCTAAGGGAATAAGTCATTTGAGAAGATAGAAACTCTAATCATCCTCAGAGCTCCATCATATTCTAGGGCATAGCTAGTTAGGCTAGGTCTAGAGGGAAGCAAGCAGCTTTCGCTTGGATTTCTAATCATGTCAAGAGCATGGTTTGGTACAATCTTTGTACTCCTCTCTTTTACATCTCTCATTATTTTTATATGTTTGCTACAATTGTTATGACATTATTATTCATATCGTTTATGTTTCTAGTTATCATGTTCATTGTCTACTTTGATTATATGCTTAGTATAGTTGGATTATCAACATATTCATGCATAAGTTTGTATAGCGCTCGCTCTGGTGTACACGGGGTGAGTGGTCGACATTGTGTAAGCGTGGTGCTTATACGTTGTTTACCTATGGATACATCCTATATTCTAGGTCATGTGGTAGATCATGGATGTGACACTCTCGTTGAGTCCTTTGTAGTCCACTTCCCGAATATAGGACAAGTAGGATCTAGTTACGAAGGAAGACAAGCTCTGTGCTTAATCTTCCTAAGTAATTTTCCTTATGTGTAGATATAAAATTGATCTTAGCCATGATTACTAAGTGTAATTGCACTAATCAATGTATGCTTTGACTTATAATTAAGAATGACTTAGGAATTATTCCTCTAATATTCTACTTAACCATTCTAATGTCATAGAAAGGAGTACTCTGAGTGATCAATGATTAGTTATTATGTTCCATTCATATATACATTTACCTCTTGACTTACCCCTGTTGTGAGTAGAATATTGGTTATGGTTTACTTCTCCATCAATAGCATATGTTATCAATACATGTCCTTGTCAGACCTTCCCTGTGGTAAAAATATAAATAACGATACATGTAATACTCTCGGGTGAAGTGCTACAATGGTATATTATCTATGCGCTTGCATATCTATTTCATTCATATTTATATAATCTTCCTAGTAGTCACATAAAATAATAAAGAGCTACTTAGTATTATTCTAGTAGTAATGCTAAATAGTATCAACAAGCATCTCTAGCATCATCACTAAAGATGACAACCTAGTAAAGTAATGTTAAGAGATGTAGACATACATTAGGTGACTACTAAAACAAGTGATAAGTTAATAAATACCAATAGCTATGTAAGCACAACACAAAAAAATTACAATGAGCAATGATGGTAAGGTGGATCCTACTAGGGGCAAAATCAGAAATGAAATCTTGAAAAGCGCATAGTGCCAAGTATTTAGAAAATTGAAATGTGATCAAAAGTGTTGGCATATGAAAATTGAAATTGCTTCGTAAGCGTGATATGCACAAAGCTACATGCAATATTATCTCGTCAAATTCATCTTTTTCTCATAAAGAAAATAGATGTGTAATATTAGGATATGCCAAAATCTTGTCATACACACAATTTGGTGTTTTTCAATTGATATCAACTTTTCATTCCATATATGCTATCTACATGCATTATATTGATGATTAAACTCCCTATTTTTACTTAATTGTCAAGTTATGCACAAGCTTTGCCTTTCACTATATAGCATACACTTAGGGAGAGCTTAGTCTACGTAATATGAGTGTTAAGGGGGTGTTTGGTAGGCTCCTCCTATGGGGCTCCTCGGAGGAGCCAGAGCCATTTTAGAGGAGTCACAAATTGTGGCTCCTCAAAAATAGCTCTGTCTCCTCTGTTTTCACTAAAAAATAGCTCCTCCTACAAAATGTTTTGTAAGACTCTTCTGGAGGAGCCAGAGAGGAGCCCTACCAAACATGCCCTAAGTATTGTGATTCTCCCCTTCAATTAATTTACAAATTGATTTCTGGTGTATCAATTTTAGGACCTATTTGAATTCATTATTGCTAATAGTTAGCTAGCCAATAGCTCATATCTAATATTAGCTAGCTAACTATTAACTATCTATTAGCTGGAGTGTGCTTGGATGTATAACTAATGAAAATTGTTATTATTAAGATAACAATTAGTTTCATTATTATCTGATTTCACCGGGCCCACCTTTGCTGTGTTGTGTCAGCTTCCGCCTCGGTGGTTCTGCTTCGTTGTCTGTGCCACCACTTCTTTGCCATCTGCCTCTACTCTGTACCCTCCTCATCACCGCTTTGTCATCCTCGATCTCCTCCATGCACCCTCCTCATGCCCCCAGTATCCTCCATGCCACCTTCCTCGTTCTCCCATTCTCCTCCATGGCACCCACTTTGTCCTCGATCAGCTGCACGGTCCCTCCTCGCCTCGCCTCACCACTTCATCATCGATACCTATGGCGGCCCGTCTCTACCTGCACCTCCTGGCGTCCGTGGTGGTGGTCACATGCTACATCACCTTGACCACCCTTGTGGCCCCGGTGGCTACCCAGCCATCAGGAGAGTGTGAACCCCATGCTGTCGCTACCAGTTTCATCGAGCTATGCGCGAGTGGTGCACTATGTAAAAAATGATTTTTATCAATGGGTCAAATTTTTTTGTAGGGGCAGCTAGTGATGGAGCCACCCTATAGTGGCGTGCTCGGGTGCCCAGACACCAGCCGCCCCTACAAATGGAACAGCAGGGGCGGCTGGTGATACGAGCCGCCCCTATAAATGGGGTCTGATTTGTAAGGGTGGCTCAATCACCAGCTGCCCCTAGAATTTCTATTTGTAGGGGCGGCTGGTGATTGAGCCGCCCCTACAAATGCCCATGTATATATAGCTCAGATTTGTAGGGGCAGCTCAATCACCAGCCGCCCCTACAAATGACCCACATATAAAATAGCTGCAGCACTTCTTCCTCCTCGGGTCACTCACTCCAACCCATGAAAGAAAGGTGGGGAGGCCTTGGGCACCTCCCAAAAATTGCTCTACTAAGGGGGAAGGTTTTAGTCTCAAATCCTTTGGTGGAGAGGTTGTAGAAGGTAAGAAAATACTATTCCACACTTTTTTTGAAGTTTTAATGGTTGGTTAGTGAGTAATTAGAGTTTTGTTTTTCTCTCTCTTCTATGGTGCTTGAGCTACTTATGAAGCAAATTAGAGCCAAGTTTTAAATGTACTAGGGTAAATTAGGGAGGAGAACAAGATCAGTACCTTATTTGGTCCATGTTTTTTGATTTTAGTGAACAATTAGTTAGTTTTATGGATGTTTCATGTGCATGTGGATCTGGTCTAGGGTTTGGTTTTTTTATTAATTTTGTTTTTGTTAATTTATGTTTGATGAAATTGGACTAGGGTTTGTATGAAAGATATTGGGTAAAGTATAATTGTTGCTAATTATTGTCTTTGAAATTGTTTATTGTAATTAATAAATATGTATTTTAATTATTTATGGATAAATGGGCCATTAATTAATTTTCCTCTACCATGGTGTGTTTGTATGCTTCATGTAATTATATTAGATTTATATTCATATATATCTGAAGTATATACAATTATTCTCAAGTAATTATTAATTTAATTCATTTTTATATATATCTGAATAAGTAGTTCTTTAATGTTTGTTTTGTTGTTGTTGTAAAAGATGGAGTACAGGTGAAAGCTCTAGTTTGTTTTTGGTGAATTAATGAAACCCTAAGTGCTAACCTAGTTTATCAAGTGATCATGAGATAGGTAGCACACTCCAAGTGATGAAGCAAATGACGATCATAGCATGATGATGATGATACCATGATGATGATCAAATGCTTGGACTTGGAAAGAAGAAAGAGAAAAACAAAAAGCTCAAGGCAAAGGTATAAACCATAGGAGCTATTTTGTTTTGGTGATCAAGACACTTAGAGAGTGTGATCACATTTAAGATTGATAGTCATACTATTAAGAGGGGTGAAACTCGTATCGGAATACGGTTATCAAAGTGCCACTAGATGCTTTAACTCATTGCATATGCATTTAGGATCTAGTAGAGTGCTAACACCCTTGAAAATGTTTGTGAAAATATGCTAACACATGTGCATAAGGTGATACACATGGTGGTTGGCACATTTGAGCAAGGGTGAAGAAGTTAGAGGTGAAATGGAGTTGGTCACAAAGATGCTGGCATCGATCAAATGACCGGACGCTGGGTCGCTCAGCGACCGAACGCTGAAGGGCTATGTCCAGTCGTGTTGTCGGTCAGCATAGTAAGAAGTCACAGTATGACCAGACACTGGTAGGGTTCGGTCGGGCATGACCAGACGCGTCCAGTCGGCAAAAGTCGGTTTTGGAACCTTACTGTAAACGACCGGACGCTGGGTGTTCAGCGTCTGGTCAACATAGGTGCAGTGTCCGGTCAAGACTGATGACCGTTGATGTCAAGACATGTGGCTGACTATGAGCGACTAGACGCTGGGGGCTCAGCGTCCGATCAACTGACTGGAGCGTCCAGTCAGCCCGCGTTATGCCCAGTGAAGCGGTATAACGGCTCTATTTCATAGGAGCTTCTATTTAAGCCCCATGGCCAGCTGTAGCTCACACTCTTGGCCATTTGCATTGACATAGCGACCTTGTGAGCTTAGCCAAAGCCCTCCCACTCAGCTCCATCATTGATTCATCATCTTGTGAGATTGGGAGAGAATCCAAGTGCATTGCTTGAGTGTTTGCATCTAGAGGCACTTGGTGTTCGTGTTTTGCTGTGGGATTTGCTTGTTACTCTTGGTGGTTGCCACCACCTAGACGGCTTGGAGCAGCGAGGATCGTCGAGCGGAGGTTGGTGATTGTCTCCGGCTCCGATCGTGGTGATTGTGAGGGGTTCTTGACCTTTCCCCGGTGGAGAGCCAAAAGGTACTCTAGTGGATTGCTCGTGGCTTGTGTGATCCTCATCTTGTGTTGGTTGTGCTGCATCCTATTGAGGGTTTGGCGTGTGAAGCCAATTAGCGCGTGAACCTCCAAGTGAGTGAATCGCCACAACGAGGACTAGCTTGCCGGCAAGCAAGTGAACCTCGGTAAAAAATCATTGTGTTCATCATTGATTCCGAGGTGATTGGTCTTCATTGTTATTCATCCTTGTGATTGATTGGTTCCTTCATCTACACGGTGGTATAACCTTCTTGATCACTCTCTTTACATTACTGCAAACTAGTTGTCAAGCTCTTTAGTGTAGCTAGTTGTGAGAGCTTTCTTGGTGTGGCTCTTTAGTTAGCCTTTGAGAGCACACTAACATAGGGTAGTGTCATGGCTATTGTGTGAATAGATACTATCTAAACTAGAATTGTGGTACGTGGCTTGTATTTTGAGTAGGCTAGCGCAACACTTGCTTCACCTTATAATTGTCTAACCATTTTGTTAAGTGTTGTTGTAGAAATTTTTATTAGGCTATTTACCTCCCCTCTAGCCATTAGGACCTTTCAAGTGGTATCGGAGCCGAGGTCACCGTGATTTGAGGCTTAACAACCTTCGGTGTAAAAATGGGTCAAATCAACAACACCAAGAAGCCACCCCAATTTGATGGCTCAAATTATCCTTATTGGAAGGCTAAGATGACAACATATATCAAGTCAATCAATAGGAAGATTTGGAAGGTGGTAGAAACAAAAATTAAGATTGAAGATGAAGATGCTCCCACCGCCGCCGAAGAAATACTTCTCCAAAATAATGACATTGCTCTTAGTGCCATCCATGATGCTTTGGATGAGAGAACCTTTGAGAAAATCAAGAACATTGAGAGAGCTCATGAGGATTGGAAGAAATTGGAGGAATCATTTGAGGGCACTCAAGCCGTGAAGGGTACAAAGGCATATATTCTCAAAGAGAAGTTTGCAAGCTTCAAAATGAAGGAGGATGAAAGTGTGCCAGACATGTTCCATCAGATGGAGGTGATTGTCAATGATCTCAAAGCACTTAGTGAGAAGATAGAGGACAAGGATTTCTCTAATAAGTTCTTGAGATGTTTACCCGCAAGATTTGGCATGTTGGTCACCTTGCTAGTAAGGACCGGGTTGGACACAATGACACCAAACCAAATCTTGGGAGATATTATGACCAATGATGCTTATAGAGATGATGATGAGAAGGAAAAAAAGAGGGAGAAGAAAGATGAGAAGAAGGATGACAAGAAGAAGAGCATGGCATTCAAAGCCACATCATCCAAGGGCAAAGCAAAGCAAGAAACATCAAGTGAAGATGATGATTCATGGGATGATGATGATGATGAGAAGATGGCCCTCTTTGTCAAGAGATTTGGCAACTTCATGGTGAAGAAGGGCTATCATGCTAGAATAAAGAAGTCTTCATCCAAGAACAAAGAAGAGTCAAGAAGGTGCTTCAAGTGTGGAAGCAAAGATCATCTTGTTGCTCAATGTCCATACAATAGCGACAATGATGATGACAATAAGAAGAACAAGAAGGAAAAGAAAGAGAAGAAGGACAAGATGGCCTTCAAGAAGAAGAAGGGTGGTTCATATGTAGTCACTTGGGATAGCGATGCTTCATCAAGTGATGATGATGATGATAGTGATGATGTCAAGACCACCAAGAAGAAAGTTCTTACAAGCATTGCTATCAATGAGAAGCCTTCTCTCTTTGAATCTTCATCATGCTTCATGGCTAAGGCCACTAATGTACAATCTTGTGATGATGAAAGTGATGAAGAACATGATGATGAAAAAGAACATGAAAATGATAGTGATAGTGATGATGATGAGCCTACCAAAGATGAATTATTTGACATGCTAGAAGATGCTAAAGAACATTTTGACATTAAGAGAAGAGAATGCAAGAGCTTGAATAAGGAGGTAAAAGCCCTTAAGCAAGCCCTTGATGAGCTCAAATCATCTCATGAGAGGCTAGAGGAAGCCAATGAGAAGCTTGGCAAAGCTCACAAAAAGCTTGAAAAGGCTCATTCCTCTTTGCTTAATAAGCAAAATAAAAAGAAGCATGTTGAAACTTGTAATGTAGGTTTAACTTGTGATATAATTGATGAATCATTATCTATGCCTATCATTGTTGCTCCCACTAACCCTTCTTGTAGTACTTCTACTTCCACCTCATCTAGTAGTGACGGTCTCACTTGTGATGCTTCACTAATGGTTGAGAATGAGAACCTCAAGAAGGAGGTCGATAAGCTCACTCACACCTTGGTTAAGGCCTATGGTGGTGAGGATCGCTTGCTTATGTGCTTAGGTAGCCAAAGAGCTTCTCTCTACAAAGAGGGATTGGGCTATACCTCCAAGAAAGGCAAGGTGGCCTTTGCTCCTCACAAGACTAGTTTTGTGAAGAACAATGATCGGTTTTACACTAGTTGCAAGCAAGTTGGTCATAAAGAGCATGAATGCAAAAACAAGAGCAAAAAATGCTAATATATCCTCAATTAAGATTAATTCTTTCTATGTGCTTACTAAGGGTACAAATGGTGTAAAGGCTAAGTTCATTGGTAAACCATGGATGGGCTCAAAAAAGAAAGCCATTTGGGTACCAAAGAGCTTAGTAACTAACCCTCAAAGACCCAAGCAAGTTTGGATACCTAAAAAGAATTGATCTTCTCTTGTAGGTCAATTATAAAGCTGGAGGAAGGCATTGGGTCCTTGATAGTGGGTGCACTCAACACATGACCGGTGATGCAAGAATGTTCAACTCAATCAACACCAATGGCAATGATGGTTATGATAGTATCACATTTAGTGATAATGGCAAAGGCAAGGTCAAAGGGCTTGGTAAGATTGCAATATCCAATGACATGAGCATATCCAATGTGTTGCTAGTAGAGAGCTTGAACTTTAATTTGCTATCCATGGCTCAATTGTGTGATCTTGGATTTAAATGCATATTTGGGGTAGATGATGTGGAGATCATAAGTGTAGATGGCTCTATCTTGATCTTTAAAGGCTTTAGATATGAGAATATATACTTGGTTGATTTCAATGCTAGTGAAGCTAGATTATCTACATGCTTGTTCACTAAGTCTAGCATGGGTTGGTTATGGCATAGAAGGCTTGGTCATGTTGAAATAAAACAATTGAATAGATTGGTTAAGCATGACTTGGTTAGAGGCTTGAAAGATGTTGTGTTTGAGAAGGATAAACTTTGTAGCTCTTGTCAAGCTGGCAAACAAGTTGGAAACACCCATTCTAAGAAAAGCATGATGAGCACTAGTAAAGCATTTGAGTTATTGCGCATGGACTTGTTTGGGCCAACACAATACACTAGCATTGGTGGTAACAAATATGGCTTTGTAATAGTGGATAATTATACTAGATACACATGGGTATTCTTTCTAGTGGACAAAAGTGATGTGTTTGCAACATTTAAATCATTTATCAAAGGCATTCACAATGAGTTTGAAACAACCATCAAGAGAGTTAGAAGTGACAATGGTACTGAGTTCAAGAACACTAGAATTGATGAGTTGTGTGATGAATTTGGAATTAGACATCAATTCTTGGCCAAGTACACACCTCAATCAAATGGCCTTGTTGAGAGAAAGAATAGGACACTCATTGATATGGCAAGGTCTATGCTTAGTGAGTACAATGTGAGTCAATCTTTTTGGGCCAAAGCTATCAACATGGCTTGCAATTGTAGCAACCGCCTCTATTGTCACCGATTGAAAGAGAAGACACCATATGAGCTCTTGAATGGTAGAAAGCCAAACATTGCATATTTTTGGGTCTTTGGTTGCAAATGCTATATCTTGAAGAAAGGTACAAGATTGGGCAAGTTTAACAAGAAGGGTGATGAAGGATTCCTACTTGGTTACTCCACTACAAGCAAAGCATATAGAGTTTGGAATTTGGATAGTGGTACTCTTGAGGAAGTTCATGATGTTGAATTTGATTAAACCAAGGGTTCACAAGTAGAGAATGAGAACTTAGAAGATGTTAGATGCATTCAACTTTCAAATGCCATGAAGAACATGGATATTGGTGAATTGAGGCCTAGGCAAGTGAATGATGATGAAGATGATCAAGTGCAAGTGCTCTCTAACTCAAATGTGCAAGATGATACAAATCAAATTAGTGCAAGTGGATCTCATGATAATGAACAAGATCAAGTGGCTAGTACATCATCTCAACCCAATGATCAAGCAAGTGCAAGCAATCAAGTTCCAATCCTCCAACCAACCAATGTTGCAAGGGATCATCCATTGGACACTATCATTGGTGATATTTCAAGAGATGTGCAAACTAGATCAAGATTGGCTTCATTTTATGAGCATTTCTCATTTGTGTCATCCATTGAACCAAAGAAGATAGATGAAGCATTGAAGGATGTTGATTGGGTAAATGCTATGCATGAAGAATTGAATAACTTCATAAGAAATCAAGTATGGGAATTAGTAGAGAGACCAAAGGGACACAATGTGATTGGAACCAAACGGGTCTTTAGAAACAAGCAAGATCAAGAGGGCATAGTAGTAAGGAACAAAGCAAGACTAGTAGCACAAGGTTATACACAAGTTGAAGGTCTTGACTTTGGAGAAACATATGCCTTGGTTGCTAGATTGGAAGCAATTAGAATCTTGCTAGCCTATGCTTGTGCCCACAACATCAAGCTCTATCAAATGGATGTTAAGAGTGTATTTCTTAATGGTTACATCAATGAAGAAGTATATGTTGAGCAACCTCCCGGTTTTGAAGATGATAAGAAGCCCAACCATGTGTACAAGTTAAAGAAAGCATTGTATGGCTTAAAGCAAGCACCTAGAGCATGGTATGAGAGATTGAGGGATTTCCTACTCTCTAAATGGTTCACAATGGGCAAGGTTGACACCACTTTTTCATCAAGAAGATTGGAAAAGATCTATTTATATTGCAAATCTATGTTGATGACATCATATTTGGATCAACCAATCAAGACTTTTGTGATGAGTTTGGAAAGATGATGGCTAAAGAGTTTGAGATGTCCATGATTGGAGAGTTAAGTTACTTCCTTGGTCTTTAAATCAAGCAATTGAAAAATGGTATATTTGTGAGTCAAGGCAAGTATATCAAAGACATAATCAAGAAGTTTGGCATGAATGATAGTAAGGCCATTAGTACACCAATAGGAACAAATGACAACTTGATAGTGATGCAAGTGGAAATCTAGTGGATCAAAAGTTATATCAGTCTATGATTGGAAGTCTACTCTATGTGACCGCATCAAGGCCGGATGTCATGTTTAGTGTATGCATATGTGCAAGATTTCAAGCCTCACCAAGCGAAAGTCATTTGAAGGCTACAAAGAGGATATTGAGGTACTTGAAGCATACACCAAATGTTGATTTGTGGTATCCCAAAGAAGCAAAGTTTGAGTTAGTTGGTTACTCCAACTCGAACTATGCGAGATGCAAGGTTAAAAGGAAGAGCACCTTGGGCACATGTCAATTGTTGGGAAGATCACTTGTTTCATGGTCATCAAAGAAGCAAAATAGTGTTGCATTATCATCCACCGAAGCCGAATACATATCCACCGGTAGTTGTTGTGTACAAGTACTTTGGATGAAGGCCACTTTGAGTGACTTTGGAATCAAGTTCAAGAAAGTGTCATTGCTTTGTGACAATGAGAGTGCAATCAAGTTGACAAACAATCTGGTTCAACATGCAAGAATAAAGCACATTGATGTCCGCCATCATTTCATAAGAGATCACCAATAAAAAGGGGACATTTGCATTGAGAGTGTAGGCACCGAAGATCAACTTACCGATATATTCACCAAGCCATTGGATGAGAAAAGGTTTTGCAAGCTAAGGAATGAGTTGAACATATTAGATTTCTCAAATATGTGTTGATGCACCCCCCACTCATATGACATGCCTCTCCTTCGAGCAATCCAAGGTAAAAGTTGATTGGCATGACATACATCTTTGCTAAGGACATGATTAGTGCATCTAGTCACATTTTCAATTTTATTAGGACCTTTCAAGTGATTCTATTTTATTAGGCTCATTCATGAAAATCAAATGATTTTGATGTCTATATGGTATCACTATTGCTTCTATGCTTGACTTGATCTAGTGGTAGCATATGACATGTTTATGGGCTTGTAAACCTAGTGTTTAATCTAGAATATGAGATCTAAGTGTTTAACTCAACATGGTACAAGATAACCCTTATTTGGAGGTGTGAAGAAGCTTGTCCTTGGATCAAACCGAGTTAAATATCTTTGGCAAATGATCTAGATTGGACCAAATTTAGGAATATGATCCTCACCCCATTAATTGACATTGATAAATCTCAACCTATCTATAATTTATGTTTTTGTGGTCATTGATGACAAAGGGGGAGATAAACAAAGATATAAGTAATAGGGAGAGAGTTTGACATAGGGGGAGAGATATGATAAAGGAAAGGGATCAATTAAAATTTTGAGCACACAAGTAGGGGGAGCAAGCTCATGAACTTGTATGGTGCATTTGAATGTGCATTTCTTATGTTTGCTTGCATGGCATAAGTTTTAAATTCAAAATATCCATGCTTGTGTGATATATGCTAGTTGTAAGATTGAATGATGAAATTAAATCACTATATAACTTTCTTTTCCAAGTAAGTTTTTACAAGTGGTATTTTTTCAAAGTATGTTTCCAAGTGATTTAAAGCTAACCATGGTGCTAAGGATGGTATAATAGTGCACTCCGATTGGTATCACGCTTCAAAGGTCCATCTTTTATACCTTAGCATCATTTGGTAGATATTGTCTCCTACATTTCCTATCTACTCATATGTGCAAGCTATAATCCAAACTCTTAGCACATATGTAGGGGGAGCAATTGCTACCATATGGAGTTCATGAAACTTGTCCATATCCTTTTACACATGGTAAATATGCTTGGGCAAGCAACATGGATTCAATTGAATTTCAATTCATATCTTTGTGAAAGGGTTGTCATCAATTACCAAAAAAGAGAGATTGAAAGCTCTAGTTTGTTTTTGGTGAATTGATGAAACCCTAAGTGCTAACCTAGTTTATCAAGTGATCATGAGATAGATAGCACACTCCAAGTGATGAAGCAAATGAAGATCATAGCATGATGATGATGACACCATGATGATGATCAAGTGCTTGGACTTGGAAAGAAGAAAGAGAAAAACAAAAAGCTCAAGGCAAAGGTATAAACCATAGGAGCTATTTTGTTTTGATGATCAAGACACTTAGAGAGTGTGATCACATTTAGGATTGATAGTCGTACTATTAAGAGGGGTGAAACTCATATTGGAATACGGTTATCAAAGTGCCACTAGATGCTTTAACTCATTGCATATGCATTTAGGATCTAGTGGAGTGCTAACACCCTTGAAAATGTTTGTGAAAAGATGCTAACATATGTGCACAAGGTGATACACTTGGTGGTTGGCACATTTGAGCAAGGGTGAAGAAGTTAGAGGTGAAATGGAGTTGGTCGCAAAGATGCTGGCGTCGGTCAAATGATCGGACGCTGGGTCACTCAGCGACCGAACGTTGAAGGGCTGCGTTCGGTCGTGTTGTCGGTCAGCATAGTAAGAAGTCATAGTGTGACCGGACACTAGCAGGGTCCGGTCGGGCATGACTGGACGCGTTCGATCGGCAAAAGTCGGTTTTGGAACCTTACTGTAAACGACCGGACACTGGGTGTTCAGCGTCCGGTCAACACAGGTGCAGTGTTCGGTCAAGACTAATGACCGTTGATGTCAGGACACGTGGCTGACTGTGAGCGACTGGACGGTGGGGGCTCAGCATCCGGTCAACTGACCGGAGCATCCGATCAGCCCGTGTTATGCCCAGTGAAGCGGTATAACGGCTCTATTTCGTGGGGGCTTCTATTTAAGCCCCATGGCCGGCTGTAGCTCACACTCTTGGCCATTTGCATTGACATAGCAACCTTGTGAGCTTAGCCAAAGCCCTCCCACTCATCTCCATCATTGATTCATCATCTTGTGAGATTGGGAGAGAATCCAAGTGCATTGCTTGAGTGTTTGCATCTATAGGCACTTGGTGTTCGTGTTTCGCTGCAGGATTCGCTTGTTACTCTTGGTGGTTGCCGCCACCAAGATGGCTTGGAGCAGCTAGGATCATCGAGCAGAGGTTGGTGATTGTCTCTGGCTCCGATTGTGGTGATTGTGAGGGGTTCTTGACCTTTCCCCGGTGGAGAGCCAAAAGGTACTCTAGTGGATTGCTCGTGGCTTGTGTGATCCTCATCTTGTGTTGGTTGTGCGGCACCCTATTGAGGGTTTGGCGTGTGAAGCCAATTAGCGTGTAAACCTCCAAGTGAGTGAATCGCCACAACGAGGACTAGCTTGCCAGCAAGCAAGTGAACCTCGGTAAAAAATCATTGTGTTCATCATTGATTCCGAGGTGATTGGTCTTCATTGTTATTCATCCTTGTGATTGATTGGTTCCTTCATCTACATGGAGGTATAACCTTCTTGATCACTCTCTTTACATTACTGCAAACTAGTTGTCAAGCTCTTTAGTGTAGCTAGTTGTGAGAGCTTGCTTGGTGTGGCTCTTTAGTTAGCCTTTGAGAGCACACTAACATAGGGTAGTGTCATAGCTATTGTGTGAATAGATACTATCTAAACTAGAATTGTGGTACGTGGCTTGCATTTTGAGTAGGCTAGCACAACACTTGCTTCACCTCATAATTGTCTAACCATTTTGTTAAGTGTTGTTGTAGAAATTTTTATTAGGCTATTTACCCCCCTCTAGCCATTAGGACCTTTCAACAGGAACTCTTGGATGTATGGTTCATTAAGGTTCAAGGCAGGTTTCTGTGAAGAGGTGGATAAATTTATTGAAGCCGCAAAGAAGCATGCAACGATATTGAAAGAGAATAAGGATACAATTATTTGCCCCTGTAAAGATTGCAAGAACCGTATAGCATGGACAGATGTGACTATCATCAGATCATATTTGATTATGCGAGGATTTGTTGAGGACTACACAGTGTGGATTCATCATTGTGAAATGGTTATTGTTAATGATGAGGATGAGGAGGAATATGACGATGAAACCATAGAATCCCTGTCCCAATATTTAGCAGAGCTTGATGCACGAATGGATTTCGAGTTTGGTAATGAACAAGGTGGTGATGCTAGTGGTTGGGATGGTAACGACGAAGGTGGTGCCAATAATGATGGTGGAGCACGTGTTGGGGATGAAGATGATTTGGAGGACATGATTCGAGCCCTTGGACCAGAGATTTTACTAAATAGCCCGAAAGGTCTAGAAAATTTGCAAAGGGTGACAAAAGCATCAAAGGAGACTGTGTATGGTGTTGAAAAGGGTTGTCCGACACATTGGACATTGCTATGTTTTGTGCTTGAGCTGCTCATCCTGAAGGCTAAGTATGGCTGGTCAGACTATAGTTTTAATGATCTATTGCATCTCCTGTCATGGGTGCTGCCACAACCAAACTCAGTTCCCACCAACACATACCAAGCAAAGAAGGTCATAAGTCCATTGACAATGGGGGTTGAAAAAATCCATGCATGCCCCAACCACTATATACTTTTTTGTGGTGAAATGTTCAAGTCACTAGATAAATGTCCCCGGTGTGGGGCCAGCCGGTACAAGAACAATGACCTTTATAGTGGGGACGAACCCTCCACGGGGAAAAAGAGGAATAAGAAGGGTACAAAAAAGATGGTACAAGAATCTCAGCCCCCAGAGGACACTCCATTAGGCAACGATGCAAAGCAGAGAAGAATTCCTGCCTTGGTAATGTGGTACCTGCCAGTGACTGACTGCTTGAGACGTATCTTCCTAAACCCTAAAGAAGCCACACTCATGACATGGTGGGATGATGAGCGCAAGGTGGATGATGATAAGATTGCACACCCGGCTGATTGTAGTCAGTGGCAAAGGTTTGATGAGAAGCACAAAGAATTTAGCGATGACCCAAGGAATGTATGGTTTGGCTTGAGCACCATGGAATGAATCCCTTCAATGAGAGGATGAGCGACCACAGCACATGGCCAATGATCTTGACCATGTACAACATCCCAACATGGTTGTGTTAGAAGAGGAAGTACCTTCTCCTCACTATTCTTATTTCTAGCCCTAAATAACCAGGCATTGATATAGATGTGTTCCTCGAGCCTTTGATGCAAGAAATGGAGAGGCTATGGAGGCATGGGGAGCAGATGTACGATACATTTCGAAAGGAGGACTTCATATGTAGAGCAATAATATTTGTTACTATCAATGATTATCCCGTGCTATTTGCTTTGTCTGGACAGATCAAAGGAAAGACAGGATGCTTGGTTTGCTTGAATGGTACTACATGGGTGTACCTAGATGCATCCAAGAAGATAGTTTACCTAAGGAACCAACGCTTCTTAAAGATAAGTCACAAGTACAATAGCAAATTGTTCTTTAGATTTTATGACAATGCCCTGGAGATTGAACCCCCTCTAGAGAGACGTCATAACGAAGAACACATGTACAGAATGGTGAAAAATATACGCATCATCTATGGAAAGAAGAATACGGATGGGACGAACAGAGATAGAAGCACACCTCCTATCGAAGGCATACCTTTTAAGAAACAATCGATCTTCTTTTAGTATATGCCTTATTGGCCAGACTTGGAGGTCCCCCATGCCATTGATGCTATGTACGTGCAGAAGAATGTCTTTGAGAGTCTCATTGCTACCTTGATGGACACAGGTAAGTCAAAGGATGGTCTAAAAGCATAGAAAGACATGGTGCAGCTAAACATGATGCCACAACTTCACCCGATACCTAAGGCTAATGGAAAATACACTCTGCCCACGGCGTGCTTCAACCTAACACCAAACGAGAAGAGAGCTATATGCACTTTCCTAAGGGGGATCAAAGTCCTAACTAGGTTTTCAGCAAATGTTAAGAAGCTAGTGTCGATGAAGGACTTGTCAATAACACACTGCAAGGCTCACGATTGCCATATGATGCTGACAGTGTTTCTACCTATTGCAATCAGGGCTATAAAGCCAGAGTTCTTGAAAATGGCCATCACCTGCATGTGCTACTTCTTTTCGAAGATCTCATAGAAGACAATTGGTAAGCAAGAGCTGAGTGACCTACATGAATTTGTGGTGGAGACACAAAACCAATTGAAGATGTGTTTACCTCCTGCTTTTTTTATATAATGCCACATCTCATGATTCACATGGTTCATTAGAAACAGGCGTTGGGTCCTTGCTACTTGCATGAAATGTGGTCCTACAAGCAGTTCATGTCGGTTCTAAGTCGATACGTGCATAATCGAGCATACCCAGAGGGCTCTATGATAGAGGGTTACAGTACTGAAGAAGTCGTCGAGTGCTGTCAAGGGTACCTAAAAGTACAAAAAAGGATTGGTAAACCCGATTCTCGTCACAAGGAAAGGCTAGCCAGGAAGGGCACCAGTGGTAGAAAAGTGTTCATCGACCATGATTACAAAGAGGTGAGTCGAGCGCATTACAGTGTCTTGCAGAGTACACAACTAATGCAACCATACATTGATGAATACTTGGCTACCATTATGGCAGAGAGAAATAGCCGTTCGGATGATTGGGTCATGAAACAACACAAGCAACGACTAACTACATGGTTGAAGGACCAAAACATACTGCCTGGAGAAACCACAGACTCTATTACCATTAGTAGGTTGGCAGAGGGACCATCGAGATGGGTGACATCTTGGAATGCTTATGACATCAATGGGTATATGTACTATACCCACACACAAAGGATAGTAAATATGTGAACCAAAACAACAGCGTTCGAATAGAGGCTCTCGATGGATTAGGGTGAAAGATCCAATACTTTGGCATCATTGAAGAGATGTGGGAACTTGACTATGGAAGGGATATAATGGTGGCCCTGTTTTGATGCCGCTGGATCAAACAACACCAACTGAATGAGATCAGATTGAGAGTCATGGACCTCGAGAATCTAGGCTACCAAGATGACCCTTGGGTGCTCGCTTCACGTGTCGCATAAGTTTTCTATATGTCTGACCCACAAAGTAACCTCCCTCCGAAGAAGAAGACAAAGCACGTAGTTGCCTCTGGGAAACAACACATTATTGGAGTTGATGGCGTGGACAATGTTGAAGCTTACAATAACTACGATGAGATGCCGCTATTCACAACCTTTTCTAAGAAGATCAGTGTTGTGGAAAAGAATCTCCCCAAAGACATATTGCTATGGGAACGAAAAGGTGTCAAGGGGAAAGTCGTTACAACGGGCTAGCTAGTTGTTGAACGTGGAGTGTTTGTGTAAGTGTGTGTTTGTAAGACTTCATTTATGCATGCGTGTGAGACTATATATTTATGTACGTGTGTAAGACTACATATTTTTGTATGTGTGTGAGACTATATTTATGCATGTGTGTGAGACTACCCTTTGCAACATCCAGATGACTCTATTTGAACATCCACTCTATTACTACTAAAACTTTATGAAATCACTTAACACTTTATAAAATAAAGAAATGACCAAAATAAAAGTAGAAGATCTTGATGAGTTATATAACTTTTATATTCATCACCTTTACAGCTGAAATCATTTAGTGTTTGAAAATCAGGCTTGAAGCTATCATTTTCTAAAATTTCAAATTTGAATTGTTCAAAACTAGTGACAAAGATAGATGACTAGACTAAAATAATAGAGCATGATTTTAGAAAATTTTAGGGAAAAAACCATCACAATTGGAGTTAGTATGAGGGAGAAAAACTAGTTACAAGTTTTAGCCACAGATTAAAAAGAGAAATCACACTTGTTCATCATTGATCATCATGAACAGTTGTGATTTTTCTTTTTAATCTTTGGGTAAATTTTGTAACTAGTCTTTCTCCCTCATACTAACTCCAAATGTGATGATTTTTTTCCTAAAATTTTCTAAAATCTTGCCCTATCAAGTTAGTGTGTTGATTTGGTCATTCTTTTCATTTGACAAAGTTTAAGCACTTTAAATTTTCAAATTTAAAAAAAATGACAAGTTTGAACGAGATTTTCAACCATTAAATGATTTCAGCTGAAAAAGTGATGAATACCAAAGTTGTATAACTCATCAAGATCTACAACTTTTATTTTGATCATTTCTTCATCTGACAAAGTGATAGTAAACATTGTTTACAAATCAACATGTTTCTCGTATAGTTCATGAAACTATGAGTCATATGTGTATTTATAAACAATGTTTACTGATACTTTATCACATGAAGAAGTGACCAAAATAAAAGTTGTAGATAGTGAGGAGTTCAACAACTTTTATGTTCATGACTTTTATTGTTGAAATCATTTAAGGTTTCAAAATCTTGTTTGAAGTTGCCATTTAGTGAAATTCAAAATTTCAACTATTCAAATTTGGTCAAATGAAAATATAATCAAAATAAAAGTTGTACATATTGATGAGTTCTACAACTTTGGTATTCATGAGTTTTTCATCTGAAATCATTTACTCTTTTAAAATATTGTTTCAAGTTGAAATTGTTTGAATTTCAAAATTTGAATCGTTCCCCATATAGCTGCCCATCCTTCCCCATATAGTTGTTGATCGCGGCCACGATCGCCACGAAGAACTTACTTGGGTCTGCCATGACTGTGCCGACATTGTTCGGCAATGCTGTCGTCTTCTTGTCGCCGTCGGTGCTCCAAAACGGCCTCTTGCTCCCTGCTGGCAGACCGGTCTTGTTTGGTTCAGCTTCTAAAAAATGCTCCAAAATGGCCTCTTGCTCCCTGCTGGTAGTGTGAGCATTTTACAGCTGCTCCTTTTTTTGGGATCTCCACTGTTGCTTAGAGTTGCTTAGAGTTGACAGCTGCTCCTTTGTCTGTCTCTCTGTTTTTCTCTTTTGTTAAGTTTTTTGGGGATCTCTTTTGTGCAGACCTCTATTCTCTCTTCTCTCACCTCTTTTCTCCTCTATTCTATCTTCTCCTCTCTTCTCTCTTGCTACTCCTAAGTGTCTGCTGCTCTTACTCTACTACTACCACTCTACTGCTACACTTACTCTACTCAACTACTTTCTACTTACTACTACTACTTGCTACTCCTAAGTGGCTGCTACTCTTACTCTACTACTACCACTCCTTCTCTGTTTTGATTTTGCTTATATACTGCTGGTGTGTAGTGGCTGCTGCTGTTGCTGCTACTACTACTACTACTACTACTCCTACCACTACTACTACTACTACTCCTACTACTACTCCTCCTCTTACTACTCCTACTACTCCTCTTACTCCTCTTACTACTCTTACTACTCCTCTTACTACTCGCTACTCCTAAGTGGTTGCTGCTCTTACTCTACTACTACCACTCTACTGCTACACTTACTCTACTCAACTACTTTCTACTTACTACTACTACTTGCTACTCCTAAGTGGTTGCTGCTCTTACTCTACTACTACCACTCCTCTGTTTTTATTTTGCTTATATACTGTTGGTGTGTAGTGGCTACTGCTGCTACTGCTACTACTACTCCTCCTCCTCCTACCACTACTCCTCCTCCTACTACTACTACTACTACTCTTACTACTCCTACTACTCCTCTTACTACTCCTACTACTCCTCTTACTACTCGCTACTCCTAAGTGGCTGCTGCTCTTACTCTACTACTACCACTCTACTGCTACACTTACTCTACTCAACTACTTTCTACTTACTACTACTACTTGCTATTCCTAAGTGGTTGCTGCTCTTACTCTACTACTACCACTCCTTCTCTATTTTTATTTTGCTTATATACTGCTGGTGTGTAGTGGCTGCTGCTGCTGCTACTACTACTACTACTACTCCTACCACTACTACTACTACTACTCCTCTTACTACTCCTACTACTCCTCTTACTACTCGCTACTCCTAAGTGACTGCTGCTCTTACTCTACTACTACCACTCTACTGCTACACCTACTCTACTCAACTACTTTCTACTTACTACTACTGCTTGCTACTTCTAGCTACTAACTATTGGCTGCTATTGCTTTTTTGCCAAATCTCCTAGGACTTGCCTAGGACTTGTTGTCCTACCTTTTGCCATCAGCTGCTGCACTATGTTTGCTAAGCAGCTATTGGTTTTTTTTGCCAAATCTCCCCTCTCCTCTCCTCTCCTTTGTTTTGCCGATGATGAAATTGTCCAAGTCCATACATTATATGGAATATGAGCTGATGATCAAGAACTTGTGAGGAACTTTGCATCATTAGCAACTGCCCCTACATTACCTTCTCCTCTCTTCTCTATTATGATGCCTTGATGCTCCAAGTTCAAGATCAGATGATGATTGACATGTTTCTAAGGCCTCTACCACTGCTACTACTCTTTTTTATATATATAATCTATCATTATAGCACCTACTACTACCACTCTACTGCTAAGTGGCTGCTGCTCTTACTCTACTATCACCACTCTACTGCTACACTTACTCTACTCTACTACTTTCTACTTACTACTACTACTTGTTACTCCTAAGTGGCTGTTGCTCTTACTCTACTACTACCACTCCTTCTCTATTTTTTTCTTATATATTGCTGGTGTGTAGTGGCTATTGCTACTACTACTACTCCTACTCCTACTCCTACCACTACTCCTACTAGTACTCCTCCTGCTCCTACTACTACTCCTTCTCTATTTTTTTTGCTTATATACTGCTGGTGTGTAGTGGCTGTTGCTGCTGCTACTACTACTACTACTACTCCTACCACTCCTCCTCCTACTCCTCCTCTTACTACTCCTACTACTCCTCCTCTTACTACTCCTATTACTCCTCCCTGTACTTGCTACTCCTACTGCTGCTCTTCTTTAAGTGATGCTCCTACTACTACTCCTAAGTGGCTGCTGCTCTTACTCTACTACTACCACTCTACTGCTACACTTACTCTACTCAACTACTTTCTACTTACTACTCCTAAGTGGCTACTTCTATCTACTAACTATTGGCTGCTGTTACTTTTTTGCCAAATCTCCTAGGACTTGCCCAGGACTTGTTGTCCTGTCTTTTTCCATCAACTGCTGCACTTTGTTTGCTAAGCAGCTGTTGGTTTTTTTTTTGCCAAATCTCCCCTCTCCTCTCCTCCCTTTGTTTTGGCCGATGATGAAATTGTCCAAGTCCATACATTATATGGAATATGAGCTGATGATCAAGAACTTGTGAGGAACTTGGCATCATTAGCAGCCGCCCCTACATTACCTTCTCCTCTCTTCTCTGTTATGATGCCTTGATGCTCCAAGTTCAAGATCAGATGATGATTGACATGTTTCTAAGGCCTCTACCACTGCTACTACTCTTTTTTATATATAATCTATCATTATAGAACCTACTACTACCACTCTACTACTAAGTGGTTGCTGCTCTTACTCTACTACTACCACTCTACTGCTACACTTACTCTACTCTACTACTTTCGACTTACTACTACTACTTGTACTCCTAAGTGGCTGCTGCTCTTACTCTACTACTACCACTCCTTCTCTATTTTTTTGCTTATATATTGCTGGTGTGTAGTGGCTATTGCTACTACTACTCCTCCTACTCCTACCACTACTCCTACTAGTACTCCTCCTGCTCCTACTACTACTCCTTCTCTATTTTTTTGCTTATATACTACTGGTGTGTAGTGGCTGTTGTTGCTGCTGCTGCTACTACTACTACTACTACTCCTACCACTCCTACTACTACTACTACTCCTACTACTCCTCTTACTACTCCTACTACTCCTATTACTCCTCCCTGTACTTGCTACTCCTACTGTTGCTCTTCTTTCAGTGATGCTCCTACTACTACTCCTAAGTGGCTACTGCTCTTACTCTACTACTACCACTCTACTGCTACACTTACTCTACTCAACTACTTTCTACTTACTACTCCTAAGTGGCTACTTCTAGCTACTAACTGTTGGCTGCTGTTGCTTTTTTGCCAAATCTCCCAGGACTTGCCCAGGACTTGTTGTCCTGTCTTTTGCCATCAACTGCTGCACTTTGTTTGCTAAGTAGTTGTTGGTTTTTTTTGCCAAATCTCCCCTCTCCTCTCCTCTTCTTTGATTTGCCGATGATGAAATTGTCCAAGTCCATACATTATATGGAATATGAGCTGATGATCAAGAACTTGTGAGGAACTTGGCATCATTAGCAGCCACCCCTACATTACCTTCTCCTCTCTTCTCTGTTATGATGCCTTGATGCTCCAAGTTCAAGATCAGATGATGATTGACATGTTTCTAAGGCCTCTACCACTGCTACTACTCTTTTTTTGATATATTATTGTTTTATAGGACTACTTTGGTTTATAGCCCTTTTTGATTTCTTATACCTTCTCACGTACCTAGGGCTTGTTTGGTTACTATACTGGCCTGGGGAGGCCTGGCCAGGCAGCTCGCTCAGCCGCAGGCATAGGAAAATGAACGCCTGAGATCCTTGCCTGGCGCAGGCAACTTTTCCCAGGTTACAAAGCAAACACGCCCCTAAAGCACATTTTCTTGTATCTATTAGAACAAAGCGCGAAATAATGTTGTGGACACTAGACAGTGCAGCCCGATGCTCCAAGCATGATGAGCACCCAACCAATGAGGAGCAAGCACTAGAGGACTAGCTAACTCAGGAGCAGTTCGATAACGAGTTAGAAAAGGATCTAGAAGTGATGCTTACTCAGGAGCAGTATGATGACAAGGAAGGGGGAGCAGAAGGAAGAGCAGGAGAGGCTATTGAAGGCGAAGAAGAAGAGGATGATGATGATGATGACTCAGAAGAGGGATATGAAAGTCCTGAGGATCCTTTCCCACGTGAAGCCAGAAGGAGACCAACGGAGGAAGATTTGGACAAGGATTTTGATCCAAACGAGGAGGTAGGGAAAAGCCTTAGCTTGTAAATTTTGCTAAAGCTTTGGCTATGTTACCTCTGCTAACACTTTGACCTATTGTATATACAGGTCCCTCCTAAACTCAAAAAAGATGACGTCGACATCCGCGACATCTCGCTGGACAAGACGGAAGTAGAGGAAAGGAGAGCAGAGGCAACAGCTACAGAGATGGATCACGATGCCTCTGCTCCACAAACTCAAGACACAACCACGACTACCAAGCCTAAGAGGGAAACGAGGGGATAGAAAAGGAAATCTATATCTAGATAAGGCATGCTATGTGATAACAGATGGTCGGGCCAGCAGGGGAGATCCTTGAGCCGAAGGAATTAAGAGGAAAATTCCATAATGCGATTAGGGCCCTAGTAAGAGATAAATTGAACCCAGCAATCCCTAACTAGAAAGAGGTACCAGAGAACACAAAGAATGCACTATGGGATAGGTAGCTAAAGGTCAATTTTAGATTTCCGAAGGGTAAGCATGAATTAGTAAAAAAATGCTATCAGGATGATGGGAGAGTCATTCCGACGTTGGAGGTCAGAGCTCAACACGAAGTATATCCAAAAGGGGTTAACTCCCTTCAACGAGTTCGGCAAAATAACTCCTAGTCAATGGGAGGAGCTCGTGGCTCAGAAGACTTCACCGAAGGCATTGGAGCTTAGTGCCCGTAACACCGAGCTGGTGAAGAGGAACAAACCACCCACCATCATCTAGGCCCTGGTGGCTACTATGCCAAGGAAGAGCAATTTAGGAAGATGGACAAAGAGGTCGCAACTGCTAGGAATATCGATGTGACGATTGAAGGGTACGCTCAAGGACTGGATATATGCGAGGAGTACAAAATCAATCCAATAGTAATCTTAAGTTTGATAAGCCAGAGACCCAAGAGGGCGGTATCAAGGATACTGAATATGCTGAAGACAGGAGAAGGCTCATTCAATCCTTCTAGAGAGAGGACGAGCTTAGCCTTGGCTTGGGAAATAAGGAGCACATAGGGCCGCACCAGGGGGTCTAGGGAAAAGGATGACCTGGAAGCAAGGATTCATAAGAGGACAGGCACATGTACAAGAAACATGAACCGAGACAGGAGACTAGTCTTGGCTCCAAGTGAAGGCTCTAGTTGCGAAGGCGCTGGAGAGAGCAAGGACTATCTATTGGAGCCACAAATATTAGAGATGCCGCGGGAGAGACTGACATTAGTTGGCAGCCCTCTGAAAGTTCCTAGCAGCCAAGGTTCCACTGCAAGCCACACCCCAGTCGATCACATACGGGAACCAACGTAGTTTGCACCTTGGTTGTTTCGCAGCGGCCGAATTAGAAACACTATGATGGAACGGTGGCAACGGGTGTGGCACATCCTCCCGGTGGCTACACCACATAAATAAGATACAGCCTCCGACCCTACACTCGGGTCAAGGTGCATACAGTGAAGCCTGAGTTCATGCAGAGTGGAGGATAGACTATGCAACGTCTTGAGGGGACTGAGTGTAGGCTCAGGAGACGTTATGGGGCAGTTCATTCTCAAGGCACAAATGGGACATTATATTGACTACTTCTTTGACGCCTCCCCCCTCTCCCAAATTTGGAGCGGAGTTGCTTGAAGGTCGGGGAGATATTTCACTATCTCCATGACCCCCCTACATTCCTGAGATGCCACATTCTTCCCCGCCTCCTAGCGAGCATGTGCCTAAATGAGATGCCACAACCTTCCTCCATGCTCGGGTACCGAGCAAGTGCATCATGAGATAACCACAATCTTCTCAACAAGCCACCGATACATGAACAACGAGTGCCTCCTGAAGAGCTACAACACAAGAATGATGAGGACGTGCCTATATAGGAACTTCGAAAGAAGCATCCAATCACCATAGGCCAGTTTATTTCTGATCAAAGACGTCTCATCGGTGTCCTAAGTGGTATTCCCATGACCAGTTCAAGCCTGAGAACCAAGTTAAAAAAGTCCCATCACAGGTTCTAAGGAGGCCGTCATCTAGCAAACTCCACCAATTACAAACAGTATCCAAATGTTTATGCCATCAAAGGTCAAAGGATTGTCTGAAACATATGAAAGAGGCAAGCCCTTCCTACCAAACTGGGACATCCAGCGCCTACCACTTGGAATGAGAAGGTTCCATGATTGGTACTTGCGTGTTCTCCCAACGAGCATAAATATCATACAAGCATGCTTTCCCACCGACACATTTGGAAGCCCAGCCAGGAAAATTGTCTTTGACTTCAATGGCATGCAAACATGCTTTCACCTAGGAGAAATGGAGATGAATCTAATTCACATGTGGTGCCTGTAAGTCCTTGTCCTCCCAATAGGATATGAATGTAATCTTTGAATTTTGTTGTAACTAACCCATGTCGTAATTTGTAGAATACAAGTGCACATTATCAAACAAATGCCAAGTGTGAAAGTCAGGTATGTGGACCCTCAAGCTATAGCCGAAACAAATTTCAATTACCCTAAACGGTGGACACTTGATGCCAAAGAGCTAGCTGCTGCAAAGACTCTTCGGGAGAACAAGCACATCCGTACGGCGAAACTAAGGGAAGAGTCCCTTAAGGTTGTGGCATACATTGCCCTGGCTTTCAAAAATCTCCAACAACACTCTACTATATGGCTACCATACAACTTTGAGTAAGCTCAACTCTATACTTAAAGCTTTGTTCGATATATTTTATTCGATGCAAAAGAGCTTATCTAGTTCTATGATTAAATCCATGCAGCAATCACTGGATTTGTATAGCCATCGATGTCGGGAGGAGCATGGCATGGGTCTTTGATTCATTAGATAAGGACACAGTGACATACAAAGACTTCATATCGATTCTCAAGATGTATACATATCGACAATCCTCATTAGCTTATATGTTTGTATGCATACTTGTAACATTCACTTTTGGATACTAACAAGTTGTATTTGCTAAAATAATTCGAACAGGGCATTTAGGTTCTATGTCACTAATCATCATGGAAGGCATGATCCAGCAAGGAAGGAAAAGCTAGCTATAAAAACACTATGTGCGGTAAGTGTAACTTACTTCTTCAGTACTCCATTACATGGCTGTCAAAAGCATTACTTAACATTTTTATATGCAAAACACATAGTGCCCCAAGCAGAAGTCTGGGAGTGTACATTGTGGATACTATATATGTTCTATAATGAGTAACACCAGTGCCTACAGGAGACACCCCTTAAAGGTAAGTTTGAACCTCTTCACCCGTAGTATAAAAACTTCATAAATGGTATGAAATACTAAACCAAAACTTGGTCTCTTGTAGTGGAGAGAAGAGAAAGGAATGAAAAGAGACCCATACAAGGATGACCAACTCTTAGAGCTCGTCGGTGACCTTTGCAACTTCATATTGGACCAGATTGTACATGTCAGAGGCGCCTACCATGACTGAGAGTCTGAGTTAGGTACAAATCCTCAGTACCAACACCTTCGTGAGACTGAAAGGCTAGCTCTAGGACGTTGATAACAATGTGTATGGAATTTATATATTTAATGATGGATTGTATATATTCTTGTGAATTGGACTTGTAATTGTAGTTTATAGAATACTCTTGTGCTTGTAGTCACGGCCGCGGGGCGTTCGGCAACGCGAACGCGGTTCGTAACGCTAGTCGTAGGGCGTTCGGCAACGCGAATGCGGTTCGGAACATTGGTCGTGGGACGTTCGGCAACGTGATTTTGAATTGTAAATTTGAATTTTTTTTGGTGGGAAAACGTACTGTAGGGGCGGTTCTAGATTGAACCACCCCTACAAATACCTGTTAGGGGCAGCTGGTAATATAATCCACCCCTACAAATAGATTTGTAGGGGCAGCTGGTAATACGAGCCACCCCTAAAAATCGATTTGTAGGGGCGGCCTAAAAACTGCCCCTACAAATGCATGATTTGTAGAGACCCTTGCGTAGGGGCGGCTAGGCAAACCGCCCCTACGAAGGGTTACCAGCCGCCCCTAGAAATGCTTTTTGTAGTAGTGGTGGCAGCCCGTCAGAGAGGTGCCACGAGTCCGTCCTCAATGCGACCAAGCACGAAGAAGTGAGTTGTCTCTGCTAGGTTGCAGCGGACCCCTTAGTACGGACCACCGGCTATGGCGCGACGTCAGTGCTAGCCACCTATGACACATGTGGTGACCGCCTTCCTCTCGACGCCATCTTGGCTTTCGGCTGTACTGATGGAGATTAGTTTTTGTGTTCCCTCCCCTCTCCTCCTCTCTCTCTCATTCGGCTAGGTGATCGGTTCTATAGGCTATGGCTCTACTGAGATTTTCTCTATTCCTTTAGAGGCCTTGATTTGGTTCCAACATGGAGGGGATCACAACCGCAAACCACCAGCAGTCACAAGTATTGGGTCTCAACCCTTCTGAATAACAACATTGTGTGTTTTCTGTAGGGTCTATCGTTGGGGAGAGGACCGCCGCGCCTATGCTAGATGATGACCAGAACACCACGTCAAGGTGAAGAAGCCTGTTCAAAAGAGGGTTGTGCCTCTCCCAGCTCATCACCACCACTACTGCAAGATGAGGCCTCATGTCCCTGCTCAGCACGCAAGAGGAAGACACATGTCTCTGTTGTGTTCTCTAATGCTGTTGAGGGTGAGAATGAGGAGACTCTTGAGCCTGAAGAGGATGCAAATTCAGTCATGTGTGTGACCCATCATCAAATGCCCTCATCTTTGACTCTGAGGGACAAGCTGGAGATCACAGGGATCAAAGTGGTGATTGTGGTCGTCCTAACCGTTGTGCTAGCCTTTGTTTGCTACGTGGTGTGTGCAAGTTCTGAAAATAGTCCAGCGAGGGCTCAGATGTTGACGGAGATGGTTTTGTTCTTGCCGCACGTCCTAGCTATTTGGAGTGGAGGGCCAGTGCATGTACAGCCCATGGCTACTACTGGTGGTTCTTCTACCGACGTTGTGTTGGATCCCATGCACTATGCAGTTGGAGTGCCGGTTCACGCTGCCGAGACCCGTGGGACAGCCGTTGACAAGCGTGGGGTATTGGTGCCGTTGGATAGATATTACTAGTGTTGAGCGGTCGCGCTCCTCCTCCTCCTCCTTCTCTCTCTCGGCTATCGGGTGGCCGTGGAAGCTCGTGCTATGCTACAACCTTGGCACGTCCGCGTCGTTCATTCCTCACAAAATTAGCAATCTGATGTCACCATTCTTCACAAAATTATGGAAAAATGAGATCCAAACACACATCACAAAACTAAACATCTTTCTTCCTCTGAAAACCGATATCATTATTTTAAATGCTAGTAGTAAACTAAATATCTTACTCCCATAACAAAACGGATACCATTTCTTCTAAATCCCTAGCAGTAAACATCTTATTCCCATAACAAAACAGATACTAATGGGCCGTTGAACCCATTTCATATGATGGGAGTTGCCGCAGTATTAGGCGCAACACCATAGCAGTAAACTATCATAGACATATTCAGAGAACCGTGGTTATGTTGGGGTTTAGTCCCACATCATGTAGCGATGGTGGGGGAGCACAACATATAAGGCGGGAGAACCCTTATCTATCAGGCTAGTCTTTTGGGTTGAGTAAGGCCCAAAGACCTTATATATTGTAGCTCCGGTAGACCTAGGACCTGTAGGAGCGCAGGCTCGTGGTAACAAGCCGGACCGGCTGTAAGCCAGCTCCAAGATCGTGAACTCGATGGTCACCACTGGTTCCAACAATTGGTATCAGAGCCCATGGGGGAGCACAACATATAAGGCGGGAGAACCCTCACCTATCAGGCTAGTCTTTTGGGTTGAGTAAGGCCCAAAGGCCTTATATGTTGTAGCTCCGGTGAACCTGGGACCTATGGGAGCGCAGGCTCGTGGTAACGAGCCGGGCCGGCTGTAAGCCAGCTCCAAGATCGTGAACTCGGTGGTCACCACCGGTTCCAACAGGTTATAGTATTCGAATTTTGTCATAGAAAAAACACTCATATACACAACATGTAGAATAGCAGGTTTAGAGCAACTCCAACAGCTCGACTATACTTGTTTTGAAGACTTTTAGAATTTATATAGCAAAAAGTAGGATCAAAGATGTGTTATCTGGCTTTGTAAAATAGGAAGTTGGTTATCCCTTGATTTCTGGTGGCCATATAAAGCCAACCACGGGCGCTAGCTATCTGAAGATGAGAAATAACAAAGTTGTTGTAGGCCTCTTGTTTTTTGAGGAGTTTCTCTATTTTACGAAATGACTATATTATAGAATTTAGCTATTAATTTTAGTCAAGCTGTTGGAGTTGCTCTTAGTTGGACCTATTTATATAGCCACTGCACGCCAAATATCCACAACACCCCTAAAGAAATATCTGAGTGCCCCTAAAATCTACTACCACATAAACTGCGCCCCCCTCCCGCCCCCGCCTTTATATACGGTAAAAAAAACTCATGGCAAAAATAGCAAAAAAAGCGTACGTTTTCGAAATATATACGGCAAAAAAACATAAAAAAACCACAGTCTCCGTTTCCAATATTATACGAGAAAAAACATAGTTTACGTCCCTCCACCTATGTTTGTCGGCCAATCTAAAGTTGGAAGGGCTTGGAAAGAATAAAGAGTAGGAAATGGTTCCTGATGCAAATATACAAGAGAAAAAAAATATATAAAAGTGGTCAGGATAATTTAGAAATAGTATAGGATTCCTGATGTAAAATTGCCTTCCATATTCTAGGAGTGGCTTATTAGAAACTCTTGGAGATAGCCTTCTTTATTTCTTCCGATACTTTCTAGGAGTTATAAAACTATATGTTTTTAGAAAAAAAAAATATTAGGTACTCTTAGAGATGCTCTTATACGGCAAAAAAAGACCTAAAAATCCTAATGTAATCGTCGGACGCCAAGATAATTCGCTTCGCCCAGCTTAATCTGTGGCTCCCGTGTCACCCCACCCGCGTGGGTCCCTGTCCGAGAGTCTGTGTCACCCAGATGCCAAGTATTATTCGCTCCGCCCCAGTTTAATCGTGAGTCTGGTACGTGAACCCCGCGCGCTCCCGCGTCGCCCCGGCCGCGTGGGTCCACGTTGAGCCCCACCTCCCCGCAAACAAATCACACGCTCACGCGCGCCCTAGCTCCAGCCTGCGGCGACGGCGGCGGGCAACTATGACCTGTTGCCGTGCGTAGTCCCGGCGTACGCGGGAGCACGTGTCTCGCCATGGATGCGGGCGATGCGATGCCAGTATGTGCTGGCGGCAGCCGCGAGACCTACCGCGCTCTGCGACATGCTCGTCATGTGCTCCGCTTCGCCCGTGTGTGCGCGCCCTAGCTCCAGCCTATGCCACCGGCGGTGGGCACCTGCAAACGCTCGCCCCGCTCGCCCGTCAGCGCATGCCCGTGCACGTGTGCTCACGCGTCTGCGCCCCGCTCGCCTCATGCGTGTGTGGTCGCGCGTCTACACCCCGCTCGTCCTCCCGCGAGTGCAGGAACGAAGGAACGACATGACATGGAAAGAACGAATAGACAACCTAAAATAATGATTCCATGCTTCAAAAAATATATTGTACCTTATTTTAGGAAATTATTGATAATAGGCACCCTAAAAGATCTGTATAGTGCACTTGTAGGTTGTTGAATTGTTGCTTTCTGCACCGGAGCTAAAAGAGTAATTTCACATATAATTTAACACCGTTAGTCCATCAAACTAACGAAAGGTCCAATAAACCCAAAAAAAATTATTTTAGGGCCAAATAGCCAAGTTCGAGAAAAAAAGATCAAGAAACTAAGCAACACTTTTTTAGGGCCACGGAAATAATTTCCTTTTTTTTCTGGCACGTCCACCGTTTTCCAGCTTCCACTTCCAGGCACCGATGCAGTGATGTTGTGTTTGGCACTTCGGCTGGTGCCATATTCTCGTTGCCATACTCACCTCATTGGTTAGTTAATTTATTTAATTTTGCTCTAAGTTTCTTGAAATAAATTTTTGTTCAAGTTAAACATCTTTATGTTTGACCAAACTTTTTGAAAAAAGTCTAGCATCAACAATACTAAATAAATGAAAACGATAATATATTCCAATATTTCATAGTGAATTTAGTGAAAGGAATTTGATGTTGTAGAAGCCGGTGTCTTTTATAAACTAGAGAACTTTTGATTTAGGACAAAACTAAAGTGGCTTGGAATCTAGAAATGAGGAAATAAATACTTAGTTATTTTAAAACTTAGATCATCTTTAGATTTCAAACTATTCAGGGTTTGTTTCGATGTTTTGGGCTAATTGTTAGCTAGTTAATGTTTAGCTTAAATTAGCTTTATCTCATCCAAAACAAGGGGCTAATATATTGTCTAATCTATTAGTTAAGCCTACGACTAGTTGTTAGCCAACTAGCTGGCCAACTCTAGATTTTTAGACTAATTTTTAGCTCCAATTGATCCAAACATGCTTTTAGTTCGTGAAGAAGTTTAAAAAAAATTGATGAAGAAGTTACTCTCTCCATTCTAAAAAGAATGCAATTCTCCAAACCTAGCTTATGTAATGTCAGCGTATACACTAGTTAAATAAAAACCCACTAGTTAGTTCTAATGTTCTTTGATCCCTAACTGAGATCCCTTAATAAAAGTTAATAAAACCAAAAGAAAATCAACATTTGACACTTAATACTTCCAATAGTAACAGATCAAGAACGCTCTTATTCTCTCTGTACCGAAATAAGTACCCATCTTGTATTTTGAGTAGTCAACTAACTTTGAGTCTGACAATTATATGAAATAATACCAACATTTATATATCCAAATAGATTGCCCTATTTGTTTCGCTGAAAAACTAGACTGAAAAATACTGTTTGCTGATTTGTTGTGAGAGAAAAACACTGTATAGTTGATAAGTTCAAGCGAACATGGCCTAATATGAAAATGCATGATATGATTAACCTAATGAGTTTTATTTGGTATCATGAATATTATTACATTTGGTATATTCAGTTATGTTTGGAATTGTTGACTTCTTGAAATTTAAAATGTACATTTATTTTAGGATGGATGGAGTGTTTTATTTTGGGAACCAAAGTTCGAAGTTCCTTGACGAGTCGACGTCAAGTCCTTGTGACATGGTCACGGAGATGGTGGGCCGGTAGGCCCGGCATCCTCCGGTCCGGGCTCACATGTCGTCTTTCCGTCTTCTGGGTGCCTGTTCTGTTTTCTCTTTCATCAAAAAGGACCAAAAAAAAAAAAGTGCATAAACCTCTGCTCCCTCCTCCGACTCCGACCCCTCTCGGGTCTCGGCCCTCGCTCTCCCAAGCTCCACTCTGCCCGTCGCAGTGTCCCTGTCTGTTTCCCCTCGCCAGCTCGCCGCCGCCGCATCCACTCCTGCACCGCCGCCGCCCACATTCCTCCGAGTCCACCTTCTCCTCGCATTACAGCACCGTAAAGCCGTCTCCTCTCCAGTATCCACACCTAGGCCGAAGCCGCAGCCCCCAATGGCGGCTGCCTCGTCGTTGCGTGCCGCGGCTTTAGCCGCCAATTGCCCCACAGCGCGGGTGGGATCCTCCGGCCTCAGATCTGCCTGATGCACGGCTGGTGCGCTTGAGGCTTTGCTGACATTGGGGGTGGTTTCCCGTTTCCTCAGCGCCAGGGGGCTTACTCGCTGCTGCGGCGGGGCGACCAGGTCCGGTGCGACGCGTTCCTCATTCCTCATCTTTCAATTCTAACTTGGTGTATATGACAGGTGTACTGAACTGTATTTTTCGTGTGCAGGGGAGCGTGGGTTCGCAGAGCGCGGTGGCGTCCAAATCCGGCCGACAAGACCGTAAGAACTTAATGTAAGTCCATATCCGTATCTGTGTGTTCGAAAATGATGCTTCAGGATGCATACAGAACAAACAATTCAATTGGTTCTTGTTTTCTGAGGAACCAGCAAATTGACTCCACCTTGGGTTAGGTTTGATTTTGATATCTGGAGCTCAGACTTGATTAGGACTAATGTGGTTTTGCAACTTTTGCCATACTGGTATCCGAGGTGAGTTGGAAGTAGGGAGTGCGAAAGCTGCATTGTCTGCAGCAAAATCTGGCATTCAACCTATAGCAGATAGCCAGATGCTTGTAGTAATGTAAGCGGCATCTAGCACTTTAGCAGATCAAAATCGCAGTATGGTTAAAATATGGCCTGTGTCCGGTTGTGTTGAAGTTGAAATGATCTCAGTTAAAGGCTAAGGTCCTTAGCCAATGTTCACGTCAATCAATTGTTGTCAAAAAGTATAAATATATGTAGATAGATGTATTCAAATATTCCTATCATGTGACCTAGAGGTTTCAATGTAAAAGTACAATGAGATAGAAATTCACCCATTCATCTCAATTCTCAAACCACCAAATGGTGAGGATTGCAATTTCTGTAGGGTTTGGAGTCTGTTGGCATGATGATATTCCAGAACATTGTGTAGGTAGCTAGCCATAGCAAGAACTAGAAACTGGCATCATCGTGGAGAATCATGAAAGGAGATGAGACATATATGGGATGTTGTTTCTTTCTAGAGATTAATTTGAGCAAGAATGGCATGCTTCCACCCCCCCCCCCCCCCCCCCCCAACCAATCCCCCTTCCCCTATTTAGCAAGTTCGAAGGGTGGTGTGGTGCTAGTTCTATCTGGGTGGGATGGGGTGATGGTGGTGGTGGGGTGGATGACATGAGGGGAGAATTTTAAGGGATATATGCAAAGTGATGCCCATAAAGAAGGTAGCACAACGAATTTGGCTACAATGGTCCAGTGTACAGTTGCTTCTTAGCATAAGCCTTAGATTATTGTCGAACGAGTAAGTGATCCCTTTTTAAGATGAAGTAACTTCAATACGTGAATATTTGTATGTTCTTCATTTCCCTTTTTCTCTTATGATGTGATGAAGCTTATTTTGTTACCTTGATGACTAGATCTATTTCTTCAGAGGTGACAGAAAGTAATGATGTCATCTTATCAACATAGTATTTTGACTTCTTTATACCTTATCTAAACCTGAGTACATGCTAAGATCATTGACTCATTGTTATGCTAAATATGTGCATAAATGTTTGAATTTATAAAATAAAAATTGATTAGGCATACCTCACCTCATTCTTTTTATGAACCATGGTATGTAAATGGTGCTTCATCCTGTGGGATTAAAGAAGAAAATACTGCTTAATTGTCTTTGCTTTTCTGTTTCTAACATTTGATATCAGTATAGCTTTTGTGAAAGTTCAGATAAGGGAATAGAATAACACATTAGAATGCGTTTATGTATTTTGACCATAGTGACTAACTCAAGTTGAGAAAGTGAAACTATCAAAATCTGAGGACATGCGGAATAGAATAACACATTAGGATAAAGAGGCGACTAACATTAGTTCATGAAACTTCATCTGAATCCAATTAAAGCTGTGGAGGTCATGTTGATACTCTTGTGAAGGTAGAAGTGATTGTTCAGAGTAAAAACTAGAAATTAATGATCTCCCAGAGGTTTGCTGTATCAATTCATAATCCTGTCATATTATGTTGGATGATGTTAGGTATCTTTGAATAAGATCCTTTGCAGACTACTCATAGTTCCGCAATAATGAAATATCATAACATAGGATTTGTTGTGGTGCATTGGTTTCTACTCTGTAAGATCTGAATAACAATTCTTGGCTGCATGCCTTTTGTGTTATATCATCATCTTTGTTTGAATGTGCATATATCTCATTAGCTATTTCATACCTGTTTGGCTGTCCTAAATTTTCTCCCAGTTAACCTTTGATTATGGGTTTATTATTTTGATGATGATGAATCATGAATTTCTTGTTATAATAAAAAAGAACAGAAAACTGCACTGTTAAGTACAGCGGGTCGATATCCCCAAAGAGCAACCCTGTTCTTTTGTCCTTAACCATCTGGTTAATTACATCAATTGCTCCCTGAATATACATCACGTAACTAACACCACTCTACCTGTCCCCCCTCTCTCTCTCCCCTTGCAAATTCATCAGTCGTAGCTTGTTGTCACATTGCAGATTTCAGTATGGCTTCCAAGATTCAGCTCTTGTCCTCCTTCATTGCCATTTTAGCTTTTGTCTCGCACCTTCACCCTTCTGTTTCCATTGAGTTTCGCCGTGAGCTCTCCAGCTGGACCACTGGCATAGCTACGTGGTATGGTGATGCTAACGGCGCCGGAAGTGAAGGTAATATTTACATAATATCCCTTGTCTCAACAGTCACCATATAATAGCTCATCTCAAACTGGTGTGCGCCTTGAATAGTTAATTTCTAATGCATGCATGTCTCAATTACACCCTTTGTAGGTGGTGCATGTGGGTACCAATACGCTGTCGACCATCCACCGTTCTCATCCTTGATTGCTGCTGGCAGCCCTTTCATCTATGACTCTGGCAATGGATGTGGCTCTTGCTATCAGGTGTGTGTGCCTCTTTGTGATTGAGGCTATTGCATGTGTGCATAGCTGCTATTTGACATTTAGAAATGCTGATTCATCAGGTGGTATGCTCTAGCAATCAAGCTTGCTCTGGTTACCCGGTGACTGTTGTCATCACCGACCAGGGTCCTGGCGGTGGCCCATGCCTGAGCCAAGCAAGTGATGGCATGTGCCTAAATGAGGGAGCCCACTTCGACATGAGTGGGACTGCATTTGGTGCCATGGCAAAGCCTGGAATGGCTGATCAACTCCGTGCTGCTGGCCTGCTGCAAATCCAATACACTCGGTATGTACACTCTTTCTTCATGGTCGTGGACTTAGCTGCACCAAAAACGGCTGCTTGCAACCAACTATCCCATGTCTTTTAACTCATTTATTTATGCTGACCTTTGTCACGATGCATGCATATATGGATATACAGTGTGCAGTGCGAATGGCCTGGAGTTGATGTAACCTTCTCTGTTGACTCTGGCTCGAACCCAAACTATCTGGCTGTGCTCATCGAGTATGAGGACAGCGAAAGCGATCTTTCGGCCGTCGACATCATGCAGAGCTCGGCAGGGCAGTGGGTGCCGATGCAGCATTCGTGGGGTGCGATTTGGAGGCTCGACTCTGGCTCTGCCCTTTACGGCCCGTTCCACCTCCGCCTGACATTCAGCTCAGGCCGGGTACTCATAGCCAGCAATGCCATACCTGCAGGGTGGACCCCGGGTGTGGCGTACCGGGCAGGTGGAGTGGCGGTGACTAGGGCCAGGCCCAGGAGTGGTGGTGGCCGGATCCACGAGGTTGTTGGAACATTTAGCGGTTTGGTGTATCACCTTCTGATGTTTTTGGTATTGGTGTTGTGAATTCTGATGCAAATGCAGCTCAGCTTTGGTAGTTTTGAGATGCAAATTTAACCATTTAGGACTATCCAGGGATTTATATGTGCATTTTGATGTTTTCTTGTAGCCGAGGGTGGAGTGTTGTGATTGTGAACGTTTTTGTTGTGATCGAGTTACCAGCATGCAACTGATCAGGTTGGACGAAGTCCTTGTAAATACGCGTTTGGTGAAACTGATTGGGTTGGTTAAGCGTCAAGCGGCACACTCAATTCCTTTATGGAAGAGATATGTCTTCTTTCTAGGTTCTAGCTTTTTATATGATTTCCATGCATTTTTTTTATGGATCGAATGGCTTGGAAATGTGAGTCTTTAAACAAATGCTTTGAAATACAAAGTGGGGATCCCACTTTTCATGTGGAGAGACGTGTGTTTCATAGAATCTAGATTCTCTAAAAAAACATTTCAGATGATGAATTAGAATCACTTGAAATGGAGGGAGTCGTTTTTTTTTCCAAGCCGTTTTGCAAATGCAATTTTGTTACTGTATAGTGCAGTGAGAAGCATAACTATATAACTGAAAATAGTCGTGATCTCTGTAGTCTAATTCAGGATCAACGAGTTTGGCTAAACTTTCAGCATTGGACATTGGGCAACTCCAGTACCCGACGGTAGGGTGCACAAGCACTGTTGAATTTCACACCACGATTTCTTGGCTCCTATAGGTGGCAGAATACTTTTAAGCCCATATAAAAGTGCTTGATTTCCTCCAGCAATGATTACATTTAGGGTTTGTTTGGTTTCCCCATGCTAAAGTTTAGTCACTTTAGCTACTAAGGCCCTGTTTGGTTTCCCATGAGTAAAATTTAGCTACTAAAACCAATGACTAAACTTTAGTCATACATGTTTGGTTCTAGTGACAAAAAATGACTAAAGGTCATTAAGACAGTTCAATAAAGACTAAACTATCCCTAATGGATGCCTAAATCAGGGTGGGGGACCAGCAATAATGAGGGGCAACCCTTGTCCACTGGGCACTTTAGCCCACTTTTAGCTACTCTTGGGTGACTAATGTAACTAAACTACTTTAGTCCCTATTTAGTCAGTTTGTTTGTGTCGGGTATCGGTATTAGAGATACCCGAAAAAGAGATCTGAGGACCGCGGATGACAACTCGCCTAGATAATCAAGGACGTATTCCAGTCTTGACCGACCCCGAGGGTACGGGCGCCATCTCGGCCGACCCTGAGGGCACGGGCCCCGTGTCGCCCGACCTCGAGGGCACGGGCTCTGTCTCGCCCGACCCCTTGGGCACGGCCCCCCGTGTCGCCCGACCCCAAGGGTACGGGAGCCATCTCACCCGACCCTGAGGGCACGGGCCCCGTGTCGCCCGACCTCGAGGGCACGAGCGCCGTGTCGCCCGACCCCTTGGGCACGGGCCCCGTGTCGCCCGACCCCAAGGGTGCGGGAGCCGTCTCGCCCGACCCTGAGGGCACGGGCTCCGTCTCGCCCGACCCCTGGGGCGCGGGCTCCGTCTCGCCCGACGGGGACCCATACCGACTCCAACCACTACGAGTCAGAAGGTAGGACCCCGGGGTCAAACTTCTGACATCGGGTGGGAAATAGGCAAGTCTCGACGTGACCCATGGCCATGTTAGGCCACGCCTGGGGGTTCACATCGCCAACGGTGATAGGTGCGTGGTCGCTGTGCTGCCTACTCCTTGTACAGCCACTGACGGGCACGTCGGTTCACCACGCCGTTCGCCGGGACGGGATGAGACGCCACGACCAGCTGATGACGTCGAGGCATGGCACCAGTGGTGAACAAGAGCCCGACGTAGAGTCGTCCCCGTCACCATCTACAGCGTCGGCGGGACCCGCGTGAAGGAGAAGAAGGACGCGGCGGTCCTGGAGGCCTTCTTCTCCCTCGCTTTTTTTTTCTTTTTTTCTCTCTCTGTAACCTGCACCTTCCCCTTTACCTATAAAAAGGGAAGCAGGAGCACATGACTGGGGGAGAGACAGCTAACGAGCACACAACCGACAAGCTCAACAAGGCTCAACTCCATCCGATCTTTTCACCAGAGACTTGGGACCTTCTCCCTCTCTCGCCTGTTTGTAATCCATACTACAAACCAGTGCCGGTAACACGAGAAGCAGTAGACTGGACGTAGGGACATTCCGCCCGAACCAGTATAAATTCTTGTGTCCTTCGAGCACACCATCCGAGTCAGGCGCGCAGATACAAATTTACTGGCCGGTGATCCGAAACACCGACAGTTTGGTAGTTTAGTGGCTAAAGTGACTAAAGTTTAGTAGCTAAATTTTAGTAAAAGGGTAACCAAACAGGCCCTACTACCAAACAAACCGACTAAAAATGACTAAAATAGTCTAGTCACACTAGTCACCTAAGAGTAGCTAAAAGTGGGCTAAAGTACCCTCAGTGGACAAGGGCTGCCCCTTATTATTGCTGGTCTCCCACCCTGATTTATGCATTAATTAGGGATAGTTTGGTCTTTGTTGAACTGCTTTTAACGGCCTTTAGTCACTTTTAGTCACTAGAACCAAACAGGTAGCAACTAAGTTTTAGTCATGGAAAACCAAACAGAGCTTTATTTGAGGTTTAGTGTAAGGGCTTGATTGGTTCCTTTAGTCACCCCTCTAAAGTTTAGTGACCTTCTGTTTGGATCGATGTGCTAAAAGTAGGCTAAAAATGAAAAGGAGATGAGAGAGAAAGAGAGTAAAGTCACTTGGAACCACTTGTAGTCACTTTTAGCTATCCCTTGGTGACTGAAGCCACTAAACTTTAGTGACCCCTTTTTAGTCAGGGTGTTTGGCATTTTAGTAACTAACAATGACTAAAGTTTAGTCACTAAAATTTAGTGGGGGTGAACCAAGTTGCTAGATTTTGTAACATTCAGGGAAGCTAGCTAGGTTTAGTCTAGGGTCTAGATTTTGTAATATTCAGGGAAGCTCACTAGAAAACCTTGTTCTCGAGTCTTGAATCGACTACTATTTGGTGTATCCAACCTGCTAAGTATTACCGGTGCTATGATCACACTATAACCTTGACTTTTTGGTTTAACTCAGGAGATTTCTATTCTACTCCTATATGTTGCTAAATTTTTTTCGGATATTATTGGAAAATTTGGGGACGTGGCACTTGAGCGCTTGGTTTGAAAATTGAAATTCTTGCCCTACGTGAAACGGAAGGAACTAACCAGATAAAGTGAATCATGATTGGGTTTGCATCGCTTGCCAAAGAATTAGAACAAGAATGATGTTACCGACAAGCCGTCTTTTTAATTCCTCTCTTAGCTTAGCTGTCCTGTAAGCTTAGAGACAACATAAGAGCTATATATGTGTATGCAGTATGCTATGATTCTCTAGAGTTCTCTGCCTTAACGTTGAATCCAGTTGGTGACGTGTTCGCCTCGTGAAGATGACTGATATTGACCGACCATGATGGCATCGCCATGGACCATTTAAGGTGCAATGTGGAAGCTATGTGAGTTAAGAAAGCATAACCTTAGACTACCACAGTGTGTTGTTTTGCCGATGCTTAAAACCTCTTTTTTCGTTTGAGCCTCCATGCAACACACACTGCTGGATGGAATTGAAGCATCGGAAAATCACAGCATGTTCGCTTGAGCTACTTTTCAGTCATGGAACAGTGTTTTTCTCTCACAATATTTCCGCATAAGCATCAGCATAAGTCGAATTTCATAATAAGCTATGCCTGTCTTAGGAGAAAAAAACGTGGCCCCACTTGTAGGTGACCCGAGGAGATGAGACTTGCTACTAGATGAGTGAATTAATTGCTTCTGACGTGAATGTTCGGCTGGTATTAAAGCCGACTAATAACCCGGTCTTGACTGATTTGTTGTGAGAGAAAAATACTGTAGATTTTAGCTGATAAGCCGGCTGATGCGATGCTTGCCACTGCACCTCTTTATGAAAATGGAGCACCGGTGTTGACTCAAATATTTGAGCATCCGCATACTGTGGCTAGTCTTAGCTAGTATGGAGTATCTCCCCAGCCCCCGATTTGGAACGGAAGAAAGTAACCAAATGAAGTGAAACATGATTGGGTTTGCTTGCTTAGTTAGAACAAGAATAATGTTGCCGACTTGCTGTCCATTCCTCTGAGCTTAGCTGTCGTTTAAGCATAGACACAACGTAAGAGACAATCGATGCCATTTTCTTCTTCTCTCCAGTTCTCCCTCTGAATTCGGGAGGTGACGTGGGGATGGTTGATGATACTTGACTGACAGTGATGGAATCATCAATTCATCATCAACCCAAACGAGGTAAATGTGACTATGTGAGTCGCTCTCCACGTCATCTCTGGATTTTTCCAACAAGAGCGAGCATAAACCCCGCTTCTTTCTCTCCAATCTCCGGTGCTCGCATCCCGCTCCGCCTCCACGCGCCGCGGCAGTTCCACGACGCTAGCTTGTCCATTCCTCGGTCCGAACCCACCCCCCTAGCGCCTAACCACAGCCCCAACCTCGTCGCTGCAAGCACCGTGTCCCCGGGCGGCTGGAACCCGCAGGCTCAGGTCCGCCGCAGGTGCGGTTGGTGCCGCTCGAGGCTCGCTGTTTGCCGGATTCGTGCCGGCCTTTGACGGCATTGTGCCCTCCGCGGCGGGCGGCGGCGAGAGGGGCGTGCGCGTTGCTGCGGTGGGGGAGGGGGACGGCGGCCGCGGCCCGCGGCCCGGGGCTCGGGCTGGTGGCGCGTGGGCATTGCGGTTGCGTGCTCGACCCTGCTTTTGACCGTTGCTTACTACTGTATCTACAGCCTACAGGTCTACTGAATTCCACTCTTCTGCCGTTGTATGCTTTGTGCTGTTGGTGAGCAGAGGAAGACGGATTCACAGAGCACGGTGGTCTCCAAAGTCCGGCAGGTAAGAACCCTCAGCTGTCGCCTTATTGGCACCTTCGTTCAGAGTGGTAACGAAAATTGACACTTCAGGTTCCACTAACTAATATACTTAGCACAAATGTTCCAGCTGGTTCTTGTTTTCAGAGGAACAAGAGTTCACTCAACATAGCTACTAGTATACAAACAAGCCTGACCATTAGTGGAACAATTTATCTGATATAAAAGATGCTTGTAGGTGGCAGTTACAGACCCAAAGATATGCACATTTGGTTCTCTAATGGCTCTAGTCTTTGTGGAAGTATGGTTAAACAAGGTTTGGATTCGTTTGAGTTCAGGGTGAGGGGGGTGAATGGCAAGTTCTTATCTCAGCTGGTTTACCCAAATGTGCTCAAGGTCGCCAAGCCAAAATTTTGCTTCTACTAGATTCCTTGTAGGAAGCCATTGCTTGATCCTTCTAGACTCAACCAAGGTTTATGCTAGAAGCACATTGGATGTTCTGGTGGTTCTGTGAGCATGCAAATTGGATGTTCTGGTTCCTTTTCTGTTATGATCTGTTTAAGTTCATTCAAATAGATATAAAGTTGTAAAGTGATCAAAAGATGCCATCTTATTGGCATAGCACTTTGACTTCTTATGTGAATCTTTTAATCATGCCTATTTATCAGAGACTTGTGACCGAATATATGTCGGCTGAGGCTATCATGAATCATGGTACCAAATCTATGCAGAGGTTAATTGTTAAGAAATCAGTTGATCATGAGTAGCTAATCTTTGATAAACCGCAGCCTAGATGTAGCATTTCACTGTGTGAGAACAAAGATGAAAATATTCTCAGATTTGTGTTTTTTATTGACTTTTGATTGCTACCATATAAGAATACTTTTTATGAAAATTCAGGTCCTGGTAAAATCAATTGGAGTTGCTACTGTATCAGTATAATTTTTTATGAAAATTCAGGTAAGGATAAAATTGATTGGAGTTAATATATGCTTGCCCCTAGAGACTCCCACTATGTAGGAAATTGAAACTAATGGCCTAAAAAAGGGTTGTTGCATTCATAATCGGCCAATTGGGATTTATCAGATCGCTTATGTTTACCGTATTCTATATTCACCACTCTGTAGGAGTTCGACTTGGTAACTATGACCTTGAATTACACCTACAAACTCTAACTTCTGTCTGTAACCACCTAGACTTATTCAGTTTCGTTGTAGATCTTTTGATGAAATAGGTCATAAATCCACCATATCATCTTTGAGAGTGTTAGATGTAATAAAGTTGAATTCCATTATAATTGGATTACATATTTTAAGGTCTTCCTTGGGTTAAAAAAGGTACATAAGAGTAAGGTTTGAGTAAACAATTCAGGATCTCATACAAATATTTTGATTTGATGAGTATGGGTTGTCTTCTAAAGGGCGGGCCTGGTGTAAGTGGTAGAGTCTTACCGCCTGTGACCGGAAGGTCCCGGGTTCGAGTCGCGGTCTCCTCGCATTGCACAGGCGAGGGTAAGGCTTGCCACTGACACCCTTCCCCAGACCCTGCACAGAGCAGGAGCTCTCTGCACTGGGTACGTGCCACCCCCCCCCCCCCCCCCCCCCCCCCCCCTTTTTTAGTATGGGTTGCCTTCTCATAACAACTTCGTTGAACATACTTCATTAGCAGGCAACTCAGAACTCTTCCAAATTTACTCCCAGTTGCCAACTGCCTACTGAATTGCTGTTTGGTAGTGAGTGTCTAATGCCTTCTACATTAGAGAAACTGCAGTACTAAATCATGTAACTATAACTCTTGTTTCCCAAATGGCCAAATAGCGCCCCTGCCTGTTCTTCTGTCCTTCACTGCGTCCTTATGCAAACTTTCCATCACAGCAGTGAAACACTACTCTCTCACATTCTCTGTGCTACCTGTCACAGGGTGTGTTGTATGGCTTCCACGCTCCAGCTGCTGTTTTCCATTGCCATCACGGCTTTCGCTTTTTTCCTCCACCCATGTGCATCCACTGAGTTCTGCCGTGAGCTCTATGGTTGGTCCAATGGCATTGCTACATGGTATGGCGCAGCTGATGGTGCCGGAACTGACGGTAAGAGATTACATACATAACATAAAAGTCAATGCACCATAGCCACCACTTAATTACCATGTATTTGCTCCACCAAACTGGTGCACCTTGTAAAGTAATTTGCATGAAATATGTTGTAGGTGGCGCGTGTGGATACCAGAATGCTGTGGACCAGCCACCCTTCTCATCCATGATTGCCGCTGGCTGCTCTTCCATCTACGATTCTGGCAAGGGCTGTGGCTCTTGCTATCAGGTGTGTATACCTCAGAGATTCAGGCATCATGCTCGTTCATGCCTGCCTTTTGACATTCGGAAGATTAATTACTCAACAGGTTGTATGCACTGGCAATGAGGCTTGCTCTGGTAACCCGGTGACTGTCGTCATCACCGACGAGTGCCCTGATTGCCCGTGTCCCGATGAGCAGGTCCATTTGGACATGAGCGGGACAGCGTTCGGTGCCTTGGCGAAGCCCGGGCAGGAGAGCCAGCTGCGTGGCGCCGGCGCCATCCAAATCCAGTATACCCGGTATGTCATGTGCACATGAATGTATGCTTCTTCGGAAGAGATTTTCTACCAATGCTCAGTTGTATATATAAACGCAAACGCCATGCGATTGTGCAGGGTGCAGTGCTTGTGGCCTGGCGTGGACGTAACCTTCTCGGTGGAGTCGGGCTCCAACCCGAACTACCTGGCCGTGCTGATCGAGTACGAGGACAGCGACAGCGACCTCTACTCCGTGGACATCATGCAGCAGGGCGGGACGGGGACGGGGCAGTGGGTGCCGATGCAGCAATCGTGGGGCGCCGTGTGGAAGATCAACTCCGGCTCCGTCCTCCAGGGCCCCTTCAACATCCGCCTCACCTTCAGCTCTGGCAGGGTGCTCGTCGCCAGCAACGCCATACCTGCGGGGTGGAACGCCGGCGTCGCGTACCGCTCCGGCGGCGTGGCTGTGACGAGGGCCAGGCCCAGGAGCGGTGGCTGCCGGCGCTACGAGGCTGCCGGAACACTGCACCTTTTAGTGTTGTCAGTGGTATTATTGATGCTGTGAGCTGAGATGCGATGCAATTTTGGTGGCTGTGTGAGCGTGCAAATTAGGACTACCTGGATTGAGTAGTTCTCTGTATTTTTCTTGTAGTTGTAGCGTGGAGGTCGGACTAATGCCTCGTATTGTGGACATTTCTGCTAGTCAGCGAATTTCTGTCCATGTTACACAAGAAAGGTGGGCGTGCTTCGCCACGACTGCACATTCTGACGTGTTTGCTGCGAGCGGCAGGGCGTGGTGTGCCGACCTCGAGGCAGGGCGAGGGGACGACTGCTGCGAGTAGAGTGATGCCTCCAAGAGCACTTGTGTCAAGCTTCACACTGCCATGGATTTCAGACAACTTCATATAAGCACTGTGCCATGTGGACACATTGTATAACTTGGGCTGCGGGGACCGCCATGGCTCCACAGTGAAAGAGGTCTAGGCCTTTCTCGAAACACAGTTTTTTTTTTTACAATCGTGCGTTTTTCATGTCAAACTGAATTGATCCTATAAATGTTTTATATAATTTATATTTATACATAATAATAAAGAGGTAAAATTTCCTCCTCTTTTTTGGTACAATTATTTTGGTCCGGCCTTCTCTAACTAATCCGTGTAACCTTCCGACGCAGCGCGGCAGAGTTGTAACAGATATGAAAAACCAACAAAGAAAACAAAACAAACTGTATTAGGACTTCAACACCCGCCCACACTAAAACAAGCACGCATCGTGCACGGATCGAATCGGTTTTTGCCAGCACGTGGACGACGCTCTCCGGTAAAAAGAAAATGTTGCTAGCACGTGGACCGAATCGGTTTGCGCTACCAAGGAACGTGCTCTGCCTTGCTCCTCGATTGCATTCGTTGTTAGCTTGATGATGTCAACATGACGTCATGCCTACGCAATATATGGCCGTTTTTCTTTACAAAAAAAATCTAAATAAACCATCTGAATACATATATACATGAGGACATCCTTAGCTGTCCATCACCAGATCTTGCGGTCGAAATTTAATCACTTAAAGCATAACAATGTAGTGGAAAGTAATGTGCATGTATTATTATTATTATGGTTACTACTACTACTATTGCTTAGAGAAGACTCTTTCTTATACTCACTTCGTCTAAAATGAAATCAACTTTTAGAATTATCTTAAGTAAAACTATTTTAAATTTGACCATATTTTATAGAAAAAGTATAAATATTGTCACACAAAATTAACATTACTGTGCCACGTAGCTGCGGATAGGAAAGAAACACGTGCTCTGGATTTGAGCTGTAGTACTCAATGGTGGAAGGTGAGTTACGAAGGAAGGTGAGGTGATCATTTAGGTTGAATCAAGTCTATTGACCTAGAGATACTATTTTTTTCTTCTATTGTAACGCACGGGCATCTTTGCTAGTTCATATAAAATTCCTTACCTTTGAAATGGACCTTACGATTGTAGCATCCTATTTATTATTGGACTTTGGTAGTGACATGTGGAGAAAAAAATGTGCAAGATCGCAGCCTTATAATTCCTCTACAAGTGCATTTGACCAAAGTGCATTCTGTTTATGCTACTACCTGATTCCGACCTTTTTGAACTTCAAACTTCAAAGTCCAATCGAAAAAAAAGTTTGAAACCTATGGACCGGGTTGGCCCACCAAATCGATCCTTCTATCTCCCTATAATCTATAGACCCGGTCCACAGCCCATCTCTGCCCGCCTCTTCCCTCCTCTCCTCTCCCGGTCCGCCCCGACCGCCTCGTTCTCGCCGCCGTCGCCGCCTCCATTCCTCCACCAGTCCACCATCGCCACCTACGCCCAACCAATGAACCAAACTCAACTCCACCTCTTCTACCTATAAACCCGATCCTCCCGATGGCCACCGCATTCTCACTGCACGCTGCGGCCCCGGCCACCGCCCCCTGCGCCGACCTCCGATCCATCTCGGGTACGCTTCTTTCTATCTGCGTACCATATATGCTCGGATTTCCTAGCTCCCTGGAAGTTTGTGTTTACCTGCTTCGTGTGTTCCCTCTGCTGCAGCGGCGAGGGTCGTATCCGTGGCGTCGACGGCGCCGGCCGGACGCGGAAGGCTAGTGGCGCGTGCAGCGGTTGCAGTTGTGTGACATTGCTATTAATAAGTTCTAAACTCTAGGTGTAGATCTAGCGGGTAAAGAATATCTGTTGGTGTACCTCGGTAGCTAATGCGCCCGCAACGATCGGAGATGAAGTGCAGTCGCAGTCCCTACGGCGACGCGAGGTACAGCATCCCGATGGTGACGATGCAGAGGCAACAGTGACGTGAGGTCAATGGGTCTTTCCATCGCTAGCAACACTCTTTTTAGATCGGGTTAGGTTTTCTGTTGGTGGGTCATGGCAGCTCCGGTCAACCTCGTCCTTAGAGCCCTAGTCCCCACACCTCTTTTTATAGTGCTATGCGACAAGGGCCCACCAACCATATTAGGGTTGGGCGCCCCCGATCAGGGCGCAGATCCAAGGAGGCCTATTGGTGGAGATCAACTAACATTCTCCCCCTTGATCTCACTGTCATCTTTCAGTTTTATATCATTTACTTTTGTTCATTCCATTACAGATTAGCGCATAGAGCATGTTTCATCGTTACGGTCAATTGCCGATAGATTTGACAGCTACAATACACCACTCTGTTCTGAAATAGATACTTAACTTTGGGCCTTCTTTTATCCAGGAATTATAGGCTTTCCCTTAAACCCATGCTAGCTACATGTTCTCTGAACACGTTGGGTGGTAAGCCTTTTGTAAGCGGATCCGTGAGCATCTTTTCGGTAGTTATATGCTCAAGACTTATGACATGATCCCGGACTTTATCTTTCACAACATAATACTTTATGTCAATGTGTTTGGTAGCACCACTTGACTTATTATTGTGAGCATACTGTACTGCCAGATTATTATATACTTTATGTCAATGTGTTTGGTAGCACCATTTGACTTATTGTTGTGAGCATAATGTACTGCCGAATTATTATCGCAGTGTAACTTAAGTGGTCTATTGATGTCGTCAACCACCTTCAAACCGGGTACAAACTTCTTTAGCCAGTTCACCTGCCCCGTTGCGTCATAACACGCTACAAACTCGACATACATTGTGGATGATGTAGTGATTGTTTGCTTTGAGCTTTTCCATGAAATAGCTTCTCCTGTGAGAGTGAATACATATCTAGACGTGGATTTTCTATCATCTCCCGCATAATCAGAATCAGAACATCCCACTATATAGAGTGAATCTGATCTTCTATACGTCATCATAAGGCTTTTCGTTCCTTGCAAATAACGTAAGACTTTCTTTACCATTTTCTAGTGTTCTGTTCCAGGATTGCTCTGGAATCTGCCAAGTAACCCGGTAACAAATGCCAAGTCAGGGCGCGTACATACTTGAGCATATTGTAAGCTTCCGACAGCTGAAGCATATGGAACCATTTTCAATTTGATCGATCTCATGCTGGTTCAGGTGGCATTGAAAATCCCCATATCTGTCACCCTTGACTATTGGAGCAGGTGAGGGACTATATTTGTGCATACTGAATTTCTTTAAGATCTTTTCTATGTATGCCTTTTGTGACAGTCCTAATACCTCTTTAATTCTATCTTGGTGAATCTTGATCCCTAGAACGAATGAAGCTTCACCAAGATCTTTCATATCAAATTTTAAGGACAAAAACTTCTTTGTCTCCAGTAGTAGACTGACATCACTACTAGTAAGTAAGATATCATCCACATACAGGACAAGAAAGATAAACTTCCCATTCTTAAACTTTGCATAGACACAATTGTCCTCTGCATTCTCTTTAAACCCAAAATTCCTTATTGTCTGATCAAACTTCAAGTACCACTGTCTTGAAGCTTGTTTTAATCCATAAATAGATTTCTTTAGGTGGCATCACATTTATTCTTTTCCTTCCATGACAAAACCTTTCGATTGTGCCATGCAAACATTTTTCTCTAAGTCTCCTTTGAGAAATGTCGTCTTTACATCCATCTGATGTAATTCTAAATCGTAATGTGCCACTATTGCCATTACGATTCTGAATGAATCCTTACATTAGATTGGAGAAAAGGTCTCATTGTAATCAATCTTTTCTCTTTGCGTAAAGCCTTTTGTCACAAGTCGCGCTTTATATCTCTCTATATTCTCTTGAGAGTCAAGTTTTGTTATGTAGACCCATTTACAGCCTATTATTTTGACTCCTTTAGGAATTATTTCCAAGTCCCAAACATTATTGGCATTCATAGATTTCATTTCATCTTTCATGGCCTCAAGCCACTTTGATGAATAATCACTTCTCATGGCTTCTTCAAATGAGGTGGGATCATCCTCTATTTGAAATTCCTCGGTGTTGTATACTTCATAGTCAGCAAAAATAGCTGATTTTCTAACTCTTTGAGACCTTCTAGGGGCCTCCACATTTGACACATCTTCTGTTTGAGGCTGTTGTTGCTCCCCCTCATGTATGACAATAGGTTCTACAGGATCCTGAAGAACAGGTTCCTTATCGTTATTCAATGTTGCCATGGGCGGAATAACAACAGGTGCTGACACCACAGTATCTTACACTGTTAGTGCAGCGACAGCAAGTAGTAAGAAAAATGGCTCATGAATTATCGGAGTGGGCGCATACACTCACTTCTTTTCAAGGTCAATTTCTCGAGCTACCATGCTCCCCCTCATTATTTTATCCTCTAGGAAGACAGCGTGTCTCGTTTCCACAAACTTTGTATGTCTGTCTAGATAGTAGAAACGAAAATCTTTTGACTTTTATAGGTAGCCAATGAAATGATAACTTACTGTTTTGGGATCTAGCTTCCCAATGTTTGGGTTAAATACTTTAGCCTCAGTAGGACTCTCCCCCACACGTAAGTGGTTTAGTGAGGGTACTCTTCCTGTCCACAACTCATACGGTGTTTTGGGCACCGACTTACTTGGTACTCTATTGAGAATATGAATGGTGGCGGTTTTAACGTCTCCATTCATAGGCTCAACGGTAAGGTGGAGTAACTTATCATACTGCGCACCATATCTATTAGGGTACAATTACGTCTTTCAGCTACTCCATTCTGCTGAGGTTCACCCAGTGTAGAATACTGAGCTACTATGTCATTCTCCTGTAAGAACCTTGCAAAAGGTCCAGGAACTTAGCCATATGGGATATGCCGACCGTAGTACTCCTCCATGGTCGAACCTGACTATCTTAATCTTTAAATTGTGTTGGTTTTCAACTTCTGCCTTAAATATCTTAAATTTATCCAATGCTTCTGTTCTTTCTTTGATTGGATAAATGTAGCCATAATGGGAGTAATCATCTGTGAATGTTATGAACGAATCATAACCATCCACACTCTTTACAGGAAACGGACCACAGATGTCTGTGTGAATAATTTATAAAATTCCAGCGCTTTGTTTGGCATCTTTCTTAATTTTCTTTACATATTTTCCTTTTATGCATTCTCTGCATTGTTCTAAATCTGAGAACTCTAATGGAGGAAGAATATCATTCTTAACTAGTCTTTCTATTATCTTCCTCGAAATATGGCCTAAACGATAATGTCATAATTTCGACGACGCATCATGAGCTCTCTTATGCCACCATTTTTAGAGTAACTCTCTGTCACTAGCTACTTTATCAGCTGGGTAGCATATGTCTTTGACAGTGTTATCCTAAACGCTAAACGGTAAACAGTCGGTCACCTACCGTTTAGCCCATTATTCGGGCAAAACGGGTGTTTAAACGGGAAAAACGGTCGTTTAAACGGTCAAAACAACCGATTAAACGGAAACGGTGTACCACCGTGTAGTGTTTAAACGGTGTGTAAACGGGCTAAACGGCCGTTTAGGCGAACAGTGGTCTTTGAAGAGCCAGTGAACTGACTCTTTATTCTATCTTGGTACTCGGTTACCGTGTCACACTCTGGGATTGAGCCCACAATTGCAGGCTCAATCATGTTCTTTATCACAACCAAATATTTCTTGTTGGCAGTGACCCACTTCCTATGCTCAAGGTCATAGGACATCTTTTGGGATTCAAAATCCCTCTCTTTAGTTACCTAAGCGGCATCAGCCTCGTTTGTCTCCCTCACCGGTGCCACAGGCTCAGTGGAACACAGTGAGGTGACTACCCAGTCCACCTCAGCCAAGATGAAGGCCAGGTCAATCTTTTTTTAACATAAAAAATAACAACAATTGCATGCCTTGATTCCAACGTTTGTCAAAATTAAAACATACAACTGTTCTTATACACTAATTCTACATCACCGTTGGGCAGAAATAGAATTAATGCATAAAATCATTAAAATTACGATATTATTATTAACAACATTGGTTAGAAAATAACAACATCATAATCATATCAAAATCTCTTTTCCTCTAATTAAATATCATGTTGGTTCAAAATAACTGGAGAATAAACAACTTCTTTAGCAGCGGAAAAACTAATTCAATTTAATGAATTTTGCCCACAGGAAAAATCTCTTTTCTATTTTCTTTAAGCCATTAATCAATTTGTCGGAAATAAACATTTACTGAAAAAAGGAAAAAGGAAAACTGATTCATTTCTTTCACTGTTTTCGGCCCAACCGGCAAAACGGCCCACGGCCCACGCCCGCGCGCGCGCTCTCCCTCGTGCTCCCCCGCGCCTAGGCTGCAACCTGGGCCTAGGCCGAGAAAGTGGCCCAGCGCTCGTGCCTGCCTGAGCCGAAAGCCGGTCCGACCGTTCGCAGCCGCTCGATCAAGATCGATGGTCGTCCGCGCGTCTCGGGAGATCAAAAGCGCGCCACGGTCGGTGCCCCGAAACCCTAATTCCATTTCGCATTCTCTGCTTCTCTCTCTTCGCCGCTCTCCTCTTCCCTCTCAACGCAGCCACAGCGAGCGACCGAGAACGAGACGCGACGCGGGGATGGCGGCTCCGCCGTGGCACCCCTCGTCGGCGCACGCGTGCGGCCGGAGCCGCGCGCGGCACCGTCGAGTGGCACCACGATGGTGCCCTTTGGCCCAAGCCCGAGGCGGAGATCGTGCGGCGGCGCTTCTCCTGCCCTGACGGCTGAGGTTGTCTTCCCGCGCGGTGTCCACGCGACTGCCGGCGGTGGAGACGGAGTGGGCGGACCCCAGGTAGGAGCCCCTGCCCCTTTGTCCTTTCACTCTCTTCCCCTTTCTCGTCGCGAGTTAGGATTTTGTTAGGTAAGCCGCCTTGCTAGCTCTTCTCCTTCTTTTTTTTGGATCTTCTTTCTTTTCTTCTCAGAGCTTTGCCGATTGGGGATTAGGGTTAGGGTTGCGTACTGTTCTTCTTCCCCGAGCTATTTGCGCGGTTTAGGGTTAGGGTTTGACTCACTGGAGTCACTATTCATCTTCCCCAGCGAGTTCTTCGTGGGTTTGAGCTCGGATTCGGGTTCTTCTTGAAGCCAAGTCCTTCTTCTTCTTACTCCTTTCCTTCGCCCTATTAGGGTTGGGGTTCGGCGACCCTCTTTTAGATCCAAAAACCGAATCTCTCACCTCGACTCTGTTCTTTTCTTGTCGCGCGCCGGCGAAGACGGCGGTGCGGCATCTTTCCCCGCTCAGTGGTGGTGGTGACCGGGAGTTGAGTGACGTCCGCCACCCCCCCGGTCTCTTTTCATTTTCTTTTACCCGGTTAGGATTAGGGTTTCATTCCGAAACGGATCGAACTCACTGTTACTCTTTGATTTCTTTTCAATTCTCTACCCCATACTAGATCTACACACTGGCAACCTTGGCTCTGGTACCATTGTTAGAAAGTTCTAAACTCTAGGTGTAGATCTAGCGGGTAAAGAACATCTGTTGGTGTATCTTGGTAGCTAGTGCGTCCGCAACGACCGGAGATGAAGTGCAGTCGCAGTCCCTACGGCGACGCGAGGTACAGCGTCCCGGTGGTGGCGATGCAGAGGCAACGGTGACGTGAGGTCAGTGGGTCTTCCCGTCGCTGGCAGCACTCTCTTTAGATCGGGTTAGGTTTTCTGTTGGTGGGTCACGGCGGCTCCGATCAACCTCGTCCTTAGAGCCCTGGTCCCCACACATCTTTTTATAGTGTTGTGCGACAGGAGCCCACCAACCATATTAGGGTTGGGCGCCCCCGATCAGGACGCAGATCCAAGGGTCCAATAAGCTGTTGAGCCTATTGGTGGAGATCAACTAACAATTGCTATTTTGAGTCTGTTTGCTGTTTTGCTTTGGTTGCAGCACGCGTTGCCATTTGCTGCTGGTGTGCTGAACTATTTTCTCCGTGTGTGTGTTCTCTTGCGCAGGCAAAGGCAGATGCGCCATCGAGCGCCGTGGTCGGCAAGTCCGACGGGTTGGCATCCTAAACTCCAACAAGATCAAGTCATTTATGTGGCAGTTAGTTGTTTTCATTTGGTGTTCTATGCGATGTGTGCATATTGAAACCTGAAAGCAGTCATACTCTTACTCTGTAGTTGCATCACCAGTTTCACCATGTGACACAGCCATTGATTTGTACATGGACTATTTGATTGGGTAGCTACCATGGTTCTCAACTTGTTGCATCTGAAAATTGCCTCACTATTTGAGTGACATGAGGCAGGGACATACGCTTGAGAGGCTCCACTTTTTATATCTCACATTATCATATGTTTGATGATTTTTTGTTAAAGAAAAATGAGCAGCCGTAATCTGTCTGTTCTGTCTTTCAATCATGTCCCAACCAGAAAAGGCAAATGTATAAGTGGACTAAGCAGCAAAGTGTGATTTTGAGCATGGATTTCTAATTCGGCTACAATAATAAATGAATAATACTCACGGGTTGTAGATATCTCTAGGTTATGTAACTATATGTTGTAAGCTTTTATTATGGTACATGAGGTTGTCACCATGAATTGATTGCAAGATGAAATTTGGCACCGAACTTGCTGTGTCGGCTAGTATGTTTTTCGTTTTGAACATGTTATCAACCTGAAGTAATTACAGTAGCCTGGAAAATGAGTATTTCAACCTTGTGCCTTTGCTTGTTTAATCTACTTGGTAAATAAAACTGGAGACCTAATATTCTGTTTTTATTGTAGTTGGTACTTGGCAGACTGGATGGGGTACCTGTTTTCATCATTTATTATCCAAGAAGTAAAATCATTGATAAAAATAACAGATCTTAAGAGATTTATATTATGACGCTAGGGTAAACTAGACTTAACACTGCCTCCCATTCAGAAAGATTATTGGGATTTGGGTGTTAACTCACAGTAACTGCAGTTTGTTCATTGCATGAAACTGATTAGTAACCTGTTCTCAGATATATGAATTACAAATCGCAGGCCATGTCAGCTTTCAGGGTTAGCAATGTTAGGAACCATAATAGCCTTTGGCTAACCATTCCTCTGTTCCTCTTTTATTGTCTATATTCTTTTTACTGGAAGTATGTAAGGACTGGCGATTTGAATAATATTTGGCTATCCTTGATTTCTTTAGTAATGTGATTTCTTTTGTGTCTGTCTGCAAATTCCTAACTTTACTTAATTTCCTTTCAGTCATGAGGTCTTGCTGTTTGAAGCTCTTCGTGAGGCCTTGATAGAAGAGATGAAATTAGATCCAACAGTGTGCGTGTTTGGTGAAGATGTTGGTCATTATGGTGGTTCTTACAAGGTGACAAAAGGTTTGGCTGATGTTTGGAGACCTTCGAGTTCTGGATATATTGCTGAGAACTCATTTACTGGCATGGGAGTTGGAGCGAGAATGAAAGGGCTGAGGCCTGTTGTTGAAGGCATGAACATGGGATTCCTCCTCCTTGCTTACAACCAGATCTCAAACAACTGTGGCATGCTTCATTACACTTCTGGTAGCCAGTTTAAAATCCCAGTTGTGATCCGTGGCCCTGGTGGTGTCGGTCGTCAACTTGGTGCAGAGCACTCACAACGTCTGGAATCGTATTTCCAGTCGATCCCAGGCCTGCAGATGGTTGCCTGCTCAACTCCTTACAACGCTAAAGGCCTAATGAAAGCTACCATCAGGAGTGAGAACCCTGTGGTGCTGTTTGAGCACGTCCTTCTGTACAACTTGAAGGAGAAAATTCCGGACGAGGAATATGTGCTCTGCTTGGAGGAGGCCGAGATGGTGCGGCCTGGGGAGCATGTGACCATACTCACATACTCACGTATGAGGTACCACGTGATGCAGGCAGCAAAGACTCTGGTGAACAAAGGGTACGATCCCGAGGTCATCGACATCAGGTCGTTGAAGCCGTTTGATCTGCACACTATTGGCAACTCCATCAAGAAGACCCACCGCGTGCTGATCGTGGAGGAGTGCATGCGCACGGGTGGGATTGGCGCCAGCCTGAGGTCGGCCATCATCGACAACTTCTGGGACTACCTTGACGCCCCCATCACGTGCTTGTCATCTCAGGACGTGCCTACACCGCAACCGTTGTGCAGCCTGCCCAGATCGTGGCTGCGGTCGAGCAAATATGTCAATAGATTGTGCCCTGGCACATTTGAGAGATCGTTGTTGCCATGAAAAAAACTTTCCGTTTGTTAGTTTTGCGCTGTAACTTGCATTCGTTGGGGGGTCAGCTATGTACAATTCAGCTATGTAGCTGCACGGAGTCGATCTTGTTCCTTTATCTGCGCTATACAATGCCGAATTTGATGGTTTGAACATTTCATTGTTGACGGAAAGAATCATTGTACTAACAAGGCTGGAGTTATATGATTATTGCTGATTTATAGTTGTCCCAGAAAAAAAAACATTGTATCGAGAATTTGACCACAGCTACTCCATAGCAAGATCAGTGTGGATCCTTAGAGGGTTAGATGCCATGAACCAGTTACAGCCTGTTCGGCAGGCCTATACGATCGTGGATTATAAGCTGGAACAGTATTTTTCTCTCACACCTAACCCGCCAGCAGAGCCCAGCCAGCCGAACAGGCTGTTAGTCTCCAGTCCAGGAATGCTTCACATACTGCACTGGTCAGTGAAAGACCCCGAGAAATTCTCCGAATGACACAGCCCATTTATCTGAATATTGGTCGGTAAATTCGCAACTGATGCTTGTATAAACGGCCAAACATGGGCACTACAGTACAAATTAGCGTTCAACATTGAGGTGTATAAGACCATATCAAAATGTTCACGATACAACCTTCTCTGTGGTTGGACGTGACATGCCATTGAAATAACTTGAGGCCATGGATGTTTGTGACCAGAATAACTTTTTCAAAAAAAAAAGGTACTCATTGGTCCATCAACTCAACAATGTCCGAGGGCACGTGAGTGCAAGGGTGAGCTCTTCATAGAGTAGCAAGTGATACAGGTGATCGCAAAACAGGACGAACCATCTTTTGGTAAAAAGGCAACAAGGGCAGACAAAAAACCTCAGGCCAACAGTGCAATCATTATCATGTTGCACTCAGGCAAAGGTCACCAAAAATGCTACCATACCGCAGTAGGGTCACCAAAAATGCTACCATACCGCAGTAGGGCAGTGAGTCATATCCACAGTTGCTCCTTGCGGTACTCTCTCACAATGACCGGTACACTAGTGGGCGGAAGCTGCAACAGGAAACAACACAATCAATATTTCACCAAATGGCCCACATGTTACCTATAAATCCTAAACAAAATTGGAATGAACTGGGCATCCATGGACCATGTATAACTGCAGAAGCCAACGAGTTCAGGATAGTATAGAGGCAAATATCAGTGAGAGATGTATAAATATCAGCAGCCTATGTATACAGAACAAAAAAAAGTAGGCATCCATGGACCATGCGCACCATTATGTACAAATAGATTACAAGGTCAAATTAATGTGATGACAAATATCAGATTTTTATAAATTATACAAAAACACAAGTATAGAGGCAAAGAAATACATAATGGCGCGTCACTGTTAGTGTGTGAGGCAAAAGGTTCCCGAACAGCAGGAAGTACAAATGTACAGGGGACATCATGTGTAATTGCTTGGAGTTTAGAGTGGCATGGCCTACCCAACTCAGCAGATTAGTTTGGTGCAACAGAACACAACCAGTTAACCTAGTTCAAAGGTCAAGCATTACTTGGTTCATAAATAAGTTTCCAGCTGCTTCTACAGAACTGTGCAAGTGCCGTGAGTAATAAATATTCAAAGAGAAAACACTATGTTGAAGATGTTGGATACATTATGATTAATCTGAATGTAGCCTATGTATACAGAACAAGACGCCTAATAAAAACAGTTCAAGCAGATTAAACTATGTTTACATGGTTGAATAGATTCACTGATAAAAAGGACACATGTTCTATTGTTAACAACTGACTGCAGTAACTAGTTGCATTATGTTAAAAAAAGAGAACATTTGCACCGATATTCAAAAAATAATAACCTAGAAGATTGATTATAGTGAGAAGCATATCTTACCATTCCATAGTCTGTTATGATCATCGACACATAGTCAGGCGGGGTGGCATCATACCTATTAGATGTGCAACATTATTTACACTGCAGGGAATAGTATCAGAAGGAATTGCTGGTTTATAGAATTCAGAAACATACGTTAAATTTAGCAATTGGAGATTTGCATTGTCTGCCCAGTTCTTAAGATGGTCCTCTGCCTTCCCAGGAATTTTCAAAATGACATCTGGATCGCCTGAGTAAGAAAACTCACGTCAAGTCGTCAAGTAGTTCTCATGCATGAGGTGAACATATTCATAAACGACAAAATATACATACCAAGCTCATTAGCACATATAGAATCAAGTTGCACTCTCTCATGAAACTTGTATGCCTCACAACAAACCAGAACTGGAACTCCAAATGCATGTGCAACCATAGCCACTGATGCTGTCCCAACTCGAGAATAAACTGTCCCATTTGATAATATTGATGAGGCACCCAACAAGACTTGAGTTACTTCATGCATGATGTATGAGATGGCATATATGTGTGTATATGTGCAGGTGATGCCCTTTGCCACTAATCTCCGCAGCAATGCCTGTCCCTCAAGCTTTGGGCGAGAATCTACCACTACAACTCGAAAGTTCCTCCCAAGTTCATGAGCATAGTCCAAAATCATTTCAACAACTGATGATGATCCGTATGTCAGTAAGACATCATTGTCTCTGACCTTTGTGATGGCATGGCTGACAATAGCTTTATCTGCAAGAACTATCTTCTCATTTATAAAACGATCAATATCAGACTGAAGACTAGTTTTGGCTTCAGACTCTGACAATGCATGTGGTAACTTTGCAATCCTGCTCTTCAGAAACCTAATAGCATTGCCCATGCTGATTGAAAGAGGCCTACACTCAATAAGAAATGACACATAACTGCTGATTTTTGCAGTCAGATCTCTGCTGAGAGTTTTGTTTGGAGGTGTAGTGTAATCTTTTATTGCCTCTCTGAATGCAAGAAGCATTGCTATGCAACGACCATTACCACCAGATACTTCACCAGATAAATATTGGAGCCCAACCTGAAATAGTAAAAGTCCAGATGAGTCAATCAGATTTTACCAAAATGGACAATAATCAGTTTATTTAATTTTTATTAGCAATTTTCTTTGCTACTCAGAAGTCAGCACCACCAAACATCTAAGCAATCAACAACAATAACAATAACAACATAAATCTAGCTCGCAAACTAGTTTTGCCTGGGCCTAAATGGTATATTTTAACCAGCGTACAACTCAATAGTAAACAGGGATCACCATACACCATTAAACATTTACAGCACAATATATAGCTTAGATTAAAGTTCAGATGGTGCGTGCAGAAGTGATTTCAAGGAACAGATTTTCTAGAATTCAACAATGTGCAGAAGACAAACAGGGCTAGTCATCTGGGAAATGCAATTCTACTGTCATGGAACTCTGTTTTCCTAAGAGTTCCCAACAAAATTCATAATGAATCAAAAACAAAACATAAGCCTTAGTGGCTTAGCTCTTGTGCAACGGAGGCTTATCTTTAGTATTCTTCTTGTATATAGAGCTAGAGCACATCGAACGTATTATGCAAAGTCTTTGGCAGGTGTACATATTTAACATTATCTACATTTATGGATACTGGAAAGAGAAAAGGAAGGCTGAATTGTATACAAAAAAAACAACTTAGGTGCAGATACATGACACATTTCAAGGACAAAACAAGTTGAGGGTGTCTTGAGTTTCGGCCCACGTCAAAATTCTTAGGACAAGGAGAGCAAGGTAATCCAGCATCCGGTGATTAGTAAGTCAGCAATGACTGTTTCATCATGATCAACTATCCTCGTATCTGTAGAAGTAACCCAACAGTTGCATGTTACATAGCTTCCTACACCTTAGTCCTACTCCAAATGCATGAAGATTTTGCGTGGGTGAAGAATAGATCATTGACTAATCCTGCTCGAGATCGATAGTAGGAGTACATAAATGTCAGGGTAGGTTTAAAACACAACAGTTACCTTGTATACAGAAGGATGCATTGGTTCTAGTTGAAAGAATTTTGACTCGAGGTCAGGAAGCTGAGTGCCATGCACGTACTGAGGAAGATGCCTGAACAGTTCAACTCTGTTTCGAGCTTCCGATTGGTTGACTACTGCACGTTTTTTTGCTTTCTCCACCTTATGCACATCATCAAACTGCATGCGGGGATGAGGAGCATCTAACTTTCTTTCTCTTTCTGGAGGACGCTCAGTAGCCTTCTTCTCAGAAGCAACTGTACTTGCAGCTTGTGGCACATCTTTCTTCTGAGCAGTTTTTGCTTGCTTGGACATCGCAGCACCAGCAGATTTTCCCGATTTATCTGTAAATGCAAAGTAATGTGAAAAATATGATTGGGTGCTATGCTTGCATTACACACGTGCAAGATCACCATAACAAAGTTGAGCATATTCATAGGCACATTTTCTACCACCAAACCCTAGGCCAACAAACAAAAAATAAACAGTCGGACATGCTGAGAGGCTTTGTGTGATTCAAGCAGCGCTCCACAAAACCCTATGTCAAGATAATTACCTGCCTCCTTCGCTGCAGCTTTAGCAGCACGTTGAGCCTCCTGAATTGCACGTCTCTCTGCCTTCGAGGTTTTCTGCTTTTGTGGAATAGATGCTGGAGCACCCTCATTCCGTACTTCAGCCAAACCCACGCTTGTTTTCTTCTGAAACAAACTTATGTGCACGTATATAAATAAAATTGTCAAATAATTTTCTCAACAAATTTAATAGATATTAACCATTAAGCCAAAATTAATATACAAAAACCCAGCAAAACTACAACTTCTGGTTTTCATTCATACATCCCCAATAACCTTTATGCTAAAAAACAACAAAATTTCAGTTAGGTAGAATCCTATTATGTATCCAAGTCAGCTGAAACGTTGAGTCAGAAAATTTACTAAAAAAACAATTTTCTTCACTTGCTCCCTCCTCACCACACTTGAGAGGCACAACCAACAGCAAGTTGCTACTTCCCACAAGCCCTAGCACCTGGCAGTACGAAGATCCATGGAAAAAGTGGTAGAGAATAAAGGAGAAGCAGTTGCCCCTCATCGTGTCATCATTAAGGGTTTTTTCATTTGGGTGAATATGTCATGTACCCAAAAACTTAAATGCTTTTGACCTTTTATTATCTTAAAGAAGTTAGAAGACCACTCATGACCAATCATAGCTAACAACCTTAATTGCGCTTCTAGCCGGACATTCTAACACCACTTGTGATCAATTCATCAAGAGAACACAAATCTACGTAGAAGCAACACATTTCTGGGCCTCCACACTCAACGACCTTATAGTAATATCAAGGAGGTTTTTAAAGTCTAATGTCCTTTAAGGTCACAGTGGACGTGCTCTAATATACACTCTCCATGCACAACCTGCTCCAGGTAAACCATCAAAACAATGGTTATATTTGAGTTTGGCAACCGCACTGTGAGACCGTATGTGCCTATCTAAAAAACAGTCCGCCCCCACCATGGGCTGGATGTCTCCCTCAGCACGTCTGTTGTACAAATGTGTGCATGCAATTCCTAAGTCACCTTCTTAAGTTTAGTTTTACAAAAGCATTTCAGGTACTAACATTTCGCGAATAAGACTACATCTAGATGTCACAGATTATTTATGTGCGTATTAAGAGTCCAGGCGGGTTTCAGAGAGAAGCAAGTTCATTTTGCTTAGCTTAAACTTTCCAGTATTGATTGCATGGCCACTAGCCTTCCTATTTGAAGGTAAAAACTGAGAAGATCCTCTGGTTCGTTACCATGACAGCATAAACTGATCTCGTTTCCCCCCAAAGCTATATGTGCAATGGCAATCTCATCATTTGATAGAGCGAGGCACAGAATTACCTAGCTCCACAGCAGAAGGCGCGCGTGACCAGGAGTCGTCGTCGCCGATCTCGGACGCGACGTCGAGGCGCGGGGACGAACGCACGGGCGCGGAAGTGGCGAGGACGACGTCGGCCGCCGCGGGGGAGGGTGGGCCCGGGGCGAGGTGGTCGGCGTGGCGCGGGGGAGGGATCATGACGGGGGAGAGGCGGCCCGTGGAGAGGTCGTCGGACGCCGGCGGCGACCCCGCGGCGGGCCTCTGCTGCGCCGATGGCGCCAGGACCGCGGCGGCGGCGGGGGGCAGGGGCTCGGACGGCGCGGAGGCGTCCGGGGTGAAGAAGCCGACCTGGCGGATCTTGGGTTCCACGCCGCCCGACGAGGAGCGCGGCGGCCGGCGGAGATCCATGGCCTGGCCGCGGACGGCACGGCGCCGAGGGTTTGGTTGGGGGTTTGGGGCGGCGCTCGACTCGAGACGAGGAGTGTGTGAGGCACGGAGGGTGGGGGATCCTCGTGCGGGGTGCGGCTGAGCACGAGCGATGGTGGTGGTGGACCGGGTGCAGGCGGCGTGATGGGCTCTGACGTGCGCGAGAGCCTGGGTCATGGGCGTTGGTGGGCGTGGTCTGCGGGCGTCTATTTTTTCTCCCCCACGAGAAGAGGATGGAGGTGTTCGGGCCCGAAGGCTGGTGGGGTAATTGGGCCGAGTAGAGCTTTGCATCACATCGGGCCGCTTTTATGTGGACCGCTTTTATTTGAACAATCTTACTGAGTAGGAAGAGCACGCTGCTAGCTCTTGTGCATTCTATCCACGATATTGTTCCTAGATGGCTAGACTAGAAATAAAAGGTACTTGTTGCTCAAAAAAAAAAAAAAGGTACTTATCTACTATACTAGCCCATATATACTCTTTCCGTTTCAAATTATAAGTCGTTTTGACTTTTTTAGTTCATCCATATTTTGGTATGCGTTAGCCATATTATTATATCTAGATGCATAGCAAAATTAGCTAATAGTATTTTTCTCTCACAACAAATTAGCTAATAATATTTTCAATCATGGTTTATCAACCAAGCGAATAGGCAGTCGTCCAAGCTAGCTAGGGCCGGCCTGCATCCATAAAGAGGGACCAGACAATACCAAGCCACAACAATACTTGCACGCATTATCCGGCTCCACCCGGAGGAGAGAGAGCGATCCAGAGGCGTCGTACATACATACTTCACTGTCGTACGTACGCATCATCCACGTACATGTACATGGCGGGCGTCGTGATATGCATACACACGCAACCACGCTAGGTGCGTGCTAGGCAGCAAGTTTCCATGCATCGGCCGTCCCATGCATGTGTGTTCGTGGACCATCGATCTGCACCATGCTGTTGCATGCATGCTTTATTTGCAGCTGCGCTATGTATAGGTACTGCCGCCTTACGTCTCTGACCGAACTTCTGTCCACCGACCACTTGATGAGCATGTGAAGCTAATTTGTTCACTTCAGACTTGAGCCTATACAGTCCTACATATATATGTTGGTCCTCACACTACTATCGCACACGGCGCACCGACCAAGCTTATGCAGGCGCAACGGACAAGGCGATCGAGCTGAGGTCGCGTCCCAGAAAATTTGAAAAAACAAACTATCGACGCACCACCTTGCGTATGTGTTCGGGATTATTCAAATTCTATCAGAACGTACGGAGTTTTCAACTTCTCTGCTCCGATCAGTTAAACTTGATTACCAATTTACGATAATGTCGATCGCATTCATGGGTGGTACCGCGGTGGGTCTGTTGTCCATGTCCAGGACCCTTTGCATGCATCATCGCCTTTTGTAGTCTGCCCACTCGCGTGCATGGGCTTCCTAGCCATGACAGGGCCTCCTTGGCAGAGCTCATAGGGTAGCTTAATTTCAGAATGAATCTAAGGGCATTTAGCAGAGGTCTTAGAGCAACTCCTAGGATGAATCCAGGAGAAATTCTGCTAAACAGATTTTTATTGAAAAGTGGCACATAATCACTTTATGCACAGAGTTTATCCTATAAAATCACTTTCAACCACGGTATCACTTCTCTTAGAAAATCACTTCCTACATAGAATCATAATCAGGAAGTGCTCCACCAAACAAGTCCTAAAAGAAGCTCTGTCGAAGCACAGCTGGTGGTTAGATTTCCTGTGATGGAATAATCTGTCCAACCGGATCGATTTAAGTCTTCAACTTGATACGGGTACTCATATTTTTCTATATTTGTTTTTAGATTTTAGTGCAATGCAATTCTTTCGATAAGCAATGTGTCCGGCGGCCAGCCGGTGCTACACAACACCGACATCCACGGCACCGGAAACCACTGCACCAGCCGGCTGTGCTACCAGGGGGGTCACTGTGACCCCACCAGCAGCTCCGTTGCTCGGGCGGCGAACCACGGTGCTTCAGGTGGCATTGGTGAGACCGTGCCGGACAGCGTCGTTACTGCCAGCGGCGGCCAGCGACACCAACGACGAAGGCGTCTAGGGAGGTTGGCACGGGTCGCTCCGACGGCGTCGGGCAAAGCTTCTACCGCTGCTGCTGCCTGCTTTCCTGAGCCAGACCCGCTGGTCTTGGTGCCCTGCGCGGGCGCGGGGCCTCCCCGCGTGGGTTGACCCGATGCTAGAGGAGCTCACCGCCTCGCTCGTCGCGACCCGGCTAGCGGGACCAACAACGCCTTGCTGCCCCACTACTACGGCGGGCGCATCCCTAACGACGGTTTTGCCATCGTTGTCGCCTGAGCTGGAGATGCCGCAAGTCATTCCACCAAGGATGGGACAGCACGGCGTTGCGGATCAGGCGGGCCGTTTCTGCGCCAATGCGGGGTTGGCCATCCTGGCGCCGACAACGCGGCGCCGCCCGTATCGAGGGCCCAGTCCCTGTTGGCACAATTGGAGGCGCGGGTATGCATCCCACTCAACACCCCGTTGCTCAGCACGCCGAGGCTGAGAAAGTTCAAGACACCTTCAAGGGTGGTGCATCGGAGTGGGAGGCTAGCAGCTAAGACCAAGGCCTCCATCCTGACTCTCCAAGCACAAAATGTGCTCAAGCAAAAGCTAGGGATCGCAGATAGACCACAGGGTCCAGACCCTGTGGCTTTGGACAATCTCAAGGCCCTCTTCGCTGAGCCGTTGTCGTCCTCCAAATAGAGGCCCTTCAGGCGCTCTTCGCTCCAGGCTTCGATCCGGTGGCCATGGAGCTGAACCTCACTGGCTTTGAGGATGACGCTCTTTACCCGTTTAGCCGCTGAGCTCAGGGTCTCCAGGGGGCTTGATCCTTCACTTGGTCGCTAAGTTTTTTTTTTCTCTTGCAAATCACAATTGTGTGATCTTTGTCAGTCTTTGGTTCGGTAATCAAATATTACCGTTCCAGCTTTAATTTGTAAAACTCTACTTCTGCTTAATGAAAACCGTGCCTATGGCACGTTCGAGAAAAAAAATGTGTCCATCGATCGAGAGTAACAAAACATCCATGCTGACTTCGCTAATTTCGACACCTACACCTACAATCTTTCAGAGGCTATATTCATAGAGTTAATATATGTCATTTATGTATCGGAGCATCTATATTTGTAATGTGAATCACAAAAGGAAGGTATATACTCTGATTAGGGAAAAAAACAGGAAAGTGAATTCTCTAAAATGTACAGAGTACATACTTCTTTTGTATTCTAAAATGAAATATGAAAGCTGGAAGCTTACTGATTTTATTTCTCCCCATATAATCACTTTATGTTAGAGTTTATATACCCTAAGCTAGCTAGAGAAACTTACAGAATCACTCATCCCAAAGAATCAATCAAACCAAAAGAGTTTTACCAAACAGCCCACATCAGTGTTAAGTAGGCCCTGTCCCCCGGCCGTCTAGGCATAGTACCCCCTTGGTGGAGAGCCACGACAGAAGCTGGTACAAATTAAAGGCCGGCCGCGCGGCTGTTGCTTGCATGCAAGCCATCACCACTTGCTGGCCGGTTTGTTGCATTAGTTTTCTTGGGTCCAAACTACTAGTACTGCAAGGCCACCATTGGCCATGCATTGCACACAAGAGACAAGCCATAGGTACTGCGAAAGAAAAGGAAAAAGGAGTCGTCGTGTTCGTACCGGTTGATTGTACACGCAGATATATGAGTACCGAGCACACGTACAGCAGCCCCTGTGAAATGACGTTGTGATCAAACAATCGATCTTGGTTAGGATAATTAACCGAATTAATAAAAAAATTTACACCAACAACCACCACAGTTAGATTTATTAGATTTGTTGCTAAAATATTGATATTAAGCCTAAAACTCCCAGTGAATGGCCAGTGAGCTAAAAAACGAAAGAATATGAACATTTTCATATGCTCTCCTCTTATAGATAGGACAAACAAAAAAAGAAAGTTTTTCGATCACCTACTTCGCTCGTCCTTTTTTGATGGCATGCATGTATGTAAGAGCAAGTATAATAGTAGGCTGTAAGCCGACTAAATGCTGAGGTGGAGGAGAGAGGGGAGGAGAGAGAGGAGAAGCGGGCTGTAAGCTTACAGCCGACTTGAGCACAAGAACCAAGAAAGTCTGTGAGAGAGACAACTGGGCCATGTATTAACTCACTAGTAGAGAACAGACCTTTCATCCGAGGTCAAAATGGGCTCTAGTCCCGGCATTTTTTGTGCCCGGGACTAGAGAGACCTTTAGTCCCGGTTGATGTCTTCAACCGGGACTAAAGGTCCCTGCCCAACAGCTACTGCGCTCGGCACAGTGGCAGGGGACCTTTAGTCCCGGTTGAAGACACCAACCGGGACTAAAGGTGGACCTTTACTCCCGGTTGAAGCCACCAACCGGGACTAAAGGTAGACCCTTTAGTCCCGGTTGGTAACACCAACCCGGACTAAAGGACCCTTTAGTCCCGGTTGGTAACACCAACCGGGACTAAAGGTCCCCCGATGGGTTAGTTCAAAAGGGAAGCATCCCATCCTTTGTCAGATGTGTTGTGTAGGTGGGGTGGTAAGCTACGCGCGAGGCAATGCATGAGGTCTTGGGTTCGAATCTCACGGGACGCAGCGGTGGGAGGCATTATTTTTTTTAAAGCTGGGAGGACCTTTAGTCCCGGTTGGTGTTCCCCCTTTAGTCCCGGTTCCTGACCCGGGACTAAAGGACCCCCCTTTAGTCCCGGATGCTTACTCCCGGGTGGGGAACCGGGACTAGAGGGGGTTCCCCACCGGGAGTAAAGCTTTGTTCTGTACCAGTGACTGTAAAGAGCTGACTATTATATGAGTGGGCTGAGAGAAGGCTGCAAGGAACCTTACAGCCAGCGAGCCGGCTATATTATTAGTCTTGCTCTAAGACGAACGCAATAGGGTCCGTAAACTTTTGTGCCCTAGAGTACCTAGGTAGCTGTTGCACATATATAGTGTAGTGGTACATGAATCACAGCGGTACTACTAGTACCTTGCTTGTGCATATGATGTAGTGCAACAGGCCAACAGCCTTTCATATTTCTCTAGCTCCCCTTGTCGCTAGCGTACGTGTCGTGGCGCGTTGCCCCGTGCAGCTCAGCCAACTTGTTGCACTGGGCGCACTGCACCAGTAGTACGTGAGTGCTGCTGCGCGCCATGCACATCGCTAGCTACGTACGTAATCGATCATCATCTGCGCATAGCGTAGTTGTACTCCATGAAGCTGATGGCACACAATAAGTGGCGGTACATCAACTTGCACGTACGCAGGCACGCAGCATGCTTGCAACTTTGCCACGCCTTGCAGCGAGTATCTGCTAGAGATCGATCGACAGACGTGCCCTAGCTGCTCCCTGGGCCAACTACACATGCCTAGACATCAGACATACATGTGGATGCCCATACGCGGGCGCGCTCATTCGTTACTGGTCAAATCTATCGTCTTCCTGCACTAGCAGCTTAATGATGATCGAGCTAACTAGCTGCTTGTACCCATCCAAGTTGATGAATAGTAGCATCATGTATAAATATATCTATATACTAGATGAGTGCCCGTGCGTTGCAACGGGTGCAATATAAATTGAATGAGATGTTATTATTTGCGGTGATTATTTGTCTACTAGTGATTCCGTGAGTTTTATTCTATTTTATTTACTTGCCTTCTAGTGTCTCCATACAGTGATTATTTGCTTGCCGGCTATGGATCGCATGAGATGCGGTTATTATTTGCCTGCCGGATATGGATTGTATGAGTGTTTTGGTCCTGCCGGGTAGATGTTGACAATACGAATGTTTTAGGTGTAGATATTATATATTGTTCCCTTCCGGCCTTCCTTTCGCCAAAAAAAAAAACTATATTATATCCAGTTCTTCGAATGTCACTATCGATAATCCACGGCATAAAAATCGACCTGTTGTTCGATCGCGCTAAAAACAAAAACAGTAAGCATCAATGAGCATAACTCATCTGCGACTAGTGTGTGTGGTACTGAGACTGGTGACTATATACTACGGAGCAAAGTAAATATACATATCACGGAGTTAAATATACCTTATATTAGCTGTGCACTTACGCATATATATGGACAAGTAATATATAGGGCCAGCCCATTTGGTAGAACTCCCACCGGCTACAACTTCTCTGACGCACGCACTGCTTATAAAGAGCTCTTGGTACCATACAAGCCCATCAGGTGAAGACACCGTCGGACACCACGGTTGCCATTTAAGCAAGCATGGCAGTATGGCGCACACAGGAAGCTGCTGCTTTTGCAGTAGTGTCATCAAGAACACACAGTAGTATACAATAACTGAAGCATATATAGACCGGCCCGGCCGGTAGGTACTGGCCGTTGGTAGTTATTTCTGGTGGGGAGGGTTAGTTAGGATCGATGATGCGTGGCTGTTTGGCCTGGCATCCATGGATCTATATATCCATGATTAGCTTCTGGGTCTGTATGATGCGTAGGACCACATGCATCGTCTACATTGTTCTGCAGCATGCATGATTAGTGCATGCATGCAAGCCGTAATCACTCCTCCTCTCATCGCGCCGATCCATATCCTAATCATGATGAATGTGGGCGAGGCACGGCACGTAGCTAGGGATCACGCATGGTCCATGACAAGAACAAACCGGGCCGGGGGTGCGTGGGCTGTTTTCACGTTCTGATGCGTTGCAACTTGGCAGCAGGGGGCACATGTGACACTGACAGAGAAACGTGACCCTAGCTATATATAGCAAAGCACACATTAACGTGCAGTCGAACCGACTATGCATCTTACTAATATAGTATAGTATATATGATATATGCGCAGTGCTTCATCATATTTTTGTTTCATAACAAGAAAAAAGAATAATAAAGGCCGGCCAGCCATGCAAACCGAGGAATCTTTGCATCCATGCATGTTGACTAATCAAGTACCAACCTACTAGCTAGGTAGCTAGGGGCTGTGTGCTAGGGGCTGTGTGTTGACTGGCAATCATGACAACCCATTTGTTTAATCTGCGGCAGGGTCAGAGACGGTTGCACTGACAAACTGCTAGCAATGGCCATGAGTGGTTAATGATGGGGCGATGATGGAAGTGAGTGCATTTGTTTGCGCGGCCATGTGGACTGAGGTCATAGAATGCTGGCCCGGAGATCGCCCGGATCTTCCTTGGGACGGCGCGCGCCGGGCCGGCAGATCGAGGAGGAGGAGGGCCATCGGGTCTTGCATAAATATACATGCATGCATGGGCATCGTCACGACTCAAGTGGCCAGGTGAGGTCGTGAGGGTGTTGGCGATGGGTTCATGGCGTGGTCATGTGCCGCCATGTGCCGACGACTCCCGGCCGGCCGGCCGCCCGCCGCCCGCCCGCCCGCTCGGCCGGAAGTTGTTGATCTCGATCGGTCGGTCATCGATCGAGACCCGGCCTAGTGTGTCTGTGTGCCCCCACGGTATCAGCGCCGCGCGTGGGCCCCACATGGAGTATGAATCCATGCATGAATGAAAAAAAATTATGAATGCGCTTTTAATTTGTTGCACGCATTGGTTGATCAGATCAGTTGGTGAATCTCGATACCGGCGGGATGTCGGTTCGTTCGTTGTGTGGCGTTGGGATATTGTTCTTGTGGGTGCTCCTCCTCCTCCTCCCTTCATATATAATGCATGCAAGCCGGCCGGCCGGCAGCTAGGACCACTTGGGGGTTGGGGTTGGGGCGCCGCGCGCGCAGCGGCTTAACTGGCACATGCCACATGGGTGTTGGATGATGCATGTCTACGCATCACTACCAGTGTCGTTGTTGTTTAGCAGCAGCACAGAAGAAGAAGAAGCTCATCATCAGTTCGTTTCGTCTCGATCTCAGTTGAGCATCTCTCTTGATCTGATATCTCGATTGGTTACGAGGTGCCCAGAATTAAAATTAAAATTAAAATGTGTGGATGCACATTCGGATGTTGGCTACACTCTCTTTTAGGTACTATTGAGAAGCAGTATAATAATAATAATGTTCCGGCTTCATCCTCCAAATAAATAAAGAAGCATCATCAGTCCACTGTAGCTTAGCTAACTGCTGCTACAAGTATCGCAACCACATCGTCATATAAGGAATTCAACACACGATATGGCAAGTTCCGCAATGACTAGATTTTAACAAGACATTATTAACCAATTCATTTGAAGAAAACACTACCGTTGGAAGCGAAGATTACCATGGTCACTGGTGACTTTAAATCACGGCAAGCGAAGGTCAGCATTTCCTTTCATTTCTTACTTTGCTATATATAATAACAACGCTTAAAGCAGGAGCCAATATGTGTCCCCACAACCTGCATACATTGCCGGTCCCAAGCCAGCTTTCACTGTCGTCGAATTTTGAACCGGCAGTGAGTAATTGGCAGTGTTATCATCCTTGGTGTTTCACTATCGACTGCTCACCCGATAGTGATGCCTATTTCAAAAACAAAAAGAGAAAAACAAAATACACCAGTGCCTCTACACATGGGCGCTAGTGCCGAATCCCCTGGCCACGACCTGTGCCAAGGGACGCCGCTTGCACTGGGGCCGGATCCGCCACCCATGACCAGCTGGGGCCACCACCTGTGCCCCCCACATTAGGGATGAGCCCGACCATGCCACTCACCAAGAAGAGGAAGCCGACTTTGACGAGGCGCCGACCATAGAGCCGATGTAGGAGGCACACCATGGGGCCGAGGAGCGCTGCCCACACTAGGATGAGAGGAGAGGAGGAGGAGGAGAGTGGAGATAGGAGGAGAGCCGGAAGATAAGGCTTGGAGGGAGAGGGATCGGATAGGGTAAGGTTGTCCATGTGCGAATGAGGCCCCAAAGTTTACCGTATCGAAAGAATATTTTTAGCTTTCAATGACATGCCAAGTAAAGATGAAACTATCTCATAGCTTTTTAGTTGGGACTACTTTTAAAGAATAGGCATGATGGGCCTGTTTTGTTTGCTTGCCCCAACAAGCTTGTCTAGCCAGGCAGTAATCCAGACCATTGATTTTGACTTTCTGGTGGCTAGGATCTGTTGTCTGGTAGGCATTTGTCCGTCGGGGCAGCAACCAAACATACCTTATATATCCTGCTTTTTCTTCGTACACAGATCTCATTAGAATTTACGTGTGGATACAATGTACAACCAGAATTTTAGATTTCTCCTAGTGATGTGGGCTTCTCCTAGTGTTTTGGCATTTAAAGTTTAATATAAACTTTCCCTACCAAATGCGTCCTAGTGAGGGTTCCCACATGCTATGACTAGTGGTATTGCTTTATTACTACTTAAAAACACCAGAAAAATTCCACTATTTTGGCAGTATACATCGGTATATGCGTGTGCAGTGGGGCAATCATGAACATACATCCGGCGAATGGATGAAGCGGTAGGATGTTCATGGCGTATATTCATGCGCTTGCACACAGTTATTAGTAGCATGTACTCCCGCTCCTGTTGGTGCACGTTGTTATTACCAACTAGCAGTAACTTGGGCGGTGGTTGGACGGCTGCCTGTCTGTTAGCACACTTAATTAATTAACTATATCTTGGTTCTGAAAGCTTAAACAAGTAGTTAACTACCGGAGTTAACCGTCACTAGCTTAGATCAGAGGATAATCAATTAATTAGTAAGCGAAGTAGGAGCAGTAGTACTGAATCGAAGCATATATGATACTCTTCAGTCAAATGAACACACATATAATACTACCATCACACATGAAGCAACTACCTGCCTTAGGTGTGACCTACATGCGCCTGCCCACAGTTCGTTGCAAACTCTCCTCTCTCTCCAACTATTCAATCCAACCTCTAATTAAAAACAAATTCCTACTAGTACTAGTATGTACAGTGGTGTGTATTGTAGGAGTATAATACAATCTCCAATAAGTGGACTAGCTCGGCGGACCCGCACGTACCTGAATCTGGCCTGCATGTCCCCCAAATGCCGATTAATGTTTGTTTAATCCTGCAGTTAATCATGCCAAGTTGTCGCTGCGCATATAGCTCTGGTCGTCGGAGTCGCCCTCCATCACTCCGCCGCGCATGCAGCAGCATGTGACCGTCCAAGGCTGCGATCGGCCGACCAGCCGCGTCGGACGGCGGTGGGCGGCGCGCGGCGCGATCGATCGTGGCCGGGAGCGTTGTCTGACGGCCCGGCCGCGCGCGCGGAGTCTCATGCAGCTCCGATCCGCTCATGCATGCATATGCATGCCAATATATACGCGCAAGTGGTTATCACACATGCCTAGCTAGCTGGTTTTAGATTAATTAAGCTAATACTACTACTACTACTAATTGCCACAAAAAAAAAGCTAATGCTACTACTAACACGCATCGAGCCCCGTGCTAATACGGTGTTAACTTAACCAAAAAAATTACATCAAGCACCGGCCATATGAATGCATGCCTGACGACGACAGAGATCAAGTCAGAGACCAGGCCAGCCACAGTAGTTTTTTATATTTATCTATTTCGATTGTATAAAGAAAGAACAGACTTGAGGCTAGCTTCTCTTCTGTTTTAATTTCTGGCGGTATAGAGACGACCCTTTTTTTTTTTGACAATACTATAGAGACGACCTTGATGTGTACGTACCAATGCAAGTGCATATGCAGCTAGCTAGCTAGTACTCCTATATGATAAGTGAGCGTGCACTACTGAAGGCACATGCAGGACGATGGACTGCGCACTGCATCGATCAGCGCCGGCGATGGATCGGAATTAATCCTCCGGCCGGCCGGCGAGTGCACCGTGAATGCACCCACGACCACGACTGCAGCAGAGTTACGGGACGTGGGGCAGAGCGAATCTGATCCAGTGCTGGTTAATCCCTAGCGACCTGTCTAGCTAATAGCTACAGGTAGAGCAAAGCGGCACGGTATATACTGAGCGCATCATGGACCTGTTCTGTAACACCCTAGGTATTTGGCTTCCACTAATTGCATTTCATTTCATAAGCATGTGTATCATCTATGTCATCATTTCCATTGTCACTGAAACATACATATGCAACATTCGCACATTCTGTTTGTTTCGTATTGGGGTGCTTATGAATGATAGTAGTGCAACATATGAATGCAACATAAATTTCTCATACCTTGAAACATGGCAACATGGTAGAAATATGACAAGTGTAGAATAACAACCAAGCCATGAAACATATGAAACATTTCGTTGCAACATATGATTGAATTGTTTGTTTTAATTGTTTTATTCCATGTGATCATTAGAAGTGGTATAACAAGTTTGTAAAGTGGTTGATTATGGTCTAATACACCTTAACTACACTTAGGTTACTTGTTGGGACATTGTTCATGTAGATCAAAATGACCCAAATGCCCTCAAGTGTAAGTTTGACTTGAATTGACCCTTGGAGTCTCATTGTTTGACTGTTTAAAAAGTGCAACTTAGAGACCTTGCATGGCTGTGCACTCTTTACAAAAGTTGTAGCAAATTTATCAAGGAACAAAAGTTGTTTTATAGCCAAGTCATGAAAATGTGTGGAACATGGTCAAACATGGCCCACAAGTCTGAGATACATGCTGTTTTCAACACTTAGAAAAATATTCTAAGTCATAGTGTTTTCCAGTTGCATCAAGCCAACTTTAGCTTCATGTAACTTCGGATCCATGACGTTTTAGGTGTTTATCATTGAAAAGGAATTGTAGAGGGAAGATAGGTCTACAGCTTTGATGTTCATGTCTTCCACTAACTCGTCACGGATTAGGAGATAATTATCGTCGAACATGCTCTGTCAGTCGGGACAATGGAGGACTGAATCGCGGTTTTCAGAAAAACTTCAGTAACGTTGTGGCCGACCGACGCAGAGGCTTGACGCCGCGTGTCCGCCACTCGTCGCCGGCTTGCTGTCGCGCTGGCCACGCGCCGAGGCTGGCCTGACGCCGCTGCCGTTGCCCTCCATTTCAAGCCAGCGCCTGCCGACGCCTTCATCACTCCATTTTTCATTTCTCCGCCCCCCACAGCGCAGCACCGAGCCGCCCGCCATTGCCGCCGGAGCTTCGCTCTCGCCTAGCTCCCGCGTCTTGGCAAAAACGCGTTGCCCCATCCGCCTGTAGCCCCGCCGTGATCCCCTTCGCCTACTCCACCTCTCAGCCGGTTCAATCGTGCATCGGTAAGGGCCAATCGCCGGTCTTTCTCCCACCACAGCCATGGCGGAAGTTCGCCAGAGTTGGTGCTCCATGCGGCCAGCTGTCCGCGCGACCTTCCCATCCCTCCGCTGCCTGCAGCTAGGTCCAGTGAACACCGCCGAAGCTCGTAGCGCCATCCGTTAGGGCTGCGACGCCGTATCCTCGCCGGAGCCGGCCGTGCCGTGGCCGTGCGCCGCCGCGCTCGTCGCTAACCCCAGTAGCCGTGACGATAGCTTCGATTGAGGGTTCCACTAGGTGCGCGCGTGTGTGACGAACACGGTAGAGCCGATGGTCTCGCCGGAGGAACCACCGGCGGCGAGCTACGCCACCGACCGTCGCGCCTCCCCTGTTTCTCTCGCTGGCATGCGGGCCCTCCTTGTCAGTCGCTGACGCGCGTCGCGGGAGTCCAGCTCGGGCCGCGCCGCGTCTTGGGCCGCGACTGTGCGCTCGCGGGCCGCCGTTACGTGGGCTGGCCCAGCTGTGGCTGAGTTGTTTTTCCGATTTTGTTTTATTTATTTATTTCACAGATTTATGTACATCTTGAAAAATATGTAGCTCCTAGTATATAGATCCAAATGCTTTGGTTCTAATTTTGTTAAGTTCCTGGTCATGTCTAGTATTTAATAAAAATATAATAGGAGCACATGTTTTAGAAAACTTGGATGAATTAAATAGGAGTTTGAAATGTGTTTTTAGAAGCATGCAAACTTGTTTGAATTTTATCTTGAGTTTCTGTGGTCCAAAAATTATGAAATTTTGTGGGTCCTCTATTTTGGTTTAGTAGAGTCTCTGGTTAAAATTTAAGAGCTAGTGCATGTGTAGTTTTTAAGTTATAGAATTTCCTTTTATTGATAAGTGGATCTTGTGTGAATTTTCATAATTTTTCTATAGATCCAGTGAAGGTGAATTTTGATGGGTGCTATTATTAGGATAGAAGGATGCTAGGAAAAATGGGAAATCTGTTGCTTGACACTTTTCATTAGGATTTCTTAATTATGCCATTTTAAGCCATTATGCCTTATCATTTTTATGTAGACTGTTATACTTACTCAATGGCTTTGAAATTTTTATGGTAGTCTATGTGAAGCATGAGATAGCTACTGTAATTTTTGTAGATTTTTCTAAACAGTTTTACTATATATTGCTTTAATCACCTAATTAACTAGATAAATTAGAAAAGGGTATTAAATAATTTATTTAGAAGTTAGCACTAGACTTTCTGATGTTTCTTAAGTATGAAAAACAAGTTGGTAAACTTGGTTTGGTCAAATTAGACTTTTGCACCATCATTAAATAATTAAGTTAGCAACCCTGTCATTGCGGGACAGATTCTAGGTCTACTGGAATTGGATTCGGTCAACTTCAGAATCATGCTTTGATATTTACAAATGAATTGTAGAGAATTTCATAAGCTTTCTAGAATGTCCTCTTGCGAGTCAATTGAAGTTATAGAACTCTGGTTATGATAAAATTAAGTTACTACTTGTTGCATATGAAGCTTTAACTGTTATTTTAAGTATGTCTTTACTATTCTAAGTTCATGGTACTGTTCCTAGGTGTTAGGCCTTTAACTGAAGATGAGCATCTTTATCTTAGGTTATGCAAATTAGGTAAGTTGCTCTTGTTATTTAAGTTGGATACAAGCTTAAAGTGATTTGAATAGAGCTAATTACTCGGTAAACGAGTGTCCAGTGATGCTTTCGTAAACACTCACTGTAATTCATTCATCATGCATCATGTCATTCTTATGCATTCATGATATTTATATTGTGCATCGGCATGCAATAGGTGTACCGGAAGGAGTAACCCTGCTAGAATTCGAGGAGCCGAGCGAGCAGCAGCAGCCGACACCGGAGATTCAGGAGGAGCAGCCTTTAGGAGAAGTGCCAGACGAGGTCGCTATTGAGTGCCCTGACCACCGTCCTTGCAACTTTGTGAAAGGCAAGCCCCGGAGCATATTAAGCCTCCTATTTTCCGAACTGCAGTTACAGTATTATTATTATATATATTGTTGCATTAAGTTTAGGTGTTGGATGCAAACACTTGCTGCATTGGTTACCCATTCCTTGTCCAGATATTGTTACCCTGAATCCTATATAGCTCAGGCTCTAGTAGTGCTTAGCCCTGCTTAAACTCGGTAGAAGTCGGGTGATTTCCTGTCACCTGCGAGATATAGGATGATACATGTGGCACGGTTGGCTATATTTGCTATCGTAGAAAAGAACCAGTCTTAATTTGAAATGAAGACCGGACGGAGGCTTGCCGGTTTGCAGTGACTCCGTCTGTGTCGATTAAGGACTGAATCTTGGAGCCTTTCCTGTTCATGTTGAACGCATGCCTCTCTCTTAGTTGGCCGGCCTGAAGACCGACCGCGAAGCCGAGTAGCTCAACTCAGGCCGAGAGTCGATAAGTATAAAGTACGCCTCGGAAGGGAGCCGTAGGCGTGAGTCCAAGGGCAGGTGATTTAAAAGTCCTGGTCGTCCTGGCAGAAGGGTAATCCCTGAGAGTACTGGCACTGATCGAACCCGCGAATTTGGTTCCTGAGTTGTACCAAAGGTGACCTACTGCTACTCTTGCTAAGTATGCCAGGGTGAGAGTTAGGAATACCCCCTCAGCTGAGTTGTAATTCGATTCGAATCGCCGTCTCTCCCGGTTAGTGAGAACTTGACGGGCTTATCTCCAATGTAGACACACTAAACAACTTAATGGTTCGGAAATGATGATACGATGATGACAGCCTTATTATACTTGCTATGGTTAATATTGTTTGCTCCTAATAAGTGAGTGCTCTAGTACAGGTGCTAATCTAGTAGACAGGTAAATAATGATAAGCTTGATGCTAAGTTTAAATTGGTTACTGTAATCATAAGCTCTTTTATGCAACTGTGTCAAGCTAGCCCACTTGAAAAGCCTTGCATGATCCTTGGTGTCTTTATTTCTGTTTTTGTTGGGTAAGTCTAGCTGAGTACCTTCTCGTACTTAGGGTTTATTTCCCACCTGTTGCAGATGACCAGTTCTTCTTTGGTTGCTGCAAGTACTGTCTTCTCCCTGCTGGGGATGAAGACTAGACCGTTGGGCGCGGTCTCTACTAGTTCTCGTACCTGATAATGCTTTTGTGGGACATGACTCTGATCTTGGCAATGTATTTGAAAACTATGATATTTTGTACTAAGCTATGTTGCTTCCGCACACTCAAACTTGGTTTGTAATATCTATTTGAACTCTGATGGATGTAATTCGAATGCTACTTATGAAATGTTGTAACGGATGATGTGTTGTGTTGAATCATTACGATCTTGGTTTGTATGTCGAGAGTTGGTTGAAATCCTTCGTGATTTCCGGACTACCGGGATTATGGGAGCCTAAGTACAGGAATTTGATCGTTTCGGTGATTGTTTTTGTACTTATGTTCTTATGATTTGGTCGGTTCTGTTACAGCTGGCATCAGAGCAAGATTTGACACTAAACACATCATTTGTGTATTTAAAACAAAAGTATTTGTGAAAATCCTTCATTAAATACTAAGTATTGCCAGTGGTCATATCCCTTATGCCCAAATAAGGACTCTTAGGTGGCTTATTAAAGTACTAACTTGGGGGTTCCTGCTTGTTTTCTGTTTCGTCGTCCATACGGCGTGCTATTGTATGGATGCCATCCGCTTGGGTGGTAATGTATGGATCAAAATACCTCTACGCTCTGGTAAGTGTGAGTTGTGAGAGCATGACCGTCCAACCGTCGGTCTAGGGGAGAGTAGTTGTGGTTACTCGCATACTTACATGTTTAAGCATGCACCTATGAGAGTACTTAATTATGGGTATCTCTGACGGGTAGCTGTGATACTAGAGTATATGCATCAGGGGATGTATGTATGAAAGTATTTAGTTTACTGCTTGTTTTCTATGCTTTTTGGGAAATTATTGGGCTGAAATGAAATTCTCTGCAGGTACACTAACAACGTATCGTTGTAGATCGACTAGCTACCGTATATGAGAGAACGTATGTATGCCACCGTATATTCGCTAGCCTTTAAATTTTTCTAGGTTTGTGAGGACGTACGGAGCATGCATGCATCATGTTCAAGCATACATGGCATTTCTTGCATTACTCCCTCCTTTAAAATTGATGGTCCTGAATAATTAAATTTCGTATCCCTTAAATGATTCTCCCCTTACGTTGTAACTTTTTGCTACAGATGGCGCGCACGAAACGCACCGCTCGCAAGTCCGCTGGAGGTAGGGCGCCTCGTCACCGTTTAGCTCCTCGTGAGCCCCATCCTGAGCCTACTGAGGTGGAAAGGCTGAGGGCAGAGCTGGCTCAGGTAACTGCTGAAAGGACTGTAGTTCAGCAGCGTTTGGAGCAAGTCACGCAGGAACGGGATCAAGAAAACCTGGAAGTTCAGAGGTTGACAATTGCTCACCGCAACTGTGAGCGTATGTTGGTTCACATGCTGAACCAACGGAATGAAGCCTGGCACGAGGAGAATGTGTTGAGAGCGAGGCAGGTTGAGTTAGAGCAGCAGTTGGCGGCTGCAGAAGAGTACAATGACAATCTCCATGAGGAGGTTCACCTACTGCATAATCAACTTCACCCTATCCTACCGCCTGATGATGAGAATGAGATGGGTTCTGGTGTCATCATGGCTGAAGGTGATGATGACATGGAAGTCAATGGACCTGAGGATGCTCCACCTGATGAGGAGTTAGAGCCTCCTAGTGATGAAGATGGAGGAGAAATCTTCGACACCGACTCCGAGGACGATGCATAGTTTAGCTTGCCACTGAGCTAATGCGATAGATCTAGTCTTTTGTTGATCCTCATGCATGAACGAGTAACTTTGTAGCAAGTTAATCGTTGGGATGTAATATCAAAACCTATGTTACCTTTGATGTAAGTTGGAACCACTATGGCTTGGATGTAACCTATCGAACGTATTATGCTCCACGTATGTGAGCATTTGATGAATTTCGCCTTTTGCGGTCTATAGATCTCGTTGTTGGTTAAGTTCATCGCATTTATATGTCAATTGATGCGCTTGATGAGTTGGGTGATTGTGATGAATGATTGTGCCTCTGTTGATTATTGAATGCATTCCCTCTAATGGACTCAGTTTGGCATAATCATACAGTTCATCTACAAAAATTTCCACATCGTCAGTGCTCATTGGCTATACTTTTTGCAGATGGCTCATAACCTTCGTCGTGGTCGTGGCATGGGAAATGAGGAACAACCACCTCCGCCACCACCCACACCAGCTGAGCTAATGTAGACAATTGTGGAAAGTCAGCGCATGCTAGCTGAGGCTATGCGCCAGATGGCAGACCGTGAGGACCGGCATGTTCGCCAGGGACCCGAACCGAACCAGTATAGTAGTTTTAAGGACTTCATGGACACAAAGCCTCCTATCTTTCGTGAGGCAGAAGAACCCTTACAAGCAGACAAATGGTTGAGCATGATAGAGCAAAGATTTGGATTGCTCCGTTTGACTGAAAGCATGAAGGCTACGTATGCAGGGCACCAGCTCCAAGGCCCTGCAGGCATTTGGTGGACCCATCACAGGACCACCTTCCCTGCTAACGTTGAGATCGTCTGGAACCAGTTCCAGGCAGCCTTCAGGGGACACTTTATCCCTCCTGGTCTCATGGCCATCAAGCATACTGAGTTTATGAAGCTCACCCAAGGCAATAAGAGTCTCAATGAGTACCTCTAGGCATTCAACAACTTGGCAAGATATGCTCCTGAGTTTGTCGATACTAACGCCAAGAGAATAGCTAGCTTCAAGAGGGGACTTTCCCCAAAACTGATGAAGTCAATGGGCAACTGCAAGTGTGCCACCTTCAATGAGTTTATCAGTGACACTCTGACTCAGGAGAACAATGACAAGATTTATGCTGCTTCCAAGAACCGGAAAAGGAACTTTGAGGCTGGTGCTTCCCAGTCTAAGGCTCCAATGGTATCTAAGGCCCCGTACCGTCCACCCAATGCTAATGTTCGGTACCGCCCACCTCAGAAGAAGAACCGAGCTAAAACCGGTTTCCGCAAGGGGTATACAATTTCCTTGCCGAAGAATACATCTGGGCAGAATAGTTCCAATGTTCCACTAGCAAACAGGCCGTGCTGGAACTGTAACCAGCCTGGTCATTGGGCAAATAGATGTCCCCATCCTCCCAAGAATGCTCAAGGAAACGTCCGTCAGGGGCGTGTTCACTATACTACAGTGGAGGAAATTCCTGCAGGTGAAGTGGTCACCGCTGGTAAGTTCCTTGTTAATGATCACCCTGCAGTTGTGCTCTTTGATTCTGGTGCTTCGCATTCCTTTGTGAGTTCTACTTTTGCATCTAAGCATCAGATGAATGTGATTACAATTGTCAAGGGGGGTTTTTGTATTAGTGCTGCTGGGAATAATATCATGACTAATCAAGTAGTTAAAGATGTAAAGATTGAGATCGGGGATCGAGAGTTCCTTGTGGATCTTGTAGTTCTACCGGGGGTAGGGATCGATGTAATCCTAGGAATGAAGTGGATGAGCGGGAATGGAGTGTTGATCAATACATCAACCCGTGTGGTTATGTTGAGGGATCCTATGGATAAGAAAGGTTTTCTAGTGCAGTTACCTCGTGATATTGCTATCCACAGTATAGCCAATGCTACCTTAGCCAAAGCCATTAAGGATCTACCAGTTGTCTGTGAGTTTCCAGATGTCTTTCCGGATGACTTGCCTGGATTACCTCCGGACCGTGATGTAGAATTCAAGATAGAGCTTATTCTAGGTACGGCTCCTATTTCTCGAAGGCCCTATAGAATGCCGCCCAATGAGTTGGCTGAGCTGAAGAGTCAGTTGAATGAGCTATTGAAGAAAGGGTTGATTCGACCTAGTTCTTCTCCTTGGGGTTGTCCAGCTATATTTGTGAAGAAGAAGGATGAGTCTCTACGCATGTGCGTGGATTATCGCCCCCTTAATGCTGTTACTATCAAGAACAAATACCCTCTTCCTCGCATCGATATTCTGTTTGATCAGCTTTCTAAAGCTAGGGTATTCTCCAAGATCGATTTGCGGTCTGGCTACCATCAGATAAAAATTCGTCCTGAAGATATACCTAAGACAGCTTTCTCTACTCGTTATGGCTTGTTCGAATACCTCGTCATGTCATTTGGGTTGACAAATGCTCCGGCACACTTTATGTACCTGATGAATTCTGTATTCATGCCGGAATTGGACAAATTTGTCGTCGTGTTCATTGATGATATCCTGGTATATTCTCAGAATGAAGAAGAGCATGTTGACCATCTGAGAATTGTGTTAACTCGGTTACGTGACAACCAGCTTTATGCTAAGTTCAGCAAGTGCGAGTTCTGGTTGAACAAGATACCTTTTCTTGGTCATGTATTATCTGGTGATGGAATTTCGGTTGACCCTACTAAGGTGCAAGAAGTTCTTGAGTGGAAGGCACCTACTACGGTCACAGAAGTCCGAAGTTTTCTGGGTCTGGCTGGCTATTATCGTCGCTTTATCCCGGATTTCTCAAAGATCGCCAAGCCCATGACTCGACTACTGCAAAAGGATGAGAAGTTTGAGTGGACTCCGAAGTGTGAAGAGGCTTTCCACATTTTGCGGACCTTGCTAACCTCTGCTCCTGTATTGGCACAACCTGACATCGAAAAGCCTTTTGATGTCTACTGCGATGCATGTGGTACCGGTTTGGGGTGTGTCCTTATGCAGGAAGGCCGAGTAATTGCTTATGCTTCGCGCCAGCTCCGAAAGCATGAGGTCAACTATCCTACCCATGACTTAGAGCTAGCCGCAGTTGTTCATGCCCTGAAGATCTAGAGACATTACTTGCTGGGTAATGTATGCAACATCTATACTGACCATAAAAGCCTCAAGTACATTTTTACTCAACCCGAGTTGAATATGCGTCAACGACGATGGTTAGAATTGATCAAAGACTACAACCTTCAAGTGCATTACCATCCTGGTAAGGCAAATGTTGTTGCTGATGCCTTAAGCAGAAAGGCCCATTGCAATTCCTTAGTTAGTGAAGACTTTCATCTGGCACACCTCCTTCATCCTGTAGTACTCCACAATATCACTGTGGATTGCTCTCTTAGAAGTCGAATTATCGAGCTCCAGAAGACGGATGTGGGTGTATTTCACATCAAGCGGAAAATGAAAGAGACAGAGACCAAGCACTTTAAAGTCGATGACAAGGGAATTCTCTGGTTTAATGATAGGCTTGTGGTACCCAAAGATAAAGAACTTAGAAATCAAATTATGAATGAAGCCCATTCTTCAAAATTGTCCATCCATCCTGGTAGCAGTAAAATGTATCAAGATCTCAAGCTGTATTATTGGTGGACCAAGATGAAGAAAGAAATCGCAGCTTATGTGGCAAGGTGTGATAACTGTTGCAGAGTCAAGGCTATTCACATAAGGCCCGGACTATTGCAGCCACTATCTATTCCTGGCTGGAAGTGGGAAGAAATTAGCATGGATTTTATTGTTGGATTACCCACTACCAAAAAGAGTTGTGATTCTATCTAGGTTATCGTAGATCGTCTAACTAAATCTGCTCACTTTATTCCGGTCAAGTCTACCTATCATCCTCACAATTATGCTGAGATTTATTTTCAACAAGTGGTACGTCTCCATGGTGTACCCAAATCCATTGTTTCGGATAGAGGACCTCAGTTCACGGCTCGTTTTTGGGAGTGCTTACATCAGAATCTTGGCACTCATCTAATCCGCAGTTCTGCCTATCATCCGCAAACATCCGGACAGACTGAGCGTGTTAATCAAATTCTAGAAGACATGCTTAGAGCTTGTCTTATCTCTTGCAAAGGCTCTTGGGAAGACTGGTTACCTCTCGCTGAATTCTCTTATAACAACAGTTATCAAGAGAGTATCAAAATGGCTCCTTTTGAAGCTCTTTATGGCCGCAAGTGTAGAACTCCTTTGAACTGGGTGGAACCCGGGGAAAGAAGATTCTATGGTATTGATTTTGTAAAAGAAGCCGAAGAGCAAGTCCGAACTATACAGAAGAATATGACTGCCGCTCAGGCCAGACAAAAGAGCTATGCTGACAAGAGGAGAAAACCTATTGAGTTTGAAGTAGGTGACCATGTTTATCTGAAGGTATCCCCTATGAAAGGAGTCAAGCGTTTTGGAATTAAAAGGAAGCTTGAGCCTCGATATGTTGGACCCTACCGCATTATCGAGAAAAGTGGAAGAGTAGCCTATAAACTCGATCTACCCCGTGAGATGGGAGCTATATTTCCAGTATTCCATGTGTCCCAGCTGAAGAAGTGTCTTCGTATTCCCGAGGAAAGAATAGCAACAAGGAAAGTCAACTTGAAATCTGATCTTTCTTATGAGGAAAAGCCCGTGCAAGTTCTGGATACTCAAGAAAGAGTGACTCGTACACGAGTGGTTAAGTTATACAAGGTAGTTTGGAGTAATCATAGTGAACGGGATGCAACCTGGGAGCGGGAAGATTATTTAAAAGAAAACTATCCAGCTTTCTATGTTAAATGGTACGCTTTCCAAATCTCGGGACGAGATTTTTCTAAGGGGGGAGGGCTGTAACACCCTAGGTGTTTGGCTTCCACTAATTGCATTTCATTTCATAAGCATGTGTATCATCTATGTCATCATTTCCATTGTCACTGAAACATACATATGCAACATTCGCACATTCTGTTTGTTTCGTATTGGGGTGCTTATGAATGATAGTAGTGCAACATATGAATGCAACATAAATTTCTCATACCTTGAAACATGGCAACATGGTAGAAATATGACAAGTGTAGAATAACAACCAAGCCATGAAACATATGAAACATTTCGTTGCAACATATGATTGAATTGTTTGTTTTAATTGTTTTATTCCATGTGATCATTAGAAGTGGTATAACAAGTTTGTAAAGTGGTTGATTATGGTCTAATACACCTTAACTACACTTAGGTTACTTGTTGGGACATTGTTCATGTAGATCAAAATGACCCAAATGCCCTCAAGTGTAAGTTTGACTTGAATTGACCCTTGGAGTCTCATTGTTTGACTGTTTAAAAAGTGCAACTTAGAGACCTTACATGGCTGTGCACTCTTTACAAAAGTTGTAGCAAATTTATCAAGGAACAAAAGTTGTTTTATAGCCAAGTCATGAAAATGTGTGGAACATGGTCAAACATGGCCCACAAGTCTGAGATACATGCTATTTTCAACACTTAGAAAAATATTCTAAGTCATAGTGTTTTCCAGTTGCATCAAGCCAACTTTAGCTTCATGTAACTTCGGATCCATGACGTTTTAGGTGTTTATCATTGAAAAGGAATTGTAGAGGGAAGATAGGTCTACAGCTTTGATGTTCATGTCTTCCACTAACTCGTCATGGATTAGGAGATAATTATCGTCGAACATGCTCTGTCAGTCGGGACAATGGAGGACTGAATCGCGGTTTTCAGAAAAACTTCAGTAACGTTGTGGCCGACCGACGCAGAGGCTTGACGCCGCGTGTCCGCCACTCGTCGCCGGCTTGCTGTCGCGCTGGCCACGCGCCGAGGCTGGCCTGACGCCGCTGCCGTTGCCCTCCATTTCAAGCCAGCGCCTGCCGACGCCTTCATCACTCCATTTTTCATTTCTCCGCCCCCCACAGCGCAGCACCGAGCCGCCCACCATTGCCGCCGGAGCTTCGCTCTCGCCTAGCTCCCGCGTCTTGGCAAAAACGCGTTGCCCCGTCCGCCTGTAGCCCCGCCGTGATCCCCTTCGCCTACTCCACCTCTCAGCCGGTTCAATCGTGCATCGGTAAGGGCCAATCGCCGGTCTTTCTCCCACCACAGCCATGGCGGAAGTTCGCCAGAGTTGGCGCTCCACGTGGCCAGCTGTCCGCGCGACCTTCCCATCCCTCCGCTGCCTGCAGCTAGGTCCAGTGAACACCGCCGAAGCTCGTAGCGCCATCCGTTAGGGCTGCGACGCCGTATCCTCGCCGGAGCCGGCCGTGCCGTGGCCGTGCGCCGCCGCGCTCATCGCTAACCCTAGTAGCCACGACGATAGCTTCGATTGAGGGTTCCACTAGGTGCGCGCGTGTGTGACGAACATGGTAGAGCCGATGGTCTCGCCGGAGGAACCACCGGCGGCGAGCTACGCCACCGACCGTCGCACCTCCCCTGTTTCTCTCGCTGGCATGCGGGCCCTCCTTGTCAGTCGCTGACGCGCGTCGCGGGAGTCCAGCTCGGGCCGCGCCGCGTCTTGGGCCGCGACTGTGCGCTCGCGGGCCGCCGTTACGTGGGCTGGCCCAGCTGTGGCTGAGTTATTTTTCCGATTTTGTTTTATTTATTTATTTCACAGATTTATGTACATCTTGAAAAATATGTAGCTCCTAGTATATAGATCCAAATGCTTTGGTTCTAATTTTGTTAAGTTCCTAGTCATGTCTAGTATTTAATAAAAATATAATAGGAGCACATGTTTTAGAAAACTTGGATGAATTAAATAGGAGTTTGAAATGTGTTTTTAGAAGCATGCAAATTTGTTTGAATTTTATCTTGAGTTTCTGTGGTCCAAAAATTATGAAATTTTGTGGGTCCTCTATTTTGGTTTAGTAGAGTCTCTGGTTAAAATTTAAGAGCTAGTGCATGTGTAGTTTTTAAGTTATAGAATTTCCTTTTATTGATAAGTGGATCTTGTGTGAATTTTCATAATTTTTCTATAGATCCAGTGAAGGTGAATTTTGATGGGTGCTATTATTAGGATAGAAGGATGCTAGGAAAAATGGGAAATCTGTTGCTTGACACTTTTCATTAGGATTTCTTAATTATGCCATTTTAAGCCATTATGCCTTATCATTTTTATGTAGACTGTTATACTTACTCAATGGCTTTGAAATTTTTATGGTAGTCTATGTGAAGCATGAGATAGCTACTGTAATTTTTGTAGATTTTTCTGAACAGTTTTACTATATATTGCTTTAATCACCTAATTAACTAGATAAATTAGAAAAGGGTATTAAATAATTTATTTAGAAGTTAGCACTAGACTTTCTGATGTTTCTTAAGTATGAAAAACAAGTTGGTAAACTTGGTTTGGTCAAATTAGACTTTTGCACCATCATTAAATAATTAAGTTAGCAACCCTGTCATTGCGGGACAGATTCTAGGTCTACTGGAATTGGATTCGGTCAACTTCAGAATCATGCTTTGATATTTACAAATGAATTGTAGAGAATTTCATAAGCTTTCTAGAATGTCCTCTTGCGAGTCAATTGAAGTTATAGAACTCTGGTTATGATAAAATTAAGTTACTACTTGTTGCATATGAAGCTTTAACTGTTATTTTAAGTATGTCTTTACTATTCTAAGTTCATGGTACTGTTCCTAGGTGTTAGGCCTTTAACTGAAGATGAGCATCTTTATCTTAGGTTATGCAAATTAGGTAAGTTGCTCTTGTTATTTAAGTTGGATACAAGCTTAAAGTGATTTGAATAGAGCTAATTACTCGGTAAACGAGTGTCCAGTGATGCTTTCGTAAACACTCACTGTGATTCATTCATCATGCATCATGTCATTCTTATGCATTCATGATATTTATATTGTGCATCGGCATGCAATAGGTGTACCGGAAGGAGTAACCCTGCTAGAATTCGAGGAGCCGAGCGAGCAGCAGCAGCCGACACCGGAGATTCAGGAGGAGCAGCCTTTAGGAGAAGTGCCAGACGAGGTCGCTATTGAGTGCCCTGACCACCGTCCTTGCAACTTTGTGAAAGGCAAGCCCCGGAGCATATTAAGCCTCCTATTTTCTGAACTGCAGTTATAGTATTATTATTATATATATTGTTGCATTAAGTTTAGGTGTTGGATGCAAACACTTGCTGCATTGGTTACCCATTCCTTGTCCAGATATTGTTACCCTGAATCCTATATAGCTCAGGCTCGAGTAGTGCTTAGCCCTGCTTAAACTCGGTAGAAGTCGGGTGATTTCCTGTCACCTGCGAGATATAGGATGATACATGTGGCACGGTTGGCTATATTTGCTATCGTGGAAAAGAACCAGTCTTAATTTAAAATGAAGACCGGACGGAGGCTTGCCGGTTTGCAGTGACTCCGTCTGTGTCGATTAAGGACTGAATCTTGGAGCCTTTCCTGTTCATGTTGAACGCATGCCTCTCTCTTAGTTGGCCGGCCTGAAGACCGACCGCGAAGCCGAGTAGCTCAACTCAGGCCGGGAGTCGATAAGTATAAAGTATGCCTCGGAAGGGAGCCGTAGGCGTGAGTCCAAGGGCAGGTGATTTAAAAGTCCTGGTCGTCCTGGCAGAAGGGTAATCCCTGAGAGTGCTGGCGCTGATCGAACCCGCGAATTTGGTTCCTGAGTTGTACCAAAGGTGACCTACTGCTACTCTTGCTAAGTATGCCAGGGTGAGAGTTAGGAATACCCCCTCAGCTGAGTTGTAATTCGATTCGAATCGCCGTCTCTCCCGGTTAGTGAGAACTTGACGGGCTTATCTCCAATGTAGACACACTAAACAACTTAATGGTTCGGAAATGATGATACGATGATGACAGCCTTATTATACCTGCTATGGTTAATATTGTTTGCTCCTAATAAGTGAGTGCTCTAGTACAGGTGCTAATCTAGTAGACAGGTAAATAATGATAAGCTTGATGCTAAGTTTAAATTGGTTACTGTAATCATAAGCTCTTTTATGCAACTGTGTCAAGCTAGCCCACCTGAAAAGCCTTGCATGATCCTTGGTGTCTTTATTTCTGTTTTTGTCGGGTAAGTCTAGCTGAGTACCTTCTCGTACTCAGGGTTTATTTCCCACCTGTTGCAGATGACCAGTTCTTCTTTGGTTGCTGCAAGTACTGCCTTCTCCCTGCTGGGGATGAAGACTAGACCGTTGGGTGCGGTCTCTACTAGTTCTCGTACCTGATAATGCTTTTGTGGGACATGACTCTGATCTTGGCAATGTATTTGAAAACTATGATATTTTGTACTAAGCTATGTTGCTTCCGCACACTCAAACTTGGTTTGTAATATCTATTTGAACTCTGATGGATGTAATTTGAATGCTACTTATGAAATGTTGTAACGGATGATGTGTTGTGTTGAATCATTACGATCTTGGTTTGTATGTCGAGAGTTGGTTGAAATCCTTCGTGATTTCCGGACTACCGGGATTATGGGAGCCTAAGTACAGGAATTTGATCGCTTCGGTGATTGTTTTTGTACTTACGTTCTTATGATTTGGTCGGTTCTGTTACATGTTCGGCTGGTGTGGATACGATCGTATATGATCGTAAATTATTATTGCTGACTGATTTAGTGTGAGAGAAAAATATTATTCTTCATCCCATGCAGGTGACAACAGCAGTCGATGGCGACGTGGAAGAGCCACCGGTGATATATGACAGCGTGGGGTGTGGCGTGAGGTTTTTCGGCTGGCTTTTTTCTCTCACTATTCAGATCTTGACATTTAAAAACCCTCTTCACCGTCGGATTTTGAACCAACAGTGACATACTGACAGTGATAGAGTTGACATCATAGCTGGTTTCTAAAAACCGACACTGATCTACAGGCAATAGTGTCGGTTCCTGGTTCCATCCGGCAGCGTCCAGTTGAACAATACTGACGGTTTGTAGACCCAACCGACAGTGATGTTTGCTTCAAAAGTATCGGTTCTTGGCTCAAGGCGGCAGTGTTGAGCAAGCCTACACTGTCGGCGTGTGTCTCAAGCCAGCAATGTTAAGCAAGCCATCACTATCAGTTCATGGCTCAAGCCGACTGTGTTGATCGAGCCATCACTGTCGGCTGGTAGCTCAAACCGACAACGTTGTCTTCAGCAACATTGCCGGTTTGGATTTTAAACCGACAGTGATGGCTCAACCAACACTGTTGGCTCGTGCCATGAACCGACAGTGCCCTTTTTACCATCACTACCGGTTTTGTGCTAACCGACAGTGATCTTATTTTTGTATTTTACTATTTTATAATTTATTTTATTGGTGAAATCAGGTTTTGCTTTATATTCGCTACGTAGACGACATGTCCTTCAACATTAAACATTATAAAATATTACGGTTACAGTTCAAATATACTTATGAAGCTCTCGATCCCTTGAGATAAAAAAGAAATTACAATAGCCTAGCGAGCCGCTCTGGCCCGTACTGCGCCTTGTACTTCATGGACTGTACAATGGAGAATGTTTCTTTTTTTCCCAAGCACTCCGATACGATGAAGGCTGCTAGCTCCGATGACTGTGCCATGACCTCCATTTCTAACAGCCTATTGTGTTTAAATTTCTTACGCTGTCATTCAAAAAAACTGGTTTCGAAAGACAGAAATGTTAGAGAAATAAGTAGATCATTTTGTTGAATTAACAGATAAAAATAAAATAGGGATTATACACACCAAAGCATCTGTTGCCTCCGATTTTACGCTGAGGTAGCGAAACATTGCCCATATTACGTAGAACCCGCATTTATTGTTTCCCGCCGGCTGGTCTAGGGTCTCCAATTGTATTGGTGCAACCAGGAATGGGACCTTCATCCCACCGACTATTCTTGCCTAGACACTGTGCCACATTATAAGGTGTGAAAAAGGGGCAACATTGGAATATGTTATGTGCGATTAGAAAATAATATATTATTAGGTTCGCTTACGCATTAAGTATTTCGACTAGGGGGATCGAGCAAAGAAAGTGGCTTTTTCTTCGAGTCCCACAACTTGATACAATTTCTTTTAATATCGACAACAATGAAGACAAAATGGTTGCTGCAATCACAAAACCCTAGTTAACGAATAATCGTAACTACAAAAAACAAGCATAAAAATAAGAGCAGAGAACACATACTCGTAGTTATATGCTACAAGTATTTTGGTTTTATTACTCATCTTGAATTTTCCAAAAATGGCAGTCAGTGTCTCCATCAGATCTTGCATTTTATTTCCATGCATGCCTCCGCATGTTCTCTCGTTGACTAGCTCGGGGTCTAGGAAAGACATATGAGCGTAGTTTGTTTTAAAGCAATGTTTTGCTATACACCTGCATAATTCATGGGGAATGTGCAGTCGTTAACTATTTGTGTATCGAGAGACTAGTTAATTATAATATCGTGCGAGTAGGGTACTTACATAGTCCACAACATCAATATTTGTGTATCGAGATCGTGTCTCTGGAATAGCTTAAACAAGTGATCCCAACCGACAAGGTGCTTCTCTTCATTAGGATAATGGAAAACATGCTGCGGGCGGATAATATATTCGAAACCCACCTTCCCCGTCTCAAGTGCTTGGGCCATGTAATAGTCATCCAAGTCACACGTATATGTTGTCAAATTTTTATATTCCTCGTCCACCAAGAAATTGCCTCTTTGAAACTACATTGCCGGTCTTGCCGTCTCATATAGTGAATCATAATAGATGTTCGTGGCACCATCCCTGGTTAATCCAAGGTTGTCTTCTACAATCTTGTTTATCTTTCTTTGATCTTCATGGTGTATTTCTTTGACTCTTAATTGATTGTGCTTACTCTCTGTTTGCCTATTGAATTCGAACTGCACCCTCCACTTAGGCAGTGAGGCAAATAGATTCTAGAATCTAACTTTGTCTTCCTTGGAGGCTACTTCTGGCTTTTGTTGGTTCATCAAGTTTGTAATGCTGCCACTCATCGTCCTTTTCTTTTTTTGTTGGTCCACTTTGGGAGCATTAGCGACCGAATTCGAGGACCTTTTCTGCGACTGTGAGGATGTCTTAGATCTTATTTTGGGCTGTTGTGGAGGAGGAGGACGACGAGAATTATGTTTTCTCGGGGGTGATGAAGTGGGAGGAGGAGGAGGAGTCTTCTCTTTTGTTGGGGCTAATGAAGATGGAGGACGAGAAGGAAGAGAAGGAGACTTCTGTCTTCTCGGGGGTGATGGCAAGGAACCACGGAAGGTAGTGTGATCTCCTCTATTGGGAGATGGTGAGTGATCATCTCTGGGCGACGAAGATTCATCGTCGTCCTCATCATCATCCGAAGACAACTGGTGATCAAGCTTAATGAAGTGCTTGCACCAGGCCACATGAGTGCCCTTGTTCTAAACAAGGTGTTGCCGGTCTTCCTATGTGGGTAATCATTGTGCATCTTGTTATACTTCTTATCAAGTATAGTATCGATGCTGACGTGGGCATACCCCATTGGAATTGGGTGGCCATTAATGGTCCCATCTCCCGTAGGCTAGGCCTGGCCCACCGCCACCTTGTCAGTTGTCCATTGCTGATAGATGTACAGCCTGACATTGATGGGTTCGGTGATGCTGTCCACCGGATGAGGTGCATTCACCTCTTCATCGTCGAGCGAGTCGATCCACAGCTGCTACGACCCCTGAACTGTGGGCTAAAGCTAGTTGGAATAGGTTCTTGTGGTACTACTCCTGATCTCATGGACGCAATAAGTACATTGACTTTTTCTTGAACCCTCTCATCAATCCATTTTTTGAATTTATCTTCCATCTCTTTCAGAACCCTCATATACTCTGCCTCTTATGCCGCTCTACCCTCGAGCGGCTCCGATAAGTGAAAGATTCTTTCTCGAATGCTATTTTCCAAGGAACAAGACTGGCTCCTTTAGTACGACCAGGGTGCTCCTTGTTTCTAAGTGCTTGGGTGAGCATGTCATTCTCCCTATTAGTACTGCGGGTCCCTTTTCTCACCTCATCATTTACCTCAGAGATCCTCTGAACGAGGCTACTCATGGCTGGATTTGTGGAGCTAAAGCTCCTGTCCGGGCCGTGGTGTACCCCCCTTGCCATATAGAAATATATCGATCTGGGCTCCCAATTGGTAGTCTCAGGCTCAACGCCAAGGCGTTCCACCTCCTCAAGTTCCCTTTCAAATGCATCCATCTTACTGGCGTAGCCACAAGAGCTGAGTTTATGAGGGTTCGTCTCTTTAAGCGAGTTCTCCTTATTCTTTCTGCTCAATTTCAAGTACTCCTCGGATTGCCTGTATTGCTTGAATTCCTGCCAGAAGTCCTTCTGCTTGGCGTACTGTCCACCATCCTAATTTGGCTTTTTATTCTCGAGGATAAATTTCTTGTACAATATCCCTTTGAAAGTCTTGAAGCATGTCCCCATGATTTCTTTTGCTTTTTTCTTGACTTGCTCCTTGCCATAGTCTTGTGGAAAAGTGAAATACTATGGGATCCATTTCTCCCATATGTCATCATTCTTACTTTCGGGAAACCTCCATGGGTCATCATATTTTCCAATCCACTTCCTGTACTTAATCGGGATGTAGTCCCTTACAAGTGGCCTGATGACAGTCTTGTATTTGGCCGTAGCTTTTTTAGGTGTGAGCGGCTCCCTAACTTGGTCAAACTCAGTGATGTGTCAGTGTGCATTCCTACCAGTAGGAAGCTATGACACGCCTCGCTTGGTTCTAGCCTTACTGCTACCTGAACCATCTGGCTGCTCGGTCAGCTGAACCTCCTACTAGAGACACCAAGTAAGCTAATAGACTCTCAATTAATTAGCGTGTGTGGCTACCTAGTCATATGATACCTAAGTTACCTGGTCATCTTGGTCATCTTGATCCAGCTCAAGAAGAGCGGTAGGGGTCCATGGTACCTCGTTCTTAGCGTCCTAATTGTTACCGCCACCGTTTTTCAGATCATGCGGCTCTCCCTTCTCACCAATATCAGTCGCTTCTTGTTGCCTATCAGTTCTTGGACGACGGGTTAATGAACAACAACGAGTCATGGTTGTGACATGATCGTGGTCAGTTTTGACTGCGTACAACTACTAGTAGCAATTGTGCATATATATATTACCCAACTAATAGAGATTTAATGCAAAGTCTAATAATAAGTCCACATACAGTTCACATATAACAAATGCATTGTTTGATTGGCTTCATACAACAAAGTCCACCTACTATTCTATGAAACAAAGTCTACATCAACTTCCAAATAAGAAAAGCAATGACCATATCCATAAATAAAAGCATGGCATCTTTCTAAGATCGAGGAGCAATTCTCCTAATCTTTAATCTCCAGTGCCAGCGGATGGCCATGGTTTGCACTCATTGGACCATAGTAGGCCCTCAAAGCTTCAGCTTCTGTGTTGTATTTTTTGTAACAATTACCTGTGTATTGATTGACTTGAGCATAGCAATCTTCCTAGGTCAGGTAGATCCTAGGCACCCGACCAACATGCACTATGTACCATGCCATGATTGCCTATACATTTAACCAAATTAGGTTGATAGTGCTATGTCATTCAAACATGTTGTAGACCAAGCAAATTAAGTTTAGTGTATCGAGCAAAGTTGTAGACTATATTCAAATATTCAAACTTCAATTTCCAACATAACTAAATCATGAATTTCAACATCTAACTCATTTCAATGTATGTTTGAGCACTAGTATGTATTCAACCATGCTTCAAATGACCATAGTGTTTTAAGCTAATTTGTTCGCTGTAGATCAAAGAACATTTGCTACTAATAAAATTTAAAGTGTTTCTACATGAAATCTAATGAAAATGGGATAAACAGGCTGCTATCATCCTCATGGGCATTTCAATGAACACCTAAGGGGTAGTGCCGGACACACTCACCATGGGAGGGACGGTAGCAGCTCTCCGCACACTCCTGAGGGCCTCGGTCTTAGGAGATGCAGGCGTGGCAGTGGGGGTACGACCTATGTCGTGGAGTACCACGGGGTGGACGAGGAAGACGAGGGCGGCGACGATGCTCTAGCGGCATCGAGGAAGAAGAGGGTGCTGGCATGGTAGGGACGATGTCGGGCGTTGAAGAAGAGGATGGCACGATGGCTGCGGATGGCGGCACGGGTGGCAATGGAGCTTCGTCGGCATAGAGGAAGGCGACAACGTGGGTGTGGCTGGTACGGTAGTGATGGTTAGCGGCAATCTATCGAACACCTAAGGGGCGCAGTGAGGGAGGCGCTCACCCTATCGATTAGGGACGCCGCTGTCTGCGTGCTCCTTCAAATCCACGCTGTGTTGGGAGTTGCAGGCGTCACGGTGGGAGGGTCGTGGAGGACCGAGGGTGGGGGACGCCGGCATGGAGGGCCACAGGGTGGGGGATGTCGGTGTGGAGGATGGCGTCATGTGTCTTCCTCACTACGTAGGCCGCACGGGGATGCACGGACATCGACATTGAAGAAGAGGAGGGCGCTCGGGCTGCGGACGACGGCGCAGGGTTGGCGAATGGCGGCGCGAAGGGGGGGTGGTGGTGCTCCGTCGGCTTGGAGGAAGTGGATGGCGCAGGGTTAAAATGACTTAGAAAAATTTCACTCTACTTCATCAGGCTATATACTCGTGGCACATCACTACCAGTGCCAACGGCAAACCGACAGTGATGATGTAGCATCACTACCGGTGCCAAAGGCAAACCGACAGTGATGTACAACTCCACTGCCATTTTGTTTAAAATGGTTAAAAATAAAAAGAGAACCTATAATAATGAACTCCCTATCCTAGCGCAGCGGTTAAGGCTACGCACTCTCGACCCCGCGACCCGCGTTCGAATCCTAGGCGGGCCAAACCTTTTTATTTTGTATTTTATAATTTAATAGTGTGTTAGAACAAGATAAAAACAAAAAGAACCTAAACCTAATGAACTCCCTACAATACCACAGCGGTTAAGGCTGCACAATCTCAACCCCAAGACTCGCATTCCAAGGCGGCCCAAACTTTTTTGTTTTTTATTTTATAATTTAATAGTGCTTTAGAACATGATAAAAAACAAAAAAACTAAACCTAACAAACTCCCTGCACTACCGCAGCGGTTAAGGCCGCATGCTATCAACCTCGAGACCCACGTTCGAAGTCTAGGTGGGCCAAACTTTTTTGTTTTTTATTTTATAATTTAAATAGTGCATTATAATAGGATAAAAAAGAAAAAAAATACTAAACCTAACGAACTCCCTAGACTACTGCAGCGGTTAATGCCGTGCACTCTGGATCCCGAGACACGCACTCGAACCCGAGGCTGGGCACAATTTTTTGATTTTGATTTCAAAAATATAGATATCACTGTCGGTTTTCAACAAGGAACCGATAGTGTGCCTGTTTTGTGAAACCGACAGTGATGACTATATATAATCTTTTTCCATTTTAAAACTAAATAAATTCATGCATTTATATTCCTATTGCACCTATGTCCAAATGGCTTAAATTTTTTTTGCAAGCATGTACATCTAAATTATGGCCCCACACAAGATCTTAGGTTTTTCTTATCAATTTCTTTTATTATTATATTTTTCTTTCTGCTAGACGGGACAACAGAGGCTCAATTACATGTTGGACACACTAGAATTTTGCATCCACCTCGACCAAAAATTGGTCCCTAGGGCACATCATACCATGTGAAAAAGTTTAGCACCATTCCGATTGTTTCGGGGGTAGGCTCAGTTCAACCTCTAATTAATCGGTGACGTCGCATTGAAATTAAATTAAACAGCAGAAAGTATCAAACCATCTCAGAAAAATCCCAAACTTGAAGGTTCCTTCACCCATGGCATGTGCAAGCCTAAGAAAAAGTTTGAGATCAATACAACACCGAAATGCATATGAACCACAGAAACCTTGGGGAACCTAGGTGTTTAGTCATTGTAACATGAGACAACTTCTATAGATTTGTGAAGCAGGTATGTATCGCCTATGTCCAAATGGCTTCAATTTTTTTTTGCAAGCATATACACCCAAATTATGGTCCTACACAAGATCTTAGGTTTTTATGGTCATTTTCTTTAATATTATATTTTTCTTTGTGCTAAAAGGGACAAAAGAGGCCCAATTACATATTGGGCACACTAGAATTTTGCATCCACCTCGACCAAAAATTGGTTCCTAGGACACATAAGACCCCATGGAAAAGTTTGGCATCATTTCGAATCATTTTGGGGTAGGCTCAGTTCAACCTCTAATAAAGCGGTGTTGTCGCGTGGAAATTCAATTAAACAGCAGAAAGTATCAAACCATGTCAGAAAAACCCCATACTTGGTGGTTCCTTCACCTGTGGCACTTGCAAGCCTGAGAAAAGTTTGAGACCAATATGACACTGGAATGCATATGAATCACAGAAACCTTAGGAACCTAGGTGTTTAGTCATTGTAACATGAGACGACTTGTATAGGTTGGTGAAGCAGGTATGTACCACCTATGTCCAAATGGCTTCAATTTTTTTTGCAAGCATGTACACCCAAAGTATGGCCCCACACAAGATCTTAGGTTTTTCTGATCGTTTTCTTTATTATTATATTTTTCTTTGTGCTAAAAGGGACAAAACAGGCACAATTACATGTTTGACACACTAGAATTTTGCATCCACCTTGACCAAAAATTAGTCTCTAGGGCACATAATATCCCGTGGAAAAGTTTAACACCATTATGGATCATTTTGGGGGTAGGCTCAGTTCAACCTCTAATTAATCGGTGACGTCGCGTGAAAATTCAATTAAATCGAAGAAAGTACCAAACCATCTTAGAAAAATTCCAAACTTGGTATTTCATTCACCCGTGGCACGTGCAAGCCTGAGAAAAAGTGTGAGACCAATATGGCACCGAAATTTAGAGTTCTTGTTCCACAACACATGAATTATATGACAAACACAAGCTGAATTAAACTTAAACCTTGCAAATTAAACCTTAACAAACACTAATGAGGGGGTAGATGCGCAGCACCATATATTTGCATCCAAGCATGGTAATTGATGTCATGGATTCTGTAACCATAGCTATCGATGAGGGCCAATGCCCGTATGATTGCACTCTCTCGTGCCTCAAAAGACCGATGATATGGTCGTCCATAGATGTAACCTACTAAACAATCATTGGCGCCATTAGTAAATCTTATGTAGAACTGGCATTCTATAGTAGTGTGCTGGCTGAGGTTCCTAGTATAGTACTCCGAGTCATACCTAAGTCTCTCCATAGCTTGGTCTAGAATGGCCGACAAGCCCAATGCAGTATAGGTACTGTCATAGAGCACCACCTACAAGCGGGCAAAACAAAAAATAAGAGATCGTTATTACAATAACAATACAATAAATAACCATGCCTCAGGTATCAGTGACGTCGACTTTACCACATCCATTTGATTGTAGCTCGCCCAGTATTCGCTTACTTGCGGAACGGGGACATCACCAGCACGCAAAGCTTCTATCTTAAAGTGCGAGAAATCGGGCACCTGATAGCAAATGTGCTGAAGTGCCACTAAATAGTTACACACGACAGAGAACTGGGCGCTTCTCATGCTAGGCATCCATGATCCCGTTTGTCGGATATATTCTTGATGCCCTGATGGTAGCCTCGAAGAGATGTAGAAGCTTAGTTCACACGTCCAAGTTTGACCATCATTAGCAGATGTCGTGTTCTCAACGATGTCTGATACCATGAGCAAGCTAAGTACTGCTTGCAACCACTCTATCGTGGCTATCGTCTATGACATATGCAACAATGATATTATTTGAATGAGTCCATACATATTATGAAACAACACTTATTATGGAATTTAAACTATAATTATTAAATAATTAGCATCCAAAAATAAGATGTTGGAAAATATTTCATACGATAGCTGGAATAGGGTGGTTTAAAATGGCCACATCAGGATCAAATGGATCATCGCTAAGTGGAAACCTGGTTCTTGTGGTAGGGGAGGTCCATTCATCCCACCTAATAAAATTCAAGAAATATGACTATAAATATATATTTCATTATATAAAATGTGCCAAGTAAAATGTAGCAAACTAAATAAATATAGATTGATGCATATATATACATAGATAGAATATGGAAGATGAGAATATATATATTACATTGTACCTAATAAAATTCAAGAAATATGAATAGAAATATATATTGCATTATATAAAATATGCCAAGTAAAATGTCGCAAACTAAATAAATATAAATCGATGATGCATATATACATAGCTACAATATGAGAGAGGAGAACATATATATACCTGTAATGAAATATCTAGGAGCCATGACCAAATCACATATAGTGAAAAGAGTGAGAAGTGAGAGTAAGTAAAACTGAGAAATGAGAGTGAAGTGAGGATGCGTGCGTGGCTATGTTCCTGGTTCCTTTTTATAGGGGGACAGACATATCACTGTCAGTTTTGTAATGAAACCGACATTTAAAGAGACAAACATTGATATATATATATATATATATATATATATATATATATATATATATATATATATATATATATATATATATATATATATATATATATATATATAGATCGGTTACAGAAATACAACATAAAATAACAGAAACCTTAAAATAAAATTACATATACGATAACAAAGATATGACACTAAAATTAAATATACGATAACAAAAACATGTTTTCATGTAGGTTAATGTTACAATCGAAGTGTACAAACACATTATAAGATAACCATCTCAGAAGCATTCTTCTAGCACCTAAGTACGGTAGAATAGCCGCCAGAGAATGTCGGAGATGGCTAACGAGCTACGGCTTCAGGAGATGAACAGAGAGGTTTCCGGGCACTATTGAATGCCTCTCCGGACAGACAATCCAGAGTACATCGGACGGTTGCCGAGCTACGATGAATCCATGCCACTCTAGTCAAACAGTCTAGAGCACACCGCATAGGATGACTTTGTCAACCTCGTGGCGTTCCTAAGCTTCGGTGTTCCTCTATCTTCAGAAACATTCTTCTAGTACCTTTTGTTTGCACCATCCTTGTGGATGACCATGCTTATTGAAATTTATATGTGGAGGACTTTCTCCCATAGAGAGGCCATAGATGTGTATACTAGCTAGAGAGAACGAAGTGAGAAATAAGCAGTAAGAGGGTGGCAAGACTTGACTGTTGAGAGGCTCTCGGCCGAGGGCTATTTTATAGGGGCTAGCAGTCGTGGTACATTTTTTGAACTAAAGCTGTCGAGGTAGGTGGGAGCAGTGCTCCTGATGTGGTGGTCAGCAGGTATACTGTTGGCCTATGAGGAGCATCTAAACATCACTGTCGGTTTTGGTTTAAAAACCGACAGTGAAGGTGGCCTTCTATGCTGGTTCTGGGAACAGACAGTGATAGCTTGTATCACTGTTATTTTTTAATACAAAACTGACAGTGATGGGCCCTGCCATGCTGACACCCAACAGCTGGGCTGCCTGTCGTCGTAGCCTTTTTATAAAAAATATAATTTTTTTCACGCTTAGGATTCGAACCTAGGTCTCGGAGTTCTTAGTTTGGAGCCTTAACCATTGCGCTAGAATAGGGATTACGTTAGAATTAGTTGTACATTTTCTTTTATCCCATAGTAAAGCACTACTATTACATAATAAATGAAAAATAAAAAAGTATGGCTCGCAGAGGATTCGAGCGTGGGTTGTGGGGTCGAGAGTGCGCGGCCTTAACTACTGAGCTAGGATAGGGAGTTTAGTTAGATTGGTTTTATTTTTCCTTTTATCCCATCATAATGCACTACTAAATAATAAATGAAAAATCAAAAAAGTTTGGCCCACCTTGGATTCGAGCGTGGGTTTTGGAGTACAGAGTGCGCGGCTTTAACCGTTGAGTTAGGATAGGAGTTCGGCTAGTTTGCTTTTCTTTTTTATTTATTAAATGAAATAATGCAGTTAGTTTATATTCTAAAATTAGACAAAAATTTGTGTCTTGATTATTTAATTCTATGATAATTAATTAATGGTCTATAATTATCAAATAATAGTGTTTGTGAATAACATCTCAATATTTGATTACATAGTCAATAATTTAATTATAGAGATGCGCACAAAATATAAATTAGATATTCAGTGTGAATTACTGATACAACGTCTGAATAATGATTACATAGTTAATAATAATCTAACTATCTTCATCGGGTCCAACAATGAGGGCCTCAGCGTGATCACGCCGGATGTAAGCAGGTTCGTCACTCTCTTCAAGGATAGGTAGGGATACGTTCGCCCCGAATGCAGGTATTTTCTGATAGACCCTTAGTATTCTTCGTCCGTCACTCTATCAACACCGACAATCTTTCTTTTTTCTTCTAGGACTATTTTTTACTTTCCTTTTGTCTTGTTGTCTTCTGCATAGAAGATTTGCATAACATCTTTTGCAAGGACGAAGGGGTTGTCTCTGTATGCGGTCTTGGTGAGATCAACGGTAGTGAACCCTTCTCTATCGGTGGTGATTTCCTCAAGCCGGACCCACCGGCAGTGAAAAGAGATGCCTTCAACCGACCATAGTCTAGCTCCCATATCTGCTCTATGAAACCATAGTATGTCACCTGCACGTTGCCGTTTTTGTCATGAGCATCGAAACGAAAACCACTATTTTGGTATGTGCTCTTTCGATCTTACTTTTTTGTGTAAAATGTAAATCCATTGATCTTATATCCTTGGTACTTAAGCAATGTACTCAAAGGTCCCTTGGCTAAGATATCCAGCTGATTACCCAATGTTGTTACAATCAAGTGGCATCGTAACCAGCTGACAAATTCCTTCTTATGTTTTTTATCAAGCCAAGCCTGCGACCTGCTCGGATACAAAGTTGCAGTGATTGCCTATTCTCATCAATGTATGGCATCACATCCTCTGCTTACTGGAGAACAGCGAATTGTGCATGTTTGAAAGAAACAGGGTCATCTACTGTGATAGATCTCTCCCTGGTCATTCCTTTGCCACCTAGTCTTCCCTTGTGATGAGATTCTGGAACTCCGATCCTATTGATGTCCAGATAATATGTGCAGAACTCAATGGCCTCCTCCATTGACCATCCTTCAACCATGCCCCCTTCTAGCCTAAATATGTTCCTAACATACCTCCTAAAATTTTCAGAAACCTTTCGAAAGGGAATATCTGATGCAGGTACTTTGGACCAAGGGCTCTAATTTGGTCAACAAGATGAACGAGAAGATGCACTGAGATGTCAAAGTAAGTCGGCGGGAAATGCATCTCAAGCCTAACGAGAGTTTTGGCTATGTCCCGCTGCAGCTGGTCCAGGGTGGACACATCAATGACCTTTTTAGAGATCACGTTAAAGAACGAGCACAACTTTATGATTGGGGCGCTGACCTTTGGGGGAAGGATACCACGCAGGGCAACAGGAAGCGGCTAAGTCATAATGGCATGTCAGTCATGGGCCTTCAAACAACCATAGTTGAACTTGAGTTCACTCATATTCACTAGCCTCTTTGGGTTCGCACAGTAGCCTATCGAGACTTTGAGTTCATTGAAGAAAGAAATAAGCGCACGCTTTTCTTCCTTTTTCAAGGTCCACGACGCAATCGGAAGTTCGAACTGGCCATCCTCTAGCGCCATGGGATGCAACTCCTTCCTAATTCCCAAGAGTTGCATGTCTAGGCGTGTAGCTAGCAAATCCTTCGATGTCCCCCTAGTGTCCATCAAGGTGTTCAGCGTGTTACCGCACATGTTTTTAGTATTGTGCATAGGATCAAGACAGTGGTGTACACTCAGCACTGGCAAGTAAGGTACTTTCCATAAAAACCAATTTTTTGTTCTAGACACTCCCATCAGGGGCTGCTACTGTATTATCCCCCTTCCCAAGGACAACCTCCAGTTTGTTGACTTCTCGAAGTATCATAGGCCCGTCTCGATATTTTGGAGGTAAGCGTTTCTCAATAGCTCCGTCAAAATCTTTTCTGTTTCTGCGGTAAGGGTGATCCTTTGGTAGAAACCTACAGTGTCCCATATAATTTATCTTTGAATTCTTTGGTAGATGTACCACATCGGTGTCGTTCAAGCACTCGACACATCCAATATAACCTTTTGTCTTCTCTCTAGACAAGCAACCTGGACCTAGCAGGTCAGTGATTGTAGTGATAAGTACTGCCTTGATCGTGGCATGTTCCTTTTTATACTCGTCCCAAATATCCTCCACACCCTTTTTAAACATCTCCACTAGTTCATTGATCACTGATTCCAGAAACACATCGATGTCATTCACAGGTTGTCTTGTCCCTTAGATCAGTAGTGGCATCTAGAGGTATGACCGCTTCATATAAAGCCAAGATGGAAGGTTGTATATACAGAGCGTCACTGGCCACGTGCTATAATTGCTTCTAACCTGGTCGAAAGGATTCATCCCATCTGTGCTCAAATCAAACCAAAGGTGCCTTAGCTCTCCATCGATGTTCTTATAGAACATAGTATTGACTATCCTCCAGTCCTTCCCATCGGCGAGGTGCCTCATTATTGTATCTTTCTTACGCTCTTCGCCATGTCAGCACAATAGCTTGGCTGACTTTGCATATACAAACAGCCTATGCACCCGGAGAGCTATTGGGAAATACCAAACGACCTTCACGGGACCTCCTCTGGTCTTAGTACCCTCATATGACGGCTATTTTCTTGTACCATGGAGCTTCACACTTGGGGCACGCATTCAAGTCTTTGTATTCGTCTCCATGGTACAATATGCAATCATTAGAACACATGTGGATTTTTTTAACCTTAAGGCTGATGGGGCAGATTATTTGCTTGGCTAGGTATGTCTTTTCTGGCAACTCATTTTTTCTAGGAGCATTTTCCTTATTATACCTAACAACTGATCGAAGCATTTATCGCTCAATCTGTTTGTCGATTTGAACTCTTACAGCATGATGTCGGCTTCTAATTTGCTCATTAGACAATTCTTATACAATGGTGTTTTACCATCTTGTCTCATTTTCTCTCACTTTCTCAGCTGTCTTTCACTAAGACATGTAGTCTCTACATTACATAGTAGCTGAGAAATGCCATCGTTATCTTCGGTGTCATCAGCTAGCGTGTTTCTAAACATATCATTAACTGTGGCCATATGTTTCGTGTTGACATTGGGTTCCTCGTCAGTATCGTGGATGGCTATGTCAGGCATGGCCACATCATCATCGTTTTCCTGTGGAACATTCACACCAACCTCACCATGCATTGTCCATATCGTATAGTTTGGCATGAAAGACAGGGTTCCCATTCCTAGTTTGGGCTTTAGCATTGGTGATAAACTGGCTGATGTCATGCATGTACCGCTTGTCCTTTTGGGACAGATGCATCCACTCTCGATCCATCTCTGCACAAAAAAAATATTGAGACAGTAATTATAGAGAAATTAATAAGAAGTCGAGCTTCATGAACAATAATTGTAGCTTGAAAGTACCATTTATTCTACACTTATTTAATTTAGTCACCCCATTTTTGAAAATATTTTTGTACACTAATTATTGAAAAATTAAAATTGGTAGCCCCGGCCATATAAATTGAAAATCGTAGCCTCATAAAAAATAATTATTGCACAATATTGAAGAACAATTATTCTACTCGATGCCACATAAAAATGAAGACACTACTTTTAAAAACAAAAGACTAAAATTAGAGACATGACCATGAACAACAATGTAGCTCCAAACAATGTGTTGGTAGGTGACACATGGATTAATTTCCTCACCAAAATTTTAAAAGAATCTACTATACTCTTATCAAGAACTAATTATAGCATCACATACTAACAATGATCTTGACCACCATGTAATTAGCTAGGATTTTAAATGTGTTCAAAGACACCAACCTTTTGGATGATGTATTCACCACAATTTGCTAGGAAGCCTTGCACAAAGTCCAATCGGAAAAGTGCTCTCTAGAATAGAGAAAGAACTAGAATGAGAATCAAGCATTGTAGCCATCAAAACAACGCTAATTAAGCTACAAAATCAAAGGAGTGGATGCTTGTTACTGACCTTAAAGAAAAAAGATCAAGCCATTCTTTCAAATTTAAGAGCTAGCTTCACGGTGAAGAGCAGCCGTAATAATGGAGGGAGCGGCCCAAACGCGTGCCTCTGTGCTCGGGATGGAAGAGAGAAGAAAGGAGAGGACGGTGTCAACTTTTTGTACTGCTATTTTATCACCATCGGTTCTTGGCTCGAACCGACAGTGGTAGCACCAAACCACCGTCGGCTCTTGGTTAGAACCGGCAGTGATAAGTGGCCGCCAATTCACTGCCGGTGCAAGCCATAAACCGGCAATGATGTGGTCCTTCACTGTCGGTTTTAGCCTAGGCCTAATTATTTTTTTATTTTCAAGCTTAGAATCGACAGTGAAGATACACCACTGTCAGTTCTCATAAATCTGGTAGTTATGAGGCCGACAGTGATATCAAATGTGTAGTAGTGTCTACCTCGGCTGGCTGGCTTCCTCCAATCACGGCGACAAAAGTGCACGCAGCATATTGTACATGATGGCCCTACAGAGCTATACGTAGCAAGCTTTGCTAGCTATGACAGGGGCTTGTGGTGAGCACGCACACTGCAAATTCTGAGAGGATATGCTCCTCCTCATATGGATCGGGATGGCGCAATGGGCAGAGAGGTTCGTAGTTGAGGCGATCATCACAGAGCCCACTACTACTCTACTCTCTCGCGCCTGCAGCAACTTGTTGCGAGAGACAGACAGACAGAGATGTGAGCCGCCGCCCGGCGCCCGTCAGCCAGCCAGCCAGCCATATATAGCTAGCTAGGAATGAATCGCGACGTGCATTCTTGCAATCTCGATGTCATCTACATTTTACGGTGCAATTATCCATGAGCTAGCTAGTGTTGCTGAACTTTCAACTGGACGACTGGTCGAGACGCACGAAACAATTAAATAAGCCAGAGTCATTATTTAATTAATTACAGAAACAGAATGAATTTTGCCGTCCTTTCAAAAAAAAAACTGAATGAAATGCCCATTGTAACCACAGAGCACGCAACATATACGGAGTATATGATTGATCGAGCTTATCAAGGTCTATTTAGAATGCGGGTATATTTTTTCATGTTTCTACGTCCTGTGAAATTTTCCTGGTTCTAAACATGACGTTATTTTACATAGTACATTTCTAAGCGAATTGGGCAACCCTCGTGAGTCATGAGCTGTACGGTTTATAGAGCTCGAGTGCAACCACACTGGAGCATGCACCGCGAAGACTGTTTCAGGTCAATTCCAAACATCACCGATCAACGCAACACGTACATACTCCGGCACCCAGCAGCAGTGAGGTGAGCTACCTGATGATGTCTTGGCCACTGAATAGAGAAATACTACAGGCTACTACTACAGATGAACAGCGACTAGAAAGAACAGCCGGCGGGCCTACCAAATGATTGAGGAAATAATTGGGCAGGCGATAGCAGCCGCTGCGCCAATCCGACCGCGGCGAGTGCCAAAGTGCAACAGAGAGAATATGGCTCGGCTTGCTTGGAACCAGCAACCAGCAGGTGAGAGAAGAGTGCCAGTACTGCACAGATAAGGGGCATATGCGTTCTTTTAAAATGGATGCTTGTGGCCAAACCTACTTCCAGGTATAGATGGCCAACGGCCCGACCCGGCACGGCATGGCATGGGCCCGTGCCAGGCACGGCCCGATGGGAGTCGGGCCGGCACGGCACGTCGTGCCTCTCGGGCCGTGCCGAGGCGGGCTTCGTGCCTGACCTACGGCCCAGGCATAGCCTGTTGGGCTGTTTTCGGGCCGGGCCGACCCGCGGAGCACGGCAAAAACAGCAGGTCGTGCCGACCCATGGCCCACAGAATGCCAACGCCCAACAGAGGGGAAGCAAACGCTCGAGGCAGCCATCGGCGCGCTCGAATCCGGTTGCGTGGGGTGCGGCCGTACGATGGGGCGTGGCACCGGCCGCCGGTGCGCTCGAGGCCGGCCACGCGGGGGGCGTCGAGGAGGAGGGCGGCCGCCGACGAGCTCAAGGCCGGTGCTGCGGGCATGAAGGAGGCGGCTGGTGATGCGAGAGACGCGGAGGTGGTGGTCGCCGGCGAGAGCATGGAGGAGGTGCGGGACGGGGGAGGAGCGAGACAAGCGAGAGCACCAAGGGCTCGTGGCTCTCTTGCGGCGCGGGGAGGGAAGAGAAGGGAGCACGCGGTGCCGGCTGCCACGCGCCCACACCTGTCCAACGAACGAAGAGAGGGAGCAAGGGACAAGAGCGATGCCGCGAGTGGGAAGCGGGGAGGGAGGGGAGCTAGGCGCGTCACGAATAGCAATTCGTGAGTGCGGCTGTGCGGGTGCGTCCTCGGCGCCGGTGTAGATGTGAGAGGAGGAGCGAGCACTGCGGCGTGGGCCGGGAGGGGGATGCGCGAGGGGATGGGAAGGGTGTTAGGGTTCAGGGGGTGAGGGCGGGCCAGCTATGGGAGCAGGCCGACACTAACGGTCGGGGCTCTTAGAAGGCCGGCTGGCCAGACCGCCACCGGGCTGTGCGCTGTGGAGCGGGCCGTGCCATGCCGGTCCACGTGCCTGGGGTATGTCCCAGGCACGGCCTGCTCCTCCGAGCCGTGCCAGCCCAGGCCCGCTCGCTACCGAGGCGGGCCATGCTTGGGCTGGGCAAAAAAAAGGGCCTCGTGCTGGGCCGACGAGTTCAGGCTGCATGGCCATATATACTTCCAGGAGCAAGATTGGCTCAACACGTGTGTGGCCTTCCAGTCAGTTGGATCGTCTACATTTATTTTATTGAATTCGTGGTTCTCTCTCTCTCTCTCTCTCTCTCTAGGCTAGAGCCTAGAGGTTCTAAATTTGGTCTAAAGCAGCATAAAAGTGGTCTAAAGTCTCAAGATCATAGGCACAAATGTTTTTTGCATTTGCTGTAGCACTATTATCTCAAGCATTTTTTTTCAATTGTTACCTTGCAATTTACTTCCTTCCGTGGGCTCCAATTTTTTAAAGCCACCATGAGTAAGGATGGCAACGGGTCGGGTGGAGTCTCCGTGCACCCAAAACCGAAACCCGAAATCGAAACCCGAATCCGCCCCGAAAACCGATTCGGGTGGAAATCCATCACCAAAACCAAACCCGCGGATACCCGAAACCCGAACGGATACCCAAAACCCGAATGGATACCCGAAACCCGCGGATATATATACACATATTCACATGTATAAACAAGAAGCAACAAATAATAAATATTTTCATGAGTCAACTTTAAATAAATTTAATAATCTAAGTAAACAAATTATTATTAGTATATTATAAAACATGAGTTTAATTCCAAATGATTTATTTCGGATATCCATTGGATATCCACGGGTGAAAAACAAAACCCGAAACCGAACCCGAAAACCGTGGGTGAAAAACTATCCCCAAACCCGAACCCGCAGAACCCGAAACCCACGGATATCCGCCCCAAACCCGATCCGTTGCCATCCTTAACCATGAGTGTCTTTTTCCTTAATAAACTATAGGATCTTGTTGCGATTATCTTAGTATACACTAGTTGGAGACATCCTTTGGTGGATCCATGATTAATTTCAATGAGACACGCTAAAAAAAGTAGAATTTTTTAAGAAAAACATAAAAATATCATACATTTAATTCCGCGGACTTTGACTATCATTGGTAATGATATCTATTGAATCTTTTTTTACGTTCACAAATTACTGTAAGTGCAATAAAGCCCTATTGTAGGTTTTGGCATTGATGACCACTAAATTAGAGAACTAATGAGATTTATCGAGATGACAAGCAGGGAATAAAGAATGTGGATAATGTACTGGTTGCAAGTGTCGTAATTACAAAAGGTGGCCAGACCGAGCTCAAAGGAGATTTAAATTCTTTTATGTTCTGAATTTGAGTTTAGGAAAAGTCGTACTATCAAGAGGGACTTTAGGATAGTTGGTCAACTGTTGAATCAAATGCTCAAATTCACAGATTTACATCCTCCCACCTAGTCAAAATAGTCAGCCAAATTTCATATCATACTACCTGTTTTGGCTAGGACGGCAGTGCCGCCCTATTAAGAGCGGTAGTGCCGCCCTTAACTGACCGTTGGGCTCGGGGGGTATTTATACCCTTCAGGCCCGATCCACAATGGTCATCTTCTTCACTGAGTCACTCTGCTCGAAAACAGACAGAACCAAAGCTCATCCCTCTCCTCCATTGTTGCTTCTCCATCCCTCAAGCTAACCCTTGATTCTAACCATCAAAACTTGAGAGAAAAGGCAGCAAAACTCGATTGGAGAGGAGATCCACTGATTCTCAAAGTCTAAGAGCATTTAGTTCACGTTTGGCCGACGGTTCTAGAGTTTGTTACACTTGGAGCTTGCTCCTAGCTGGCTAGGCGTCGCCCTTGTGCTTGCCAACTCGTGTGGTAGCTTTGGGAGGTTTGTAACCTCACTCGAAAGCTAAAAAATCATCCCTCACTTCAAGAGTTCACTCTCTTGTTTTGAGAACGAGGGTAAAGCAAGCCTTTGTGGCAAGCTCAAGCCTTTTGTGGCTTCCTCAACAATGTGGACTTAGGCAAACCTTAGTGGTGAGCTGAACCACGGGATAAATCTTATGTCTTGCATGCTTCTTCTTCACTATACTTGCTGTTTATATTATTGCTAGTTGTTTTAGGGTTTAGTTGCTCGATTCACCTTTGTGTGAAGTTTCTATGGTATCCAGTCTTCGAACTAGATCTTGACTCTATATTGCAGGATTAAGCAGCTAGTGGGGTCAGGTTCATCTCTGTTAAATCTCAATTGTGTTAGAGTATTTTTCGTAGAGCGGTAGTGCCTCCTTGTAAGGCCGGCAGTGCCGCCCTCTGTTCTAATAGAGTTTCAAGTTGAATTTTTATAGGCCTATTCTCTCCCCTCTAGGCCTTCTTTATCTTCTAGTAGATCCTACAAGTGGTATCAGAGCGAGGTTGGTTCATATACGCTTTACCACATGAAGTATGGAAGAAGGAGAAGGTTCGAAGAATGTTCGCGTTGCGGACGCAAGTGGTGTGCACGTTGAGGATGTCGGCAGCAACAGTGAGCTATCCATGTCCACAGCAAGCGATGCCACCATCAAAGAACCAAAGACCACCGATGCCGAAAGAAGAAAGGCAAGAAAAGAAAGAAAAGCCACCAAGATCGCAACAAGAGAAGCTACAGAAAAGAAGAAGGAAGAGCAATGGCTCAAAGACAAGAAGAAGAGAAAAGAAGCTAGAAGAATCGCAAGAGAGGCAAGAGCTAAGAGAAGGGCAGCAAGAGCTAAAGAGCAAGAGAAGAATGAGTATGATGCATCATCTAGTGAGCTCTCTAGTAGCTCGGACGATGGAGATGATGATGCGTCATACCATGCTTCAAAAGATAGCAAGGAGGTGAAGAGCAAGGACAAAAAGAAGGATAGCAAGGACAAGGGCAGCAACAACAACAAGAACAAATATGCCGTCGTATTCTTTAACTATTCTTATTTGTCTAACCATAACAAGAGATCTTTTGTCAATGTGCCCACGGGCAAGTTGCCTCATTTTGATGGGACAAACTTTGCCAAGTGGAAGCACTTGATGAGTGCTTATCTTGTAGGTCTTCACCCCGGTCTTTGGGAGATTGTGGTGAATGGATTGCAGCCACCGGAAAATCCCGAAGCACCAACAATGAAGAGCTAGCTGCTGTCCATCTCAATGGCCAAGCCACAAGTATTCTTCTTAGTGCCTTGGATGGAAATGAGTACAACCGAGTGATGAATGTTAATGTTACAAAACAGATTTGGGACACTTTGCATTTAGCACATGAAGGTGTTGATAAAGTAAGGAAGGCAAAGATTGATTTGTTGATGGCCAAGCTCAATAGGTTTATGATTGTTGATGGAGAGGGGCCACAAGAGATGTTTGATAGATTGATGACCTTGGTGGGCAAGATTAGAGGCTATGGATGTGATGAGCTTGATGATCACAAAGTGGTGAAGGTCATGTTGGAAGCTTACTCACCAAGAAATGAGACCGTAGTCACCTTGATTAGAGATAAGAAGTTTGAGCACTTCACACCAAATGATGTGCTTGGAAGATTGTTGACATTTGACATGCAAAGAGAAGAAGCAAATGAGAGGAGAAGACTTGGTGAGTTGCAAGCCAAGTTAGAAGGCATGAAAATCAAGGAAGTGGCTCTCAAGGCAAATAAATCAAGCAATCAAGGCACCTCCAACAAGGGAAAGGGCATCAAGAAAGCATTAACAAGTAAACCCAAAAAAATCAAGTCAACTCCACAAAATGATGATCCAAGTTCATCCTCAAGTGAAGATGAAGATGATGGGGTTGATTATATGAAGATTGATGACATGGCTTTGTTCATGAAAAGCTATCACAAGGGGTTGAAAAAGAATGGGTATAAGATAGTGCAAAGAAGGTTTCCCAACAAGAAGAAGAGGACTTGCTACAATTGTGACAGCACGGAGCACTTCGTTGCTAAGTGTCCCTATGACAAGAAAGAAAACAAATACAAGAGGGACAACAATGAGGGCAAGCATGAATACAAAAAGAGATACAAGCAAATGGGAGAGGCACACATTGGGCATGAGTGGGACTCAACTAAGGAGTCAAGTGAAGAGGATGTGAAGATTGCAACTGTGGCTATTCAAAAGTCATCCTCTACACCAAGGCTCTTCAACAATATGTCCGATGATGATGACCACCGCTCCACTCATGTTTGTCTTATGGCAAAGGGTGAGAAGGTAAAATGAAGAGCCAAATCTCCTCCACCTCTTAGTGATATCTCTAGTAGTGAACTTAGTGATTCTAGTGATGATGATACTAGTGATGTTGAGAAATATGCTAAATTGACTAAGAAGTTGGATTCTAAAACTAAGCTCTTTATTATGAATCTAATGGAGGAATTAGAAATTGTCAAAGCCGAGCTAGCCGATAGAGATGATTATCTTGAGGAAACCGAAAATATGTATATTGGCTGCAAGAAAGCTCTTGAGTTAGAGAGAAGTGAGTTGGACTCTTTGAGCAAGACCTTCGCCGAAGAACAAAGAGAACATGCTCTCACAAAGAAGGCAAATATTGCACTCAATGACAAGTATTGTGTCTTGATTGAAAAGCACAACAAACTTGAGAAGCAATATAACCTTCTATGTGAGAGCACCTCACATCCCTCCAACACAAATGACACTTCTATTCCCTCTACTAGCCAAGGATGTGGAAAATGCTATAATCTTGACTTCAATGTTCATTCCACTAACCTTGCAAACTTGGAGGTTATGAAAAAGGAGATTGCTAGGCTCAATGCTATGTTAGGAAAAAGGTGCATGGAAGGAAAGAAACCTGCTGGTGGCAAAGGTGAAAAACCAAAGAGGCCACAATACAAAGATAGAAGAAATCCACGCATCAAAGATGGGCTTGGGCACACTCATGGAGGTAAAACCAATGGAAGAAAGGTAATCAATGGATATGAGTGTGTTTAGTTCGTGAGCAAAGGGCAGGAAGGTACAGATAGGTATGCACAGATGGTGGCACAAGGCTAGCCCAGAGCAGCACCACAGCCTATGGGCGGCAGTGCCGCTGTGAAGGGTGATAGTGCCGCCCCCACAGAAAAGAGAAGACCACCTTCTCCTCTGCTCATGTCAAGCCCAAAAAGAAGGTGTCTCATCTAGAGCAAGTTGTCCAGAAACCAAAGAAATCTATCTGGGTCACTCCAAATAGATATACTTATCAACCAAAGGCAAAAACACCTCCTTAATGTTTGGATTCTAACTTTGTTTTGCAGCACAACAGCAAGGGAGAGGTGTTTGCCAAGTTTGTTGGTAATGGTCGAAATGTTTATCATAATGCTTCCATTTGGGATCCTAAAGTTCTTGTGACTAACATGCAAGGCCCCAAGAATATTTAGGGACCTAAAACTAGGAACTAAACTTGTTTTGCGGGCGTACTCCTCCGATGGGTCAAGTTGGGTGCTTGACAGCGGCTGTATAAATCATATGACCTTGAGAAAGGAGTATGTTCTCATCATATTCCCCAACTACAAATTCAGATGAGAATATTATATTTGGTGTTAATTCAAAAGGGGGTGTGATTGGACTTGGTAAAGTAGCTATTACACTTGATCATTCAATTACAAATGTCTTACATGTTGATTCCTTGAAATACAATTTGTTGTCCATTTCTCAATTATGTGAGATGGGCTACAATTGTCTTTTCATGGATAAGGGTGTGGAAGTCTCTAAGAGGGAGGATTCCTCTATTGTCTTTACAGGTCACCTCAAGAACAAGCTCTACCTAGTTGATTTCAACAAAGGAAAAGCTAAGCTTGAGACTTGTTTAGTGGCAAAATCTAGCATGGGTTGGCTATGACATCACCAACTAGCTCATGTTGGGATGAGGAACTTGGCCAAACTCCTAAAAGACAACTATATTCTTGGACTAACCAATATTCAATTTGAGAAAGACAGGATTTGTAGTGCTTGCCAAGCCGAAAAGCAAGTAGGTGTACCTCACCCACCAAAGAGCATCATGACCATCACACAACCGTTGGAGTTGATTCACATGGATCTCTTTGGACCAGTCATCTACATAAGCATCAGGGGTAACAAATATGATTTAGTTATTGTTGATGATTATTCCCGGTTCACTTGGGTATTCTTTGTTTATGATAAGTCCTAGGTGCAAGAGAAAGTCAAGATATTTGTGAGAAGGGCACAAAGGGAATTTGGTCTTCCTATCAAGAAGATAAGAAGTGATAATGGGACTGAATTAAAAAACACTCTAGTTGAAGAGTTTCTTGATGATGAGGGCATCAAGCATGAGTTTTCAACTCCTTACACCCCTCAACAAAACGGTGTGGTAGAGAGGAAGAATCGTATACTTCTTGATATGGCAAGGACAATGCTAGATGAATACAAGACGTCGGACCTCTTTTGGAGTGATGCCGTCAATACCACTTGCCATGCCATCAACCGTCTCTACTTACACAAGAAACTCAGGAAGACTTCATATGAGCTTCTAACCGGTAATAAGCCTAAGGTGTCATACTTTAGAGTGTTTGGGTGTAAATGTTTTATACTTAATAAAAGACCCAAAATCTCTAAATTTACACCTAAAGTTGATGAAGGCATTCTTCTTAGTTATGGATCAAATGGGCATGCCTATCGTGTCTTCAACAAAACCATTGGTAGAGTTGAAGTCACAGTAGATGTGACATTTGATAAATCTAATGGCTCTCAAGTGGAGCAAGTTGATTCAAGTGTTGTAGGAAAAGAGGATCCACCATGTGAGGTAATCAAGCAAATGGCTATAGGCGATATTAGGCCACAAGAAGATCAAGCCACTGATGATGAGGATCCCCAGGCTGTTGCTACACAAATTTCCGCTGACATACTCCATCGACAAGGGCAGCACTCATCTACTGAACATTAGCAGGGTGGCAGTGCCGCTCATAAGGGCGGCAGTGCCGCCCTATCAACCTCAGTAGCAGTTCCCTCAACTCCTACTTCACCACCTCAAGGACTCAACCTGGAGTCTATCTTTGAACAAGAAGAGGCTAGAAGTTCATAAGAGGAACAGAGAGGTGTTGACCACCCAAGGCTACGTCAAACTATACAATGAGATCACCCCGTTGACAACATCCTTGGAAGTATTCGAAAGAGGGTAACAACTCGTTCACATTTAGCAAATTTTTGTCACTATTACTCATTTGTTTCCTCTTTGGAACCTCTCAAGGTAGAACAAGCACTTGGAGATCCGGATTGGGTCATGGCTATGCAAGAAGAGCTCAACAACTTTGAAAGAAATCAAGTGTGGAAATTAGTGGAAAGACCCAATACCAATGTCATTGGTACCAAATGGGTCTTCCGCAACAAGCAAGATGAAAATGGCGTGGTGACAAGGAACAAGGCAAGATTGGTGGCCCAAGGCTTCACTCAAGTAGAGGGCTTGGACTTTGAAGAAACGTATGCACTGGTGGCAAGACTTGAGGCAATCTAAATGCTTCTAGCCTTTGCTGCCCATCATAACTTCAAATTGTACCAAATGGATGTCAAGAGTGCATTCCTCAATGGCTCAATACAGGAGTTGGTATATATGGAGCAGCTACCAGGGTTTGAAGATCCCAAATTTCCTCACCATGTCTATAAACTCCAAAAGGCGCTATATGGGCTCAAGTAAGCACCAAGAGCATAGTATGAATGCCTTAAGGAATTCTTGCTCAAACAAGGCTTTGAAATAGGCAAAGCTGACCCTACACTCTTTACTCACAAAGTTAGAAATGATGTATTTGTGTGCCAAATATATGTCGATGATATAATATTTGGTAGTACTAATCATGTGTATTGTGATGAGTTTAGTAGGACTATGACTAAGAGATTTAAGATGTTCATGATGGGTGAGCTAAAATTCTTCCTTGGATTTTAAATCAAGCAAATGAAGGAAGGGACGTTCATTAGCCAAACCAAATACACCCATGATATGCTCAACAAGTTTGACATGGTGAATGCCAAGCCTATCAAAACTCCCATGCCAACTAATAGACATCTTGATCTAAATGAAGAAGGGAAAGCCATCGATATCAAGGTATATCGTTCCATGATCGGCTCTTTAGTTTACTTATGTGCATCTAGGCCGGACATAATGCTTAGCGTGTGCATGTGTGCTAGATTTCAAGCTAACCCAAAAGAGTGCCATTTAATGGATGTTAAAAGAATCTTGAGATATTTAGTACATACTCCTAACCTTGGCTTGTGGTATCCCAAGGGCTCTAAGTTCAATCTACTTGGCTATTTGGATTCCAATTATGCCAGTTGCAAGGTAGATAGAAAAAGCACTTCGGGGACATGTCAATTCCTTGGGCGGTCTCTAGTGTTTTGGAGTTCTAAGAAGCAAAATTATGTAGCCCTTTCTACTGCCGAGGTCGAGTATATTGCAGCCGGTGCATGTTGTGCTCAACTACTTTGGATGAGGCAAACCCTTCGTGATTACGGATGTCAATTCACCAAAATCCCACTCTTGTGTGACAATAAAAGTGCCATAAAGCTTGCAAACAATCCCATAAGCCACTCAAGAACCAAACATATAGACATCCGACATCATTTCTTGAGAGACCATGAAACTAAAGGAGATATCGAAATTCGTCATGTGAGCACCGAAAAACAACTAGCCGATATCTTCACTAAGCCTCTCGATGAGTCAAGGTTTTGTGCTTTGCATAGTGAGCTAAATATACTTGATTCTCGTAACTTGGTTTGAAATGTAGCACATCTCTATTTGACTACCTAGTGAAGTAGGAAAATGATTTAAAAAGATATTATATTGTGTTTCAAAATCATTTTAAAAGGCCAACTAAGTGTCATGACCATTGTCTGTATTGTTGATTGCTTACTGGTCATGATATTTAGAGAATATATATCCATGTCTAAGGTGAAGGAGGTCATAAAGTTTAAGCGCAATCCCTACAAAATTGGCAGGGCGGTAGTGCCGCCCATCCTGGCTGATACTGCTGCTCTCTGGAAACTGATCCGTTTTTAGCCAATTTTGGCTGGGTTGCGGGGCTCATTTTCTTCTACTTATTTCTTCTCTAGCCCTCGACCTAACTCTCTCCTTCTCTCCCAGCAGACGCCGACGCCTGTGCTTCTCTCTTCCTCTCTCTCAAGCACGTGCTGCCATCGTTCTTCATGACCTGCCACCCCGGCAGTGCCGCTCCTACAGCTGGCCTGGTCCATTCTTCGCTGGTCACTACAGGAGGCTCTTAGCTGAGCTGTTTCTTCTCTTCTCCCTCCACTCTAATGGTTTGGAAGAAAGGTGAAACCCTAACCCCTTTTCAATCTATGCAATGTGAAGCTTTTAGTCATGGATTTCAGTTTCTAGGGGGAGTATGAAGGGTTTAGAAAGGTTTTTGATGGTTGAATCGAGTTGATTTTGGATTTCATCGGTTGGATGATTTTGGGGAGAGCAGCAATGCCGCCCATGGGACCATTAATGGCATCCCTAGCAGATTCTAACTGTTGTACTCAATCTCACAAATCCAATGAAGTTCAGAATGGATTGGATTCATTTATCAAAAATTGTTACTAAAATTTTCATACTCAATCTTTCAAATTCATGGCTAGGGTTTCATGTATTCTTTGCTTTGACTGTGATTCTGAAATTGTGATGATGAATAAATAATGTTGGAAATAGGATTTAGCCAGAACGAGAAAATTGAAGATGAAATAGTAAAGCAACTAAGGGTGGTAGTGCTGGCCTTAGGGGGCGGTAGTGCTGCCCTACCATGCTGATTCCAAATCCAGCAAAGCTTCCTGATTCATCTTCAAAATTCTTTTTCTTGTTAAAACCTGCTTGCAGCTATGTCCAACTCATTATCTTATACAGTTTCTTATCAAGTCTCATTTAATTGCATAGATGGACTAAGGAAAGAGGAAAGTACTGACAACTAAGCAAAAGGTCAAGAGAGGCAGAGGACAGGCAAGCTATACTCACATAGACAAAAATCTTGATGAAGACCTTGCTGAAGAGGAAAATATTCAGAGGATGGGAAGAACCATTCGTGTGTGGCTTGATTCTCCTTTACATCTTTCAGAGTTTGATAGCAGCTACATGAGAGATAACACTAATAGGTTTGACCTCATACCTCCACAAAATAGTGATGGTCATAGAGTTGTTGAGTATTCCATGAGTTGGAAGAAGATAGGTGAAGCTAGAGAGATTGATCCATACTCCTCTAACAGATCCGATGGCATTGATTATAGATTTTGGAATGCTTTTCAATATGATTTTTATACTATAGCCATTCTATCTAAGTCAAAGGGCAAGATTAGCAAGATGCAGTACATTGACTTTAGTGACTTGGAGAGCAGGAATGATCATCAGTTTGCTATAGCAATCAAGACCTGTGACCGCTTTGAGATGACAGACATCATGAGTTTCAGGTATGATTGGAACAGGGAGATTCTTGCTCAGTTTCATGCCACTTACTTTTGGAACAGGGAAATTGATGAGCTTCATTGGATGACTGATGGGCGATATTATCGCATTGATTTTGTCACCTTCTGTCGTATTCTTGGCTTTGATCACATCCACAGGGGATATGAGAGGGTACATAATCAGCGTCATTTTGAGACAATGGAAGTAAGCTTCATATGGGAGGATCAAAATCTTGTAGTTCCTGATTGGTCAAGGACAAAGCTCAAGAGCTTTTATTACATCATGAACAATCTCTTTAGGATCACTCTCAACCCTAAAGACAATGCAACAGATTTAAATGACTATATTACTAATGTGTTGTCTAGGTTTCCTAGCAGTGAAAAGTTTGATGTTCTAAGATTCATTTGGGTTGAACTAGCATATGCCATGGATGATGGGAGGAGATCTTTGCCCTATGCTCCTTACCTCATGTTTATGATTGAGAGAGTGACTGGCATGTGGTTCCCTAAGGATTGTGAGCATACTGTTTACAAGATCAAGAAGTTCCATAGTGGCTTAGGGGGACTTGGTTCAGCTACTCAGCACACTAGTTCTAGAGGACTTGGAGGTAGTGGGGCAGCCGGTCTTCACCCTTCTAGGGCTACACAGAGAGATATTCCTGAGCCGTCCAGGGCTAGGGAACAAAAGAAGAAATCAAAGTGGGGAAAGATGAGTGCATGGATGAAGGCAATCTTTGCTCATTGTGCATATACTTCACAGACTGTTTATGAGGATAGAATGAAGAATAGGGAAGCTATAAGGCATGCTAGGGAGATGGCAGGGCTACCACCACTTCCACCAGTGCAGTCGCCACCTCGGTTTCCTGACTTGACTCGCCTTTCTTCTTATGATGAGGAGCAGGATTAGTCACATGAGCACCATGATGAGCAGCAGGATGATCAACAGCATGAGCACTCATATGAGACATTTAGTCAGTACTATGGATACCCATAGGGGCAACATTTTGAGGAGCCTCCATTACAGCAGGACCTTGGTGTAGAGATTCACCCTACAGAGGCCGATCCACAGGTACAGGTAGCTTTGCTTCGCACATACTCTAGGAGACCGCGTCCTTTGATGGATCAGGCAAGGCCTTCTACTTCAGTTGGGGCTGCACCACCGCGACGTTCAGCACGCTTCACTTCGCACACCCATGTTGTCGGATATGCCCGCGTCGACTCCGACAGTGATGAGTGACTTCTCTTCTTTTTCTTCTCTTTTTGGTATTTGATGCCAAAGGGGGAGAAAATTAGAGGGGTCAATAGGTCAATAGTTTTTTGATGCCATATGTTCTTTGTTGCTGCGTTTGATGTTCAGATCCGTTGAGAGTAGTTAGGTTGTGAGTTTGAGAGTCGCTCAAAACTCTATTTTATGAAATTATGCTACTTTGTAACTTAATTTACTTCGGATATAGATATGTATTCATGGTTATTGTTTTAGCTTGTCATACTCTCAGTTTAAACTGTTGTATATTCATATTATCTGCTGTAGAAATCTAATTGCTATCTGACTGACATGGTCAAGACGGTAGTGCCGCCCTATGGGGCCGGCAGTGCCGCCCTGTGCTGTAACAGCTAGAATCTTAGGTGTCTAAATTGATATAAACTATTATATGCATCACGTTTATTCCTATGACACTTTGTTTAGCACCCCACAGTAGGCATGGATGTAGGGGGAGGTTCCCATCACACCTAAAATGTGAATCATGGCCTATTATGTTAGATTGAGAATTCAAATCTCCATTCACATGTTTAGGGGAGGCTCCTACACCCATGATTCAAAAAATCTCAGTTCAGATTTCATATCATTTGTAAGCTCTAATTGGGTTGTCATCAATTACCAAAAAGGGGAAGATTATAAGTGCAATCAAGCCCTATTGTGGGTTTTGGCATTGATGACCACTAAATTAGAGGACTAATAAGATTTAACGAGATGACAAGCAGGGAATCAAAGAATGAGGATAATGTACAGGTTGCAGGTGTTGTAATTACAAAAGGTGGCCAGACCGAGCTCAAAGGAGATTTAAATTCTTTTATGTTCTGAATTTGAGTTTAGGAAAAGCCATACTATCAAGAGGGACTTTAGGACAGTTGGTCAACTGTTGAATCGAATGCTAAAATTCATAGATTTACATCCTCCCACCTAGTCAAAATAGCCAGCCAAATTTTATATCATACTACCTATTTTGGCTAGGGCGGCAGTGCTGCCCTGTTAAGAGCGGCAGTGCCACCCTTAACTGACCGTTGGGCTTGGGGGGTATTTATACCCTTCAGGCCCGGCCCATAATGGTCATCTTCTTCACTAAGTCAGTCTGCTTGAAAACAGATAGAACCAAAGCTCATCCCTCTCCTCCATTGTTGCTTCTCCATCCCTCAAGCTAACATTTGATTCCAACCATCAAAACTTGAGAGAAAAGGCAGCAAAACTCGATTGGAGAGGAGATCCACTGATTCCCAAAGTCTAAGAGCATTTAGTTCACGTTTGGCTGGCGGTTCTAGGGTTTGTTACTCTTGGAGTTTGCTCCTAGCTGGCTAGGCATTGCCTTTGTGCTTGTCAACTCGTATGGCAGCCTTGGGAGGTTTGTAACATCACTCGAAAGCTAAGAAATCACCCCTCACTTCAAGAGTTCACTCTCTTGATTTGAGAACGAGGGTAAAGCAAGCCTTTGTGGCAAGCTCAAGCCTTTTGTGGCTTCCTCAACAATGTGAACTTAGGCAAACCTTAGTGGTGAGCTGAACCATGGGATAAATCTTGTGTCTTGCGTGCTTCTTTTTCACTATACTTGCTGTTTACATTATTGCTAGCTGTTGTTAGGGTTTAGTTGCTCGATTCACCTTTGTGTGAAGTTTCTGTGGTATCCAGTCTTTGAACTGGATCTTAACTCTATATTGCAGGATTAAGCAGCTAGTGGGGTCAGGTTCATCTCTGTTAAATCTCAACTGTGTTAGAGTATTTTTTGTAGAGCGGCAGTGCCGCCCTGTAAGGCCGGTAGTGCCGCCCTCTGTTCTAACAGAGTTTCAAGTTGAATTTTTACAGGCCTATTCACCCCCCCCCTCTAGGACTTCTTTATCTTCCAGTAGATTCTATAATTACTCACCTTTGTTATCACAAGAAAATAACAAAAATCCCTAAATTCTACATATAAATCATCCACACATGCTATTACTAAAAGTAACATATAAAGTAACTCCTGACCTTACACCTATGTCATCATTATATATAACTTATGGTGTGTTTGGCTTGAGAAACGAGGTGGTACATCATCTACTCATTCCTGACTTATTTTTGTTTGGTTTGTGGAATGAAATAGGTTGATGCATCATCACCTCATTCTCCAAAAGCTAATAATTAGTATTAGTATGAGAAATGGAGTCATCCCACCAAATTTGAGGAATGAACTCACGATTCACCACCTCATCTGGAATGGAGTGGCTCCTTAAACCAAACACCCTAAGGTAACACCTAAATCTGCCTATCTTTGACTCATCGTTATCATTATAAAAAAATACCCCGGAAGTGCACTAACTCAATGTACAAATGCACGATGCATGCATTGTCATGATCCGATCGTGGTATGGTCATTTTTATAACCATCATGAGCATCATATGCATTGCAATTTCAATTTACAAAATTGCATTTGCATAAAACTATACTTTCTGGGCTTTGTAGTGTTCCCTCGGACTATCTGGTGGTGCACACCCAGAGCGTCCATGAGAGCATCTACGCAGACTTAGCAATTTTCACCAAGTTAGTGTTCCCACAGACATCATTTGGAGGATCCATGATTAATTTCAATGAGACATGCTAGGAAAAAAATTGTAGAATCTTTTAAGAAAACATAAAATATCATACATTTAATTCGGCATACTTTAACTATCATTGGTAATAATATCTACTGAATCTTTTTTATCTTCACAAATTACTCACCTTTGTTATCACAAGAAAATAACAATTTAGATAAATTTTATTATCACTAAAATAAAACAATATTTCTAATTTACATTTATCTTCCCATGTATATAGAAAACATGAATATGTATATGTGCATGATGCATGATACCATATAGACCGCTTATACATGCATGAACAATGGGAGCAATGGACACATTCATTTATATGATTTAGAAATCATAAAAAGTAATTCTTAATGAGTCATGGTATGATAATAGGAAATTTGGAACACATTGATTTATATGATTTAGAAATCACAAAAAGTATTTCCTTAATGCGAACAGGTATTCACTCCACCTACACATTAGCAACCTATTCTTGTCCCTATTCATGGTTTTGATTTGAAGTTGTCGTTTACCCTTGTTTTCGATAGTTATCATGCTTACGTGACAAAGAACGTTTTTGGGGAAACTAGCAATGAGCCGTCAAAGCTCCTATCTAGCAGGGAATGACTTGTCAGGGTAAGGAGTCAGTGGGTTGCCCTAGGTTAGCCACTAAGCCTAGGACGCCATATGTGGTCATCAGATCAAGCATGAACAATAATATAGAGGTTGGAAGAGATTAGAGCAAAAGAGAGGTGCAGAGTAGATAGGTTTTTTTGTTTTGATTGTGTGTGGATACCTCAATCGGTCATGATCCTCTTATATTTATTAGGAGAGTGTGATCTTATTCCGCGAGGGGCCAAAATCCCTTACAAAATACAACTCAAACTCGACCGAAAAAGGGAAAACTAGCTCGAAGCGGTTCGTACAGTACCAAAACTGGCTTGTGCTGGCTTTGATAGAAAAAACGAGCCGGGTCTAGTTTGAAAAGTACCAAAATTGGCCTAGGAAAATTTTTGCAAGGTGACACTAATAGGAATATCCACACTAAAATTATAATGATGAATCCGAAACCGTCATAAAAAATCGCTTTTTATGACGAAATTTTTGGTTTCGCCATAGATCACCGTGACGAACCTCGAACCCCCCTTATCTATGATGAAATCGGGTATCATCACAAAAAACATCATAGAATAGCATATCATTTCATCACAGATCACTTGCGTGACTGTTCCTGTTCGTCTAGGACGATCCTATTTAGAACTATGACGAACAAGGCTTCGTTATTGAATTAATTACTGATCTGTGATGAAAAATATTCGATCTGTAACGTCGGCACTTCATCATAGATCTCCATAAGGTACCTTCTCCATCCGACGTGTACCTGTGGAACCTGCAGTTACTCATCTGTGACGCTTGCAGTTCATCGTAAAAGTCTTCGCTCGATCCTTTCTCCATACAACGTGTACCTGTGGGACCCTTTCTCCATCCGACCTATGGGACCCGAACCTATGGGGCCTGTCTCCATGTCTATCTGACCTATGGGTTTCGATGGCTTGCGTGTCACTTGTGCTTGTGGACCCTTCTCCATCCGACTTGTGGGCCCCGAAGGCACCTTTCTCCATCTCCATCCGACCCGTGGGACCCGATGGTTTGCGTGTCACGTGTACCTATGGGATCATCCGACTTTTGGGACCCGATGGCTTACGTGTCACGTGTACCTATGTGACCTTTCTCCATCTCTATCTGACCTGTGGGACCCGATGGCTTGCGTATTATTTGTTGCTGTCGGGGTTTAATAAATTCAAACTAAAAAACCATGAGACCTGAGAGTCAAACCCAGGACCCAGAGCAAGGAATAGACCGTCTTCACCATTGCGCCAGATGCCTAGTTGTGTTGACATGTCTTTGGAGTAGTATATGTTCTCTGTGTGGACAGGTTAACTTATATATTGGATATATTCCTATCCCGTGTAAGTGGAAACAAATCTATGCCCGTTGGACTTGCGACGGCGGCGGCGGCGGCAACGAAGGATCCCTAGTGTGCTGTGGTGGCTCAGACTTCCTTTTGGAGGCTAGGCGATGGGTCTTCCCAGTGTAGCGCGGCAGCATTGGCGTCCGTGTCCGTCGTGTGCCATGGCAGAGGCAACAGTTCTGATCCATAGATCTCCTTTCTCGTTTTTTTGTTCATTTCACTGTTTTGGTCCTTGATTGAACATGGGGTATACAAGAAACATTATAGCATTTTAGATCTAGTTAGACCAATGATGACGAAAAGAACTAGGAGGTGGCACTGTTTGTTTTTTTGTCGGTGCGTGTCGCTTGTAGATCTATCTAGGCAAACATATAGGCCCTTCGCTTCTGCCTTAAACTATTTTATCTGTCTAGTGCTTGCTTGATTCTATATTTCTGTTTCGTATGCTCCAGTGCCACTAGTGAGTCCTTATGGTATTTTGAACTTGTAACATATCTGAGGCTATATTTTTGTGCCAATGATGTCTACATGGCTGTTGGATGTATTAGGATGCAGCTCTGAAAGTGAGCTTGAGGAATACAAGAAATGACAACAGGAGGAGTACAACAATCTCTCTGAGCTATGCACGCGCTTCAGCTCTTCTGTTAACTCTTAGTCTTCAACTCCTACGGCTTGATACAGTGAATATTTGTGGTTTGATGTGTGGACTCATGTGCTGGTTTGATGTGTGGACTCGTATGCCGGTTTAATATGGTGATACTCTATCAGTGATTCGCTGCTACGTGTGAAATATGAATTGTTGTTATTTGATTGACAGGCTAAATGGTTATGTAGTCAGTCTGTGCAGTAGTGACGATCTTGAATTATTTTTATGATGAATTAATTGTACTCCACGCGGTAGAACCAGGACAGGCCACATGATCAAATAAAAATACGACACGTGGACGAACCAGTGCACGACACGTGGGCTATTAAAAATCCGACATGTGGACGGAAATCGTCAAGCCACGTGGACGTATAAAAATACGACACGTGGATGGATAGCATATTGATGCGTGGTCAAATAAGAAACAGACACGTGGACATAAAAAATACGACACGTGGTCCAATAAAGAAGTGACACATGATACAACGGCAACACGACACGTGTGCTAGTAGAAAACTGACATATGGAACAATAGGAAAACGACACGTGGTCTAATAAAAACCTAAAACGTGCAAGAACCAGAGATGACCACGTTGTGCAATAAAAAGGTGACACGTACCCGAACCATCTCCAATGCAACCGGCTATAGCATGTACACGTGGGCTATAGCATGTACATGTTGAAAGCATCTCCAACGGAAGCATCCACCAGCGTGGCAGCCCCCTGCCACCTATGACAAATCAGTTCTATGCCGATCTGTTTTTCGTCACAGATCATGCCACTTCTATGACGATTTTGTTAGATTCGTCATAGATATGCAAGAGTGACGCGACTTCTACGACGAACCGGTTTTGATCATAAATTCGTCATAAAACTGAAATTGTGACGAATTTGGCTCCGTCAGTGACGAAATCTATTCGTCATAAAAGTGGATATTCCTAGTAGTGTGAAACTTCCCATGTGCATGATTTTTTTTTCATTTGAAGTTTAAATTTGATGTACTATATATGCATTTCGCTCACCTCAACCAGAGGAACACAATGATAAAGTCATATTTACAATTTGAGTAAGATGAAAAAAAAAATGGCTTAGAGGCTCATTTGGAAAACCGACGCAAGCCTGTTTCTGCTGGTTGAAGTGAAATCTTTTCAAAATCGCATTTTCTTCGTCGGGGCTCCAAATCAGATGTTCCATGTACGTTTTGGAGTCTATTGCACATTTTAACAAAGTTAGAAAACCGGCCTAGACAATTCTTTTTGGTAATTTTGGCTGTCAGCAAGATGGTTCAACAGTGCACAGACAGAACACATATACGTGACATACACATAATGGTTGGTATTGTACAAAAATATATTCTACTGGTAATTCTTCGGGTATGTAATTAATAACCATTTAAAAGTACGTACAGATCCGTGTAGATCTGAAGTTATAGGAAATGAGTAAGCAAGACTTGGTCGCTGGACGGTGGATGGAGTTCGTGCACGATTTTACGTTCATCATGCATATTCGTCGATGCGCGCACGTCTCGCGTGCGGCTTCATTTCGCTTTCTTGGTTTAGTTTAATCAGATAGTGTGTGATTGTTATGATCTATCGCTGGAATTAGCGGAGACATCATCACATCAGACATGGAAAATGACCCACCAGGTTTCGTCGTGCTACGCAGAAGGAAGATGCGTGGGGAAAAAAAGATTCCCGACAAAAACGACCCACGCTTTCAAAAGTATACTAGTTAATCAGTGCGTTTGTTATTAGGACAAAAAAGGATTATATTTGCTGCTACTAGAAAATAATCAAAACTAATAGTACTAATACTACGATGATGATGACTGGTGAGGGGGTTCCACAACGACACGAGACCTCTCGCCCGTCGTTGAACCGGTCCGAGCTAACTGTCGGCGGGGCGGACCGCGGACGGAGAAAGCGTGGGCGGCGCTGTCGCTGTTGCACCCTGGGAGCTAGCGGCCCCCAACCGGCGCGCGCCACCGGGGCATGGGCGCCTGCACTGCAACCGTGGGAACTCAACCGGGGGCGGGACGTTGACCTGCATGCATGCCGGCCTCAGCCTCACTTCTTCGTGTCGTGCCACCCATGCTATAGACCATCCCAACAACTTTGATCCAACCCGAACAACAGTGAGTGAGCAGTGGTGGAGCTTGTCACCGGCCAATGCAATTGGGGGCAGGGGCCATGGCCATTCTGAACTTGTGTAAACTCCATTAGTTACAGCCACTTACTTAGGTGATTAGCATTACTCTTGTTCTTTAATGATCGGCCACCGGCTGGATTTAGGTGATTAGGTGCAAGCTTCGGAGGTGACAGTGAGCCTGCGGATACTACTAGAAAGCACATTCCCGCAGGTCGGTCACAGTGGTTACCAGTCGTTGGTAAATAAATGTTTTTTTTTTTTTGAAAGTGGGTCGTCGGTGAATGTGAATGGAGCGATGAACAGCACACGGTTCCACTTCCACCAGCATACAAAATGTTGTGCTGATCACACTGGCGTACGTACTCCAGTCCATTGAGAGCGAGTCCAAGCTCTCAACGTCGTCGATTCACAATCAAAAGTAGTGGTCCAAACGGAAAGGGAATGATGCTGCCGTTACTCTCGGCCTGGGGTCTCTTTTTCTCGGTGCAGAGCACGTACTACGCCCAGACACCTTCGTTTTCCGTTAAACCGATGGAGTGAGTCATCGAAAGTGACCTTAACGAGACCGAACCAAACAGTTTTTTTTCTTTTGCGATTACCGAACCAAACAGTTTTTGGCATGAAAAGCACGCAGATGGCGCCGCGCCGGGCGCGACACGTGGACCCGGCGACGCCATCCGCCGATGGCGACGGTTGGTCCACACGGTGCCACCTCATTGCCCGCGCCCAATCCCGGCGCTGCACGTACCCGACTACCCGGGCCCCTATCAGCGACAAAAATAAAACCAAGGATAAAAAGGATGTCAGGTCGATGGCGCAGGCGAGCAGCGCTACAACACAAAAAAGACCATCGGAAAGCTCCCGGAATGCACGTCTTGCAGTTTTGGTTGTCGCGAGTCACGATGAAAAAGAGCCCGTCAGTTTTCGAGCTGCTGCAGTGCAGAGCTTTCATGGCCGGCGGACGCGGAGGAAATCGGGGGCTACCAATAGTTGCGCTGCACGTGCACCCGCCAGGTTGAGTGAGGAGGTCGCTGCGTACGTAGAACGGTAGGAGCACTCGCCACGCATCGATCGCATCATCCGTCCAAATCAGCATCACGTCGGATCGGAGCTAGCCTCGGTAAACCGGCCAGCGACCGTCTCCTTCGGCCGGTTCCTAGCAGCTCCCAGTCGCAGGCGGCCCCATCCCCATGTGTCGATCGGCCTTCCGTCCGGTGGTCACGGGCACGTACGCAATTGTTGGTCGCTCCGATCCACGAGCGAAGGCTCGACCAACCATCCGAGATCTCTCGCCCTGCTGCCATGTGTGTCGCACTACCCATAGTGAGTGTTACGTTTAGGACTGTTGCCGGATCGTACGTAGTGCGCATATGCATGCTAGCGGCAAAAAGGTATGGGTTCATCTAGATTGTGCTCATGCCGTGTGAAGTTGTAGCACAGCTCCTCTTGAGGGCGATAATAATGTTGAAAACAAGCTTTGTGCCTGGCTTTAAGAAATGTTAAACTACTTATGATCCTTTGTCTCCCAAAATGACAAATTAACGGTGGGTTCCGCATAGCCAAAGTGAAACTGTAACACTTGACGTCAATGCATTCATCGATCTGTTGCATCCATCATGTATGCGCTTGAATGGACCACCAGTGTGTCCCCATGTGTGTGTCGTCTATATATAAATATATAATCAGATTTAAAGGTGGGTATTCTTCTTCAAATTTGAGTCCAATTTTAGTGTCCCAGTGTACATTTCTCGTTATCATTTCGCCTGATCTGCGGTGATTGCTGCAGCAGCACTGCTGCAAGCAAGCACTAGCTACAGTGTTGGAAAGAAGAAGACAGGTAGCCACAGCCCCAACCACACTAGAAAAAAAAAAGCAGACGAGTAGGCCATTAGTGAACACCCAAAGGTCTTACACGATTATATTCGGTAAGTAGAAATAGTAAAATAAATAAAAGGCTTTGCGTTAAGAAGAAGTGAGTATAAAAGTTCTAGTCCTGGCAAACTGCGTGCATATGTTGGTTCTATCGTCTAGCTTGCCTTATCTTGCTCACGTGGGCGAGGCTCGCCTTGCCAAGTCAGGTTAGCCAAAATGGCTCTCCTGAGATAGCAAGCAAAAAGCTTGCTAGCACAGATCCTAAGGTGACATGACCTGCGAACCGAACGCACCATCCAATCTCTAGCTCAGCTCAACAAGCCGAGACGAGCATAAGCTAAAGAACCAACGTGCTCTACACTTTGTGCTTGACTACCACGATCTATGAACCGATCAGGTCCTTTTCATTGCTCTTCGAACTCGTACCAATGTGAACTAGACATTCACACCTCTGGAATCTTATCCTAAGTTTGCTAAGAAAACATCAGCTTGCTCAACAACACTCTTTGCAGCGCTGCGCAGCCATAAATGCTGCAAAATACTGTAGAATAAAGTAGCTGCCCGTTCGGCTGACCTTGAATCCAGCTTGTTCGGCTTCTTTTTTTCAGTCGAAACAGTATTTTTCTCACATAACATTTCAGTCAAAACAGTATTTTTCAGCTAGTTTCAGTCAAGTTTCGTACCGACCGAACAGCGATCGATCGATAGTTGAAAAAGTGCAGCTGAGCACGCTGAATGTGCAGGCTTCGCCCAAAAGAAAAAAAAATGCCAACTATTTATTACTGCCTCCTGTCCTAAAAAAAAGGTAAAACTTAGTTTCTAAAAGATATTATATCTATATTTAGATCTCCAATCATGTTTGTTATGAAAATATATTTTGTAAACATACTCCCTCTGTCCCCCATTGTGTGTCGTTCTGGGAGTGCTAGTAGATGTCTAGATTCATATAATATTTAATGCACCTGTACATCCTTCATGTCTAGGTTCAGATACTTGTTCGCTGCACAAGTACAGAGCCAAAACGACTAACGTATCGGGACGGAGGGAGTATCATATAATATTTATATATATATTTGATCAAAATTAACAATGTTTAACTCCTTAGAAAATTAATAAGGTTTACATTTTTTTCTGGGACCCAAGAGTAGCACTAGTTCCGATGCATATTGAACCATTCGCCGTCAATGACTTGGATTCACCGGCCATCGACGAGAAAGCGATCGACCGGTCTCCGCACGTCGGTAGCCGCCCCTCCAAAATCAATTGGCACGCTCTCGCTCACTCCACAGTCAACAAAGAGCTCACACAAGTCTACGCGATGCTCCCTGCAAAGGGAGGCCGTCGCCTTTCGCCTTTGTTGTTTGCGCACACAAGTCTCGCAAAAGGCCACACCGCCCGACAGTTTCAATTTGGTCGTGTCGTGCGCGGCGCCGCTCACGTCCACGGTGAGTCGGCGACGATCGGGCCCAGGCCTTACCGACCGAGCAGCACTATTTGCAGGCGTTTACTGCTGGAAACACACGAAGATCCCGTGTAAAACGTACTGCCCCCCCGGCAAGGCGCCGACAGGACGGAACATCGCGCCGCCGAGCCGTCCGGCGGGGCGTACGTACGTGCCAAATGGGGCATGCACACGCACAGCGGCACAGGCATGTGGGATGTCATCTCGCCAGGAGCGGCGGAGGGGGTCCGCGCGTGGCCGCGGCGTGGGCTGTCTGTGTCGTGTCAGCACGGCACTCGGACGCCGCCGGGCCGAGGCTCGCGGCAGGTAAGCCCCTGGGCGGACGGACGTGGCGGCCGCGCGGAGCCCCGGGCGAGGTTTGCATGCGCGCCAGCGCGACCGAGGCTTTCCCCCGGGAGGAAGACGCCGGCCGCCGCCGTCCGCGCCATGCCGCGGGCCACGCGCCTGCTTCGCTTGCCAACACCTGATGCAGGCCACCGCCGCTTTTGTCCCCGTGTTCCACGGTGGTGATATGGCGGTCTCGTGCGACACGGGCGTGCATGGGCGAATGGCTTTGGCGTGGCGTGGCTTGCTCGGATCACGCACGCCTGTGTTTGGACGGTTCCTGCGATGCGACAGATGCTGATCAGGAATATCCGTCGTCGCAGGGGAAGCATACACTGGTTCTTCTGCTGGTAATGTTCAGTTTAAGGATGCCCGGCCGGCCGGTCTGCGGGTGTGATTTGGGTCTGCAGATTTTGTTAACTTGAACCGGTTCTTCGCCGACCAGGCACGGGCGCGCGATCAACGAGCGTTGTGCCGCGATCCTGGCAGCAGAATTGGGAACCCGGGCATCTGGTTTGTCCGACTGTCCCCGGGCGAGAACAAGCGCGAGGCGGGGATCTGCTCCCCCTGCCGGCTGCCGCCGACGGTCGGCTGCGGTTTGTCCCAGGTTCAGCACGATCATCGCGGCGGATTCGCTTTTCATTTCCACACCACGAGCTAGCAGTAGTATACTTGGGGTGCATCGACTCGACTCGAGGGTAGAGCAAGCACACATTGCTGGCGCTCCAGCTTAATCAAAATCCATTCATTTACCCTATTCGTTCGTGCTAAAATTTAACTTATGCTAAAATATTGTGAGAGGAAAACACTCTTCCATGGCTACACTGAGAAATCCATTCATTATGCTACTCATGTCTTGCGTGCTGCAGGCTGCACGACAAAGTTTAGTGACTTGAGAAGTTGGCTGCACAGAACTGGGCAGCTGTAGCACATTTGGCACGGGGACGGGTCCAAGGAAGCGCAAGTACCGAGGGACAACATATCCGAGGTATAGGCTGCGCTAAGTCTGGGCGTTTGGGTTACCCGATTTTTTCGGGTCGGATAATTTGGATAATTCAAAATTCGGGTAATGAAAATTGCTACCCGATATTACCTCCGAAAAAACACTACCCGCAAATTCGGGTACCCGATAATTCGGGTTCAGGTTCGGGTATTACCCGATATACCCAAATTTACAGAAAACAACAAACTACACTAAATTTCAGTAGCGATCTATACATAATTTCAGCAGCAATTTGTATAGAATTTCAATAGCAATTTGTAGTGAATAATATATTACAGTCACTCATTCAAATAGAGAGAATTATATTCTAATAAAGTGATAAGTTAAATGGTTCAGCTAACAACACATGATAAATACAAAGACAAAAACAAATCTTTGGGTAGTTCGGGTAGTTTGGGTACTGGGGGATATTACCCGAATTACCCAAACTAATTTCGGGTAATCAAAATCGCTATCCGAATTTGGTATCGGGTACCTCGGGTTCGGGTAATTCGGGTCCGGGTTTGGGTAATTCGGGTACGGGTAATGGGTATCGGGTATTTTGCCCAGGCTTAGGCTGCGCCCGGGGAGAAGACTCGATCGCGACCCTCAGCTCCTCGCTCCTACTGTTTCTGCACAAAAAACACTTCTACCAGGAATAATATAAACAATTATTCAAAAAAAAGAAATAATATATAAACAAAGCAACGCACGCGATAAATCCTGTGGCAAAAAGAGAAACTAGTGATATAATAGAAAAACAAAAAGAAGAACACGGCTTTCTTTTTTTCTCTCTGCACAAGCGCAACAGCAGTGGGCTGGGCACAGCCGTCGCGGGGCGCCGGGGGCACGTCCCCGTCAGCGCGTCCCCCCTGCCGCCCCCCGCAGTGCACCACGTGGGCGCCCCTGTCCGCGTCGCGAATTTGTCGAGGCCCGTTCAAACCGCCCACCCCACCAGTCCACCACACCACACTCTCTCCCCCACCCGCGCCGCCCGTCTCGCTCTCGCCCCCTGTCAATTCTTTTCTTCCCCTCCTCACTCACCCAGTCACCGCCCACCACGGCTTTGAGCTTCCTGCTTCCCTTCTTTCCCCCTGCTCGTTCTGCCCCCGCCACTCGACCTCGACCCTCTCTCTATAAATACAACCGCCGGCTCCCACCTCCAAACCATCCATCCATCACAGACCACCGCCACACCAACGGGCTCCGCTCTCCACTCCAGCCTCCTCCGCCGACCGCGCAAAAACCCAACCGACCCCGCACGCGATCCACGCCAATTCAGCCACCGCGATGCAGAGTCTCGCCCCGCCCACCTCTGTTTCCATACACCGGCATCACCTGCCGGCCGGGTCCAGCAGGGCCCGGGCCTCCAATTCCGTCAGGTTCTCGCCGCGCGCCGTCAGCTCCGTGCCGCACGCCACCGCGCCCGCCGAGAGCTTCCAGGCGCCGTTCCACAAGCCCGGCGCGGCCGACCTGCCGGGGCTGTCCAAGAAGCCCGCCGCCGCCATTGCCGTCCCGAGGCACGCCGCGGCGCCGCGGAAGACGGGCGGCGGCAAGAAGCAGCTCAACTTTTTCCAGCGCGCCGCGGCGGCCGCGCTCGACGCGTTCGAGGAGGGGTTCGTGGCCAACGTCCTCGAGCGGCCCCACGGGCTGCCCAGCACGGCCGACCCGGCCGTGCAGATCGCCGGCAACTTCGCGCCCGTCGGGGAGAGGCCTCCCGTGCGCGAGCTCCCCGTCTCCGGCCGCATCCCGCCCTTCATCAACGGCGTCTACGCGCGCAACGGCGCCAACCCCTGCTTCGACCCCGTCGCCGGGCACCACCTCTTCGACGGCGACGGCATGGTGCACGCGCTGCGGATACGCAACGGCGTCGCCGAGTCCTACGCCTGCCGCTTCACGGAGACCGCGCGCCTCACCCAGGAGCGCGCGATCGGCCGCCCCGTCTTCCCCAAGGCCATTGGCGAGCTGCACGGCCACTCCGGGATCGCGCGCCTCGCCCTGTTCTACGCGCGCGCCGCGTGCGGCCTCGTCGATCCCTCGGCCGGCACGGGCGTCGCCAACGCCGGCCTCGTCTACTTCAACGGCCGCCTCCTGGCCATGTCCGAGGACGACCTCCCCTACCACGTCCGCGTCGCGGACGACGGCGACCTCGAGACCGTCGGCCGCTACGACTTCGACGGCCAGCTCGGCTGCGCCATGATCGCGCACCCGAAGCTTGACCCGGTCACCGGGGAGCTCCACGCGCTCAGCTACGATGTCATCAAGAAGCCGTACCTCAAGTACTTCTACTTCAGGCCCGACGGCACCAAGTCCGACGACGTGGAGATCCCGCTGGACCAGCCCACCATGATCCACGACTTCGCCATCACCGAGAACTTCGTGGTCGTGCCCGACCACCAGGTGGTGTTCAAGCTCCAGGAGATGCTGCGCGGCGGCTCGCCCGTGGTGCTGGACAAGGAGAAGACGTCGCGCTTCGGCGTGCTCCCCAAGCACGCCGCCGACGCGTCGGAGATGGCGTGGGTGGACGTGCCGGACTGCTTCTGCTTCCACCTGTGGAACGCGTGGGAGGACGAGGCGACGGGCGAGGTGGTGGTGATCGGCTCCTGCATGACCCCCGCCGACTCCATCTTCAACGAGTCCGACGAGCGCCTCGAGAGCGTGCTCACGGAGATCCGCCTCGACACGCGCACGGGCCGGTCCACGCGCCGCGCCGTCCTGGCGCCGTCGCAGCAGGTGAACCTGGAGGTGGGCATGGTGAACCGCAACCTCCTGGGCCGCAAGACTCGGTACGCGTACCTCGCGGTGGCCGAGCCGTGGCCCAAGGTCTCGGGCTTCGCCAAGGTGGACCTCGCCACGGGCGAGCTCACCAAGTTTGAGTACGGCGAGGGACGGTTCGGCGGCGAGCCCTGCTTCGTGCCCATGGACCCCGCCGCGGCGCACCCGCGCGGCGATGACGACGGGTACGTGCTCACCTTCGTCCACGACGAGCGCGCCGGCACGTCGGAGCTCCTGGTGGTCAATGCCGTCGACATGCGGCTGGAGGCCACGGTCCAGCTGCCGTCCCGCGTGCCCTTCGGCTTCCACGGCACCTTTATCACGGGCAAGGAGCTCGAGGCCCAGGCCTGACCGAGCTCCACGTTTCTTGGAGGAGTAACAGAGGAACCATGGATCAGGGGAGAAGTCACCAGAGGGAGCCGAGATCAGTTCCCCGGGGTCTTCCCGTCCCCCCACACCACAGTTACAGTTGGTAGTTGCTTTTCTTTTTTCATTTCATTTCATTTCACACTAGTGTAATTAAATTGGGATAGTGCCATAGTGGCAGCTTAGAGAGAGATTAGTAGTGGTAGTAGAGAGAAGAAAGGCGCCCAGCTCGTGCTTGCTTCTAGAGATCGAGCAACCAGAGCTCAGCTGGTGGCGCCTCTTGCTAGTATAGAGTATATTTTTTCCTTCTTCGCTTTATCCCTTTTTCTTTGGATTGGATAACATGGATATGCATCCAGCTCCAGTTGTTGTCACTCGGTCCAGTGGACTGGGGTGTCTAGGATCTTGGTTGCTGCTACTTGCTCGCCATTGCCACCCAGTTGCTGCTGCTGCTGAGGTGTTGCTGGCTTGGCTTCTATATCAGTGTGTGTACATTTGTTCATAGAAGTATAATATATGATTGATGATGATATAAGAATAAGAACGGTGACGGTTTCTGTCTCGATCTTTGTTCAGAGATCCGATTTCGTTTCTATTCATCAGTCGTAGAGTATCTGTGTGTCGTGATGTGGGGCTTCTGTTTCTGTGCTGCCGGGACAAGCAGAGCAGAGCCTTCGTTGTCGACGGGCACAGCAATTTTGAACGCAGATGGGAATTTGCTTCCTCCACAGCAAGCGAACGCTTCTCCGCTTTGTCCACTTGACCACTTGTGTGGGGGCTCTTTGGTTCTTTCCTGCCACTGTGTTCTGATGTCGTTGGGTGTGTCGCGTGTGTGTGTGTGTGTGTTATGATGGGCTTTGTGCTAACTGAGGTGAAATGGGGGGTTTGTCGTCTGTGATGCGGTTCGTCGCTGTAGGTGAGGGCTTCCAGATGCTGTCGAGTGTCGACGGACATTGTGATTGAGTGGAATGTGCTTCAGAAAGAATCTCAGAGTCGGTCCGCTCACTGTCACTGGGCAACATTTTTGTTTGCTCAGTTCAACTGAATCTCGAATTCTGAATGAATGCAGACTCTTGATTCTGCTCACAGATTATATAGGAAGAGGGAAGAAAGGCGCACCGATTCTTTTCTGTCAGCTGCATGCCAAGAGTCAGGAGACGCTGGGCAAGGTTTAGTTCTTGCAGCACTGATTTTAAATTTGCGCCCGTGCGATGCGTTCTTTTCGTGTGAGTGCGTGGGCTCGACCATACGCTTCGCGTGGCTGTTGCTGCTGATTGCTTTCGGCATGGAGCGGCCAATTAAGTGAGATTAAGAATTAGCGGCAGACGGCAGAGGCATGGACAATGTGATGGATTTGCCTAATCTTCTTACTGTACGCTATGGAGACGAGTAGCTAGCTGCTCCAATCTGGCCCGCCTTGCCGTCGTGTTTCACACCGGCTCTGGCGCTCTCGTGCGGGAACCGGGAAGTGTGTGTGTCCACGCAGACGCAGTCACGCACGCCGCTGCTGCTCATGCGTTCTCGCGGAGACGGACGCGGCGCCGGGGTCCCTTTCGGGGTATATATTGCTCCGCTGCTTGGAGTGCGCTGCTTTTGTCGCGCGCCCGGCACGTATGTGAAGACGCCGCGGCACGGATCGCGCCGACCACGCGCATCCCGATCACGTTGATCCGCGTCCCAGTGCGTGCGAGTGTGACCGCGACACCGGGCCGGGACTCCCGCGCGCGGGAACAAGAGCGGCCACATACACATATACTAGTACACGTTAGACCCTAAAGCATAATCTATAGGCATAGAACTAGCATGTCTGTTTACATTTAGATAAATCGTAAATCCTAGAACATCAACAAGTGCAGTAATAGTAGATAGAATGAGAGAAAAAGAGGGATAGAAGAAGAGGGTGTCGAACCTGACACCGTAGAGGGAGATGGTCTAGAAGCCGTCATCTCGTTCGTCGGTGAAATCTGCGCACGAGTAGCGACGTAAGGGGAAGAGGTCAATGAAGTCGTCGACATCGGTGGAGCGGGGTGTGCGGCTGGTGTCTTCCCGTCACAGGCTACGCCCCTCTCTGATCGGGATTAGGGTTTAGGTTTCGGTGGAGAGCTCGGCTCAGGCGAACCTCGTACTTAGAGCCGCCGGCTCCCACCTCTATATATTACGCAATGTAATAGGGCCCTCCAGCCATAATGGGTTGGGCGCCCCCGATCAGGGCGTGGATCAAAGGCCTAACTGGGGCCGTTGGGCCCAGTTTAGGATTAGAGATCAATCTAACAATCTCCACATTGATCTCCTACCGGCTTTCAATTTTATATCATTTACTTTTGTTCATTCTATTACATATTAGCGCATAGAGCATGTTTCATCGTCACGGTCAATTGCCGATAGATTTAACAACTACAACACACCACTCTGTTCTGAAATATGATACTTAACTTTGTGCCTTCTTTTGTCTAGAAATTATAGGATTTCCCTTAAACCCATGTCAGCTACATGTTTTCTGAACACGTTGGGTGGTAAGCCTTTTATAAGCGGATCCGCGAGCATCTTTTCGGTGCTTATATGCTCAACACTTATGACATGATCTCAGACTTTATCTTTCACAACATAATACTTTATGTCAATGTGTTTGGCAACACCACTTGACTTATTATTATGAGCATACTGTACTATCGGATTATTGTCGCAGTATAACTTAAGTGGTCTATAGATGTCGTCAACCACCTTCAAATCAGGTATGAACTTCTTTAGCCAGTTCACCTGCCCCGTTGCTTCATAACACGCTACAAACTCGGCATACATTGTGGACGATGTAGTGACGGTTTGCTTTGAGCTTTTTCATGAAATAGCTCCCCCTGCGAGAGTGAATACATATCCAGACATAGATTTCCTATCATCTCCCGCATAATCAGAATCTGAATATTTCACTATATGGAGTGAATCTGATCTTCTATACGTTATCATGAGGCTTTTCGTTCCTTACAAATAACGCAATACTTTCTTTACTAATTTTCAGTGTTCTGTTCTAGGATTGCTCTAGAACCTGTCAAGTAACCCGATAACAAATACCAAGTTAGGACACGTACATACTTGAGCATATTGTAAGCTTTCGTTAGCCGAAGCATATGGAACCGTTTTTATTTGATCGATCTCATACTGATTCCTAGGACATTGAAAATCCCTATATCTGTCGCCCTTGACTATAGGAACAGGTGAGGGACTACATTTGTGCATATTGAATTTCTTTAAGTTCTTTTCTATGTATGCCTTTTGTGACAGTCCTAATACCCCTTTATTTCTATCTCGGTGAATCTCGATCCCTAGAACGAACGAAGCTTCACCAAGATCTTTTATATCAAATTTTGAGGACAAAAACTTCTTTATCTCCAGTAGTAGACTGATATCACTACTATCATTCACATACATGACAAGGAAGATAAACTTCTCATTCTTAAACTTTGTATAGACATAATTGTCCTCTACATTCTCTTTAAATCCAAAATTTCTTATTGTCTGATCAAACTTCAAGTACCACTTTCTTGAAGCTTGTTTTAATCCATAAATGGATTTCTTTAGGCGGCATCCCATTCGTTCTTTTTCTTCCATGACAAAACCTTTTGGTTGTGCCATGTAAACATTTTCCTTCAAATCCCCATTAAGAAATGTCGTCTTTACATCTATCTGATGTAATTCTAAATCGTAATGTGTCACTAATGCCATTATGATTCAAAAGGAATCCTTACATGAGACTGGAGAAAATATCTCATTATAATCAATCCCTTCTCTTTGCGTAAAGCCTTTTACCATAAGTCGCGCTTTATATCTCTCTATATTCCCTTGAGAGTCAAGTTTTGTTTTATAGACCCATTTATAGCCTACTATTTTGGCTCCTTTAGAAATTATTTTTATGTCCCAAACTTTATTGGCATTCATAGATTTTATTTCATCTTCCATGGTCTCAAGCCACTTTGATGAATGATTATTTCTCATGGCTTCTTCAAATGAGGTGGGATCATCCTTTATTTAAAATTCCTCAGTGTTGTATACTTTATTGTCAGCAGGAATAGTTAATTTTCTAACTCTTTGAGACCTAGAGACCTCCACATTTGGCATATCTTCTGTTTGAGGCCATTATTGCTCCTCCTCATGTGTGGCAATAGGTTCTATAGGATCTTGAAGAACAGGTTTCTCATCATCATTCATTGTTGCCACAAGCGAAATACCAACAGGTGCTGGCACCACAATATCTTGCACTATCGGTGCAGCGACAACAGGTAGTGAGAAAAATAGCTCATGAATCATTGGAGTGGGTGCATACACCCGCTTCTCTTCAAGGTTAATTTCTCGAGCTACCATGTCCCCCCTCATCATTTCATCTTCTAGGAAGACAACGTGTCTTGTTTTCATAAACTTTGTATGTCTGTCTGGACAGTATAAGCGAAAACCTTTTAACTTTTCTAGGTAGCCAATGAAATGACAACTTACTATTTTGGGATCTAGCTTTTCAATGTTTGGGTTAAATACTTTAGCCTCAGTGGGACTCCCCCACACACGTAAGTGGTTTAGTGAGGGTACTCTTTTCTGTCCACAACTCATACGGTGTTTTGGGCACCGACTTACTTGGTACTCTATTGAAAATATGAATGGCAGTTTTTAACGCCTCCATCCATAGGCTCAACGATAAGGTAGAGTAACTTATCATACTGCGCACCATATCCATCAGGGTACGATTGCATCTTTCAGCTACTCCATTCTATTGAGGTTCGCCCGGTGTAGAATACTAGGCTACTATGCCATTCTCCTGTAAGAACATTGCAAAAGGTCTAGGAACTTCGCCATATGGGGTATGTCGACCGTAGTACTCCCCCCTCCCATGGTCGGACCTGACTATCTTAATATTAAAATTGTGTTGGTTTTCAACTCCTACCTTAAATATTTTAAATTTATCCAATGCTTCTGTTTTTTCTTTGATTGGATAAATGTAGTCATAACGGGAGTAATCATCTGTGAATGTTATGAATAAATCATAACTATTCACACTCTTTACAGGAAATAGACCACAGATGTCTGTGTGAATAATCTATAAAATTAATGCGCTTCGTTTGGCATCTTTTTTTTATTTTTTTTACATACTTTCCTTTTATGTATTATCTGCATTGTTCTAAATCTGAGAACTCTAATGGAGGAAGAATATTATTTTTAACTAGTTTTTCTATTCTCTCTCTCTAAATATAGTCTAAATGATAGTGCCATAATTTCGACGACGCATCGTGGGCTCTCTTTCGTTTTCTGTTTACATCCGCAGACGTGGATACATTCTCATGGTCGCACGCAACATTCCCATCATCGCATACAATATTCATATCATCACGTAGTGATAACAAATAAAGCTCATTTTATAAGATAGCAAGATCAACACATGCATTATTAAATGTTATCTTACATTTGCTATTTTCAAAATGGCAATCATATCCATCATTGTCCAAGCATAAAACACTAATCAAGTTTTCCTGTAAAGAGGGAACATAAAATACATCTCTAAGTAAAAGTGTGAAGCCATCAACAAGCTCTAGAGAAAGATCGTCAACGGCTTCAACATCTACTCGGACTCCATTTGCAACTTTAACGTGTCTTTCTCTTCTTTGCGTAGTCCTCGTCGAATGGAATCCCTGTAAGAAAGTAACAACATGAACAGTTACACCTGAGTCAATCCACCAAATAGATTTTGAATATTGTACATACAGGAATTCATTTATGAACGTAATAATATTCTCATCTTTCTTTGCCATGATCATCTTTAAGTAATCGTGACAATCTTTTTTATAATGTTTCGTCTTCTTACAATAGAGACACTGGTCTTTCTCTACTGTGAACTTGTTCTGCTAAGACTGATGCAGCATGTGATCCTTTCCCCTTGACTTTGAGGATGAGTTAGCATTATTATTCTTTTTCTTGTTGTCTTTCATATAATTGATAGTGCCACTATTGATAACTTTTATTCTCTCCTTCTCTTGCACACATAAAGCCATGAGTCTCTCTAAGTCTCACTTCTTGGGTTGTATGTTGTAGTTGACAATAAAAGTGTTAAATTCTTTTAGCAAGGAAGCAAAAATCAGATGGATAAGGAACTCTTCCTTGAGAGTCAGATCCATTGGTTTTAGCTTGGATGCCAAATTATTCATCCTTAGTATGTGCTCTCTTATGCCACTATTTCCAGAGTACCTCTCTGTCACCAGCTATTTTATCAGCTATATAGCATGTCTTTGAAGAGACAATGGACTGACTCTTTATTCTTTCGAGGTACTTGGTGACCGTGTCATACTCTGGGATTGAGCCCACAATTACAGGCTCAATCGTGTTCTTTATCACAGCCAAATATTTTTTATTGGCAGTGACCCACTTCCTATGCTCAAGGTCATATAACATCTTTTGTGATTCAAAATCCCTCTCTCTAGTTGTCCAAGCGACATCAGCCTCATTTATCTCCCTCGCCGGTGCCACAGGTTTAGTGGGACACGGTGAGGTGACTACCCAGTTCACCTTAGCCAAGACGAAGGTCATGTTAATTTTTCTCTTCCACTCCATGTAGTAGTCACCTTTGAGAGTGGAGATCTCTTTGATACAACCCATCAAGTTATATCCGCCTGAAAACACAATTTATATAGAGTGAGAACATAAATAATAACAATTGCATGCCTTGATTCCAACGTTGGTAAAAATTAAAACATACAACTGTTTATACATTAAATCTACATCATCGTTGGGTAGAAATAAAAGTAATGCATAAAATCATTAAAATTACGATATTGTTATCAACAACATTGGTCAAAAAATAACATCATAATCATGTCAAAATCTCTTTTTCTCCAATTAAATATCACGTTGGTTCAAAATAACTGGAGAATAAACTATTTCTTTAGCAGTGGAAAACATAAAAAAATTATCTATTTTTCAGAAGCATTTCTCTGTAATTTCTCTATTCTCTAAAAATTTATCCTAATGGTTCAAAATTTAACAAAGAATTAAAACAAAATTCATCAAATTCATTCAAATCTACTTCTAAAAATAAATAAACTTCAAAACGTAATTTGTTGTTCATTTTGGCCCGGCCTGCAACAACAGTAAACAGCCCAGCAGCTACAGTACTTGGCCCAGCCTTCAGCTGCAGCCCTCTCGCGCGCGCTCGCGGCACCTCCCCGAGCCCAGGCCGCATCCTGAGCCTGGGCCACGAAAGTGGCTCGCCGCACTCACCCGCCTGGGCCGAGACTCGGTCCAATGAATCTTGACCGTCAGATCGCATCGGATGCCCGCGCGCATGGATCGGGGATATAAGAGCCGACGCCACGGCGACCCGCTGAAACCCTAGCCATTCTCTTCTGTCCTTTCTCTCTCTTCGCCGCTCTCCTTCCTCAGCACAGCAACCGCGAGCAGCCGAGCGAAAGCAAGCGCGAAGATGGCGCCGTCACCGGTCCCCTCGCCGGCATGTGCGCTCCCCAGTGGGTAAGCACGCCGTCGTCGAGCGATCTGGGCGGCGGTGCCCTGATCCCCTCCAAAACCCTAGATCTGACCCGACCACTTCTCCTCCTTCTCTGTCTCGGTCCCGCGACGTCACGGAGTGAGACGATGACAGCGCCGTCGCCGGCCCTCTTGTCGGCGCGCGCTCCCCAGCGGGTTAGCACGCCGCCGTTGAGCGGCCTGGCCACGACGCCCTTGGCCCAAGCACCCCCGCGCGCGCCGATGAGGTGGCAGCACGGTGCGGCGGCGAGGTAGGCCTCTTCCCCTTCCCCTTTTCTTTTCTTTGATTTTCCTTTCTTCTCTTCTCAGATCTATCCGATTTAGGGTTGGGGACGGGGTTAGGATCGAGATTAGGGTTTGGTTAGGGTTAGGGTTTCGTTCATTGTTCTTCTTGCCCGAGTTTGATTCGCGGGTTAGGGTTCGGCTTCGCGTGCCGAGACCCCTTTCTTTTCTCTGTTCTTTACCCGATTAGGGTTAAGGTTCGGTGATCCTCTTCTCTTCCTAGATCCGGACAGATATGATCTCTTTCTTACCCCTGACATGATCTACATCTAGACAGAGGGTTTCGATAGGCTAGATCTACACCTAGTTAGGCTCTAGTACCATTGTTAGACCCTAAAGCAGGATATTTAGGCATAGAACTAGCATGTCTACTTGTACTTAGATAAACCGTGAGTCCTAGAACATCTACAAGTGCAGTAACAGTAGATAGAACGAGAGAAAGAGAGGGGTAGAAGAAGAGGGTGTCGAACCTGACACCGTAGAGGGAGATGGTCCAGAAGCCGTCATCTTGTTCGTCGGTGAAGTCTGCGCACGAGCAGCGACATTCGGGGAAGAGGTCAACGAAGTCGTCGACGTCGGTGGAGCGGGGCGGCGCGGCTGGTGGCTTCCCGTCACTGGCTGTGCCCTTCTCTGTTCGGGATTAGGGTTTAGGTTTTGGTGGAGAGCTCGGCTTAGGCGAACCTCGTACTCAGAGCCACCGGCCCCCACCTCTATATATTGCGCAGTGTGACAGGGGTCCTCCAGCCATAGTGGGCTGGACGCCCCCGATCAGGACGCGGATCAAAGGCCTAACTGGGCCGTTGGGCCCAGTTTAAGATTAGAGATCAATCTAACACTACGTACTCTTAGCAGTGGCAGCACTGAACGAATGAAGCACGTACACACATGACACATTGGCGCCATGTCTAATCGCACACTGCTGCCTCGATCGGCTATGGCTACCTGACGACGCGGACACTGACATTCAGGCTCCCGTGACGACGGCCGGTCCACCAGGCGTTCATCCGCCGGACCGCTGATCCTCTCTAGTAGCCTGCGATCCGATTGAGACGGTGTGCAATTGTGCATGCATGCCCGGCTCCGGGTGTGTAGTCAAACCGACCACGGCGGGGGCAGAGAGTACTATACATAACCACTGCCATACTTTTTCAGCCAACAAACAATATTTTTGTTTCACAACAAATCAGCCAGCCATGACTTTCCAGCCCAAACGAACCGGGCAAATAAGGCCACGCTCTCGTGAACCCTTTCGCCGTCGATCCGGCCGGCCATCGGCATCATATCGGCAACCGGCCGCGAGACAAGGACGCGCGCGCTCCTATCCCCGGCTCCATCCGGCTTGCATGCATGCCAGGGCCCAGGGAACCCCGCTCCGATCCGTGTGCGTGCGTGCGTCCGCCCGGCCGCCACGCGTACACGCGCGCGCGCGCGGGGCTGCAACCGAAGCGCCGGCGACCGGTCGGACGGCGACCTGCCGGGACCGGGACCGCCAGCGCGCCGTCGTCGTCGCGCCGCCAACCCCGCGCCGGGCCGTTGGTGCGGCGCCACTGTGCGCGCCATCGACGACGTCTGGGCATTGCCGGCTCGTCGTGGCAGCCCGCGGAGCGGGGATGTCTGCGTGCGCACGTCGTGCCTAGAGGCGCCACTGGTACGGGGAAATGTGGACAGCCGCCCGTGGCTGCTTCCTCCGTGGTGTCAGTCTTTGGAGAGGGGCTGGCTGCATCGCTTCGAGTCAGCAGATTTTTGAGAATGTTTTGGTGTCTGACAGTACTGTTTTTTCCGGCCTTTAGGCCTTGTTTGTGGCGGGCGCGCCGTTACACTTTGAACCAAACAATGTAATTTCGCGTTATGATCTATAAAGCGTGGCAAACCCGTTTTTTCTATAAAAAAAAAATTCTCTCCCACACCTGATTTGTCTTGCTTTCTTTTCTTTCCCTTTCTTCTTCCTAGATAGCATGCATAGAAGGGAATAAAACTAATATTAAGACAAAAATCTTCTCTCCACATCCTAATTTCACTTATGTCTCGTTTGGATGCACACATATTAACACGTGTTGAGGTGGATTAGAGTGAAAATTAGTTTAAATTCTATCCTAATCCACTTTAACACATGTGGATTAATGTGGATATATGTGCATCCAAACAAGGTCTTACTGTGAATTTATGCTAGATTTACACTCAGCTTATATTAGAGTTATGGTTATTATTTTGGTGTAATTTCTACATATAATTTGGTGTAGCTAAATATTTAGGTGTGGGAAAGGAATATTTCACCTAATCTTTACAACTCCTTTAACCTTGATATGGAACTCCTCGAAAACATTCAAATTCTTTCTTATAACATGCTCATAAACTTCGGGTGTATGAGAGACATTTTCACTTGTTCACTTCGTACCAGGTAAAGAAGTCTCTCATACACCCGTACGTACTGTCCAGTTTACTTGCTTTGTAGACAAATTGTCGAGATACAATACCACATGCTAGTGGGGTACAGATACACTAGGATGATTTAGGTTAGTCTCAGTGGGATGTTTTATGACGTTGTTTTCAAGATTGCCATATCATATAGAATCAAAATAAAACATGGATGCAACATTCACTCTCAATGAAGAGTTTCATTCTATGGTTTCATAGACATTTAATTTCGTGACTCATAGAGAGTTGGTAATCGTGTCGAGAGATCGAGTTTCATCCCATGAAACTCATTTCTTCTCTCTCTTCTTAAAAACATTGCCACAACATCAAAAGTGCTTATGTGGCACCTTATTAAATGCAAATAAAACTATGATGAAACTCCTACTGATACTTGCCTTAGAGGCTCTACGTAGAATGGACCCACCAGGCGAGTTTGCGGCCTGGAAACTAGGTAACCAGCACCATAGTGTAAGAATGATAGATAAATATCTCAACAAAGCAAGAAACACCTCGAAAAGTGGTAAAAAATATCATTCTCCTTGTCCCCTGAGAGATTTAGAAGGAAAGAAGTTCTAGAGTCCTTAGACAATGGGAATCTTCAGCAATATCCCTTACGAGTATCATTGGCAGGGGCTGGATTATGCCGGGGAAGAAATGATTAGTGATACTTTTAGAGCGAGAGTAACTTTTTTTTTTGTCTTTCCCCACTTTAAATGGGTCACAAAACTCTGTTCTATGTCAATGAAATAGGCATAATCCTGTGCAAGTTCCTTAAAAAACATCTATCATACCAAATAAGTACATTATGAAAATATATGTCATGATATATCTAGTGATGTTAATTTGGCCTCATAAATATTAATGCCTTTTTTCTATAAATTTAGTCAATTATAAAATAATTTAATTTAGAACAACTCTAGAAATATAATTGATTTATTTTGGGACAAGAGGAGTAAAATGATATACTAAGTTGCATAAGAATTGTATACTACTCCCTCCAGTCTTGAATAAATGAATTCTTAGAGTTATCTTAAGTCAAACTTTTAAATTCGATTAAATTTATACAAAAAAGTATGAAGATTTATGATATCAAATTAGTATTACTAGATACATCACGAAATATATTAATATGCTCATTCGATATCATATATATTTGTGCTTTTTTATATAAATTTAAACAAACATAAAAATATAACTTATGATAACTTCAGAAATTAATTTATTTAAGAACAGAGGGATTGCTACTATTACCATACTAGCTGCGCAATCATGGGAGCCACTCTATTAACTAGGCCCATTTGGTACAATTTCTCTAGAAGCTTTAGAGTCGTTTTTTTTGCTTCTCTCCTATTTACTATGAGAAGGTGTTTTATCCGATGTTTTTCTAAAATAGTTTTAGCTCCGCTAATAGAGCTTATTGTAGCGCCAAAGCAAAACACACACACACTACTCCACCGCTGAATCAGAATGCCTTTTGTTTTCCCACGTTAATGACGACGAGGTTACTCAGGGCACTCCCAATACATGAAACTATTAGCAATTTCTATAGCATAGGGTTCGTACCAAGAAACTATCCTTCTCAGTGTAAGATTTTCTATAGTACAGGATATAAGTAGTGATAGAAATCATATTCGCTCTCCCAATGTGCTACGAGTAGTTTATTGTCCATTGATAACCGTGAAGACCCACTTTCTTAGTTAGACCTGGTTTCTTGGATTTTTCCTCTCTATCCTTATTAAATCACTTGCCACATCAACAAATTGCTTACGTGACACTACAATTAATATCTATAGAAACTATCATAGTTTCTGCATTACGAGTGCCCTCAACGATCTAACCACCCGTGACCAAATGGATAAAAAAGGCAGCATTATCACTCCTCTGCAAAACAGTATATATGTTCGATGGATGGATCACTGGTCAAGAATTTGGAACAATAAACGCGTTATCCAAACCCCACTTTGTTGTATAATCCACGGATATCATAGTATAGGTTACCGACCAACCTTTCCCTGGAGAGGAAAACAAAAAAGCAGACGCAAAGAGCCCTGATCGATCCGCAGACAAGGACATAAGCGTCCGAATCTTGGCATCCTTCGATCGGTCGTCAGTCGTCACTCGTCACTGGCCGGACCGCCCATTTCCGTACGATCCAAGCTCAGCTCAAAGCAAGGCCAAAACCACACGATTTCCTGTTCTTTTTTTTAAAGGACTGATTAGAGGGGCAAGAAAGCTACTTCAATTCGACCTTGCTAGTTAGTATATTAATCTGCGTAAAGAGGCCACTTTTTTATATGCAGCAGTGTGCAAAGCGCGCATGCAAATGCAAAGCTGGGAGCGGGTATACAGGGTAGTAGCAGGGGCAGTCCTTGTCCTTGTCTCGCAGACGTGCCTTTGTTTACGTACTACAGTGTACCAGTGCCAATGAAGTAGCAACGGTGTTAAGGTGCACTAGGATAATCCTACTGTTAGGTCCCAGCACTTTTCAAATAGGCTTGATGTTTGGCCGATTGCTTAATTAGGTCTTGTTTACTTTACATCCTATCACATCGAATGCATAAACACATGCAGACGCATTAAATATAGACTAAAAAATAACTAATCACACAGATTACGACTACTCTGCGAGACGAATCTTTTAAGCCTAATTAGTCTATGATTTGACAATGTAGTGTTACAGTAACACATGTGCTAACGATAGATTAATTAGGCTTAATAAATTTGTCTCACGGTTTACTGACGGATTCTGTAATTTATTTTTTTATTAGTATCCCAACACCCCATACGACACCCTTATATAACATTCGATGTGACACCCTAAAATTTTACACCCTAGATCTAAACAAGGCCTTAGTTGCTGATGCATCGAAGCAACCAACTAACAAAGCACGTATTGCATTGGGAGAAATTTACGTCACACAAAGAGAACATAGATAAGAACAGGCGACACCCACAATCTGTAACTTCATTTAGTGAGTTCTTTCATCGTTGTAAAGGAACCATACACAGTATATAGAATAGGGTTTGCGTGCGTGCGTACGTTCATAAGAATGAGTATGCGGACATTGTAAGTGTCTAAGTTGTTTTGTGCAATCGAAGAAGAAAAAAAGACAACTTCATATGGGAAAAATAAATGAAATCAAAAAAGCAGTTTCGCTCTTTCCTCTCTTCTTTCTTCTTAATTAATGTGATGCCACGGCCCATGGGAACGGTCTTTTTCCCGTAGGTCGTTTTTTTATAACTCCGGTAAATCTCTTTGCCAACCATAACGCTGGCTAAAATTTCCACACGTGCTAGCTATGCTTTCCCTACAGTGTAACTTTGGGAAGAAAGCGAAATAACCACTGATTAAACTAAGCTAAAATGGCCAGTTAGCTCGAGGAGCCGGTGGCCAAACTCTGCAATCGTTGATACGTGATGACGACAACTAGCATGAACGATCATCATCCCAAGCTTAGATTGCAATCAGGCCGTAGCATACCTTGAAGAAAAGAGTACGTAGCAAAAGCAGCCGTCGCTAGAATGTTTGAGTACGTATGCAGTGATGCCATCAGGCCGAATAAGAGAATTCGAGATGGAACGTCATCTTTGGAAGTTTTGAGACGATCTTAGGTCCTGCTTTTCGACGCAGGATTCCCACAACATTTCTTTGGTTTTATTAATGCCCACAAAGTTGAATGAATCCACAAGCAATGCACAATCCTGTGAAATTTTGACACAAGCTAGCCAGCCAACCTCATTAGCCACTAGACATGTTTGAAACACTTGATCTGCCGTATGTGTTCTGAAGAAAACCAAGAAGAAATACCTCGACTGTGTGCTTTCGATCCATGTAGTTCTCTACGTGGCTCGTTAAAGCTCCATTTGGAAGATCTCGGGTGGCTCCAGCTCTGACTTCTTCGTGCACTGTAGCAAAGCGATCTGTTAGGAGCCATGTCAAACAGAACATAACTTGGTGTAATTAGAAAGATATCCTTTCATCCACATGAACTTAATTTCCTATAATAATAAAAAAAAAAAATACACCAGCTGTCACCTGCCAGAAATGGCTACTAATCACCTAACCAGAATCAATATATTAGTTAACGGACACTTTTTAATGCGTGGCTGGTGGTGTCCATGAGGTGCTACCGTGCTAATGCAGGACGTTGATAGGAGCCCCCTCCCCTTGTCCTTGGCTGGCTCTATGCCTCTATCCTTCCCTGGAAATCACAAGGGCCATTGCTGTGTGCATGCTCTACAGCTCCGACCTCAATCGATCTTGTACGCAAGATTCCTCCAGTTTTTGTGGCCTGCAGGCCTCCGGTGGCAGCAGCAAGTCATGACTTCCAGGTCCCGAAACCTGACGAATCATGCAGCTGAGCTGACAGCACTCGAATTAGTCGAATATACCCTCCCAGAATTTGTGCCCAAGGAGTAGCCAGTCCGGTAGCTGCATGATCCGCGAGTAGCTTAGGAAAATGCCCCGGCACCAAACACTAGGAAGCTAGAGCAGGATAAAACAACTGCGAGTAGCTAGACGGAGTCCCCAGGTCCAGGATGAGTCAACGACGACAGAGATATGCACGCTACCGGCCGCCGGATGCCCCGTTTCTGTGGAGACGTCGGTGCAGGACTTCTGGTGGTGGCATGTCACACACATCTCATCTCATCCCATCTCAATTATGCCTGGGGGCTCTGGCCCTCTCATTGGTTCCACTAATGACCTTGTGCACCTGATGACACGGAGAAAATGCTTGTTTAGTCCAATGGCAGCTCCTACTCCCGTCTGACTGAGCTTGGGGCCACAAATAGTCTCTTGACCGAATCAGACAGGCAGCAGACTGGTGAGTGTGTCCCCGGGTTGGTTACCAGTTGGGCCGTCGCGCAGGACGGGGATCCTTGGCGAGATGTAACACTTTGGGCACATGGCGCGGCCCTACTTTGTGGCCCAGGAAACATGGATGTTGGGCATGGAATATCTTCGCAACCAAAGTATCTGTCGTGTTCAGATTCTGGACTACGTGAATACTACTACTAACCTTGACGACGGCAGGCACCTTTGGGCATGGATGGGTCTTCAGAACCAGAATATGAGCCATGTCCAGATCCTTGACGACATCAGCATTAACCTCGAAGATACTTGCTGGGACCCTTCACACGGGACATGCTTGATCGGTGTCCATGTAGGGAGACATGGCAATATGCCCTGAGCAAAGTGAGCAGGCATTGATGCTGCGTCCGTGCTAGAGGAGCGGCAGCTGCACATGGAGATGGAGCTCACTGTCTTTCTGCCAAAGACACTGCTGTGTGATAGTATCTATCAGTTGGTAGTTACTGCCCAGCACCAGCAGTCTGGTGCTCAGTCACATGGTGATGCCCAGCGAGTGAGGACAGACAGGGGTATCCGGTGCTCTAAGGGGAAGCCCATGTTATATGTCATGACCCAGTTGATCAAAAGAAATGGTTAGGACAGATGGAGATCACAGTGGGTGAGCACTTCTGCATCGATTCACCCTGTTATATCATCTGATCGGTGGTTCTGTCAACCCTGGAAGAAGAACGTGAAAGGTTAGTCCACGTTTAGAATACCAAATCAGAAACTATGAGATGAGAACACAACCTTGAAGATACATTTGGAGCTTGACTTGGATCTTTAGGACCAGGAATCAGTCAATGCTCACGTTCTGGGGTGCACGAAACAAACCAGGAAGATCCCTATCGAAACCAATCTCTGCAGTTGACGCAGGTGAACTGGAGACATGCACGCTTTGGTCAGGCATTGGTGCTCAGTTCATGCTATAGGCTAGGCAGTTGCACATGGAGATGGAATTCACTTGTCATTATTCCATCTGCAGATGACACTGGTTGTATTACCTGGTACTAATTCTCCCCAGTAGTTTGCTCAGTCACATGGTTGTGCCCAATAAGTCAGGACAGGGTATCTGGTGACTTAAAGGGAAATCCATGTTATATGCCACGATTCAATTGAACAAAGTAAAGAACCAAGACGAATGGGATGTCAGTAGGTGAGTGTTTCTTTTGTGTGCGGACCTTCCTGTGTTTATCTTTGACTGCATAGGTGTTTCGGTTAGTGGCCACAGAAAGAACAATAAAAAATTTGTTTCTCCAGAATGCCAAGAAAACAAGTTAGGTGGTGGAGTGAACACTGGAGGATAGTCCAACAGATGGTCTAAGGTAGCCTGGAAAGAGGAACACAAGTGGCATAGCCAATTTGAAGTGCCTTTTTGTCCGTAGTATCAGTTCTGAAACAGTGGGGTTGGGGATAGGACTAGCATCAACCACCAAGAAGTTTGAAATATGACACCTCTGCATTCAATTGGTGAGATCAACAAAAATCTGTGTGAAGTTTGAACAGATATGAGTATATAGAGACACAGTTACAGTCTTACAGAGTCTATACATGGTAGAAGGATACAATCAAATGGCAACAAGAGTGCAAGTACCTGTACCAAGGATGCTGATGCAGAAGGTAAGATAATAAACTCTAAAGTCTGAATTCATACCTGTTTCCAGAAAAAAAAAAAGTCTGAACCCATACTATTCGTCTAAAGATATTAAACAGGACTGCTACAGCTAGTCTAGAAGTAGTTCATTCTTCAGTTTAGCCGGTGGAAATGAAGGACCAAAACAATGTAACTGTTATGCAAAATATACTGACTAGGAAAACGAAGATTCACTATAATCAATGTATCATCAAGTAATAAGAACAAGACACAAGAGACTGCAGAAAGACAATAGTATGTGCATATCAGAACTTCTACAAATCAAATCTTCATAATTCAAAGATAACATGGAGAGAACATTTGGAATGTTTTTTAGCATGTAGGTTAAAAAATGTACTACTTGAAACCAGTGACTCAGTAAGTCAGTATCAGCAGAATTGACAGCTAAGCTGACTAAGAAGTGCCCAGCACTCCAGCAGTACACATGGTGTTTGAGGGAAGGATGTTGCATCTATGATGATGTTTCAATACTACCTAGCAGTACAATGGTGTTTAATGCAAATCAGCACAATATCTTGATTTGATTGAAGTAGTTATGGGCTTTTGGGGTAGCAACTACAGATCCAAATGGAGCACCTTTTATTTTCCTTTTTTCATCAAGTACTTTGTTTCTTTGGCGTGGTGGCAGGTGATTAATCACATGGCAAAATTCAACAGGGAAGTATTAAACAATTGCACTGATGATTACATGCTATTTCTTACCTTGCCAGCCATACAACTTAGCCTACTATGTAAATGGACATGCTTTTATATGATTTTCACATACCATGACTGTATTAGCACTTCAGCAGATGGTAAGTTTTCTCCTAGAGATGTTATTCAGTTTATATAATGCATCCAGTAATTTTGGTAGAACATATTAGTCATGAGATTTTGGATGGATAATCTACGTAACAAAGTCCAAGCCACCACAACCTGTTTCATTTCCTTAGCATTGTAAAGGAACCTGAGCAGTGAGCAGTGCACATGTTACAGAAAGAAAATGGAACCATATCAATTCAAAAAGGCACTTTATCTGGTACAGTACTATCCAAAATATCAAAACTATCATTTGACACATGCATAATATAAATGCAATCAGTTATCGATGGACTTGATGTGCTTCAGTTATGGTTTATTCTAGTCTAGATATATTAAAGGTGTCCCTTCAAGAGGCATCTACAGAATTAAGACCACAATGGACTGTTACATGTTACACTATGTATTAACATCAACAAATGTCAGTCAAATGCAGCTAACTACACTTGGCAGAATCCCTTCTCCCTTGTAGCTCCTTGGAAAGCAAGCCCCATGTGCCAGTTAAGTTTTGCAAACACTACTCGAGCAAAGTTGAGCTATACGATGCCGAGGTTCTGCACTATTTTCTTACGAATCCTTTTAAACAGAATGAAAAAAAAAATTGATATATAAGCTAAGGCTGACACACAAAGAGTCAAAGAACGATAGAAAATTACAATTATACACAAAGAAGAAATGAAACAAGGATTTTTGGAATATATATATACACTAAAGATGGAGCAACTCTCATGATTACTGACGCTGACACCTTTATCTGCCTCAGAATAAGCTATCTGAAACCTTCCCGTACAGTATTGGGACAGTCATGCTTACATGACAGGCTACAAAAATGAAGTTGTTGTTCTCTCACTTTGGTAATGCATGAAAGGATACTTTTCTGTGAAACTGTTAGGTATGTATGTGAAAGTAAAACAAAAAAAAAAAAAATCACCAAGTAAACACCATAGTCACAAAGTTTCTAGGTCGACGGGGTAGAGGAATATGGTACACTACTTGCGAGAGGTTTTTACACTGCCGGGTCGAAAATGACCCCGCGTACTCCGGCCGGGATCGACGTTACCGGGTCAAGGGTCGATGTCTTCGACCCTGTTTTATGTGACTATGGTTAACACATGTAAGTGTTTTTTATGTTTAGGCCTTCTACTTTATCAGTTGAAATCTGATCTATCTCAAGTTCTCAACTGAAGGCAACAATTTGTATTCGTTTCAGTTAAAAGAAAAAAGATTTGACAATACAATGAATGTGTCAAAGCAATTTCTTCATCATCGCCTTGTTGCCTATTTGATATTTCCAATCAAATAATTAACTAAATATGTAGAAGAATGGGACTATGAGAGAAGTTTACCAAGCAAATCAATAGTAAGTTACAACTTACAACTGAACATATATTCTTTTTTGCAGTAACAGACCTTCCCACTAAGCCCTCAGCAATCCAAGGTGAGAAAAGAATGAGAACCCATCCAGTTTGAGAATAAGCCGCTTAGTAATATGTTATACTCAGTGTGTAGTGTTCTTTTTAGATTGAATTTTCAATTTTTGACATGAATAGAAACAAAACACCGAAAGATATGCTTTATTCAGTTTCAGTTACAAAAGGCTCTGAAAGTCTCCTTAGTATATTTGCTACGGATCTAGATTAAAAAAAAGGACGTACCCAGTGCAGAGAGCTCCCGCTCTGTGCGGGGTCTGGGGAAGGGTGTTAGTGGCAAGCCTTACCCTCGCCTGTGGAATGCGAGGAGACCGCGACTCGAACCCGGGGCCTTCCGGTCACAGGTGGTAAGACTCTACCACTTGCACCAGGCCCGCCCTTCGCCACGGATCTAGATTCTAGAAACAAATTTGGTTACAATGGGAAAGATTTCTTACTGCTGTCTAACATAAGAGCGGTACAATTTTGAAATTGCTAGCTTACTTGCTCCTCACCTGTATGGCAAAAGAGAAAGCAAAAGGCATCACAATGCATATTGATAGTACTGAACCACAGTAATACAAATCATGAAGAACAAGCTCAGATGAGCGAAAGCCCTAAATGGAATTCCAAACATACATATATAGAACAAACATTGTTGATTTTTAGGCAGAACCTATTGCTAAGGTATGTTATTCATGACAGGCAATATAGTTGTTGGACCAGCATAAAGATAGCTCATGAATTGAGGGAGGCAATCAAAAGTGATCACGAATTTATTATCTTACCCATGTATCAGCTTAGCTACCTAAATTTGTTTTCAATATGAAATTAGACTAAGCAAAAGATTGCTCATATAGAACTATTTCACTGCCCTTGAAGTTCTTATCTGGAAACGTAAGCTCATATATATATAACTATTTCACTGCCCTTGAAGTTCTTATTTGGAAACGTAAGTGAACATTCTCACAGGGACTCTCTCAGCAAGAGCATTAGAGCTCAAAAACACACTTTAAAAAGCACAGTAAAGCTGTTAAAACTCTAAACTCTGTCAAAATTATTCATGTGTGCTGGTGTATTAGCAATGTAAAGCAAATGAATTGCCATGTAAATGTAAGACACAAAGATAATATTTTATGGCGTTGACATCTAACCATTTCAAATCATATGGCTAATGGCTAATGCATAAAAACAACTGGGATCAGTGTCAGCAGGGGAATTGTTCTCTGCATCACTCGTATAAGTTCTGAATGGTGCGGTCACCAATATGATTTTGAAACATTCTGTTTGTCTGAAAAAAATTAATTACACATGGACTGCAGTCAAGTTTCAGATGATACCCTACTTTAAGCATCAGTGAGACTGAGAGAATGACCTTGCTGACTATCAGGTTTTGTGGACATTGTAGTTTTGGTAACCAAGGAGCCAAATGGTGATTTCACACAAAGGGAAAATTTATAAATTCTCTACTGATGCAAGCGTTGCTTGAGGTTCCAGCTTTTTTCACTTGTTATTCAGGTTTTGCTAGGACACAGTCATATGGTTGTTCCTTTCAGCCAAACAGAGAGCGCTACATTAACAATACTGGCCTGAACTTGTAACAAGATATGATTGTAACTTTTGTTCACTAACTAACCAGGTAGAATAAACCAGTAAAAATCATATAGCAAAAAAAGAAAAGAAAAGAAACATAGAGAAGGCTAGCAATTTACTATATGCAATATGGGTCTCCTATGAAAGTGAAACAAACATATAGAAAGAAAGAAAGAAACAGACAAAAAGACAGTAGAAGAGCAAAAATGTGCACATACCAATCTAGGCTTACAGCTACCTAATATACAATGGAATCAAAATTAAGCACAAGGTCACTACTTATAGCAAAACACAGCTTCAGGATGCTGGATATACTTCAGCACCTGCAATTTCTCCCTCCAGTATATTAACCTACTGAAAGGTTACATGTAGGCAAAAATCTTGCGCTGGATCATAGCAATATCTTCTTGTTAGCTTAAAACAATCACCAATATTTCAAAAAATAATAATCTCTAATGGCATAACTTTGAAGTGTTGCAAAAATAATAAGGATGGTTTTAGATTGAGCACTCTGGGATTCGATTATACATTGGGGAAAAAAGAAAGGAAAACATAAGATACATAATCAAACCGGTCCATCACATTTCAAATTCCTAAACCTAGTGGTGCTCAGGTGGCACTATATATGCTGAACTCCAGGATATAAGATAATCAAAGTTATAAATCTTTAAAAAAGAAAATTACAGGCTCCATCTATCAAAAAGCAGTTAATTGGAAAATCCTGAGATGCTTTTGTATCTACTGCAGTTCTGCAATCATGTTACATACAGGAAATATACTAATTCTTGTCTCCCTAATCAAACATCTTAAACTAAAAAATGCACTCATTTGACTGCGGTAAGTGGACAGAACCTTCTATATCTGGTACCATGTCACCATATATGCCTTTAAACATAAGAGCTTCCCTCAAAGGTATATAATAGAATATGAATGTGCAATAGTGAACAGAATGAATACCAAAACTAAGTGATCGCAAAACCCATAGGTATGAAAATTCGGTAGTAGTTAATTGAGTAAAGGATTTCACCTCTGCAGTAAAACCAAACTATATTATTGATTATATTATACCTAAATGACAACTGCATAATGCAGTAGAGACGGCAATTGTTGTCAACCCTTAGATTAGTAACTTAGGTGAAGCCACCGTGATACAACAATAGAGGATACACTTGAATGTCACTAAGTACTTCACATTGAGTTAAACAAAAACATGCTCTATCTTCTAATTGGGTTTCTACCTGTCACCAGAGTTGATTGTACATCAGTATTTCTGTGTTCCTTGCACATTCATGCAGTCCAAACAAAGAGATGTACAAGCACCTTCCCTTGCAGAGTGGTTGCCAGTTCAAAAATCAATGAGAAATTTGTTCCTCCATATCCTCATCAACGTCGTCATCACTCTTGTGATCCTCGGACGCAACACCCGCTTCCATGTCCTCTTCGTCCACCTCGTCTTCGTCATCTTCATCATCATATTCCTCCTTATTTTCATCATCCTCCCCTGCAGTGCCAAACTCTTCCCCAATGTTTTGTTCACTGCGACTACTCCTTCGATCTTTGCCCTTGCCCTTGCCCTTTCCAACCTCCTCCACTCCCATATGCATCAAATGCAGATACTGATACCTTATCCCCATCATGGGGTGTTTGTCCACAAGCATATGCCTCCGGTATGATTCCCTGAGAACTACCGTCTGTGTTCCCAGCTTATGCGACAAGTAGAAAATCCCAGGGTGCCTAGCCACCACCTTCCTGAACCCCGGTGGCAGCCGCAGCACCTCCCCAAGCTTGACCAGCACCTCCTTCTCCATCTTCTTCCCCACCGTGAGACTCAGGACCTCGTGCAGCACCGCCACGGTCCTCTTCTCCGTGATATCACTCCTTGGCGCCAGGTGCGACCCATCCTCATAGGGCGAGATGTACGGAAGCCTCTGCCACTCGTCAAGCCATTTGCGCACCTTCTTGTCCAGCTCGAATCCTCTGGGGAACGAGAGTGGGAAGGCGACCGCGTCGCCGACCTTGTAGCCGCCGGTGCGCTGCGTGTAGGCCTGCATTGCCGACACGGCGAGGTCCTTCCTGTAGCAGACGAGCTCGAGGAAGCTGCCGTCCGGGGAGAGCGCGAAGTAGTCCGGGTAGCTGGGGAGTAGCGAGCGTTGGAAGTCCGACGCGAGGCCGAGGTCGAGCCGGAGGCGTGCGACGAGGCGGAGCGGGAGCGCGCGGGAGGGGGCGAGCATGAGCAGCCGAAGCAAGCGGTCAGCGGCGTCGGGGAGGGTGGCGTCGACGACCTGCGCCTCGGCGGCGTGAAGCGCCGAGAGCCGGGGCGTCGGGGAGACCTCGATGGGGTGCGGCGAGAGCGCGAACGCCGAGGGGTATTCGCGGAGGAAGCGCAGCGGGCGGTACGGGAAGGGGATTGTGGAGGGCAGGGAGTGCAGCGGCACGGCGTGCGGCGGCGGCGTGGCGGCGAGGAGCGCGTCCTTGGTGAGGAGGAACGGCACCAGGTCGCCCTCCCGTTCCACGACGTGGTCGAGGGCCCGGTCTCGCACCCACGGCACGCGCGCCTCGAGGAGGCCCCGCGCCGGCACTAGCAGCGCCGCCGGTACACGCCGCAGCCGCGGCAGCGGCGGCAGAGGCATCTCTTCGTGGGGTACTGGGGTTTTGGGAGGCGGCCGAAATGCGGCGGCGGGTGCGAACTGGAAGGGTAGATCGGACGGTGGGCGGTTGCGTCTATTTTAGGTGGGAACGTCAGTCGTGGGTGGGTTTGGACCGTGCGGTGCCGAGATCCTCGGCCCAATTGAGGTCCAGTGGCATGCCGCAACGGTGGGGAGTGAATGAAACGGTGGGCACAGAGGCAAAAATCTGGCCGTTTCAACGACGATTGATGCTGTGATTTGGGAGGAAACTGCGATGTCTCAGGTGATTATACTTCGTATGATGCATGTTTCAATGTCCACATCAACAACAGTGCTTGTTTTAAACCTGGATTCTTGGCGTTCATCGGGCGAATTTCTCTCTGCCCATCAGCGGATTGCCCTTTTGATGATGATTGTGCAAGAATTTGGTTTTCTGCTACATCGATTAGAAATCCACCCATCTTGGTTTGTCGATCAAAATTTTGTTTGGTCTTCGACGCAGGAGAGATGAACGCACTCACGAACTGACCATAATCCTACGCGACGAAGCGCGAGTGGGGCATGGCACGATTGATGGCGACACGATGAATGAATCGAACAGATCCCCTGGAGGCGCCTCCTTCCCCTGCCCCGGAGCGTTGTGCCCGGTTGCGGCAGCTCATCGCCGGCCATAAGCACACGTTCATGCGCATTGCTTCCCTAGGCTCAATTTGACGACGCCAACGCCGACGTTCGGTCCTGGATGTCGTACGACCAGTCGGCTTTCCAGATGGACTACGTGGGCGTCGGCGCGTCCCGGCGGCGGTTCATGCCTTCGGAGTCGCTGGCCCGCGGCGTCATCACGCACGGCTCGGAGCAGCTGCGCACGATCGGGCGGTCGATCCGGGCCGGCGCCACCATGGCGGCCGTGTTCCAGGAGGACCTCAAGAACACCTCCCGACGGATCTTCGACCCGCAGGACCCGGTGCTGGTGCGCCTGAACCGCGCCTTCCTCATCTCCTGCATCGTGGCCATCGCCGTGGACCCCATGTTCTTCTACCTGCCCATGGTGACCGACGAGGGCAACCTGTGCGTGGGCATCGACCGCTGGCTCGCCGTGTCCACCACCGTGGTGCGCAGCGTGGTGGACCTCTTCTTCCTGGGCCGCATCGCGCTGCAGTTCCGCACCGCCTACATCAAGCCGTCCTCCCGGGTGTTCGGGCGCGGCGAGCTGGTGATCGACACCGCGCTCATCGCGCGCCGGTACATGCGGCGCTTCTTCGCCGCCGACCTCGCGTCCGTGCTCCCGCTGCCGCAGGTGGTGATCTGGAAGTTCCTGCACCGGTCCAAGGGCACCGCCGTGCTGGACACCAAGAACAGCCTGCTCTTCATCGTCTTCATCCAGTACGTCCCGCGCGTGGTGCGCATCTACCCCATCTCCTCGGAGCTGAAGCGCACCAGCGGCGTGTTCGCCGAGACCGCCTACGCCGGCGCCGCCTACTACCTGCTGTGGTACATGCTGGCCAGCCACATCGTGGGCGCCTTCTGGTACCTGCTGTCCATCGAGCGCGTGAGCGACTGCTGGCGGAACGCGTGCGACGAGTTCCCCGGGTGCAACCAGATCTACATGTACTGCGGCAACGACCGGCACCTGGGGTTCCTGGAGTGGCGCACCATCACCCGGCAGGTGATCAACGAGACGTGCGAGGCCAAGCAGGACGGCAGCATCCCCTTCAACTACGGCATCTACTCGCCGGCCGTCACGTCGGACGTGCTCAAGACCAAGGACACCTCCTCTAAGCTGCTCTTCTGCCTCTGGTGGGGGCTGGCCAACCTGAGCACCCTCGGGCAGGGGCTCAAGACTAGCATCTACACCGGGGAGGCGCTCTTCTCCATCGCGCTCGCCATCGTCGGCCTCATACTCATGGCCATGCTCATCGGCAACATCCAGACGTACCTCCAGTCCCTCACCGTGCGCCTGGAGGAGATGCGCGTGAAGCAGCGCGACTCGGAGCAGTGGATGCACCACCGCCTGCTGCCGCCAGAGCTGCGCGAGCGCGTCCGCCGCTACGACCAGTACAAGTGGCTCAACACCCACGGCGTGGACGAGGAGGCGCTGGTGCAGAACCTGCCCAAGGACCTCCGCCGCGACATCAAGCGCCACCTCTGCCTGGGCCTCGTCCGCCGGGTGCCGCTCTTCGCCAACATGGACGAGCGCCTCCTGGACGCCATCTGCGAGCGCCTCAAGCCCAGCCTGTGCACGGAGCGCACCTACATCACCCGGGAGGGCGACCCCGTGGACCAGATGGTCTTCATCATCCGCGGCAGCCTGGAGAGCATCACCACCGACGGCGGGCGCACGGGGTTCTACAACCGCAGCCTGCTCGAGGAGGGGGACTTCTGCGGGGAGGAGCTCCTCACGTGGGCGCTCGACCCCAAGGCCGGCGCCTGCCTGCCGTCGTCCACGCGCACCGTCATGGCGCTCTCGGAGGTAGAGGCCTTCGCGCTGCACGCCGAGGAGCTCAAGTTCGTGGCGGGGCAGTTCCGTCGCATGCACAGCAAGGCGGTGCAGTACACGTTCCGGTTCTACTCCCAGCAGTGGCGCACGTGGGCGGCCACCTACATCCAGGCGGCGTGGCGGCGGCACCTCAAGCGCAGAGCGGCCGAGCTGCGGCGCAGGGAGGACGAGGAGATGGAGGAGCACGAAGGCAGGTCCAACAGGATCAGGACCACCATACTGGTGTCGCGGTTCGCGGCCAACGCTATGCGCGGCGTGCACCGGCAGCGCTCCAGGCGGGCCGTGGCCGTGCCCGAGCTCCTCATGCCCATGCCCAAGCCGCGGGAGCCCGACTTTCGCGACGACTACTAACGTCAGAGTTTGGCGCGCGGGTGCATGTTCTAGTTTTATACAGGTAGCAAGACGCTAAATTCCCGGCGTACGGTGTTCTGCTTCTGCTTGTTGTACATGGGATTTGATTCAACTATCTCACTGACTTGTGACTTGGGCGACTTGTATCTGTTAGAATTTTTTTTTATTTCTAACACTTTTTTAAAACTATTTCAAATTTGATACTGTATTTTTTTTTCAAATCTAACACTTTTGGCCATGCCTACTGCCATGGCGCGGCAGAGGCGATGACGTGGCAGCGATTGGGCTGGTGACCGGTGACATGGCGGGCTTCTGCCGCGTCGTAGATCTGGGCGCGGCACTGCCGCGCCATCGTGCATGGCGCGGCAGGGCCGAATACAGGCCCGCGGTCAGGCCTCCCTCCCCACACTATCTCTCTCACTCCAGTCGAATCGAATTGGATCGAGGGGGAGATGCACCCGCTGCCGCCGTTCCACCGCCCGCGGCCAGCCGTCGCCGTGCCTCCCCCTGCCACCACCAGCCCCCGCGCCTCCCTCTCTCTCTGTCTCAGTGTCTCCCCACTGGTCCAGGGGAACGTGCCCGTTGCTGGCGCGGCGGCCCCTTCCCCATCGCCGGCCGGCCTCTCTCCCCCATCGTCTCCTTCACATGTGCCCCCCTTTCCCTCCCCTGGCCGGCCGGCGGTGTGCCGCACCCCTCTTCCTCTCTCTCCTGCTCCTAGAAGAAGCCCATCGGCGGTGGCCACCTTGTCGCCATTGGTGGACTTAGTTAAGCTCCAATCCCCCTCTCGTTGTCAAGGTACTGCCGTTGTCTATTTGTTGATTGAATCAAAACTGTTGTTACTTAGGGTTAAGATGCAAAATTAGTTTTAATGAGAAATTATTTCTATAATTAGTTGGGGTCCCAATCAGATGAGATTATTTAGGTTGTCCAACAGGTTTTAGTAGTATAGGTAGTATAGTAAGTTAGTATAGGTAATAAAGTTAGTTTAGTTAGTTAGTGTAGTTAGTATAAATAGTTATTGTAGTTAGTCTTGTATAGGTGTTAATATTGGATTAGTTAGTATAGTTATAGTTAGTATAGGTATTGATATTACTATAGATAGTACGCACGACGATTTCGATGACTTGATGAAGTTTCCTCAAATGCTTTTGTACATGGATTATTGTGTCTGAGTTTTTTTATGGAGGAAGTGTTAGAAAGAAGATGGTATGTGTTGAGGATATGGAAGAAGAATTGGAATGGTTTGATGAACCTCCTAGCTTCAACGACCTTTGTGTCTGTTTGAATGCAAAGTTTGGCAGTTATTTCATATTGAAGGGGAGGTTTGATAGTGGGAAGACTAGGGCACACTATGTCCTGATACCCTTGTATGACCCTGCTCACTGGTCCCGCTACAATAGGATGATCCAAGGTTCCAATGTGCCCATGGCTGAGGTGGTGGTGCAGAATGCGTATAGGATGCTGGGTCTCTAGGACGGGCCGTCCATTGATGGTGTTGGAGGCAATGAACAAGAATTAGGGGTCGAAGGAGAAGCAACTTAGGGTAACATGGATTTTGATGGTCTATTGACGCAGGAGCAGTTTTATTCAACTCCAGTAGGCTGTATAAGCAGTGACTTCGATGTGAACGAGTTCGAACGGGAAGAGAAGGAGGAGGAGGAGGAGGACATGATCGATGATGTAGTTAGCAGTGATTCAGACGATTCGGATGATGACCAAGGAGGTAGAGATGCTATGCCAACACTGGTTGATGCCATGCCAGTACCGGTTCATGCTATGCCATTACCAGTACCAACTAAGGTACTTCATGCTATGCCGCTCAGGATAGATTAGTCACAGATTTGCCAGAGGATGATACCCCTATGGCAGAACCTCCTAAGCTATAGGACCCACATGCACTTGTCACTGTCCAACGACCTTTGACAATTATGCATATGTTCCTGGTAGCTTAAAAAGTATGTCGGGTGTCCTCGGGGAACCTCGAATCATCCACGATTTCCGAGCAGGATCACATTATAGAGTCATTGCAGTATTACAACATTTATTCAAATATATACATCAGAGTAAAATAGCGGAAGTCTTACGATAACATAGTTTACAAACCAGTTGTTTCAAACCTTATAAACTAAGTTCGATAATTATTACAAACCATAGTAGTAGTGGAGTGGCATAATTAACATAAACATAACACACAAAATAAGCATCCTACCCAAGGATCACACATTCACTTATCGTCATCGATAGGAACAACAGTCATGCAGCAAGGTCCAAAACAAACCTGCTCATGAGGCTCACCTGCAACAAGGGTTAACGAACCCTGAGTACAAAAGTACTCAACAAGACTTAACCGAAATAAAAACTGAGAAGACTCAGGAATGCAGGCTCGGGGATTCAAGGTTTGACTTTAGCAATAATCAAAGTTCTTTTACGTAAAAGCTCTTTACAAAATTTTAATATTTCAATATTAAAACTTCATAAGAACAATATATGAATCTGCCATGATCCGTAATGAGATCATGAGCTTCATATCAAACCCTTTCTCAAATCCAGCTCAAGTTTCAGTTATTAACTACGATGATGAACAATGAGTTGAGTCTCCATAACCGAGGAGCAACGACGATTCAAACCGATTAAACCCAGCTGGGGATTCCAGACCACACGACATATGTAGATCCCCGACTTACATATATCAACCTACCCTCGGATCTTTTAAAACAAGAACGGGTCCGCGCCACCCGAGAATACAGTACTCTACCAATCTGGCCCATTGCCACGTGGGTACACGCTATTCCCACCATCTCTCCACTCCCAGTGCGCGAGTAGCCATTCTCGTAATAGAATAGCCGAGTTAAGGCTTACTAGAGTATGTGGTTAGTACTACAAAGTCTCATCTCATGCAATTCAACAACGGACGGACCTTAATCGACACAGGCGGAAAGAAGCCGCTCACAAGACCTCCATGTCTTATGGCTCTCACACACCGAGTCTGCCCGGTCTAGATTTATTACTTCACATGCTCATATCTTATGATAACATAAGTAACCGAAGATCCATTTAAAATTTGCAGGTTAATCACCCGGCTAAGCAGGACTAAGCATAACTAGTCATTTTCGAATTAAAACTGGTAATCAAGGTAGATATGGAAAAACAAGGTTGGTGATGCACAAATTAGGTTTCCACTTAACTCCTAATCACTTAATGCAGTATAGAAAAGCAAAAGCGATAAAATTTGTGAAACACAAGGTAGGGTTAAATGCATCCGGGGCTTGCCTTCATTGACGGAAAAGTTAGATTCCTACGACGTTCCACACTTATCCGATCTGACCTCAACAGACGGATTAACCTCCTCCGCAACTTGATTAACTACCACGTGCTCACCTTCGTTCACTACACGTAGTAACAATGCTATGTTTAACATGATGCGGAATACGAAACATGATGCTTGATGATGGATGTAAAATTAACAAATCGAATACAACTTTCCTTCACGGTACAGTTGCAAGTCAAACGAACTAGATCTTTTTCGTAACACATACATCAATTGCCAAGGATCATTATCAACTAATGATTCAAGGTCATCACTCAATCCAAAATTTCAAACAAAACCTAATTCATTAAAGGTTACTATTTGCTTTTATGAATTAATTATTTAATTCAAAATTATGAAATAAATCAACTTATTCTAATTGAGCTCAAAATTTTTGTAAATGTTCATCACATGATAACTAAGTGGCAAAACAATTTTCATAAATTTTGGATAATTAATTAAGCCTAGAAAAATCATGGAAACCCATTTATTAATTAATTGAGCAATTTTTATCGCATTCAAAAAGTGCTGGAAATCAACATTTCATATTTTTCCTAAATAATATTCATCATAGAGAGGTCACACAAATTTTTTCATAATTTTTGGAGCTCTAAATAAATCTACACAAAAATAACAAATCACATCACTATTTATTTAAATCTGAAAAACAGAAAATTCATTTTGAACGCTGAGTCACTGACATCGGGTCCCACTTGTCATCTTCAACCTCTAGCTTTGACCACGACGGCGCTGATCGACGCAAACTCGCCAACGGTGAGTCCAACGGTGATGGCCAAAGTACCAAAACAATCACCATGATTAGGCACATCAATCGAAGGCACTAGCTTAAGCGATTACAACATGATTCAAGGCTGACGTCGACCATGGCGGATGCGACAGCACAGCGGCGCTACGCCGGCAATAGGAGACCGGTAGCAATTAAATAAATGACTCAGGAAGCATTAGTATCTCACCCCGAACGCGTTGAAGCAAAGATCGAGACCGGAGGAGCAACAGTGGACGTCCACGGTGATCACGGTGGAGCAAGGATCGTCGGTGACGGTGTTCCGGTGACTGCAGTGGGCAAAACAACCAAGCAACAAGGGATTAAGCACCATGGCATCAAGATGAAGCCATAGGTATACAGGTCAAGGGCAACGGCTCACCGAAGGACGCTGGCCGTGGTGAAACGGGATCTCTTGTGAGGTTGTCGGCCGCGAGGAAGAAGGGTGCTCACAGCAGTTTCCCAGCAAAATCAAATGACCCAAGCTAGCTGGATGGATGCGCAAGGAGTAGGCGAAGCTAGAACTGGCTTAGCTGCAATGGCACAGGCGCTGGTTCGACGACGAGGGCTCGCCGGAGATGAGCAAGGGCGACGGAAAAAATAGAGCAGCGAAATGAAGAACGACGACGTCGTCTGATCTTTATAGAGCGGCCAAACGAGCAAGGAGGCAACACGCAGTGACTAGCTCGTGCCAGTGCGAAGCCAAGGGTGGCCATAGACGCGATTGGAAGGCCGGAGAAGGACGTCGGCGGTGGGGCGGTGGTCGTGACACTGTTCACCATATTTACAGAATTGCTATTCGTTTAAATTTCTAAATTACTCCCAAATTTGTATAACAACTCAAAAATCTCCAAAAATAAAAGTTGCTCAAAATTCAAAGTTCTATAACTTTGCTTTTATAACCACCCCCTAATTCAGTCTATATTTTGAAATGAACTTTTAAATTCAAATATGGAACATTTAACGAATTTCGCCTTTTCAAATTACTTCAAATTTTTCATAACAACTTTGAAAACTCCAAAAACAAACTTTGTATAACTTGTCAAGCTCTACACTTTTGCTTTTAGGCTCAACCCCAAAATATGCTTAGATTTTGAAATGAGTTTTCAGGGTAGGATTTAAATGCTGAAAATCAGGGTTTTCTTGAAAATTCAAATCCAAACCAAATTTTAAACTTGATTCAAACAATACAATTCAACACATACCACATAAAGGTAAACTTGTTTTAGTGTATGCATATCAAAATTTTCACTAAATGCTAAATGCTTTGCAATGCATATGATAACATGGCAGGTTTTAGCATTTAAACACCCGATGTGTTACAACCCCCTATGATTCATAGGGTAGGATTAGCGAAGCACAACAGTATGTTCCACCACCACCTTACACAATGACAGAGCTCATGCAACTGAGGTCGATGAACATACCTTTCAGTGGCGTTTTGAACTATAGGGATATCAGCATAACGGATATGACAGTTTGTGACACCGGTCTGCAGATGTGTAGGAATTCATTGTATGACCATGAGAATGTAAGCCTTGAGAAGGGGGTGATATTCAATACAATGTTAGAGATGAAGCTATTCCTTCAGGACTATGCTGTCTATCACCATAGGCCCTACAACGTTACTCATTGTGATAAGGAGTTGAGGTACCACGTGATATGCAAAAATGGTTGTATATGGAGGTTAAATGCACCAAAGAGATAGAGTGATGGCAAGTGGAGGATAACTAAAGTGGTTCAACCCCACACTTGCCTATCAAATAAGGGGAAGGAAAATCATCAGCAGCTCACTACATGTTACTTTGTCTGTTGTATATTGGGGCTCGTTGATAACATTAACGACATTTCAGTGTCTTCCTTACAAGAGTCCATATCCGAATTCATTAAGTATGATGTGAAGTATGGAAAGGCTTGACGTGCTAAGCAAATTGCCCTAGTGATTTGTTGGGGTAGCTAGGAGGAAGCATACAATAGGGTTCCCTAAATATTATGTGCAATGCATTACTACAACCCCAGCTTGAAATGGTTTGTAGACACCAGAGGGATGTATTTCGAGGACCCATTGAGGCATGTCCTACATCATGTGTTCTGGTCATTTGCGTAGACGAAACATGCATTCTGGTATTGTCGCCCAGTCAAACTTGTTGATGGCACTTTCCTGACGGGAAAGTATAAGGGCTCCTTGATGATGTCTGCTGCTATTGATCCAGAGGACCAGATAGTACCCATGGCTTTTGCCTTGACAGAGGGGGTGAACAATGAATCTTGGTCATGGTTTATGTAGCTTCTACGTGTACATGTGCTTGACCCATCTCACACTATATGTTTGATCTCGGACCATCACCCAGGGATTCTTAATGCTATAGGTGAACATATAGATGGGTTCCCACCTCTAGTGCACAGATGGTGCATGCGACATTTTGCCACTAATTTCTAGTGGCATCAGAGGAAGAAGGAGGTTTGTGACAAGTAAAGGCTCTATGTTGTGTACGCACAGAGCACCAGTTCAAGGGAACAAAGAGAGAACTAGACAAGATGCTAAACGAAGCGGGCAAGGCCTGGTTAGAGGCACAGATGGAACATAAGGCTAAGTGGGTGTTAGCATATGATGAGGGCGGTTTCAGGTACGGCATCATGACCACCAACTCATCAAAGTCTTTCAACTGTGTATTCACTAGAGTTCGATCGTTGCCTATGTCTGAAATTATTGAGTTCTCCTTTCACAAGTGCAACAAATATTTTGTCAAGAGGTGGGAACTTGCACAGAGGAATATAGCTGAGCTTGGGTGATTTGGAAAGGCCAGAGTAGAACATTTGAAGGAGGCCAAGGAATTGGTCAAGCAGCAGATCGCCGAGCCGTATGGACCTTGCCGGCATGTCTTTAGTGTACAAGGGTGGCACAAGCTTGGGCGGCGAACGTTATGTTGGACGGAACTACCGAGTTGATCTTGACAAAGTAGAGTGTAGTTGCAACGTCCCTCAGATCATACATGGCCCTTGCTCTCACATGATCACTGCCTACAGGGTCCACGGATATGACTTTGAGGGTCTACCATACATGTCACCCTTATATCTCCATTCAAACAACCTTAGTATATGGGAGAAGAGCTTTGAGCCATACCTTGACCTGACACAGTGGCCCCCTTATCATGGTTATGACTACGTCCCATATCCAGACCTAATGAAGGTAGGGAAGGGTAGGAGGAAGAAGAAGCAACTCAAGGGGGGGGGGCATAGACGCTATGAGAGGATACGGCGAAGACATATATGGAGGGGGAGACTTCAATGAGACCCATGGCAGGAATCTTTGCTCCATTTGCAAAGAACCTGGTCACAAGGCTAGTAGGCATAGAAGACGAGGGCAGCAGGTCCATACATAGAACTTGTGTATTTTCCTAGTGAAGTTGTTTAATATGTTTGTTAATGTTACTTTCAATATGTACATGTGCTTTCATATTATGTTCATGTTGCATAACATGTAGTTTAAATTTTACAATGCTACTTAATGTTAATTTCAATATTGTATTATTCATCATATTTGTTCTAACCTTTTGTTTATCAATTTGTACTAGGATGGCCCCTCCCATGTAGTACCCATTGTACCCCATCTTGAGGTGGAGTATGACGACAAGCATTGAGCTCATGTGTTGACTGACACCGACGTAAAGGTGGCCTTGCCTCCTTTGAGGCCATGCATGCACAGCAGGGCACACCAGTGGGACGAGCGTTACGTGCCATACATACGGCGTGTTGGCTTCCTCGATCTTGTCCATGTTGTCAACCATGATCTTTCGGTCCTTGACCCCGCACTTCTCACTACAGCTATAGATAGGTGCGAGTCCCTTCATTCTCCGTAAACATTCTTATAGCGAAATTGAGGTAACTGATAGTCGTTCTATTTTCATAATGCAACCTCACAGGTGGAGGCCTGAGACCCACACGTTCCACCTACCATGCGGCAAGATGACCATCACCATGCAGGACGTGAAGACTATCTTTGGCCTTCGGTTGGGGGGACTTCCAGTGACAAGTATAGTTGACAACGATCACTAGAGAGAGCCGATGGCTCAGTTCTATGACTTTCTTCCACTGGATGACAAGGATGCAAAAAAATAAGTAAGCAATTGAACCCTATTTAATACTTGTATTACTTTCCTAAATCCATCGCATCTTATTGTCATTGATGACTTTCAGAAAAACTTCTGGTGTTTCGTCGTTGTGGATCACAGAGCGCTTCGAGAACTTGCACCCACAAGGTGATGAGGCTGAGATCGATAGGTTTGCTAGAGTGTGGCTCTGGCACTTCCTTAGTGCTTTCCTATTCCCTAACACGTCGGGCAACACCATCAGCTTGATTTTTCTTGACATACTACGCCAGCCATGGGAGAACATAGCGACATACAGCTAGGGCAGCACGGTCCTAGCATGGACATATCGATATCTATGCGTTGCCTGCCGTTGCACCTCAGGGTTTGTGAGCCTTGGTGGTTGCTCCTACCTACTGCAGATTTGGTGTTGTGAAAGATGGCCCATTGGGAGGCCCCTTCTTAATGGTTTGCCTGTAAGTACTTTGGTTCACTAGTTACTTCGAAGCTGATACATATCATGAAATTATGATTGGCTAATTCATTGTCATGTTCAATGCAGCATTGGAACGAGTAGGATACACTGCCTACTACTCTATATATCTAGAAGGAAGTAGAGTTAGTTAGAGGAAATATGAGGCATAAGTACAGGGAGTACATGGACTGTCTCGATGTCCTGACATAGCACCAGGTTACGCTCTCTTTTGTATCATACATGTGTCTTGTTGGATATACACTATATCACAAGCTAACTCAATTATGAAATGTTCAGGTCACTTGGTGTCCTTGGAATGCTCTGGAGCTCCAACAGTACCTGAGTCCTATCACTAGAGAAGAGTCTGATGAGTATCGCTACAACGTCCTTCTTATTTTCTTCCACGTGGTCGAGATCCACTTGCCCATCTAGGTTTGCAAGCAGTTCAGAAAAATTACAGGCTACCCACCACCGCTTTACTCCACCAACCAAAAATTGCATGGGTGCATCATTGGACACCGCAAAGTTACAATTGTGAGGTGTGTGTGTGTTAGAACTAACTATCATTTTGTTGTAGGTTTGACCATAGGAAGAGGTACAAGGATAAGGATTGGTGCCTAAAGCACTATGAGTTCATCTAGCTATGGGAGACCAGGGAGCGATGAGCGGTCGATGTGGATCCCCACACGACCAGCACACCTTCGATGAGTACCTACGGTGGCTTCATAGGTCTACAAGTTCACATATCAAGCCCCCTACACTAAGGACGTGATTGATGAGGACTCAGAGGAAGTTGTCATTGAAGATGTATATGACATTGCCACTAGGGAGGAGACACAACCACAGAGAGCCCCGCTTTAGAGATACATGGTAAGATACTCGAATGCTACAATTTGTTATCCATTTGGCATTTAGTAAGTGTACTATAACGGTCCAATCGTGTTTCTGTACCCAGGCCACACAGTTGTCAAGGTTGTCTAATGAAGCAGCGTTTTGACTTCATGAGTCTAGAGGGCAAGGCCCAAGCATTCTATAGGCCTTTGTAGAGGCACATATAAACTTGTCCATGATGAAAATGTTCTTTTAGTCTCAATACATTATCTTTAATGTCTATTCATGCAGAAAGTGAAGAAGAATTGCAGGAAGCTAGCTCAGAAGTTGAGCTGCATGGACACTCCGTGGGAGGAACCTAAGTACCTGGCATAGTTGGGTGGCACAACTTCGGCCTCTTTGAGGACACTAGCTGGCTCTTCTGAGCTAGTGATAGGTGCGACTTCCGCTGTGCATCCACCACCACACTATAGCACTGGGAAGGGCCCTGCAGATGACGACGAGGCCCTGGGCTTCCACATACTCCACCACCAGTGGGACCCTTAGCAGCAGGATGAGATTAGCATGTCTCAACTTGGTGGTGCCCCGCTTGGTACCCAAGGAGATGAACAGGTACTAACAAACCTACTTTTTTTAAATACCTAGCCTATATGAACTAGTAATGATAAAGATTGTAACTAATCTTGCCTATCTTATACTTATAGGGTACGAGCCATACGTAATAGTATGGCCGCATCCCCGCCATCATGACTACATCGACGTTGGGTACACTCCTAATGTGTTGTCTACAAATCTGAGGAGACAGAGGTGTCTGAGGGACCCTTACACTCCTGGAACATAGGGTCTAGGTAAGCATAGTCCATTTTTTCAAGTTTCCTCAATTGCAAAACTTGATGTCTTGCCTCCTTACTAACTGTTGTGACGAGAATGTAGGTATGCCTTCAACAAGCCTGCAGATGCTCAAGATCTTGAAGGATCATGTTAGCAAGACGTCCATCCTCGATGACTTTGCCTTATTTTGGAATTCATGTAGTACCCAAATTATGTACTTGTTGCACTTGTGGTTGAAGGCTTCCATGGCAATTTGTATTTCATATTAAGTCATGAACTTATGGAACATGTAATATCGATGAACTTATGTCGAACGGATCTCCAGTAGTATCGATTAGCTCATGTATCGATGAACGGACCTTATGTACTATCAATGAACTCCTATATCGATGAACTTATGTAGTATCAATGAACTTATGTACTGTCGATGAACTTGGTTGACTATGCTGAGAAAGGGGCTGCTGCATGAAATATGTATCGACAAAGTAGTTGGAGGGTGTTGCTCTATGTGTGGCTGCTGGAAAAATGTTCTAGGTCTTGCCGCGCCGTCAGGCTTGGCGCGTCAGCTTGCCGCATCGGCAGTTATGGCGCGTTAGCTTTGCCACGCCGCCATGGATGGAATGGCGAGCTTGGCGCTCCGTCAGGCATGGCGCGACAGCAGCTGGGCCATACAAAGGCACAACCATTCACTAATGACTATAGGAGGAAGCTTTTTAACTAAGAACAGAATTTATAAAAACATAGATTACATGACTTAGTCACTATGTTACACAATTTGCCTGATGTTCCAAAAACTAAAGATGTTGTACCACTTATGAATATATTTCAGCACCTGAGTAAGTTTCTAATAGCATTTTTTGTGGTGAATGACAACACAATGAAAGTTACATGGGTACAATGTAGGTTACATGGGTACAATACATCAATAGTTCAAATGTAATACTAGACAACACAATAAAAGTTCTAACAACTCGTCGTACAGTGCATGACAACTTTGAATCAAATACATGACAAATGGGACACAACGAAAAGTTCAATACATGATAGGATAATGAAATACAGCACATGTAATACATGCATGCCTCAGTAAGAAACATACTAAGTAAGCAACTCATCGTACGAGTACCAATCCTCTACCACAACCTCCTTGCTGTGGCTAGGCTCACCTGCATTGCCCTGATCTACCTGTTGCCTATAGTAAGCAGCCTCTACTTCATCTATGGCCTAAGACAAGAACACATTCTCCTCCACCTCATTCTTGTGGCTAGGGTCACCTGCATTGCCCTGATCTGCCTATCGCCTATAGTAAGCGGCCTCCATTTCATCTACGGCTTCTGTGGCCTGAGAGAAGAACGCGTCCTCATCCTCCTCCACCTAGAAGCCTGCCTCTACTAGAGTGATGAGCTCACCCATTCTGCTAGTGTCATCCTCATCCTCCTTCGCCTACAAGCCCACCTCCGCTAGAGCGATGAGATCGCTCAACCTGGCATTGTCATCGTCATCCTTGTCTCCCTCATCATCCAACACAATCAGAGATAGAACACTATGACTAGCTCAAGTTCTTTTCCTGATACCTTGCATGGGCCACCTCTGTGGCATGCTCCTCGCTGCATCCAATCCCTTCATATATAAAATGCAATAAATTAGCAATGTGACTATATTACATTTTAAAGAAGGCAATGAAAATAACAAGGCTACAAATGACTCACTGGCACACAATGCAGCAGCATGATCATTCAAATGAAAAATTAGATCATAACTCTTTGCAAAACAAAAAAATGATTTCATGTTTTTCACAATAATAACCAACCTCATTATAGTCAACCATATGGCCATAATAATGGCCTACTCTAAGCTCCAAAGGGACTAGGCCGTAGTTGGCTTTAACACCACATTTGCACATGACAGGAGGTGCTTTGAAAATTACCCTTTCTTTCTTCTTTTCCTTTGCCTTTGGTGGTCTTCCAGCCATTGATTCTTAGTACCATAGAGCCACTCCTTGAAATGACACTTCGCAAATGCAAACACCTAAAAGAGGTGACATTAGTACAAGAACAAATAGGGCTAAACATTTAAACAGATACACTTTTCACTTACTTTATGCTTGTTGGGACATACAAACTCCAATGTATTCTTAGGGTTTATCATAGCTTGATCTTTGCAATCGCACAAAGGAGGTTCCTCGAATCATGTAACTATGGCTAGGTGCTTCTCAGCCGTCATTGGCGGGGGCTTAGGGGGAGGTGGAACCCGCCGCTCGAAGTGCTCATGTGGATGTCTCCCTCTCCACCAATCATCGAAAAGGAGGTACCTTGGGTCAAACTTATCTGGACCATCGATCCACTAAAAGAAAAAGCATCTCTCATGGGCCTACACAATAAGATTCCAACAAAATATTAGTAACCTACTAATACGAATGAAGAAAAAAAGAAAGTGGAAATAATTACTCACATTAAATCGACTGCATGTGTAGAAGCAACACGCTGCTGTGTCTGGATGTCTTGATTGAAACACGTCGGCCAGATGACCATAGTTATAGTTAGGGACAGGGAGATCAGAAGGGATGGGGGCATCTTTGTTAGATGCGTTGGGGTATAATTCTCTAGGACGACCCTATTTTTGCCAAAACTCCTCCCGATACATGTCTTGCATATAACAAAATGGTTGTAATTAAACATCAATCAAAACATCATAAATTAATGTAAAGAAGAACCATTTGCACTACAACTAAAATAATATAACCAACACTTATAGGAACAAAAATAAACCTTACACTAAACATGGTAAACATACTTTTAACTAACTAATTAACCTTCACATTGCCAAAATCATACTAATATTTTCCTCCAAACCCTAGCCCATAGTTCCCAAATATACTTTTCCTCCAAACCCTAGCTACCATTCATAATCTTTGATTCCACCATTCAAACGACAAATAAGAGCATCATTATCATGACTGAGGCCAAGGAGACGCTTGGGGGAAGGGAGGGATGAAGACGGGTAGGGAGCACCAGGTGGCGGCAGCCCTTGGGAGAGGCGGTGAAAGGTCCTTGTTTGGTTTTAGTAATTGAGTGACAACTTAGGTGGACTAATACGTGTTTAATGTAAGATACATAGGTGATTAGTCTATAGGTACATGTGTGTGAGCAACATATGCCATGGAGTTAAAGTGGATCAACTTGGTGAAGAAAAGGAGGCAAAAGGAGGTCACTGTGAGTGACCGGACACCGTCGGGTCAGTGGCAGCAGTGAAGGCGTAGGTGTCGGTCTTTGACCAGATGCTGGCGTTGAAAGTGACCTGACATGTAGGGGTCGCGTCCAGTCAGTGCTGACGTACGCTGATGTAGTGGCACGGGCGTAGCAATGACACGTGGTAGGCGGTGAAGGACCAGACACTGGTGCTACGTCTGGTCATGTCTAACCTGATGCATCTGATCACATTTTGAGCGCTCTAGGAGCTCTTTGGAAACAATCTAACGTGGCTCGGGCATGACGTCAAAAGGAGGGATCGGCGCATCCAGTCGGTTTCTCGGTGATAGCAGGTTTGCGAGGACATGACGCGATGTGGCTGCATCTAGTCATGCTCCTATGAGTCTGGTCATCACTTGACCATTGAGGTGGTGTCAGTGACCATTGAGATCGGGCGGCTCCGGTTGAACATAGAGCGACACATGGACGGCGCAGCACGACCGGACGTTGGCCGGGTGCGTTCGATCATCTTGACCGACGCATCCAGTCACCCTAATTATTCCTAGTGAAGGGGTACCATAGCTCTTTTCATGTGGGGGCTTATAAATAGCCGCTTGGTCGGCCTTTGGCTGGTAGCTGAGCACACTAGAGCCTTGGTGGCTTATGTGGTGGTGCTTGGGAGCCCTCTAACTCACTCTTGCTTGATAGTGTTCATCCGATTGAGTGAGTAAGCGATTCTAGTGCTATTGGATCATGAGATTACATCGAGTGGCACTAGGTGATAGTGTTGCAAGCTAATGGTGTGAAAGCATCTAGGCCCCTAGTTGGGTTTCAGTAATTAATGATGACACGAGATTATTATGACTAACATATGTTTTGTAGAGGCAATTTAAATTAGGTTATGGTAATGGAAATTGATTGGGAAATCATAGTTGTCATGCCCCTATTGATGGAAATCATTTTGGTTTTTAAAGGATGGACAACAAGGTAAAGGACAAACTAGTTCTAAGTGTCGTTTGGTGTTAGAGAGACACTTAGAGTAGTTTAGGACATTGTTTTTCCTTTGGCCATACTATTAAGGGGTATGGACTAGTAGCTTGACCTAGGTGAGTCTAGTGGGTTAGGTGTGGTGCACACTTATCAAACCTAGCACTAGGTAGCTCAGGAATAGCCCTAAGATCAATTGGAGTCAACTTCATTCACATAGGATTTTGAGTTGGAAGTGAATGGAGGGTCAAATGACTGACCGAACGCTGGTCTAGTTATGACCGGATGCTGGAGGGTGAGTCTAGTCACTTTATTTGATCAACTACAGTCGTCTGGTACTGACCGAATGCTGAGTGGAGGAGCTCTGGACGTTGGGGTGCCTGCGTCCGATCCACTCCAGAGAGGTTTTTTCTTGACCGGACACTGGTTAGAGTCCGATCAGAGATTAATGGCTCTCTCTAACATAGTGGCGGGTACAACTAACTAGAGTGTCCGATCACCTTGACCGGAGCATCCGATCAGCCCATAGAGTGATGACTCAGCCTCCAAACGTGATGTTTTGAATAAGGGGGTATAAATACTTACTCCACTCATCCATGGGAGGTCTCTTGCCCATTTGTTTAGCTGAGAAACACCTTTGGAGTGCAAGAGAGAGCAAGAGCCTAGTGGGGTGATTGAGATTTGATAATCCAAGATTAAGAACCTCATTAGTGCATAGGGAGTAGCAAGTGTGCATCCACCTTACTCATTAGGCTTGTCTTGGTCAAGTGAGAGTTTGTGCTTGTTACTCTTGGTGATCACCATCACCTAGATGGCTCGGTTTTGATTGGGAGCTTGGTGATCATCTGACAGAGCATGTGGATGACCCAAGTCACTTTGTGAGCGGTTGTGGGTGATTCACCATGATGGAGTGTCAAAGAATCAGCCCGTAGAGAGCACTTGATCCTTGCACAGATCAAGGGGGAGCTACACCCTTGCGCGAGTGCTCCAACGAGGACTAGTGGGGAGTGGCAACTCTCTGATACCTCGGGAAAACATCGCCATGTTCCTTTCCCTCTCTTTACTTTGAGCATTTACATTTGAGCAATTCATTTCATGTCTTTACATTCCTAGAATTGTCAAGCCAGAGTAGGATTGGAACTTAGGGTGCAAAACTTTTGTACAGGAGAACAATAGAAACACATTTTAGACACAAGGGGTAAAATGGGCTAAGTGTAGGGCTTAATTATTGCAAAAATTTAGAATTAGCCCAATTCACTCCCCTCTTGGGTATCTTGATCCTTTCAATTGATATTAGAGCCTCATGCTCCCTAAATTAGGCTTAACCGCCTAGAGCAAGATGTCCCATGGGGATGGACCCTCTCCTATCTTTGAGGGAGATGATTTTCCTTATTAAAAAATTCGCATGGAGGCATACCTAAAGGTTTTAGATGTTGGAGTTCTTTGAGCCGCCTCATAAGGCTTTCCAAAACCTAAGGATCCTGCCAACCTTCAAGGCGATGAGGTTAACTACGAGAAGTGGAATGCAAAGGCTAGAAACACCCTCTTTAGAGGCCTTTGCAAGGAAGTTTTTAACCATATGCAGAACCACAAAGACGTCCATGCACTGTGGTCGGACATTTGTGCGCTCCATGAGGGAACTAAGAGTGAGCGTGAGGAACGCTACCATCTTGTGATGAAAAAGCTTAATTCATTTGAGATGCTTTCTAGAGAAAGTGCCAATGAGATGTATTCATACTTGAATGTTCTTGTAGAGGAAGTCAATGAGCTTGGACTCACACAAATGCAACCCTCCGATGTTGTGAGAAAGATCTTGAGTGTCCTCCCCATTGATAAATATGGGCATATTGTGATGGTGCTTCATCAAGGTGATCTTTCCACTGCTACACCAACTCAAATATTGGGGAAGATCAATGCACATGAGATGTACATGCACATCACTCCACAAGATGGCTCTTCTTCCACCAAGAAGAAAGATTTGGCATTCAAGACTAGCCAAGAGAAGAGGGGCAAAGCAAGAATTGATCATGATAGCTCAAGTGATGATGCAAGTCTTGCTCTCACGGTGAGAAGAACTACCAAGATGCTCAAGAAGCTAAACAAGAATGGTGTCAAGTTTGATGGCAAGAAGAAAAAAATTCTTCACTAGTAATAGAAGGAAGCCCATATCCAAAATGGATTGCTATAATTATGGAGAACTTGGTCATCTAGCTCATCAATGCCCCAAACCTAAGAAAGACAAGTACAAGAATAAGTACAAGGGCAAGAAAGATGACTCAAGTGATGAAAATGATGATGAGAAGAAGAACAAGCCATACAAGAAGAAGGATGGCAAGAAGAAGAAATTTCCCAAGAAGAAGAATGGAAAGGCATTCATTATTGGTGATTGGCTCACGTATATTGAATCATCAAGTGGCTCATTCGATGATGAAAGTGAGAATGAGAATGAGAAGGTGGCCGCTCTTGTGATTGATTCTTCACTATCTTCACCGACACCGCCATCGTCATCCTCTACACACCTATGCCTTATGGCCAAGGGTGAACAAAAGGTACAAAATGACAATGATAGTAGTGGTGATGATAATGCTAGCAATGATGAAAGTGGTGGTGATAGTGATGAAGAATTTGAATCACCTTCTTATGATGATCTTGTCAAGTTGCTAAACTAATACACTAAAATCATTAGAAAGACAAGAGCTAAAAATAAAAAGCTAAAACTTGAGAAGGACTCACTCTTAGCAAAGTATGACATAGCCAAAAAAGCTAGTGTTGAGCTTAGAGAAGAAAATAAAATTGTGTCATCCAAACTCAAGGAGCTCAAATCCTCTAAAAAGGAGCTTAGAGAAAAACATGATAAACTTGAGGGGATACATAATGAGCTCACCACTAGTTACAATTTATTAAAAGAAGAGTACACCAATCTCAAGATTAATCATGACAATCTTGTTCTTTCTCACGAGTTATTATTCAATGAGCCACATGATGCTACTAACAATGTTGTTAAGATTGATATAGCTACATCATGTGATGACTTGATTGTTGAGAGCATTGAGCAAGGTTCTAGTAGCAAAGGCAAGAAAGTGGTTGAGTCCGACAACTATGATGATTATGTCAAGCTCAAGAATAAGAATGAAAAGCTCAAGAAAGATCTTGAAAAGCTATCAACCACCAACACAATTGTGATAGAGAATCTTGACAATGATTATAATATAGCTCTTGAAAATAAGATGCTTAAAGAAGAGAACAAGAAACTCAAGATGGAAAAAAATCATGATGAACTTAGAGAAGAAAACAAGAAGCTCAAGTTGGATAAAGAACATCTCAAGACTGGTTTGAGCAAGTTCACAAGAAGCCAATATCTCTAAAGTGAGCTACTCATGAACACCGTGATGAAGATGGATAGAAGTGGTATTGGGTACTTGGCAAATCAAGAGAAGAAAGCTCAAGCTCAACATCAACAACAATACAAATCAAAGCCTAAGCCAAAGAGATATTTTGAGTGTGGACAAGAAGGTCACTTTGCTCATGAGTGTCAAACTCCACCACCACAACCCTTGCCCAAGCATGCTAGACCCTTTGCCTTCAATGCTCACTACATGCTTAGAAAGGATTCTAGTGGAAAAATGAAAGTCATGTTCTTAGGTCCATCCAACAAGAATAGGCCTAAGCAAATTTGGGTTGCAAAGTCACTTGTTGAGAAAGTCAAGGGCCCTCATCAAGTTTGGGTACCTAAACATCAAGCTTGATCTCTTGTGTGTAGGTGAACTACAAGACTAGTGGAAGTCATTAGGTTATTGATAGTGGTTGCACTCAACATATGACCGATGATCCTCGTATGTTTACCTCACTAGATGAAGAAGTAGATGGTCAAGAAAGGATTACATTTGGTGATAATTCAAAGGGCAAAGTTCAAGGATTGGGTAAAGTTGCAATATCAAATGATCATTCAATATCAAATGTGCTATATGTTGTTTCATTGAGTTTCAACTTGCTATTCATTGGTCAATTATGTGATCTTGGCTTTTAATGTTTGTTTACCGAGAAGAAAGTGGTTGTGTCAAAGAAAGATGATGATCAAGTTATATTCAAGGGTTTTAGACACAACAGCCTATATCTAGTGGATTTTATCTCTAAAGATGCAAACTTGAAGACATGCTTATTCACCAAAACATCACTTGGGTGGCTATGGCATAGAAGACTTGCACATGTTAGGATAAGCTCACTCAAGAAGCTAATGAAGAATGAATTGGTGAGAGATTTGAAGGATGTAAAATTTGAGAAAGACAAGCTTTGTAGTGCATGTCAAACCGGCAAGCAAGTTACAAACACTCATCCAACAAAAGCTTATATGTCAACAACAAGAGTGCTAGAGCTTCTTCACATGGATCTATTTGGACCAACAACTTACAAGAGTTTGAGAGGAAATCTATATTATCTTGTGATAGTTGATGACTACTCTAGATATACTTGGGTATTCTTCCTTCATGACAAGACCGAAGTGGCCGCATGTTTCAAGAAGTTTGCTAAGAGAGCACAAAATGAATATGAAGTGAAGCTCAAGAAGATAAGAAGTGACAATAGAAAAGAATTTGACAACACAAACATTGAAGCATATTGTGATGAAGTAGGGATCAAGCATGAGGTCTCCGCAACATATACTCCTCAACAAAATAGTATAGTAGAGAGAAAAAACTAAACACTTATCACACTTGTAAGAACAATGCTTGATGAGTACAATACACCCAAAGCTCTATGGGCAGAAGCTATCAACACCGCATGTTATGCATCCAATCGCCTATTTCTTCAAAAGTTTCTTGGCAAGACCCCTTATGAGTTTCTCAATGGGAAGAAGCTGGACGTATCATTCTTCCAGGTGTTTGGTTGCAAATGTTAAATATACAAGAAGCGATAACATCTAGGGAAGTTCCAAAGACATTGTGATATTGGTTTTCTTATTGGTTACTCATCAAAGTCCAAAGCATATTGAGTATTTAATCATGCCACTAGCTTGGTTGAAGAAATATATGATGTGGAATTTGATGAATATAATGGCTCCTAAGGAGCACATAAGAATCTTGATGATGTAGGTGATGAACCATTAAGGGAGCCATGAAGAACATTTTGGTTGGAGACATCAAGCCCAAAGATGATGAAGATAATGTACAAGTGATTTATCCACCTTCTTCATCAAATGTGCCACAAGATGATGATAAAGATGGAAGAGTAGAAAATAAAGATACTCATGTCTCCCATGATAAAATAGTGGCACAAGCTAAAAGCATCTAGGCCCCTAATTAGGTTTTAGTGATTAATGATAATACGTGATTACTGTGACTAACGTGTGTTTTGTAGAAACAATTGAGTTAGGTCATGGTAATGGAGATCGATTGGGCAATCATGGTTATCATTCCCCTATGATGGAAATCATTTTAGTTTTCAAAGGATGGACGACAAGGTTAAGGATAGACTAGTTCTAAGTGTCGATTGGAGTTGGAGAGACACTTAGAGTAGTTTAGGACTTTATTTTTCCTTTGGTCATACTATTAAGGGGGTATGAATGGGTAGCTTGACCTAGGTGAGACTAGTGAGTTAGGTGTGGTGCACACTTGTTAAAACTAGCACTAGGTAGCTCCATAATAGCCCTTTGATCCAATGGAGCAAACTTCATTCACAAATGTTCAAGAATTGGAAGTGAATGGAGGGTCAAATACTGACCAGACGCTAGCTCTGGTGTAACCGGATGCTGGCTTAGGGTCCTGTAAGTTTATTTGACCAAGGTGAAAGCGTCTGGAAGTGACCAGACGCTATGAGGTCATGCCACCGGACGCTGAGGGCCAGCATCCGGTCGACATTAGTAAGGTTCTAGTGAGGGGAAAACGTGACCGGACGCATCCGGTCAGTGTTGATTGGATGCTGCCAGCGTCTGATCAGTGTTGATGGAACGCTGCCAGCATTCGGTCAACTCATAACACCTAGAGCTCAGGGTATACTGACCGGAGCATCTGGTCAACATGACTAGAGCGTCCGATCACCCCGTCGAGGCACATAACGGATTATTTTTCAGCCAGTGTTATAAATACAACCTCCACTCATGTTTGGGGGTACTTTTGCTCATTCCAACAGCTAAGAAACACCTTAGAGAGTGCTAAGAAGAGCAAGGTTGATGAGGACATCACCACGCTGGACACATCGACGCCATGGTCTTCCCCAAGTTGCAATTCGTTTCCAACTCAGCTGCCACGTCGTCCTCGGATTCAGCAGACACGTCGTCACTGTTTCGGTCATAACTTCCTCATACGACATCGAAACGGGCCGTTCTTGGATGCGTTGGAAAGGGGACAACGACGCCGTCGTTTTGGATCTAGTCCCAGCTCCAGAAGGTCCGTGGATCATTCTGTGTGACCACGGCAAGGTGCTGCGTCACCTATTTGGGCCAACTTGGTCATGTATCATGTCGGGCCTTAAGCCCAAGTTGTGGGCGCCCAACCCCTGGCCGTCCCCAACCCTAGGTCGAGTCTTAGACTATAAACACAGCTGCCGCCGCTGCTACACAATTGGGTTTTGTTTAGAGTTTAGTTTTCCATCGAGAAACTGAATCGTTCATTGTAACTGTGGTGACAAATCCTTTTACAGTGATCTAGGGCCCCCGTTCTTGATCTCCTCCACTGTGTCGATTAGTCCTTTGGAACCGAGTTCTTGAATCCTCTATTGATATCCGCATCATTCATATTTGTAATTTCAGATTGCGTGTTTTACCTTCTTGCTTGTGCTCTTTGATTCGCTTGCAGGAAAAGCCTTCTTAGCAAGGTCAATCAAGTTATGCTTGGTTGATAACCAACGGAGCAGTGGTGTAACGGTTGCAGGGTTTGAATCATGTCTGATTTGAAGCCGGATCGCCAATGTCGAGATCTCCACAAATTGAACTTACCGGCTACCTCTCGGAAGATCGGGCCTGTACGCATCAAAGGTCCTAGTGAGGTGATTGAGATTTGAGAATCCAAAAGAGAGCCCTCATTAGTGAAGATCAAGAGTAGCAAAGTGTGCATCCACCTTCTCATTAGGCTTGTCATGGTCAAGTGAGAGTTTGTGCTTGTTACTCTTAGTGATCGCCATCACCTAGATGGCTTGGTGGTGATTGAGTTTGGTGATCACCCAACGAAGCTTGTGGGTGACCCAACTCACGTTGTGAGCGGTTGTGGGTGATTCACCGCGATGGAGTGTCAAAGAATCAACCCGTAGAGAGCACTTGATCCTTGCGCGGGTCAAGGTGGAGCTACACTCTTGTGCGGGTGCTCCAACAAAGACTAGTGGGGAGTGGCGACTCTCCGATACCTTGGCAAAACATCATCGCATTCCTCCTTCTCTATTTACTTTGAGCATTTACTTTGTGCAATTCAATTCTTGTCTTTACATTCATAGAATTGCCATGCTAGAGTAGGATTAGAACTTAGGTTGCAAGTCTTTTGTGCGGTAGAACAATTAGAAACACTATCTAGGCACAAGGGGTTAATTGGGTAACCATAGGATTTAATTATTGCAAAGAAATTTAGAATTAGCCCAATTCACCCCCCTCTTGAGCATCTTGATCCTTTCAATTGGTATTGGAGCCTCGTGCTCACGTATTTAGGCTTAACCGCCTAGAGCAGGATGTCTCACAGGGATGGACCTCCTCCTATCTTTGAGGGAGATGACTTTCCTTATTAGAAAATTCGCATGGAGGCGTATCTAGAGGCTCTAGATGTTGGTATACTTAGAGCCGCCTCACAAGGCTTCCCAAAACCTTAGGATGCTACTAACCTACAAGACGATGAGGTGAATTATGAGAAGTGGAATGCAAAGGCTCAAAACACCATCTTTAGAGGCCTTTGCAAAGATGTGTTCAATCGGGTGAGAAACCACAAAGACGCCCATGCACTATGGTCGGACATTTGTGTGCTCCATGAGAGAACTAAGAGTGAGCGTGAGGAACGCTATTATCTTGTCATGAAAAAACTCAACTCTTTTGAAATGCTTCCTAAAGAATGTGCTAATGAAATGTATTCACGTTTGAATGTTCTTGTAGAGGAAGTCAATGGGCTTGGACTCACTTAAATGCAACCATCTGATGTTGTAAGAAAGATCTTGAGTGTCCTCCCCATTGACAAATATGGGCATATTGTGACCGTGCTATATCAAAGTGATCTTTCGACCGCTACACCGACACAAATGTTGGAAAAGATCAATGCTCATGAGATGTACATGCACATCACGTCACAAGATGGCTCATCCTCTACTAAGAAGAAAGATAAGGACTTAGCATTCAAAGCTAGTCAAGAGAAGGGCAAGGCAAGACTTGAGTATGAGAGCTCAAGTGATGATGAAGTTGATGATGAAAGTCTTGCTCTCATGGTGAAGAGGACCGCCAAGATGCTAAAGAAGCTCAACAAGAGTGGCATCAAGTTTGATGGTAAGAAGAAGAAGTTCTTCACAAGCTCTAGAAGGAAGCCAATCTCCGAGATGGATTGCTACAATTGTGGAGAACTTGGTCATCTAGCTCACCAATGCACAAAGCCCAAGAAAGACAAGTTCAAGAATAAGAACAAGGGCAAGAAAGATGACTCAAGCAATGAAGATGAAGATGAGAAGAAAAAGAACAAGCCATACAAGAAGAGAGATGGCAAGAAGAAGGACTTCCACAAGAAGAAGAAGAGTGGAAAGGCTTACATCATCGGTGATTGGCTCACGGACATTGATTCATCTAGTGGATCATCTGATGATGATAGTGACAACGAGAAGGTGTCTGCCATTGCTATTGACTCATCATCTTCACCACCACCATGGCCATCATCCTCTACACACCTATGCCTTATGGCCAAAGGTGAACGAAAGGTATCACATGATGATGATAGTAGTGGTGATGATCATGCTCATAATAATGATAGTGATAGTGATAGCGATGATGATGAATATGAGTCACCTACTTATGATGATCTTGCTAAATTGCTAAAGAAATACACTAAGATCATTTTAAAGACTAGAGCTAAAAATGAAAAGCTTGAAATTAAGAATGATTCTCTTTTAGCTAAATGTGAGATAGCCGAAAAGGCTAGTGTTGAGCTTAGAGAAGCAAATGATGCTATGTCATCCAAACTCAAGGAGCTCAAATCTTCTAAGAAAGATCTTAAAGATAAACATGATAAACTTGAGTGGGTGCACAAAGAGCTCATCACTAGCCATAACAAGCTAAAAGATGAATATACTACTCTCAAGATTAATTATGATAATCTTGTTATTGCTCAAGAATTTTTACCCAATGAGCCACATGATGCTACTAACGATGTTGTTAAGATTGATATAGCTACATCATGTGATGATTTAATTGATGAGAGCATTGAGCAAGGATCTAGTGGCAAAAGCAAGCAAGTGGTTGAGTGCAATGACTATGATGAGTATGTCAAGCTCAAGCATGACAATGAAAAGCTAAAGAAAGAGTTTGAAGAGTTCAAAATCCACAACACCATTGTACTAGAAAATCTTGATTATGATGGTGACTTGATTCTTGAGAATGAGAAGCTAAAAGAAAGAAAACAAGAAACTCAAGGAAGAAAGAAACAATGTTGCACTCAAGGAAGATAAAAGTAGTGACGCACTCAAGGAAGAGAACAAGAAGCTTAAGTTGGAAAAAGAGCATCTCAAGATTGGATTGAGCAAGTTCACTAGAGGCAAGTATCTTCAAAGTGAGCTTCTAATGAACACCGTCATGAAGATGGATAGAAGTGGCATTGGGTACATGGCAAACAAAGAGAAGAAGGCTCAAGCTCAACAAGAACAATCAAAGCCAAAGCCAAAGCTAAAGAGATGCTTTGAGTGTGGACAAGAAGGCCACTTTGCTCATGAGTGCCAAACTCCACCACCACAACCCTTGCCCAAGCATGCTAGACCCTTTGCCTTCAATGCTCACTACATGCTTAGAAATGATTCTAGTGGAAAGATGAAAGTGATGTTCTTAGGTCCTCTAAACAAGAATAGGCCTAAGAAAATTTGGGTTGCAAAGTCACTTGTTGAGAAGGTGAAGGGCCCTTAATAAGTTTGGACTCCTAAAGCTTGATCTCTTATGTGTAGGTGAACTACAAGACCGGTGGAAGTCATTGGGTTATTGATAGTGGTTGCACACAACATATGACCGGTGATCCTCGTATGTTCACCTCACTAGATGAAGAAGTAGATGGGCAAGAAAGAATCACATTTGGAGATAACTTAAAGGGCAAGGTCAAAGGATTGGGCAAAGTGGCAATATGAAATGATCATTCCATCTCCAATGTGCTATATGTTGCTTCATTGAGTTTCAACTTGCTATCCACTGGACAATTGTGTGATCTTGGTTTTCAATGCTTGTTTACCGAGAAGGAGGTTGTTGTATCCAAGAAGGATGATGATCATGTGATATTCAAAGTATTTAGATACAACAACCTATATCTAGTGGACTTTACCTCCGAAGATGCAAACTTAAAGACATGCCTATTCACCAAAACATCACTTGGGTGGCTATGGCATAGAAGACTTGCTCATGTTGGGATGAGCTCACTCAAGAAGCTTATGAAGAATGATTTGGTGAGAGGGTTGAAGGATGTGAAGTTTGAGAAAGACAAGCTTTGTAGTGCATGTCAAGTCGGCAAGCAAGTTGCAAATACCCATCCAATAAAAGCTTTCATGTCAACCGCAAGAGTGCTAGAACTCCTTCACATGGATTTATTTGGACCAACAACATATAAGAGTTTGGGAGGGAATCTTTATTGTCTTGTGATTGTTGATGATTATTCAAGGTATACATGGGTATTCTTCCTTCATGACAAATCCAAAGTTGCATCTTGCTTCAAGAAGTTTGCCAAGAGAGCTCAAAATAAATTTGAAGTGAAGCTCAAGAAGATAAGAAGTGATAATGGGAAAGAATTTGACAACACAAACATAGAAGCTTATTGTGATAAAGTTGGAATCAAACATGAAGTCTCCGCAACATATACTCCTCAATAAAATGGTATAGTTGAGAGGAAGAACCGGACATTGATCACTCTTGCAAGAACAATGCTTGATGAGTACAACACCCCTAAAGCTCTATGGGCAGAAGCAATCAACACCGCATGCTATGCATCCAACCGCCTATTCCTTCAAAAGTTCCTTGGCAAGACACCATATGAGTTGCTTAATAGGAAGAAGCCAGACGTCTCCTTCTTTAGGATGTTTGGTTACAAATGCTACATCTATAAGAAGCGGCAACACCTAGGGAAGTTTCAAAGATATTGTGATATTGGTTTTCTTGTTGGTTACTCATCAAAGTCCAAAGCATATAGAGTATTTAATCATGCCATCGGCTTGGTTGAAGAAACATATGATGTGGAATTTGATGAATCTAACGGCTCCCAAGGAGCATATGAGAATATTGATGATATAGGTGATGAACCATTGAGGGAGGCTATAAAGAACATTATGGTTGGAGACATCAAGCCTAAACATGATGTACAAGTGATTGATTCACCTCCTTCATCAAGTGTGCCACAAGATGATGAAAAAGATGGAAGAGTAGAAAATGAAGACACTCATGTCTCCCATGAATAAATGGTGGTACAAGCACAAGATGTTGATGCTCCACAACCTCCCCCTCAAGTGGTCCATAGAAGAAATACACCTCTACTTCAAGATCATCCACAAGATCTCATCATAGGGAGTCCATCAAATGGTGTAATGACTCGATCTCAAAAACTTGCTTCATTTATTGCTCATCACTCTTTTGTCTCTTGCTTTGAGCCTACTAAGGTAGAAGAAGCTCTTTAACATCCGGATTGGATAAATGCCATGCATGAAGAGTTGAACAACTTCACTCGCAATGAAGTTTGGACTCTTGAAGAGTGGCCAAAAGGTGCAAGAGTCATTGGAACAAAGTGGGTGTTCCAAAACAAGCAAGATGATCAAGGTGTTATTGTGAGGAACAAGGCAAGACTAGTTGCAAAGGGGTTCTCTCAAGTTGAAGGTTTGGATTTTGGAGAGACCTTTGCCCCGGTTGCAAGATTAGAAGTCATCCGTATCCTCCTTGCATATGCATCACATCATGAAATAAAACTCTATCAAATGGATGTGAAAAGTGCATTTTTAAATGGCTTTATAAATGAACTGGTCTTTGTTGATCAACCTCCCAGGTTTGAAGACCCTAGATATCCTAATCATATTTATAGGTTGTCCAAGGTACTATATGGGCTTAAGCAAGCCCCAAGAGCTTGGTATGAGCGCCTTCGGGACTTCCTTATTGAGAAGGGCTTCACCATTGGGAAGGTCGACACCACACTATTCACCAAGAAGCTTGATGGGCATACCTTCATTTGTCAAGTGTATGTTGATGATATCATCTTTGGATCATCAAATGAAGATTCATGCAAAGAATTTGGTGAATTGATGTCGAAGGAGTTTGAGATGTCAATGATTGGAGAGCTTACATTCTTTCTTGGTTTTCAAGTCAAGCAAATGAGAGAAGGGATTTTTATCTCTTAAGAGAAATATACGAATGATCTTCTCAAGAGATTCAAGATGGATGAATGTAAGCCAATCAAGACTCCAATGCCAACTAATGGATATCTCGACCTAGATGAGGGAGGTAACCCGGTTGATCAAACTCTCTATCGCTCTATGATTGGTAGCTTGTTGTATTTGACCGTATCTAGGCCCGACATCATATTTAGTGTGTATGTGTGCTAGGTTTCAACCTAATTCTAAGGAAACTCATTTAATTGCTGTAAAAAGAATCCTTAGGTATCTTAAGCACACACCAAGCATTGGCCTTTGGTATCCCAAAGGAGCTATATTTGAATTAGTTGGCTATTCTGATTCAGATTATGCTGATTGCAAAGTTGATAGAAAAAGCACATTCGGAGGGTGCCATTTGCTTGGTAGATCACTTGTGTCTTGGTCCTCCAAGAAACAAAATAGTGTGGCTTTGTCCACCGCCGAAGCAGAATACATTGTCATGGATGCTTGTTGTGCACAAATACTTTACATGAAATAAACTTTGCTAGACTATGGTGTAGTTCTAGATAAAGTACCTCTTTTGTGCGACAATGAAAGTACGGTAAAACTTGCAAATAATCTGGTTCAATACTCTCGCACCAAGCACATAGATATCCGCCATCACTTTCTTAGAGATTATGTTGCTAAAAATGATATATTACTAGAAGGTGTAAGGACCGAGGATCAATTAGCGGATATCTTCACTAAACCACTAGATGAGGCAACATTTTGTAGATTGCGAAATGAACTCATAGTGCTTGATTTTAGTAACTTCACTAAAAATTGAGCTTGTGTTGTCCCTTGCATTGCATTGTAATATACAACATGTTTAATGCTTTATAATGCATATAGGGCTTGTCTAACATGGTTAAGATAACCGCCGAAAAGCTTATGAAGAAGCTTAACCTTGGATCAAACTTGACAAGCAACTAGATTTACTTTCAAGTATTTGCATTGCATATGCATGATTGTTATTTGTCGTTTGTCTTCAAATTGCCCTCTTATTGCCTAATTTCTTAAAAAGAATTATAGCCTAAGGCAAAATATTTTGAAAAACTTGAGGGTTTGAGAGAGGTCACATCAGTCCCAATTGGTGTTTATTTGGATCTTATTTAAGTTGGAACTTGATTGGGAATAGGCAGCGTGAAGGACTTTGAAGATTTGTTGAAGGAGTGACCGGATGCTGCACCGGACTCTAGGGTCCAGCGTCCGATCAGTTCACAGGAGGCGAACAGCTGCCGAGCAGGAGTGACCGGATGCTGAAATAGTGTTTTCCCAACGTCCGATCAGAAGGTGCTTCAGCGTCCGATCGATCATGAAGACGTCAAGGCTCGGTGACCGGACTCTGGCTGTGTCCGGTCGGTGTCCATCGAATGTGTCCGGTCATAATTCCAGAGGAATTGGACCTCTCTAGAATCGACCGGACGCCATCCAGTCGATGCCACCGGAGCGTCCAGTCAGTAGATAACGTGCAGATTTAGGTCTCTTCTTACTTTCCTTATCCAACTCAGTTGGGGTCTCTTTTTAACCACAGCCACCCATGAGTTTTCGATCCAATCCACCGCCATCATCACCGAGCTCCTTGCCCTAGTCGCCGCATCCACGCGCTGCCCGAGCTTCACGCCGTCGTGCCATCGCAGCAGCTCCCTCTCGCCGCCACTGCTCTTGCCTATGCCGCCGTTCCCATGTGCCACTGTAGCTCCGTGCACCACCACAGCCCGCACGCCACCGCCGCTTAGCCGTGCGTCTCCCTATGCCCGCTCGCCGCCGCCAGCCCCTCACCAGCGCCGCTGCCTGTAGCGCCTCCCCACGCCTCTTTGCTCCCCACTGCCACATAACCCTAACGCCGCCGCCGAGCCCCTGTTCCAGTGCCCTAGCCACTGCTACCCTCGGCCATTGATTCACCATGTTGCATTGTCGATCCTCACCGGCCAGCAACCCTAGCTGATTTGGTGTTCCCTGATCCGTTCCTCTTCTCGCCGTTTTGTCATTTCAACAGGTAGCAAGCCCCACATTTCAATTCCGTATCTAATTGCTTGCTCCATTAGGGCTTTGTCTCTCTAGATGCATAATCTAAGTTATTTGTATATCCTATCTATTCTATTGTGCAGCGAGCTGGTTCCGTTGAGGTGTCAGTGGTAGTTGTCAGTCAACTCGGGGCCAAGCTCACGAGTATGGATCAAGGCTAAGCCTCGAAAGTGTCAGTGGCAGTTGATCTTTGTCAGAGACAGCAGCTCTTGTCAGATGGCTTGTGTGAAGAATGTCGGAGGTGGTCCCAGTGATGAGGATCCGAGGCCCCCGCCTCGCCAGCCTATAGAACCTAAAGGCAAGGCGACCAAGAAGCTGGCAGTCAGGAAGCGCAAGTATCCAGATGTAGATACAGCGAGAACCACCGCAGTTACAAAGGCCACAGAGCGTGCCGAGAGAGGAGGCACTTGTAGTGGATTCTGGATTGCTGATCCACTGTCACTAGAGGCAATGGCTACACTTCAGCATGTTGAGCGTCTTCATGGTGGTCTAGCTAGGACCCTCATGATTGGAGGATGGTGTGTTGCCATTGATGAGGTTCAGCCTCAGGGGGAGCCACAACAGCAGCCTCAGCCCGCACAGCAGACTTAGGAGTCTCAGCCAACTCAGCAGACACAAGAGGCATAGCCGACATAGCAGTCTTAGGAGGGTGAGTAGGTTCAGTAGGCCGAGGAGACAAAGACAGCACCATAGCCACAATTATGCTGCTCTGGTCGTACTCGTGTCCCAGTTTCACCGAGGCCAGTCACTCAGCGAAAGGGTTCTCATCCATTGCCTTGACCACAGGGTCCGCCTCTAGTGACCCATGTTGACCTGAGGGCCACCATGGCCAAGCAGGTGCAGCAGCTAAGGTTCATTGACTTTGAGGTGTGGTTTCCACCCAGGAGGGATGAGCGAGCATCAAAGAGATTCTATACACCTCTTCAGGAGGACTTCTGCAATGCCTATCTGAACAGTGGAGCAGTCTTCAAACCACAGAGAGTATGTAACATAGAGTCTATTATTGTAGCAGCTAGAGAGCACATTCACCCCTTCCTTTCATATCTGCCAGGGCTGACAGATCTGATTGGACGAACCGGATTATATGTTCCATCTTGGGTTTGTCAGTTCTATGCATCTCTCTAGATTGACCCCCCACCACAGGTTTATTCACTTTGCATTATGTGGTAGAGACTATCGGTTGATGAGCACCAGGGTCAGGGAGATTCTCAGGCTTTAGGAGCAGCTAGTCTGACTTCATGAGGTGTGCTATGGATAGACTGCACCCCCCTAGACGTCCTCATGGTGGTATGGTTCCCCTATAGACTTGGTACGTCACTTCTTTACTGAGCCTTTTGGTGAGGGTTCAAGGAGGAACCCCAGTGATCTCACGCCCACAGCTCACGTGCTTGAGGCTGTTATGAGGACTTTACTTTCGAGGATGGGATACTGAGAGGGATTGACTCGAATTTAGCTATGGCTTCTCAACTCTCTGATGTAGCAGACAGTCTTTGACATCTGGGATCTTCTTCTGTCAGAGATGGAGGACACTATAGCTAAGGCTTTAGAGGTCATAGGCAGCTACCCTATGCTCACTGGGTCACATTCCTTATCCATAGAGCTATTTCTGTTAAGTTGCCTGAGATGATTGCTAAGTATAGTGGTGCCACGACATAGTTCCCTGCTTATAACCTATCTCAGATGATCTGCCACAGTACACCATAGGCACCGAGTTAGCCACGCCATTATCTAGAGGTGCCAGAGACTATAGCCTAGCAGGATGATATCATCAGGGGTATTGTAGCTATAGAGGAGGAGGAGCTTGCTCAGCAGGAGGGGTTGGTCACTAGCGAGTCTAGTGACAGTTCTGATGATGATTACCAGCTCATTCCATAGATGCCTCCACGACGACATCATGCTAAGGCCGATAGCTCTAGTTCAGCGCCACCTGCCCCAAAGACTGACCTTGCTCTTTTGGCTATACTTGAGTGGATGAGGAAAGACCAGGCCTTACAGGCTTAGGAGACAGCTGCTACACTTGCACAGTTCTAGACTCGGTAGGATGAGTTCTAGTGCTAGTAGCTTGTTATTTAGCAGCAGACACAGGCACTATAGTAGCATCAGTAGGCTATGCATCAGTAGCAGATACTCATGTAGTAGCAGCTTCTTGGGTTCATGCAGCATGTAGTGTAGGCGATTGGGGCCCCACCGCCACAGCCTACGCCCTAGCTTGGTCAGCCTGCTACCACTTTGATGACTCCAGCGTTATAGCCTAGTGGGCTTCAGAGTCAGGGACAGCCACTAGCATAGTATGCTTCTTTGTCAGAGCAGGTGTCCTAGTGGTTCGCTTCGCCAGTGGTAGCCCCGCAATTCACACCACTCTAGATAGGCTTCACACCGGCACAGACGTCGTCACTGCTTGAGCTAGACACTTTAGGCTCTAGGAGTCTTATAGCCTCCTTTAGTGAGTTGATAGGGTAGCCCACTCCTCCATACCTGCATGTTCTAGGTCCTTCTATGGCTGCACCTATCACAGCGATGATAGAGACGCTCCCCTCCTCAGTGGCATCATCAGAGCCAACTGCTTCAGTTATACCAGCTCAGCCTATAGCAGCACTAGTTCCTGATCTAACCTAGATTGCTTCTGTATCACTTCCAGCTTTAGAGGGTCAGACAACCTAGAGCTTAGGATTAGACGGTGATGGCACCTAGTTCCACCTCACTCCTCATACCTCAGCGCCTGGCTCGTCCGCTGTAGCCCCGCTGAACGACCCATAGGTTTTGGTGTTTGATGCCAAAGGGGGAGAGGGTTCAAGTATGTTAGGCTTAGGGGGAGCTACTTATCTAGGGGGAGCTTATTTATTATATTAGCTTATCTATTTACATTCTGAGTTTTATGTGTGAGATACATGTTTACTATATTTATGTGACAGTGATATCTATGTGATCGTGATATTTGACATGTGTGCTCTCTACTTTGAATTCTTTATATGTCATATCACTTGTGCTTTGCTCATTTGCCTTTGCTTCCGCGTTTTACTCCGATGCAAATGAGCTTTATTACTTGTACTCATTCTTATTTCATATCTTTTGAGTACATCATGTTGGCTTGGGTCATATAAGCTTGTCTAACACCTTTGTTCTTATTGCCTAAAGCTTATATGAACCAAGCATGTTAAAAACCTCATCTCTTTCACATACTCAAGGTAGTATTGTCATCAATCACCAAAAAGGGGAAGATTGAAAGCATCTAGGCCCCTAGTTGGGTTCTGGTGATTAATGACAATACGTGATTACTGTGACTAACGTGTGTTTTGCAGAAATAATTGAGTTAGGTCATGGTAATGGAGATCGATTGGGCAATCATGGTTGTCCTGCCCCTACGATGGAAATCGTTTTAGTTTTCAAAGGATGGACGACAAGGTTAAGGATGGACTAGTTCTAAGTGTCGATTGGAGTTGGAGAGACACTTAGAGTAGTTTAGGACTTTGTTTTTCCTTTGGCCGTACTATTAAGGGGGGTATGAACGGGTAGCTTGACCTAGGTGAGACTAGTGAGTTAGGTGTGGTGCACACTTGTTAAAACTAGCACTAGGTAGCTCCATAACAGCCCTTTGATCCAATGGAGCAAACTTTATTCACAAATGTTCAAGAGTTGGAAGTGAATGGAGGGTCAAATATTGACTGGACGCTGGCTTGGTGTGACCAAACGCTGGCTCAGGGTCCGGTCAGTTCATTTGACCAAGGTGAAAGCATCTGGAAGTGACCGGACACTGCGAGGTCATGCCACCGGACGCTGAGGGCCAGCGTCTGGTCGACATCAGTAAGGTTCTAGTGAGGGGAAAATATGACCGGACGCGTTCGGTCAGTGTTGATCGGATGTTGCCAGTGTCTGGTCGACTCATAACCACTAGAGCTCGGGGTATACTAACTGGAGCATCCGGTCAACATGACCGGAGCGTCCTGTCACCCCGTAAAGGCACATAACGGTTCATTTTTTAGCCGATGTTATAAATACAACCTCCACTCGTGTGTGGGGGTACTTTTTGCTCATTCCAACAGCTGAGAAACACCTTAGAGAGTGCCAAGAAGAGCAAGGTCTTAGTGAGGTGATTGAGATTTGAGAATCCAAAAGAGAGCCCTCATTAGTGAAGATCAAGAGTAGCAAAGTGTGCATCCACCTTCTCATTAGGCTTGTCGTGGTTAAGTGAGAGTTCATGCTTATTACTCTTGGTGATCGCCATCACCTAGATAGCTTGGTGGTGATTGAGAGTTTGGTGATCACCCGACGGAGTTTGTGTAACACCCTAAAAATTGCCTCTTTTCAAATAGAGTTCAAATGATTTATTTATGAATTTTTGTGCACATGAAATATAGGAAATAAAATTTTTCATTAATTTAAAATTCAACATAAGGTAGTAACATGTGTGAGCATACATGCTGTTGCATTTTATTTATTGTGATGAATGGTGTGATCCAAACTCCAAAGTAATTTGGAATGCTTTTGAAAAGAAAATTAGAAAAAGAAAAGGAATTGGAAAATGCAAGAACTTAAAAAGTTATTTTTGGAAAACATACCCAAAAATTTGTTCATCTATGTTGGAATTAGAAAGTGTATTTTAAATCATATTTATACTTGTTTGGATCACATTTGAGATTTTTTTGAATTAAGAGAAGAAAAAGAATTGAAAAAGAAATTGATTTGAAAAACTCTCTTCTAGCCCAACTCCCGGCCTCCTTCGTGTTCTCGGCCCAGCAACTGGCCTGGCTTGCTGGCTAGCCCAGCCGCACTCCCCCGTCTTTCCCTTCTTTTCGGTGCACCGGCCCACCACTCGGTGGCCCGCTCCTCCCTTCTCCTTTTCCAGTGCGTCGGCCTGCTCCTTCCCGGCCCACCGCTTGGCCTGCCCATAGTGCCGCTGGCCCCGCGCGTCTACGCCCGCCCGCACGTGCTGTCTCTCCTTTCTCTCGCTGCGTAGCTGGCCCGCACGTCAGCCACCCATGCCCACAGCACCACACGCGTCACGCCCCTTTCCCCTCTCGCTGCCCCGCCATCCCCACTCGTCAGCGCTGCTGTCCCCTTCCCTTTCCTTCTTCCTCACGCCCCTTTCCTTTCTCTCCCTCGCCGATGGCGCACGCCCGAACAGCAAGCCACCACCGCCGTCTCTCCCGCATGGCAAGTGATCGGAATCACCACGTGCCCCACTCCCCCTTCCTTGTATGTCGTAGCCGCCCGCCTATAAAGCTCCAGCCGAGCCCCCGTCTTCTCCCTTTCCTCTACGCACGTTCAACATCTCACCGCCGCTGGCCATCCACTGCTCCGGTGCGCTATCCACGACGCCGACGCGCCCGTGAGCACCGCCATTCTCCTCCACACCCGTAGGTAACTTCAATTTGCCATTTTGGCCCTGATTGCCTAGATTTCCCCTCACCTACGCGCCTTTTTCTCTCTCTAGTCACGGCCGCCGTCGATGACCCGCTTCGGAGCCCCCCCCGGACGCCATGACCACCCCAATACGAGTCTCGATGAGCTCCTCATCCCTTCTCTGCCCTCCGTTCGTCAACTAGTGCGCTAGAACGCCGTAACTGCGAGCTCTGAACCACCAGCCATGGCGCCACCATGGGGAACACTGCCCCGACGTGCTCCCTGTCCCTGCTCGGTATCCCAGTGGTGTCGCAAGGTGATGCGCTTCACGTACGTGCTTTCGGCTTCGACCGGGGAAGTCCAGAACGCCTCTCCGACGCCCACCGCCATGCTCGGCTCACCGCCAGCCATGGTGCCCTCGCCGGTGTCACTATGCAGCTGCCGGTATCACCCCCACGCACCCTGCGCCGTCAGATTAGGAAGGAATGGCCAAGATTAGAAGTACCGGTTGGATTAAGTGGTCGGTCCACCGTGGGCCATAGACCCATTCCACCCCACCGTGTTAGCATTGGTCCACCGCCACATGGTGAACCACACCAATCCTTGGCTGCCACGCGTCAGCCTGGTCAGCAGCCATGGGTCAACTCATGGTTAGCCGCGTGTAGTTTTCAGAAAAGACCTCGCGTTTTCCAGTAATCAACCCACGATCCAAATTAGTTCAAACTGATTTCTTTTAGGTCCTGTTTTCTTCTGTTTTAAACCCTATAATTTCCAGAAATAGTATGCCTAGTCCAATAACCGTTTAAATTTAGATTTTAATTGTTTTAATTCAAATTTGAGTTCAAATATTCACAAAAATGCCACTGAACCTTATTTCATGCGTAACTTTTGTGTTTTAAGTCTGATTTGATTCGTTCAAATTGTGTTAGGACCGTGTTTACGTTATCTATGTGTTTATACAACTATTAGGCATGTTTTCAACACTTGAAATTCATGAGTAGATTCAATCTATTATTTAACTAAAGTAAAACTTGTTTAAATCATAACTTATTCATTCTAACTCCAAAATAGTCCGTTCAAGTTGCATTAGATCCGTAGTGATGAGATTTACACGTTAGTAATAGTGTTTACTATATTGATATTTCTGAAATAACATGATTTAAATCACATCTTGATTAATGATTATGCCACTGAGTTTTATACATAAAATATAATTTGTATTACTTTTGTTTTATAATTTAAATCTAAAATTGACTTAAATCAATCCATATTGTTTATAAAATATCTTTCGTCTATATGAATTAATAAAGTTAACATAAATGAAGCCTATAGTTTATTTTTCCACGTATTAAGCAAATCTTTCGGTAGATGTATCTTTTTCATCGTAGCTTTGATTAGCGTGCTTCTCGCGACTATGTGTTCGTAGCGATACGTAGAATCGTATATCAATCTCTTTTACTTGTTTTTCTATGATTGGTGTACTGTTCTGATATAGATGCAACTGTATGCTATGCATGTATGTGTATGGATGTTTGTGTGGTGTTCTACGATTGTCCAGTCGGTGAGATACACGTGGTGATCCAAGAAGAAGAAGAAAGACATCGAAGAATAAAGCTTACCGAAGGATCGGTGTGTAAGGCAAGTATAGCATGGGATTATCCTTGTTACCTATTCACATTTAAACACATAATTCATATTGCATGTGTCTACCTTGTTTGCCAAATAGGATATCTTAGATATTTGATATCTTGCACCTTGATACCTTTAGGATATTGCATTGGGTAGTTTTTGCTAGTGCTTAATCAAAACCATGATCTTGTAACTTGACTAATGGTATATGCAATAAACATTAAAACATGACTTTTTAGTAACATGGAAACAGGGGGCTGAAGTGTTTATATGCTTCAGATTCCTCTCCCTAAGGACTTATTTGTAAGCGATCATCCGAGACTTACAGTACAGCTGTGAGGGCCATATGGCTCTAGCTTTAGCTCAGTATGAGGATCTTTTCTTGCTTGTTAGTGGTTACCTTTTAGGCATAGGGTATGTTTCCTTTGCTGCTGGGAAGTGTGTATCGTGCTACGATGCCCACGCATGTCACTCCTAGAGATGGGCCACATACGCCTGGCGGCCCTAACATGTTAGACGAATTCTTTGAAAGGCTTCATAGTGAACCCTGCTGACCTTCCTTGGAAGTGGGTCAAGAGAATAGCTACCTCGGGCAAAAGGGTAAATCACAACTCATAGTGAACGTGTACAAACTCTGCAGAGTATAAAACTGTTATAACAGCCGTGCTCACGGACACGAGCGACCTTGGACCCTTATGGAATAGAGATGATCACTAATGGATAATGGTTCTAATAATTGATTGTTTATGCTATACATTAATCATGTTTACCTGATCATGTGTTTAAGGGAATGATAAATCCTTTGCCACCCAACTGCTTAAAAAGATGATCTATTAAAGCTAATCGCAGTAAACCAGTGTCAGCCCTTTTGAGCCTCATGAACCCCATGATATAATTGTTAAGTACGACATGTACTTACACTTGCTTTATTTTCTATACTTTGGATAAAAATCCCGGATGGGTACCAGATCGCTGGTTTGGAGGAGTTAGGCATGTGGTCAACCAGTCAGTCGTCCCTGTGAATTTAGAGTCTTCACCAGAAGATCGGAGTCAACTTTCCGCTGACTATACTCTGAGGGTACTTTTCTTTTACTAATACGTTATGTAATAAGTATTGTCTTTTGATATTACCCTTATTTGTGGCTATATGTGAGATTTGACTTCCTGGGCTCACATATAGTGTGTATCTAGTTTTGTCTTTAAAACTGGGTGCTACAGTTTGTGGGTGACCCAACTCACGTTGTGAGCGGTTGTGGGTGATTCACCGTGACGGAGTGTCGAAGAATCAACCCGTAGAGAGCACTTGATCCTTGCACGGATCAAGGGGGAGCTACATCCTTGTGCGGGTGCTCCAACGAGGACTAGTGGGGAGTAGCGACTCTCCGATACCTTAGCAAAACATCACCGTGTTCCTCCTTCTCTATTTACTTTGAGCATTTACTTTATGCAATTCAATTCTTGTCTTTACATTTATAGAATTGCCATGCTAGAGTAGGATTGGAACTTAGGTTGCAAGTCTTTTGTGCGGTAGAACAGTTATAAACACTATCTAGGCACAAGGGGTTAATTGGGCTAACCATAGGATTTAATTATTGTAAAGAAATTTAGAATTAGCCCAATTCACCCCCTCTTGGGCATCTTGATCCTTTCACAAGCTCAAGATGTTGATGCTCCACAACCTCCCCCTCAAGTGGTTGATAGAAGAAGCTCACCCCTACTACAAGCACATCTACAAGATCTCATCATAGGGAGTCCTTCAAAGGGTGTAATGACTCGCTCTAAAAAACTTGCTTTATTTATTGAACATCACTCATTTGTTTCTTGCATTGAGCCTACAAATGTAGAAGAAGCTCTTCAAGATCCAGAATGGATAAATGCCATGCATGAAGAGTTGAACAACTTCACCTGAAATGAAGTTTGGACACTTGAAGAGCGACCACAAGATGCAAGAGTCATTGAAACAAAGTGGGTGTTCTGCAACAAACAAGATGATCAAGGCATCGTTGTTAGGGACAAGGCAAGGCTAGTTGCGAAGGGGTTCTCCCAAGTTGAAGGGTTAGATTTTAGAGAGACCTTTGCACTAGTTGCAAGACTTGAAGCTAATCGTATCCTTCTTGCATATGCATCCCATCATGAAATGAAATTATATAAAATGGATGTTAAAAGTGCATTTTTAAATGGTTTCATAAATGAACTAGTCTATGTTGATCAACCTCCCGAGTTTGAAGACCCTAGATATCCTAATCATGTCTATAGGTTGTCCAAGGTGCTATATGGGCTTAAGCAAGCCCTAAGAGCTTAGTATGAGTGCCTTTGGGATTTCCTCATTGAGAAGGGCTTCACCATTGGGAAGGTCGATACCACACTATTCACCAAGAAGCTTGATGGAGAGATCTTCATTTGTCAAGTATATGTTGATGATATCATATTTGGCTCATCAAATAAAGACTATTGCAAAGAGTTTGGTGAATTGATGTCAAAGGAGTTCCAGATGTCTATGATTGGAGAGCTTACATTCTTTTTTTGGCTTTCAAGTCAAGCAAATGAGAGGGGATTTTCATCTCTCAAGAAAAATATACCAAGGACCTTCTCAAGAGGTTTAAAATGGATGAATGTAAGCCAATCAAGACACCTATGCCATCCAATGGACATCTCGACCTAGATGAGGGAGGTAAAACTGTTGATCAAACTCTCTACTGCTCTATAATTGGTAGCTTGTTATATTTGACCGCATCTAGGCCTGATATCATGTTTAGTGTGTGTATGTGTGCTAGATTCCAAGCTAATCCTAAGGAAGCCCATTTAGTTGCCGTTAAAAGAATCCTTAGGTGTCTTAAGCACACACCAAGCATTAGTCTTTGGTATCTCAAAGGAGCTAGATTCCAACTAGTTGGCTATTCCAATTCGAATTGTGCCGGTTGCAAAATTGATAGAAAAGCACATCCAGAGGGTGCCATTTGCTTGGTAGATCACTAGTGTCTTGGACCTCTAAGAAGCAAAATAGTGTGGCTTTGTCCACCGCTGAGGTGGAATACATTGCCGCGGGTGCTTGTTGTGCACAAATTCTTTACATAAAGCAAACTTTGCTATACTATGGCGTAGTTCTAGAAAAGATACCTCTTTTATGTGACAATGAGAGTGCAGTAAAGCTTGCTAATAATCCAGTTCAACACTCTCACACCAAGCACATAGATATCCGCTATCATTTTCTTAGAGATTATGTTACTAAAAATGATATATCACTGGAAGGTGTAAGGACTGAGGATCAATTGGCAGATATCTTCACTAAACCGCTAGATGAGGCTACATTTTGTTGGTTGAGGAATGAGCTCAATGTGCTTGACTTTAGTAACTTCACTAAAAATGAGCTTGTGTTGTCCCTTGCATTGCATTGTAATATAAAACATGTTTAATTTTTTAGTAATGCACATAGGGCTTGTCTAACATGGTTAAGATAACTGCCAAAAAGCATGTGAAGAAGCTTAACCTTGGATCAAACTTGACAAGCAACTAGACTTACTTTCAAGTATTGCATTGCATGTACATGTGTGTTGCTTTGTCGTTTCTTTTCGTTTATCTTTTGAGCACCCACTGTGTTTGTCCACAAATAGGGAGAGCATTTGAAGCTCCTATTGGTCATAAAACCCTCTTGTGTGGTCGCATGGTGCTCCTTGCCCATTTTATTGCATATTTTCTTAAAAAGAACTATAGCCTAAGGCAAAATACTTTGGAAATTTTGAGGGCTTGAGAGAGGTCTCTCACATTAGTCTCAATTAGTGTTTATTTGTGCCTTATTGAAGTTGGACTTGATTGGGAAAAGGCAGCGTGAAGGAACTTTGAAGATTTGCTGAAAAATGGTGACTAGATGCTGAACAGTGTTCCTCTAGCGTCCGGTGTGAAGATGGCCCTACGTCCGGTCAAACAAAGAAGAAGATGTCAGGATTGATCAGACTCTGTTGTGCATCTAATCATGAGGCCTAGACACGTCCGGTCACGACTTGAGGGGTTTTAGACCTCTCTGTTGTCGACCGGACTTTAGGTGGCAGCGTCCGATTATTATCACCAGTGCGTCCGGTTAGTTGAATCTGAGTGGATCTAAAATTCCTTTTCTTCTCTGTCATCCATGTCACCTGCATCGCGCCGCTGTGTCACCGCCGCGCTCCTACCTGTGCTTCCATCACAACACCCGCGCCTGCACCTCCATCACCGTGCCCGCACCTTCCTCATGCAGTTGAGCTCTACCATGCCACCACTGCACCATGCCTACACCGCAGTGTCCATGCTGCCTTACCCACGTTATTGTGCTTGCGCCACCACGGCCGTCGTTGACTTCTTCATGAGCATCACCATGAGGTGCTCCATCGCCGGTCTACTCAGAGCCATCGAGCTTTCTATCTAGGCGCCAGCAACCCTAGCCCTAGGCATAATCTTGCTGATCCCGAGTGGTGCCCCATGATCCTCTCCTTTGCTTGTCGATCGCCGAATCGTTGGATTTCATCAGGTAGCAAACTATCGATTTCAATTTTTCTTCTACTACTTGCTTCTTAGGGTTTCTCACCTCTAGATGAATATAGTGATTATTTATATTTCCTATCTATTCCATCATGCAGCGAGTTAGTGCTCTTACGGTTGATTTGGTAGTTGTCAATGGATTGAGGCCAAGCCTCACTAGTGTCAGTTGGTAGTTGTTCCTTATCAGTGGCAGTGACTCTTGTTAGCTTCAGAGATGGCTTGTTGCAAGAACACATGGGGTGGTCCCGATGATGAGGATCTAAGTCCTCGCCTCGCCTAACTGCTCAGCAAAAAGGAATGGCAAAAAAGACTACAAAGAAGAAGTGCAAGTTCGATGATGTTGAGGTAGAGAGAGCAACACTAGTGGTAGCCGTCGTAGAGCGAGCTGAGATAGGTGGATCATGCAGTGGCATTCATATAGGCGATCACTTATCACTAGCTTAGAGAGCAGTCATCAAGAGGATTGAGGTTGATCTTGGTAGTCCACCTAGGACCATCATGCATGTCTCTTTAGATGAGAGTCAGACTTAGGGGGTGACTAAGCAGCAGACATAGACAGCAAAGCAGATAGAGGATGCTCAGTAGGGAGAGGAGGTTGAGGAGGTAGAGCAGGCAGCACAACCATAGCTTTGATGCTCCAGTCGCACACACAATTAGGTGTCACCGAGGCCCTAGACATAGAGGTGGGGCTCTTGTCCACCTCCTAGACCACAGGGTCTGCCTCCCATGGTACAAATTAACCTGAGGGCAGCCACAGCTAGATAGGTGCAGCAACTACAGTTTGTATAGTTTGAGGATTGGTTTTCGCCGAGGTGGGATGAGCATGCCTTAGAGCACTTCTACAATGTGTTGCAAGTGGACTTCTATAATGCATATCTCAACAGCGGTGTTGCTTTCATATCTTAGTGGGTCTACCCCTTAGAGTCTCTAGTTGTAGCTATAGGTGAGCAGATCTGTCCTCACCTCACTTATCTACTAGGCTTGTCAGATCTCCTTGGACGGACTAGTCGGTATGTTCCATCTTGGGTCCGTGAGTTCTACTCCTCCTTGTGGATTGACCCAAGACACAAGTTTATTCATTTTGCTTTCCAAGGGCATGACTATAGGCTTCAAAGCTCAAGGGTCAGAGAGATACTAAGGATTCTAGAGTCACCTATTCTCCTTTATGAGGTATGCTATGGACAGACAGAGCCTTCGAGACACCCTCATGGTGGACTTGTGCCACCTACAGATCTTGTCAGATTGTGCTTCATAGAGCCATTTGGCGAGGGGTCAAGCAGGACACCATGTGACCTTACACCTATAGCTCAGCTCCTTGATGTTGTTATGAGAAGGACTTTGCTTCTAAGGATGGGCTACTACGAGGGCCTAACTTGAATTTTGTTGTGGCTAGTGCATTACCTAATCTCTCAGACTGTCTTTGATATTTGTAATCAGATGCTCTCAGAGATGGAGGATAGAGTAGCAGAAGGCTTCAGAGGTCATCGTCAGCTGCCTTATGCTCATTGGATCACTTTCTTACTCAAAAAGATAGTTACACACAAGTCCCCTGAGATAATGGCAGAGTAGAAAGGTGCTACTACTGAGTTTTCACAGTATGACATGAGCCAGATGCTATGTCATAGTCGTGCGAGGACACCTCGACAGCTGAGTCATCGTCTAGAGGTACCAGAGACAACTCAGTAGGATGAGATCATCAGGGGCATCACAGAGACAGAGGAGGAGCTTGATGCATAGTAGGAAGATGAGGACGAGAGCGACCCGAGTGACAGCTTAGACGATGACTATCAGTCAATCCCGTAGATGGCACCTCATCCTCATGATAGAGAGGCTAGTCGCTCTAGCTCAGCTCCACCATAGCCATCGCAGACAGACTTGGCACTCCTAGCTGTACTTGAGCGAATGAGGCAGGACCATGCACATCAAGTATAGGAGACTGCCGCTGCACTTGCTTAGGTTTAGGCATGACAGGATGAGTTTCAACAGTAGCGATAGCCAATGCAGCAGCAGCAACTAATGATTTAGCAGCAATTACTTGGTTTCATGCATCATGTATTCACTGCTATCAGGGTTGATCCTCAGCAGTCTATATTTTAGATAAGCCAGCCTACCACCACCACTCTAGTGACTCCAGCTGTACAACCTAGTGGGCTTCCAAGTCAGAGATAGCTAGCTCCTCAGTTTTCCTCACCTACATAGTAGGTGTCTCAGTGGTTTGCTTCACCAGGGATAGCTCAAGGTCTGCACTTTACTCCTATTATTACGGGCTTCATTCTGACTCAAACTTCTTCGATGTTAGTGACAGACACCCTAGTCTCTAGAAGTCTCAGTGCTACCTTTAGTGAGCTTATAGGGAAGCCTACACCTCCAGTGTTCCAAGTCCCTATACCTACCACAGCTGCTCTAGTTACTAGGACTACCGAGATGATTCCATTGTCTGTTGCATCATCCGAGCTACCTCAGACAGTCACTCCTACACTTGAGGCTTCAACAACAGCGACAACGGCAGATGTGGTTCCCCTTCCTATAGTAACACCTATGGAGTTACAGGCCATGCCAGTCACTGACCAGACCCAGACCGCTTCACCTTCACTTCTAGCGATAGAAGGGCAGATCGCTTAGAGTTTAGGGTCAGAGAATGATGCACCTCAGTTTTAGGTCTCTCACCGCACTTCAGCGCCTGACTCGACTGCTCCTGTCCCACCGTTCGACCCTTAGGTTTTGGTGTTTGACGCCAAAGGGGGAGAGGGAGCGAGTATGTTAGATCTAGGGGGAGCGTGTGAGATGGTCTTGATTCGTTTCTTTTGGTCTTTTGTGTGTGATACTTCGTGCATTCACATTTACTTTCATGCATTGTATTATATACATCTGATGGTGGGACTTATGTGACATGTGTGCTCTCTACATTGATATATATATATATGTCATGTAACTTGGTTACTTTTGTGTGTGAAACTTCGTGCATTCACGTTTACTTTCATGCATTGTATTATATACATGTGATGGTGAGACTTATGTGACATGTGTGCTCTCTACATTGATATCTCTCTACATTGATATATATATATATATATATATATATATATATATATATATATATATATATATATATATGTGTGTGTGTGTGTGTGTGTGTGTGTGTGTGTCATGCCACTTGGTTATGCTCATTTGCTTTGCTTCCGCGTTTTACTCCGATTCAAATGAGCTTTACTTCATGTACTCATGCTTAATTGATATCTTTTGAGTACACCATGTTGGCTGGGGTCATATAAGCATGTCTAACCCCTTTGTTCTTATTGTCAAAAGCGTATATGAACCAAGCATGTTGAAAACCTCACTCATCTCTTTTACATACTCGAGGTTGTGTTGTCATCAATCACCAAAAAAGGGGAGATTGAAAGTATCGGGTATCTATATCCAGGTATCTGAGCCAAAGGATTAATGAGCATCATGTTGCCTCATCCGATGGTTAAGGATGCAACTATAGCCTTGTTCAACCCTTAGGGGCCGAGCCATGCCTCGTTCGACTCTGAGGACAAGGTTTCTGCCTCGTCTGACTCCTAGGGGCCAAGCCACACCTCGTCTGACTCTGAGGATGAGGTTTTTGCTTTGTTCGACCCCAAGGCATGGGCTTCGACTCATCTAGTCCCATGGGGAGGGCTCTGCTGTAACATAACTGCCCAATTTATACAAGATCAAGTACGGCTATCTCCGCTAACATGTTGACACATGCATACTTTTACTTATATAAACCCGGTAGTTTGCCGAGTGTCCAAAAGACCTCGATAAATCAACATCACAACCAAGATCGCGTGATTAAGCAAATACACATCACATACATAGAGTTGCAGTGGAAATAATATTACAAATGTGTTCACAAATAATAGTATAAGTTTGGGTTTCAAAACCGATTAGTGAAAATAACATAACTTTCAAATGATTATATTAATATAAGTTCCAATTACATTGCTAGCATAAGTGACTTCATCAGACAAAAGCATATAGATGAGAGATAACTATAGAATCACCGAGCCCATCGGCGGTTAGCCACCATCTTCAACAGGCTGAGAACTTCACCTGCAACATGGTGGGATAAAACCCTGAGTACTTGAATGTACTCAGCTAGACTTACCCGTCATAAACCAGAAATAAAGTGACACCAAGGATTATGCAAGGCTTTATCAATGGATCTTGCTGGACAACCTTTTTGCATAAAAGCTTGAGTAGTCATTAGCATTATTAACCTGTACTAGTAGTGACTTTTAGCCATTTCCTACCATCTATATTAGCATCTATACTAATCAATCACTTGATTAAGTTGCAAACAATAATAACCATATCAGGTATTTCATGGCTCATTATCATTATCATCGTCATCATTTAACCATATCTTTAAATTTAGTGAATTTACGTTGCCGCTACTTAGTCAAGTTCTCACTATCCAGGAGAGATAGCGATTCGAATTGATTCCTATCTAGCTAGAGGGGTATTCCTAACACATACCCTGCTTCCCCCGTCAGGGTCGCAAACAAGTAACCTTTGGTACAATTTAGGAGTCGTGGGTCTGATCAGTGCCACAAAATCAGAGAATCACTCTACCATGAGTGCTCGATGACTTAACCCGCCCTTGGGCTTATGCCAATGGCTCTCTGCACATCCTTACTGCCATCTAGATTGCGACCAACTGCTCATGCTCCCAGCCTGAATCGAGCTACTAGGCTTCATGGTCAGAACGAGTTATCTGGCTAGCTAAATGTTAGGCTGCGTTCAACATGACATGAGGACGTACAACGTATCGGTCCTTAAACGACACAGACGGGATAGATTCACACCCAAGACCTCCATGCCTTGTTGCTGTACTACCATCATCCTATCTGGTCTCTTTTCATTATTAACACATGGTTCTTTTCCATGATAGCAAATATAGCCATCTGTGACCAGAGCTCATCCTACATCTCGCAGGTGATAGGAAATCACCTGACTTCTACCGGTCTAACCATAGCTAAGCATCATTTGATCCTACACTTAATTAGGATTCATAGGATTTTATCTAGACAAGGTAAGGATATAATGCAACAATTAGTTCCAACCAATTCCTATACTTAATGCATCATCAACAATAAAAGATACTCAAGATATTTATAAAAATATGGGAGACTTAGAATACTCTAGGGCTTGCCTAGAATCCAACACTAGGTTAGTGTTTGTTAGACGACATTCGCTAAGTCCTTCCATCTTCAGGATAGGTCCACCATACACCATCTTTGGGTTTGGCTCTAACATCATGTCCTTCATGTGGTTCATCTAGTGTACCTAGATGAGATGCAAGATGCAAGTGCATGAATAAAAGAACGGCAATACGAGATGCATCACATAATCTATTATAGAAAGATAGTGAGCACATCAAGCATGGTACACCAGATAACTTGAGTTAAGCTATTCCACTGAAAACATCTATCACAATTTAAAATCTTAGGTAACTTAATTTAACACCATGAAAGGCATGAGTTACACTTAGCAACACATAAGGCAATGCAAGGTGAAAGCAATCAACTTATAAAGCACAACACAAAATTTAGACAGCAGCACAGATAACACTTGTTTCACCCATAACTGAGATCCAAACATCCAAAGAAGGTGATCCTAGACTTTTTGGAAAGATAATGAAATTTCCTACAACATTGTTATTATCACCAAAAGCTTATTCCAAAGCTAACTAGGTCAAACATGCTAATGTTTCAGATCTGCACAGAACTAGGACAGAAAAGTAGTAGTAGTTTCAAAATGGCATAACTAGAGTTACAGACATCAAACAAGCATGAAACTTAGCTTTATAGAAATCTTATTAAATTATCTAAAATATGTTTATTATCATCACAAGGTGATTCCACCATTAACAAGGTCAATCAAGCACAATTGAGCACCTCTGTCTAGACTTGGACAGATTCTGCCATGCAACTTCACAAGCTTATAACTAGAGTTGTACTAATACAAAATACATGCAACAAGACAATATGGAAATATTATGAAATTTTCTACAATCCATATTTGATCATCCCAGCATGATTCCTAAGTTAAAAGGGTCAAACAGTCACATTTATCAAATCTAGTCCAGAAATTCCAGAGAACTACAATTTCTGAAGACCAACTTAGAACAGTCATAACTCACAAAATACTTGGCCAAATGCCATGAAAATTTAACACACGATGTTTAAGTGAGTTATCTACAACTTCCTTATTATCATCTTAAGATGATTCTATAGATAACAAGTCTAATTAATCCAATAATTGCATCTCTATCTAAACCATGGATAGAAACTAACATGCCACTTTAAATAGCTATAAAGGGAGTTATACATGTCCAATAAATGTGGTTCTAGACTTTTTAGAAAGCTTAGAAAATTCTAAACAACTTTGTTGTAAACACCTAAAGCTAATTCTACTATTAAGAAGGCCCCACAATAAGAACAAGGAAACCCTCTCTGGGTTTGGGCAGAAACAACCACAGAGATTTAAGAAAGTATAACTCAAGATCTACTTAACCAAAAATCATGATATTTAGCTTTTTTAAAAGCTTAATAAAAGTACTACAAATCATGTATTATCATAAAGTCATGATTCATAACTTCACTAAGCCAATTAATTCAAACATGCAGGACTATTCAGAATAGGAGCAAAGCAATACAGGTAATTTGTTATTTTTATAGATCTTAAACTATCAAATATAAATTCTTGAAATTTTTACCACAACATATAAATATCATTAGTAGACTACCATAAACATTTCACAATTATTTGAGAACAAAAACTATAGTTATGAAAAAGACAAGTACAACTAATATTAAGAACCTAACTGCATAAATCTATTTTTACAGAAAAATATTTAAACTAAAATATGCCATATTATAGATCTAGTGCATAGATAATTTCACAAGAATTCCAAAAAATTCTCATTTACTATTTTATGTTTTTTCTACTAATTACTATGAATTTTTAAAACTGATCATTCAAATCTGCAAAAATCAAAGAAAAGGACTGTAAATCTTGCATCGAGGTCCCTGCCAAAAACTAAAATCAAAGATCAGCGATTGACCCTTCTTGTCACTATTCACTAGAGTCATGGTTCCTTCACTTAACCCCCTCCCTTTCTTCAAATTTCAGCGTGAAGTCCTTCCCCGGGGCAAAACAGAGGAGGTGGAGGGGGAGTCACCGGTGCTGGCCGGAGGAGGCTCGCCGGTGGCGAGGAAGCACCGAGGGACCCACACACAGCCGTAGGTGCCAACAGCTTGCCCCACAGTGGCCCAAGGCCTGCTGGCCACGTGAGCAGGCAGCACGGCGGTCATGGCTCCAACGACGGCGGCGCTGCGGTGGCGGTTTCGGCTGAAGAAATGGTGCGGGAGGGACGGCGCTGGCAGGGGAAGGCAATGGGGCTAACGGCAAGGGTAGAGGAGGCTCATGGCTCTCTATCCGCGTGCGCTCACGACACTCAGCATTGGCGGCCATGGCGGTCGTGCATCCCAGCGCGGAGCAGAGTGAGGAGAGAGCAGCGGTCGCTGGAGCGAGTGAGGAAGGAAGTGGAAAGCTCGGCCAGGGCTCTCCTCATCCGCATCGGGCGCAGGGGGCACGCGGCATGGAGGTGGGGGCGCTACTCGTGCATGGCCACCATGCATGGGGCATGTGTCGCCCCTTTGAGGCATTCCACCAAGCAGCTGGCACGTAGCGGAGCGGCCGGTCGGAACATGATTTGGGGCGATTCATGGGCCAAACTGGGCTTTGGGCCCAAAATGAAGTTTGCTCATCACGGCCTGCTCTACAACTTTTATTAAGACACCTAGGTCATTAAAGCTCTGGATCAGCAAGTAATTAGGTTCCAAATTGATAGTGTTAGCGCGTTGACAGTGATGAACAAAAGTCCAATTTGATGGTCCAAACGAAGTCACACGAGTGCCATCTTTTTACATGCTCTTCTCCATCATGTACACTCCAACCTTTATTTTGGCGTCAAGCCTAGTTGCTTAACAAAAACACGAGAACGTGAGATGTCAATGTCCACGACGAGTCAACGATGAATTCCAGACTTAGAAAAATTCTAAGTACCGAAAACAGCGACTGATTCAAAGTTTGAGCCTCGATTTGACTTAGTTCCAAGTTGATCTGGCTCTTAGTCCAAAAACAAAGTTTGTTCTACTCTACTCAGACTTCAACTTTTATTTAAGGTGTGACTCCATGCATGTGATAGAACCACCCAATTTATACAAGATCAAGTACGGATGTCCCCATTTATCATGTTGACGCACACATACTTTCATTTATATAAACCCGGTAGTCCGCCGAGTGTCACGAAGGACCTCGGTAAATCAACATCACAACCAAGATCGTATGATTAAACAAATACACATCATATACATAGAGTTGCAGTGAAAATAATATTACAAATGGGTTCACAAATAATAGTACAAGTTTGGGTTTCAAAACCGCTTAGTGAAAACAACATAGCTTTCAAATGATTACATTAATATAAGTTCCAAATATAATGCTAGCATAAGTGACATCATCAGGAAAAAGCATATAGATAAGAAGTAACTATAGAATCACCGAGCCCACCAGCGGTTAGCCACCATCTTCAACAGGCCGAGAACTTCACCTGCAACATGGTGGGATAAACCCTGAGTACTCGAATGTACTCAACTAGACTTACCCGTCATAAACTAGAAATAAAGTGACACCAAGGATTATGCAAGGCTTTATCACTGGATCTAGCTGGACAACCTTTTTGCATAAAAGCTTGAGTAACCATTAGCATTATTCACCTGTATTAGCAGTGACTTTTAGCCATTACCTACCATCTATATTAGCACATGTACTAATCAATCACTTGATTAAGTTGCAAACAATAATAACCATATCAGGTATTTCAAGGCTCATTATCATCATCATTTAACCATATCTTTAAATTTAGTGAATCTACGTTGCCGCTACTCAGTCAAGTTCTCACTATCCGGGAGAGATGATGATTCGAATCGATTCCTATCCAACTAGAGGGGTATTCCTAACACAAACCTTGCTTCCCCCGTCAGGGTCACAAACAAGTCACCTTTGGTACAATTCAGGAGTCATGAGTCCGATCAGTGCCACAAAATCAGAGAACCACTCTGCCATGAGTGCTCAGTGACTTAACCCACCCTTGGGCTTATGCCAATGGTTCTTCGCACATCCTTACTACCATCTAGATTGTGACCAACTGCTCACGTCCCTGGCCTGAATCGAGCTACTAGGCTTCATGGTCAGAACGAGTTATCCGGCCAGCTAAATGTTAGCTATGTTCAACATGACATAAGGATGTACAACATATCAGTCCTTAAATGACACAGACAGGGATAGATTCACACCCAAGACCTCCATGCCTTATTGCTGCACTACCGTTATTCCGTCTAGTCTCTTTTCATTATTAACACATGGTTCTTTTTCATGATAGCAAATATAGCCAACCATGACCAGAGCTCATCCTACATCTCGCAGGTGACAGGAAATCACCCGACTTCTACCGGTCTATGCATAGCTAAGCATCATTCGATCCTACACTTAATTAGGATTCACAAGATTTTATCTGGACAAGGTAAGGATATAATGCAACAATTGGTTCCAACTAATTCCTATACTTAATGCATCATCAACAATAAAAGATACTCAAGATATTTGTAAAAACATGGGAGGCTTAGAATGCTCTGGGGCTTGCCTGGGATTCAACACTAGGTTAGTGTTTGTTAGACAACACTCGCTTGGTGAGCATCTCCTATCCTAGCACTTGTCCAATCCTTCCACCTTCGGGATAGGTCCACCATACATCGTCTTCGGGTTTGGCTCCAACATCATGTCCTTCACATGGTTCATCTAGCACAACTAGATGAGATGCAAGATGCAAGTGCATGAATATGAAGAATGGTAATACAAGATGCATCACATAAACATTCAAGACAAACACAAGATTATGCAAGACATAGACACCAATAGCTATTTAACTAATATCACACAACTAACTATAGAGAGCAAACACATCAAGCATGACACAAGTTTAACATGGTCATAAGTATCATCACTTGACCATCAACAAGGGCATAAGCCACACTTAGCAACACATGGAGTAAACAACCACAACTAGCATATGTCTATTTTTGGACTAGAAACAACAGCTTCATGTTTGGATCATAACTAGAGTTATACAAATACAATAGCCATGCAACAAGACATTCAGGAAAGCTTATGAAATTCTCTACATTTCATCTATAACCATCACAACATGATTCACAAGTTAAGTGGGTTGAAATTATATATTTATAGAAACTGGTCTAAACAAGACAGAGAGCGATCAATTCTGTAACCCAACTTTAACAGTTGTAACTCTTAAACTACTTGGCCAAATGACACCAAATTTTAACAGAAGCGAGATACATGAATTATCTACAACTTTTGTATAAACAAGTTTCACAACAAAGCACATTATCATGAAGAACTTTGCTAAGTTCCTAGATCTATCCATAAACCACATCGGCAAGAAAATAATTATTAACTTATGTTGCAAACACATAATTGGGCAAAACCAACTTTACCAACATTTCACACATGACTAAAGAACATCAGAAAGCATGGTGCTCACCTCTAAATAAATTTTCTTAAAGCATTTCTTAATTTATTTAGACATCAATATGAACATATACAAAAAATGCACAATAATTTCTACAAAAATTATAGTAGCTCACATATCCTCTCAATAGTCTACTGTACAAATTTCATACCATTTGCATAAGTATAGCTACCTCTATGAAAAAGACAATTTGCTATTGCAAGAAATCATATGAGAACGAGATAAACCAATAACTCACTCATTCTTCATCCAATGCTCATAAAATTTTTACCACACATCAACTATCACATGAGTAGCATGCCACAAAAATTTCACTTCATTTGGAGCCCTAGATCTGCAGTTATGGAAAATAACAAATTCAACTAGCATTACAACCTTACTGCACAAATCTATTTTTTTGTAGCTAAAACTTTAAACTAAAACATGCCATATTATAGATCTACTGCATAGATAATTTCACAAGGATTCCAAAAAATCCTCATTTGCTATTTTACGAATTTCCTATGAATTTTCAAAATGCAGCAAATTTCCTGCAAAAAGGTCCTTAATAGCACTATTCATTCGAGTCATAGACTTCGCAGTTAGATCCTTCCCTTTATTCAAATTTATGCGCAAAGTCCCTCATGTGAATCAGAGTAGGGGAGACCATTGGTGAGGCTGGACTTCGGCCGGAGGAGGGTCGGCGGCGGCGGAGAAGGGCAGCACGAGCACCAGCAGCCTCGTGCGCACTCGCGGAGCTGCTCAGCTTGGTCCGAGGCGGGCCAGGTCGGCCTATCCATGAGCAGCAGCGGCTCCATGCTGCAGGGTTCGACGACGGTGAGCTGTGACGGCGAAGGGAGCCAGAGAAGGTAGGCTTTGGTTGTGATGGATGGATAGGAAGTCAAAGGGGAGGCGAGTTAGAGCAGAGGGTGGCTTGGAGATGGTAGACGCTGCAGCTTGGAGCTCTGCTCACCGGTAGACATGGCAGGCGTGCTCTGGAGTGGTGGCTGAGAATAGAAGAGCAGCCGAGCAAGGGCAGGAAGGGTAGTAAGAGTGAGGGAGAAGACGAAGGTGGAGGTGGTAGCGCTCTTGGCTTGCCCAGCAGAGGAGCGGAGCAGTGAGACATGGTGGCTGGAGCTTCACTCATCGGCCATGGTGGACGAGAGAGTGAGAGGGAGCGAAGGGCGAGAGGGAGAATGAGAGAGCACTGGCTCGGTCTTCCCCTTCTAAACGCGGCGCTCGGCTTAGGCGAGGTGGTGCACAGGTGAGGCGCGAGGAGGCCACGCGGCGTTGCATGCCGGTGCTCAGTCGGCCATGATGCGGCCTTTGCTGAAGGCGTTCAAAAACTAAAGAAACCAATACTACCGCAAACGTACAAGCTGAAACTCCATTTTCCTCCCATCATATCTCCTAAACCGGTTGATGATTTGTTCCACCGACTACACCATTGTGTAGAGCTACAAGAGTACTCCAACTTTTATTAAAGAAGTTTGGCCAACTTTGACATGGTTTGCAAACTAAAATCCCCCAAAGATGGCTACACGAAAACTAAAAACTGAAAACTTCAGTTCCAACACTTAGCCGATTTTTGGAGCTTCGAAACATCACTGAGTTGATTCTTGAGAGCTCTATTTGACTAGGTTAGGGACCAAACCAACTCTTGATCTTTAAACAAAGTTTGTTCTTCATGAGATGGGCTACAACTTTTATTTAAGTTCCACTATCATGCAAGCACCCCAAATAGTTGGTCAACATCGGTCAAAACCCTATCATGAAAAAGACATTTCTAGCTTTTCCAACACTTTAGAAGTATTTTCGTGACATTTGCTCAACACGAACCCCTCATGACTTTTGTTGTAGAGTTCAATTAGAGTCATTTGGACAAGGTAGCAAGGTTTGGTTGACGACCTATAATTCCATTCACTAAATAAAGCAAATCGAGAAAGATTATCACTTATCATTTCATGTGACTTCTCGATTCCAAACTTCATGAAACTTTTTCAGTGACCCATATAGATGGGTATTGATGTGAGACACATGAAGATATTCCAATAACACCAGCCAAGCATATATCTTGAAAAGGGCCTATATGTAAAGCAAGGGTGCAATATTCGAGTTTAGGTTGGGGCTCATTTCCATAGGTTTAACCTTGACATCTTCATCATCACTTAATCTGTCATGTTTGAGTTCAAACCCACTGCTTAACTAGTGATAAACACCTAGGGTGTTACAATACAATCATTGTAAGTGATTGGTCAACATAGGTCAAAGTAGCATCATGGTAAAGCTTAAATCCGAGTTTTAGACCAATTGAGGTATTTTCTTGTCCTTCGTTCAACACGAACCCTTTATGACTTTTGTTGTAGAGTTTAATTAGAGTCATTTGGGCAAGGTTTCAAGGTTTGGTTGATGATCTAGAATTCCATTCACTTTATAAAACAATTTAGGCAAGGACATAACTTGTCATTTCATATGACTTCTTGATTCCAAACTTCATGAAACTTTTCCATGGATCAATATAGATGGATATTGATGCAAGACACCTAAAACAAGTACATCTAGCATTACCCAAGCATACTTTTTAGAAAGGGCAGCATGTAAGCAATGGTGCATGGTTCAAGTTTAAGTGGTGGCTCATTTTCATATGTTTGACCTAACATCTCCATCACCACTTAACATGCCATGGTTGAGTTTAAACCCATTTCTTAACTGGTGATAAACACCTAGGGTGTTACATCCACCTCGTCCGAGCCCCGAGGGTCGGATTTTGTCTTGCCTAGCCCCCAGGGCAAGATTTCTGCCTTGCCTGTTCCCTAGGGCTTGGATTTGCTATTGGGCAAAAGCAATGGCCCCAGGGTGGGACCCAAACCATTTCAACCACTATGGCATGGAGGTACACGCCTAAGAGCACGTCTCAGGCATGTCTTGATGTGACTGGTGGTCGCATCAGGCCATGCCAGGAGACTCACATTGCCCATCGCATTAGTAGGCAAACACTGTGCTGCCAACTCTCTGGCTGACCACCGTCCAACGTCAGTCAACCGACGTCAGTTGACTGGTACTATACCACCAGCCCCCATTTGGCCTATGTCAGGGGATCCTTTGACCATTCCGTTCGCTCGGATGGGCTGGAGGACAAGAATGGTGCAGATGCCCGCATGTATGCTACAGCGGCCAATAGGACCTTGGTGCGATGTAGCTACCACCATGATCTATAGGGTTAGCGAGACCCACATGAAGAGGAGGACGACACACCCTCGGAAGCTTTATTTCTCTTTCTTGTTTCCCTCTTCCCCTTCCACTATAACCCCTGCTTTCCCATGGCCTATAAAAAGGAAAGTAGGGCATCCCACTAAGGGCATCGCATCATCGGTTCACCACACCACATCAGATCAAGAGCACTAGTGTTAAACCTCAAGCACATAGTTGAGCAGCGACCGAGCTCTCAGACCCATTCATTCTTTCCACCAGAGACTTGGGACCTGTCCCTCTCTCGCTAGTTTGTTATCCCCTACTACACACTCAGTGCTAGTAACACAAGCAGCCCAAAACTAGACATAGGGACATTCGTCTCAAACTAGTATAATCCTTGTGTCCTCTTAGCACACCATCCGGGTTAGACGTGTAATATACAAATTTACTTGTTGGTGTTTACTCGAAACACTGACAGTTGGTGTGCTAGGTGGCGCCTTTTGCGCATTTCAACATCAACACTAGGCCTCAGATGTCTAGTCATGACATCAGCACGTGCGCTTTGAGGTCCTGGAATTCATCATCATGATGGAGGGAGAGCTGGCATGGGCACCCATCGTCATTCAGCCTCTCCACTCCACCGGCCTTGAAGCGATCGCCGAGGTGCTTGAGGAGCTATGGCTACACGCACCAGAGACCCTTGCCCCCAGGAGTGGCTAGCTCCTCGACTTCAACTACAAGAGGTTGGAGCATCAACTCGGTGTCTTCCTAGGACCCCAACCATCCTAGGAGGACCTACGCCACCTCACGTTCTCATTCACCAACATCATGGCATAGCTTACTAGGGGAGAGCTGCTCTCCCTAGAATACCTCATCCAGAGCACCTTGATAGTGCTCCCGTTTGGTCTCCATAATGCCACCGAGACCATTGGCTACCTTGTGGCACAACACATGATCCCATCACCCATGAATGACAAGTTCATGGGGGTGGTCAAATATGTCATAGAATCTTTCCATGAACTACTCATAGAGGAGCCAGAGTCACCCTCTGGCTCTGACTCTAGTAGGGGGAGCCATCACCCCTCTCATGAATGCTTCATGACAGGTACCACCAAGGGACATGTTGAAAGCATTCGCGAGGAGGAAGCTTCCCCGATGAATGACCTCTACGACAAGGTCAAGGGCGAGGTAGGGGCCCCACCTCACCTGTGGGTGGAGCAGCTGAAGGCCTAACACGAGAGCTCGAGGAAGTGTGACTCCAACTTAAGCAGCAATGCGTGGAGCTTGATCGCAAGATCGAGTGCCACAGAGATGGTGGGCATGCACGCGCCATGGCCTGAGACATGAACCGGAGGATCATCAAGGACGATGAAGCCCTCCCACACTTCGCCAGGGCAAGCCAGAACATCGCTGCTATGATAGGCTTGCTCAGGGGGCTTTTGGAGCCTACGACACCTAAGGATCGATGGGCCAACGATGAGATTCGCATGCTACTCGAGTGAGCAGCAGTGCAGCAAGCTGAGAGCTCGCTGTCTAAGCGACGCAAGCTCAACGCAAGCCAGCACATGCCCTCAGAGTGACCTGACAAGGATGTATCGGGTCACCAAGTGCCACAAAGCGGCAGGCCATGCATTGCGGTTCCGGTGCATGAGCGTCTCAGCCGCAACCATGATGCGCGCGACACCCTCGACGCTTGTAGGCATACCCACGATGATGTGGGAGAGGGGGCCAGCCATGGCTACCACCCTCGTCATGGTGGGTGCTACGACCATGAGGAGGACTAGAGTCATAGCCCCAAACCAATGGGACCTGTGGGGGATATGACCCCCGGTATCCATAAGACAAGACATGGGCCACACTATCAGAGGTGGCTCAGCCCACAAGATCAAGGCATGCACAGCATTGGTCGACATGCACCGCAAGATATTATATAGTACCAAATAGGATACTTTCCTTGTAACCCTATCTCTCCAGAGTATATAAGGAGAGGCAGGGGTCCTATAGACAAGATATCAAATCAACATACATCTTATATTCAATATAATACACCAAAGACACCGGACATAGGGTATTACGTCAATCAGATGGCCCGAACCTGTCTAAATCGCTGTCTCTGCGCCTTGTGTCACCATCTGGTTCCTGATTACATGTACCTCCACCAATCAATCTACCTTCATGGGATACCCCATGAAGGACTGCCGAGCATCTTTTATTGACAGTTGGCACCCACCATGGGGCTCATGCGCACTGATCCCTAGCGAACCAGATGGCGGAACTCAAGATCAACATCATTTGCGACAACTCGGTGGGTCGCATTAACATCCTTCGACAACCATGGCGCATGTCTTCATACACGGATTGACATCGCCAAGCTTTGACTATGTCTGTCCTACTCCAACACAAGATCAACTTCTTTCCAGCCATCAAATGAGCCGCTAAGCAAGCTGCCCGCGTCACCGACCAGATAACGCCATATGCCACCGACCAGACATTCTATCTAAAGCTAAGTCATGCTTTAATATTTTTCTAAATATTATCCAATCTTCGTATATCGCCATAATGTTTCTATGAGCTATTTTCTCCATGTTTGTTCTCCAAACAATTTTTCAAACCCCCAAATAGTCATGTTGATGCTCAGATGTCTCTAGAGATGGCCCTATCTCTGGCTCCTCCCTACACATGCATGAGCATCTGCCCTCTGCGTTATGGGTGGTCGGCAGCGACTCCTTAGCGATGCTTTGTTCTTCCTACACGCACATGGTCTCCGCGCTCCACGTTATGGTTAATGAGCTAGCTAGGGCTGGAGACTTAGCTACACACTAACTGGTCGGGCGGTTTATATTAAATATAAATACATCTTTAGAATAACACTAAGTGTTCACGCCAAATGGTCGCCGAGCTGCATACACTATTTCATCACCATTGCTGATTCTTCTTCGGAGTTCATATATTTTACATCATGTACTACCCATTCTATATATTTGTATTGTAGGATCATTGTCGAGGTGGTCAGACCACCTGGTGCTTAGACTTCTCCACCGATCAACTGGTCGGACTACTAGGTTCATGGACTTTGTCGCTGACCAGTTGATTGGACTGTTCATTGGTCGTTTCTACTCAATGCTCACTTCATCGCTGACCAGTTGATTAGACTCCTTGGTGCTTGAACAATGCTAGCTACATAGGGGACTCCTCAATGCTCGGACATCGCCAACTACCCTAGGGACTCCTCAGTGCTCGGACATCGCCAGCTATGCTGGGGACTCCTCGGTGCTCGAACATCACTAGCTATGCCGAGGACTCCTTGGTGCTCGGACATCGCCAGCTACGCTGGGGACTCTTCGATTCTCATATTCTACATGCACACGTCACTAGCTATGCCAGGGACTCCTCGGTGCTCGGACATCGCCGGCTACGCTGAGGACTCCTCTGTGCTCAGACATCACCGGCTATGTTAGGGACTCCTCGGTGCTCGGACATCACCTGCTACATCAGGGACTCCTTAGTGCTCAGACATCGCCAGCTATGCCAGGGACTCCTCGGTGCTCAAACGTCGCTAGCTACACCAGAGCTGAGGACTCCCTTGGTGGTCGGATCTTGCTACGTCTCATCGATGTGCTATCAATCTGCTCCATGCTGTTCATATCAGGGTGCTGACCTTAGGCAGCATGTCTAGGGTCTTGATACACGCATGTCAGATGCATCGCAAGCTTTTAGACTTTTTTTCTTTGACTCTGCTACAAGATTCATTCTTCATCTTCTAGCATGCTCGGGGACTAAGTGGCTACACTTCACCTAGTGGTGAATGTAGTGCTTATTTCTTGATTTACCCTCCTTATTGATGGAGTCTAAGTGGCTACACTTCTCTTAAGTGGAAGAATTTTTAAATTTTATCTTGAGCCCCTACATCCTTCTAGCAAGCCTTACTTGGCTAAGTTTGAGGTCTCCTAACCAGTTAAACTGGTCGGCATTGACTTTCACCGCCCAAGTCACTAGTTAAACTAGTCGATTTGACCTTCACTGCTCAAATCACCAGTTAAATTGATCGGTTTCACATCAAAGTGCTCGGACTTGTTCAAGACAGTGTTGCTCAAAGGATACAAGATGCTCGAGGACTAGCTGTGGGGTATATGACCCCTAGTATCCATAAGACAAGACATGGGCCACACCATCAGAGGTGGCCCAGCCCATAAGATCAAGGCATGCACGGCACTAGTCAATGTGCATCGCAAGATATTGTGTAATACCAAATAGGATACTTTCCTTGTAACCCTACCCCTCTAGAGTATATAAGGAGAGGCAGGGGTCCCCTAGATGAGATATTGAATCGACATACATCCCATATTCAATACAATGCACCAAAGACACAAGACGTAGGGTATTACATCGATCAGACGACTTGAACCTATCTAAATCGTTGTCTCTACGCCTTGTGTCATCATATGGTTCCTAATTACGTGCACCTCCACCGATTAATCTACCTTCATGGGATACCACTCAGAGGACTACCGAGCATCTTTTGTCGACAGGACCCTTGGTTTGAGGTTGGCATATCCTCAAGGCGGCGCTCCCGCCCTGATACCGCTCACCGACTAACATCCTAAAATACTCCAGGGAATGAACCCTGGCTTGTGGCTCGAGGACTACCAGCTCACCTACTAGGCCAACGGTGCAATCAGTGATGACTTCATCGTCCGCAATCTCCCCCTATTCTTGGACAACTCAGCGCGAACATGGCTGGAGCATCTTCCACCCAAGTACATTTAGAGTTGGGTAGACCTAAAACAAATCTTAATGGGGAACTTCTAGGGCACTTACGCACGCCCTAGGAACCCCTAGGACTTGAAGAACTACCGACAGAAGTCGGGAGAGACTCTTCACGAGTACATTCGATGCTTCTCTCGGTAGTGCAATGAGCTTCCCAATGTCGCTGATGCCAACATCATTAGAGCCTTCCTATCAGGGACCACCTACGAGTCCCTGGTCCATAAGTTGGTACATAAGGGCCCACGGACTATGAAGAAACTCCTTGACATCGCGACCAACCATGCTTCTAGCGAGGAAGCGGTTGGAGCAATTTTTGATTGCTCTAGAGGCAAGGCGAAGCGGAATGAGGACACCGATGAAGGCCCCTCCAACCATTTGAATAAGAAGAAGAACTAGAAAGGACATGATGGCTCACTCATGGCCATCGTCGAGCAAAAAGCCAATCAAGCGCCGGCCAAGGGCACCCCTGATAACTTCGATAAGCTACTCGAGGGGCCATGCCCAAACCACGCCTTCCCCATCAAACACATGTACAAGGACTGCTCCCTCATGAAGTATTTCTTCACTAGTGGCTCCAAGAAATGGGAGCAGAAGAAGAAACCCGAGGTAGAAGCCAATGATGCTAAAGAGAAGGATGGTGGCTTTCCATCGCTGGATGGCTACCTCATGATCTTTGGTGGGCCGAAGGCATATGAGTCCAAGCGCCGACAGAAGCTCGCACGCCGAGAGGTCTATGAAGCAGAGCCCGCCACGCTCATTTCCCTCAAATGGTCAGGGTTTCCCATAACCTTTGACTGATCCAACCACCTAGATAGCATCACACACCTAGGCAGGTACTGCTTGTGGTTGGCCCTATCATTAGCATGAAGCGGCTCACTAAGGTACTGATGGATGGGGGCAGCAGCCTCAACATCATGTACGCTGAGACACTTGATGCCATGGGCATCGACCGATCATGCATCCGACCGACCAGGGCCCCTTTTCACGACATCATGCCAAGAAAATAGGCCATACCAATCAGGCAGATCGACCTACCCATCACCTTTGGGAATACATCCAACTATAGGATAGAGACCCTGTTTACACCAAAATTTGGAAGAAGAGTCGTAGGGACTTAAAAGCTCTCAAGATCATGTCATAAAGGAATCAATTGCGTGCAGATCAGAACTAGCTGATTCGAATGCAACACTAAAATCGGCTTTCTTCAGGTAGCGCCAGTAGATAACGACAAAGGCTACGATCGGCGCTAGGACAAAGCATGTCGGACTCTACAAAAAGGGAAAGATTAGAGTCTAAGTTATCTTAAATTAGGAATGTCTTCTCTAGGGCCAAAGATTATGATGAGTCATGCTTAGATAGGAGTCATGCGTAGGTCCCGAGTATAAATATCAAAGCCTGGCTATTGTAAAACACACACTATCAATCCAATACAAGTTATTTACTTTTTTGGCTCTAGACACCCCTTAGGAGTAGGAGTAGAGTAGATCTTGGTGAGTTCTTCAGCAAGTATGGCTACATTGATCTGGTCGACCTTCACTACTTGTCTGTAAGTACCGTCATGGCTTATACCTCTGTTCGTACGACTGCATCGATCCGGTCGACCTCCACTATGACTCTGGTATAAGTTAGTTATCGACTCTTGTCTAGTTCAAGTAAGGCTGCATCGATCTGGTCGACCTCCACTACTCGAACTAGATTAAGGTCAAGTTATCAGCTCTATCTAAGGGTGGCATTCCTTCGGATAGATTCATTAAGTTACCGATATTGCTTATTGTTTCCATTGTTTATTTAATTATAGCAATATAACTTCGCCCGATTGTGATTGATCTAGATCGGTCTTATATCTTGTTTAACCCATCGTTTGTTAATCTAAATTTGATCTAATCTGCACTTTAAATGATGAGTTATGTTTTATCGGCTGTTTTACGTCAATCTTGATCGTGTATAGCATGCTGTTAAGACGTGTCTGATCTTGAGTAGATCTATCGGCTAGCGAAAACCATTCCATGGCCTGTTATCATGGCCTGTGTGATTCTTTAAGAAAGTTGTAGACAAATCTATTCGTGATGCCATATCAAGCCATAACGAAGCTTTCTTGGACATATTCCCCAATGCTATGAAAGAAGCGATTCATGGGTTTCTAGTTGGTCAAGGTGGGCCGGCTTATTACAACATTACAAATCTGTTGATCTAAGGGACTAATCAAGTTGGTACCAGCCATCAAGAAGCAGCACCAACTAGTAATGGTGATGTCCAGGCAGTTCAGGGTTCATTTGAATAGGCTCAAGGAACTACTGTGAATCAGATACAGTACAATCCTAGACTATCAATACAGCATGTGTAATAGCCGGTGGGGCAAAGTCAGAACTAGGTGATCAATTTTGGCATATTAGGCCACATACTATCATTGGCTCAAAAAATAGCACCATTAATGTAAAGGATCCATAGAGATATAGATCCTTGTGTCTATAATCAGAGACTTCAAGCAGTAAGCTAGCAAAGGACCCAACAGATAGAGGTTCCACAAGGATATCACTATGGATCAGACTATAATACCCTTCACATGATTCCAAATCTAGGGTATCATGGCATATGGGATTTCAATCCATAGGTGGGTCAACAAGTACGGAGAAATCCAAATTCAAATTTTGATGAGTTGCTACTGAAGGTGACCGAGATGATGAAAAATCAGTTTGGTGTGAAGCCAAAAGGGCTGACCTTCTCGTACAAATGCCCATATCCAGAATGGTATGATTTGGTCGCTCTTCCCACAAATTATAGGCTCCTAGAATTCGCTAAGTTCACTGGCCAAGACAGTATAAGCATGATAGAGCATATCAGTCGGTATCTTACACAATTGGGCAAAGCATCAGTTGAGAATGCCCATTGAGTTCATTTCTTCTCCTTGTCCTTATCAGGGCCAACCTTCACTTAGTTTTCATCACTACCAGTCAATTCCATTGCCAATTGGGCTGACCTAGAGAAGAAGTTTCATACATATTTTTACACTATGACTGGAGAAAAGAAGATTACCGATCTGACAACTATAAGACAGAAGACTAATGAATTAGGCACTGAATTTCTTTAGAGGTTCTGAGAAACTAGGAACTTGTGCTTCTCCTTAAATTTGGCTAATGATCAACTGGCTGCTTTAGTTGTTCAAGGAATGCTGCCAATGTGGAAAGAAAAGTTGCTGGAACAAGAATTTGATAACCTAGGTCAATTGGCTCAACGAGTGGTAGTGCTCAATAGCTAATTCCAGAGTATGCGCAGAGATACCCGATTTCAGAAGAGTACCATAGTAGCTGAAGTTTATGATCCATACTTAGTAGATGACGGCTATGAAGATGAAGAAGAAGAGGTTGCTGCGACTGAATGGAATTAAGGCAAGAAGACAGTAATGGTGTCAAATCCTTGGGGAAGAGGAGTCGAGGAGAGCTATGACTTCGATATCACCAAATCTGACATGCTCTTTGATTTCTTGCTTGAGAAGGGATAGATCCCGATGGTCATGTTATGTTGCCCCCTGATCAGTTGAAGAATAAGAAGTTCTATAAGTTCCATAATGCTACTTCTCATTCCACCAATGAATGCAAAATTTTCCAACAGCATATACAGAGGGCTATTCAGCAGGGGAGGCTCAAATTTGATATGCCTCAAAAAATGAAAGTTGATGATAATCCTTTCCTAGGAAATCAAAACATGGTTGATGCTGGGCTACTCAAAGAAAAGACTATGGTCCTAACATCAACCAAATCAAGAGAAGCTGGAACAGTCGATCCCAAGATGTAAATATTGGCTAACGAGTATAGAGAAATTAGAAGACACCGTGCTAAGCAAAAGAGTCGATATAAGCAGAGGGAAATGTCAAAAGATGGGGTGACAAAGCCATGAGTTACATCTTGGATCCTATTGAATAAATGGCAGCGGTAGAAGGAAAAGGATTATCAGCGTTGGTTAAAAGATCAAGCATACCAGCATCAACTGAAAGAAGAGAGGTATGAAAGGAAACAAGCCGAATTACATTAGAATTGTCCTTTCTTCAGACATTGCTGGAATGAAGGTTTGAAGTTGCCTACCAGACATGACTATCCAGAATGCAGCAATCAATATTGGGAGTTTAGGTAGTCTCAAACCAACCGCAGTCTATCCATGCTCAATATGCATATCATCATAATAACATGGATTGACGCTTAAAAAATAAAAGTTTCCATAATCGGCTGGAAAAAAGAGTTGTTGACCAGGACTGGGCTAATTATAAAGAAGAAGGCAACCAAAGAAAATATATTTGGTAGGAAGGCCAATGGTGTTGAAGAGGTTTAACAAGAAGCCAGAAGAGGAGGGTGCAACGCCTAAGGAATAAAGAGATCGAACAGGCTCAGGCATCCAGTAAACCTCAAGTATGGCGTACCAAGCAAATAGCCAATAGAAAGCAACCATCAGCTAATATCCAAATGGGTTTTTTGTTGTCATCAGAATTCAGAGCTCCGGTAGATCAAGAAGTTTATTCAAATTTTGATGAATTGGAGTATGAGATAGTTGCCAAGTTAATGGTTGTACAGCAAGCAATATTTGACAAACCAGTCAAACATCAGCACTTAAAAGCTTTGTATATGTAAGGTATTATTGATGGGAAGCAGATGAACAAGATGTTGGTGGACGAAGGTGCTTCTGTCAATCTTATGCCTTACACCACTTTTCATAAACTTGGCAAAGGACCAGAAGATCTGATGGAGACTGACATGATACTTAAGGATTTTGGAGGTAATGCATCTAAGACCCGGGGGGCAATAAATGTCAAACTAACAATCGGAAGTAAGACTCTGCTCACCATGTTCTTCGTCATCGATGGAAAAGGGTCATACAGTTTGCTCCTCGGTCATGATTGGATTCATGCGAACTATTGTTTGTCGTCGACCATACATCAGTGTTTGATTTAGTGGCATGGAGATGATGTCGAGGTGGTTCGCACTGATAAATCTGTGAGCATCGCAACAGCCGATCTAGTCTTTTGGGACTAGGAGACTTTGAATGCTTTTCTGGCAAGTTGTGGGAAGGAGGTTTTATTAAGATCAGCAATGAAAACCAATAGCCGATGCAAGTGATCGGCTCTGAGAGTTTGTTTTAGTAGAAAAGTCACGGCTTCACGTCAACCATTGGATTAAAGGAAAAATAAGCATTGAGTCCTAGAGATGGGTTTATGTAACACCTCGGGTGTTTAAAAACTAAAATATGATATGTCATCATATGCATAGCACATCATTCATCTGATAGTGAAAATTTTGATATGCATACACTAAAACAAGTTTACCTTTATGTGGTATGTGTTGAATTGTATTGTTTGAACCAAGTTCAAAATTTTTGTTTGGATTTGAATTTTCAAGAAAACCCTGATTTTCAGTATTTAAATCCTACCCTGAAAACTCATTTCAAAATCTAAGCATATTTTGGGGTTGAGCCTAAAAGCAAAAGTGTAGAGCTTTTCAAGTTATACAAAGTTTGTTTTTGGAATTTTCAAAGTTGTTATGAAAAAATTGAAGTAATTTGAAAAGGTGAAATTCTTTAAATGTCCCCTATTTGAATTCAAATTTGTATTTCAAAATGTAGACCGAATTAGGGGGTGGTTATAAAAGCAAAGTTGTAGAACTTTGAATTTTGAGCAACTTTTATTTTTGGAGATTTTTGAGTTGTTATACAAATTTGGGAGTAATTTGGAAATTTAGACGAATGACAATTCTGTAAATACATTGAACAGTAGCCGCGGGCAGCTGTCACCGCCAGCGTGCTTCTCCTGGCTTCCAGTTGTGCCTGTGGCCATCCTCGACTTCGTGCTAGCATGGAGAAGGCCGCGTCGTGGCTTCCTCTTGCTTCCTTGGCCACATATAAAGCTAGCCACCATTGCTATCCTTCTTCGTTTTCTCCTCTGTTTTCCCGACGCCACCGCCGCTGCTCCATCGTGCGTTTGTCGTCGCCATAGTGCCTCCACCATCATAGCCAAGCCTGTCCTAGCTCCATCTCCTTCTTACAAACCTAGCCAACCAACTTTGGTTGCCTGATTCCGCTAGGAACCCGCTGTGCGCACCTTTCTTCCTCGTGGCCGGCAACCTCACCGTCGTGCTTGCACTATCATGGCCAGCGCTCTCCGGTGAGCCGTTGCTCTTGCTTAGTGTACCTCTAGCTTTGCCTTGATGTTGTGGTGCTTAATACCTTATTGCATGGTCATTTTGTCCATCACAGTCACCGGTTCACCGCCGTCATCGTTGTTTGCGCCGCTGGGATCACTATGAACGTCGACTAGCATCTCCGTTGATCCTCCAACCTCGCTCTTTGCTCCATCGCATTCGGGGTGAGCTGCTGATCCTTCCCAAGTGCTCTGTTTGATCTCTATTGGCCTTGTTTTGCCGGTGTAGTGTAGCCGCTCAGCCGTGTCCACCATGGCCGACGTTGAGCTAGTATGGAGTCGTAATCGGTGCAAGTTGGGACATCAGTAGGTGCGCCTAGTCTTGGTGAACGTGTTGGTGTCTTCGCCGTCGCCATTGGTCTCACTGGTGGTGAGAAATCGCTGGTCAGCGCGTAGTCACCATAGTCAAATGTGGGAGGTAGGGGATGACAGGTGGGACCCCGCTGTCAGTGACTCAGTGGTTTGAAAATGAATTTTTCAATTTTCAGAGATGAATGAATAGTGATGTGATTTATTATTTTTGTGTAGATTTATTTAGAGCTCCAAAAATTATGAAAATTTTTGTGTGACCTCTCTATGATGTATATTATTTAATAAAAATATGAAATGTTGTTTTTCAGTACTTTTTGAATGTGATAAAAATTGCTCAATTAATTAATAAATGGGTTTCCATGATTTTTCTAGGCTTAATTAATTATCCAAAAATTATGAAAATTGTTTTGGCACTTATTTATCATGTGATGAACCTTTACAAAAATTTTGAGCTCAATTGGAACAAGTTGATTTATTTCATAATTTTGAATAAATAATTAATTCATAAAAGCAAATAGTAACATTTAATTAATTAGGTTTTTCTTGAATTTTTGATTGAGTGATGACCTTGGGTCATTAGTGGTAATGATCCTTGGCAATTAAAGTATGTGTTATGAAAAAGGCTTAGTTAGTTTGACTTGCAACTGTACTACGAAGGAAAGTTGTATTCAAGTTGTTAATTTTTACATCCATCATCGAGCATCATGTTTTATATTTCGCATCATGTTAAACATGGCATTGTTACTACATGTAGTGAATGAAGGTGAACATGTGGTAGTTAATCAAGTTGCGGAGGAAGTTAATCTGTCTGTTGAGGTCGGATCTGATAATTGTGGAACGTCGTAGGAACCTGACTTTTCCATGAACCAAGGCAAGCCCCGGATGCATTTAAACCTACCTTGTGTTTTACAAGTTTTTATCGCTTTTGCTTTTCAATTACTGCATTAAGTGATTAGGAGTTGAGTGGAAATCTAATAGGTGCATTACCAGCCTTATTTTTTCATATCTATCTTGTTACCAGTTTTAATTCATAAATACCTAGTTATGCTTAGTCATGCTTAGTCGGGTGATTACCTATCACCTACGAGTTTTAAATGGATCTTTGGTTACTTATGTTATCATGAGATATGAACATGTGAAGTAATAAATCTAGACCGGGCGAACTCGATGTTTGAGAGCCACAAGACATGGAGGTCTTGTGAGCGGCTTCTTTCCACCTATGTCGATTAAGGTCCGTCCATTGTTGAATTATATGAGGTGAGACTTTATAGTACTAACCACATACTCTGGTAAGCCTTAACTCGGCTATTCTATTACAAGAATGGCTACTCGTGCACTAGGAGTGGAGAGATGGCGAGAGTAGCGTGTACCCACGTGGCCATAGGCTCGAATGGTGGAGTACTGTATTCTCGGGTGGCGCAGACCCATTCTTGTTTTAGAGGATCTGAGGGTAGGTTGGTATATGTAGGTCGGAGACCTACATATGTTGTGTGGTCTGGAATCCCCAGCTGGGTTTTAATCGGTTCGAATCGTCGTTGCTCCTCGGTTATGGATACTCAACTCACTATTCATCATCATAGTTAATAACTGAAACTTGAGTAAGGTTTGAGAAAGAGTTTGATATGAAGTTCATGATCTCATTATGGATCATGGCAGATTCATATGTGGTTCTTATAAAGTTTTATATGTTAAAGTAAAGAATTTTGTTAAAGAGCTTTTACACAAAAGAACTTTGATTATTGCTAAAGCCATACCTTGAATCCTTGAACCTGCATTCCTGAGTTCTATCATTTTCTATTTCGGTTAAGTCTTGTTGAGTACTTTTGTACTCAGGGTTCGTTGACCCTTGTTGCAGGTGAGCCTCATGAGCAGGTCTATTTTGGACCTTGCTGCATGACCGTTGTTCATGTCGATGACGATAAGTGAATGTGTGATCCTTGGGCATGATGCTTATTTTGTGTGTTTGTATTATGATACTAATGTCACTCCACTACTACTATGGTTTGTAATAATTATCGAACTTAGTTTGTAAGGTTTGAAACAACTGGTTTGTAAACTAAGTTATTGTAAGACTTCCGCTATTTTACTCTGATGTAGATATTTGAATAAATGTTGTAATATTTGCAATGACTCTGTAATGTGATCCTGCTCAGAAATCATGGATGATTTGAGGTTCCCCAAGGACACCCGATAGTCTTCCTAAGTTACCTGGAACATATGCATAATCGTCAGAGGTCATTGGACAGTGATAAATGCATGTGGGTCCAATAATTTAGGAGGTTCTACCATAGTTTAGGCCGACGTATGTGGATGCTGAGTCAAATTGTAAGTGCGATTCAGAGTTAATGGATTTCTTAAAGAAGTTTTGTTTTGCTTAATAGGGTGCTTGACCAGGGATGATTAATCATTTGAGCTTTGATATGAAAAGTTCTATGGGACATTATCCTAACATCTGGTCAACATTTGATAGCCGATTCACTCTCGGCTCTAATAGCTAGTACCAGGAGGGTATCGCCTCTAGTTCAAAAAAATAAAAAATCTTCGAAGACAATAAAAATCGATACGATATGTATCACCTATAGATCAAAAACAAAAAGCAAAAATAGCCATACACAAGAGCATTGCACTGAGACAGATTCAAGAAAAGAATAGGGGTCTTTGTTCATTGGATTACCCTAGATACAATCTAATCAAAGATCTTATTCACCACATCCTAGGTGGATGTGATGTGTACTATGGCCTCCGCTGCCAAAACAAATTCTTTGAGCAGGTCCTCATGTTCCTTAGGGTTGTCGCCCATTGGGAAACCAGTCTCCATGGCATGGAGCTCATACCCAGTTTGGACTTGTGCCACGGTTAGCGCCACTACCGCACCATGATGAACGCCGTGGAGGGCAATCTAATAAACACGGGCCGGGATGTCTTGGAGACGAATGGCGATGGGGGAACCCTGAGCATTGATGGCGTCCATGGCCACGTTCGCCGCTAGTTGGAGAGACTCCAACTGCACCATAAGGGTTGACAATCATAGGAACAAAAACACTATCAAGATAAAGATAATGGAAATCAGAATAAGGCGTTCCTAGAATTCATCTTACCCGCCACCGTGGCATCAGACTCGGCCAGCCATGCTCGAACGATGCTGACCTCCTCCTTAACCATGCGAAGGGTGGCCGGAGAGACCCTGAGGCAAATCTCAAGTTGGTCGTTCTCCCAAGTCACCTCGGAATAATGATTCTAAGCCATCCTCCACTCATGATGGTAGCAGCGGGCATCATCGCCATTGTATGAGTCGGAAGAATCCGATGATGAGGTTGGCATAGAAGATGCGGTGTTAGAGGGCTTGTCGGCCCTAGGGAGAGGATGAAGACTGTCATTCACAACAAACCTATAGGGAAGTTAGAATAGTTCATCATCATAAATAGGCAATGTCAATCTCACCTCATGCGTCGAAGACGCTGGTTCATTGGACTGTTCTCCTCTAAGATCTCTGCCACACGCTTGCCTCGGTTATCCTCGCTAGTCATGAAAAAAGATTGGATCTATGGATGGGAGAAAGTGTAACAGAACTGTCCAAATTATAAGAGCACAAGTACAAAAACGATCACCGAAACGATCAAATTGTCGCATTTGAGCCCATATAATTCTAGTAGTCCGTTGAAATCGTGAAGGATTTCAAACCAACTTGCATACAACCAAGATCGTACAATTCAACATAACACATCATATGTTACAGCATTTCACAAACAATTCATAGATAGATTACAACACATCAGAGTCATAATTATTACAAACCAAGTCTTGCAAAGTAGCAGAAGCAAATAATTTAGCTCGCACACATGAGTTCAAATACAAGTACTAGCTCTCTGATTACATCCCACAACACCTCAGAGTCATTGTTATTACAAAACAGGTCTTGTAAAGTATGCGGAAGCAAATAGTTTAACTTACACACCTGAGTTCAAATACAAATACTAGTTTGCTGATCACAATCCGCAAAAGCATTTGGATAAGGGAAATAGAGATCATGCCCATGATCTAGTCTTCATCACCCGTCGGGTAGAGACAATACTTATAGAAGCCCTGATAAAGAAGGTCATCTACAACAAGAGGGAATAAACCCTAAGTACGAGAATGTACTCAACTAGACTTACCCGTTAGAAACCAAAAATAAATGACACCAAGGATCATGCATAGCTTAATTTAGTGGATCTGGCTGACACTTTCTTTTTGTGAAAAAGCATAAATAATAATGATCACCTTTTAACTTGAGCTAGCAGTGACTTTAAGCCATTAACTTATCATCTATATTAGCACATGTACTAAGTAATCACTTGATTAAGATGCAAACATTATTAACCATAGCGGGTATAAGCTGTGGCAACATTATCATCATCATCATCCATTTAACCATATCGTTAAATTAAGTGAATCTACATTGCCACTGCTCAGTCAAGTTCTCACTATCCGAGAGTGACAGCGACTCGAATCGATTCCTATCTAGCTAGAGGGGTATTCCTAACACAAACTCTGCTTTCCCCATCGGGGTCACAATCAAGTCACCTTTGGTACAACTTTGGAGTCATGGGTCCGAACAGCGTCGCATCCTCAAAGGTGACACTCTACCAGGAAGTGTAGGAATTTTAAGCACCTGACCCCTTGGACTCACGCCAATGTCCCTAAGCACATCCTTACTGTCTCCAGAATGCGCACGACCCCTTAGTTCCTAGCCTGAGTCAAACTACTAGGCTTCATGGTTGGAATGACTTATCTGGCCAACTAAGTGTTAGGCTACATTCAACATGACATGAGGACATACAACGTATCGGTCCTTAAACGACACAGACGGAGTCACTATATCCAACCCTACACAAGACTCCGCCCGGTCTTAATTCATTATTAACATTGTTCTTTTCTACGATAGCAAATATAGCCAACCGTGACCCACCTCATCCTAAAGCTCGCAGGTGATAAGAAATCACCCGACTTCTACTGCACTAAGCATGGCTAAGCATTTAACCCGTTCCTAAACTTAATAGGATTTAAGTGCGATATCTGGACAAGGATAGATATATCATGCAACAATTGGTTCCAACCAATTCCTATACTTAATGCATCATCAACAATAAAATATACTCAAGATATTTGTAAAAACATGGGAGACTTAGAATGCTCCAGGGCTTATCTTTCAGGAAAGAGGATGGGCGGTGATCAGGGCACTCGGGCAACTCCTCCTCGGCGGCTGCTTCGTCGGTTGCCTAAACCTCAGGCTCCTCCTCCTGGCTCGTTCCCTTGAACTCTAGAAGCGTCACTCTCTCCAGCACACCTATTTCATGTATGTGTAAGATAATATCATGGATGCACATGAACAAAGTTAAGGATGCTTGGGGAATGCACATGCTTACAGCAGTACACATATTCCAACTTAAGATCTATTCAAATCACTTTACTTACCAAGTTTAGACAACCTAATATACAATTGCTCATCTTCAGTTAATGACCTAGCACCTGCACCTAAGCATTTCCTCAAGTTAGCCTAGCACCTAAACAATCAACAAGAACAATGCTACAAAGCATTCGCACAAACATTCATATTTCAGCAAAACTGGGACTATACAGCAGCATAGTAAACTGACCATAACTAGAGATTTACAAATCCAAATGACATGCAACAAGACAATTTGGAAATCTTATGAAATTACCTAAAATTCATTTTCAGCCCTCAAGGCATGATTTCAACTTTTACCGGGTAGAAATCACTTAACAACAAAAATCTGTCTTCACAAGACAAAGAGCAGCCAACACTGGACTCAAACTGAGAACAGTCATATCTCCTAAACTACTTAGCCAAATGCCACCAAATTTTAACACAAGCTAGTTTAGTAAGTTAACTACAACTTTGGTATTCACATAATTCCCAGAAAATACCATTATCAAAGCCTAATTCACCAAGTGCTAGAAACTGTCTAGAATTATAAAAATACTAACATTAAATATTTACTTATGTGTCAAACATGATTTCTGACCAAACCAAGTGTATCACAAGTTTACACATGATATAATATCACCATAAAGTAAGGTGTTCACCACCAATTTATTTCTTTTAATGCCTTTCTTAATTTATTTAGTTATTTAAGTGGAATAAGGAACATATATGAAAACTGCACAGTTTAATCTATAAAAATTATAGTTCATACTACATGCTACAAATAGGCTACTGTAAAAATTTCATCCAAAGTTACCAATAAAAACATCCTACACAAAAATAACAAGGCAGCAAGGCTGATTTTGGCCTGAATTAGAATCCCTATTGAAAAATGTCAAACAACAGAAGAAATATTTTTTTAGCATCCTTAACGTACCAGGACAACCTCCAATAAATTTCATGAGCATTGGATCCATAGATTAATTAATACAATTAACACAAGGATCACCTAATTATAAAAGAGAAATTTGTAACTCAAAAACTATTCATGCACTGACTCTCAAATTTTTACCAGAGCTTCTATTCATCAACAAGAGCTCACCATACAAATTTTATAATTTTTGGATCACAGGAACTCTAGATATGAGTTAAACAAGTTTGCATTCATTTAGAAACACATTTTAAGTTACAATTTAATTCTCCCAAAAACTTTACTACAAGTGTTCATTTTATATTTTTTCTAAATACTACACTTCATGAGGTATACCACAAAATTTGGTTCACCAAAATTGGACCACTAAAACTCCACTTATGATTTTCCAAAGTTGCATGTAAATCTGGAAATAAATGAACTATCTTTTTGGATCTGAGTCACTAACAGCCGGGACCCATCGGTCAGCTAGGCCCGCATGTCAGCAAAAGAAAAACAGAGCCACAGCGCAGGACGATGCGGTTCGACCGGAGTTCGCCGATGGCAACCCTCTCCGGCGACGGCACTGGCGCTACAAGCATCCCCACGACCTGGCGCACACACTAGGCTATCTATTAGGACCGATTGCGGCCACCAACAGTGACGGCGGCAAACAGGACGGCACGACGGAGCGGCTCGATGGCGAGATGCCGGAGCTGACCACAAAAGCTTAATCAATGGTTATGGTGAGGCTAGCGAAGACACAAGCAAGGCACATGGTGGTCGGAGGCGGTGTGGCCACGGTGACGGACCGCGGCGGCGGAGCACTAGCGATATCGTGTGCGGCGAGGTGGCTTACCGAGCGCTCCTAGCTAGCAAATGTGGGCGCAATGGTGCGGTGGGAGTTCGATAAGGCTATTGCAGTGATGGAGGAGGGACGTGGTGCACTCTGGGCCGGCAATGGCGACGACGGCTGCTGCGGTCGCTGCGGTGAGCGAAGGAGAAGCAGAAATTGGAAATGGGAGAGCACGAGGTCACGGGGGAGTTCTAGCGCTTGAGTTGGTGCACGACAGCTCGACGTGGCCTGGCCGATCAGGCCTGTAGTGACGCATGGCGTACACACGGCGTTTGAACACTAAAGCTGGTTGGGTCACTGTAGCTTGATTCAGTTCAGTCAGCAGCGCAAGCGAGGCAGCCTGACAGTGCAACTTGGTGACGATCAAGCTCCTAATCCATGGATCATTAGCGAAAATAATGTAAACAAAAGTTGTAGATCTATATACCATCTAAAATTTCTATTAAAAGACCAAGGCCTAATTCTCACTAGTTGAGGAGTAAAATCATCTACAAGTCGAGTACACGAAACTGTTTTTCAGAGTTAACGCTTAGAAAAATTTTATCTCTAAAATCAGGGGTAAATTTCATGTTGTGATCAAATTTTGAGCATGTTCTTCACATTTTCATAGCTTGGCACCTTTACAACTTTTTTCCTTATAAAATTATCTACAACTTTGCCAAAAGGTGCATTGCCATGTAAAGCTTCTAAGTAACACTTTTTAAAAGGTCAAACAAATTGGTTCTAGGGTTTCCAATTTGGTCAAACCTCACTTAGGGACATAATTAGTCAATTTAGTTAATATAAACAATGCTCCAGTATGTACCCTAAGTGTAGTTAAGGTGTTTTAGGGGATAATTAACCACACCACACATTGTTCACACCAAAATAAAGCATCACATGCATTGAAACAAGGAAAAACAAGTGAATTGCTACTTTTGTTTTAATGCCATATTTCATATGTTTCATGAGTTCGTTGCATAATACTAACTAACCATGTTTCACTAAAGTATGTGACATGTTTCAAGAGTGAGTTGCACATGTTGCACTTGAGTGTTGCACACTATCCATTTCATAAAACAAACACACATGGAATATAAACATATGTTGCAATGTTTCAAAAGCATGTTCCAAACAGTCTAAGCTCATGAATGGATGAATGATGCTCATGTTTATGAAATGCAAGTGCAAATGTGGAAGCCAAACACCTGGGGTGTTACAGAAAGAAAACCGCTACAGGGTTTTTGGTAGGTGGAGAAGAGCAAAGGAACAGTTGCAAGTGGAGATGTGTTCGGGGCCAAAGCCATCGGCTGGTATTTGAAGACATGAAGCAAAGAGGTGGATGCATCGGGGCACGCAAAAGGCAACCGTAATTAATGGAAGGCGAAGCACCACTTCACTAATGCCGATGGGAATACAGCGTTGGGCAACTAAGGGTAGGAAACCAAAGGGCTCTCTTAAAAAAAGTCATGTTTTCAGATTTAATTAGATTAAGATTAGAAGTCTGGGATCTGCTATATCAAATCGGCTCTTTAGCCAAAATAAGAAGCGTCATTAAATAATGGAGAGTATGATCAATTCTACACAAGATACGCATTGACATTCAGATTTCAAGTCTAGAACATCATGGATCGCTCTCAACATTTCTAGCCGAATAGCATCTGCCCCCGCGATCTGTGGTTTGCCTTCTTTGGCTGATTCAGGGATGCTCTTGAGGATGTATTTATGATGGTCAATGGCAATAAGACTTCGGAGAAAGCTAGGGATGGATTACCCTTGATGGCCAAGAGCAAGATAGGCAGTATAGTCACCTAATCGGGAGAGACCTTATTGGATCAAACATTGTGCGCCTGGTAATATTTACATTTTGGAGACAATGAGAGGAGAAGAGGAATTTGACAGAGCAATCAAATAGGGGATATTTAAAGGAATATTACCCTAGCGTTTGGATTAATATTTGACAACCAATTTGCTTGGATGTTAGAGCCGATACCAGAAGGGTATCACTTCTAGTGCGAAGATAAACCCAGAGGGGTAAGAGCTGGTACGATGTGTATCGCCCATAGGAGCAAGGCAAACATAGACAAAGTGATGCATGAAATAAAAGGAAAAATCATTGGAGATGAGGGAATTGTTTGCTGAAATCACTTATTACAAGCTACAGACCAGAAAACACTTTGTTTACTATATCGTTGGCCTGGGAGGTCAGGGCTACAGAGTTGGCGACATCAAAGAAATCCTCGACCAGGTGCTCATAATCTCTAGGGTATCCGATGGTTGGAGCTCCATGGGGGAGAAGCCGAAGATCATGGCTGGAGTGAACTTGCACAGCAGCCAACGCCATGGTAGCACCATGACGAATGCCATGAAGAGCGACTTCTCTGACGTAGTTCAGGATGTCATGCAAGCGAACCACCAGAACGGCACCCCTAGCATTAACAAATCTCACCGCATGGTCCACAGCTAAATGAAGGCTTTCCAGCTGAGCCGATAGATCTAAAGGATTTAAGGAAGAGTTGACCAGGATCTTGGAGGCAAAAGTTAAGAAGAAATAGAGAATTATGGTAAATATCTCACCAGCGAATCTAGCTTTAGCCTTGGTTAGCCTCTCCCGCACCAGGTTGGCCTTAGGGGGTGATCGGCCCTGAGCTATGGCCAGAGCTGACTCCGTAATAGAGAGGCAGTCGGCAAGTTTCTCGCCAGTTCGGTCAATGGAAGCGATCAAGTCATCGTTATCTCTCAGCCTCCTCAGATAGCATGAGAGCTAGCGATGAATTGGTGTTGAGGATGACTCCAAAGGCTAAGCAGAGTCAGCCCTCTACTCCAGAATAATAGGAGTATCACGAGGTGCACCCTCTTAACGATGGATACGCTGGCGTGATGATGTAGATCCATTGAGGGCCTCCTCAGCAGACCTCTTGCTATTCTCCATGATCTCAAACCTACGGAAAAAGCAAAAACTATACTAAGGATGCAGGAGGTTTGAGATGAAGCAGGTGGTTTTTTGATCCACAGTCGTGGCCCGTATATATAGCATGGGAAGGCAAGACGATAGATTTCATCGGGGGCATAAAATTGAAATCAGGAACAGAAATGGATTGATACTCTAGAAATTTAGGGGACAGATAATGAAGAGATAACAGATTTAGACTTATTTCTTCCTCGAACTATAAAATATCGTGGGGCGAATACGAAGAATTTACGTTGACCAGAGACTGACCCACCAAGACTTCTTTAGATTGAAGGGAGTCCGGATCCCCATAAGGCCGAAGGTCATCATGAACTGAGTCATGTCAGCCCGTTGATAGAATTGTGCTAGGAAAAGGGGAAAGGCCACCCAATAGATGCCCAGTTGTTTTCTCGGTGGCTGGAAAACTATGGGAAAGAAGCCTATGTCTTTCCCGATGGGCATTTGGTGGAACGAACAAGGGGAAGGTGTATACATATTTTAGCCCTTGCAAACACTAGAACAACTCTATGAGCATGGTGAGAATACACAGGTGATATCACAAGACTTCTTCTAGCCGCAGTAGCTAATCCTCTTGCTCGACAAGGTGCTAGAATGAGCAACACAATCACCCTATGCACAAGAATTCTTCTAACCACTTAAGATCTTCATAGCAAAAGAATGGACCATGGAGGGTTCGAAGGAGTTAGAAGCACTCGAAGGAGCAGATGGAAGAAAAACAAGGCTAGATTGTTGAGTTGCCCTCGCCAGGGTCAGATAGACATTTTATAGCTGGCTTGGAAAGATGAATCCAAGTGCCCATGAAGCAGCGATGTTCTTGTAAAAGTTTTGAGGCATAGGCTCATGAGCTGATGCAGGCGGCGACAAATAGTAGACCCTAGATCAAGATTCTCTACCTATGACTGTGGACCAATCAGGTATACAGACATGATAATTTTGGAATAAAATTACTTTTATCTCAAAATTGGGGAACATGTGTTTACACCAAAATTTGGAAGGAGTCTCGCAGGGACTTAAAAGCTCCCAAGATTATATCATCAAGGAAGCAATTGCATGTAGATCGGAATTAGCTGATTCGAATGTAGCATCGGAATCGACTTTCTTCAGGTAACACCAGCAGATGACGATGAAGGCTATGATCGGTGCCAGGACAAAGCATGTTGGACTCTACAAAAAGGGAAAGATTAGAGTCTAAGTTATCTTAAATTAGGAATGTTTTCTCATAGGGTCAAAGATTGTGATGAGTCATGCTTAGATAGGAGTCATGCATAGGTTCTGGTATAAATACCAAACCCCAGCTATTGTAAAGGACACACAATCAATCAAATACCAGTTATTTACTTTTTTCGGCTCTGGCCACCCCTTAGGAGTAGGAGTAGAGTAGATCTCAGTGAGTTCTTCAGCAAGTACGGCTGCATCGATCTGGTCGACCTCAACTGCTTGTCTATAAGTACCGTCATGGCTTATACCTCTGTTCATATGGCTGCATCGATCCAGTTGACCTCCACTACGACTCTGGTATGAGTTAGTTATCGACTCTTGTCTAGTTCAAGTATGGCTATATCGATCCGGTCAACCTCCACTGCTCGAACTAGATTAAGGTCAAGTTATCGTCTCTATCTAAGGGTGGTGTTCCTTCGGATAGATTTATTAAGTTACCGATATTGCTTATTGCTTTCATTGTTTATTTAATTACAGCAATATCACTTTGCTCGATTGGGATTGATCTAGATCGGCCTTATATCTTTGTTAACCCATCATTTGTTAATCTAAACTAATTTAATCTGCACTTTAAATGATGAGTTTTGTTTTATCGGTTGTTTTATGTTGATTGTGCATAGCGTGTAGTTAAGGCATGTTTGATCTTGAGTAGATCTAGTGGCTAGCGAAAATTGTTCCATGGCTTATTATCATGGCCTGTGTGATTCTACCTCACACCCCACTATTAGCACCGTGGAGTGGGGATCGTTATTTGGTAGATCTATTCCTTAGAGGGCATGACCTTAATTGTGCGTTATGCCTGAATCGGTTGTTTTAGCCAACATCGAGTGTTTTCACAAATAGTTCGTATCACGAGATCATTGAAGTTGTGATAGGTTGAAAGATGTGTTAGCCCCATGATCTTATTACTGTATTACGGCCTGCATGATTCTGCCTCATGCCCCACTTATATTAGTAATAAGTTAGGGTCGTTGAGTCTATTGTTGTTTCTACGGCCTGCATGATTCTACCTCATGCCCCACTGGTCATAGCGATAGATGAGGTCTAATATGTTCATTAGATTTATCTCTATTAAATGATTGAATGATGATGAACTATTTCTTTTATAAAGGAATTTGGTTACTTACAGTCATTGGCTCAGCATGAACTAATTATTGTTAATATCTTATTGCCATTGACTAATATTTGTTTAAAAAATGATATTCATCCTGAATGACAACTGATTCTTCTTACACAACCCCATGAGCTTTAATCGATTTATTCTTATGAATATGTTGGAATCGGCTATTTAGTCAATTTCCTTTCATATCAGCTCTTAGAGCTGCATATTCGGGACTGTCTAGCAACACCAGCATGTTCTGCCCTTAATTACTAATAAGCTTTTTCTCCTTGTCAATTGTAGGGTCAAATTGACTAGCATGTCTCGAGAGGAGTGCATAGGATTGACCACCCTTGTGTTGAAGCTAGGTAGATCTCTAGCTCTATTGAGCGGACCCTTCCAGCTTGCTATGTGTGTCCTCAGCATGGACAAAATTCCATGTCGACAAGTACCACAGTGGCCGAAGCTTACAATCCATACTCAGTCGATGATGGCTATGAAGATGAAGAAGAAGAGGTTGCTGCGGCTAAATGGAATTGGGGCAAGAAAACAATAATGGTGCCAAATCCTTAGGGAAGAGGAGTTGATGAGAGCTATGACTTTGATGTCACTAAATCAGACAAGCTCTTTGATTTCTTTCTTGAGAAGGGGCAGATCAAGTTGTCCAATGGTCATGTTATGTTACCCCCTGATCAGTTGAAAAATAAGAAGTTTGCAAGTTCCATAACGCTACTTCTCATTCCACTAATGAATGCAGAATTTTCCGGTAGCATATGCAGAGGCCTATTCAGCAAGGAAGGCTCAAATTTGATACGCCTCGAAAAATGAAGGTTGATGGTAATCCTTTCCTAGGAGATCAAAACATGGTTGATGCTAGGCTGATCAAAGAAAAGACTAAGGTCCTAACATCAACCAAATTAAGAGAAGCTAGAACAGTCGATTCCAAGATGTAAATATCGGTCGACGAATACAGGGAAATTAAAAGACGCCATGATAAGCAAGAGAGCCGATATGAGTAGGGAGGGATGCCAAAAGCAGGGGCGACAAGGCCATGAGTTACATCTTAGATTCTATCGAATAAGTGACAGCGACAAAAGGAAAAGGATTATCAGCGTTGGTTAAAGGATCAAGAATACCAGCGTCAATAAGAAAAAGAGAGGTATGAGAGGAAATAAGCTGAAACACATTGGAATTGTCCTTTCTTCAGACATTGTTGGAATGAAGGTTTGAAGTTGCCTACTAGACATGACTATCTAGAATGCAGCAATCAATATTGGGAGTTTAGGTAATCTCAAACCAACTGCTAGTCTATCCATGCTCAAGTTGCATATCATCATAATAACATGGATCGGCGCTTAAAAATAAAAGTGTTCAAGATCGGCTTGGAAAACGAGTTGTTGACCAAGACTGGGCTGATTATAAAGAAGAAGGCAACAAAAGAAAATATGTTTAGCAGGAAGGCCAATGGTGTCTAGGAGGTTTGACAAGAAGACAAAAGAGATGGGTGCAATGCCTAAGGAATAAAGAGTTGGAACAGGCTCAGGCATCCAATAAACCTTAAGTGTGGTGTACTAAGCAAACAGCCGATAGAAAGCAACCATTGGCTATTATCCAAATGGCTTTTTAGTTGCCATCAGAATTCAGAGCTTCGGCAGATCAAGAAGTGTATTCGGATTTTGATGAATCAGAGTATGAAGAAATAGTTGTCAAGTTGACGGTTGTACAACAAGCAATATTTGATAAACCAGTCAAGCATCGGCACTTAAAGGCTTTATATATGAAAGGTTTTGTTGATGGGAAGCCGATGAACAAGATGTTGGTGGACGAAGGTGCTTCTATCAATCTCATGCCTTACACCACTTTTCGTAAACTTGGCAAAGGACCAGGAGATCTGATGGAGACTGACATGATGCTTAATGATTTTGGAGGTAATGCATTTAAGACCCAGGGGGCAATAAACATCGAACTAACAATCGGGAGTAAGACTCTGCTCATCACATTCTTCGTCATCGATGGAAAAGGGTCATACAGTTTACTCCTTGGTCGTGATTGGATTCATGTGAACTGTTGTATACCATCGACCATGCATCAGTGTTTGATCCAATGGCATGGAGATGATGTTGAACCGATTTGCGCTGATGAGTCTGTGAGCATCGCAATAGCCGATCTAGTCTTTTGGGAACTAGAAGACTTTGAATGCTTTTCTGACAAGTTATGAGAAAGAGGCTTCATTAAAATTAGCAATGAAAGCCAATAGCCGATGCAAGCAATTGGCTTTGGGAGTCTATTTTAGTAAATAGTCACAGCTTCACGTTGGCCATTGGAGTAAGGAAAAGATAAGCATTGGTCCTAGAGATGGGTTTAGGTTGACATATGTGAATGTTAAGTCAAATCATAAATGCGGTTCAGAGTTGATAGATTCTTAAAGGAGTTCTATTTCGCTTAATGAAATGCTTGACCTGGGATGATCAATTGTTTGACCTTTGGCATGAAAAGTTCTGCAGCAAAATATTTAAGGGAATGTTATCCTAGCATTTGATCAACATTTGATAGCTCATTCGTTCAGCCATCGGCTCTAAATAGCTAGTACCAGAAAGGTATCGCCTCTAGTTCAAAAAATGAAAGATCTTCAAAGACATAAAAGCCGATACGATACGTATCGCCTCCAAAGCAAGAAATAAAAACAAGAATAGTCATACACAACGACATTGCACTGAGACACATTCATGAAAGAATAGGAGTCTTTGTTCACTGGTTCTCCCTAAGTACAATCTAATCGAAGACTTTGTTCACCACATTCTGAGCGGATGTGATGTTCACGATGGCCTCTGCCGCTATGATGAATTCTTCTATCAAGTCCTCATGTTCCTCAGGACCATCGCCCATTGAGAAACCAGTCTCTATGGCGTGGAGCTCATACCCTGTCTAAACTTGCACCACGGTCAGTGCCACCGATGCGTCGTGACGAACGACGTGGAGGGCAATCTCCTAAACGCGGGTTGAGATGTCTTGAAGACGAGCATCAATGAGGGAACCCGAAGCATTGATGGCGTCCGTGGCCGCATTCATCGCTAGTTGGAGAGACTCCAACTGCACCGTCTAGGCTGGTGATCATAGAAAACTATTAAGACAAATGTAGTGGAAATAAGAATAGATGCATTCATGGAACTCATCTTACCTGCCACCGCGGCGTCAGACTCAGCCAGCCGTGCTCGAACGGCGCTGGCCTCCTCCTTAGCCACATTAAGGGCCGCTTGGAAGACCCCTAGATGGATCTTAAGCTAGCCATTTTTCTGAATCGCCTTAGAATAGCGGTCCTCTGCCACCCTCCATTCTCGGAAGAAGCGCCGGGCATCATCGCTGTTATACGAGTTAGAAGAGTCTGACGACGAAGCCGGCACAAAAGATGCAGTGTTAGAGGGCTTGCTGGCCCTGGGGAGGGGATGAAGACTATCATTTAAGATGAACCTATAAGCAAGTCAGAACAGTTCGTCATCACAAGTAGAAGATGTTGATCTCACCTCATGCGTCGGAGGCGCTGGTTCATCGGCATGTTCTCCTTCGAGACTTCCTCCACTGCGCGCTTGTTGCGGTTCTCCTTGCCGGCCATGAAGTTGATTGGATCTACAGGAAGAGGGAACGGCCACTACAGAGTTCTACGAGGGTGGAGAAAAGCAAAGGAACAGGAACGGTTGCAAGTGCGGATGTGTTCAAGGCTGGAGCCCTCGGTCGGTATTTGAAGCCACAGAATGAAGGGGTGGATGCCTCGAGTTGTGTAAAAGGCAACCACAATTAATAGGAGGTGAAGCATCACCTCACTAATACTGAAGAGAATATGGTGCCAGATGACTAAGGATAGAAGATTGAAGGGCTCTCTTAATAAAGGTCATGTTTTTAGACCTAAATAGGATTAAGACCAAGAGTCTGAAATCGGCTATTTTCAAAATTAGCTCTTTAGCTGGAACAAAGGTGATCAATCGACTATGATAGTTCTTTGGCCTCATGCCTGTTCAAGTTCCCCTTGGCCAAAAGAGTTTCATGATCAAAAGACTCCTCTGACCCTATGTCACCTTCAGGACCTGATCTTCAAAAATAGAGAAGGGAGACAAGACTCTAGAGAGGGCTGGGGATGGATTACCCTTGATGGCCAAGAGCAAAAGAGCTAATATGGTTGCCTTATGAACTTGTGTATAGCCATAATATAGTCCCTCCATGGGAAGTTCAAACTGGATCAAGGCGCGTTATATTGTAGAGTGATTTATCAACCGAAGTCTACAAGAATCTTGTGATAGATGACTTAGAAGACTTGAGTTGTCTTTGGCTGTGTGCTCTTGAAAAATGTTGAAGCCCATAAACTAAGGATTGCAAGATGTTACAATTAAAAGGTCAAAAATAAGCAATTTTCTAAAAGAGATTTGGTCTGGAGAGTAAAATTACTGATCAGGTCAAAGGACAGTAAATCTAGCAAATGGTCACCTAATTGGGAAGGACCTTATCGGATCAAGCGTTGTGCGCCTGGTAATACTTATATTTTGGAAACACTGAAGGGAGAAGAAGAATTCGACAGAGCAATCAAATGGGCAATATTTAAAGGAATATTACCCTAATGTTTGGATTAATACTTGACAACCAATTTGCTCAGTTATCAGCTCTAATAGCCGATACCAGAAGGGTATCGCTTCTAGTGCGAAAATAAACCCAAAGGGGTAAAAGCTGGTACAATGTGTATCACTCGCAGGAGCAAAGCAAACACAAACAAAGTGATGCATATAGTATGAAGTATGAAACAAAAGAAAAAATCACTCAAGATGGGGAAATTGTTTGCTAATATCACCTATTACAAACTACGGGCTAAAAAACACTTTGGCTACTATATCATCGGCCTGGGAGATAAAGGCTATGGAGTTAGCAGCACTAAAGAAATCCTTAATTAGGCATTCATAATCCCTAGGGTGCACCGTGGCTAGAAAACCATGGGGGAGGAACTGAAGTTCATGGCCAGAATGGGCTTGCGCAGAAGCCAATGCCATGGCGGCACCATGGCGAACACCATGCAGAGTGACCTCCCTGAATGGTTCAGGATGTCATGCAAGCGAACCATCGGGACAGTGCCTCTGGCATTGACGAATCCTGTCATGTGCTCCGCAGCCAATCGGAGGCTCTCTAGTTGGGCAGACAGATCTAAAAAGATTCAAAGGGGAGATGATCAAAATCTTGAGGATGAAATTGAAAGGAAGCAAAGGTTATGACAGATATCTCACCCATGATTCTGGCCTCAGCCTTGGCCAACCTATCCTCCATTGAATCAGCCTCGGGAGGTGATCGACATCGAACCATGGTCGGAGTCGATTCTGCAAGGGAGAGACATTCAGCAAGACCCTAACTATGCCGATCAATGGAGGCAAGCAGATCATCATTGTCAATCTATTTCCTTTGATAACAAGGGAGCTGGTGATGAGTTGTTAATGAAGAGGACCCTAAAGGCCGAATGGAGTCAGCCCTATCCCCTGAGGTAGTGGGGGCATCATGAGTTGTACCCTTCTGATGATGAAGGCACTGATGCAATGATGCAGGTCCATTGAGGGCCTCCTCAGCAAACCTCTTGCTATTCTCCATGATCTCAAACCTATAGAAAAGCAAGAACTATACTAAGGACATGGAAGGTTTGAGACGAAGCGAGTTGTTTTTCAATTCCCAGCCATGGCCCATATATATAGCCCAGGAAGGTGAGGAGACAGATTTCGCCAGGGGTGTGAAGTTGAAATCAGATACGGAAATAGATCGACACTCTAGAAATTCAGGGGACATATAACGAGGAGATAACAGATTCAGACTTATTGCTTCCCCAAGTTATAGAATATCATGGGATGGATACCAAAGATTTACATTGACCAGCAATCAGCTCACCAAGGTTTCTTTAGATTGAAGAGAGTTCGAATCCCCACAGGGTCAAAAGTTATCATAAAATGAGTCACATCAGCCCGTTAATAAAATTATGATAGAGAAGGGGAAAGCCGCCTACCCAATAGATGCCCAGCTGATTTCTTGGTGACTAGGAAACCACTGGAAAGAAGCTTGTGGCTTTCTCGATAGTCATTTGATTGAGCAAACAAGGGGAAGGTGTCCACACACTTTAGCCCTTGCAAACACTAGAACAGCTATGCGAGCATGGAGAGAAGACCCAGGCGATATCACAAGGATTCTTCTAACCGTAGTAGCTAATTCTCTTACTCGACAAGGTGCTAAGATGAGCGACACAATCGCCCTATGCACAAGAATTCTTCTAATCGCTCAAGATCTTCATAGCAAAAAGATAGACCATGGAGGGTCCAGCGGAGTCAGAAGCACTCGAGGGGGCATATGGAAGAGAAACATAGCTGGATTGTTGAATTGCTCTCACTAGGGTTGGATAGACATTTTATTGCCGGCCTAGAAGGATAAATTCAAGTGCTCGTGAAGCAATGATGCTCTCATAAAAGTTTTGAGGCATGGGCTCATGAGCTGACATAGACAGCGACAAGCAGTAGACCCTAGATCAAGATTCTCTACCTATGACTATGGACCAATCGGTGATACAGACGTGATAATTTTGGAATAAAATTACTTTTATCCCAAAATTGGGGGGCATATGTTTACACCAAAATTTAGAAGAAGAGTCATAGGGACTTAAAAGCTCCCAAGATCATGTCATCAAGGAATCAATTGCATGTAGATCAGAACTAGCTGATTCAAATGCAACACTAGAATTGGCTTTCTTCAAGTAACGCCAGCAGGTAACGACAAAGGCTACGATCGGCGCTGGGACAAAACATGTTGGACTCTACAAAAAGGGAAAGATTAGAGTCCAAGTTATCTTAAATTAGGAATGTCTTCTCTAGGGCCAAAGATTGTGATGAGTCGTGCTTAGATAGAAGTCATGTATAGGTCCTAGGTATAAATATCAAAGCTCAGCTATGGTAAAACACACACAATCAATCCAATACAAGTTATTTTCTTTTTTGGCTTCGGCCACCCCTTAGGAGTAGGAGTAGAGTAGATCTCAGCGAGTTCTTCAGCAAGTACAGCTGTATCGATTCGGTCAACCTCCACTGCTTGTCTATAAGTACCATCATGGCTTATACCTCTATTCGTATGGCTGCATCGATCTGGTCGACCTCCACTGCGACTCTAGTATAAGTTAGTTATCGACTCTTGTCTTATTCAAGTTAGGCTGCATCGATCTGGTCGACCACCACTGCTCAAACTAGATTAAGGTCAAGTTATCGGCTCTATCTAAGGGTGGCGTTCCTTCGGATAGATTCATTAAGTTACCGATATTGCTTATTGCTTTTATTATTTATTTAATTACAGCAATATCACTTTGCTCGATTGGGATTGATCTAGATCAGCCTTATATCTTGTTTAACCCATCATTTATTAATCTAAATTTGATCTAATCTGCACTTTAAATGATGAGTTATGATTTATCGGCTGTTTTATATCAATCTTAATCGTGCATAGCGTGCGGTTAAGACGTGTCTGTTCTTGAGTAGATCTATCGGCTAGCGAAAACCATTCCATGGCCTGTTATCATGGCCTGTGTGATTCTGCCTCACACCCCATTATTAGCACTATGGAGTAGGGATCATTATTTGGTAGATCTATTTTTGAGAGGGCATGATCTTAACTATGCGTTATGCCTGAATCGGCTGTTTTAGCCGATATCGAGTGCTTTCACAAACAGTTTACGTCATGAGACTGTTGAAGTAGCAATAGGTTGAAGGATGTGTTAGCCCCATGATCTTATTATTGTATTATAGCTTGCATGATTCTGCCTCATGCTCCACTGATATTAGTAATAAGTTAGGGTCATCGAGTCTATTGTTGTTTCTACAGCCTGCATGATTCTACCTCATGCCCCACTAGTCATAGTGATAGATGAGATCTAATATATTCATTAGATTTATCTCTATTAAATGGTTGAATGATGATGAACTATTTCTTTTATAAAGGTGTTTGGTTAGTCATAGTCATTGGCTCAGTATAAACTAATTATTGTTGACATTTTATTGCCATTGACCGATATTTGTCTAAATAATATTCATCCTGAACGATAACCAATTCTTCTTACACAACCCTATGAGCTCTAACTAATTTATTCTTATGAATATGCTGGAATCGACTATTTAGTCGATCTCCTTTCATATCGGCTCTCAGAGCCACACATTCAAGACTATCTGGCAACACTGGCATGTTTCACCCTAAATTACTGATAAACTTTCTCTTCTTGTCAATTGCAGGGTCAAATTGACTGGCACATCTCAGGAGAAGTGCATAGGATCAACCACCCCTACGCTGAAGCTAGGTGGATCTCTAGCTCCATCAAGCAGACCCTTCCAGCTTGCTCGTGTGTCCTTGGCACAAGATAAAATTTCCATGTCGATAGACCCTCACCTTCGAGGTAGTCGGGTTCTCCCCGGTCTATCACGCCATTTTGGGGCGACCGTGTTACGCAAAGTTCATGGCTGTCCCAACTACACCTACCTCAAGCTCAAGATGTTGGGCCCACATGGGGTCATCACCGTCGGCACTTCCTTCCAGAGGGCCTACAAGTACGAGGTCAAGAGCTGTGAGCTCGCTTTGGCAACCCTTGCTTCCGAGGAGCTCGTAGCCATCGGGAAGGACATCGCTGAAGGAGCGCCTAATGTGAAGCAGGCGGCCGGATCCTTTGAGCCGATGGCGAATGTCAACTCGGTCCTCATCGACCCTGACAGCTCTACCGACAAGATGGTGCACATCGACACCGCCCTCTCCCCCAAGTAGGAAGGTGCACTCATCGACTTCCTCCATGCCAATCGAGACATCTTTGCATGGAAACCCTTGGACATGTTGAGAACTTTGAGGGAAGTCACCGAGCACACCTTGAAGATCAGGCCAGGTTCTAGGCCAGTCAAACAACGCATGCGCCACTTTAATGAGGAGAAGCAGAGGCTCATTGGCGAGGAAATCGCTTAGCTCTTGGCAGCCAGTTTCATCAAGGAAGTTTACCACCTAGAGTGGTTGTCCAATCCCGTTCTGGTAAAATGAAAAGTGAGAAATGGAGAATGTGTGTTGACTATACGAGCCTCAATAAGGCATGCCTGAAGGATTTGTTTCCTTTGCCATGCATAGATCAGGTAGTTGACTCAACCTCAGGGTGCGAAACCCTATGCTTCCTTGATGCGTACTCTAGGTGCCATCAGATTACGATGAAAGAGTCCAACTAGCTTACAACCTCTTTCACCACCTCGTTCAGATCATTCTGCAATGTTACGATGCCATTCAGACTCAAGAACGCTAGGGCTACATACCAGCATTGCATGACCAAATGCTTTGTAGACCTCATTGTATGGACTGTTGAGGCTTATGTGGATGACACCATAGTCAAGTCCAAGCAGATTGACCAGCTCATGGCCGACCTAGAGCAGACCTTCACAAAGCTCTAGGAGAACAGCATCAAGCTCAACCTTGATAAATGTGTCTTTGGGGTCCCAAGGGGCATGCTGCTCAGATTCATCATCTTTGATCACGTCATCAAAGCCAACCTAGTAAAAATCTTAGCCATCATGAAGATGGGCCTGATTCTGAACCTGAAGGGAGTTTAGAAGGTTACTAGGTGCCTTGTAGTGCTTAGTCACTTCATTTCGCATCTTAGCAAACAGGGGCTCCCCCTTTACTAGCTCCTAAAGAAAACCGACCGATTCACATGGACACCTAAGGCTTAGGAGGCACTTGACAAGCTCAAAGTGCTCCTGACGAAGGCCTTGATTCTGGTCCTACCAGCTAAGGGAGAGCTGCTCCTACTCTACGTCGCAGCTATGACTCAGGTAGTCAGCGCTGCCTTGGTTGTAGAATGGGGAGAAGAGGGGCATGCCCTCAAGGTACAGCACCCCATGTACTTCATTAGGGAAGTCTTGTCCGACACCAAGACACGCTACCCCTAGATCCAAAAGCTCATATATGCCATCCTGATCACTAAGAGGAAGTTGTGCCACTACATTGACTCACACCAGGTGACCATCATGTCATCTTTCCCTCTCAGCGAGGTTATCCAGAACTGAGAGGCCACAGGGAGAATCGCGAAATGGGTGCTCGAGCTAATGGATTAGGGCGTCACATACGCCCCACAAACAGCCATCAAATCTTAGGTACTGGCTGACTTTGTGACCGAATGGACTAAAATCTAGATGCCATCGATGGCCATCGATCAGGAGTAATGGATGATGTACTTCAATGGATCACTGATGAAGAAGGGAGCCAAGGTTGGGCTAGTTTTCATTTCCCCCTTAGGGTGCGCATGAGGTACGCAATTCGCATCCACTTCCCAGTTTCAAATAATGTGGCTGAGTATGAGGCACTCGTCAATGGCTTGCGCATCACTATTGAGTTGGGCATCCGATGGCTTGACGTCCGAGGTGACTCACAACTGGTCATTGACCAGGTCATAAAGGAGTCAAGCTACCATAACTCTAAGATGGTCGTGTATTGTCATGAGGTTAGATAGTTGGAGGACAAGTTCAATGACCTCGCGCTCAACCATATCATGAGGTGGCTCAATGAAGCAGCCGACATGTTAGCAAACATGGCATCAAGCCAAGAGCCGGTCCCCACCGACATCTTCACTAGTGACCTGCACAAGCCCTATGTCTGATATGAGGAACCAGAACAGACCAGCAACGAGCCATTAGTTCTGGGCTTAGGGGCTGACCGACCCTTAGTTCCATCCGACCCTAAGGTCATGGAGCTCGACAAAGACCCAGTGGTGGAGCCTCCTTCGACCGACTAGAGAACACCTTATCTCAATTGTCTCCTCCATGAGGTGCTCTCAGCCGATAAGACAGAGGCCGAACGACTCATGCGTAGCTCCAAGTCCTTCATCATCATCAAAGGAGAACTCTACAAGCACAGCCACACTAAATCCTATAGCGCTGCATCCCCACCAAGTAGGGGAAGGACCTATTGGAAGACATCCATGGAGGGGTCTACGGACATCACACCACACCTAGAACCTTGGTTGGAAATGCATTTCGGCAAGGTTTCTACTGGCCAACCGTGGTGGCCGATGTCGAGCAGGTCGTACGCACCTACAAAGAATGCTAGTACTATGCTCAACAAACTCACCTATTGGCCCAAGGGCTCTAGATGATCCCCATCACATGGTCGTTCATGGTCTGGGGGCTTGACCTGGTAGGGCACCTCAAGAGGATGCTTAGGGGCTTTATGCACTTACTTGTCGCCGTGGACAAGTTCACAAAGTGGATAGAGGCTTGGTCAATCACCGTGATTGCATCGTGAGGTTGCATCAAGTGGCACTAGGTGGTCGTCTTGCAAGCTGGTGGTGCTTGTTACTCTTGGAGGTTGCCACCTCCTAGATGGCTTAGTGGTGGTCTCCGTCGAAGCCCACAAGAAGCTTGTGCGGTGCTCCGAAGAAAAGCTTTGTGAGGGGCATTGTGCTCGCCCCACAGGATCCGTAAAGAGCAACTCTAGTTGAGCGTGTCATTGAGCTACCCTCACTTTCAGGGTAGGTTCTTGCGGTGCCCGATGTGCGGGCTTGGTGGGTGATGCCAATTAGCCACCGAACCACCAAGTGAGCGGTCGACACAATGGAGACGTAGCATGTTGGCAAGCACGTGAACCTCGGGAGAAAAATCACCGTGTCAATATTGTTCTTCCCATTGGTTTGCAATCCCCTTACACAAGCTTGTAATTACTTTCATATACATTATGCTTGTGTAGTTGCTCTTGTAATTAGTTAGCTTGTGTAGCTCACTAGTTACCTTCTTACTTGTGTGGCATAGAAGTAGCTCCCTTGCGTGGCTAATTTGGTTTGTGTAACCTTGTTAGTCATATTACTTAGTTTGTGCAGCGAAGTATTTGCTCTCTCAAATTTGGCATTGGTTGCCTTGTTATTGAGCATTGCTAGTGAGCTTAGGAGCTTTGTGCTTTTGCTTACTAGAATTGTGTAGGAGCTCCCCGGTGTGCAAAATACTAGGGGCATAGGTTTGTGTGACTTTGCTCCTAAAATTGGATAGATGAACTCTAGCTAGGTTGGCACCTTAATTGCTTAATTAGGATCTTTGCAAGGTGCTAGAGAACATAGATAGAGGGATGTAGTCTTGGCTAAACCGATAGTTTAAATTCCGCACTTGTTTCGGTTAGCCAACGCGGTTAAGTTTTAGAAAGGACTATTCACCCCCCCTCTAGTCTGCCATCCAGACCCTACAATGGTGTGGCCCATGTCTTGTCCTGTGGGTACCGAGGGTCATACCCCCACACCCGCCATGATTCCACCTCCTTTCGGTAGCTCATGGACTAGGGTAGTGCCATGTTCGAGGTGCGGAGGAGGTGAGGGCGCATGGTGTTGTTTGGGAGGGTCCTAGGGTATGAGCTCATGGGTCAAGCCAAGGTCTTCGAGAGGGACGGCGGTGGCCTCAGTGTGACGGTGGAGTGACAAGTTGAGCTAGCGATGCCGAGAACTAGCGAGTCGAGCGGCAAGTTAGTGGCTTGCACGTGCTATCTTCCCCTCTCTAGCGCCCACACCTGCCGTCGCCATCACCATGGCCAAGGTCACCACCGTCGGTTCGATCTCCTCAATAGAGCCATCCCTTGCCATGATTCCACCTCCAATCGATTCACAGTGACACAAAGAGCCCGCCTAACCACTCCTTGGCGCTGATCCATGCTAGTAGCGTCTCCTCCCATGCTCGCCAGATATATTTGCCACCAAGCTTCGCTCCTCATAGCAACAACTATGCCCAACTCCCTTCTTGGCACCGTGACACTTTTTCTGGCTCAAGAAGAAAGGAGGGGGTGGTTCCAAAGTTGTCAGCGGTGTGTATCTACAGTTTCGCAATGGGATGGTGAATGAATACATTCCTGTGCTACTAAATACCTTGCTGAAGGGGTGGAATGCTAGGGGGTTCTATATGAAGCAAACTGATTCTACCGTCCGATGTGATATCGACCAGATTCTGGAGAATCAAAGGAGCTGGTCAGAGAAATCGACCAGTGCCGATATGGAATAGGTGAAGGAGCTCCTCGAGCTAATGAGGGGCATAAAGATGAGTGGAGTGGTGATGGCGGTGAACTTCATATTGTATCACATCTAGCCTTGCAAGGAGAGGGCTCATGTGAGCTTTGACTTCAAAGGAGATACTGACGGCACCCAAGAGAGGACAAAGAACCAAATGAAGGAGGCTATGCTACACTGGGCTGCTGAACTATTTGCTCCAAAAGTGTCATACACCATGTCAGGGCAACCAAAACCCTTCAACTACATGAACTCACCTCCTCAGGTAAAAATCTCGACTATTGTTCCTGGTGCTTTTTATCTCGTGCCGGCGCTGAGCAGTGGAACAATTTGCTTGTGGAAAAATCAATTGGGAGGAACGAGCGATGTACTTCTTGGGCATGCCGAGGAGCGAATGGCTAGAGGTAGTGGATGCCAGGCTGACCACATAGCTAGAGGAAGGTGCCGTCAGCACCTCATCTAAATACGGAGGCAAAGGTGCTGGTCAAAAGCGGAGTCCCCTAGTATCGAAGAAAGTTCAGGGGAAAAGGGTGGTAGAAAATGAGCCACACCAATAGAAAAGGAGAACGGTGGATGTAGCTCCCCATGAGCTAGCCAGCATTTCATTTGGTGGTAGTTAGACTGCTTAGACACAGAGTGCGATGATATCCGAGTGGTCGAACGACGACGAGGCATCGGTAGCTCCCCCTCCGAGCACCAAAACGTCGTCATGAGGACCGTGCACAGAGGTACAATTGAATGGAGGAGCAGATGCCTAGCGTCGAGTCCCCGAGAAGCAGCCGACGGAGAAGACACTGACGGTGGGGGCCATAAGACCACCAGCCCAGGACACGTAGGTCGACCCTAGAGTAGGGCCTAGGAGCTCGGAGAGGCAACACCGATTCAGAATCGTTCATTGGGAAGCTGACGTGTAAGTATCTTTTCTTTGGGATCGGTGGCTGTCCAATCTTTATAGTGGCAGTGATCGATGGGCTAATCTGATGCAGAACAGAGCGCATGGAGGATCTGAATCCTTCAGGCCAAATTAGCTAGCAGCCAGGGGCTAGTCCCAGCATGGAGACATTGCAGATAGACTCCATCCTAGAGTCCTTGGGCGCTCATCGGTTTGCAGAGGATTCAACAACCGCTGTTGATAGAGTTAGAGGTGGAGAGTGGTCGGCAACAACGTCAGACGATTCAATAGAGACGTCAGGAGCAACAGTGAGAGCCGCCAAGTCTTTGAAGGCGGAAGTGAGAACTACCGAAGCTACATCAGAATTAGGGGTGTAGGGGCTGGCAGCATCGGAGGAGAAAGCAACGCACCCTAAGATGCCACAGGGCATGGTCGATCACTCTATGTGGCCACCGAGCCCCCAGGGAGCACCACCTGCTATGGGGGAAGAGGATGGGGTCGAGGAGATTGAGCATGGAGGATCATGACCTCAGACCATTCGCATCTTCTACAAGTGAGGGGAAGAAATTGTGGTCGTAGAAGAGGAAGACACCACTAGGGAGGTGAAGAGGCTATGATCCACCCTTTGCACAGCTATGAAGCAAATTGAGGTTAGTGTTGCATCAGCGGTGTCCGTCTTTGGCATTGGAGACTATGGTCTTTTATAATCTTGGTGCTTTGCCGAGCATAGCGCAGACTACCATACAATGGCGACAGTTGATCAAAAGGATGGAGCCCCTCGCCGAGGAGAATGAGAAACTGAGGGAGGCAACAAAACTAATGGAGAAGAATGTCCAGAGGGCCCAACGCGAAAGGGATCTTGCTGAATCAAACACCAAGGACCTAGAGTACCAAAAGGGCACCTTATCCGAGCAGTTGAAGACCATCTTCGAGTAGCTAGAGCGCACCTTAGAGCAGCTAAAAGCGTCTCTGAACAGAAGAAAGGTATTATAGATCGATGAATTTGTTCTGCATTGCCGAACAGTCTGATGTTGTTGTCGACCGTTACATTTGTAGAGCAAGATGCGGAGCTCGGTCGGTTGCGTCAAGTCATCAATCAACTCTAAGAGGAGAAGGCAAAAGCATCTAAGGTGAGTCATTCACGGTTGGGGGCTATTGCTGATATGATTTCTTCATTTGACAAGTCCTTTTGGTGTATGAAGAATACCGTAAAAAAACCAAGGCATAGTTCAACATGCTAGAGCTGGAGGCAAAAATCTAGAGGGGAAAATTTGACGCCATGGTGGCCGGAGTCAGACCGGTGCTCGACTGTATTGATATGGAGGTAGCTCCTCATCCCGCTGATAGGCTGCCTCATCTGGACACCATCATTGACAGGTGCAAGGCGGTGTGGGAGAACTTCAAAGGCTTCAACCGAGACGCCAATGTCTCCATCATGACGCATGCCCTAGCGGTGGTCTGGTCTCACTACCCTACAATCAATCTTTGAGCGATAGGGGCCGGATTCGCCAGAGGGATGATTGCAATGAAGGAGGAGGAGCTAAAAATGAGGTGGAGGACGCGGCAAAGAAGCTGGCCGGCGATATCGATCTGTTCGGCGAGGTAGACGGTGATGGCCAAGCTCAATAGCCTGAGTGGGGAGGAACCTATATGGAACAACTAGAAAGGAGAGTTAGATGCATGACGGCCTAAGCAAACATTTGTGTACTTGTATAAATGTTGTAAGTAGACGACATATGCGTGTTCAGGTGGCTTGCTAGCACTTGTGATGAAAAAGAGACATGTTGTTAAACCTAACGTGTTTATATGTGGTATAAGTAGCATCTGAGCAGTTAGTTCATTACTGGGCTCTTGGCCTTGGCTAGCCCGTATTCCATAACATCGAGCGCTAGAGCCCATGCACATGTAGGAGGAATAGACGTGACCGAGGAACCACAGCTGACCACCCATAACGCAGAGCACTGAAGGCCGTAGCACGTGTAGGGAGAGATTAGAGATAGGGTTTTCTCCAAAGAACACAGAGCGAAACGTTTGCTGCTCGATGGTTGGCGGAATATCTTAAAGATATTTTAGTATGGAGAAACAAGGCGAAGCATTTATGGAGATCATGTATAATTGTCAGAGTTTGTTAAGGAGTAGCTTGGAGCTAGTAATCATAAATAGAGATTAAACCGGAGTGGAGAAATAATGGACACTTTATGGCGATGAAAACTTTATTCATTATGGAGTGAAGAGTACATATCTGGAGCATTTCAAGGATAGAAAGGTATAAGGTGCTCGATGTGCCATGAATTGGGGATATTGATTCCCTCCATGTCACATAGCCGGTAAGACCCTTGTCGGGTAACCTCTTTGACCACATAAGGCCCTTCCTAGGGGGAGGAGAGCTTGTGCATCCCTTTGGTTTTCTGCTTTCTATGGAGAACGAGGTCGCCGACCGCAAATGAATGATCTTTGATATTATGATTGTAGTATCTTCATAGGCCTTCTAGGTATTTGGCTATGTAGATGCAAGTGATCAGGCATTCTTCTTCAGCTCTGTCGATGTCCTATGTCAAAATAGCTATGGCTTGCTCTTCATTATAATGCTCTACCTTAGGTGCTCAGAAGGCAGTATCCGCAGGAAGTATGGCCTTTAAGCCATAGACCCAAAAAATATGGAGATACACTGGTGTTGTGACTAGCTTGAGTGCACAGTCCCCAGACCACAGCTGGAAGCTCTTTGAGCTATCTACCTAGATGCTTTTTCTCTTTCTGGTATAGTCTCTTTTTGAGGGCATTGAGAATCATGCCGTTCGCCCGTTCGACCTGGCCATTGGCTCTAGGATGGGCAACAGAGACATATTTGATGGAGATGCATCGGTCTTCATAGAAGTTCTAAAAATGATGACCAGTGAATGTAGTTCCGAGGTCGGTGATAATGCTATTCTAGAGACCGAATCTATGGATGATATCTTCAAAAAGCTAAACTGCCTTCTTTGCAGTAGCTAAAACAAGCGGCTTGTATTCGATCCACTTGGAGAACTTGTCAATGGCGATGTATATGTACCAAAAACTGCTTAACACAGGCTTGAAAGGCCTAATCATGTCAAGTCCCTAGCATGCAAAAGGCCAAGAAGCTGAGATGGCCTGCAATTCCTGCGCCGGCACGTGTATTTGCTTGGCGAAAAACTGGCATCCTTCATAATGTCGGACGAGGTCTTCTGCATTGGAGATGGCCATGGGCCAGTAAAAACTAGCTCAGAAAGCTTTGCCGACCAGGTTTTTGGAGGTCGTGTGATTACCACAGGAGCCAGAGTAAATTTGAAGAAGTAATTTCACTCCCTCTTCTTAGGTGATGCATTTCTATAGTATCCCTTCCTTGGCGCTTTTTCTCATCAACTTCCCATCTACCAGCATGTCGGTGGGTACATCGACGCTAGTTAGGTACTTGATGAACTGTTCCCTCCAATCTATGGCCGGCGAAGGTACTGCAAGTACCAACTGCTCGGCGGGGGGAATTTCTTGAACTTCCTTCTCTTCCTTAATAGACGACGTAAAGATGTCTTGAACGAAGACCCCAGGTAGAATCATGGTGCAAGAAGAGCCTATCTTAGATAGGTGGTCGGCAAGCTGATTTTGGTCTCATACCACGTGGTGGTACTCGATACCGTAAAACTTTCCTTCGAGTTTCCTGATCTTGGCACAGTATGCATCTATCTTCTCACTAGAATAGGACCAATCTTTATTGACTTGGTTGATGACTAGCACAGAGTCTCTGTATACCATGAGTCATTTGACGCCAAGCTCAGTGGCTATATGGAGTCCATGGAGACATGCTTCATATTCCACGACGTTGTCAGAAGCTGGAAAATGAATTCAGAGGACGTAATGGAGCTTGTCCTTAGTTGGAGTAATGAATAAAATGCTAGCATCAGCACCATTGATGTTGAGGGCACCATCAAAATACATCACCCAGTGCTCAGAGCAAGCAGCGGGGATGGGCACTTGGATCTTGGTCCACTCAGTGATGAAGTCAGCCAGCGCCTACGACTTAATGGTTGGCCTACTTCTGAATTCTATGGAATAAGTGTCAAGCTCGACTGCCCACTTGATGATGCGGCCATTGACCTCTTTGTTATGGAGGATGTCCCCTAGAGGGAACTCGGTAACCATGGTGATCTTATAGTACTCGAAGTAATGGTGGAGCTTGCGCGACGTGACTAGAATGGCGTATAACAGCTTCTGAACCTAAGGGTAATGAGTTTTAGACTCTTTAAGAACCTCACTAATGAAGTAGACCGAATGTTGCACCTTATAGGTGTGTCCGACCTCCTCGCGCTCGACGACGATAGCTGTGCTAACAACGTGAGAGGTAGCAGCGTTGTAGATCAATAGGGTTTCGTCTGGTTGAGGCGCCATCATGATCGGTGGCTTCGTTAAAAACAACTTGAGCTGCTCGAAGGCCGTATCAGCCTCCTCCGACTAGGAGAAGCGCTCAGAGGCCTTGAGTAGTTTGAAGAACGATAGTCCTTTTTTGTCGAGGCATGATATAAAGTGGCTAAGAGCAGCCATGCACCCTATGAGCTTCTATATATCCTTTACGTAGGTTGGCCATTTCATATTAGTAATGGCGGAGACCTTGTCGGGGTTGGGTTCGATTCCACGGGGCACTAACGATGTAGCCCAGGAGTATGCCAGATGGAACTCTAAAGATGCACTTTGAAGGGTTCAACTTCCATCGATATCTTTTTAGGTTGGCAATGAGACTATCGGCGGTTTTGGATTTGATAACCATATCATCAATGTAAGCTTCGACGTTGTGGCCTATCTATTGGTTAAGGCACATCTGGATGGCCCTTTGGTAGGTTGCCCTAGCATTTTTTAGTCTAAAAGACATGGTGGTATAGCAATATGCACCGAAAGGCGTGATGAACGATGTTTTGATCTGGTCGTCCTCTTTGAGGGATATCTGGTGATAGCTAGAGTAATAGTCGAGGAAGAAGAGGAGTTCACAGCCGGTGGTGGAGTCTACAACCTTGTCTATCTAAGGTAGATTGAAGGGGTCTTTAGGGTAGTGTTTATTGAGATCAGTGTAATCAACGCACATTCTCTATTCTTTATTCTTTTGAACAAGAACTGGGTTTGCCAACCACTTAGGATGATACACTTCTTTAATAAATCCAGCTACTAAGAGCCGTTTTATTTCTACCCTAATAGCCTCCTTCTTGTCTGGCGTGAATCATTAGATCTTTTGCTTTATCGGCTTGGCAGTTGGCGAGACATTCAAGGAGTGCTCGATCTTCTCCCATGGTACCCCCGGCATGTCTATAGGTTTCTAAGCAAACACGTCGGTGTTGGCACATAGGAAGGAGACGAGCGTGCTTTCCTATTTGGGGTCGAGATGAGCCCTAATCTTGGTGATCTTGGTGGGGTCGTCAAGGCTGAGGCCGACCTCCTTCGTTTCCTTAGACTTGGTGGAGGCACGTGGAGACTCTAGCGCTGGGATCTCTAGGTCATCGGTGGGCACCATCTTGGCATCGTTGACCATACTAGCCATCTGGATGGAGAGGTCGGTGGCTTCGACGAGGGAGAGACTCTCTGTTTCATAGGCGTAGGTGATGGAGAGGTTGGCCCGTAGAGCTAGAACTCCTATCGACATGAGCATCTTCAATACCATATAGGTGTAGTATGGCATGGCCATGAACTCAGCCAGAGTTGGCTAACCAAGTATGGTGTGGTAGACGGTGTTGAAGTCGCTGACGTAGAAGTTGATGTGCTCGACACGAAAGTTGCAAGCCATGCCGAATTGTACCGGGAGGGTGATCTCTCCAAGCAGTCGGGATGCCCTACTAGGTACCACACCCTAGAAGGAGAATTCGGAGGGAGTGAGGTCTTCTACTCCAAGGCCCAGCTCCTTTAGGGCTCCGGCAAAGAGGAGGTTCAGGGCACTTCCGCCGTCGATGATTACTTTCTTGAAGAGTACTTTCTTGATAGTTGCATCGAGAACGAGGGGGAAATGCTCTATGTAAGGGATGCCCACCCATTGGTCAGCCCTGCTGAAGGTGATGGGGACCTCAGACCAGGGGCGATAGCTAGGGTCGGCGATAGCGCTTTCTATGTTGACGTCGAGCACCCGGCGGGTGGTGAGTTTTCGATCTCTTTTGTTCTTGATGGCGGCGAGGCCCCAAAGATAGTGGCGACCACTTTGTCATGATCTTGGAAGGCGTTATTGTTGTCCCTAGGTGGTTGGCGACCTCTAGCTCTATTGTCGTTGTCGTTGTCCTTTTTGGCCTAGAACTCCTTAGCCAAGTCAAGGCAGTCCTTCATCTTGTGCTTACTGTTCTTATGGAGGGGTCATGAGCCTTTGAGGATTTTCTTGTACTCCTCATCATAGTTACGTTTGGCATGAGGTTCGTCAACGGTGGCGACGATGTTGTCTGGTTGGCGACGGCGATACTGACCAGCTTTAGACCCTTCTAGCCGATCGTGGCCACTGTCCTAATGGTGGCCGTGGTCGTCGTAGCGGCAGTCACTGTGGCGTCATTCGTTGGGGCGATCGTCGCTGTGGTGAGTTGGGCGGTGAGTGCTTGTATCCTCATTGAAGCGAACTTTGGCCTCTTCAGCGTCGGCGTATTGATCGACGGTCGTGATCATCTTGCTAATCCCCTTTGGTGGCTTACGATTGAATTTGGAGCAGAGGTCACGATGATGGAGTCCTCTGACAAAGGCGGTGATGACTTCTGCTTTCGTGATGTTGGAAATAGAATTCCTTATCTTAGAAAATCGTCTGATGTAACTACGGAGGAGCTCGAACGGTTTTTGATAAATGCGATTCAGATCATGCTTGGTGCCTGATCGAGTACACGTAGCCGTGTAATTATCAGTGAAGACCTTCTTCAACTATTCCCAATATTCGATAGAATCTAGGGCGAGGCTAGTGAGCCAGTTCATTACGATCGGCGTGAGCATGACAGGAAGATAGTTCACCATGACACTAGTATCTCCCCCGACGGCATGCACAACTGTGGCATAAGCTTATAGCCACTGTGTGGGGTTCATCCGCCCCTCATAGGGCTCAACCCCGGTGATTTTGAAACCACGGGGCCACTGGAGTGTTTGGAGTGCTCTCATGAATGCTCATGGCCCTTTGAGATCGTCACTATCGGGATCGGCAGCATTTCCGACATTAAGTGGCTAGAGGGCTGCATCCAGATTACCAAATTCTTGCTCGTATTCTTGACGCCGATGTACTTCCTCCTCATGCCAAGAGAAATGGTGCCCATCGATATGACATCGCGCATCCCGGAGGTTGTTGATGTGTGCTCGGACATCTTGATCGACTTCTTGGTCATGTTGGCGAGGGTTGTTGATATGGTTCCCCCTAGCTATCCCCTGGAGGGGTTGTCTATCATCACGATGTTGGTTGGCGAAACGGCTTCTGCTGGGGCGACGATTGGATCTTGGCACGGTGGATCGGCGATTCGAGCTTGTCGAGTAGGAAGGTCCCTGATCCTGGCGAATCTCGTTGGCCTAGCAGTGCGCAGCTTTAAGCATTACGGTGACCTTGGTGACTTCTATCGTTTGCTCGAGCCGAGTGAGCTCATTAGCGGCCATGGCCAAGTTAGCACTTGGGGTCTTGTAGACATCGTGGCCGTCGACACGGATGAATTCGTCGTCGAGGTTGCGGCGGAGTGGGCGTGGCCTCCCTTGTGAGTCGAGTTGTTCTACATTGCAAGCAGCCTCGGCTAGCACAATGGCGGCCTCATTCGCTCGGCACTGTGCACGGTTGGTGTTTCTGTTGATGTGAGCTACGCGGTCCTCATCGGGTTTTTCATCCCACGGAGGGCTGTCGATGCTGACATTAAAAATCCCACCTCTACGGAAGGGTGGAAAAGGAGGTTGGACAACAGCGGTTTTGGCGATAATCTCTTTAGAGCCTTAGGACTCAGAGTCTGGATTTTCCTCCAGGATGGTGTGGATGGATTCTTCGGGGCGTTGGCCGATTTGCAGCATATTGATAGTCGGCGAGAGCTAGTCGACAAGAGGATAGATGTCTCAAATCTGGTCGGTGAATTTGTTCCTTAGGGCATCCTAATAGATGGTGGTCGTATCCCTTGGAGTTTGCCGATCGGCTTCCGATAGATCGGAACCGAAATGTGGTCGGCGCCGAACCAAAGTGGTCAGAGCCGATTCTGTGAGGGAGAGGCAGTCGGTGAGCTTCTGGCCGACCTGATCGATGGATGCGATTAGATCGTCGTTGCCGACCTGCTTCCTCGAATAGCGGGGCAGCAGGCGGCGAGTTGTTGGTGAAGACAACCTCGAAGGCGGCTCCGAGATCAGATCTGCTGTTGCAGGCGTTGGTGTGGTCGGCGCAGAATCGATTTGCACCGGCTTGATGATCTCTCCGTCTCCATCAGCATTGATGACCCAGGAGATCAATCCGACCGTAAAAATCTGGTCGGGCTTTGGAGAGGACGAAGAGCCTAAAAAGTGTACCATCTGTTCGTCATGGAAACAGCACGCACACCTCTACCTAGCGCGCCAACTGTCATCAGAATATCGTCGGGAGTCCTCCGAGGGGTATCACACGAAAGTAGATTGATCGGCAGAGGTGCGTGTAATAAAAAACAAAAAGGCAACAGAGACACAAGAGTTAGACATGTTCGGGCCATCAGGTGACACAACAGATGACAGGCGGGGACCATGTATCGGTGAGAGAAGGCATAGGGCCCATGTGGCAGAGAGAGAGAGGCGGGCCACCTGACAGTTGTGCCCCATAGCCATAGTGTCACTACCTGCCAAGTTGGAACGCCGGGTACGCAAAACTAGATACCAAGACTAGCTTAGGGGTAAAATGACGGGTTTGGCAAAGTTTAATGTGTTGGATATCCGGTTTTGTAGGTTAAGGGGTTAAGTAAGCCACCCACGATGTATTAGGGGTTATTTAGACTTTTTTTCAAAAAAAAAAAAATTGGTTCATTCGCCTTCTTCACCTCCTGTACCTTCTGGTGAATTCGAACACGAACAACATGTTCGCTTGTTGGTTTCAGCCAGCCCAAACTAGCCAGCCAACAGTATTTTTCTTTCACAATAAACCAGCACCAGCCAGCTCAAATCAGCCCAGAAACCAACCAGCGAACAGACCGGAAGCTAGCTATAGTCATAATCAAACTGGGCCTCAGTTGCTACCTTAAAAGCCCATAAACCCATATGTTCTTCCTGGTCGGCCTGAAAACCCCAAACCGACTTCGGCCGTTCGTATATTGCGAACCAAATCAGGCAATCGTGCCCAATTCCGCTTCCCCTCGCCACTTCGCCCCGCACCCCTACCGCCGTCTCTAGCACTCGGGAGAGGCGGCTCGCCGAGACATCGATCCCCACCCCCGCCCCCATCGTAGCAGCTCTCCACTAGGGCTAGGGCTCTTTCCATGGAGGATGACGAGTACGAGGAGGGGATGGAGATGGGCTACGGCGGGCATCACCAGCACGGCGGCGGCCATGCGGACGAGGACGACGAGATGGGGTACGGCGGGGGGGACGGGGACGAGATGGAGGAGGCGGCGGATGGGGACCCCGAGCAGCAGGAGGAGATCACGCAGGACGACGCCTGGGCCGTCATCTCCGCCTACTTCGAGGAGAAGGGCCTCGTGCGCCAGCAGCTGGACTCCTTCGACGAGTTCATCCAGAACACCATGCAGGAGATTGTCGATGAGTCCGCCGACATCGAGATCCGCCCCGAGTCGCAGCACAACCCCGGCCGCCAGGCCGAGTTTGCCGAGGTTGTTCCCCCACTCTGACCGTTGCAAGTGGCTTGAATTGTTCACTATTTGCTGCTGTTACATTCGGCGATTAGGCTGGGGGAGCTTGGTATGACGTGGTGTCTCGGTAGCATAGGCCGTGCTGGTAACTTTGCCACCCTTTCTCTGGACACCTGCTTGTCCACTTAGGGTTTTGGAACTAGTGCGAAAACATGTGTTCAATTTTATGGCTGGAGGGTCAATTTTGCCACTGATATGTAGCAACCCCAAACCCTGACATTGGTGGTAGGGTTGTGGAATTGTTTAGTTCTAGTGTCTAGATTAGCCTCTGCTGAAGTTCCCTTGGTGTGATAGGTAGGGAATTCTTGAGTTTCACAAGGATAGCACAAGAAGATTTTAGAGTGAGTTGTGTACATTGATTGATGAGGACATCTGTAGTGATTTCAGTTGGTACTAGTCATATATGGAGTTGACCTTATGATGAAGATAGCACATCTGATGTTTCATGGGTTTTGGACCACTTGTATATTATTTGTTTGAGGAGCTGCCTGGTGTGATTTGCAAATAACGGATAATGCCAGTAGAAGTGCTTGCAAAGGAAAAACACAATTTCGCAGATTAGGGTTGTGAATTTCTGCAAAATCAATCATTAATGGCAAAGCACTCGTGATAAACAAACGAGTCTCAAGACCTTTCTGAATTCTCTTGAACAAATCATGTAAGACATGAATTGGGTTTATGGATGTTTTCCCACAGAAGTAATCACCAGTAAATACATAACATATTTATGCTTGTCTGAAAACTGAAGAGAACGAAACATTTTCCCTTTCCTTAGTAAGTATGCAAGATTATAAATTGAAACTTGTGTTAAAATGTTGAAGCTCTATACCGTTGATAGTGTCTGATTCAGCAGTCGCCTTCACTAATATGTGTGGGGCCGCAATGCAGATCCGAAATTGCATAGTAAATCGAAAAAGAATCTTTTGATCATAACAATCTGATGTTTGGGTCATTTTAATCCTTTGCAATTTGCAATTCCTAGCAATTTATATCATCCCATCCTAGTCTATATGTGAAAAATATCCATGAAGAAGAAAATAACATATACCAAAGCCTGTAGCATGGCCAACACAAATTTATCAATAGCTTTTTTCCTTTGGTGCTATGTTGTTTCAGTGGAACTCGAATTATCTTATTATTATGCATCATTTTGCCTGTCCTTGTGACTTATAGTTCCTGTTATATTCTTCATTAGACTCTGCACAAGATTAGCTTTGGTCAAATTTATCTCAGCAAGCCAATGATGACTGAAGCCGATGGAGAGACAGCTACTTTATTTCCAAAATCAGCAAGGCTCAGGAACTTGACATACTCTGCACCACTGTATGTTGATGTGTCATACAGAGTAATGAAGAAAGGACATGACTGTGAAGAAGTTACAGAGACTGCAGAGTATCCAAAAGTGTTTATTGGGAAGGTGCTGTACTTAACATATGAAGAAAGTTTTCTCAATTGTATCGTTCTCTCCTCAACCCTTTAATATTCTGCAGGTTCCAATCATGTTGCGTTCTAGTTACTGCACACTGTATCAACAATCTGAGAAGGATCTCACTGAACTTGGGGAGTGTCCTTATGACCAAGGTGGTTATTTCATTATCAATGGAAGCGAAAAGGTTCTTATTGCCCAGGAGAAGATGAGCACCAACCATGTCTATGTTTTTAAGAAGAGGCAGCCTAACAAATATGCATATGTGGCTGAAGTCCGTTCCATGGCTGAGAACCAGAACAGACCAGCCAGCAGCATGTTTGTACGGATGCTTTCGCGAGCAGGAGCAAAAGGGGTTAGTGACTTTAAGTTTTCAAAAATAGTTCTCAATGAATATGCCTGCTTCTGACATCTTGGACAAGTCAGAGGGTGTAGTACTGCAGTGAGGCAGCTGACCTTATAAAATGTTACATCTGTGATATGTTCCTTATGCTGCAGGGATCATCTGGTCAATATATCCGTGCTACTCTGCCTTATATTCGTGCGGACATTCCCATTATCATTATATTTCGAGCATTAGGATTTGTTGCGGACAAGGATATACTGGAGCATATATGTTATGACTTTTCTGATACACAAATGATGGAATTGCTACGCCCCTCCCTGGAGGAAGCTTTTGTCATTCAAAATCAACAGGTACTTCTTCAGCTGCTTGATTGGTGGAACTTGTTCTTTACTTCAACCAATGCTTGCTTTGAGCATGCTGTTTTATTTGGTTGTTACTTGTGGCACATTTTGAGCTGAGCTCTGGCTTATGTTTCTTCTCTTAAAAGCTCTAGTTTGACTGCTCATAGGTTGCTCTGGACTACATTGGAAAACGTGGCGCAACAGTTGGTGTCACTCGAGAAAAGAGAATTAAGTATGTCAAGCAAAGAGTTGACATTACATCACTTGGTTTGAGTTGTTCCACTCATGCTTACATCCTTTTCTATTTCAGATATGCAAAGGAAATACTTCAAAAGGAAATGTTGCCTCATGTTGGTGTTGGGGAATTCTGTGAAACTAAGAAGGCATACTATTTTGGGTATGTGCTCCTTGTCAAGCCTTGTGGAGTTGTGGCGGCATCTGCAAATATTAAATTTCTGTTGAAAGTAGCGAGGTTGATTTACCCTTTGTTTTGCAGGTATATTATTCACCGCCTACTGATGTGCGCTCTTGGTCGAAGAGCTGAGGATGACCGAGATCATTATGGAAATAAAAGACTAGATCTTGCTGGTCCACTGCTTGGAGGGCTGTTTAGAATGGTTTGCCTAAATATACCAGAATATTAAATGCTGTTAATCCCTTTTTCTGGATTAATTGCCTGATTTTGTTTTTCGTCGCAACTATAGCTTTTCAGGAAGTTAACAAGGGATGTGAGATCTTATGTGCAAAAGGTTTTTTGCTGTCTAAACTGTGAAATTCTATTTTCCCCGCCCATTTGATCCTTGTGGTTATTAACTCTTTATTTTCCTTCATCCTAGTGTGTAGATAACGGAAAGGAAGTTAATTTGCAATTTGCTATCAAAGCAAAAACTGTTACCAGTGGCTTGAAGTACTCTCTTGCTACTGGAAACTGGGGACAGGCTAACCAAGCTGGAACCAGAGCAGGGGTTTCTCAGGTGCCTATTTTTCTTCGCTTCAATGCTCATTTTTAAGGCACTACTTCTGACTTATTTAATGAAAAATTTGCTGATCTATGTTCCATAAATCTTTCTTACAAAGGTGCTTAATCGCCTGACCTATGCTTCTACACTTTCACATCTCCGGAGGCTGAACTCTCCCATTGGGCGTGAAGGTGGATATCCCAGATTTTCTCTCATCTAATTCTTCTCCATGAATACTTGATTTTAAAATTTTGTTCTAATCTAACCAATAGGAAAATTGGCAAAACCCCGCCAGTTGCATAATTCACATTGGGGAATGATGTGTCCTGCGGAAACACCAGAAGGACAAGTAAGCGATTGGTGTCCTAACTCATTTTTCCAAGCCATAGAACATTGGTTATTCAGTTGCCCTATAATTCTACCTGCCCTGTGCTCAGGCTTGTGGCTTGGTGAAAAATCTTGCCTTGATGGTATATATCACTGTTGGTTCTGCTGCAAATCCAATTTTGGAATTTTTGGAGGAGTGGGGCACAGAAAATTTTGAGGTTTGTTTTCGTTTCCTTGTCAGTGTGTACATGCATTTTTATTTGGTTATTGTACCCTCCCAAACCTAGGTTTTGTTTTGGTATAAGTTATTATAGTATTTTGATTTACTTAGTACTCATTTTCTGCAGGAGATATCACCAGCTGTCATTCCACAAGCTGCTAAAATTTTTGTCAATGGTTGTTGGGTTGGAATTCATAGGAACGCTGACCTGTTGGTTAAGACTCTTAGGCGTTTAAGAAGACAGGTTTGTTCCATGCTATACTTTCTAATTGCAGGCAGAAAGACAAATTAGATGAGTCACAAAAAAAAAACTGATTTTATACAAAAGTTCTTTTAAAAATCCCTACCACTATTTATTACCCACTCACATGTACAAATAATATATATATATATATATATACTGATTGAGGTAATTGTTTTTAACAATGGTGTTCGGTATGCAATTCAAACTTCTTTTCATGACACAAGTATCTACTGGAATTTTCATTTACTTTGGTAGGTTATTCATAGACAGGTAACATTGCATATTATTTAAAGGTGCAGTTCAGTGGGCCTTAAGATCTCAAATTTGCTTGGTTTTCATTTTCAGATTGATGTCAACACTGAAGTTGGCGTGGTTCGTGATATCCGTCTTAAAGAACTTCGACTCTACACGGATTATGGACGCTGCAGTCGTCCATTGTTTATTGTTGAGGGTCAGAGGCTGCTCATCAAGAAGGCGCATATCCGAGCTTTGCAACAAAGGGTCTGACATTGATCAACATGTGCTGGCTTCCACTTAACTTTACATGTGCATAATTTTTCTTATAAGCTTCTTCTATCCTTTTGTCCACTTATCCAGGAGACTCCTGATGAAGGCTGGCATGAATTGGTCTCAAAAGGATTTATAGAATACATAGATACTGAAGAAGAGGAGACTACCATGATCTCCATGACCATAAGTGTAAGTGGGATATGCATGTGTACCTGATTGAACATATTCTGAGGCCCTTGTGTATGAAAGGATTTTGTCTATACCGTTCTGGATATTCCATGGAATCCCAGTATAGCTTTGCCTTTTTTTCCTTCTATATATTCACCTTCACCTACTGACGCCAATGAAACAATTTCAGGACCTTCAAAACGCAAGTCACAACCCAGAGGATGCTTACTCTGGAACTTACACACATTGTGAGATTCATCCTTCATTGATACTTGGTGTTTGTGCGTCGATTATTCCTTTTCCTGACCACAACCAGGTGAACCATTCACTTCTGGGTTTCAGTTGTATAATCTTTTCCCCCCTCTGACAAGGTCTAATTCTTCCCATTGATAATGCAGTCACCTCGTAATACATATCAGTCTGCTATGGGAAAGCAAGCCATGGGAATTTATGTCACCAATTACCAGTTAAGGATGGTGAGTACACTATTTGTTTGATTTTCTTCACATGTTGATATAGGTCTGAACCTTATCAATCTGCCATCATGATCCAGGACACGCTGGCCTATGTTCTATACTACCCACAAAAGCCTCTAGTTACTACTCGTGCTATGGAACATTTGCACTTCAGACAGTTACCAGCTGGCATTGTGAGTGAGCAATTTGCCCTTCAGGGTGCTTTCTACATGTCATATTTCCTTTCTGTTCTGTCCATTGATTATCAATATTATTTTGGTGATTTGGGTGCAGAATGCAATTGTTGCTATCGCTTGTTATTCTGGATATAATCAAGAAGATTCAGTTATTATGAATCAATCTTCCATAGATCGTGGGTTCTTCCGATCACTATTTTTCCGCTCTTACAGGTATAGCGCAAATTGTAAGCTGGGCTTCCATGAAGTAGTCTAGTGCTTAAACTGCTTTTAGTCTGATGATTTAAACTTCATATATGCAGAGATGAGGAAAAGAAGATGGGTACACTTGTCAAAGAGGAATTTGGTCGTCCAAATAGGGAAAATACTATGGTGTGTTTTCAAAATTGTATTACAGTTTTCTCTTTGCTTCTCATGAGGCTAATATTCTAATAACTTTTCCTTGTAGGGAATGCGCCATGGGTCATATGATAAACTAGATGATGATGGCCTTGCACCACCTGTGAGTAGAGGACTTCATCTGTGCAGGTTTATCTTTATCAGGGGTAATGCTGATTGCATATGTTTAATTCATGTAATGTATCAGGGAACAAGGGTCTCGGGGGAAGATGTCATTATTGGGAAGACATCTCCTATTCCACAGGATGACGCTCAAGGGCAAGCTTCTAGATACTCGAAGCGTGACCATAGTACTTCTCTGCGTCACAGTGAAAGTGGCATGGTAGATCAGGTTAGTAGTTTCTCACCTTCCTATATCAATAGGTGGTTTCTGATGGGCTTGGAGCTTCACCAACAAGCTACTAAGGCTGCGGTATTCTGTATAGGTTCTGTTAACAACAAATGCGGATGGTCTAAGATTTGTCAAGGTTAGGATGCGATCTGTTCGCATACCACAAATTGGAGACAAGTTTAGCAGTAGGCATGGGCAAAAAGGAACTGTTGGGATGACTTACACTCAAGAGGATATGCCATGGACAATCGAAGGCATCACGCCCGATATTATTGTGAATCCACATGCTATTCCATCCCGTATGACTATTGGGCAGCTGATTGAGTGTATTATGGGTAAAGTTGCGGCCCAGATGGGGAGGGAAGGCGATGCCACTCCATTCACCGATGTGACTGTAAGTGTTCTTTTTAGAAGCTTGTTATTCTTAACACTTGGTCATTCTTAACGAAAGATTGAATTCAAGGGCCTGTGCTGTGCAAAACATGCTATGAACAAACTGATTTGATATGTTAATTCTGTGGTCTTGTTTATTTTGCCTTGATACCAGGTGGATAACATCAGCAAAGCTCTTCATACATGTAATTATCAAATGCGTGGATTTGAGACCATGTACAATGGTCACACTGGAAGAAAACTGACTGCAATGATTTTCCTGGGTCCCACGTATTACCAAAGACTCAAGCACATGGTGGATGACAAGATACATTCGAGAGGACGTGGTCCTGTTCAGATACTCACCCGGCAACCAGCAGAGGGGCGATCTCGTGATGGTGGTCTCCGCTTTGGAGAAATGGAAAGGGACTGTATGATCGCGCATGGAGCAGCTTTCTTCCTGAAGGAAAGGCTGTTTGACCAGAGTGACGCATACCGAGTCCATGTATGCGAGAAATGTGGTCTCATCGCAATAGCTAACCTAAAGAAGAACTCGTTCGAATGTAGGGGCTGCAAGAACAAGACTGACATTGTCCAAGTAAGTAGAATTGTTTGTGTTTTGAAACAGCTGGTTTGCCATTTGTGGCATTTACTCTATAAATGTTGGTTTAACTGATGGGATAAAATGTTACTGTGTCTACAGGTACACATACCCTATGCTTGTAAGCTTCTGTTCCAGGAACTTATGGCAATGGCCATTGCTCCCAGAATGCTTACCCATGATATGAAGACGGGGAAGGATCAGAAAAAGCGCTGAACGTGTATCACATGAGATGTGTAACCAGAACTCTTGCTCCATTGCTATAATCCTGGTTCACACGATGTGATCATTATAGTACCCTGTTGAGGAACTTCTTTCTGGTCACTTCTTTTCTGATTTGGACTTTGGTTCTTCACGAACGATGGACAGGCCATTATTGTCTCTTGATGGGTTATCATCCCTATGTGTTCACGAACGATGGGCAGGCCATTAGTCTCTTGATGGGTTATCATCCCTATCCGTGTTTTGTCTCGGATCTGTGCTAGCGGATCGTTGAATTAATTGTGTACATTAGGAATGTGCTGCAATGTATTAATCTGTGCGAGTACAAAGACTTTGGGGAACTAAAGGTGCCAGTTTGGACACTTGGTGTAACTGTACGTTAATACTAATTGCGATGCCATTACAATTTCAGTTTTATTTTGAACTACATGGGGTTTTCGTGGCATGTCTCCAAATTATGATAATAGTAACGGCATGGTTCCAATTAATATTTTTTCTTATGCTACACAACCCTTGGTTCATAAGAGGATCCCAAGCATGGCAGGTTTGCATGTGGACATTTGAGACCGTTTGCAATTTGCTACTAAAGTAGCCATTGGCTACGCGCTCTGCTAGCTGTTACGAGTCTTTTGAATGTTCCTATCTTTTGGATTGTGCGTTTGCCTTTTTCTATTTTACGGAAAATGCTAAACATCAACCTGAGTCTAGGGGAGATTCACACCTGATTTTTGCGCCGTCCGATTTGCGCGGGGATGCGGTGGAGGCTGTCGGATTCGCACCTGCGCTCGCTGTCTTCTTCCACGCCCGTGGCCGCAGCCTTCTTTCTTGTTAAGCGTGAATATAAATAAACAAAGATTTAGAAGAAATATTGCTTTCATTGGTCTCTGAAATATATTTATATAAGTGAAGGGATGTCACGAAGGGATATGGCTGTTCCTAAAAGACATGCTCTTTGGGATTAAAACTAATTGTCTAATCATATCCATTAATCATGTGCTTGATGGATGAGATCACTCGTGAAGATACGCCTATTCGTCTGTAGACGCCTGTTCACGTATAGGTGTCGTTTCACAACACTCCCTTTATCGAATCTTCCTCGAGATCAATGCAACTGTAAGCTGAAATTCCTCGAAAAACTCTATGGGAAAAATCAGAGGAATATATGGATATGCCATAAAAACTCCTTTAAACCTTATTGAAAAATAAGGAGAAAATAGCGTATTTGTTTATGTGGTTTAAATAAACCACTATGTCATTGGTATCCCCTTAAAAACCCCGGTGGAAAAAAAATATTGGAGATACGACGTAAAGATAACTCTCTCAAAAACCTTTTAGAAAAAATATGATAAGCAATATAAAGTGATATGTAGCTAAAACTCCTGTAAAAATCCAGTGGGAAAATTAGGAGAAAATATGACGACATATTATTGGTATTGCCTCTTGAATAACTCACATGAAAAACATTTTCAGGGAAAAATCATGGTTGAGTTGTGGGGGGCAATATGTGTCTTTGATATTTCCCACAAAAACTCTGATAGAGAAAATAGAAAATATGATACATGCTTATGTTAATATTATCTCATTAAAAACTTTAACAAGAAACCTTATAAGTAAAACTTGTGAAAGAAAAGATTATAATATAATACTTGCATATGTTAGCATTTAAGAGATGTCTCTCCTGATCCTTGCAAATTTCAAAGTCGTCGCATACCAATCTTATGTACAAATTTTGAAACATAGAAGTTGGTAAGGACTTAATAAATAGGCCAGCGAGATTATCACATGACTTGATTTGCAAGATGTTTATCTCCCTGCTTTATCGTAATTCATGGGGATAAACTAGCTTAGGGGCGATGTGCTTAGTGACATTACTCTTATGTAACCTGTTTGCATCTATGTAACATAAGCGAAATTATCTTTATAGATAATTGTAGGTGATTCAATCAAACCATTACCACATGATTGTTGTATGTGGTTAATTATTCTGCGAAGTCATACACATTCATGTGATGCCTCATATAAAGCAATAATTTCAGAATGATTAGTAGAGGTCGCCGTCAGAGTCTGTTTAGAAGACTTTATGAAATAGCTGTACCTCCATGTAAGAATACAAATCCTGTTTGGGATTTGTAATTATGGGGACCAGATAAGTAACCAGCATCCGTGTATCCGATCATATTGGGATCATGATTTCTCTTCAAGAATAAACCAAGATCCTTTGTGTCAATAAGATATCTAAGGATATGCTTCGCTCCCGTCTAATGACGATGAGTTGGATTTGCACTATGGCTAACTAGTATGTTCACTACAAATGCGATATCAGGCCTGGTGTAATTTGCAAGATACATAAGTGCTCCAATAACACTAAGATATGAAACCTCGGTCCAATATCTTTTCTCCAATATCCCGTGGTCTAAATGAATATTTCTCTATTTTTAAAGAACGAACAACCATCAGGGTTTTGTTATGATATGATTTGTCCATATTAAATTTCTCCAATATTTTCTGGATATAGGCTGATTGATGCATTAAAATCTCTGAAGGACGGTGCTCAAGCTGTAAGTCTAGGCAATATTTGATCTTACCCAAATCCTCTATCTCGAATCCATATGATGGAAATTGCATCTCAAATGATTACATAATTATTTCTGTATCATGATGATATCAAAATAATCAATATACGCAATCATGCTTAATTATACACAATGTATGTTGTGATTTGTATTTGTATTCATAATGTGAAGTCCATTGGGACTTATATGTCTGAATCTATCAAATTCATTTGATATGTCAATTATTGAATTTGGAAAACTTTATTTTCACACATACCATGGGGTATGCTATGCTGGGTCTGTGTGAAACCATATTCTACAAGCTCTCATTGTTCACCACCTTGCTTCTGAAAAAAAAACTTTGTGAGGGAAGATATTACTGTGGTAATACTTCTCATCATTGATCAAGAGCAATCTCCTTAATTGTCACCTTTTAATTTGACTAAATTTGAGTGTGAAGACACTCTGCATAGGACTTTTGGTCTGGATCTAGTAAGGTGAAGAGCAGTCTTTGAGGAGTTTATGTCGCAACAATTTGTAGTCTTTAAATGATTAATTCATTGCTTGGAATCAATATAGCATATGAAAATGTTAGCCCTTTTGGACTCCATGCCATTTCCCATGTGGAGTTAGGGGGTTCCGATGCCCAAGGATCAAAATTTGGGTGCACCATTGATCCGGGTTTTGGATGCTCATCCATTTTGGGTGTCTACCAACTTGAGGTTGGTTTGTATTTACTAATTTGGAGGATCTTATCCTCGGTATCCTCGGATGCTTACTTGGAGCATTATCCTTAGGAGCGGCCGTACTTCTCCCCTTTTTCTTTAGAAGTGGGAGTTGAATGGTTTTAATTAGTACCTCCATTCTTTCGAGCGCATTATGAGTAGAATAAGAGGATTTTATGACACCCTTATTATCAGTAAATGCTTCTAGCAGATTCTTTGCAATATGATGCAAATATGAAATGTTCTAAATGATTAGGTTTAGATTCTTTGGTACGTGGATGTGAGGATTGCTCTTTTGATTCCTGGCATTCTTTGTGTAGTATAAATCTCCCCCTAATGCCTAGAATCATCCTTAAATTGTGATAAACATACGGGCAATATATAAATCACCTGGAGAGTTACCTCATTGGGATCCCTAATGCCCATTGATATGTTGGGGTGGTGATATCGGTATGTGAAAACATACTCGATGCGCAGATGGAAAATATTTGGCCATAGGCAAAGTTCCACGTACGTACTGCAATGGAGGGAGTTGAATAAGTGCAGCTTGATGAATTTGAATTAACGATGCAGTGTGTAAGACCGTATGAAAATAACTTAGTGCTAGTAAATTACAATGCTATTTTAATATGACATGTAATTTGATTCTCAATAAGAGACACAATCAAACCATTATTGGTATGGACATAAGGTACTTGATATATAGTATCCAAAAACCAAATAGTTCCATATAAAATGGATTTGATCCCGCATCTAGGATAATTTGCTCTAAATTGAAAATTTCGAGCAATGAGTTTGGTATAGTGATGGTTCTCATGACTAAGAGACACACCTAGGACTATATTATGGATACATAAATGTGCAATACATAGTATCTTTATGGTCCATAAAATGTTAAATAGAGTCACATGTATGTTCTTGAATTTCTTCAAGAAATTTAGTGGCTCATATTGATGCTATGACCAATAGAATTGACAATAATTCTCATGTTATCTCTTTAGTTGAATAACTAAGGCAAATGTGCCAAGTCTTGTTGACATCAAGAAAGAGAATTATTTGTACGCAACATTGAATACATGTTATGTATATGTAGTCAAATCCAACTAAGGATGTTTTATTTAAGTATTGCCATATCCGTTGTTAAGAGACAAAATACTCCTCTTAGTTGTCATCTTGGGGTTTCTATATGAAAACCACATTGACGGATATCTCTATAATTTTAATTGGGTACATTATGGAATCAGAATACAAGAATGAATTCATGATTATTATTTAAGTACCAATAGGGAGTATGATAGTAGGATGACCAAAGCCCACTATCATAACATCGCGTCAAGCGATTAACAAAATATTTTCTTGTCTCTATGTAAGAGTTTAGGAATATTTTGCTTCCCTGTGTATAGAGTTTGTGATGCAACTATCCACTAAGCAAAATTCCTCTTTGCATTTGGATTGACTCCCGTATAGGTCTATATATAGCATGAAGAATATAATGACATTCTTTACAAATATATAGATTACATACAAGTTAATTAATGGAATATCAAATATGATGGCACATTATTGTGATATTCAATTAAAATTGATGATAACATTTTATATTACAACACCAAAATGGGACGTAGATACTAGGTATCTTTGTAAATGGAAGATAAATTTGGTCTCCAAAATGGATCAAGCGAAGTAAATTTTATGAGCGTGCTCTCCATGCTCATAAGACCCACTTATTAATTAAGTGTTTGGTTGCTACTTGGTTTCTTCATGAAACTTGTTGTGAACAACTGGCCTTCCTGGTGGTGTCAGGTTGAAGATAGAAGCGTGCTTCATATCTTTATTGTTGAGTTGGATATTCATGTTCAATGGATTTGTAATACCGATCAATTAAATATTTTAAGGCATGACATTTCCAAGTTGTGTGGCTGTAACATACACAATTGGGATAAAATATGGTTCTGTCATATTTGGAAAATGCCTTGACCCTAAAGAATGCACGGGGCTGCTACTTCTTTTTGCGTTAAATCTTACCATTAAAGTTCTTTGGATGGCATTATTACATGGCATCAAACTTTCAATGTACTTCAGATGATAGAGCATCACTATAATGCTAATGATGATTCCTCGATAAGAGTTTATCATACACTTAGACATGAAGTAATATAGGAATTAATCTAGAAATACATATGGTAAGGTGCGGGCAATTGCAGAAACACAATATGGAGGACATTTAGGAAACAACATAATTCTATTCTCAAGTCGACATAAAGTCCTAGAGATAAAGTTATGACCAATCATAGTTGGTATTCGACCAAAACTATTGCCTTATATGTTGTTCATATCACTTTGTGAGAGCTAGCCATATAGTGCTTCAATTTGCATCCATTGAGATACACGTACATATGTGTGATCTAGATGTGTATGGTGCTTTATTTAAATAAAACGCCATAATTAAACTAATCAGAATAGGAGATGCTCTCTTATGAGGAGCATCAAGTATTGATACGACTCCATAGAACGACTAATTTAATTTTACGTCCATTGGCCATGTTGGATAATGGTGACCATCAAGAGCAAGAGATCAAACTCTCCATCAAGGTTTAAACCATAGACTTTTTGAATTTACGCCAAGGGTAAATTTAAAATTGCTATGGTGGTGTTGTATTAGTTAATGCAAAATAAATAAGAGACAAGATCTATCTCACTAATAGTGTAAACCTCATTTATACTAACACATTAGAGGTAGTCATCATAGAGATATAGACCTCTAATAATATGGATATAGTCTGTTGAACAGTAGATGCCAAGTGGTGGATGCAATTTGTATAAACACGTTTTAAGGTAATCATCAAAAGATTGACGTAGACCTTAGTTAATCCACAAATGAGTTGGGTACGCACGTTGAGGATAGTAACTAAGTTGTGGACTTAGTGTAGATCCCACAGTAACAACTATGGTGCTACCTTGTGTATGGCCAATAGAAATGCTGATTAATGGTAGTCATCTTGTGAAAAGATGTAGACCATATGTTCCAATTTGTGATGCGTTGAGGATAGTCACTAAGAACTTAGTGTAGATCCTATAGTAGCAACTATGGTGCCACCTTATGTATGACCAACAAACAAATATAGAACATGTGTGTTATACATTTAATGAGAAAAATACACATAAAATTTTGCATCCAAGTTTTAAGCGCTTAGAGCTTTGGTAAAAAGCATAAATGGGCTTAAATTAAAATGATCAATTACAAAATAAATAAATAAATAAATTGCAAGATCATGGTCATTACTAAGGGTATTTGTTTATCGGATTTGCCATAAATGAGGCAAATATTTTGAACAATACCATAAGCGGACATTTTATAATGGTAAAACATCACAAGTATAATTATTGTCAAAGTCGGTGACCTCAACATAACAGTACTATTTTTTTCCAGCGCAGAAGAAATTACTAGAGACATCAAATAGTCATATGCGAATTCATGCTGAAAAACAAATTATAACATGCCAGCCGAGTCAAATGAAAACAAAAATTCTTTCCATATTCGGCATGGCCCATCATGCGTACAGGCACAATGGGAAAATAAGAAGTTCAAGGTGTTGATATGGGCTGTTGGTCCATATTGGCTTGGACATGCATCCAGTCGGTTGGCTGGCAATTAGAGTTACGTATCTCTAATGTTGCAGCCGATGTGAGCCACCGCCGCCGTTTTCGATTTCTCCGCTGCGCCGACACCGTCGCCGATTCGTAGGGGGTGCTGCCCTTGGGAGCAGCCGCCGCAGCCAATGGAGCCGCTAGGCGCTGCAGCCAGCCAGGCGAGATGCTACCGCGGGCTTGTATACTGCCACCGCCGGCTGCAAGGAGCCGGCCACCGCCACGAAGGGGCCCGGATTGGGCTGGCCGTCGTCGCGGGCACCCGGCCACCAGGCGAACGGAGCATTGCCGCGTGCACGAAGCCGTGCAGGAGCAGCAGGCCTCGCGGGCGCCTCCGCCGGGAAGACCTGGCCGCCTTCCGTCGGGGGCCGCGAGCGAGGAGGCCATGCAGGGCGCCGGGCACCGGCGCTTGGGGCCGCAAGGAGCGGAGGCCGCGTGGGCTGCCTGACGGGGAGCAGCCGGCCGCGGAGTCGCCAGGCACGGGCGTTGCCACCCGGGCGCACAGGAGCGCGGGCACCGTCGTCGATGGGCAGGCACGCCGTCGGTCAGGATCAACCACAACAACATATGTGCAGAGCAGATCGACCGCAAAAATACCGCTTGCGAAGGGCACAGACACGCAACCAACAGGAAGGTAAACATCAACGACAAACTCGTTCTAGATGGTTCTGACCGGATTGTTGAATTCTTTCTCTGAAGATGTTCTTTGCCTTCAATTGGGAAGAACGTACATAATTTTTTTTTTGCAGCATTTGTGTTGCAGAAAAAGAATGAGTACATGTCCACTTGCGTCGGATCCATGCTAGGGACTCCGATTCCTGTGTTGCTTTTCTCGAACAGTGATGGTACAGAGGCATACGACATGCCTCCGTTGTTCTCCTTCCTCTTGTTCTTGAGAGCAAAGTGCCGATAACGTTTTAAGCGTGAATGTAAATGAACAAAGATTAAGAAGAACTATTGCTTAGTGAAGGGATGTCACGAAGGGACACGACTGTTCTCAAAAGACATGCTCTTTGGGACTAAAACTAACTGTCTAATCATATCCACTAATCATGTGCTTGATAGATGAGATCAGTCGTGAAGAGATGTATGTTCGTCTGTAGACGTTCACGTATAGGTGTCGTTTCACAACATTCCTCAATTCTGGCGCGGCGGCAAGGGTTCCGGCGAGGTCTCCCCCTCTTTCTTCTCCAACTCCGGCGGGTATAGAAGGGGCTGGCCGAGGGGAGGTAGGCAGGCCAGGCGGTGGGGATGATGGTCGGGTGGTTTAGGGGCCCTAGATGCGGTGGAGGCGGCCTGGCTAGGTCAGGGCGGGGGTGCTAAGGCCGTAGCTCGGTGTCGCCGACGAGCATGGCCATGGCGGAGCTCCGGCGAGAAGGGGGAGGGAAAGAAGGTGGCCGCCGTGGACGCTAGGGATCGCCGGAGCTCCAGCGAACCCTAGCTCCCGCGGCGGGGCGGTGGTCGGTGGCGGGGGCGGGGGCGATGAGGAGGAGAAGGGCGGGGTGCTCAATGGCCGGTGCTCGACGGCGAGGGAGGGAGCAGTGGAGGAGAGGCGCAGGCGAGGGAGGGAGCGGTGAGGAGAGAGGCGCGAGCGTCGGGAGGAAGAAGCCGAGTGTTTTGGGCTCCCAAAACACTCGAATGCCGTATAGACATTTTCCCCCTTTCCCTTTCCACGAACTAAATCGGCGTAAGGCTCTTAATTCGTATTTTCCCGTTGACCTAGCAGAAATAGATTAACCCTAGGATCTTTTTTTCTTCCCTTTTTTTTAACGACAAATCACACGCAGCTAACAAAGGTAACTCTGTCCACGATGTTGGTTCACATCATGATTGGTTCTTGCTTCTGAGGTTCATGACCTCTGAGGTTCATGAGAGAGACTGTAGTGTGCAAGGTTGCGTGGCAAATTGTTTGTAAACCGCCAGAGTGGGGCGGCCTAGGGATCACGAAATCTGAAGGCTTCGGTGGGAGTGGCTCAGGGGGACTGATGACAATAGGACTTGGTCGGGTCTGCGGTCTGCCATATAAGGTGGACAAATTGATCGAAGAAATGTTCCAAGATTCTGGCAGTTTTGTGTTTGGAGATGGGGAACGGGTTCAGTTCTGATCGGGCCGTTAGCTCAACAGCACCTCAATTCAGCTCCTTGCCCCCGCGCGGTTCTGGTATGTCGGCGAAGACGATCTATGAAATCGGCTTTGCTTAACCGTCAGTAGGTTAGATGCTTCCAAGGAGTTCTGACTGTTAATTGTTGAAGTCATGCTCGAACTGGTTGAGGTCGTCACACCTGTAGGAGGGTGTCTAAGATCAATTCCTCTTGCGGTGGTCGTGTGATTCTGTCTACTCGGCTGCCTCTGCCGATAAAGGCCTCCTTCGCGGGCTCTGTGGCACGCGAGCTTTGAAAGATGAGAGCGCCGCCGTTGGTGAAACTTTTCTTCTGGCTATTGTTGCATAAACGCACCTGGACCGCAGAACGAAGGCGACCGCATGGGCTCCAGGACGAGGACGCATGTGCTCTATGTAGCCTTTGGAACCGCCTGGCCTGCTGTTGGCAGTTTGGTTGATTGCTGGATTACAAGAAGAAGAAAGGTGAACTCAAAACCTCTTCCACGGGGCTTTGACTTGCTTGTACTTCTAGTCTCTCATTAGGGGATATCGAAGGAACGCAACCAGAGGGTGTTCCATCAGTAATATATGCAATGGCCTTGCAGGTAGTCCAAAGCTGTTGTGGTTTTGCTGCTCTCGCGTCGCTGTTGGCACACCTATGATCGTAGGTCTGCCCTGCCTTGTGGCTTTGGTAGCAAATTGTGAAGTCTGTAATTATCTTCGATATAGTTCTGGTTGCTCTGGTGTTGCTGTTGGCACACCTATGATCATAGGTCCGTCCTGCCTTGTGGCTTTGGTAGCAAATCGTAAAATTTGTAATTATCTTTGACAGTTCTGGTTACCCAACTTCTGGTGCTTCTATCGGCACCAAATTTGTGGTTTCAGAACTGGTTTCCCCTTTTAATGAAATACGTGTCAAAACAAGAAAAGAAAAAAAGGTGTGTATCATGGACCAAAACAATCAATGAGACATGTTCACTCTAGCTTTGTTGATGGACTATAGAGTTATTACATGTGGTGCCTTGGAAGGCCACCTACTCCGATTCTAGCTGAAGGCACACCAAGTACTGTAATAGCTTGCTATTGAGGTGTTCCTAGCTTCTTTCGGCGCACTCCCCTTTGGTCCACGTGTACATTATACACATATGAGCATCAGATTGTATGTAATTACACGATCACCATGGATGAAACGTTTTCAAAAAGAGCAACTCCACTAAAAAGCTGCTACAAGAGCTGTTGCCAGAGCCATTTTGGCAGGAAAAGGCCCTGCCAAAACTACTCAGATTCCTTTGCGGCTCGAAATCCACAATCACCGCATGAAAGCCACAAACTACCAGACCACATTTATACCACTATTAAATGCACCCACCTGTCTGTTATACACACATTCGAAAGCAGAAAAGGTGTAAATAACAGCTCTTTACCTCTGATATAAATCAAACTGTCCGTCCTCCACCCCAAAAAATCTCAAACTATAAGAACACAAAATTGTACACACCAGCATCTGTCTGAAATTACATTGAGTGAGAGCGCTATTATACAAAACAACTGGACCACGAGCCCTCCTGACAAATCCCTGTGGCAACTCAAAAACACTTTGCAACATGAGAAAATTCTAGGACCCGAGAAAGAGAAAAAGGAAAGAATACCTAGTACAATAACACTATTACCTTTGCCATTCCAATTGGATGCCAAAAACACACACACCATACACCCGCCCCCTATCCACCCAGCTGAGTATATACAAGTGAAGCCTCCAAGGATCTTTGGATGAGTTCTATTTGCACTGCTACTTGTGTTCAATGAAACGAATTGGAGAGCACTGTCCTAGATCAAGCTCCCTTCTAGCGACTTTATAGTCCCCTCTGCTCCCTGTACACCAATCTTTCGTTTCGGTATGGCTGTGGACTAGCCCCTCTCCCGAACACAAATGAAAATAACAAGATCCTGATCACTCAGGCTTCATATGGATCATACCAACCAATGTGTGGTGAATCTACTATATCCAGGCAAGAGAGCCCCGGTCATTAGCTACTGCTTGGGGACGCCCCCTGGTCGGAGTTGGTGGTCTGTTAGCATTTAGCTCCTGCATTTCATTCCAAAAGGTCACGGTATTAAGAGGTGGACTGAAGCACCAAATAATTTGGAGCATGACTACTTTGCAATAATATTAGAGTTACCTGCATCCATGTGTCCTCAATATGATCCGGCGACACCTCAGGTGACGTAATTGCAGGGGGCAAAGGATGAATTAGTTTTGGCACAACCACGAGATCTCTACCCAAAACCAAGATTGCACCGGCATTATTTGCAGTACCTGTGTATGCATCCATGTCAACAAATTTGTGTTGAGTAAAGAGAATGAAGCAGATCTTCACAAGATATCTCACCGCAATAATTTGTTGCAGAGAAAAGAGTGATCAGGTGACCTTGAGCAAAGCGCTCAAAGCCATCCATCACACACTCATGTGCTCGTACAATTAACTGAAGATCATTGTTGTTGCAGAACTCCATAACCCGATCAGGCTGGTAACAACAAAATGTGAACACAAGAAACTGAAGGGTCTGAAAGGAGAGAAGACATATACGACACATGGACTAAAAAGCACCAACCCCAAATGTAACAAGACCAGGACCCCGGGCATTGGGCCTCAGTCCTTCAACACTGTCGTTCTCTGTTGGATCAGACCTGTAAAAGTCAGAACAGGATATGAAATGAAATGAATGCCAATTATGAAAGGGTGAGCTGTAGGGGTCGCTAAAAATGCTAACCACAGAAGATCCATGAGGACAACCGAGCCAGCTTCCATTGTAATTGGCCTTTGAAGATTCTCAATTTGCTCAACATGGTTGATTGACCGACCGATGCCACCATGCATACAGATGATTTTCTTTTCTATAAGCGCAGCCAAAGGAAGCCAATTAAATAGCCTATTCATTCGATGCCATGTCCAGATACCATCTCTCTCGCCCTATTTTTTCACAAAGAGTACCAACATAAGCAAAAGATTCTAGGTGATTTTGTAAAGAATTTCAGTACACGAAAAGGTAATTACCATTCGTTCTATACACTCTATTCGGAAACCAAACAAAGCATTGATGTCTGCAGCTTCATGATTTCCTCGAATCAAGTGTACATTTTGAGGATATTCAACCTGAAATACACAGTATTTGAATATGTGAAGATTATACATTAACTAGAGTAGTCTACATAGTTTGAAGGTAAGTGCACAGTACGATACCTTCAATGCAAGAAGAAGAGTGATAGTTTCTAAACTATGCTGGCCACGATCTACATAATCCCCCAAAAATAGATAATCAATGTAACTGCATGGTAAGAAAAAAATAAAAATATGAGCTGAAAACCCAAGAAGAAAAATCTCCATCTAGAGTCAAGACTATAGGGTTAACATGGGTCATTTTGGTAGGCTCAGTGATACAAGATTACTGTGTCATGTATAAATAAAACATGAGTTAATTATGTATCAAGGAAAGATATACTTACGCAATGTCACCTGCAGTCGAAGGTGCACCATATTCATCGAATAACCTCATCAAGTCCCCAAATTGTCCGTGTAAATCTCCAAATATTTTAACAGGAGCTTTAAGCTGCAAAACACTTGGTTCGCTTGAAAATATTCTCTCAGCACTGTCACACAGATCTGCAATTTCATTGCAGTCCAAGAAGAACTGCCTCCGGACAGGGGGCTTCCAGCCACGAGGTTTCAACAGAGACTCAATTACCTAGATAAATATAGCAGCAGACACACAAAACAGGTGCAAATGGTTAAGTAACTGGTAGCTTTCATTTATCGTGCTGAAAGCTAAAATCATTTCTTATTTACCAAAACGAGCACTAGTATTTTATTGTGTGAGTATATATTAGACCGATGGGAAGTACCTTTTTAGGCACGCTATTAATAGACATTTGTCTATCTAGTAACTTCCTTGCTGCAGTTGCGTTCTCTGGGGTGCCATAGCTGACTCTTCTGCCTTCATTTTCAAATTGGTCAATTGATAGCTGCCTCACCATGCCACCTAGGGCACCTCCAGTTTCAGCAGCCACCACAACCTGCAAGGGGATAAGGTAAAAACAAAGTGTGATGTAATTGTGCAAATAACTTCTACTAGGACGCCAGTAACAAGTTCCGAAGTAGACACACAGCAGTAAAATGTCAAGTGAAAAATAGCTATAAAGGTGAAATGAAAAAATCAAACATGTATTCTACTCACGGCTCTATGGTGCAACCGAACCCCAGGTGGAGCTGCCATGTTGTTAGAAAGAGCACTGTCCGGTTTGATGAGGCTTGAATGTTTGCTGGTTGATGTGGAGTCTGGAGACTGCTCCTTGTCCGACAACTGCTCCATCTCACCATTAACCTGCCTGGCCTTCACAGCAGCTAATGTAGCACTGATTGCCTCCGCCTCTGCTGCTGATGCTTCAACCAAGTAATCCACGCCTTTGCTTAATCTCCTGTGAAGGATTCTGAACTCATCAGAATGAAATAGCTATTGCGAAAATATTATTAACTTGCTCATAGAACAGCACAGGAATACATTCATAAAAAGTAATACATGTACCTCTGTCCTTGCAGTACAGCATTCTCAGGACTGATATCAGTATACATGTCTCCATTTACAGGAGGTGCAACTGGAGTCCCAAGAACTACAGCCCCATCAGGACCTGATTCTGTAGCTGTTTGTCTTGTTCGTTCATCATTGTACACATACTTCCCAGGTGCTCGTCCTGCTTGCAAGTTTGTGGCAGCTGCACTTGCTGCTGCATGATTAGCAGCATTTGTTGTTTCAGCAGCAGCAAGATCCTCAGCCACAAGAAGATCATCCAGAAGTACCCCTACAATATCAACTCCAGTAAGTTAGGAACCAATAAGCAATAGTGGGTCGAACCATATCAAGCAATACTAGAAACATTATAAACATGATCATTACTACTCAAAATGAGAAACTGAACAGTAGCTTTATCCAATTTAAAGTCGGGGGCAAAACATAGTAATTCCACCATAATCGTTTTAAGTATTAATAAATATAATATTATGAGAATGCAAAGGCAAACTCAAAATGAATCAAGCCAAACCAGCAAAAAAGAAGAAATAAATAATTATTTGCATTAACAAAATTTATCATGGTTTACTAGCCACTCAATGACACAGTACCCACTCAATAGTGAGCAACCACCCAGATAAATAAATTATTAACATGGTCATTTTGGCCCTCAAGATCATACACTTCATTTACTCATCTTTATGTAGTGAATCAGAAGTGATAAATGGTCTCACAGAATGTAGCTGCAATAAAAGACGGTATGTATCGATTTTAAACAAAAGCACAAAGCACAAACAATTCCATGATGGCACATTTCCCTGCAAAGTCAAACCACATCATGCAGTACACACTAAACAGTATAATGTGAAATGAATAAGCCAAGGGCAATTCACGATAATCTGTGTTTTTTTAAAAAAAAAACTATAAATGTGACAAATGACACAACACTGGTCACCAAGCAAAAAGTGGGGAAATCTTACCGCCCCGTAAACCTCCATAAATGAATATTAGATCATTAACAGCAGCTGCTGCATGCCTGCACCGTCGTGTAAGCTCAACAGCAGCATCACCTCCTGCTGCATCTGCACTAAATCTTCCTGTCCTAGGAGTTGTAACAACAGATTTTGTGTCGCACCAGACTCCAGCAGCAGTGTCCAGTACTGAAACAAGTTGAACAACACAAGCTTACTAGAAAGAAAAGACTAATATCAACCATAGGTTGCCACACAAGTGTTAACCTGCGGTAATTGCAATGCAGATACAGATACCAAACAAGGCATGGGTGCAAGACAATTCAAATGCTAGGAAAAAAAAGGGGGAAACCAGTTTCTATCAGCACAGCATCATAGGTAACAGGAAAGAGTACAGTACATCATGTTGATATCATTAGCAAGTGTCTTATGGAAGAAAATTGTTTAAAGTAACTAGAGCATTTAGAGTATTCAAGTACATCTGCAATGCATATATGTTGACAGAAATAGATATAAACACATAAAAGGGCGTACCCAGTGCAGAGAGCTCCCGCTCTGTGCGGGGTCTGGGGAAGGGTGTCAGTGGCAAGCCTTACCCTCGCCTGTGCAATGCGAGGAGACCGCGACTCGAACCCGGGACCTTCCGGTCACAGGCGGTAAGACTCTACCTCTTGCACCAGGCCCGCCCTTCAGATATAAACACATAACAGAACACTTATTGTGTTTTTGGAAAAAAAAATGAACTGATGTGGCACTAAAACTTAATTGAGCTTGGAACCCATGGAATCATTCAATGACTATCTCTGTGAATTAGTGGCACCACAGGACACTTTTCAAAGGTATTAAACAACTTGATATATAAAACTTGAGTTGCTTCAATATCTTAAAAAACCAGAACCTGCAACACTCGAGGAGTCTTCCACCATCCGCCCACCTCCAAGAGCACCTCCTGACACATGAAGACGTGCATTCACAAAAACCTAAATAACAAATAGCAAGCATCACAACAGGACCTTACAGGGAACTAAAAAAAGTTTAAGCAGAATGAGCAATAGCTTACAGCTGCATGTTGGTATCTGGGCGATGGAGAGACACCGGGGGCAATTGCCCACTCCCAGCGCCCATCTCTATGTTTAGCAAGACCATATGCACTTGATAAGGGCTGGAGGTTTTTGCAAAAGTATACACACATAAGAACAAAACTAGTACTGATACCAAATCAACAAAAAAAAAGCGGGGTGTTACTTCTAGTTCTAGGTTGTAGGACTAGATGTAATGAATAATGATTATAGCATAGACCATAAAGAACATAATCACTGTGCATAAACACAACTATGTATCACCGATACATCAGGTAGGCTGCCATGCGTGTATGTCCGTATCCAATACAACAGGATACAGCGATATGCGTACTGGAAAGTATCAACAACTTGTGATTTCAAAACAAAAGATTTAACTACCAATACTGGCCAATACTTCCATCCGATACGTTTCCATTCATGCGATAGTAGCAGGGAGATGGAGAACTAGGGAGAGCCTGGAAGGTGGCCGGGGTCCGAGAAGAGCGCATACCAAGGGTGATGAGAGATGAGGAGAGCATTTTGCTAATGGGTGGTGTTAGATAGTTGCAGGCTGCAAGCAATTGGTGCTATGGTGAAGCTAATTGAGAGAGGAGAGAGTATAGTCAGGAGGAAGAACAAGTGGCGGCGGCCGGCGGCGGCTGCATGTGTGGAGGACCAAAAGAGCTAGCTACTAGGGGATCTTAATTTTAGTTTATTTATACATTTTATTAGTGATATTTAAGTGAAAAAGGTATACATTTATATATCCTCACTGTATCGGCGATTCGGCGTATCCTTATTTTTGGACAAATGCCGTATCACCGTCCGTGATGCATAGCACACAATAGATCTCTTCTGCTACTTTTGTCAATGCAAGTAAATAGACATCTCCACAACATAAAAATTTGCTTCACTGACTGGAAAGGTTGCTATTTGTCAGCTGGATTACTAGTGAATAACTATGTGCCAAACGTGGTTGAGTTAATCTCCTCCTGATTCAGATGGACAAAGCACAGCTTTGTTCAGTTTCATTGTGATGTATCTAAATTCTTCTGTAGCTACTGTTTCATAAAAAGTTCCAGCTTCAGATTTTAGATGTACTATACATTAATATGAGATTTCCATCGGAATTGCTCCATTTTTCTCACAAAAGGATGCATGGAACCTTTCTTGGATGGCACGACTATATAAATGCTAAAAGAACAAAGGCTTGGCAGGTATTACTTTCAGAGCAGTGACACTAATTAATTAGCTATTAACATTTTTCTCTCTCGAAGAGGTTCAGTGGTATCAATTACTTACCACGCTATTTGCATCCCTCCCACCACAAAGTAAGAGAAGTCCATCAGAACGTGCACTTGCAGTGGCATACCTGAACAACAGCACCCCACAGGAGAATTACAGAACAATACCGAACAAAACATTTTCAGTTTTTTTTTTAAAGAAAGAATGTAAACTCATGAGATAAGATCGCAAGAAACTGATTAGTGGCATGGTGGGACTACACTGCCACAGCGAGCTACTTCTATGCCATACAAAATAAGTAGTAGATCAACTTGCATAGTCTGATAGAAAACTTATACAGCAATATGGCATGAGATGGTCAATGCAGTTTAATTTATTGTCATGGAAATATTTTGAAGTTTCAAATCAGTGACTAATAAATTAATCTTAGGCTTAGCTCAATTTAATATACTTCACAAATCACAAGAATAAACAGCTATTCACGTGCCTTAACCTTGATGGCTTCTGCTGGGTTTCAACTCTAGCCTACCCTAACTTGTTTGGGACTTAAAGGCTTTGTTGGTGTTGTCGTTGTTGTCACAAATCACAAGAAAAAAGTAGTTCATATCCCTATTGGCATACTTACATGCATGGAGGTGGTCCTTCACCTTCTGGTTCAAGTTTCCTCCATTCATATGGCTTAGCTGCAGTATCGAGGGCCCATACATCCGCCAGAGGCCGCTTCCCTAAAGACATGAAAACGGTTCCAGTATCAGAAGTTTGGAACCATTCAGGCTGTGCCATAGTGAAGGGAAACATTATTTAAAAAATTACAGATGTCGAAGAGAGGTTTGCATTACCGTCATTTCCACCAATAGTCAACAAAAATCTCTGTCCAACCAAGGCCATCACATGACCGTATCGTGGACCTGGACCAGGTCCTTGAACCACCACTCTGCATATGTGCAGAAACTTTAGCAGCAATATGAAAAATAATTATATGCAATTCTAAACTCAGGTTGAGAATACTAATTACCTGTGCCATCGTGGTCGTTGCTGTGTAAGGTCTAGAACATGAAGATCCTCTGCAGATAAACCAGCAGGACCAATTCCACCCTAAATTATAAAAATAATGCTGAGATGAAACTTTTGAATCCACTCAAAGAGGCTCTAAGACAATCTAGTACTGAGGTTTACTAGGTGTATCAACTACTGCCTAGTGGCTACTTTCCCTGGATTTGCTTTGACATATGATTTTTGGTGTGGTAAATTGGTACTAAGTTTGGAAGTATGACAAATATTCATACTGCAATGAAGAACAATCACTTATACCATAAAGGGGCAAATGTTTAGTCAGATAGTTGGTAATAGAACAGATTTATAACAAATGATAAGTTGAAACCAGCCTAGTCAACAAATAATGTAACCAGTAGTAAAAATAAATACCTGAATGACCACCATGGTTCCAACCGCAGTTGCCACATGTGCAGCTCTGGGTGAAGGAGGCTCGCCAAGTGGAGTAAGCCTAACAAAGCACAGTTGTAGTTAGATATATTTGAAGATTTCTGCATATTGCCAATATAATCACCATGCTACCAACAAACTTAACTAAATCAAGGCACCAAGTACTAAATGTTGAAAAATGTCAAAATCATTTATGGAATACTCTACCTGCTCCACTTGTTCGATGACACGTCATAACAATGGACATCTGCTGTGGCACCAGCAAGACCTAAAATGGAAGAGATCAGTGAGAAACCCACCTTTATGTTTGACTGGGAAACAAAAATGGCATTCCATACCCACAGCAGAACCCATTTTCTTTTTCATTATGAAGTACAATTTAAAGGTCTGAGCAACTAAATTCCTTTTGTGCATTGCAAAATGTTTCAAATTGGTAACCCAAAGAAAAGCCTTTAAATTACCGACTTATGCCGGTCGTAAAATAGTTCCATACACTTTCTAACTTGCCAAAAAAGAATCCTCCTGCTATTATGATAGAAGCCTAAAACAGGTATAAAAATGATAAAATGCACCCAGTATAACACCCAATTCAACAGCAACAACAACAACAAAGCCTATAAGTCCTAAACAAGTTGGGGTAGGCTAGAGTTGAAACCCAGCAGAAGCAATCAGGGTTCAGGCACGTAAATCGCTGTTCTCCAAGCAATCCTATCTAAGGCTAAGTCTTTGGGTATATTCCATCCTTTCAAGTCTCCTTTTATTGCCTCTACCCAAGTCAACTTCGGTCTTCCTCTGCCTCTCTTCACGTTACTATCCTGGCTTAGGATTCCACTACGCACCGGTGCCTCTGGAGGTCTCCGTTGGACATGTCCAAACAATCTCAACCGGTGTTGGACAAGCTTTTCTTCAATTGGTGCTACCCCTAATCTATCACGTATATCATCGTTCCGAACTCGATACCTTCTTGTATGACTGTAAATCCAACGCAACATACGCATTTCCGCGACACTTATCTGTTGAACACGTCGTCTTTTCGTAGGCCAACATTCTGCACCATACAACATAGCAGGTCTAATCTTCGTCCTATAAAACTTGCCTTTTAGCTTCTGTGGTACCCTTTTGTCACATAGGACACCAGATACTTGGCGCCACTTCATCCACCCTACTTTGATTCTATGGCTAACATCTTCATCAATCTCCCCGTCTCTCTGTAGCATTGATCTTAAATATTGAAAGGTATCCTTCCTAGGCACTACCTGACCTTCCAAACTAATATCTTCCTCCTCCCGAGTAGTAGTGCCGAAGTCACATCTCATATACTCAGTTTTAGTTCTACTAAGTCTAAAATCTTTGGACTCCAAAGTCTCCCGCCATAACTCCAGTTTCTGATTCACTCCTGTCCGACTTTCATCAACTAGCACTACATTGTCCGCGAAAAGCATACACCAAGAGATGTCCCCTTGTATGTCCCTTGTGACCTCATCCATCACTAAGGCAAACAGATAAGGGCTCAAAGCTGACCTTTGATGTAGTCCAATCCTAATCGGGAAGTCATCCGTGTCTCCATCACTTGTTCGAACACTAGTCACAACATTGTTGTACATGTCCTTAATGAGTCCGACGTACTTCGTTGGGACTTTATGTTTGTCCAAAGCCCACTACATAACATTCCTTGGTATTTTATCATAAGCTTTCTCCAAGTCAATAAAAACCATGTGTAGGTCCTTCTTCTTCTCCCTATACCGCTCCATAACTTGTCTTATTAAGAAAATGGCTTCCATGGTTGACCTTCCGGGCATGAAACCAAATTGGTTCATAGAGACCCGCGTTATTGCTCTCAAGCGATGCTCGATAACTCTCTCACATAGCTTCATTGTATGGCACATCAACTTAATTCCCCGGTAATTAGTACAACTTTGAATATCCTCTTTATTCCTGTAGATCGGTACCAATATACTTCTCCTCCACTCGTCAGGCATCTTGTTCGATCAAAAAATATGGATAAACAGCTTGGTTAGCCATACTATAGCTATGTCCCCAAGGCATCTCCACACCTCGATTGGGATACCATCCGGTCCCATCGCCTTACCTCCTTTCATCCTTTTCAATGCCTCTTTGACCTCAGATTCTTGGATTCTCCGCACAAAGCGCCTATTGGTGTCATCAAAAGAGTCATCCAACTGAAAGGTTGTGTTCGTATTCTCACCATTGAACAATTTATCAAAATAGTCTGGCCATCGATGTCGGATCTCATCCTCCTTCACCAAGAGATGCTCTCTTTCATCCTTAATACACTTAACTTGGTTGAAGTCCCTTGTCTTTCTCTCACGAACCCTAGTCATCCTATAAATGTCCTTCTCTCCTTCCTTCAAACTCAAATGTTGGTAAAGATCCTTGTACGATCTACCCTTTGCCACACTTACAGCTCGCTTTACAGTCTTCTTTGCCACCTTATACTTCTCTATGTTGTCCACACTCCTGTCATGGTACAAGTGTCTATAGCATTCTTTCTTCTCTTTAATAGCCATTTGGACTTCCTCGTTCCACCAACAAGTATCTTTAGCCTCGCCTCCACTTTCTTTGGTTACTCCACACACCTCTGAGTCCACCTTCCGAATGTTGGTTGCTATCTTCTTCCTTCTAAGAGCCCTCTTTGATAACCCTTACCCTGAATATCTCTGACTTCTCCCCTTTCAGTTTCCACCACTTTGTTCTTTCAATCTTAGCTTGTTTATTCCTACGGGCACGCACCTGAAAACGAAAGTCTGCCACCAAAAGCTTATGTTGAGAAACAACACACTGCCCTGGTATCACCTTGCAACCCAAACATGCTTGTTTGTCCTTTCTTGTTGCAAGGATAAAGTCAATCTGGCTAGAGTGTTGTTCGCTACTAAAGGTCACTAGATGACATTCTCTCTTTCTAAAGAAAGTGTTGGCTATCATCAGGTCAAAAGCTACCACGAAGTCCGGAACTTCCTCCCCCTCTTGATTCCTACTACCAAGCCCAAAACCTCCATGAACTGCCTCAAAACCTACGCCTGTAGTACTTACATGCCCATTAAGATCTCCTCCTATAAAAAGCTTCTCACTACTAGGTACAGCTCTAATCAGGCCATCTAAGTCTTTCCAGAACTGTCTCTTAGCACTCTCGTCGAGGCCTACTTGAGGGGCATACGCACTAATTACGTTCAAGACCATATCACCAATGACAAGTTTGACTAAGATAATCCTATCTCCTTGCCTTCTCACTCCCACCACACTATTCTTGAGGCTCTTATCAATCAAAACTCCTACTCCATTTCTATTTGCGACTGTCCCTGTGTACCAAAGCTTGAAACCTGTATTGTCCACCTCCTTCGCCTTCTGACCCTTCCATTTAGTCTCTTGAATGCATAATATATTTACACGTCTCCTAGTCGCGGTATCAACTAATTCTCTTAACTTACCTGTAAGCGACCCTACATTCCAACTACCTAAACGGATCCTAGTTGGTTCGACTAGCTTCCTTACCCTTCGCATCCGTCGACTCAGATATGAAGACCCTTGCTCATTTTTCACTACACCCGGACGCCGATGTAGCGCGCCACTAAGGATGCGACGACCCGATCCTTGCTCACTTGACACCATGCCCAGATTGCGACACCGCGCGTCACGGGGGTGACGACCCGGCCCTTGCTCATTTAACACCATACCCGGGTTCCGATATGGCACGTCGCTAAGAGGGTTACGCCCTAACGGTTTTCTTTCGGGTTTCATCTCTATTAGAATTGCTAGATTTAACGTTGGCTCACCACGCCTATCACAACCCTCCTCCTTTATCAGGACTTGGGACCTGCTATGTTGAGACAATTCAGCTCCAATTAATTAAACTTTCAGTCAAGAGAACCAATCATCATAGCTTCTTGACACCCAACAACTGTAGCTAGCACCTAGCAGTGTGATGAAACCAAACTATCAGGTGGAGCACTACTGTACTTAATCTCTAAATAAACCAGCAAATCACCCAATAACACCTGAAGCCTCTGTTTTCACAAATAAAATCCAATTAAATTCCTTGTGAAGGCTTTAATTCATGCGCAGCTAGTCGAATTATAATCTAAAATGACATGACAGCTTATACTTCCGTAGTGAGTAAAAATCAGACCATCATCAGTTTTCTAACTGCCACATTAGAAATTAGCATTCAGAATTATTGCACCCACATTATAACAAGGATTTTCTGTTGATAACCTTATATTAATCCCATAAATTCATCTGAATGCCAAACTGCTCCAAGTTACACCATATCCAAAATTCAGCACAGCCCAGCCCAGACCCTCATGAATGACAAGCATACCCAGAACAGCCCTAGGGAGAGACAAGGCCTACCAACATTCCAAAATCCCAAAATCAGAAAACACAAGCCATATGTAAGATAGATAGAAAGCATACGGATCCCCGCGCTCCCGGCCGAAGAGGGCGGTGTGGCAGAGTTCCCTTCGAGCGCGGTGGCCCCACCAAACAGGATCAGCCGCGGTCCGATGTACCCGGGCGTGCCCTCCTCCCCGACAGCCGGCATTGCCGTGAGCGTGTGCCCGCATCGGCACCCTGGCCCGTCCTCCTTCTTCTCGATCACTGCGTTCACCACCGTGTACCCGGGCGCTGGTCTCGGCCCCGCAGCGCCGGCCGCCGAATTCGGGGCCGCCGCGGGCGTCCCTGGTGTCCCAGGCGTCGAGGGCGCGGACGACGAGGAGGTCTCGCTCCCGGACCCCGAGCCTCCAGCGCTGCCCCCGTGGGCGGCCGCGGCCGCCGCGTCGGAGTCGGAGTCGGACTCCGTCGTCATGCGCGAGTCCACGTCCATGCCTCAGCAGCTGCCGGCCTCTCCGGCGCTCCCTAGGGTTCGGAGGCCCCGAGATCTCCACACGCGCCGGCGGCGAAGGCAGGGACCCCCGCACTACGACGCGGCCGGCATGGCCGGAACCCTAGATTCCCCCGCACCGGGCAGCGCGATTCGCCCTCGTTCCGCCTCGCCCGCGGCGCCGATCACGAGGGAGGAGCGAGCACCAAGGCAGGAAGCGTCCCCCCGCCTCGGGAATTGCGGTGGAGAGGACGAGGGTGCGCTACGCTCCGGGTGCCGCGGGCAGCGCGCGGCGTGGCGAGGGAAGCGGGGGGGAATTCGGGGGATTCGCGGGGTGCGAGCTGCAAATCTGGGAGGGGGTGGGGAGGACGGGCCTCCGCGTTGGCCTGTCTTGGTTGGAGTGGAGGAGGCGGGGGCCGCGACGGGAGGAAGGGGACGGGAGGACGAGGTGGAAGAGACAGAGAGAGAGAGAGAGAGAGAGAGAGAAGGAGAGGAGTGGGAAATGGGAAAGGAAATTTTAGCAACGTCTTTTTTGGTTTTGCTTGGGGCGGTTTTACCGTTCCTCCCCCCGCGCTTCGCTCGTATTTTGAAATGGAGCCCGGCGTGGGCGTCTTGCTGGGCAGCTGGGGTGCATGCCGTTGCTTGTCGGATGACGCGGTGAATGTCAGTGCGAGTACGTGGTCACGCAAGTAGCGCTTGCTTGATGCCTTGATGAGGTGTTGCGCGGATCTGGGGAACGGTTGATATACGATGATCGAGAATTTATTCAAAGTGAGGTCAGTTACGTGGTGTGGAATGATTCCAAGATAATGCAGCCTGATCGGCTGGGAGCCGCTGGCTGGGCTGGCTGGCCAGCCCTCTCAGCAAAATACTGTTCACGCGAATCAGTCAGCAGTACTTTTCTCTCACGTAAACGAACCAGCAACGATACGAACCAGCCAACCGAACAGGCTGATGATTGGTGTATCTATCAACTCTCTTTTCTAGAGAAGGGAGAATTATTATATTAGCATATAGTGTGAAAAAATATGAAACAAAAAAATTACATTTTATCTAGATCATTTTTCCTAATGGCTTTCCTCGATAAAACAAATACTCTAGATGAACACGCTGCCATTAAACACCGAAGCCAGATTCTAGTCCTCATGTCAGAACACACCAAATAATCCTCAAACATTAAACATGTCACCCACATTACGAAAATCAGTCCAAAATGCAACCGAAGCGATGAAAGAACATTAGTGGTTTAATCGCCAAACATAGCATATGGTGTAGATTCAGCATCTCCAACCATTGATATGTCGTGTTGGACGTTCAATTTCCCCAGGTCAATGACCTAGAGTTACTATCCCGCTAGGAGTGCCCAGTAGCATCCTTCTTATTACAGAAGATGTTTATAAATTGATCTCATAACGATGGAATGTGCGTCCACAATGGTGACCTCATCATGATCATCACCGAAGTCATCACGGCATTTGACTTCGCCAATAAATTTATCTTGGTCTAAATTTAAGCAAACTTGATCTAAATAATAGCTTAAAACAAGAGACGGGGACCTTCTTATTCTTACTACCGATGGTCTAGTGAGAGAGGAAGGAGAGGGCGTATAGGCGGCAACAGCAATGGACTCCTGAACTTAAACGACTTCACAAATAATGCAACTATCAGCTCCCATTTGATATAATGTAAATGAGGCCGTGAACTTAAACGATTTTATAGATGACCTATGAAATTTAGTAGGTATTTGTTTATAAAGATGAGTTGCCAACTGATACTAAACTCATGTGAAATATCCTATACATTATCCATGTCACATAAGTTAAGATTCTATGATGTTCTGAGCGTTGTCCCGTCAACCTAAGCCAACACGGAAGGGGCATAGAGGTGTCACCCGATATACGAGCACAATGGTGAGTGACTAAGATTTTTAAATGTAGGAATGTGCCATGATGATTCATATCTAATGTGTAATCTCTTCTCTTTGCAAAGAAAGAGAGAAAAAAGTAAAAACCTTTCATTTGTTGATACTAACATATCCTCCAATCACTTACACATCCTCCAATCATTTTCCTTTGTGTTTTAGGACTCCATTAATTAACTTTGAAAACGTGTTGAAGCTAGGTTTTTTTTGGAGAAGTGGTCTTTTATCACTAGCTTTTGTTGAGGTGGAGACAGGTGGGTTTTAGAGAACAGAGATAGTAGACAACTCTAACGGTTTCAGCCTTGGAGGCGACCTAAGAGTGGACACAAGACACTAGTTTTTTTTATGTCCACAACATAAGATATATTGCTAAACCTATATTATACTCAAGATATAGGTTCATCTCACTAGATGCTTTGCCATATCAGCAAAATTTCTATGTGACACCTATTTTTTGGGTATTCTCTCGCTCCTAAAACATAAGAGATTTTGAGTTGTTATAACTCAACCTATTCTAAGTTTGCCAGAGTTTATAAAAGTAAATGTTACACATATACCATATCAAAGAGATAAATTATAAAAATTACATTTCATAATGTATCCGATGAGGCTAATTTGATATCATAATTACTATTTTTATTTATAGACTTGATTAAACTTGGAATGATTTAATATAAGACAAGTGAAAGTCTATTAGGTTCTAAGAATGAGGGAGTATGATATCAACCCATTAAGAATAGCCTAGACTGCCGACCTAGCCATGCATCGTGTTTACAAAAAAGGATTTCCACTGTATGGACTACACTTTAATTTGTTTATAAGCACATTTTAAACCCAAAAATTAGATGGTTTCTACAACCATTAATTGATGTGCTAGCTAAGCAAAATAGTAATGTGGCATTGTAGTTAATGAAGAGAGAGAAGGAAATGATTTCTTATATACTCCCTCCATCCCGAAAAGAATGTAACTATGGGTTGCGTGCCACTAAATGTAGTTTACATTTGATCAAGTTTCTAGTGAATAATATTCATAGTTATGACTCCAAATCAATTTATTATGAAAATATATTTCATAATTAATCTAATGGTTTTTATTTGATATCATAAGTATTGATACTTTTTTATCTATAACCACTACTACACAAATGATTTTAGGAGGCAGTGCCCAAATATTAACGGAGGCGGGCATAAAATCCAACCGCCTCCAAAAATGTCGGGCGATTAACGGAGGCGGTCATTTTTATTTACGGAGGCGGTCACATTTGTCCGCCTCGTAAAATTGATTTACAGAGACGGTCAAAAAATAACCGCCTTCTAAAATCGATTTACGGAGGCGGGCCTTCAATGGAAGCCATTTTCGGAGGTGGACCTCTTAGGAGGCCCACCTTAGAAAAACGGCCTGAGGCCCATAGAAAGGCCCAGATGGCCCGTTACCAATATTCCATATATATACAAACACTTAGGTTTAGGGTTTCCCATTCCTCACCCCTCTCTCTATCGCCAGGCAAACACCACGAGCAACTCCCTCTCTCTCTCGGTGCTCTCTCTCTCCCAGCGCTCTCTTTCTAGGCTCTCTCTCTCTCAGCGGGCAGTGGCGTGGGGCCAGACCCCACGGGCTGCGGGAGGGGGGGCTGGTCGGCCCTGGCGGGCAGCGACGCGGGACTAGACCCAGCGGGAGGCGGCGAGGGCCCTCGCGCGCCCGGCGGCTGCTCCTAGCACCTCCTCCGGCGCGGCCCTCATCGGGCAGGGGCGGCGCGAAGCAGGGCGACCATCTCCGTGCATGGGCGGTGCGGATCTAGCACGAGGCCACGCGGATCTCATCCTCCGGGGCGGATCCGCTCTCCTGAGCCCTCCCTCCCTCCTCTTCTCAGGTGGATTCAGCGAACAGTGGCTGCGGAGGGCGCGCCGGCAATGGAGGCGGTGGATCTGCGATGAGGAGTCAGATCTATGGTGGATCTACGGCGAGGAGGCGGATCCAACGGGGCCGCACCAGATCCGGCTCTAATACAGCGAGCAACGGCGGCGTTGCTCGACCTCCACCGCCTCCACCAGATCCTGTTGTAGGGGCTCCACCGACGGGCGCGTCCATGTCCGGATCCAACAGTGGCGGTGCGTCCCGGGGCGGTAGTGGTGGCGGATCCAGGACAGCGACGGCGTGGCTAGGCTCAACGTCGGGCCCATATGGGCTGGCGTTGGGCTCAACTGCTTTTTTATTATTTTAATTTTATTCACGGAGGCGGGCAATGCAACCACCTCCGTAGGTCACGGATTAACCGTGACCTTTGATTGGAGGCGATTGGATTGCCCGTCTCCATTAATCGTTTTTGTCCTCCTCCAATAAGATTTCTATAGTAGTGAACTGTTCAAACTTAAGATACGTCACACTGTACTAGAATTGCATTTTCTCTTGGACCAAGGGAGTAGGAAACAATGTCTACACAAACCAAGATATGAAGCAATGATTGGCAGATGATACGAGAGAGAAGATATTCATTGAGACAAAGTTTAATTTGAACAAAGATCCATTAAAATGTGGCTTCTTTGCGTAGTATCTATTTAACTTGGTAGTGTGGAAACAATATCATATTTTCTAGGTTGGGACCGCTTTTATTCCACACACATTATGCTTTTCCATTTTTTTGTCTCTGGTATTGAGCAAATGAAAAGATAAATAGAAACAAGAATAAATATTTCAGATTTCTAGTCTACTCTCGTGTAAAAACACCCACCTTGTCTTGATCAAAATTCACACACACTAGATTTAGGGCATGTTTGAATTACAACTAGATTATTATAGTATGGATTATTATACATAATGTTATTATAATCAGAATTGTAGATTATAGTAATTATATTGTTTGGGTCCCTAGATTATGGTGATTGATTATGGCTTATTAGAATGAGAAATTCATATCTTATCCGATTCTTTATAGTTTGGAAAGTTGAGGGACAAGTTGGACTTTTAGTAGCCATGATCCCCTATAAAGGCCTATTTGGAACGGAGGATTTTAAAGGAAAAACAAAGGAATAGATTCCTTAGAAAAGTTTTCTGAACTTGCTGTTTGGATGAAAGGAAATCTGCATTCCTTTTCAAAGGAAAGGCGCCTTTGCTTCATAAAACAAAGGGGAAAAAAGCATCCAAGGAAACTTAAAGGAACGGTTCCTGCAATGTTTTCTCAAGTTTTGAAGCCTAGAACTTTGCTTCTTGGGCACATGTGACATTTCTGTTTTCCTGCAATTCAAACACCCCTAAAGTTTATATTCATATGTTTTCAAATCCTATAGTTTTATACGTTTCACATTGTTCTATTATTCCTGCGCTTTTTTTCATTTATTTATTTTTGAATTTCTACGTTCCAAACATGCCCTAGCCTGATCTCATCTGGATTATAAGATTATGACAAGTAAAACTTTTGGTTATAATAATCTATCATATAATCAATTATGTTTGTAGTAAAATATGATTATATAATCTGATTACTACTGTAATCGTAGGGTATCCGGGGCTTAGCATTGCAATGCTCGGCCTAGATCACCTACAAAATCCGTATTATACTACAGAAAAAGAAATAGGAGACCGGAGGTCGCATTTGCAGAACATCAGAACGAGCGTAAAAAAAAAGCACACAAAGAGGAAGCAAAACGAACAGCACCGACTGTGCGAGGACCGTGCGATGCGAGGAAGACAGGCGTCGTCGTGTCGAGACGTTGGACGGCCCGGATCGCTCCATCCAGCACGCGCGTGGCTACATCTTCCATTTGAACCCCTCACGTCCGAGAGAAAACACACCAGGAGCCCTTTTGCGGTTTTGCCTAGAGGCGCCCGCCGCCGTCCCACGGCCACGGGACGGGGAACGGGACACGCGTGGCGCAGGACAGCGGGGGGAGGAATGGAGCGGAGCTGGCGACTGGCGACTGGCGACGGCGCGCCAGGCGGGCCCCGCCGCATGGGTAAAGCTAGGTGCCTGTTTAGTTGCACTTCATTTTGCAAAATTTTTTAAGATTTTCCGTCACATCGAATCTTTGGACGCATGCATGAAGCATTAAATATAAATAAAAAATAAAACTAATTACACAGTTTAGACGAAATTCACGAGACGAATCTTTTAAGCCTAATTAGACTATGATTGGACACTAATTGTCAAATAACAACGAAAGTGCTACAGTACCATTTCCCAAAATTTTTCGTCTAAACTGTGTAATTAGTTTTATTTTTTATTTATATTTAATGCTTCATGCATGCGTCCAAAGATTCGATGTGACGGGGAATCTTGAAAATTTTTGCAAAATAAAGTGCAACTAAACAGGCACTTAGTTCCCCAAACTCCCAACTTTGGCACTATGCAAAAAGAAGATTCTCTGTTACATCAAACTTGCGGTACATATATGGAGTACTAAATATAGATGAAATCAAAAACTAATTGTACAGTTTGGTTGAACTTTGCGAGATGAATCTTTTGAGCCTAATTAGTCAATATTTAGACAATAATTCACAAATACAAACGAAATTGCTACATTGTTTGTCGTCACTTAAACACTGTGCAAATGCTGAATCCGACCGGAAGTAAATGCGCCCCCAAGGCCGGTTTAGTTTCACCAAATTCTCAAATTTGACACTATGCAAAAGAAGATTTCTCGTCACATCAAACTTACGGTACATGCATGGAGTACTAAATGTTGACGAAATAAAAAAAACTAATTGCACAGTTTGGTTGTGCTTTGCGAGACGAACGTTTTGAGCCTAATTAGTCAACTATTGGACAATTATTATCCAATAAAAACAAAATGACATTGTAGCTTCACTGTAGCTATGCTACGTTTGGCGGCGCCGATTCGGTGGAACTAAACGTGGCCCCAGTTGTGTTTGACGAGGTCAATCAGCCCGCAACCAGGCAGGCGGCAGGCGGCAGTCCAGGCCACTTGGATGCTGCGGCGTCACCAGGACCGCGGCTTACGTGGCGAACGCGTGACTTGCGGCTTTTGCGAGGAGTAGGGCGTCTGTGGCTGTTTCTAGGGATCAGGTATTCAGGCGAGACAGTGAGAATGTGACGCAGCCTGCCGACCAAACCACACCTCTGAATGATTGATGCGCCGTTAAACCGTAATGCAGCTGCTTAGGGAAACAGTAAAATAAAAAGTGTACTAGGATACAGTGGAAAATACAGAAACCCACATGCACTGCAAGCGAGTTTTTTTAATACCTTTTCTAACCTAAATTGTAAAATGTTTTGGCTCTACATAATTTTTGGTACACCTACTATCTCTATCCCAAAATAAATCAAGTAGAATCACCCAAAGTTAAATTATCTTAAGTTTGAACAACAAATAAGCACATTACGAAAATATATTTTATGATGTACTCCATCCATCCCTAAATAAGTGTCGTTATGTTATACGTGCCCGTCAAACTTTCTTAAGTTTGACTAGATTTGTAGAAAATATTAGCAACATTTGTATCTCCAAATAAGTTTATTATAAAAATAGATTCGATGATCTATCTAATAATACTAATTATGTAATATAAATATTAATATTTTGTTATATACATTCGGTCAAATTTAAAAGCGCTTTACTTTTCGAGAAGTAAGAACGATATTTATTTGAGGACAAAGGGAGTATCTAGTAACACTAATTTAGTGTCATAAATATTTTGTTTTTTCCGTAAAATTGGTTAAACTTAAAATACTCTAGAAATTGATTTACTTTGGAACAGAGGAAAAAGCCAAAACAACCTTATTTGGAACAGACAACACATCTGAAAATGCCAAAACAACCTTAATTTGGAAGAAGAAAGCACACATGAATTCCTTACAATTTAACATGTGCTAGTTTTACTTGTTTTTTTTTTGTTCCTCGTTTTATTCACCACTAGTCAAATAATATCATAAGCTATTCTTTGTTTATACTATCTGAAGGACTGAATAGGCGACAAGGTGAGTGTTGTCTTAAATTTTTCTCACCGACAGATGAAAGGTCACATAGACAAAGGTCAGTCTCAGTGAGGGTTACATGTCCCGGTTTTCAATACAACCATATTTGGGAAAATAGTGCAGAAGAATTTTATCCCTATAAAACTCTCTATACTCTCATAAAACTTTTATCAATATAGTGTCATGTCAACATATTTAATGTACATAAAACTCTCATGAGACCCTCTTAACATTGACCTAGGTCTGATTATCACTTGTCTTCTAGCCAGACCAAGTCCACGTAGCCATTGTATAGCTATTGGATCTAGAAACTTTGCGAGGAGTTTTTACGACGTGATGTGAAAAAAAATTGGCAAGAAAAATAACTCAGTGCCTCAGTGGACACAATAGTTTGGTCACGTTGAAAGCTCTAGTTTGGTTTTGGTGAATTGATGAAACCCTAAGTGCTAACCTAGTTTATCAAAGTGATTATGAGATAGGTAACACTACTCCAAGTAGTGAAGCAAATGAAGATCATGACATGATAATTGTGATGCCATGGTGATGATCAAGTGCTTGGACTTAGAAAAGAAGAGAAAGAAAATCAAAAAGCTCAAGGCAAATGTGACATTGAAAAGAGTTTTTTTGGTTTAGTGATCAAGACACTTAGAGAGTGTGATCACATTTAGAATCGATAGCCGTACTATTAAGAGGGGTGAAACTCGTATCGAAATGCGGTTATTAAAGTGACACTAGATGCTCTAACTCATTGCATATGCATTTAGAATATAGTGGAGTGCTAACACCCTTGAAAATATTTATGAAAATATGCTAACACACATGCACAAAGGTGATACACATTGTGTTTAACACTTGGGAGTAAGGGTTCGAAACTTCACCGGCGGAGTATCCGCCCGTACAGAAAAGACAGGGTTTCACAGAGTGCACCGGACGCTAGTCATGTGGTGACCGAACTCTAGGGAGCAGCGTCCGGTCAATTATAAAAGAAGATGGCACTCTCGGCCTATGACCGAACGTAGGCGACCGGACTCTGACTGAACACTGTTCAACGTCCGGTCATGCTGATGTGGCGGCGCAATAGAGAAGAGGGAGAGTGGTTGAACGCTGGGCGCATCCAGTCGGGCATGACCGGATGCGTCCGATCGCGACTGGTACCTTACTAGAAGTGACCGGATGTTGGGCACCATGCGTCCGATCCTACACTGTAGTGCGTCCGGTCATAACTTAAATGTACTGATGACCGTTGAGATCGGGCGATCAGCATTTGAAGCAGGAGACATGTGGCGTGCATCGCGTGGCCGGACGCTGGGGTCCTACGTCCGACCGATCTGACCGGCACGTCCGGTTGCCCCGATTTTTTAGTGAATAGGGAGCCAATGACTCTATTTCATGGGGGCTTCTATTTAAGCCCCATGGCCGGCTCAAGCTCATTCTCTTGGCCATTTGTATTGACATAACAACCTTATGAGCTTAGCCAAATCCCTCCCACTCATCTTCATCATTGATTCATCATCTTTGTGAGATTGAGAGAGAATCCAAGTGCATTGCTTGAGTGATTGCATCTAAAGGCACTTGGTATTCGTGTTTTGTTATGGGATTCACTTGTTGCTCTTGGTGGTTCCCACAACCTAGATGGCTTGGAGCAGTGGAGGAGGATTGGCATGAGTTGGTGATTGTTCGTGGCCATCTCCTAGTGATTGTGAGGGGACTTGTACCTTTCCCGACGGAGCACCGAAAGGTAACCCTAGTGGATTGCTCATGTCATTGAGTTACCTCACTTGTGGGTAGATTCTTGCGGTGTCCAATTGTGTGGATGAGGTTCGTGCAACACCTCTTAGCCAGCGAACCACCAAGTGTTGGTCGACACAACGAGGACGTAGCATGTTGGCAAGCACGTGAACCTCGAGAGAAAATTGGTTGTCTCTTGCCCTTTAGTATTGTCGGTGCAGAATGTGACCAACTAGTAAATATTTATAGTTTTACCGTACGTTGTGATCGGAGATGGCCTAGCACTCAATGACATAGGGTTTATACTGGTTCAGGCAACGTGTCCTACGTCCAGTTTGGGTTGGTCAGTGACTTTATTCCTGAGCCCAGGTGCTCGAAGTTTGCAGTGGGGTTATAAACGAGAAGGAGAAAGATGGGGTGTACAAGAGGTTCGGTCAGCTTCGGTCGGAAGGGCCAAGAGCAACAGGAGCTACGCTATGAGCTAAGTGTTCAAGCGTGTGCTTGGGGTACGAACCCGGTGGTTCTATGGTTGTGAGCTGATGAACTCGATAGATGTTGGTTATCTTCAAGAAGGGCTCTCCTCTTTGTTGGAGGGGGCGCGTCTCCTTTTATAAATAAAGGGGATGGCCTTACAAGTGAGAGGGTGAGGGTACGTATGCTACTGAGCCTTGTTGCCCATGCCTACCGAGCCTTGTTGCCCATGCCAACGGATACAAGATAATGGTAGGTGCCTACAATACTGTTGATGTCACTATAGAATGTCAAATGCATGCGGGAGGTCGTGCTGCCTTTTTTAGGAATGGTAGACGTCGGTACCTGCAAATACTGTTTGATGCCTAAAGGTATGTGAGGAGTCTCACTATATTCACCCGGTACGGTAAATACCGGCGCCCATATCGCTATCGATGCCCAGAGGCACGTGGGGGGCCTCACCGTATGGGAGTTTTAGCGGCGCCTACAATACTATAGAGGGAGATGTCCATGCCTACAATACTGTTTGTGTCAGGGTGGCTGTAGAGTACTGTTCCGCATAGGGTATGGTCCTTGGTACAGTGGTTTTGACTTGTGAGCCTTGCCTTGCTTTTCTCCGCATGTCTTCTGGTTCCTACCGAGCGGGCATCCCTGGTCGGATGGCTCCAGTCGGCTCTGAGTGTGCTGGTCAAAGAAGAGCGGTGAGTAGGGTTCCTGCGATCTCCAGTCGGAGACACGGGGTCAGAGTCAGAAGTAGTGTTTTGGGTCAGGCCTTCCGATCAGAGAGGCCGTCCGATGGTGGCTAGAGTCAAAGCGAACGCTCCAGTTGGAGAGGTGGGCCGAAGCAGCCGACAAGCGGGCGTTGTTCCTCTTCGGCCAGACCTTCTGGTCGGTGACTGGGCCACCCTTTCGGCCTGTCGTTTTAGACTCTTGCGTCGACCCATGAGTTACGTGCTGTCTGCTCGGGCCGAGCCTTGGCATGGAAGCCGGTCCCTGAGGGACCCCAAGTTTATGAACCCAACAGGAGCCCCTAAGCACCCGGGTGATTAAGGCAGAATCATCCAGGGGATTTTTGTCTTGCTAGCGGGTGTAGCCCCTGAGCCCTCGGGCGGTTCGGGTTGAACCATCTGGGGGTTTCCTGTGTTATCAGTGGGGGAGTTTTTATTTTGGGACAGAGTTTTGTCGCCCAAGGCGTCGTTGTGTAGCCGAGGCAGATTTTTAGTTGTTTTGAGAGATTGGGTGAGAGGGAGCTTGTGGATCCTAGCGTCGGCGCGCACCATGGGATCGAGGGAGGGAGTCAGTCAAGGGTTTTGGACAAGACAGAGCTCACTGATCCTGGTGTCAATGCGTGCCGTGGGATCAGGCGAGGTAGTTAGTTTTGGTGGAGACAAAGCACACTGATCCTAGTGTCGATGCGCGTCGTGGGATTGGGTGAGGCAGTTAGTTTTGGACGAGACAGAGCTCACTGATCCTAGCATCGATGTGCGCCATGGGATCGAGCGAGGGAGTCAATCTTGGATGAGATAGAGCTCACTGATACTGGTGTCGATGTGCACCATGGGATCGAGTGAGTCAGAGTTATGTTTTGGATGAGACAGAGCTCACTGATCCTTGTGGGGGTATGGCCCCTCGATATCCTCAAGACAAGACATGGGCCACACCATCAGAGGTGGCCCGACCCACAAGATCAAGGCGTGCATGGACCTGCTCGATGTGTACCGCAAGCTATTGTATAGTACCAAATAGGCTACTTTACTTATAACCCTGTCCCTCCAGACTATATAAGGAGAGGTAGGGGTCCCCTAGCGGAGAGGATCGATCATGATCCATCTAGATCTCATTAACATACAGCAATACAATCAGACACAGGACGTAGGTATTACGCCTTCACGGCGGCCAAACCTAGATAAAACCTTGTGTCTGTCTTGCGTCACCATGTCGTTCGTAGCTTGCGCACCTGTCTGCCGATAATCTACTACTTTGGGCATACCCCTAGGTAGACTACCGACCATATTTCATCGACAGTGGCGTGCTAGGTAGGGGGTGTGTGTACTGCTCTCCAGATGAACAAGATGGTCATCATCCCCGGTTCCATGGCTATGCCGAACAGCCTCACGCTCACCATCGGCCAGATCACCTGGACCACTGGCTCCAACAACTTCATTGCCATGATCACGGAGGAGGCGCAGATCCAATCTGCGTCGACCACTGCTTCGCCAGCATCAGCTACGGCTTTGACCACGTTGGATCTAGCTCCAGCCACACCAGCATCGTCTTCAGCCATGTCGACAACCCATCGTTCGCTTCCTCGCTACAAAGGGAGGCAGATCGACAGCACCGACCTGCTCGACTCCATCGATCAGATCTACCTGACCAACTCGGGCCAGTCATCCTACATGACTCAGTATGGATCTTGTGGTCACATCTACTCCTAAAGGGCGCTCCATTCGTCGCCGACTAGCCCTCGCAACGGGTCTCTGGCTCTCTGAGTGCGAAGCCTTGATAGAGAATTACCAGGCTCAGCCCTATGGCCTGTGAAACACTGCTTCCAACTACATGTACAATATACAACGCTGCTCGGATTTGTGTTTTATACATCGACCTCGGCCAAAGCCGGGCAACTTCATCAACACTGACCAGATAATGCCATACGTCACTGATCAGACGCTCTGTCTAAAGCTAAGTCACGTTTTAATATTCTTCTAAATATTCTCCAATCTTCGTTAATCGCCATAATGTTTCTCTGAACTGTTTTCTCCATATTTGCTCTCCAAACGATTTTCCGAACCCTCGAACAGTCACGTTGATGCTCGGACGCCTCCAGAGAAGGCCCTGTCTCTAGCTCCTCCCTACACATGCATGAGTGTCTGCCCTCTACGTTATGGGTGGTCGGCAGCGGCTCCTTAGTGACGCTTGTTCCTCCTACATGTGCATGGGCTCCGCGCTCGACATTATGGACTATGGGCTAGCTAGGGCTGGAGACTCAGCTACACACTAACTGGTCAGATGGTTTATATTAAATATAAATACATCTTCGCTCCAACTGATCACCAAACTACATACGCCATTTCATCACCATTGCTGATTTTTCTCCAGAGTTCATTTATTTTTACATCATGTACTACCCGTTCTACATGTTTGTATTGCAGGGTCATCGTCCAGGTGATCGGACCACCTGGTGCTCGGGCTTCTCCGCTGATCAACTGGTCGGACTGCTCGGTTCATGGACTCCATCGCCGACCAGTTGATCGGACTGTTCGTCGGTCGCTTCTACTCAATGGTCACTTCGCCACCGACCAGTTGACCAGACTGTTCACCGCTCGTGCTTCATCGCTAGCTACGCCAGTTACTCCTCAGCGCTCGGATTCTTCATGCTCAAGGACTAAGTAGGCACACTTCACCACACGAACGTTGCCAGCTATGCCGGGGACTCCTCGGTGCTCAGACATCGCTGCCTACGCCGGGGACTCCTCGGTGCTCGAACATCGCCGCCTACGTCGAGGACTCCTCGATGCTCGGTCATCGCCAGCGACGCCGGGGACTCCTCACTCCTCGGTGCTCGAACCTTGCCGCCTACGTCGAGGACTCCTCGATGCTCGGATATCGCAGTCTATGTCGGGGACTCCTCGCTCTACGGTGCTTGGTCATCGCCAGCGACGTCGAGGACTCCTCGATGCTCGGTCATCGCCAGCGATGTCGGGGACTCCTCGCTCCTCGGTGCTCGGACATCACTAGTGACGCTGGGGACTCCACGCTCCTCGGTGCTCAGACATCGCCAGCAACGCTGGGGATTCCATGCTCCTCAGTGCTCGGACATCGCCAGCGATGCCGGGGACTCCTCGCTCCTCGGCGCTCGATCATCGCCAGCGACGCCAGGGACTCCTCACTCCTTGGTGCTCGGACATCGCTAGTGACGCCGGGGACTCCACGCTCCTCGGTGCTCAGACATCGCCAGCAACGTCGGGGACTCCTCGCTCCTCGGTGCTCGGTCATCGCTAGCAACACCGAGGACTCCTCGCTCCTCGGTGCTCGGTCATCGCCAGCAACGCCAGGGACTCCTCGCTCCTTGGTGCTCAGACATCACCAACGACGCCGGGGACTCCTCGCTCCTCGATGCTCGGACATCGCTGCCTACGCCAGGGACTCCTCGGTGCTCGGTCATCGCCAGTGACGCCGGGGACTCCTCGCTCCTCGGTGCTCGGACATCACCAGCGACGCCGGGGACTCCTCGGTGCTCAGTCATCGCCAGCGACGCCGAGGACTCCTTGCTCCTCGGTGCTTTCTTGGTGGTCGGATCTTGCTATGTCTCATCGGTGTGCTATCAAGCTGCTCCATGCTATTTGGATTAGGGTGCTGATCTTGGGCAGCACATCTGGGGTCTTGATACGTGCATGTCGGATAACGTCGGCAAAGCTTTTAGGCTTTTTTTTCTTTGACCCTGCTACAAGATTCATTCTTCATCTTCCAACAGGCTCGGGGACTAAGTGGGCACACTTCACCTTGTGGTGAATGTGCTTATTCTCATCTCGAGGCTACGCCCAGGGAATGGCTACCTGCTCATCTAGTCTTCTACTTTCTGACCCTGGCACCACATGACTACATCACCTACTGTCAGGCTCGGGGACTAGCTGTAGGGGTATGGCCCCCGGTATCCTCAAGACAAGACATGGGCCGCACCATCAGAGGTGGCCTAGCCCACAAGATCAAGGCGTGCACGGACCTGCTCGGCGTGTACCGCAAGCTATTGTGTAGTACCAAATAGGCTACTTTACTTGTAACACTGTCCCTCCAGACTATATAAGGAGAGGCAGGGGTCCCCTAGCGGAGAGGATCGATCATGATCCATCTATCATCTCATTGACATACAACAATACAATCAGACGCAGGACGTAGGTATTACGCCTTCACGGCGGTCGAACCTAGATAAAATCTCATGTCTGTCCTATGTCACCATCTTGTTCGTAGCTTGTGCACCTGTCTGCCGATAATCTACTACCTTGGGCATACCCCTACGTAGACTGCCAACCATATTTCATCAACAATCCTAGCATCGATGCGTGCTATGGGATCGAGCGAGGGAGTTAGTCTTGGATGAGACAGAGCTCACTAATGCTGGCGTCGATGCGTGTCATGGGATCGAGCGAGTCGGAGTCATGTTTTGGATGAGACAGAGCTCACTGATCCTGTCATCGATGCGCGCCATGGGATCGAGTGAGGGAGTTAGTCTTGGACGAGATAGAGCTCACTGATGCTGACATCGATGCGTGTCGTGGGATCGAGCAAGGGAGTTAGTCTTGGATGAGACAGAGCTCACTGATGCTGGTGTTGATGCGCGCTGTGAGATCGAGCGAGTCAGAGTCGTGTTTTGGATGAGACAGAGCTCACTGATCCTAGCATCGATGTGCGCTATGGGATCGAGCGAGGGAGTCAGTCTTGGATGAGATAGAGCTCACTGATGCTGGTGTCGATGTGCGCCATGGGATCGAGCGAGTTAGAGTCATGTTTTGGATGAGACAGAGCTCACTGATCCCAGCATCGATGCGCATCGTGGGACCAAGCGAGAGAGTTAGTCTTGGATGAGACAGAGCTCACTGATACTGGCGTCGATGCACGCCATGGGATCGAGTGAATTGGAGTCAGTCTTGGATGAGACAGAGCTTACTAATGCTGGTGTTGATGCGCGTTGTGGGATCGAGCGAGTCAGAGTCATGTTTTGGATGAGACAGAGCTCACTGATCCTGGTGTCGATGCGTGCCGTGGGATCGAGCAAGGGAGTTAGTTTTGGATGAGACAGAGCTCACTAATGCTGGCGTCGATGCGCGCTGTGGGATTGAGCAAATCAAAGTCAGTCTTGGATGAGACAGAGCTCACTGATGCTAGTGTCGATGCGTGATGTGGGATCGAGTGAGTTGGAGTTGCATTTTGGATGAGACAGAGCTCACTAATCCTGGCATCGATGCACGTCATGGGATCGAGCGAGGGAGCTAGTCTTGGACGAGACAGAGCTCACTGATGCTGGCGTTGATGTGCGCCATGGGATCGAGCGAGTCAGAGTCGTGGGGCGAGATCAGGGTCGCAGACCTAGATGTTTGGAGCGCAGTCGGAAGCATAGCTGGATGGGGCGAGATCGGGGTCGCAAACCTAGGTTTTTGGAGCGTAGTCAGAAGCGTAGCCGGATGGGGCGAGATCGGGGTCCTAAACCTAGGTTTTTGGAGCGCAGTCAGAAGGGGCGAGTTCGGGGTAGCAGTCCTAGGCTTTTTGTCTTGAGCCCCCAAGCCCTGTTGGGCCTTAGTAGGGGTCGGTGTGAGTTGTGTGCATTACCTCATCCTTGGTTCCTCACAATTGGAGGGGCTGAGTTTTGTTGCTTGTCCCGATCACTCAGGCTCGAGTGACGCGCTCGATGAGTTCGCTAACGGGTGTGATCGAGTGGAATCTGAATCCGTCGTTCGTGACGGGGTCAGCATAGCCCTCTTGTGACATTCCACTACTCCTTTACCTGCAACCCAATAGATGCCTAGGTCGTTCCGGAGACCGACCCGGGTGGCCTAACGGCCTCCCCTCGATGGAGATTCTATGGGTTTGGCGAGAGGTTCAGGATCAAATGAGAAGGTTGAGATGACCCGGTCTGCCAGACCGAGCGAGGGCCGCATGGGGGTCATCTACGTTTTTCTCCCCTAGCTCTATTGGTTGCTCATGTCGAATGAGGCAACCGTCGCTTCATGACGCAACATAGAACGTTGTGATGCATTCCGCTGCACATGCGATGCTTAGTTCTCGAGCCCCTGGGTGGTTTAGGGCCCAAATCATCTAGGAGGTTCGGGCGTATGGAATGAATGCGCGTATGGATGTATGAAATGATTGTAAGGAAATTGAGGGGGTTGGTAGTGCTCACATTGATGGCTTGAGTGATGGGGTTCGAAGAGCTTTAGTCAGAAATGTCCGACCGGGACCTGCGCTCATCAATTGTGGGTGAGCCCTTGTGTGAATAGTTTTTGTATTAATGAACACATGCTCACCTTGATGACCTGAGTGACGGGGTTCGAAGAGCTTGAGTCGGAAATGTCCGACTGGGACCTACGCTCATCAATCGTGAGTGAGCCCTTATGTGAACAATTTTTGTATTAATGAACACATGCTCACCTTGATGACCTGAGTGACGGGGTTTAGAGAGCTTCAGTTGGAAATGTCAGACCGAGACCCGCGCTCGTCGTTCATGGGTGAGCCCCTTGATGACCTAAGTGACGGGGTTTAGAGAGCTTTAGTCAGAAATGTCTGACCGGGACCCGTGCTATCAAGAGGGGCAAACTTGTTTGCATATCGGTCATCTAGTGCCACTTGAGTTATCTAACTTTGCATCATCGCTAGGATTGAGTGGTGTTGAGTGGCTAATCCTTTGGAAAATGATTGTGAAAATGCTAACACACATACACATGATGGTGTACACTTGGTGGTGTTGGCACATTTACAAAGGAGATGAAGTTGGAGTTGATGTGGATCAACTCGGTGATGAAATGGAGGCGAGAAGGGTTTGAAACTCCATTGGCGCCCTAGACAGAAAAGACAAGGGTTCACAGAGTGACTGGACACTGGTGGTGTAGTGATCGGACGCTGGGTTCAGAGTCCGGTCAGTAGCAGCAGTGAACACACATCTCGGTCTTCGACCGGACACTAGCACTGGAAGTGATCGGACACTGGCTGGGTGCATCTAGTTAGGCTGACGTACGGTGATGTAGGTAACACAGAAAAGTTGAAAAAGGACCGAACGCTGATGCTGCGTCCGCTCATGACCGACCGAACGTGTCCAGTCGTGACTAGTACCTTACTGGAAACGGCCGGACACTAGGGTTGCTGCGTCCGGTCAGTTTGTGCAGCTGTGTCCAGTCATCACTTGACTGTTGAGATCAAGTGACTGAGGTTGAATGGAGGTGACACGTGGTGAGCATCTGTTGACTGGACGCTGAGGTCCTACGTCCGGTTGATACAACTGGAGCGTCTAATCGTCCCGAGTTTTGCCCAGTGAAGGGGTAATGGCTAGTTTAGCCCATGGGGCTATAAATAGAAGGTGGCCTCAGCCATGGCTAGTGCTGAGCACCTCGGGGGACTTTGTGTCCATGCTTGAGAGTGCTTTGGAGCCCTCCATCTCACATATGCTTGATAGTGATCATCCAATTGTATGAGAGAGCGATTCTAGTGCAATTGCATCGTGAGGTTGCATCGAGTGGCACTAGGTGATCGAGTTGCAAACCAGTGGTGCTTGTTACTCTTGGAGGTTGCCACCTCCTAGATGGCTTGGTGGTGGTATCCGTCGAAGCCCACAAGAAGCTTGTGCGGTGCTCTAGAGAAGAGCTTTGTGAGGGGCATTGTGCTCGCCCCGCGGGAGCCGTGAAGAGCAACTCTAGTTGAGCTTGTCATTGAGATACCCTCACTTTCTGGGTAGGTTCTTGCGGTGCCTGACGTGTGGGCTTGGCGGGTTATGCCAATTAGCCGCCGAACCACCAAGTGAGCGGTCAACACAATGGGGACTAGCGTGTTGGCAAGCACGTGAACCTCGGGAGAAAAATCACCATGTCAACCTTGTTCTTCCCATTGGTTTGCAATCCCCTTTCACAAGCTTGCATTTATATTTCAAATACATTGTGCTTGTGTAGTTGCTCTTGTAATTAGTTAGCTTGTGTAGCTTACTAGTTACCTTCTTGCTTGTGTAGCATAGAAGTAGCTCCCTTGCATGACTAATTTGGTTTGTGTAACCTTGTTAGTCACATTACTTAGTTTGTGTAGCTAAGTAATTATGCTCTCTAATTTGGCATTGGTTGCCTTGTTATTGAGCATTGCTAGTGAGCTTAGGTGGCTTTGTGCTTTTGCTTACTAGCTTGCGTAGGAGGTCCCTTGTTGCTTGAAGTACTAGTAGCATAGGTTTGTATGACCTTGCTTCTAGAATTGGTTAGGTGAGCTCTAGCTAGCGCGACACCTTTGTTGCTTAATTAGTATCTTTGGAAGGTGCTAGAGAACATAAATAGATGGGTGTAGTCTTGGCTAGACTGATAGTTTTAATTCCACACTTGTTTCAGTTAGCCGACGCAATTATTTTTAGAAAGGACTATTCACCCCCTCTAGTCCACCATCTCGACCTTTCACCCGTGCACTATAGGCTCATCAACGCTGGGTCTTGGTTTTAGAGTCGTGCCGCTCACCTCTTGGTACGTTTTTACTTTGTTTCTTTCCAATCTTTTGCCATTGAGTTTTTCTCTAGAGTGTGATTTACCTACGCCCTCTGTTAGTGGCCAGGGGATGACAGGGTTGAGCATCGCCCCAACTCCCATGCGGGAGGCATGGAGGCCCACCCTATAGCATGTTGCGATGAATGGCGGGGGGGGGGGGAGCAGGATGGCGGCGGTGAGCCCTTCCCTTTTGGGGGCGGTTGCTGCCATAGTGATGGCGGCGACATCGACATTGGCAGCGATTCCGGTGCCGACGACGGGGGCTATGTCGGAAGTAACCCTTGTGGCCCCTCCTCCACCGGTCGCGGTGGAAGAGGAGAGGGGGACCGAGCTCCCTGCCTTGTCGGGCGGAGGGCCGCATGACTCACCCGCGTGATTAGAGCTGAAGGGCCTGGGGGAGAGCGCGATCAGGATGGAGTCAGAACACCCGGTGGCGGTCCACGCAACCAAGGTGGTGGATATCCTATCCAATGATAGGGCAGATGATACGGCAGAGCCGCTGGTGTCGTCATGGGAGCTAGCGGTGGTCTGGTCGGAGGCTGGGCCCTCCGGTGGGCTGCTAGAGGGTGACCTAGAGTGGCCCTGCCCTGAGGACCCAGTGAAGGTGCGGTTCATCCTTCTAGATTCCCAGGAGTGTTAGCTCTGGGACATCCTCGGGGAGCAGGGGCATGCCGTGGTGTCTGAACTCGCCAATCTGTCCGCGAAGCTTGGAGACGCCCAGGAGCAGGTTAAGTCTGCCCAACAATTGATTGAGGTTGACCTGCAGCTTGCTACGGAGGTGAGTTTCATGGACTTGTATTTGACCTTTGAATCTTTTGTTGGTTGCCTTAACATGTTTGTTTTTCGTAGAGACTAAAGGGGACGTCGTCCCGCAAGTCCCGCTTTCTTCGAACAGAGCACGCCCAGATGGCCAAGCTCGAGCGTCAGCTAGCGTCCTCCCATCATGAGTCCCAGGACCAGGCGGTTGAGGTGATCATGGCATAGGCGGAGGGGCAGCGTGCAGCTGAGCGAGTGACTACCGCTAAGCAAGGGCTCAAGGAGGCGAAGGCCTATTAGGCAGAGACCGAGGCAGGGTTGTGGACATCCCTGGCGAACACCGAGGCAGCGTTGCAAGAGTCCTTGGTGGCCCTTGAGCTAGAGCGGGCCACTTTGGTGTCAGTGCAGAACGCCCTAGAGTCGGCACAGAAGGCCCTGGAGGTGAAGCGAAAGGCCGGGTCGGAGGCAGACTAGGAGGTGCTCGCGCTCTGAGGCCGGGTGATGGGGACGGAGGACGTGAGTGCCCAGCTACGTGAGCAGGTGGCCCAGCAGGCAGAGGATCTCTCCATCCTTGAGAACTTCCGCGTCGATACGTGCCTTTTCTGTTCCTCGTTGTTGGTTTTTCCTTCAGCCTGTTTCTGAGCTTGTCGCTCTTCTCTCAGAGTTGAGTGGAAAGGTGAAGATGCTGGAGCAGAACCTAGAGACAATCAAGGTGACCCTCGATCGGAATGTGGAGGAACTAGACAAGTCCCATGAAGAGCGATGTGCTCTCGAGGGGGGTCTTGACCAGATCCACAACATTGCCCAACTTGTCATCTCGGATGTCTTCAGGTCGATGCCCAGCACTAGCGCGCCCACGGTCTAGTTGGCGGAGGTCCCAGATGTGGTTCGGGACCTTATCAGGAGTGAGCTGTTCTACGGGGCATTGGGGGTGCTGACATCGGTGGCGATGCACCATCCGAACTTGAACTTCGCCGCCATCTGCAGCGGGTATGCTGAAGGCTTGAGCATGGAGGACATCTAATTGATCGGAGAGGGCTTGCTGTCGCACGCAAGGTCGGTGGCGAAGCAAGTCTCTGTCTAGTGGGTGATGGACGTCTACCATGAAGATATGGCTAGAAGCATGCACGGAGAAGACGCTACCTAGTCTACAGACGGTGCGGAGCCTAGGTCGGAGGTGAATGTTGCCTCGGCCCCGACCGAGCCAAATGTCATGCCACCAGGGAGTGAGCAGCATGCGCCCTCATCGGTCGCTCTGACAGCAGATGCCGTCGGGCCGGTCCAATAGCTTGCAAAATATATGTAGTTTAGTGAAGGTAGAAGTTTAAGTTTGTGGGGGAGCCCCCGTGTAAACATTCCTGTGTGCTTAATGACTACAGTCGGTTTTGTTTTCTGTGATGGAATTGCTCCGTTCGGGGGAGCCTGTTCCCTTTCGTTCCTTAGTTTTCCCTTAGCATAATTTTGTTTTTTATTCTTTCTTTCTCGTACCTGCCCGTTTGTCCCATAGGCTGCGACCTTGGGAGCCCGGGGCGTGACCCACGAGGCTCAGCTGCTCGTAACCATAGAGAAAGGCGGGGTGCGATTGGTTGGAATATTTTTAAAGCAAAGCTACGTAAAGCAAAACTAAGGAACAAACTATCCTGTTGGTTGGGTAGGAAGGAATTTCACCATATGTAGACAAAATAGGGAGGTAGTCATTAAGCATAATGATAGTAGTGTACCCTAGTGGAACCCCCGAGCGCCTCGGGCCGAAAAGTGTTCGGGTCAGGGTGCTTTTACAGGAGCATATACTAAGTAAATAATGGTAAGATTGAAGCTTAGGAAAAAAGCGACATAGCTGTTCTAGGCGTTCAGAGAGAAGGGCGTCGTTGTCGCCCTTCAGTCGGTACACGTCCGGTCGGATCACTTCGTCCTTCAGTCGTCCAGATCCTAGCTCGCTACACCCCCTTTCTTGGTTGATGCTTCCTTGCCTTTTTCTTCCTTCGGCCTGTCGGCCTGCCGTAGAAGGTGCTTGAGGAGCGGGCAGTCCTTGTAGAGGTGTTTTACGAGGTAGTTGTGGTTGGTGCATGGGCTCTCCATGAGCTCGTGTAAGTGGCCGGATGGGCCTTGCTAGGGCTGCGTGCTCGCATGATCAGCTGTGGTGACCAAGGCAGAGTTGGCCGGTCGGCGGTGATTCTTTCTGTTCTTTTTCCCCCTCTGCATGGAGGGACCTTCATCCTGATCCTGGTGCTTGGCCTTGCCCTTGCCCTGGCCTCTGTCGGAGCGCAGCGGGAGCGGCGTTTGTTGGGGGTTTTGGACAAAGGTCCGCGGTCCTGGGCCATCAGGGCTGGGACTCCGATCGTTGCTGCATGTGTCTTAGTTCGGTCCAAGCCGCATGAATACAGGTGGTCGGTGTGGAGCGGTTGCTAGGTCAAGACAAGGTGCCAGTGTGGCCTCCTATACCGCACTTGGCAATTGTAGCGGTGATCGGGTGGAGCGACCCATCTGCCATGTCCTCGTTCCCCTAGCGGAGAGCGAGGACGCAAGTTGGCGTCGCGATATGGAGCACTCCGCTTGTTGAATGGTGGCGGTCTCCACTAGTGCTTGGAGGTTCCGGTGGATCGCCTGTTCATGAGGGTCGTTCGGCTCAGACAGGCTACGCAGAAGCATTGCCGCGCGGCGATGTTCTGGTTCGCCCGAGCGAAGTGTGGGGGATCGTTCCCCCTGTCCATGGTGTCGTGTTGGACCTAATGGGTGCGCCCCCGAGCGTCGCTCGCCGGTCTATGCGCGTGGGGTGCAATGTGGTGCGCCGGGCGTGCCGACACAGTTGGTGGCTGATGCAGCCACCGTTGTCGTAGTTCCTCCCCATGCTCAAGTGTGAGCTCAGGGGTCTCCGCGTGAGGGTCTAGAGAGGTGTGAGTCCGTGAGGACTCTGCTTCCGCTGGTGGGTGTCCCAGAGCGTCCTGCCATGGCGCACTCCTAGGACGGACGGTGGCTAGGCACCATGTCGCCGATGCTGGAGCCGTCACTCTCGCCATTCATCATCTATGAGGTCAAGGAAACAGGTGGGAGCATAGCTCGCCATTCCTATGAATTTGGATGCGAGAGGGGCGGCGTAGGCATCCTTTGGAGCCCCTAGGCATATGCGTCCACGGAAGATGCGAGGCCATAGGGGAACTGGTTGTACGGCGGTTGCGTTGGGGACAACGAGGTTCCGCCGGGTAATCGGCGGAAGATAGAGAATAGTAAGTAAATAACAGCGTGTATATTACTCATAACGGGGTTTGAGCAGAGAGTTTGCTCGGAAGAAGCGTTGTTTCTACGTCGTCAAAGTCGTGCATCCTAGAGTCAACGGAGGGCGCCCCTCCGACGGGTGTTGGGATGTGAGCCTCCTCGTGGAGGTGTAGCACGCCGAGCCGGTCGGTGACGAAGTCTAGGCTTCCGAAGAGGAAGGCCTAGGATGGCTCAAAGATGGGTGGAACCCGCATCCCAGCGGGTGAGAGTGCAGGAAACTCCAGTGAGCCAAAGCAAATTGTATCGCCTAAGCCCGCCACGGCGAGGGTGGCAGAAAAGTGGGCCATCTGATGACCAAAAAGTGTTGAACGTACAGCGTCTTCCCTAGGGATGGCGCCAACTGTTGGTGCAGAATATGACCAACTAGTAAATATTTGTAGTTTTATCGTACGTTGTGATCGGAGGTAGCCTAGCACTCAATGACACAGGGTTTATACTGGTTTAGGCAACGTGCCCTACGTCCAGTTTGGGTCGGTTAGTGACTTTATTCCTGAGCCTAGGTGCTTGAAGTTTGCAGTGGGGTTACAAATGAGAAGGAGAAAGATGGGGGTGTACAAGAGGTTCGGTCGGCTCCGGTCGAAAGGGCCAAGAGCGACAGGAGCTATGCTATGAGCTAAGTGTTCAAGCGTGTGCTTGGGGTATGAACCTAGTGGTTCTGTGGTTGTGAGCTGATGAACTCGATCGATGTTGGTTATCTTCAAGAAGGGCTCTCCTCTTTGTTGGAGGGGCGCGTCCCCTTTTATAGATAAAGGGGATGGCCTTACAAGTGCGAGGGTGAGGGTACGTATGCTACCGAGCCTTGTTGCCCATGCCTATCGAGCCTTGTTGCCCACGCCGGTGGGTACAAGATAATGGTAGGCGCCTACAACACTGTTGATGTCACTGTAGAATGTCAGATGCATACGGGAAGTCATGCTGCCTTTTTCAGGGATGGTAGACGTCGGTACCTACAAATACTGTTTGATGCCTAGAGGCATGTGAGGAGTCTCACTATGTTCACCTGGTACAGTAAATCCCGACACCCATACCGCTATCGATGCCCAGAGGCACGTGGGGGGCCTCACCGTATGGGAGTTTTAGCGGCGCCTACAATACTGTAGAGGGAGATGTCCGCGCCTAGAATACTGTTTGTGTCAGGGTGGCTGTAGAGTACTGTTCCGCGTAGGGTATGGTCCCTGGTACAGTGGTTTTGACTTGTGAGCCTTGCCTTGTTTTTCTCCGCATGTCTTCTGGTTCCTACCGAGCGGGCGTCCCCGGTCGGATGGCTCTAGTGGGCTCTGAGTGGGCCGGTCGGAGAAGAGCGGTGAGCAGGGTTCCTACGATCCCCGGTCGGAGATGCAGGGTCAGAGTCGGAAGTAGTGTTTTGGGCCAGGCCTTCCGATCGGAGAGGCCATCCGGTGGCGGCTGGAGTCGAAGCAAACACTCCGGTCGGAGAGGTGGGCCGAAGCAGCCGATGAGCAGGCGTTGTTACTCTTCGGCCAGACCTTCCAGTCGATGATTGGGCCGCCCTTCCGGTCTGTCGTTTTAAACTCTTGGGCCGGCCCATGAGTTACGTGCTGTCTGCTTGGGCTGAGCCTTGGCGTGGAAGCCGGTCCCCGAGGGACCCCGAGTTTTTGAACCCAATAGGTATTCTCCCGATGATTAAGTTAGTATTTATCTTGTGATTGGTTCACTCCTTTTCGTGGCGGTATAATCACCTTACTTACTCATTTACATACCAGTAAACTAGTTGTAATAAGATCTTTAGTATAGCTAGAATTTAGAGCTTGCTTTGTAGCTTAAGTTCATCTAGTGGAGCTCTTTAATGTAGCAAGTGTGAGAGCTCTTAGTGAGTAGTGACTTAGCAAATTGTGTGTCTAGTGATCATAGTAACTAGAATTATTGGATAGGTGACTTGCAACCCTTGTAGAGTTAGAGCAAGTTTTTATTTCGCTATTTGTCATACTAATCAAATTACTCTAGTTGGTTTATAGATTTTTAAATAGGCTATTCACCCCCCTCTAGCCATATTAGAACTTTTCACACGTGCTACGCTTATAACAAGCAAATGAGCGAGTACGAGGAAGCAGTTGCAATACTACACACATTGATCAAGAATAAATTAAGTACTCAATGATGTGCTAATGATTGCTGGAATAGTTCACTGTTGCTTGAAAAAGACATGGTACAACACACAAGGTAAATACTTATTGCTGTTAAATTGCTGAATACAATTGCAAACAGCAGAACTTGCATGTACCAAACATTTGGACTTGGGTTGAAGTAATCGGCCTGGTGCAGCCTCCACCAGTGCAAGAGTGGGTTTCAGTTTCGGTTGGTAAACCCTCTCTAGTTTCGGTTTCGCCAATCCGGGACTAAAGGTCTGACTTTAGTCCCGGTCCCTTCAACCGGGATTGATTTGGGACTTCTAGTCCTGGTTGGTAATACCAAACGGGAGTAAAGGAGGCTCCAACCCGGGCCCAGGCGCTGCCACGTATTATACCTCCAGTCCCAACCAACCGGGACTGAATGTCTTTTTCTTTTCTTTTACAGTTTCTTTGCATTGAATATTGTACGCACCTATTAAGAGTGAAACTAATTAAGTAAGATGTCGTATATTACAATGATCACCCATCTCACAATCAAATTTCATATAAACCATAATAAATTTAAACCAAGTCATTACACACTACATGTCTAAGTACTCCCCAAAGTTCATGCAAACAGAGTATGTCACCACTACTACCTAATGAATTTGACTTTCTCGTATTTTCAATTCGGTGAAGTGTAGGTGACCGATGTGGCCAAAAATATCATTGATGAAGACTAACACATTAAATAGTGCACTCTCGATGTAGCTTCACAACTACGAGTACAGGGTCTACTAACGACGTTTAACGGTGCTCGAGAAGTCGGTGGATCTCCCCTCTTAGTCGCAAGCAGCTTTGCCTAAAATCCTTCCATAGTGAGTGTTGGCCATTCATGAGCATATTTCCAATCATAATCCAATTGATACATTGTCTGGTCTAGAATGGCTTCAAAACTGCACCCTTTATAGGTTAAGTCGTAGTCCTTAACCTGTAAGTGTTGACAGAAAAAGTTATGAGAACCAAGCTTTGCAACATATAAAAACAAATCCAGATATAAACTATGAGTTCGACTTTGACTTTACCACATCATTTCGGTTGTTCCAAGCAATGCTTGCACAAAAGCCCACAACATCATGACGCATGTCCGCATTTATAGCTTGTATCGGCACGGAGGATACTGTAGGCAAAGTGTACCCAATATTCGCAAGCTTAGTTACACATGTAATGACAACATATTTTTGTGCAACAGTCTACTGGGGTCCTTTTATTTCCATCTCTGAGATTTGTACAACACCTCTACCCATCCTAGCGGCGATGAAAAAAGCCAATTCGATATTGGATTAATGGACCATTATCTACATGAAAGGTCTGAACAACCGCTTCATGAGCCTCGAAATTTGAGAATGTCTTTTTAAGCCAAATGATTGGGTCAATTACCTATGGTACATTTAAGAATCACATATATATACATATTAGAAAATATATTTATACAAGTGTATTTGACACATTAATTTATTAGAAACATATAGAGTTGTTTACTATGCTTGGATGATTAAACGGTACATACGGCAACACTGGATCGAATCCCATCCACGTTACATAGCCACTGAAACCTATGACTTCCGGCGGAGGGAGACGACTACGTCCAGCCATCTCTTCTCACTAAAGTCAATATATCAAAAATCATATCACTAGAGACAATATTTTTTTATACACGAAAATGCATATCACTAAAGTCAATATATCAAAATGCATAACACTAAAGTCAATATATATCAAAATTCGCATCAATAAACCTTATATATCAAAATTCATATAACTAAAGTCAATATATCAAAATACATAACACGTCAATATATCAAAATTCATATATGTATTTTAAGTGAATGCAAAAATGATAGTGCCATGGGATGATACAGTCAGACTTACAAAATTCACCATGGAAAGACAGCTGATTACACATTTTTAATATAATTTGATGGAGTGAAAGTAACAACTACCAAACCATGTGGGCTTTACAAATCACACGCATCTATCTTTTTGCTTGACTTGCAGTATTTATATGTGTGTTAGCACAGGTTTGCAAGTGTGTGTGTGTGTGTGTGTGTGTGTGTGTGTGTGTGTGTGTGTGTGTGTGTGTGTGTGTGTGTGTGTTTTGCAAGTGTGATTTTTCCCCAGATAATGAGATGTGAGGAAGTGTAAGTGGTAGTCCACATCTTTAAACCCCGCACAAATGGAAACAGAGGATAAGGCAATGAGTGCGATAAGAAAAACGCAAGCAGTCTGATAGTAAGCGTCAGAAGTTCATGTATTGAAAATCAAGAATCCATCCTGCACTATAATCTCACCTTATAACAGCATAGGACGCGGTTTCAGTTGCAGTGTTTTTCATCTAGGAGTTAACCATGGGACTTATAAAGTTCAGATGCACAACTAACATCTAGGGCAGCTAACTCAGGTATGCAAAAACTCAGATTTCCAATACCAGTTCACGAATTTAGATAACTGATGCAGCCTTAAGTCAATGGATTATTTACATATTTACCATCATTATGATGTGAGTGGTATAAAAAGTACAATGTCAGTGACTCATGTGTCAATGACATAATATAATGTCATCCGTAATAATGGTAAATATGTAAATGCCCAATGCTGCGACACAGCTAAATTCATATGGTTCTACTTGCAACGTTTTGGAGATCCTTACCAGTAAAAACGAGAAGATGAGCATGAATTCGATCTGGGTCCAGTCCAATTCCCGCTCCGCTCAACACCGACCCAGCACCAGCGGATCGACGCGAGGAGGCAATGGCGCTGGGACTGGGCGCCACGCTGGGATCCGGTGGGCGGGGGAGCGCGCTCGGCGGAGGAGAAGAGGCAGCACCCGCCGGCCGGTCGGTGGCCTTGCCTCGCTGCCGCGTGGAGGGGGTTGGTGGCCTCGCCGCACCACCGCGTGGGGAGCAGCCGAGCAGGGGAGCCGCGCCGCCGCGTCCCTGCCGGTCGGTGGCCTTGCCGGCCGCCACGTGGAGGTGGTTGGTGGCCTCGCCGCGCCACCGCGTGGGGAGCAGCCGAGCAGGGGAGCCGTGCCGCCGTGTCCCGGCCGGTTGGTGGCCTCACGCGCGCCGCCGCGTGGGGAGCAGGGGAGCCGCACCGCAGGGAGCTAGTGGCGAGGGGTTGCACGTGGGATTAGACCGAGAGGGGCAGGGACTGGGCCAGTCGGGCGCACGACGGGGGTGGCGGCGCGGCAGAGTGCCTGGCGTGGATCCAGCGGCGCTTGAAAGGAGAAACCAGAAGAAAGGACATGAGTATACGTAGGCTCGGTGGCTTTAGAGCATCTCCGATACTTTTTATTTTTTTCTCCTAAAAACTTATAGTTTTACAACCCCTAAAAAGATATTGGAAGAGAAAAAAGAAAGCCATCTCTAAAAGTTTCTAATAATTTGCTTTTAAAAAATTAAATTTGGGTCTCCCATCTATTTTTTTGCGGCTTTTTTCTGTCGCCAGACATCACAGGGCACGTCGAACCCCTCACGTCGCGATCTCCCTGTCGCCGCCGCCAACTCCCATCCACCGCCACCACCATCAGTTGCAGCAGACAAGCACAATAGCTGGCCAGTAGCAGCAGACAAGCACAACAGCCACCAACAGGCAATCGTGCCGGTCTGTACCATCATCTGATGGACAAGCACATCATCACTAGCCGGCCACAACCAGCCTTGGCAGGGCACAACGAGCCATGGATGGCCACAACAACTCGTTATGTACTTCTCTCCCAACCACAAAGATGCAGAACACGGGCAGCGTGCGTAGTACCGGCGCGGCTAGCCGAGTGGGCGCACGTGGCGGCGACGGCCAGCAAGCGCGGGGCCAGCGGCGCAAGCGAGCGCAGCGGTGGCGGCCGACGAGCGCGTGGAGAGCCAGCGGAGCGAGCGCACACAGGGACAGCGGCGCAAGCGAGTGCAGCGGTGGCTGTCGGCGAGCGTGGGGCTAGCGCCACGAGCGAGCGCATTGTGGCGCCCACGAGCGTGCGGCGCAGCCAGCAGAGCGAGCACGCGCAGTGGCGGCGCCTCCGGCGAGCACACGCGGCGCGGCCGACACGTCCTGGGCGGATGGCAACGCGTCCTGCGCGTCCTGCGAACGGCGAGCACGACGCGATGGGCGAGCGCGGCTTTGGTGGACACGTGGCCTGCACGGCGGCACGTGGAAGGCGAGCATGGCCCCAGTGGAGGCGCGCCAGCACATGCCAGCACGACGGGTTGGGCGAGCTCCTGCGGCGGCGCGGACCAGCGTAGAGGCACACGAGCAGGGCACCCACGGCGGTGCGGGCTAGCACGGAGGCGCACGGGCAACGCTCCCGCATCGGCGCGACTCAAGAGCCGCATAAAGTTACGCGGAACTGGCTCAGTTTTTCCAAATGCCAAAATATTATGAGGATGGATTAGGAACTGTTGGAGAGAGATTTTCTCTGATTTTCCTAAAAACCAAATATTAGAAAGGCAAATAGGGAATTCTTAGAGATGCTCATCCCAGGTAAGCCACTAATTGGGTTCTGGTTGAAAGCCTAACTCGGGACGGAAGGTTTCGACCTTTAGTCCTAGGTCAGGCCACTAAAAGAGTCCTGGTTGTGACTTAATCCGGAACTAAAGCCAAATTTTAACGTGCGACGAAACTGCTGTCTACCCAGCGGTTTAGTTTCTCGCTCATGCAACAATTTATAACATATCCTTTAACATAAATAGGGTGAAAATTAGAAATGACGTAGTAAAAAATATATATAGCTCAAAATTTTGCAATACAAATTTGCTTTCATATACAATATACAATGCTTCTGTCTCATGCTTTAAATGTGTAATAACATATGCTATAAATTATAATTACAATTTAAAAATTCAAATCTCAAATCTCAGAAATTCAAACATAGTTTTTCTTGACAAGATGATTTCAAATGAAAAACTTGTCAACTATAAAGTTGCATAACTTTTCGAGATCTACAACTTTCGTTTTTGTCATTTCTCCATTTGAGGATATTTTAAAATTTTAAAATTTAAAATTTAGAAATTTAAACATAGTTTTCCTTGACAAAATAATTTCAAATAAAAAAGTTGTCAACTACAAAATTGTGTAATTTTTCGAGATCTACAACTTTTATTTTGGTTATTTCTTCGTCCGACAAAGTGGTACTAACTATATGAGAGAGACGTAAATTTGTGAACAACGTAGACTATGTCTTTGTCGGACGAAGAAATGACTAAAACAATAATAAAGATCTTAGAGAACCTTACAATTCATACAAACATAATTATGATGTCCATACAAATAAACCTAATAAAACATAATTAACTTGCATACAAACATAATTAAAATATACATACAAATAAACCTAATTAAAGTACATAACCGTTCGAACAAACCTGATTAAACATAATAGTGCAAATAAACCTAACTAACACATGGATCCTACAAACCGGCTGCAACCCTAGTCTGTCTCCATTGCCAGTAGTATATGTCTCGGATTGTGTAACCACGGTCATTGTCTATGTAATGCAAGGCCCGCACTACAACACTCTCCATTGCCTCACAACGCCGAGGACATGGCATCCCATAGATGTAGCCTACTGACGGACTATCGATGGTTTGGTTCTGCCTAAATCTCATGAAATACTGGTTTCCAAATGTCGTCCTCTAGCCCATCGCTTCCACAAAGTCCTAGGCGTACCCCTATCACATAAGAGCTTGCGTGAGAATGGGCTGCAAGCCACATGTAGTATAGGTAAAATCATAGAGCAAAACATGCAAACGGACAAACAAAAAATATCAGGAAGCGCTCATATAATAATAAGAATAAATAAACATTACTCTCATATCATACACGACGTACCACATCCATATAGTTGAATGTCGCATGCCTCTCGCTTACTCGCGACACATCCAGACTGTGTTGACGTAAAGCTTCTATCTTCAAGGACGAGAAATCAGGCATACGGTAGTCAATTTGCTTAATTGCCTGCAAAGAAAGCAGCACGACATCGATTTGGGCGCCTATCTTGGTCGGGGACCATAGTCCAATCTGCACGATGTCCTAGCACACCTCTGAAAGTTCTAGTTTGGTTTTGGTGAATTGATGAAACCCTAAGTGCTAACCTAGTTTATCAAAGTGATTATGAGATATGTAGCACTACTCTAAGTGATGAAGCAATAGTGAAAATCATGATGATGGTGATGGCATAGTGATGATCAAATGCTTGGACTTGGAAAAGAAGAAAGAAAAATAAAAAGCTCAAGGCAAAGGTAAAACTTGATAGGAGCTTTTCTGCTTTGGTGATCGAGACATTTAGGATCGATAGCCGTACTATTAAGAGAGGTGAAACTCGTATCAAAATGCGGTTATCAAAGTAACACTAGATGCTCTAACTTATTGCATATGCATTTAGAATCTAGTGGACACGACCTTCGTGTCTGGTCGTCCCGTAGTCAACCCAATAATTAAGCCAACGGCTCTATTATTTGGGAGTGTCTATAAATATCGTTTGGCCGGCTCTAGCTCACTGACTTGGTCATTTGCATTGACATAGCAACCTTGTGAGCTTAGCCAAAGTCCTACCACTCATATCCATCTTTGATTCATCATCTTTGTAAGATTGGAAGAGAATCCAAGTGCATTGCTTGAGTGTTTGCATCTAGAGGCACTTGATATTCGTGTTTCGCTGTGGGTTTGGCTTGTTAGTCTTGGTGGTTGCCACCACCTAGATGGCTTAGAACAGCGAGGATCGTCGAGCGGAGGTTGGTGATTGTCTCCGTCTCCGATCGTGGTGATTGTGAGGGGTTCTTGACCTTTCTCTGGCGGAGAGACAAAAGGTACTCTAGTAAATTACTCGTGACTCGTGTGATCCTCATCTTGTGTTGGTTGTATGGCACCCTATTAAGGGTGTGGCGTGTGATGCCAATTAGCGCGTGAACCTCCAAGTGAGGAATCACCACAACGGGGACTAGCTTGCGGGCAAGCAAGTGAACTTCAGAGGAAAAATCATTGTGTCTTGATTGTCTCCTTGGTATTCATTGGTATTCACTCATTGGTCACTTGCCACGGCGGTATACCTCTCTACCACTCTTTTGTATTTCATCATACATTCACTTGGATAGAGCTAGTGGTAGTTAAGATTAGATAGTGTATCATTTAATTGTATTACTCTCACTAGGTTGATCACCTAGGTGTATATTAATGACATAGCTTTGTTATGATATAATAGAGATCATAGAAAATAGAATTGGTTAGGTGGCTTGCAACCCCAAGTATAGTGCTAGCGCAAAATTTGCTTCGCCATCTTATTGACTAATCATTTGTCTTAGTGTTGTTGTAGAAATTTTTAATAGGCTATTCACCCCCATCTAGCCATTAGGACCTTTCAACCTCATTATTGTACTAAATGGGGATGTCGAAGGCGAGACTGCATGTCCATAACTCGCCTCCTTCATCATTCATGACCTCACTTGTCATCGTCTCGAAGATGTCCCACACCCCGAGCAGCCATAGTGCTGCTTTCAGCCCCTTGACCGGTTTTATAGTTTGTGACATATGCAACAATCATATTATGAATGAATGTATATATGCAAAAATTACATTAGCACACAAAACTTAAAATATTTCATACTATTGATGGGTCTGGGTAACACGGAACAACCCTATTTGGCGATGGCACGAATGGAAGATCGCCAGGGTGGAAACCTAGTTTCTGTAGCTGGGGAAGTCCGCCGCCATTCATCGTAATTAAAAAACTGAAAAAACATCCCAATAAATATAGAGCCCCCATATAAATATACCATGCAACAATATATATTAGAGAAACATGCAAACAATAAATCATCAATATATATATATGCATGCCAAGTGTCGGGTTCATAAACTCGAGGTCCCTAATAGGCCCGCTTCCTAGCAAAAGCTCGGCCCGACAGACGGCATTACGAACGACGCGCAACACTTGGGCCGGCCTAGATACCTAACGATAGGCCGGAAGAGCGATCCAGTCTCCGACCGAAAGGCCTAGCCAAGGAGGGGACGACGCTCGCTTCTGGCTCCGACCCACTTCTCCGACCGAAAGGCCTGGCCAAGGAGGGGACGATGCTCGCTTCCGACTCTGACCCGCTTCTCCGACCAGAAAGTCTAACCAAGGAGGGGACAATGCTCGCTTCCGACTTCGACCCACTTCTCCGACCGGAAGGCCTGGCTAAGGAGGGGACGACGCTCGCTTCGGACTTTGACCCGCTTCTCCAACCAGGAATACACCGAACCTTTCCTTACGGCACTTCTTCGACCGGCGCGGTCGGAGCCAAGTAGGAACGACCGGCCAGGGACGCCCGCTCGGTGAGGACCCAAGAAATCAGGCGGAGCAGATAAGGTAAGGCGCTCAAGTCAACTGTAATACCGAGGACCGTACCCTACAAACCTACAAGACAGTACTATCAGACCATGCTAGAAGGGTACTTTACAGCCTTTCAGATATGTCAGAACACAAATAGTGTTGTAGGCGTCGATATTTGTCCTACAGTACGGTAGACGCCGACATTTACCATACTAGAAGAACACGATGGAGCCTGCCATATGCATCTGAGAGTCAACAGTATTATGGGCGCCGACAAACTGTCTTATACCCGACGGCGTGGGCAATAAGACTAGGGCACACTCTCTCTCTCTCTCTCTTGAACTTGTAATGTCGTCCCCTTCATCTATAAAAGGGGATGCTCTCTCTCCCAAAAGAGGACGATTCATTCCGACTCTCTCTGTGCTAGCTTTAGACATTCTAAGCACTCAAACAGCTTCACAGCTCTAGAACTCTAAAGCTACACAAAACATGCGTTCCAATACTTAGCGTACGTAAGAGCTCCCGTCACTCTTAGCCCTTCAGTCCAGAGTTCGACCGGATCTCTCACACCCCACATCTTATTCCCACTCGTTTGTAACCCCACAACAAACTTCGAGCACCTAGGCTCAGGAATAAAGTCATCAACCGACTCAAACTGGACGTAGGGCACATTGCCTGAACCAGTATAAACCCTGTGTCATTGAGTGCTAGGCCACATCCGATCACAACGTACGGCAAAACGACAAATATTTACTTGTTGGTCACTTTTCGCACCGACACCGAGTAAACTTAAACATTTTGCACATAATTTTGTTTAACGATTATTAACTCTCATCAAGAAATAATGTTGCTAACAAAGATCTAGTAGACAATAAATGTTTAAGGTTATGTAGAAATGATGTATAAATAAAAATAAAATCCACCATTTTTTTCTAATTAAAAAACTATATATTTGAATATTTCTATGCTTATTATTAAAGCACGAAACAATCTACATTATTAGTCATGAAAGATTAGAAGAAGAAGAAGTTGCTAACCTTTAGAAGATTGAAGATGAAGCCGACGGTTGAGAGGAAGAACTTGCTCCCCCAAGCAAGAACACGGATGAATAATAAGCAAAGACCAAGATTTGACCGGTGTGTCTCAGGCTAAGGGAACAATGGAAGCATGTATATATAGGTGGGGATCATTAGTCTCGGTTGGTGGAGCCTACCGGGACTAAAGGATCAACCTATAATCCCAGTTGGAGCCTAAACCTAGGATAAAAGACCAGCGGGACCAACCGAGATTAAAATACAACATTTAGTCCCGGTTTGAACCATAGACCGGGACTAAAGGTCCCAGCTGCAAAAGTCTGCTGCACTATTCGTTGGTCAGGAGATTCTAGTCCTGGTTGGTGATTCCAACCAGGACTAAATCTCCTATTACTCCTGGGTCAAATTCTGATCGGGACTAAAGCCAAAAACCGAAAGTCCGTTCTCTACTAGTGCTCACTCAAGATAGGATAGCAAGTAATTGAAAATTGAAGCTTTTCCCAACTGTAGTGGCGGGTGGAGAAACACATAACTGGGTTGTTGTCGCTCAAGAAAAACTGCCGCTGTCAATAGATTTCCTTCAAAAGAAAAATCGCGAGGGAACAAAGTAGTAGCGCAAGGCCTGACGAAATGCACAGCAAACAACTTATTTTGCCCATGAAAAATCTGACCACAAAACAGTGAGTAACATATAATACCAGTGTTAGCAAGATGTCTCGTCTCTCAACCAACCATATCCACGTATATAGGACCATGACAAAAGCGCAAATGCGTTTAACATCTAATACTAGATACATATCTCTGAGGGCAAAGCAGTTCAATTTTTCTTCATCTACTGGATGGACTTGACATCTTCATGACTTCGCTTCGCCTCGATGTAAGCTTCATGATGCTACCATGTATCCTCCAATTCCCTACCCCCGATTTTGATGCCAAAACCGGGAAATCCTTTGTGCACGCGGTTTTAAGGCCGAAACTGTTAAATCTTTCAAAATTGCGTAGCCTGTATGCAACTTCCGTGAATATCGATGCATGTCCCGCTTGTCCTCGGCTCGGTCCATCACCAAGTACTCCACACCCGCCTTGACTTGGTCAAATCGTTGCCTTGGCTCCGTTCGACATTGTCTTCGTTTCTTTCTCGCATGTACTCCTGCTTATCGTAGTGCCCAAATGCTAGTTGTCCTGGTTGGTCCTCCTGTCTTTTGTCCCTTGATCCAAGCCTTGGTGTTCATCCTTCACCATCGTAGGCCATCGACTTGAACCCCGCGCTTGACCTTCGTCATTGCTCAACACAAGCACATCACAAGCCAAGAGACACATAGCACAAACACACTCAAACCACCGGTTACCATACTAGCTAAAACACAATTTTGTTGACAATCACTCATTATTAGCATGACAACTCATTTTATCATGTTTTCATCGTCACTACGTAATTCATATTATTCATGGGATCCAATGCTCTTCCAAACTCAAATAAAATGGAGTCGATCTCGACGGTAGATGTTCAAGTCCGAAAAACTCGTTTTGAGATACTTGTGATAAGCCAGATCATGGATTAGGTTAGCTATGAACTGAAATTGTAAGTCGTTTTTTGGCTTTTCTAAGTTCATAGATTTTACTATGCATCTAAATGCATAGCAAAAACTATGTACATAGAAAAGCCAAAATGACTCACGGTTTGAAATGGAGGGAGAGTAACACTATATTGGTTGGTCAATGTGCATGTTGTATATGTGAAAGATATAAAAAAGCTTGCAAGTGTTAGCCTATATACGAAATTAAGATTCAAATGAGCATATGAAACCCTAGGTTGCGTTAAAAAAAAAGACAAACATAGGTCAAAAGCCTATTTTCCATGGGTCAGTACAAGTGTTAATGGGTCCGACTTTGCAATGATCATATGGGCACAACAATAGGCGTCAACTCTTTTTTTCTCTTGATCTCTGGCGTATTCCCTCCGTCCCAAAATAGATAAGACTTTGATTATGAATCTGAACATGTTTGTTGAGATTCATAGTCAAAGTGTCGTCTATTTTTGGACCAAGAGAATACTGCTCTAATATGCAATGCCATAAATATTTATCTTCCCGTAAATTGAACGCAGTAATAATTCTTGTTTTGTACCCCAAGTCAAGCAGGTGTAGGTTCAGTCGTAGAATTGGACTTGTTGTCACTCTGTCAGTGTAGCAACTCCTAGGGAAGGAAGTTATCCCACTCGGCAAAATATATAGTGAAAACCACATATTAGTTGGAAACTAGAAAACCATGGCGCGGCGTTGCCGCGCCGTCTGTTGTTTGTCCGTGTTGACGCTGTTGGTTGTAGATACATGTGCAAGATTTTTCTTCTTAGACGCTAATGCAAATGCACATATAATGTCCAGATTTTATATCAGGAAAAAGTCTACTCCACCCCCTCAACTATGGGAGATGGTCTACATAACCCCCTCAACTATGAAACCGTCTGTTTTATCCCCTGAACTTTCCAAAACCGTCTATTCTACCCCTGGGCGGTTTTTCAGCGGCGGTTTGCTACAGTAACAGCGGGTTTGCTACAGTAACAGCAGGTTTGATACAGTGCCTGTGTTTTGAATTTCCTTTTTTTTTATTTTCGGCGACTTTTTGAAAAATCATAGTAAATCATAAAAAAATCATAAAATGAAAAATCTAATTTTATTGGACTCCATATGAGTAGATCTACACAGTGAATATATAATACGGTATGCTTTAGTACAAATTTTTTTTTAGCCTTAGATTAATTGAAAAATCTAATTTTGTCTGTAATTAATTAGAATTTATCTATAACTAAGTTATACATAGTCCAATGAGTACGAAATTTTTACTATAGTTCAAGCATACAATAATTAGCGTACCAAAAAAATTCCGCCACAACCAGAACCGCTGTTACTGTAGCAGACCCGCTGTTACTGTAGTAAAACCGCTGCTGAAAACCACCCAGGGGGTAGAATAGACGATTTTGGAAAGTTCAGGGGGTAAAACAGACGGTTTCATAGTTGAGGGGGTTATGTAGACCACCTCCCATAGTTGGGGGGTGGAGTAGACTTTTTCCTTTTATATCATCTTTATATTATCAACAGATGAATTCACAAAGAGATTACAGTGTATCTTTGCAAGGGTGGAATTTAAGGCTTCAACCAAACATCACATGATTGGAGAAGTCACAGTGTCCCTCGGATAGATAGATTGGTACCATCTAAATTATTCAACATGGATTATGCACCACCTTCTTCTTCTTCCTCCTCCTCTTCTTTTGCAGCCTGCAACATTACTTATTGCATAAGCATCAAGATGTTGTAGATGTTGTTTCTGATCAAGATAAGGAGGCTTCACTGTTTTGACATCGGCAAACACAAAAGTCACTTGACAATTTATCAAATAGAGGAGCATAGTTCATAATTGCAAGTCCGGTATATTGTTCGACAATTCCACCTAGACAGTGCAAGATTAGAAAGGTCACATACTATAGGAAGCGTGTGCTTGTTGTGGTTGGCATTCACCACTTTGTTAGCATCCTCTCTCTCTCTCGGGTCATATGAGGAAGCAGCACCACTACCGAAATCCTCAAATTTGCCGAGTGTTTTTATGTTTGCCGAGTATATTCCCTCGGGCACTCGGCGAACAAGTTCTTTGCCGAGTGCCGCGCTAAAAACACCAGGCAAAAAAAAAAAAAACACTCGACAAACAGGAAGTTTTGCCGAGTGTCAAAACAAAAACACTTGGCAAAGAAGTTATTTGCCGAGTGTTAAAAAATACACTCGGCAAACAAAAATAAAATCTTTTTCCTGAAAAAGAAGGAGAAGAAAAAAAATAAAAAAAACTTTGCCGAGTGCTCAGATCTAAAACACTCGGCAAAAAAAGTAGGAGAAGAAAAAAATAAAAAAACTTTGCCGAGTGCCCCATCTGAGACACTCGGCAAACAACAAAAATATCTACTTAACCTAACCGCGTCCAGCACCCTACCCGCCCTCCCGTCCCCACCCTTTCTCTCTCCTCCCACCCCCAGCGCCCCTCCCCTTCTCCATGCACGCGCACGCGCCGCCCCCTCCTCCCTCTCGGCGTCGGCGCGGCCCCGCCCTCCCCTCCTCCCTCTCCGGCGTTGGCGCGGCCCGCCCTCCCATCCTCCCTCACCGGAGCGGCCCGCCCTCCCCTCCTCCCTCGCCGGCGCGGCCCGCCCGCCCTCTCTCGAATCCGGCTGCGCCGCCCCCCTCCCGTCCCTCCCTCTCCAGATCCGGCGGTGATGGGCGTGGTGGTGGTGGCGGAGGAAGGAGCGGCGGATCCGGTGGCGTGCTTGTCGGCGTTCGCAGCTCCACGAGGAAGGAACGGGCGACGCGTGACGCTGGCGAGGATGGGCTTGGGCGAGGCTCGTCGAGGTGGATGGCACGGCGGTGGAGGCTCGACATTGTGGCTTCCTGGTGACGGCGAGCAGAGGTGGCCGCGGCGAGGGCGTCGCAGCTCAGCGGCGTGGCGGAGTAGGAGCCCGCGATGGTCGCGGATGACGATGTCGCTGTGGCGAGCGGCTCGAGGAGGCGGCTTTGCTGGTGGCGCGGTGGTGGTGCGGCGTGGTGGGGCCCTCCCTTCTTCCCCGGCGTGCTTTTTTTTTTATTTTTTTTTGGAAAAAGTTTGCCGAGTGTTTTTTTAGCACAGTGCCCGACAAAAAACACTTGGCAAACTAACGTTTGCCGTTAACAAGTTTGCTGAATGTCGTTTGCCCAGTATAACACTTGGCAAACCTTTTGCCGAGTGTTTTTAGAACTTCGCCGAGTGCCAGGGGCACTCGGCAAATATCCTGTATCTGGTAGTGCACCCTGCATTTTCTTCAGAGCATGAAAAATTGAGGTTGACTACGAACAAATTAAAATGGATAAAAGAAGAGAAAAAGGAAATGACAAATAATTCCCTCATTCATCAATTGCACAGATGTAGATGTCGGATGTGAAAATGCCAAGTACAACGGGTAGAGATGGGACTGTACAAATTCTGGAAGAAAAAAAATAAAAGAAAAAAGAAAATGTATATTTTGCATTCATTTAATTTGTTCCAACACAATGAGAGCATCATCCATGGAAGCATCGACCCGTTATTGAGGTCGATGGCAGCCAGCAACAGGGACCGCCCAAGCAGCCAGGCTACGCGAGGGGCTCGCTCGCCAGCTCTGAACATGGCTGCCCGATCGCCGATCGTGACTAGGTGGAATCCACTTAGTCGATCTCCTCTGGTCTGCCGGCGGCGCGTGGAGTCGTGCGCAGGTCGAACCATGGAGTCGCAATCTCGGACGGACAGGGCGAACAGTTGAGCCGTGGCCGATGACAGAGTTCATCTGCAGTGGCCTGGACAGTGGGCACCTGCGAGATTGAGAGAGAGCCTCCGGCGTCCATGGCTGATAGCGTGTGTCCATCTGTGGTGACCTGAGCACCTGAGAGAGAGAGTGAGGCTCCGCGCGTCCATGGCCGATGGCGGGGTCCATCTGCGGGCCTAGGTACCTTCGAGAGAGAGAGAGCGAGGCTCCGGCGTCCATATGGCCGACGGTGGGGTCCATCTCCGGTGGCCTAGGACCTGCGAGAGAGAGGATCAATAGCGGCTAGCGGGCGGGTATACCATGGGCCTGTTTCATACTGCAGGGAAGTAGGCTGGACTGGGCTGCGGCGAGGCAGACGCTACCACACGGCCGGGCGTGTGCGCGATAGAAGGCCCAAGAAACTGGTTGCCGTGCTCAGCTTTTGCGTTGCACGATCAAAATCGGACGCGTGGCAAGATGAGATGCCAGGGACCATGGTGCAAGATTCGTCTTGAAGAAGATATGGAAACTAATTAAAAATGTATTTCGGTTATTTAATATTTTTTGAAACTTAATAGATCCATAGTGCATACAGATTTGTACAATTGTACATTTTTTTTTACGGAAGAAGAATTATATTAGATAATAGTTACACAAGTATCTATAAACTGATTTTTATCTAAATTAATGCTTGAATAGCTCAAGATCTCAAAACCAAACCTGTACGACATTTTATAGTTATGAATGATCGCACAAGCAAACACTCTGCAAAAGCCCTGAGAACATATGTCCAGCGAACGATGACCAAGCGTGGACGGGGGCTCTGATCAACGCCAGAGAAGGGCGACGCGCGGTCGAGCAGTCGATCGAGGAGGGGTCGCCAGCGACGCCGCACTCCCAGCAGAGCCTAAGCCTTCGAGGCTACAAGGTGTTTCAGGTAGGGCTACATCCCTTTCGATTCTCGACATTGTGGCTCCCTCCTCTTCAGGAGTAATGCCGCCGTGCCGCTAGGCTGCTAGTACTAGGGTTTATGCTGTACTGAACTAACGTTGGTTTTTCTTGGGTACTTCTGTGTCGAATTTCTACCGTAAGCATCGCTTATGCCCCTATTGTCGCGCACCTGTATTTTCAAAAGATGTGCATTGTGAAGGAATTGGTAAATGGTGCAAAGGAACCCCAAATCGTCCTGTTACAAGTACTGTTTTAATAAGCAGGATAAAATGCGAGTACATGTTGGTAGTGCAATTTGTTATGCCACGGAACCATATGCTTGCATCGCCACTATTTTTGAACTAACCGTTGATAAAGCATCGAATCAAACTGGACCCGTTCCTGTTTTTCTAGATACTCTGGTATGTTTGGTTTTTTTGAACAAAAAGGGCAGGATCTCTGTCATTCAGTTAAGGAGCAAAAGAAGTTTAGATACTCTGGTATGAATAAGGCAAAATTGTTTTCGTATCGAAAAAACAGGAATACTTCTAGCACTCAGTTAGTGTAATACCATTAGGGGAATCATTCTCTGTTGTCTTTGTTGGCGACCATTGGAAAAATATGCCAAAAACTAAATTCCTGCATCAGACTTGCCGTAGCTTCACAAAAAGATACTATTTTAGTTTGTCTGGAGCTAGGAGTTCAGGAGGGGTACAAACAAATCTTACCAGCTTTACTAGCAAAGGGATAAGACATTCGAGGAAAACATGTTGCACGCCTTGCTGTCCAATAAATCATTTATGTGTGCCTTCACCATTTTTAGTCCAGCCGACTGACCTGTAGGCTACAGGAGTTACTATACCAATGGAATCATTATGTGCAAGGTGCATTTGTGTTGTTCTTGGGGTAAAGTACTTGTTCTCGGGATTTGTGGTGATCTGTCATTGTCTTAACAAAATAACCATGTTGTCTTGTTGGTAGTCTGACATGGCCACGTGGTACAGTAGCACAAACTGTTTAGATGTTAAGCTAGTAAGATTTAGGCCAATAGGAAGTTTTCATTAGTACTAGTAAGAATGAATATATTAGGCAGTTTCATTTTCTGTTATTTATTTACCCATTATAAGTTCTATCGTTTTGAATTATCCTGTTCTAAATTCTGATTCCTGGCCCTTCCATCCACGCGAGCACATTAATAAGGAATAAATGTTAATCGAAACTACCCTTCTATCTACCAACTCATCACTTTTCTTTTGCGAATATACAAAATGAAAGAAGGGATGGAACTACCCGTTGTTGAGCTTGTGAGATTAAGCAAGCTAGTGTTTTGCAGGTGATGGAGCCAAAAGGGGAAACTAAGTTGGATGGAGTGACAATGGCAATGGGTGCCTTGGACTGCCCCATCTGCTATGAGCCCCTTGTGCCTCCCATTTACCAGGTAGGCAGGTAGACACAGTACATGTGTATATGAATAGCATCGAGTTAATTTCTGAAGAACACCAGATAGGCAAAATCATTATATCGTTTTCATCCAACAACTAAAACCTTAAATAAATCTTCCAAAAGCAGTTTGTTAATTTCTGATGAGGGGCACATCAGTATGTTTCATGAATCGATCTACCAAACACAGAGTAACTAAGGTAGTGTTCTAATGAGGAGCACTATCAGTACCTATGTTTTTTTATTAAATTCCATGTATGTATGTCCAAGATATTCTCTCACAAGGACTTGTTTTTCCGATTTCGATTCGACAGTGTGGTGTGGGGCACCTGATCTGCAATTCATGCTGCATCAGGCTCAACAAATGCCCCCTATGCCCAAGGTCTGCCTTCGAGCGCTGCTTTGGCATGGAGCGTGTTGTTGAATCCATTGAGGTTCCTTGTTGCTTCGCCGAGAACGGATGCGCCAAGAAGATCACCTACTTCAACAAGAAAAAGCACGAGAAGGTGTGCCGACACGGGCCATGCTTCTGCCCGGAGCCCGGCTGTGGCTTCTCAGGGCCGGCGGCGACGCTGCCAGACCATTTCACCGACTGCCACATGTGGCCAAATACGGCGTTCAAGTACTACACGCAGTTCGGCCTCCGCCTCCAGCCGGGCCCGCACGTCCTCCGTGCCCAGGATGGCACCGTCTTCCTCATGAACGTGGTGGCAGCGGAACCCCTCGGGCACGCCATCTCCCTCGTCTGTGTCCGGCCGGCCACGGGCTCCTCCCGGTTCGGGTGCTCTTTGGTGTTCTCGTGCTTCACAGGCCACCACCAGATCTCGACGCTGGACCCCGTGAGGTGCTCGACGCTGGCTGATGGTCTGCCAAAGGACGGCTTCTGCATCGTGCCCAAGGCATCTGGAGGCGTCCATGATGTCGTGCTCAAGACCAACATATATGAAGTGCGGAGGTATGATATCGAGCTGGGGGACGAGGACGACGAAGACGAGGACGAGAGCTACGACGAGGAACTCTGATCAAGATTTGGTTCGATCGATCGAGTGACCAGCGCATATATTACGAGTGCTCTAAATTAAAGTATTTATTTAGGTTGGATCCTTCTTACGGGCACGTCGACATCTAATCAACCATGGTAAAAATTTACTTTTATCAGTATAGGAAAACATGCTATCAGTATTGGAAAACATCCTTGCCGCCCGGGCAGGCAATTTGGCTCTCGTATTCAGGGTTTGATTTGTAGTCGTGGCGGGAAAGGTCAGTTTCTAGTGCATTAACCCCTCCAAATCGGCGCGACCGCGGTGACGGGTTCTGCAGGCGCAGGCTCGGGTCGGGGCTCGGGGGTGTGTGGTCGCGGCGGCGAGCCGGCGACGCACCCACTCACGGTTGCGGGCGGTAAAGAGCGAGCGAGGCCGGTGCGCGAACAGTAGGGCCCGTTGGCGGGACTTAGCTGAAAAATACTTTTCCGGCTGAATTATTATGAGAGAAAATACTGTTTTGGCTGAAAAAAAAAGAAGTCGAATAAGCCGAATATAGGATAAGCCGAACATGGCCAAAATGCAGTGAAGACACGACACCCTGTGTCCCTGTCCCTTACAGGGGGAAAACAGTGTTTCGTTACGCGTTGGAAGCAGGGTCAACTTCGCCCCATCCGTTTGATAGAGCAGCTTTCGGCGTCTCACTCTCGCTCGTCCGTGTATCACAGTTAAGAGGTGTTTTTCTTTCTCCTCTTAAAATAAGCTATAAAAGCCAATTAAGCCATTTTTTAAAAAAATTCATCGACTCGGACTCTTCAACATATTATAGTAAGGAGACGAAGCTGTTGGAAGTCGTGTAAAACAAGGTCTTCGTTTCCTCCCTGGACAATGGTTATTCTCATGTTCTCCTCTTTTTTTTTTGTTAACTTTTATGCCACATCGGTTCTTTTTTACTCCTTCTGTCTCCAGAAGAGTGTCACTTAGAGTTCGATATAGGTTAAATTTTTTTAAGTTTAACTAAATTTATAAAAAATATTAATAATATTTGTATCTCCAAATAAGTTTATTAGAAAAATATATTCAACTGTTAATCTAATGATACTTATCATGCACCATAAATATTAATAATTTATTTTATATATTTGGTTAAAGTTAAAAATGTTAGACTTCTCGAAAAATACGGATGACACTCTTTGTAGTAACAGAGTGCAATGCATGAAGGTCCGACCTCCTCCTGCGTGTTAGTGTAAACGTGATACAGCAAAATGTTGAGAAAGGGCCATTTGGATTAATATGAAGTAACATTTACAGAAATTGAAATTTTTGAAGCAAAGAACAAACTTACTACTACAAAACAAGCAAACAAACGATGTTAAATATTCCTACCCATAGAGTGTAGACTGTGAGGGCCCAGAAGACTAAGCAAAGCAGATCAGCACTCACAAGGATAGATCGGATGAAGGATTTGAGGCCGGAGAGCAGGATTGCAGGAAGCTCCAAGGCAGATAACCAGCGACAATTGCTCAGCCAGGCAACGGCCGGCCTAGCCTAACTAGGCAAGGATACCTGTTTGATGCGCACAGAGAAAACTAGCTATGACAGGCGAGCTTGCCACCGCCCGCGAGGCGTGTTCGATTCCAACGCTGCCTCACCTAGCTGCGGCGGCGCAGGAACTAAGAATCTCGCCCCCTCGGGCGAGCCGATCCGGCTCTCTCTCAGGAGCGAGCCAAACCTCGCCAGCGCAATCTCCGAGGAGCTCGAGCGAGACAACCAAACGCGTTTCCTTGTGTCCTATCCCAGGCTAAGGATCCAAACACGCCCAAAATCCTCGCCAGCCCGGGCGAGCCGAATCGTGTGGGCGAGGCGAGCGGCGAGCGCGCGGGCGAGGGCGTCGAGCCAAAAAAAAAAAAAAAAAAAAAAAGCGCGCGAGCAAAGAAGAAAAGGCGGGACGCGTCTGCTCACTGCTCTCCACCTCCATTCCTCAACTCGCTGACACAGGTGCTCCCTCTCGGGTCTCTGCTCCCCCCTGCGTTCTCCCCATGACCCCATCTGTTCTTCCCTTCTAATCCCTTCTTTCTCTGTAAAATCACTGATCAGGTTGATTGGATTGGTCCACTCCGTCCTCCGCATCTAGGATTTGGGGGCCATCTCTGCACAATCTCGATTAGGGCCGGCTGCCCTAACTGAGAGGTAACTCGAGTTGCATTTCTCCTCTCTTTTTTTTTTTTGGCGATTTGATGCACAGATTCATTTTTCCATCTAGTAGATTTGGGGGTGGGAACTTATCTTTTTCTGGAGAAGCCTGCAAGTAGTAGCAGTTCATTCTGTACTAGAGGGTTAATTTTTGGACGAAATAGGAGACACCAATGGTATTCCTCCTTTGAGACTATTAGCTTTTAGGACGAATTGATGTTCTTCATGCTTTTTTATTTCCCATGCAAGAGCAACTAAAAAGAGCTGACTTTGTATTGTTCATTTGGATGGACAGCATATTGGGCAGTCATTTGTTACCTACACAATAAATGTAGTCCTGTTAGGTACTCTATTTTGGAGAAAAATAGGGACAGAATGGCTTACCTAAAGAAGTTATATTGCGACCAAGATTCAGACACTATTAATCTTCTTAGAATGAGCAAAGATGTCTTCTTCAAGCTATGCACAAAGTTACGTTCTATGCATGCACTTCGTGACACTTGGCACTGCTCAGTTGAGGAACAAGTAGCCATGTTTCTTCAAGCAGTTGGCCATAAGAAAAAGAACAGGGCCATAAAGTTCAATTTTTCAAGATGTACTGAAACTGTCAGTAGATATTTCAATGAAGTTCTGTATGCTATTGGCCAACTTGGACCTGAGATGCTTAGACATAGATCAACAGATGTACCCTCCAAAATCCGAAACAACACAGGATTCTACCCATATTTGGGGTATGCTTCACCATTTCTAATAAAATACAAACACACACGATTGGTTAAGTAACAAATCCATTCATTTAAGTGCTAACTTCTGATTTACACAAATTAGGATTGCATTGGTGCTATCGATGGAACCCATATTTTGGCCTTATATAAATATACAAGTTGCATACTTTGGCCTTATATAAATATATATGGCAATGTATATATTTTTGTAGTATGAAACTACACTTGCGACACTGTGTAGGTATGGCAGATGTCATATTTTGGCCATATGAAACTGTATATGGCAGATAATGTATGTGGTCTTATCAAACTATAAATGGTAGGTTTGTCGGTAAAGATTGCAATGGAGTTGCTACTTTCGTTTGCTGTGAAACGTTCTTGTACTGTTGACTCTTGAACAATTAACTTTGCAAATATTCAGTGCTACAGCTGAAGTCTTCTTGTATATTTGATGGATGATGGTAACATCACCTAAAGGGTACAATGCTGAGTAGCATGTATCGTGGCAAGGGTTCCAAGCAAGCGGGACAGTAACCTTGCTAGCAAAGGCAAGTCTGTAGCCACATTACCGAACAGCTTGCCAAATATTCTTGCTCATCCTGACAAAACTACCAAACTACCTTCTTGCCACAGCTAACCTTGCCTAGCAAAACTCCTTTAAAATGATGGGTTGATGACTGTTGACTAAGCTAGTGAGATTTGTGCCGATTGGAAGTCTTGATTAGTAAGGAATAATGTATTCAAAATGTATATATTAGGCAATCCCATTTCTGTTATTCTATTTACAAATTACAAAGTTGTGTTGTTTGGAATTATAATATATCCTGTTATGAATTCTGATTCCAGGTCCTTCCATCCAATGCAAGAGATCAGATCAATCAGGAATGGATATGCTAATTAGAATGGCCCATCTATGAATCTACCTAACAAACCATTGCTTTATTTTTCGAATATACACCAAAGCATTACTTGCCTTTTTGCCGGTATAAATTGGGATTAAGAGATGGAACTATATATTGTGCTCAATACGCTTAACCCTTTGTCGCGCTAGTGTTTTTCAGGTGATGGAGCTGAAAGGGGAAACAACTATGATGGAGGGAGTACGAATGACGATGGGTGCCTTGGACTGCCCCATCTGCCATAAGCCCCTCGGGCCTCGGATCTACCAGGTGTTAGATTGATTTCTAATCCCAAACTGGGCCCAACGGCCCAGTTGGGCCTTTGATCCGCGCTCTGATCGGGGGCGCCCAGCCAACTATGGCTGGAGGGTCCCTGTCACACTGTGCAATAAATAGATGTGTGGGCCGGCGGCTCTAAGCACGAGGTTCGCCTGAGCTACAGTTCCCCACCGAAATCCCTAATCCGATCTAGAGGGGCGCAGCCAGTGACGGGAAGCCACCAGCTGTGCTGCCACCGCCTCTGCATCTACACCGAGGGGCTGCTATGTCGCCGGGCTACCCTGCAACCGCTACTGCACCGCCGTCCTTCGACTTGACACCGCCACCGGGTTATCGCCAAGCACTGCAATGGCGAGCCAATCTTCATCCAAGGCGGCCGAATGTTTGCACCCTTCACCTCTCTTTCTCTCGTTCTATCTACTGCTACTGTACTAGTAGATATTCTAGGATTCACGGTTTTATTCAAAAGCAAGTAGACATGCTAGTTCTATGCCTAGAGATCCTGCTTTAGAGCCTAACAATAGTACTAGAGTCTAACTAGGTGTAGATCTAGCCTATCGGAACCCTCTGTCTAGATGTAGATCATGTCAGGGGTAAGAAACAGAGTAGATCCGTTCGGATCTGAGAAATGAAGAGGGTCACCGAACCTTAACCCTAATCGGGTGAAGAACAGAGAAAAGAAAGGGTCTCGGATCTCAAAGCCGAAACCTAACCCGCGAATCAGTCATAGGGAAGAACAACAGTGAACAAAACCCTAACCCTAACCCTAACCCTAATCCCCAATCGACAAAGAACCGAGAAGAACACAGTAAGATCCAAAGATAGGAGAGGGAAAGGGGAAGAGGGTAAGGGGCTTATCTCGCCGATCTCGAATCAAAACCGAAAGAAAAATCGAATCGGGAAAAGAAACCCTAACCCTAGAAAGAGAAAGGGGACGATAGAGAAGGGGCTTCCTACCTAGGGCCTGGCCGTCTTGTCTTCGTCGCTGGCCATCTCCATGGCCGGCGCGTGGGAAGAACCAGAGGCGCCGACTGGGCAGGTCACGCCACTGCGTGGCTTCGCCTTGGGCTTGGGTGTTAAGGGCACCGCAGCGTAGCACTTCGACGACGTTGCGCTCACCCTCGGGTGGACGCACGCACCGGCGAAGGGGCGCGCGGCGGCGCCACCACTTCCTTCGGCCGCCATGGCCGTTCGCTCTTTGCGCTCGCTCTCTACGCTGCGGGGCTGAGTGAGGAAGGAGAGCGGCGAAGAGAGAGAGAGAGAGAGCAGCAGCAGCAGCAAAGAATGGGTTAGGGTTTTCCCCAGGGGCGCGCGGCGTCGGCTTTTATTTCGAGTGAAACGCGCGCGTGGCCGTCGGATTAAGATGGACGATGCAGATAGTTTGGGCCAACGATCGGCCCAGGCGGGCGCGTGTGTCCGTGCGGCTTTGGCGGCCCAGGCCCAGGTTGCGGCTTGGGAGGACAGCGCGCGCGCAAGCTGAGTGGGCTGGGCCGTTTTTCCAGCTGGGTTGAAGAACAGTGTTGATTTTGAATCAATTTTTTGTTTTTCTTTTTTCAGTAAATATTTATTTCCTAGAAAATAGATAAATGGCTTAAAGTAAATAGAAAAGAGAATTTTTTTGTGGGTAAAATTCATTAAATTGAATTATTTTTCCGCTGCAATGTTAAAGTTAATGATCTTCTAATTGAATTCGAACTAACTAGATAATTTAATTTGAAGAGCAGTCAATTCTAATCAGTAAATTTTATAATATTGTTATTTTTCTGACCAACGTTGATAATAGCAATATTATAAGGTTTAATAATAAGTTTTCCATCCATTAATTCTATTTCTGGCTAACGGTGATGTAGAATTAGTGTATAAGAATAGTTGTATGTTTTAATTTTAACCAACACTGGAATCAAGGTATGTAATTGTTGTTATAAGTTATGTTCTCACTCTATATGAATTGTGTTTTCAGGCGGATATAACTTGATAGGTTGTATCAAAGAGATTCCCAATCTCAAAGGTGACAACTACATGGAGTGGAAGAAAAAGATTGACCTGGCCTTTATCTTGGCTGAGGTGGACTGGGTAGTTACCTCATCGTGTCTCACTGAGCCTGTGGCACTGGTGAGGAGACAAACAAGGCTGATGTCATTTGGACAACTAGAGAGGGATTTTGCATCCCAAAAGATGTCATATGACCTTAAGCATAGGAAGTGGGTCACTGTCAACAAGAAATGTTTGATTATGATAAAGAACACGATTGAGCCTATAATTGTGGGCTTAATCTCAGAGTGTGACACGACCATCGAGTACCTTGATAGAATAAAGAGTCAGTTCACTGGCTCTTCAAAGACATGCTACCCAGCTGATAAAGCAGCTGGTGACAGAGAGGTACTGTAGAAATGGTGGCATAAGAGAGCACATACTAAGGATGAGCAATTTGGCATCCAAGCTAAAACCAATGTATCTGGCTCTCAAGAAAGTGTTCCTTATCCATCTGATTTTTGCTTCCTTGCCAAAGGAATTTGACACTTTTGTTGTCAACTACAACATACAACCCGAGAAGTGAGACTTAGAGAGGCTCATGGCTATGTGTGTGCAAGAGGAGGAGAGAATGAAAGCTGTCAATGGTGGCACTATCAATTATGTGAAAGACAACAAGAAAAAGAATAATAATGCTAACTCCTCAAAGTCAAAGGAAAAAGGTCTCATGCTATATCAGCCTCAGCAGAACAAGTTCACAGTAGAGAAAGACCAGTGTCTCTATTACAAGAAGATGTGATATTATAAGAAAGATTGTCTCGATTACTTAAAGATGATCATGTCAAAGAAAGGTGAGAACATTATTACGTTCATAAATGAATCCCTGTATGTACAATATTCGAAATTTACTTTGTGGATTGACTCAGGTGCAACTGTTCATGTTGTTAATTCTTTATAGGGATTTCGTTCGACGAGGACTACGCAAAGAAGAGAAAGACATGTTAAAGTTGCAAATGGAGTCCGAGCAGATGTTAAGCCGTTGGCGATCTTTCTCTAGAGCTTGCTAATGGTTTCACACTTTTACTTAGAGATGTATTTTATGTTTTCTCCCTACAGAGAAACTTGATTAGTGTTTCATGCTTGGACAATGATGGATATAATTGCCATTTTAAAAATGGTAAATGTAAGATAACATTTAATAATGCATGTGTTGATCTTGCTATTTTACAAAATGAGCTTTATTTGTTATCACTACGTGATGATGTGAATGTTGTATGCGATGATGAGAACGTTGCGTGCGACAATAAGAATGTATCCTTGTCTGCGGATATAAACAGAAAACGAAAGAGAGCTCACGATGTGTTGTTGAAATTATGGCACTGTTGTTTAGGTCATATTTCGAGGGGGAGAATAGAAAGACTAGTTAAGAATGATATTCTTCCTCCATTAGAGTTTTTAGATTTAGAACAATACAGATAATGCATAAAAGGAAAGTATGTAAAGAAAATTAAGAAAGATGCCAAGCGAAGCGTAGGAATTTTACAGATTATTCATATAGACATATGTGGTTTGTTTCCTATAAAGAGTGTGGATGGTTATGATTCGTTCATAATATTCATAGATGATTACTCCCGTTATGACTATATTTATCCAATCAAAGAAAGAACATAAGCATTGGATAAATTTAAGATATTTAAGGCAGAAGTTGAATACCAACACAATTTAAAGATTAAGATAGTCAGGTCCGACCATGGGGGAGGAGTACTACGGTCGGCATATTCCGTATGGCCTAAGTTTTTGGATCTTTTGAAAGGTTCTTATAGGAGAATAGCATAGTAGCAGAATGAAGTAGCTGAAAGACGCAATCGTACACTGATGGATATGGTGCGCAGTATGATAAGTTACTCCACCTTACCGTTGATCCTGTGGATGGAGACGTTAAAAACCATCATTCATATTCTCAATAGAGTATCAAGTAAGTCGGTGCCCAAAACACCATATGAGTTGTGGACATGAAGAGTATCCTCACTAAACCACTTATGTGTGTGTGGGAGTCCTGCTGAGGCTAAAATATTTAACCTAAACATTGGGAAGCTAGATCTCAAAACTGTAAGTTGTCATTTCATTAGCTACCCAGAAAAGTCAAAATATTTTCGTTTCTACTGTCCAGACAAACATACAAAGTTTGTGAAAACGAGACACATTGTCTTCCTAGAGGATGAAATGATGAGGAGGAGCATGGTAGCTCGAGAAATTGACCTTAAAGAGAAGCAGGTGTATGCGCCCGCTCCAATGATTTATGAGCTATTTTTCTCACTACCTGCTATCGCTGCACTGACAGTGCAAAATACTGTGGTGCCAACACCTATTGTTATTCCGCATGTGGCAACAATGAATGACGATGAGGAACCTGATCTTCAAGATCCTGTAGAACATATTGCCACACATGAGGGGGAGCAACAACAGCCTCAAACAGAAGATGTCCCAAATGTGGAGGCCCCTAGAAGGTCTCAAAGAGTTAGAAAATCAACTATTTCTGCTAACTATGAAGTATACAACACTGAGGAATTTCAAATAGAGGATGATCCCACCTCATTTGAAGAAGCCATGAGAAGTGATCATTCATCAAAGTGGCTTGAGGCCATGGAAGATGAAATGAAATCTATGAATGCCAATAAAGTTTGGGACTTGGAAATAATTTCTAAAGGAGCCAAAATAGTAGGCTATAAATGGGTCTACAAAACAAACTTGACTCTCAAGGAAATATGGAGAGATATAAAACGCGGCTTGTGGCAAAAGACTTTACGCAAAGAGAAGGGATTGATTACAATGAGACCTTTTCTCAATGGGGACTTGGAGGAAAATATTTACATGGCACAACCGAAAGGTTTTGTCATGGAAGGAAAAGAACGAATGGGATGCCGCCTGAAGAAATCCATTTATGGATTAAAACAAGCTTCAAGACAGTGGTACTTAAAGTTTGATCAGACAATAAGGAATTTTGAGTTTAAAGATAATGTAGAAGACAATGGTATCTATGCAAAGTTTAAGAATGGAAAGTTTATCTTCCTTATCCTATATGTGGATGATATCTTACTTGCTAGTAGTGATGTCAGTCTACTACTAGAGACAAAGAAGTTTTTTTCCTCAAAATTTGATATGAAAGATCTTGATGAAGCTTCGTTCGTTCTAGGGATCGAGATTCACCGAGATAGAAGTAAACGGGTATTAGGACTATCACAAAAGGCAAACATAGAAAAGATATTAAAGAAATTCAGTATGCACAAATATAGTCTCTCACCTGCTCCTATAGTCAAGGGTGATAGCTATGGGGATTTTCAATGCCCCAGGAACTAGTATGAGATCGATCAAATAAAAACGATTCCATATGCTTCAGCTGTCGGAAGCTTGCAATATGCTCAAGTATGTACACACCCTGACTTGGCATTTGTTATCGGGTTACTTGGTAGATTTCATAGCAATCCTGGAATAGAACACTGGAAATTGGTAAAGAAAGTCTTGCGCTATTTGCAAGGAACGAAAAGCCTCATGATGACATATAGAAGATCAGATTCACTCCATATAGTGGGATATTCTGATTCTGACTATGCGGGAGATGATAGAAAATCTACGTCTGGATATGTATTCACTCTCGTAGGGAGAGCTATTTCATGGAAAAGCTCAAAGCAAATAATCATTACATTGTCCACAATGTATGCTGAGTCTGTAGCGTGTTATGAGGCAACGGGGCAGGTGAACTGGCTAAAGAAGTTCATACCCGGTTTGAGGGTGGTTGACGACATCTATAGACCACTTAAGTTATACTGCGATAATAATTCGGCTGTACAGTATGCTCACAACAATAAGTCAAGTGGTGCTGCCAAACACATTGACATAAAGTATTATGTTGTGAAAGATAAAGTCCGAGATCATATCATAAGTCTTGAGCATATAAGTACCGAAAAGATGCTAGCGGATCCGCTTACAAAAGGCTTACCACCCAACGTGTTTAGAGAACATGTAGCCGGCATGGGTTTAAGGGAAAGCCTATAATTCCTGGGCAAAAGAAGCTCTAAAGTTAAGTATCTATTTCAGAATAGAGTGGTGTGTTGTAGCTGTTAAATCTATCGGCAATTGACCGTGATGATGAAACATGCTCTATGCGCTAATCTGTAATGGAATGAACAAAAGTAAATAATATGAAATTGAAAGATGGTAGGAGATCAAGGGGGAGATTGTTAGATTGATCTCTAATCCCAAACTGGACCCAACGGCCTAGTTGGGCCTTTGATCTGCGCCCTGATCGGGGGAGCCCAACCCACTATGGCTGGAGGGCCCTTGTCATACTACGCAATAAATAGAGGTGGGGACCGGTGGCTTTAAGCACGAGGTTCGCTTGAGCTATAGTTCCCCACCAAAATCCCTAATTCGATCTAGAGGGGCGCAACCAGTGACGAGAAGCCACCAGCTGTGCTGCCACCGCCTCTACATCTACACCGAGGGGCTGCTACATCGCCGGGCTGCCCTACAATCGCTACTGCACTGCCGCCCTTCGACTCTACACCGTCACTAGGTTATCGCCAAGCACTGCGATGACGAGCTCATCTTCATCCAAGGCTGTCGAAGGTTTGCACCCTTCACCTCTCTCTTTCTCTCGTTCTATCTACTGCTAGGACTCAGTTTTATTTAAAAGCAAGTAGACATGCTAGTTCTATAGATCCTGCTTTAGTGCCTAACACCAGGTACACACATCATCATCATCAAAATTAAGTGTTGTTTCTGTCAGACACAAGATCTAAGGCTCAGTGTTTATTCCAATACATACCATAGTGTGCCATGGGGCACTTGCTCTGCAAATCATGCTGCTGTATCAAGCGCAAGAAGTGCCCTTCGCCACTATGCCCCAGAACTATCTTCACGCGCTGCTTTGGCATGGAGTGCATTGTCGAAGCCATTGAGGTTCCCTGTTGCTTCGCCAATAATAGATGCACCGAGAAGATGCCCTACTTCAACAGGGGAAAGCATGAGAAGGCGTGCCAGCACATTCCATGCTTCTACCTGGAGCCCGGTCGGTTGCGGCTTCACGGGGCCAGCAGCGGAGCTACGAGACCATTTCATCGGCCACCACAAGTGGTTGTCCACGGCGTTCGAGTACTATGCACAGTTCGACCTCTACCTCCAGCCAGGCCCGCACGTGCTCCATGCCAAGGATGGCTGCAGCATCTTCCTCGTGAACGTGGTGCCAGCAGCGGAACCCCTCGGGCACGCCATCTCCCTCGTCTCCGTCCCGTCGGAGGTCTCCACAGACGCCAACAAGTCCATGTTTGGTTTGTCTTTGATGTTCTCATGCTTCATGGGCCACCACCAGGTCTTGAGGATGGAAGACGTGATGAGCTCGTCGCTGGCCGATGGTCTGCCAAAGGACGTCGTCTGCTTCATGCCCAGGGCATCTCAAGACGACCATGCCGTCGTCAATATCACCATAGATATGGAACTGGCATTCGATGATGAGGAGCTGGAGGACGATGACAGCGAAGACGAGAACTATGACGTGGCAGGGGTGGAGCTACGTGGACCACGGTGGGTGAGGCCGCACCCACCCAACGACGAGGACGAGGACAAAGACGACTGCGAGGACGACGAAGAAGAAGTTGAGGACGAGGACAAAGACGAGGATGGTGACGACGACGAAGAAGAAGATGACAAATCTGATGACCATTGATTCGGCTTCGGTCAATCAGGTGATCAGCGCATATATTATGAAATACTATATGGATGCTCTAAATTAAGCTATCTAGGTTGAATCCTTCGTATGGATACGGATGTCTAAGCAAACTATCATAGTATTTTAGAGTACTTATTTTGTATGGAGGAAAAACATGCTGCCGGCCGGGCAATTGGGCTCTCATCTAGTGTTTGCATGTAGTGCCCAATCTTTGTGCATCTTTTGGCTTCCAAGTTCCCAGCAGTTGTGACTCCATCCCGTGACAAAGCTAGAGCAAATTAGAGTAGGGTGCGCTTGTCTTGTAAGTGCATAAATATGTCTTATAGGGAGTGCATATATGGTGGAATTTTAATTAAATCTACTGATTTTGGTTTTTTGGTGCACCCATATATATAGTGTAGCTTCGCCTCCCTGACTCCCATAGATATAGGTGAGCCTCGCTTGTGGTAGGCGAGGCTAGGCAAAGTTGACAAGCTTTTCGCTTGCTATGATGGGAGCAAGAGCGATTTTAGCTCGCTCGGGCTAGTGAGGTGAGCCACATTTGTGCATGTGAGGCTTGACAAAACTGACCTAGCATGCGAACACGCTCTTAATCAACACATAACTGTTAAGAACCAGTTAGATTGGAGTGGTTTCATCCATGGATCAAGAGTGCACGTAGCTCATGCATTTTTTTGTTCTGGTTCTCTTTACATTGAACATGTTATCAACAATATTGCTCTCTCTAAGTTTCTCAACAACCGAAGCAAGAGTGACTCGGAATCAAGAAGTTCTACACTGAGTTCGAGAGTAACTCTCTAATTTGCCGATAATAGATGAGAAGAACAAGAACAAACTGGGAACATGGGAGGAAGAAAAAGGAACAAATTGGGAACACTGAGTCTCGAGCACCATGGACATCGTATATACCTACTTCGGCACCATCGTCAAGGCTGGTCACCATCGAAATTGATATACTCCACCATGGCCCTAACCACCACTTGTCCCTTCAACCTCGATCGCCTCCATGAGGCATCGAGTCGCCCACCATGAGGTGGTCCTCGTGTGGCAGACATCTCCACCCTCTTCCCCCGCGTGGTAGACATGCTTGTGACCCATCGAGCATGGTAGTCCACTCCTCTTCTTCTTGCTCTCTCTCTCTCTGACCTCGCTTGGTAGCTCGTCGTTGCCTTGCGCCCCCTCCCGCACGCTCTATTTGGATCTAATGGTAAAGTTTAGTTAGCTATAGAGCATTTTAGGACATATGTGCAATCTAGTGAACTAAAGGATTTTTTTTTGTGAAAGTTGGTGGATAAAATTTAAATAGAACTTTAAACAAATTGTTTGGAGCCCCACACTACGCCAGATTCTTACTGTAGGAACGGGGACATTTTTATTGTAGGGGCGGCTGGGGTTGGGGGCGTCCCTACAGTGGGCGTCCTTGGGCCCCAGCAGCCCAGCCACCCCTACAGATGGTATTGTAGGGGCGGCTCAGCTGCCCCTACAGTTGGGGCTGATCTGTAGGGGCGGCTCAATCATCAGCCGCCCCCTGCAGTACCCATTTGTAAGGGCGGCTGCCACCAGCCGCCCCTGCTGTTTGACTATAGGGGTGGCTGAATCACCAACCGCCCCTACTAATGGCGCACGAATAAATAGCAGTCACCACTTCTTCCACCTCAGGACACACTCTTCTAAAAAAAGGTTGGGAGGCCTTGGGCTTCTCCTAAAAATTACTCTACTAAGAGGGAGGTTTTGATCTCAAATCCTTTGGTGGAGAGGCTTTAAAAGGTAAGGAAATGCTTCTCCAACTCTTTATTTGAAGTTTAATTCGTTGGTTAGTAAGTAATTTGATTTTTGGTTTTCTCTCTCTTCCATAGAGCTTGAGCTAGTTATGAGTGAAATTGGACCCTAATTTTCACTATATTAGGGTAAATTAGGTAGGGAAGTAAGATTGCACCCTTTGTTAGTACATCTTTGTTGATTTTAGTGTAGTATTAGTGAAGTTTAGTGCATGTGTCATGAAACCCTATATCTAGATCTAGGATTTTATTTTTTTTTCTTTTTCAATTTTTTCTTTATGTGACTAGGGTTTACATGTAGGTGAATGTGTAAGATTTTAATTGTTGCTAATGTGTAAAATATCCTCTACCATGGCTACTAATTATCATTTAATATTTATTTTGATTCATTTCTATAATGTGTGTTTTTAATTAGTTATGGATAAATAGGCCATTAATTAATTATCCTCTACTATGAAATTGGAATGGAGTTTGCATGAAAGGTAGTGGATGAAATATTAAATGTTGCTAATTGTTTTCTTTGAAATTGTTTATTTGAACCAATTAATTTATATTTTAAAATATTTATGCATTAATAGTCAATTAATTAACTATCCTCTACTACCATGGTGCGTGTCTCAGGTATATACAATTATTCTCGAGTTATATTCTTTCTTTGGTTGTTTTATTTCTATAAGATGGACTACAGAAACTCTTGGATGTATGGTTCGTTAAGACATGACACTCTTTTCTGTGATGAGGTGGACAAATTCATCAAAGCCGCAGAGAAGCATGCAGCGACGTTGAAAGAGAATAGTGACATGATTATTTGTCCCTGCAAAGATTGCAAGAACCTTATTGTATTTTGAGATGTGAGTACCATCAAAGAACATCTGATTCGGAGAGGATTTGTTCCGGACTACACAGTGTGGATTCATCATGATGAAACAGTGGTTGTTGATGACAGCGACGATGATCTAGCTGATGAAGCTAAAACCCAAGCATACTTGTCCCGATTCACAGACGATCTTGAGCAACAAATGGATCATGACTATGGCAATCAATAAGGTGGTGGCTTTGGCAATCAACAAGGTGGTGGCTTTGGCAATCAACAAGGTGGTGATGATGCTGGTGGTGCCAGCAATGATGGCAAAGCACGTGAGGGGGATGCAGATGACGGTGACAACTTGGACGAAATGCTTGGGGCCTTTGGACCAGAAATATTAGAAAAGAGCAAGAGAGGTCTAGAAAATCTTGAGAGGGTGACAAAAGCATCGAAGAAGACGGTGTATGATGCTGAGAAGGGTTGTCCGACATACTTCACACTGCTACGTTTTGTGCTTGAGCTACTCATCCTGAAGGCTAAGTACGGCTGGTCGGACTGCAGTTTCGATGATCTGTTGTGCCTCATGTCACGGTTGCTCCCACGGTCGAACATAGTTTTCGCCAACACATACCAAGCGAAGAAGGTTATAAGTCCACTCACATTGGGGGTTGAAAAAATCCATGCATGCCCCAACCATTGTATCCTTTTTTGGCGTGGAACATCGTTCGAGACTTTAGATACATGTCCTAGGTGTGGGGCTAGTCGGTATAAGAACAATGACCTTCAAAGTAGGGTGGAAGCCTCCATAGGAAAGAGGAAGAAGGGTGGGAAGAAGGTGGTGTAAGAATCTCAGCCCCCAGAGGAAACTCCATTAGGCAACGATGCAAATAAGAGAAGAATTCCTGCCCTGGTTATGTGGTACTTGCCAGTGACTGACTGCTTGAGGCGTATGTTCCTAAACCCTAAGGAAGCCGCACTGATGACATGGTAGGATGATGAGCGCAAGGTGGATGATGATATGATCGCACACTCGGCCGATTGTAGCGAGTGGCAAGCGTTCGATGCCAAGTACAAAGCAGAATTCAGTGATGATCCACGGAATGTACGGTTAGGCTTGAGCACCGATGGAATGAATCCCTTCAATGAGAGGATGACCGACCACAGCACATGGCCAGTCATCTTGACCATGTACAACCTCCCAACGTATTTGTGGTAGAAGAGAAAGTACCTTCTCCTCACCATTCTTATCTCTGGCCCCAAACAACCAGGCATTGATATAGACGTGTTCTTGGAGCCTCTAATGCAAGAAATGGAGAGGCTATGGAGGTATGGGGAGCCAATGTACGATGCGTTCCGGTAGGAGGACTTCATATGCAAAGCAATAATATTTGTTACTACCAATGATTACCTCGCGCTGTTTGCCCTGTCTGGACAGTTCAAAGGCAAGACTGGATGCTTAGTCTATTTGGATGGTACTAAATGGATGTTCCTAGATGGATCCAGGAAGATAGTTTACATAAGGAACCGGTGCTTCTTAAAGACATGTCACAAGTACCGCGACAAATTGTACCTAAGATACTATGGCAACATCCTAGAGGATGAACCCCCTCTAGAAAGACGTCGTAATGGAGAACATGTGTTCAGAATGGTCCAAAACATACACGTCGTCTATGGAAAGAAGAATTCGGATGAAACAATCAGAGATAGAAGCACACCTTCCATCGAAGACGTACCATTCAAGAAGCAATCGATCTTCTTTCAGTACCTGCCTATAACACCTCGGGTGTTTAAATATTAAAAATAGGACATGTCATCATATGCATTGCAAGGCATTGGTCATATTGCAAACTTTGATATGCATTCACTAAAACAAGTTTATATTTATGTTATGAGTGTTGAATTGAATTGTTTGAATCAAGTTCAAAAATTTAGTTTGGATTTGGAATTTTCGAGACAACCCGGATTTTTAGCATTTAAATTCTACCCTGAAAACTCATTTCAAAATCTAAGCATATTTTGGGGTTGAGCCCAAAAGCAAAAGTGTAGAGCTTGTCAAGTTATACAAAGTTTGTTTTTGGAGTTTTTAAAGTTGTTATGAAAAATTTGAAGTAATTCGAAAAGGCGTAATTCGTTAAATATCCCCTATTTGAATTAAAAAGTTCATTTCAAAATATAAGCCGAATTAGGGGTTGGTTATAAAAGCAAAGTTGTAGAACTTTGAATTTTGAACAACTTTTATTTTTGGAGATTTTTGAGTTACCATGTAAAATTTGGAGTAAATTGGGAAATTAAGCGAGTGGCAATTCTGTAATTTCGATGAACAGTAACCGCAGAAGCCAACTCACCGTTGGTGACCTTCGGTTTGCTTCCAGGCGCGTTGTGGCCGTCTGTGGCATCGTGCTGGCATGGGAAAGGGTTTCGTCGTGGCTTCCTTGAGCTTCTGAGCCGCTCTTTTAAGGCCGAGATGTCGTCGCCGTCGCTCTTTCTTCTCCTCTGCTTTTGCCGTCGCCACTGTCATAACTCCGGCGAGCTCTCACCGTCGCTTTAGCACACTCCAGCCGCTGCAAAGCTTGTCATAGCTTCGCCTTGCCCTTGCGCCTCGATTGAGCCTAGCCTAGCTACTGCTACTAGCCAGAATCGCCTTGTTTGCCGGAACGCCGTCGCGACGTCGGTGCGGACTGCCATGAACGCCACCGTCGTCGGCAGGGAGCTCCAGCACGTCTCGGCTTCATCTAGTTAGCCGCTCAAGTCGTGGTGAGTCTCTTCATGCCTAATCCAGCTCCATCTTGATCAGTTTTGCGCCGTAGTCGCCATTCCAGCGTTGCGCCGTCGTGGTCAGCCGTGTGCGCCGCTGGTTGCCGTGGGCAGGCAGGTCGGGGTCATCCCAGGCCACGCCAAGTCCACCTATGGGTGCAGCCAAGTCTTGCGATGATCTTGCGCCACCTCACCACCATTTTTACTACCTTGATCGGCCAGCAGTATCGCCGCCGTGTTTCCTGGCGTGGCTCAGCCCGAGGAAGAAGACGATGTACTGTAGCGGGTGCTAAATGAAAAGTAAGTGATTATTTTAAATAGTGCTGTGATTTGTTATTTTTGTGTAGAATTGAATAGAGCTTTAAATACTATGAAAATTTTTGTGTGACCTCTCTGAGATGTAAACTATTTAGGAAAAATATGAAACCATGAAAATCAATAGTTTTTGGATGCTTAAAAATTAGTCCTTTTAATTAAGAAATGCTTGCTGTGTAATTTTTATAGGCCAAAATAAATATCCAGTGACCATGAAACTTTTATTGTATTTGTTTATTGTTAAAACCTGCCTCCACAAAAAGTTTGGGATTAATTTGATGATGTTTAATTATACTCTTATTTATATGCCTTAATTATTAGTTAATAATTGTCAAAATGATAAACATAGATCATAAGATGTCCTGATTGATTTTTTGGAGTTGATTATAGGTCATGAAACACCCTAGCCCTGCTGTGTCATGGCCAAGTGATTACCTTCTTGATATGTTTAGGTTTGCCCTTTAGTTAATAATTCTAAATGACTTAGTTAAGAATTTCGTTAGTAAATGCATGTTAATAAACTTGATTGCTTCTTAGATGCAACCTCTTGGGTAAAAAGTAAAAGTTATACATTTCCTTGTATATTGTTTATACATGTCTTTTCATGATAAAGCTTTAGTTGGTAAGCAGGTATGATAAGTGAACCTTTGACTTGTTAGAATAACGACTAAAAATGCTTTATGATAATGGTTTGTAACTATACCACGAAGAAAAGTTGTATTCAAGTTATTAACTTTTGCATCCATCATCGAGCATCATGTTTTATATCTCGCATCATGTTAAACATGGCATTGTTACTACGTGTAGTGAACGAAGGTGAACACGTGGTAGATAATCAAGTGGTTGAGGAGGTTAATCCGTCTGTTGAGGTTGGATCGGATATTTGTGGAACATCGTAGGAATCTAACTTTTCTGTCAACGAAGGCAAGCCCCGGATGCATACAAACCTACCTTGTGTTTTACAAATTTATATCGCTTTTGCTTTCAAGTACTGCATTAAGTGATTAGGAGTTAAGTGAAAACCTATTTGGTGCACTACCAACCTTGTTTTTCCATATCTACCTTGTTACCAGTTTTACTTCGTAAATGACTAGTTATGCTTAGTCATGCTTAGTCGGGTGATTATCTGTCACCTGCAAGTTTTAAATGAATCTTTGGTTACTTATGTTATCATGAAATATGAGCATGTGAAGTAATAAATCTAGACCGGACGGACTCAGTCTGTGTGAGCCACAAGACATGGAGGTCTTGTGAGCGGGTTCTTTCCGTCTGTGTCGGTTAAGGTCCGTCCATTGTTGAACTGTGTGCGGTGAGACTTTGTAGTACTAACCACATACTCCGGTAAGCCTTAACTTGGCGATTCTATGATGAGAATGGCTACTCACGCACTGGGAGTGGAGAGAGGGCGAGAATAGCGTGTACCCACGTGGCAATGGGCTGGATTGGTGGAGTACTGTATTCTCGGGTGGCGTGGACCCATTCTTGTTTTAGAGGATCCGAGAATAGGTTGGTATATGTTGGTCGGGGACCTGCATATGTCGTGTGATCTGGAATCCCTAGCTAGGTTATAAGCGGTTCAAATCGTCGTTGCTCCTCGGTTATGGAGACTCACTTCTCTGTTCATCATTGTAGTATTAATAACTGGAACTCGAATAACGCTTGTGAAGGTGTTGGCTATGAAGTTTCATGATCTCAACACGGATCATGTCAGCTTTGTATATGATTTTATGAAGTTTTCTATATAAAGAATTTTGTTAAAGAGCTTTTACGCAAAAGAACTTTGATTATTGTTAAAGCTATACCTTGAATCCCTGAGCCTGCATTCCTGAGTCTTCTCAATTTTATTTCGGTTAAGTCTTGTTGAGTACTTTTGTACTCAGGGTTCGTTGACCCTTGTTGCAGGTGAGCCTCATGAGCAGATCTGTTTTGGATCGTGCTGCATGACTATTGTTCGATCTGATGATGAGAAGTAAATGTGTGGCCCTTGGGCAGGGCAGTTCTATTGTGTGTTTTGTATTGTGTATAATGCCACTCCACTACTACGTTTTGTATTAACTATCGAACTTAGTTTGTAAGGTTTGAAACCACTGGTTTGTAAACTAAGTTATTGTAAGACTTCCGCTATTTTTACTCTAATGTATATATTTGAATAAATGTTGTAATACTGCAATGACTCTGTAATGTGATCCTGCTCGGAAATCGTGTATGATTCGGGGTTCCCCGAGGACACCCGACAGTCTTCTTAAGTTACCGGAAACATATGCATAGATGTCAAAGGTCGTTGGATAGTGACAGGTGCATGTGGCCCCTATAATTTAGGAGGTTCTACCACATTGCCTTATTGGCAAGACTTGGAGGTCCCCCATGCCATTGATGCGATGCACGTGTAGAAGAATGTCTTTGAGAGTCTCATGGCTATCTTGATGGACACGGGCAAGTCAAAGGATGGTCTCAGATCACGGAAAGACATGGTGCAGCTAAACGTGATGCGGGAGCTTTGGCCGGTACAGCAGGATAATGGCAAGTACAGTCTTCCCACGGCTAGCTTCAACCTAACCCTAGAGGAGAGGAGAGCTATATGCAATTTCCTTAGGGGGTCAGAGTGTCGACTAGGTTTTCAGCGAACCCGAAGAAGCTAGGGTTGATGAAGGACCTATCATTAATATACTGCAAGGCTCACGATTGTCATGTGATGCTGAGAGTGTTCCTACCAATTGCAATCATGGCTATAAAGCTAGAGTTCCTAAATATGGCCATCACCCGCATGTGCTACTTTTTTTCAAAGATCTCACAGAAGACGATTCGCAGGCAAGAGTTGAGTGACCTACATGAATTCATGGTGGAGACCCAGAACCAGCTAGAGATGTGTTTACCTCCCGCATTTTTTTGATATAATGGTACATCTCATGATTCACCTGGTTCATCAGATCGAGGCGCTGGGCCCTAGCTTCTTGCATGAAATGTGGTCCTACAAGCGGTTCATATCGGTTCTAAGTCGATACGTGCATAACCAAACACACCTAGAGGGCTCCATGATAGAGGGTTATAATTCCGAAGAAGTCATCGAGTGCTGCCAAGAGTGGCTAAAAGTACAGAGAGGGATTGGTAATCCTGATTCTTGTCACAAGGGAAGGCTAGCTGGGAAGGGCACAAGTGGTAGGAAAGTGTTCCTCGACAATGATTACAGAGAGGTGAGTCGGGCGCATTATAGTGTCTTGCAGAGTATGGCAGTGATGTAACCGTACATTGATGAACACATGGCTATCATTATGGCCAAGAGGAATGGCCGTTCAGATGATTGGGTCATGAAACAACATAAGCAACGCCTGACATCATGGTTGAAGGACCAGAACATATAGCCTGCAGAAATCATAGATTATATTACCATCAACTGGTTGGCGGTCGGGCCATCGAAACAGGTGATGTCTTGGAATGCTTATGACATCAATGGGTACACATACTATACCGACACAAAGGATAGGAAATCTGTGAATCAGAACAGCGGTGTCTAAATAGAGGCTCTCAATGGAGTGAGGCGAAAGGTCCTGTACTTTGGCATAATTGAAGATATATGGGAACTTGACTATAGAAGGGATATAAAGGTGCCCTGTTTCGATGTCGCTGGATCAAGCAACATCAATTCAATGAGATCGGACAGAGAGTCATCGACCTCTAGAATGTAGGCTACTAGGATGACCCTTGGGTGCTCGCTGAACGTGTCGTGCAAATCTTCTATATGCCCGACCCGCAAAGTAACCTCCCCCCAAAGAAGAAGACAAAGCACGTGGTGGCCTCCGGGAAACAACATATCATCGGAGTTGATGGCGTGGACGATGTTGAAGCTTACAATAAGTGCGATGAGATGCCGCTATTCATAGACTTTTATAAGAAGATCGAGGCTGTGGAAAAGAACCTGCCCAAAGATGTATTGCCATGGGAACGAAAAGGTGTCAAGGGAAAAGTTGTCATGGTGGGCTAGCTAGTTTATGTAAGTGTGTTAGTGTTCGTAAGACTACATTCATGTATGTGTGTGTGAGACTATATTTATGTATATGTGTGTGAGACTACATTCATGTATGTGTGTGTGAGACTATATTCATGTATGTGAGACTACATTTATGTATGTGTGTTTGACACTACATTTATGTGTGTGTTTGTTTGAGACTACATTCACGTATGTTTGTGTGAACAATGTGTACTAAGAATTTATCAAATTATGAAATTACCAAAATAAAAGTTGTAGACCTCCATGAGTTATTCAACTTTGGTATTCATTACTTTTTTAGTTGAAATGATTTGGGGGTCCAAATTATGGTTTCAACTTGTCTTTTTTCAAATTTCAAAATTTTAAAGGTTCAAATTTAGTCAAATGACAAGATAACCAAAATAAAAGTTGTAGATCTTGATGAGTTGAATAAATTTTGTATTCATCACTTTTACATATGAAATCATTTAGGGTTTAAAAATTTGGTTTGAACTTGTCAAATTTCAAATTTTAAATTTTAAAATGTGTAAAACATTATCACATCCAAGTTTGATCAAACTTAAATGCTGAAGCATGATTTTAGAAATTTTTAGGAAAAAAAACCATCACATTTGGAGTTAGTATGAGGGAGAACACTAGTTATAAAGTTTACCCACATATTAAAAAGAGAAATCACATTGTTCTAGATGATCCTTACATGATCATAGTGAACAGTGTGATTTTTTTTTTAATGTGTGGGTCAACTTTGTAACTAGTTTTTCTTTCTCATACTAACTCCAAATCTGATGATTTTTTTCCTAAAATTTTCTAAAATCATTCTCTATCAATTTATTTTGTTGGTTTTGTCAATATATACATATGAAAAGTTTGAGCAATTTAAATTTTGAATTTCAAAAAAATACAACTTTAGACAAGATTTTGGTACCCTAAATGACTTCAGCTGAAAAACTGATAAATAGCAAAGTTGAATAACTCATCAAGATCTATAACTTTTGTATTGGTCATTTCTTCATATGACAAAGTGGTAATGACATTGTTCACAAATATGACATATCTCTCATAAGGTTTTATAAACTATACGAGACATGTGTAAGATTAGTGAAAATGTGTGCTAAGAATTTATCAAATGAAGAAATGATCAAAATAAAAGTTGTAGATATTCATGAGTTGAACAACTTTGGTATTCATCACTTTTTATGTTGAAATCAATTTGGGTCTCAAATTTTGGTTCGAACTTGTCGTTTTTTAAAATTTCAAATTTGAAAGGTTCAAATTTTTTCAAATGACAAGATGAATAAAATAAAAGTTGTAGATATTAATGATTTGAACAACTTTGGTACTCATCACTTTTTATGTTGAAATCATTTTGGGTCTCAAATTTTGTTCGAACTTGTTGTTTTTCAAAATTTCAAATTTGAAAGGTTCAAATTTTGTTAAATGACAAGATAACTAAAATAAAAGTTGTAGATATTAATGAGTTGAACAACTTTGGTATTCATCACTTTTTATGTTGAAATCATTTTGGGTCTCAAATTTTGGTTCGAACTTGTTATTTTTTAAAATTTTAAATTTAAAAGGTTCAAATTTTGTCAAATGACAAGATGACCAAAATAAAAGTTGTAGATCTTCATGACCTCTACAACTTTGATGTTTATCAAATTTTAATTTGAGATCATTTGGTGTCTCAAAATTATTTTAGTAGTTTTGATTTTAATTTTTTAAAATTTAATTTTCCCCATTTTTAAAGGTTCAATTTTGTAATTTTAAACTGTTGTAGTCGTTTTAGTTATTGTATATGTAAATATATCTAAAAAATAATTATAAAATTGTGTACTATATTATTTATTATTTACATGTGAATAATTAATTTTGATTTAAAATTTTGAAAAAAAAATCAACTGTAGGGGCGGCTTATAACCTCAGCCGCCCCTACAACGACTTTGTGGTATTTTGAAAAAAAAAATCAACTATAGGGGCGGCTTATAACCTCAGCCGCCCCTACAGCGACTCTGAGGTATTTAGATGTGACCGTCGCTTTGGGCGAAATCGGACCGTCAGGCTGCCCAATTTCGCCGCTGCCGCCGCCTGCACTGCCATCGCCTGCCCCTCCCTGACCCCTCCACCGCCTCCTCCACCGTCTCCCTGACCCCAACCGCCGCCCCCGCCCCATCCACCGTCATTCCCCAGGCCGCGACGGCGGCTAGGGTTTGGGAGCGCTCGCCCGCGGCTGGCTACCCCGTCTCGGACCTCGACGTCGACCTTGTCCTTGCCACACCGTGCTGCAGCTGCTCACCGCGGGCTTCCGTGTCGTCATCCTCGATAGCCTCGCCAACTCCTCCGAGCTCGGCGGGGTGGTGGAGTCCCTAGAGAGCTGCTTTTGTGGCGGCGGCTACGACGCGTGCCTGGGGCTCGGGGAGTATTTGCGTCTCTTCTTGATTCTGGTATTTGTTCTCCCAAACAAGAAGCATCTATTGTCTCTGCTTGTAGATATACTTCAGAGATCTGTAGGATTTGGTGTTGTAGCATCTATTAGCTTGTGCTGGAATGTCATCTACTAGTATCTATCTGTTCTCCACAGTCTATTAGCCTTTACCAAAATTCTTCTTCCATTGAACTAGCAAAACAGTTTTCAGTTTAGATTCTAGGGCTTTTGTGAATGAAATATCTAATTATGTTGAATAGTAGTAGCTCATTATATATAGGAAAAAAATGGAGAGATTGGCTTGTAGAGAGCTCTTTCTGTTTAGGTATGTGACATTATGTTTTTTTATCATTGGATTGGACACATTAATGTAAATAAACTGCTGCTACTGAGAAATGTATGATGAATTTTCTAAAACTACTCATATGTGTCTGGATGGTTAAATGCTTCCTACTATGGTTGGTTCCTTTAGAAAGGATTCTACATTTCTGTCAATTGATAGCAGTTAGCAAACAAATGCACTTTGTATATTTTATAATTAATCACTACATTTCTGCCGAATAGCATAGGCCTCCTCATTCAAGTCAGGTATTTTCATAAGGCTCTTAGCACCTAGAGACATAGGTGGATCTTTGAATCGAGTTGTAACAAGGACCATACTCCCTTTCTTCCCAACCCTCAGTGGAGAAAGTAGCTGATCCAGTTTTTCCAAATCCAGAACAATGCCATCCTTCACAGCCCAGATATCATCCAGTACTATAAAGAACCTTTTGCATCTCAATTGTTCCTCCAGTTTCATTTGTAGGGTGTTAAGACTTCTGAACTCATGGCATGGAGCCCCGGAAGTTGCCTCGAGCATCTCCAGATAAATATTTTTCACATTAAAATCTTGAGAAACGTGAATCCACATGACTGGGTAAAAGTAGTTATCCATCCATTCATAAGTACACACAAGTTGTGTTAGGGTTGTCATCCCAGAACCCGCAATACCATATATGCCAGTAACGGAATAACACTTGCTGTTACTAGAGCTTGTTTTAAAATCACCTATTGTCTCATGGAGCAACCTTATTATCTCATCACGTTCATCGTCTCTGCCAAATATGATGTGTGTAAGAGCAGAGGATGTAGTGACAATCCTATTCACATTGTTGGCAGGACTTGATGTGTCATTGCCATCTATACCATTTCTACCGTTGCTTGCCAATGGTGCCAAAAACTGTGCTCCTTGATCAATTAGTTTTTCCTGAGATGGCTATTATCTAGGGCACACAAAATGATTCCATGTAGTGGTTATCACTCCAGACTTTGAATATGGCAATGTGGTTTCAAATCCCAGTGGAACCTACTTTTCTTAACATAGAAAGAGAATTTGTGATATGCCACTCAAAAGATTAAACTGAAGAGCCTGACAGTGGTCTTTCTTGCAGCTTTTCTTTGTGGTAATTTGTTGACTTAAATGCAAGTGAAAGCCTGACAGTGGTGTTTCTGCAATTACAGAGTTGGACCTTGGTAATATAATAGGTAAACTTATGGCTCTCTCTTTTTCTTAGCACTTGGCAAGTTCTAGCCATGAGTTACATACTGCTACCCTACACAGCCCTCAGTAAATTACTCCCATCAGTTTATTTATTTATTAGTCCATCCAGGCATGAAGAGTTGATGTGTAACAACCATCCGTTTCATTCATTAATAAGTGACACCCGTATTTAATTAACTAAAAACAATGAAATGAAAATTCTGGATTGCTGCTGCTGTTGTTCTAGCTCCAAAGTTCAGACTCCTGAGGAGAAGGCTAGTATGTTTTCAAACATTTTTTTAGATAATGAAGTACATTTTCAAAAATGACCTGCTAAAAAAATCAGTCAGAAACATAGTGCAGATCAAATTTTCTTGTGTAACCATTTGTTTGCTTAGTTCCTGCATTAATTGAGTTATTACATTTGTTTAGCCTGGTCAGCTAGGCTCCAACATGATGCATGCCTGCATCTTTTTTTCTTTTTTAGATGCTGCATGCCTATATCTGTCTTATAACCTTATTGGTACAGTAAGGGGCAAGAAATGCATAGTTTTTCCAGAAGTACAGGCAGATAGTAGCTGCTCCTAAAGCAGATTCATTGTTTAGTTTTCCCTGTCACTTGATTAGCATATATTAATTTTATTTTGGCTGCAAACGCCATGTAAATGTATAGAGCTTCTGAAATCTGAATGGGTAGGGGACACCGAGGTCACCTTGGACTTGTCCTGGTGGGAAGCACAAGCAGCCCTCCTAGAGCAACTCTTCTTCGTCATCTGGTGGAAACAGAGGAAGAAGAGCAACACTGCACCAATGTTGAGAGCAAGAGCAAGTCATGGATGAACAGCTCAGCTAAGAGCTGACCATGGCGATGTGCAATGGATCACCAAGTAGAATCTACTAGGAGCAGCAGTAGCACAATGGCAGCAATGGCTCAGCTAGTCAGTCGCTGCTGGCAGATGAGCAAAGACTGACTGCAGCCATAGGGCAGGCAGGCTGAACTGCATTGCACATTAGCCTAGATATATTACTACCACATGTGGGTGACTGGCCTGAGCAAAATTTCTGACTTGTCCGAGTACATCTCTATCGTCAACAAGTATAAATTCGGCCATCTAAACTAAGCTACCACATGTTCTCAGCTAACTATGTCGAGTGAATATGTCTTTAGCCAACCAAGCCGAATGAACAAATCAACTTGTCCAACTAAGTCAATTTTGAGTGAAAAGTACTTGGCCAACCAATCCGAGTAAATTTATGCACTCAAGCAACCAATCTGAATGAATTTACATAGTTGGCCAACCAATCCGAGTGAATCCATGCATTCAGCCAATCAATCCAAGTGAATTGATTTGAATTACATTTTCTATCATCAACAAACGCCTACCACAACCATGATGGGAAACTCAAAGAAGTGCTAACAAAGAGGGTTCTACTAATCATACTTCTTTCCCTTCACTTCTTTTCTTCTCTTTTGGTTTCTATCATTGTTCAACTAATTTGGGTTCACTACCTGTTGTATGCACTAGCATGAATTAGAAACCGTAAAATCCTACTACTACTACAAGTACAAGTACTACTACTACTACTACTACTACTACTACTACTACTACTACTACTACTAGTACTACTACAAGTACTACTAGTACTAGTACTACTACTTGTACTACTAGTACTACTACTTCTACCACTAGTACTACTACTTCTACTACTTATACTACTTTTTTTCTTGCATCTCTTAGAAAGGCACGAAATGTCGCGAACATCAAAGAGTGCATCCCGATGCCCCGTGAATGATGAGTAGCCATCCCATGGAGAGCAAGAACTAGATGACCAGCTTACTTATGAGCAGTTCGATAACGAGTTAGAAAAGGGTCTAGAAGTAATGCTTACTCAGGAGGACCTTGTCGATGATGAGGATCCAGTGGGGGGAGCCCAGGGAAGAGAAGGCGGAGAGGATGCCCAAGGCGAAGAAGGGGATGATGATGACGACACCTCATCAGGGGGATATGTAAGTCCCAAGGATCCTTTCCCACAAGAACCCAGACAGAGGCCAATGGAGGATGAGTTGGACAAGGATTTTGATCCGAACGACGAGGTACGGATAAAGCCTTAGTAGCTTGTAAATTTGGCTAATGCTATGGCTTTATGTTACCTCTGCTAACACTTTTGACCTGCTAGATACATAGGTCGTCCCTACTCAACCTCTGAAAAGACGACATCGGCCTCTGGCTTGTCTTGCCGGACAATACATAGCGGGGCAAAGAAGATCAGAGAAAGGAGCCACAGATACTCACAATGAGGCCTCCGCTCCACAACCTCAGGACACAACCACAACTGAGACTGCCCAACCAAAGAGGAAACGAGGGGGGATTAGAAAGCCAAACCAATATCATGACAAGGCATGCTATGTGATAACGGAGGTCGGGCCAGACGGGCAGATCCTTGAGCCATATACATACAGGGCGAAATTCCGTAATCACATCAGGTTTGTAGTTAGAGATAAGTTGAACCCAGCTATCCGTGGCTGGAATCTTGTACCTATGAGCCAAAAGGTAGACCTATGGGAGAAGCTAAAGCAGAACTTCAGGTTTCCAGAGGAAACGCACGAGTTGGTACAACAAAATGCTTTTAAGATAATGGGGCAAAGCTTCTGATGTTGGCGGTCGGATCTAAACAAGAACTTTATCCAACAGAAGTTAACTCCTTTCCACGAGTATGGCAACATAACTCCTAGTCAATGGGAGGAGCTCATGGCTGAGAAGACTTTAGAGGCATCATTGTCCCTCAGTGCCCGTAACAGCGAGCAGGCAAAGAAGAACCAACACTACCCTCGTCTAGGCCCCGGTGGCTATGCTGACAAGCAAGAGGTCTTTAGGAAGATGGATGCAGAGGCCGAAGCTACCAGGAATACGAAAGTGCCGAAGTTGAAGCCACTCCTTAAACCGTGGATATACACGAGGAGTGTCGATTCATCCGGTAGTAGCCTCAAGTTTGCTAAGCCGGAGACCGGAGAGGTAGTATCAAAGATACTGAAACTTGCTGAAGACAAGGAGAAGGGCGCATTCAAGCCTTCTAGAGAGAGGGACGAGCTTACCGTTGCCTTGGGAAACCCCGAGCACACAAGACGCACCAGGGGGCTAGGGAAGAGGATGTCCTAGAAGCACGAATTCATAGAGGAGAGGCACATGTACAAGAAACATGACAGAGACCGAGAGTCTAATCTTGAGCGCCAAGTGAAGGCTCTAGTTGAAAAGATGTTGGTGGAGAAAGGATTATCTACGATGGAGCCATAGACACCAATGGGGCCACCCGAAGAACCGACGGTAGTTGGCAGCCCTCCGGATGTTCCTAGCAGTCAAGGTTCCAATGCAACCAGAACCCCCATCGATCGCATACGAGCGCTAACCAGTTGCAAATTGGTGGTTCCGATGGGCAAGCAAAACATGATCATTGAGGTGGCAACAGGCGTGGCACATCCTCCGGGCGACATGTGGCACAATAGGGACATCCCGTTGGGTCGAGGTGCATACCGTGAAGCCCGAGTTCATGACTTGGAAGATAGAACACCCTACTCCCGAGGGGCTCGTGTTACTTGGAGATGTCATGAACCAGTTCATCCTCTAGCATAAACAGGACATTGTATTGACCGAGTCTTTGCCAACTCCGACTGAAGTTCATCCTCTAGAGTGACCCATTGAGGACGGGGTGGTATACTCACCGGCCCATGACCATGACCACCACATGCTAGAGACTTCTCCACCTCATACCGAGCAAGGGCATGATGACATGCCACATCCTTCTCCACCTCGTATTGAGCATGGACATGATGACATGCCACGTCCTTCTCCAGCTTGTACCGAGCAAAGGCATGATAAGTGCAACATCCTTCTCAACAAGCGCAGCCAATACATGAACAACAAGTGTCTCATAAACAGCAATTGCCTCGTGAACAGCCGATACATAAAGAACAAGTGGCCCCTGGAGCAGGTGATGCACAAGTTGATAAGGACGTGCCCGAATGGGAAGCTCAAAACAAAATCCCAATCAAGATAAGGCCATCGTATGTGGGCATTAATGACGTCTTATCGGTGCACAAGTGGATGGCCCATGACCAATTCAAGCCTAAGAACCAAGTAAAAGAATTCAGAGCACCAGCTTCTAAGGAGGGCACCACTAGCAAACTGCACAAAGGGTTTAACAAGTATCCAACTGTTGATAACCTCAAATGGTCAAATGATTGCTCGGATAAATATGAAAAAGGCAAGAACTTCCTACCAAACCGAGTCATACAGTGCTTGCCACGTGGAATGAGAAAGTTCCACGATTGGTACTTGCATGCTCAGATAACAGAACTAGAAATCTTACAAGCATGGATCCCTGCCGGCACATTTAGAGCCCTAGGTGGGCAAATTGCCATTTAGTTTAAGGATATCCAGGCATGCTTCCACCTCGGACAAATGGAAATGAATCTAATTCGTATATGGTGCCTGTAAGTCCTTGCCCTCTCGATATGATATGAATGTAATCTTTTAATTTTGTTGTAACTAACCCGTGCCGTGATTTGTAGAATGCAAGCGGACTTTGTGAAAAAGATGCCAGCTCTGAAACACGGGTATATAGACCCTTCACCTATAGCATCAACAAATTTTAATTACCCTAAAGATTGGAAACTAGATTGCAAAGAACTAGGAGCTGGAAAAACACTTAAGAAGAAAGAGGACATTAGGAACAAGAAAATATTGAAAGAGTCCCTCAAGGTTGCGGCATATATTGCCCTATATTTTAAAAATCTCCAACAACACGATAATATATGGATACCATACCACTTCAAGTAAGTTTGACTGTATACTTAGCTTTGTTCAATATACTTTATTCGATGCAAAAGAGCTTATGTGTTCCTTCTATGACTAAATTCATGCAGTGATCACTGGATTTACATAGGCGTCTGGCTCTCACATAGCATGGCATGGGTCTTTGATTCATCGGATTTCCCAGTCGAGACATACAAAGACTTCATAGCGATTGTCAAGACGTATACATATTGACAATCCTTATTTTAGCTACTATGTTTGTATACATACTTGTAAGGTTCAATGTGGGATACTAACAAGTTGTATTTGCTAAAACCATTGGAACAGTGCATTCAGGCACTATGTCCAAGAACATAAGGGGAGGCATCATCCAAATAGGAAGGAAAAGTTGTATGTCAAAACTCTATGTGCGGTAAGTGTCATTTACTTTGGTACTCCATATATTACGTGTCTGTCAATAGCATTACTTAACATCTCCATATGCAAAACACACAGTGCCCTAAGCAGAAGCCTGGGAGTCTACATTGTGGATACTGCACATGTATTATGATGAGTACCATCGGTGGCTACAACAGAAACCCCAATCTGGTAGGTTTGAACCTCTTCGCTCGTAGTATGAAAAGTTCGCATATGTTATGATATAGTAAACCTAAACTTGTTCTCTTGTAGTTGGAGAAAGATAAAGACACGAGAAGGAACCCATACAAGGATGACGAGCTCTTAGAGATGGTCGGCGACCTTTGCAACTTCATAATGGACTAGATTGTGTACCATAAAGACACTTACCATCATCTTCTTTCCGACTTAGGTAGTAATCCTCTCTACCAACACCTTCGGGAGACTAATAGGCTAGCCCTAGGCCGTTGATGACAATGTGGACTTGTGGTATGGTTTGGATCAGACTTTGGAATGGTTTGGACTTTGTTTTGCATGTGGACTTGTGGATTTCTTAATAGACCATGTTATAATGATGGACTTCATAATGGACTATGTTGTAATGATGGACTTTTGTAAATTATGACTTGTGATGATGTTCTAAATAATGGTCTTGTGTTTGTGGATGTACATATATATATTTGTGGCGGTCAGATTCGAATTTGAATTATATATATATGTGTGGTCAGATTTGAATTTGAATTATTTTTTTGCTGGAAAATCCACTGTAGGGGCGGTTCTTAATTGAACCGACCTTACAAATACACACAGCAGGGACGGCTGGTGATACAGCCGTCCTTATAGAAGTCCACTATAGGGGCGGCTGATATTACCAGCCGCCCTTACAGAGGACACTGTAGGGGCGGCTGAAAATACCAGCCGCCCCTACAGAGGGCACTGCAGGGGCAATCAAAAAACCGCCCCTACAGAGGCACCCTCTGTATGAACACCCTAGGAAGGGCAGCTGGCGCAGCCGCCCCTACAGAGGCTCTAGAGCCGCCCCTACAGTTAACTTCTGTAGTAGTGCCAAGAGCTAATCTTTAGATAATGAGATCCAAACATAGGACCTTCATCCTACTTCGTTCCACCAATTTCTAGGCAGCGGTTTGATCATGCCTTTAAAAGGAACCTTCTCTAGTTGGATCGTCTTATCCTCATGTGCAAACCAAACACCAGCATAAGAGCATCTCCAACAGTATCCTATTTTTCCCTCCCCAAATCATGTAGTTTTGCAACTCTCCAAAAGGTATTAGGAGGGGAAAAAAGCCATCTCCAAGAGTTTCCTATAAATGACTTCCAAAAAAATCAAATTTGGGTCCACATCAATTTTTTGTCGGCTGTTTTTTACTTTCTCGCCGGACTTCACAGGTCGCGAGCCCTTTTCCCGCGACGTGCCAGCCACTGCCGCAACTCCCAGCCACCGCCAACTCCCAGCCGCCGCCCTGACCTCCCAGCCGGCTGCCACCTCCTTCCGGCCGGCCTAGCCCTGCTTTCGAAGTTCGCAAATGACACGCGTTCCACAATGCGCTACATGCGTGCATTGCTTGCGTACGCTCGCACATGCAAACTCCAGCTACGACGGCGGCGGCTTCGGCGGCGACGACCTCGCGTCGACGACGTCGTGGCCGGCGATCATTCGGTACTTGTCCCTGCGCGTGAGCCGGGTGCACTCGAACCCAAGCGCGTCGCCTATCACGCGCTGGATGCCGTTCGCCACGTCGAGGCCCGACGCGCCACTGCCACAGGTGGCCACTGGCATGAGGATCTAGATCTCGTACCACGGTGCCGGGTTCATGAGGAAGAAGACGGAGTCGAACCACTTGTGTCCTTGCACCGTGGAGCCGTGGAACATGGCGCCCGCCGGCTCCGCTGCTCCACCGAGGGTGTCGCGTATCCGGAAGCCCATGGCCACGGCGAGGAGGAGGCCAGCGCCGTGGGGGAGGAAGCCGCGAAGGAGGTGCGTCACGGATAGGAGCACGCCGAGCGGGAGCCATAGGAAGATGGCGAGGCATGCGAGCGGGTCGGGCCGGCACACGAGGTGCCCGTCGTGGAAGACCAGCAGCCGCCGGTACTCGCTCCTCGCTAGGGGCGTCGCGGGAGGAAGGAGAGGCGTGGGAAGGAGGAGATGCGTCCGCGTAAAGTTACGCGGAACGGGGAAAGATTTCACAAGTGCATAAATTTTAGGAAGAAGTATTAGGAGTTGTTGGAGAAGATTTTTTTCTAATCTTTCTAAAAACCAAGAATTAGGAGGGGATTTAGGGAACTCTAGGAGATGCTCTAAAATGAACCAATCGCCCCTTTACAATTCCATCTGAACGTGGTGATCGTTATTCGCAAAAAGAAAAAAAAAAGTGGTGATCGTTACAAATGGATATGGGCTGGGCTTTGTTTCTTCAATAGATGGGGTATGGGTGGGTATCCTTCTTGTACTCATCTAGGCCCACCCCTGTCGACGGCTCGGTTTTTTACCCCCTCGGTGCAGGGTTTTACAAATCACAATACTGCTTTCTTCCTCACACTGTCGCAGTCGCGCAGCCGCCGCGATCGGCTAGCCCCAAAACCCTAGCTCCATGGGAGCCGCCGCTTCTTCTTCTCCCCCGCCTTCTCTAGAGACAGCCGCCGCCGCCGCCTCCGGTCCTCATCCTCCTCCCCCGGAGGCCGCAGCTACACCAGCCAAAGAAGATCACCAGCACTCCGCCGCCGGCGTCGTCGCGGACGATGCGGCGGCGGCTCCTGCTGGTGGAGGCATCGCGGAAGATGCCGCGGAGACGGTGGTCATCGATGCCTCCGCGGAGGCCGGCGGAGCAGGGGAGGGGGAGGAGGAGGAGCAAGGGGAGTGCGGGTTCTGCCTCTTCATGAAGGGCGGCGGCTGCAAGGACGAGTTCGTCGCGTGGGAGAAGTGCGTGGAGGAGGCGGAGGCCGCCTGTGCCAGCGTCGACGTCGTGGAGCGGTGCCAAGACGTCACGGCCGCACTGCGGAAGTGCATGGACGCGCACGCTGGCTACTACGAGCCTATCCTCCGGGCCGAGCGCGCCATGGCTGCGGACCTCGAGGCCTTTCAGGCTGAAGAAGCTGCCTCCGCCTCCACAGCGTCGGCGTCCGAGGAAGGCCAGAAGGAGGCAGCGGCCGAGGCAGCGGAGCCGCCGTCAGACGAAGGCCAGAATAAGCAGGTGTCTGAGGCGGCAGTTTCGGGGGAGAGCAGAGATCCTGCAGCCTGATTGGGCGAAGACGAAGAGGCAGCGGCATCTTCATTTTTTGTGAGGGATTTGAGGATATGAATTCCTTTTCTTCTTTCGAGCATCAATTAACATGTTGTGACAGGAGAGATTGGTGACTAGTGAGGGAGATAGATTTCTGTCCCTCTTCTGTCTACATGAACATGTGATTCTTTTGATTGAAATCAAATTATACACATGTTGCCAGATGACTTTGAACTCTGGCTAATCATACAGATATCTCATTCTTCAACAGTCTGATGAATTGATGACCCTAAATTACTAACTGCTCGCTATGCATCGATGCTGAAACGAAAGCTTCTGCTTAGATAATGATGGCCAGTGGCTGAGGCCAGCGATGAGTGATAATTGCCAATCGCTAGCTGGCTACATCCAATTGTTATACATTCCCTTCATCTTGTCTGTTCATCATGATGGCAAAACTTCACCTGTTTTGTGAGCATGAGGGCAAATACTGTTTGAATTAGCTGTGTTTCTGAACATTCCGTTCATCTTGTCTGTCATCGTGATGGCAAAACTTCACCTGTTTTGTGAGCATGAGGGCAAATACTGTTTGGATTAGCTGTGTTTCTGAAACTTTCAATTGTAATTGTCTAACGTTCTTGGTGTTGTTCTGCCATTTTTTTTATTTCAGCTGTTTTCCTTTGGCAACTTCACCTGTTCTATGATCAGATTTGAGCACGAGGGCAAAGCTTGTTTGGATTAGCTGTGTTGTTGAAACTTTCAATTGCAACTGTCTACAACGATCAGGTTGTTGCCATGTTTTAATCAAATGCTTTGCATTCTATGTTTTATATTTTCTTGGATTTGGAATGCGACATTCATGTACTCGTACTGCATTGGTTAAACCCTGTGTTGGCCTCCTTTGTGAGGCCAACTGCGTAGCAGAGAAGGGGATGCCAACCATGGTTTCAACTGGCGCCACTTTCCCAAGGCGAGCTGGCTACGCCTGGACGTCTAGGCGACACCTTCCTTTGAAACAGGGATGCCAACTGCCTAGCAGAGAAGGCATTGGTGGTTCTAGCAAGCCAATGCAAAACAATTAGAAAATTGGTACCCAAAAAAGAGCATATATTCATCTAATGGAACTTTATGTACGATTTTTTTTTTCCTGAATATCTAGCATTGCAACTGCAATAGCTACATGGTATATTGGTATTACTTCAAATCAATGCTAGCTATACAGATTGACCAAAATGATTTGCTTATGAGGGGAGAATATTGAAATCGGTCATTAGATTTTTAGAGATATAGCCTTTTCTTAATAAAAAAAAAATGAAAAGCTCAGCGTGGCAACGCAGACATAAGCTTGACTAACAAGGTAGGGACTGAGGGACGGTAGTGCAATTTTGCATCTACAAATTGAGAACTACGAGTTACTATCAGGCAAATTACTAAATGAATTGCTACAGTTGCAAATAAATCAAGAAAACTGGAGTACTACAGTCAAGTATTGGTCCCACTTAACACCTACTCCTTTTGTCCCTAAATATCTTTCGTTTTTGTTTTTCGAGAAACAACTTTGACTAAATATATATTAAAAATATTAATATTTATGTTAAATAATTAGTATCATTGGAAAGATCTTTGAATCTAGTTTTTTAATAAATTTATTTGAAGATACAATTGTTGCATTATTTTATACAAATCGAGTCAAACTTACGGTACGCACACCAACAGTGACAGTTATTTGGGGATGGAGTAGGGGCTAGACGAGTTTCATGTTGGCTGACCAACCATGGGTAATCTGACTCAAACCCCTAACTTGCAAGGATGTGTTTTCCAATTGTCATAAAATCTCAATTCATGTTTTTGAATTCGTAACATTATGTGTTTTCAGGCAGCGGAGATGTATTTGATAGATAGTGACCAAAACTTGATAAGAACTCACAACTCTAAAAGCCTAACCCTACAAATCTTCAGAACCAACACGGTGTCACCTAAACATAAAATGCTACCTGAACGCCAATCACCAGCCACCATCACTACAAATTTGCAAGCCATGCATCAGCTACAACATTTACGACAACGCAAAGATAAGCGACCCCGAACTTACAAATACTGAAGTTTGACAATTCATATAATTCAGACATGCACCGACCAAAACAGCACAGGATTCATATTGCCACACTGGTGGAGCTGGAGCAGTACTAAGTTGCAGTGCTTCGGATACTGCGACATTTGAAAATATTGTATGTTTCAAAAAAACATTTGAAAATATTGCAAAAGGAAAAACTAAACTTTCTGTGTATTGAAAATATTGCGAAAGGAAAAAAAACTAAACTTTCTGTGTCCCAATAGTAACTTAGCCGAAGATTTTGAATTGACCCAAATATTCAGAACGAACACCTTGTCACCAGAGCACAGACAGATGCTACCTAAAATACAAGCCATGCGTCAACTGCAAGAACTGAATGTTGGTCCAAAACTTACATATTCATACTACAATAACACAGCACCTTCACCATCACAAAGTTTCAGACCTCCAAGCAAGCTTCAAATAGACCCAGACCCAGACACATCTCCAAGAACTGGAGAGACCGTGAAGTCTGACTCCTCGATTATTCAGACACTGTGACAACGGAGAGTCCATACTGAGACAATGATAGCGAGAAGTACCAAGCAGCAGTGGTTTGGGTACACTATTACAGCAAAGGCATATGGGTGAGCCACATCATCACACAACACCCCTGTAACCCAAGCACTGTGGAATTTCAGGGACAGGGAGTGGGTAGGTAGGTAGGTAGATGATGTGGAGGTTGCACCTCAATGCAGAACAGCCAAGAATGATTTGCCTACAGACAACCAGCCATCGGGGAGAAGACCGTTCGTCTGAGTAGCCATCCCCTCCTCCTCGGTTCATGCCTTGAGGAGCTCGCAGCAGCCGTCGCTGGCTGCCCACTTGAAGGAAGAGATGCGGGTGGCGCCGCCATGGTCGCCGTCCATGATGGGTGGCAGCGCGGTGAAGAAGGGCGGCGCTCGAGGGGGCTGCTCCAAACCTCCGTAGATGTTTGACACATCGGAGCCAGACAAACTGGACACGCTACTCTGGGAGTGGCAGCGCGGGTTGCTAATGTTGCTGAGCCCTGGTGGCCGTGGAGGCTCGGAGCTAGGGGGCATAGCGAGGCGTGATGGTGCCGCTGCTGCCATCTTGCTGCCCCCGTTCGCAGCAACGTCCGTGCCATGCCCTCCTTCTTTCTTCGTGTTGAGGAAGCGCCCGCAGGAGCCTCTCACCCGACGCATCGCATGGCGGTGGCGCGACTCATGGAGATAGGGCTACAGCATGAACAGCACAGCGAAACCGGTCAAAATGGTGGGAGTAAAGTATGTGAGTATCGCAAATGCTGCTTGAGATGGCAGCTGCCAACTGCCATGGACGTAGGGAAAGTTAAGGGGTCGCCCAGCTACAAGAAGAGTGTCACCTTTCTGCCTTTGGCGAGCCTGTTCTCGCTCTCCGCCTTAGCGCGAGCACGGCGACGACGGAGGATGCCTTCGTACTGCTTCGGGTTCACATAGATGGGTGCATCAGCAGGCGCATTTAGTGGCAACAGCATTCTCCCACCAGACTATGTTACACGGGAAAAAAACAAGGCCATTAGAGATCTGACATTATCATTAGAAATTTCAGCGATGCTGTCAGTATCATGCTTCATAATCTGTACTTGCTCTTTTACTCAATGAAGCTATAATAATATAAGGTAAAGTACAATATATAGTATTTCTGAATTCCTTGAATTAGTCAAATGTTTTCGCCAATTCCGGTTAATGCTTAAGGCATGAGAGCACTGAACAAAAGAGTTAGAGCATATTAAGTAGGCGAACTTTGTCTTTGCATGTTTGGTCAGCAGAACACATCATGTTATTGCAAATTCAGTAGTGATTCTAGCCAGAATACATGTGATCTAAGCAATTTGATGCGAGAAAATTTTGGTGCAAAAGCTTGCTAGGAACTACGAAGTTCATGCAAATACTTATAATGCAACAAAATAGAAGACTGTTTTCTCAAAACAAATAAACCATACCATCGATCTCATTCCATAAGTCGTAAGCATGCCATAGCACTGGTCAGCACAAGAATAATTGGAAGGGGCCATCTGGAAAGAAACTTGGTCAGTTATTTTTTCTCCTTTTGCAAAGAAATCAGTTGGCAAATCAACATTGAAGAAATTCAAAGAAATGATTTTGAACTGTAATAATTTCAAAATAGAAAGTATAAAAGGACAAACTTATATTACCATAGATTGACCAAGACCGATCTCGAAACGACCATTGTATTCTGGGAATGGTGACTGCAGAGCAATCGTGGTAGAATTCTTTGGTTTTTTCTCTCCTTTACCACCCGACTCCAAATTCCCTGGACATCACAGGATCAGAAAACCATTAGAAGTCTTCCATTTTCAAAATACTAGACAGTAGAAATTCTTCATGAGTGCTTGGAAATCCCACCCACAACAAAATTGAAATATTACCAACTCCCATCATAGATAACACATGAGCTGCATTTTGAAGACTTCAAAGAGTATATCCGAGTTCTGAAAAGCTGAAGAAGTACCATTTTCTTTTGACTCCTATTTTTTAAGTCCGGTGGCCAGTCACCCAACCTTAAAAGTTTGGCATTCATGCAGTGTACTTTTCCCGATCACTAAAAGATGACATATATCCCAAATGACGTAGATCAAGAAATCACAGCTGATTTAGAACTAGGCTCCGTGGTAGAGTATTCGATAAAAAAGACAAAAATATTATGCCTTAATAAAATACCAACACATCCTAGTGTCTAGTTTTTAGTTTAAAGAGCTAGTAGATGGCAAGCTAGAAATTATATAATGAACTCCTATGGTTGGAAAGACATGTATTTTACTTATGAATTCCATCACAAGCTACCCCGCTAGTCTACTGTATGATACTAAGTAATACACACGCAAATAGCCATTCCATGGTGGATAGTTGTTGACTCTAGTAACCATAAAGTATGTGCTATGTCCCATATTATCTCTTGCAGTTTATGCATATGTTTTGCTAGACCTGTAGAGCATGCTTTTATGTTTCATGAAAATAGACCATCCTAATGATTGTGTCATGCAGCATAGCCCACAAACACAAGAGGCACTATGCAGCATATTCTAGTATCTACCCACAGATGGACTCAATCCAATCGCTAACTACTCCAATGCATAGCACAGCTTACCCGATTTTGTCTGTTCCTCGACATATTCATGGGATTAGTTTATTCACTCTTAAGTTATTTCTCAGAGAATGCCCACAGTTAAGTTAAGCCTGCAGCCATCAGCAGTCTTCATATTTCTGTGTATTTTCGTTGCATCTAAATAGAGTGGGGTTTCTTCTTGTTCATCAGAAGAAAAGTGTTGCAGTAGTGAGAGTGACAGCGGCAGCTATCATAATGGAGGCGCCAATAATAGAACAGTCGGCAGCAGCGGCATCAAAAGTAGAGGAGGCAGCACTGGGGAGAATTGGTACTATGTGGCATGGGCCCAAAACGAAGGACAATCCAACTAATTGCACCCTCTGGCAGACATCCCCATATAGATTGTCTTTGTTTATGCAAATAGGTACATCTACTTCGTGCCAGCTACTTGCATCGATACAAGCTTAAATAGTTATAAAAAAAAATCTTAGATTAAAATTTACCTACATATCACATATCTTATGTAGTGTATACAGGTAGCAACACAGGGAAGGAACATGCTATTCTGCCGTCCTTGCCTAAAAAAAAGTGGCGCCTGCAGTTCTTGGAGGAAAAAAAAAATATAGAAAGAAAAATACCCATCAAGTTCTAGTGTTCTACAGCAGCAGGGCTACAAAGAGAGATTAATTCCTGAAGCTTATTCTCCAGACCACCACATCGTCTTGCACTTAGGCGATATTTGATGATTACTAAACCTTTTGACATTCGCTTATATATATATATATATATATATATATATATATATATATATATATATATATATATATAACTACTATCCTGTAGCTGGCTACAGAATAACTTATTCTGTAGCCACTTTGAGTTACGATAATTACTATGTTAATTTACGAGATTATAGTAACTCCTTACTAAGTGGTTTAATATAATGTTATGGTAAATATCCCTATTTGTTATAGTAACCCAACTATCGTAAATATGTATTGACATTACGGTAAATTAGTATATAAAATTATAGTAAATGGAGGTGGCTACAGAATAACTTATTTTGTAGCCGGCTACTGAATAGCCTCTCCATATATATATATATATATATATATATATATATATATATATATATATATATATATATATATATATATATATGTCGCTTGGTTGATAAGCCATGACTGAAAGTACTGTTGGTTGATTTAGTGTAAGAGAAAAATATTATTCGTTGGCTGAAAAAAAAAAGACTTATAAGGCAAGCGAACATGAAGATGTTTTGTTAGCATATATAGTACTAGCATGCACAGATCCAACATTAACGTGCCAAATTCTCGCATTCAATCATTTTTTGTGTTCAGAAAAAAGGGAAAGAAATTCTCTTTAGTTAGTGGAGCAGCAGAAGATAAAGAAATAAATAAATAAACTAGAAGTCACCTTGGAAGACAGAGAATTTGAGGACCTCAGGTGTCCCTCTCTTGGGCGGCGCTGGAGCTGGATCCGGCGTGCCCTGAGCCCCCGGCACGACCTGGAACTGGGCGTCCCGGCGCGTCTCCTCGGTCGACAGGGGCGCCGGCTCGCCGAACAGCAGCTGGGGCCCCGCCCACCACGGAAGTGGGGCTGCTCCAGCAGGCGCAGCGCCATGGGAGACCGCCTGGCTCCCGGCACCTGTGGTGGCGGCGGCGGCCACCTGACCAAACCCCTCGTGGCCCTTGAAGCTCATCATGGCGGCGACGGCGGCGGCGGCCTGCTTCTGCTTGCCTCGTCAAGGAGACTGACGCTGAAGGCTGCCTCACCCGAGACGACGACGACGACGGCAGCAGGCTTGACTGGCTCCAAAGCTCTTGCAGGATTCTTGGCCGGATGGAACACCAAAGAATCCAGCCACAGCCTGTGGGCAGTGGGCGAATAGTTAATTAAACATCAGATTAATTAGAGAGCTTGATGTGGAAATGCTATTATTAAAATGATTGCTACTTTGCTAGGTGAGTTGGCGGCAACAGACAAGAAAATGTAGGCGGGGACATAAAACACAAGTTGGAGAATCCGCAAGAGCGGAATCTCACAGGGCACAAGGAAACAAGAACTGAAGAACATGATTCGGATGAAAAAAAAAATAAACAAAAAGGAGAGCTGAGAATCAGTCAGGCGCCAGGCAAGCTCGCTACAGAAACATGCACCATCAATCAAACCAACCAAAGAGAGGAGAGTGGCGAGGCAAGAAAATAGAGTCGATGGAGAAAACAAAACCAAGGAAGGAATAAGGAAAGAAAAAAAACGGGAAATAGAATGATTGGATAGGAACAGCAAGTACCAAGGGAAATCAGTTCGGTTTCCAACGAGGCCCGGCTCTGGGGGAGGAGGAGGAAGAGAAGAAGCACGCCGAGATCAGCATGGAAAGAAGAGAGGGAGGGAGGGGTCGCTCGCTGTCGCTGGCGAGTGGCGAGCGAGATCGGTCGTCGTAGTGACGGTGAGCCCAGATGGTGCAGAGGGCGAAAAGATTTTGCAACGGGGAAAGGCAGCGCGCGGCGGCGGTACCTTACCTGAGCTGAGGTTGTGTATGCGTGGTCAGTCCAAGGATTCAGGACAAACCGAGGAGGCAGGCGATGGACCAGCACATGAGCGGAGAGAGGGGAGAGGAGGGGAGGCACACAGGCAGGCAGGCAGGCAGGCAGGCAGCGAGCGAAGCGAACGAGGAAGCCCAGCAGCGCCAGGGACCAGGAGGCCGCCTCTCCTAATAATGGACGCAAGAGGACAACAGCGAGGAGAGGGAGGGAGAGAAGGTTTTATTTATATAAATACATATAAATAAATGCAAATGGTAGTGTGGGCACACACAGCTACAGACCAGAGAGTGAAGGTCCTCAAGCTAAGGCTATCCGTACTCGTCCACCTCTATTTTTATTTTAAAAAAGAATATTTTAGTCATCGAGATTCTCTACTCTATACACATTCCTCCCGCACCCGTGTTATCTCTATCCCATACGCTATACCCACTATTCCATAATTTATTCCACTCTCTCCCTTTTTCTCTCTCACCAACTCTTTCTCTCTCCGTGCTACAGTATTGCTATACGCTACCGCTGGCGTACCGTCGCCTTTACCGCTGCGCGGTGCGAACAGCCTAAGCTTGGAAAAGTCTCCCTCCCGTCTCACATCTCTCCCCCCTCCCCTCCCCTCCCAACTTGAGAAAAAAAAAGAGAGAAAAAGATGGAGGTCGCCACTAGCTAGAACTGCTTGAGTGCAAGATACAAGCGTCCTTGTGAGTCGTATTTTTTAAGCGTCCTTAAAAAAGATCCTGCGCGCCGCCCTCTTTCTATTTCTGAAGTCGCCATGGCGGCTCTCCTTGCTTGTTTAAGGGCAGCAGCATGTGGTACGCTTGATTCCATATTTCCATGCCCACTGTAGTCACCACCGTACACTACTAACCTGGGTAAAGATTCCCAGGAACACGACGGGCCGGACGCAGCTCGCTTGCCAAATCGGTCGCCCTACCTGCCGACTGTTTGCTTCCCTACGCTCCCCTCGCGCGCTCGCGGAAAGGAGGGGCGGCAGCAGGGGAGAGGACTACGACACGCGGCGCGCGCGGTCGCCGTCCCCATGTACGGAGTATGTACTAGCAGTTCGACGGGGGCGAGGTTGGCGTTACGCCGTTACTGCTCCTGTCCCCCCAGGAACCATGGAAGAGCTCTCGTTTTGTTTATCTGTGTCTGTACCTTGTATGCTGGATTATTGGATCCTTTTTACATGGCGGCGGCAACACGTTTACATGACGCCACGATTGGCTGATGCGTGTGAACCGTTCATTGATATCATGGGTTGCTGTATGACGAAGCATGTTACACGAGGGATTTAACCTATATCTAGCTAAACTCTGTTGCTCTCTCCGTTCCAATTATAAAGATATTTTGGCTGTCCTATAGACATTGATTTTACTGTTTAGATACATAGTAAAGACAATGTATCTAAAAGTCACAAACATCTCATAATTTAAAGATACAACTTGTTAAACGGTCACGCTAGCTTTGTTAAATTTAATTGTGTTGGTCTAACCTTATCTATTTACATACATACATAATATGAAAGTACAAAAATTTCTTCCCTCGTCCCTCACTTTCATCGTTCTTATTCCGTCACTCACTTTGATCCTTCTCGCTGGCACCTCTCTTCTTCCATCATTTACAGCATGTTCGTTTCGGCTAGATTGGTTTATAAGCCATGACTGAAAGTATTGCTGGCTGGTTTGGTGTGAGAGAAAAATAATGTTCGTTGGCTGATAAGCCAAGGCTTATAAGCCAGATACGAGCTGCCGAACAGGCTGTTAGTTCGTCACTCACTTAGTTTGGAGTTGCAAAATCTTATATTTCTTGAAAACAATAATACTTGCTCGCTCTTATCTTGTTAGCCTCAATTCGAATTCTTGGTTATGGCTTATGAGCACACTCTTATCTTGTTGGCCTCAATATAGAATTATCAAAGATGATGGCTCATGAAAGATTCAGCTTGTACATCATGATGTGCTAGTTTTAATTCATGTTCTCACCTTAATGTCAATAGGATGAGTCATTGGCTCAAATTTATATATTTTCAAATGTTTGTTTATGCAAATGTAAGGCATTCTCCTTTGTTATATACTATTTGGGTAAGACCTACGAAGTACATTCTCTTACTCAAGAGTGTTTGTCATTAAGTTGTTTTGAAGGTACTTAAACGACCTTGGCAGCCATGTGCCCATGCATGTACATTCTCGTATGTTCAGCCTGTTCGCTTGTTGGTTTTAGCCAGGACTTATCAGTCAGCCAACAATGTGTTTCCTCTCATAACAAATCAGCACCAGCCGGACTTATCAGCCTAGAAACCAACCAACGAACAGGCTGGTTATTGATGCCCTCAAGCAATGGCGCCCCCGCTACTTAGTTGAGTGTTAATCCGTGTAGTAGGATTCTTTACCTAGGTGAAATAAGGTTTGATAGCCATACAATTCACATGTCATATTTAGATCAGATAAGAGTCTCAATAGAGGTTTCATACTCATTAATTATAACGTCACTTCGGCAAAAGTGATGAGGTGGTAGGGAAATTAAGAGAGAGAGAGAGAGAGAGAGAAGTTGAGTTTCATCACCATAAAATCCACTTTGTAATATTTCTAGTGAATGAAACTCCAACCAAACCTACATTATTGAGAGCTTACAACTTCATCCCTAGGTGTTTTGTCCGATCTTGCGCGGCTCGCACGCTGTGCACCGCGCCTCTCATGTTTACCATGTGCCATTTGCAATTTATTTTATATATGTGACTATCATTTTATATCATATGAATGTTGAAGTCAATTAAACTACTTTAATTGCATTTTTGTACTAGTATTTAATTTTGATAGTATTGCAAGTGGCTATATTATTCATATGTCACATTTGATCATTACACCGTATAAGAATTAAATGTTGCAACTAGCCTATAAAACAGTGAAATGAAACTGTGAATTAAGAGAGGTTGTTTCATGTCCCATACTACTAAAAACGATTTTAAGAGACGTGCGATTTGATTTACAAAGCCAGTCAAAAAAATATGGCTTTCTCCTAAAATACACAACGATTTTCAAAAGCAGTCCGACTATTTATGGAGAAGTTCGTCTCTTAAAATAAATTAACAAGAGGTCCATCTCTGAAAAGGTCACTATTTTTAGAGGCAGACCTCTTTATGAATACTCATGGTCCATCTCAGCCTATTTCGGATCTTGTACTATATAAACGAGCAAAACCCTAACTCAGCTCACTTATCTCCCTCACACCCACAACTTAAACCCCCCCTCAATCTCACTTCTCTCTCCCAAGTTCCAACGACGGCGACGCGAGCGGGGCTTCCGATGTCGTTCCCGACTGCGTGCGTGGGCTTCCCACCTTCTTTCTGGCGCCGCCCGTGGGCTCCACGAGCGGATCTCCCACAGGTTATGGCCCCATGACCGGACGAGGCGATGGTGGACATGTGGCGTTGAGGTTCTGTGACGCGGCGGCGTAGGGGCTCTGCGCCAGTGCAGTAGCCTCAACGACGGGTGTGGCGGTGTAGGGGCTCAGCACCAGGTGCAGCAGCGCACGTGGCTCGACAGTAGTTGCGGCGGCGCAGGCGGGCTTGGCGATCTGCGGTGGGCTGGCGAATGAGCTCGTGATTTTTTTATTTTTCCTCTGATTTACAGAGGCAGGCAATGTAGCTGCCACTGGAGTTTGTGATTAACAATGACCATAGAATGGAGGCGGAAGCAACACCCATCTCTAATAATCGTTTCTTGCCGTTTGTGAAATTTGTTTGGGTACTAGTGTCAGTTTGCAAGACGCCACGTCTCGAAAATAGGGACATGAAACCTTAGCCTTAGAGTTGTATAGATCTAATTTTGGACTTGCAATGTGAGACATAATAAACCTTTAAAATTTGCTCTCTCTCTCTCTCATGTATCACTATATTGATTATTTAATTGTACAAGTGAGATGCATGTTATTATTCATGGAACTGTATGAGGCACATGTTAGAGGATGGTAATCCGGTTTAATTGGAGTAATTTGGATGGTTCCACACACATTTTGACTATTTGACCATCACAATTAATATTTTTTACCTTTTTGAATTCAAAATTTCAAATATCCCCTGCATTTTGAGATAGGAGTAACATGATACAACTATTTCTCCGGTTTTGAAAGCATTTAATTAGGGCCAATATAGTGGCAATACTGAAACAGTTATACTCTCGATATCCTGACCGGGGGAGTTTTGTCTTCTCTTTTCCGAAGTATGTATGTTTGTATGTAAAATATTATTCATTCTCCTTTCTTTCAAAGATGTACCAACTTGTGGTAAAAACGGGACGACCAGACAAATAAATGTGTAACCAAGCATTAAAATTAAGAGAAAGACCGATTTGCATGGTCATTATGACAAAAGAGTCACCTGAAACCATCGACACCAAGCTGCATCTTTCCCATGGGTCGGATAAGAACACATTAAAAAAATTCCCCCATATAATACAAACTCGCCGTGTCATAAAACCATTAGGAACCACAAGTACTTTAAATTTTATATGCAACTTAATTTTATTAAGTGAAAACACAAGTAGCCCACACATCTGATACTTGTGCACTGAGCACTTGCCACAGCAAGTACAGAAAAGCTCAAAAGCCGCCACTGCATGGCCACATGGGCCATACATCTTGCCAAATGCCAAGCCATATCCACAATAAAAATGATAAAATAATAAAAAGTGATCTCTAATAGAATCTGCATTAGTGTGGAGAAGCAACCATAACCTTTTTTAATTGCAGACATACAGTATCAGCTGCCTTTTCAACATGATCCTGTTCTTGTGAGTTTGGAGGGCAATATTAGCCAAGTGGCAAGTACCGTACGCCAACATATTTGATGGAACACACCATTAGTGGAGATCACTCTCCTACATTACAACTTGCAAGCTGTCTTTTCGTTTATATAGCCCTCTTGTTAGGTAGTGGTAGGTTAAGATCAATGAAGCGCGCTATTCTCGTTGGAGAAAAAAAAAACCTTACGTACAAATGAAGATGAAGAAAATGATTGAGCCGTTGAGGTGCACTTTGACTACATACCACTAAATTTTATTTTGGTGTCATCAGTGGCGGATGCAGAACATGATTAAAGGGGGGCTGGTCTCTTCTACTTAATCTCTCTCTCCATTTTTCTTCTTTCCTCCTCTTCTTCTTCTCCCTCACCCTCTCCATATTTCCATTGATGCACCAGCTGTAGGGGAGCTGGAGCACCCCCAGCCCCTCTTGTAGATCCGCCCCTGGGTGTCATTGTCTAAATATTATAGGATTAGGAGTGATTCTTGTTTGAGCCTTTCAACGGACAAGGGTTATCTTGATAGTTTGTTTTAGCAAAAGGTTTCATTCCGCTTTTGCAAGAAAAAAAAAAGGTTGTATTAATTAGAGTTAATGGACAACTTGGCAATTGTTAAAAGTAGTGTTCTAACACTAAGAATCAGAGTAAACAAAATGCAATTTGTTGGCCTGTAGTTTGTTGAGATTCTTGTAGGCCCTTCATCAACTAGGACCGGTGGAATTTATAAAAGTTGAAAGAGATCATTCATCTTGAGCTCCACATATGTAAATGCAGACAATATATCTTTTGTTTAGTAAATACTCCTTCCAGTTACAACTAAATGATATTTTGGGTTGTCTTAAATCGACAGGTGCCATATTATTATGTTAGTTGAGTTAGTCAGTCAAACAAAGTCATGCATTGATGGACGGTCCGCCAGAATACATGTAAGGTGTCCACTTCCTTCACGCCTTACCCCACACGTCAGCACAAATAGGAGCCTCACAGCACCTCTGTCTCTCCCTTGACATTCCCTATCACACCTTTTCGCTCTCTAGTCAATAAAAGAGGAAAACTTAAGGATGAAGAAGAAGGGAAGAGGAAGAGGAACAGAAGGTCAAGGGACTCACCAAGGAGATACAATAGGACCCAAGGACCCTCTCCATTGCTATAGTGGAGCTAATAGATCTTCCAGCCCCTAGCTTGTGATGAAGAGGAGGAATAAGAAGAGCAAGGATGAGGAACCTTATCTTCAAGCTCTCTACCCAACCTTGGGCACCTAGTTGGTGTTCTAGGGATTTTTTATAATCCCCCGATCCAAGCCATACAAAACTAAGCTTATAGCATCTTAAATAGCTCCTTAAAACTTCTTAAGAAAAAACAACCATCCAACAATTTTGTATCTAAATTCTTGAACTCTCTAAAGATAAACACTTGGTAAATCTTCCTCTTGACTCCTCGGATATTCGCGTGCATTCTGCGCTTGATATAAGCACTTCGTGCCGGGTTTTTTTTCTCCCACAAGAATCTACTATGGATCGTGGACTTCTTTTGGGTTGGGCTGAATCAAATAACCTTGAGGTATAAAGGTACAATTATACCCTTTAAAATAAAATTTGAAACTATTTCTAGTCCACTAATTTTAGATCGGCTCACAATTTAAGTGTCTTCGAGTAGGTTTCTCCTATTTTTTAACCATTAGATCTTCAGCCTGTTCGTTTGGCTGTGGCTTGTCGTAAACGATCGTAAATTTTCAGTCGGAACAGTATTTTTCTCTCACACAAACCAGCCAGCAGTACTTCTTCATGAACCAGCAACGATATGAACCAGCCAACCGAACAGGCTGCTTGTTGAATGAATGACTGTTTTTTTTAAGCATGATGGAATTTCTCTACAATTAAAAAGGGTCATGTAAGAGTGGCTGTCAAATTTCATTTGTGCAACTATATATAAAAAGTAGCAAGAATCATCCTTGAACTGAGTGAAAATATGTTTATCTCAACTATCACAAACTTTTCTTCCAAGATCCAAAGAATTTTCTTCCAAAGAAAATAAGTGTCACTTCGATAGCAAGCCACTTTCCCTCCTTACCAGAAAGGATACAATTCTAGATTTAGTCCAAGTCAAATTATTTTAATTTTAATTAAGTTTATATGATTTAAATACGTATCTCATGACCAATTTAATTATACATATTATACCTATTTAGTATGATAAATATGAATACTTTTTATAATTTGATTAAACTCAAGAGGGTTTAACCTAACACTAGAATTACATCTTTTTAAGACAGGTAGTACTAGCACTCTCATATTCAAAATACATCTTGTTTAGGGCATCTATACGGTTTACAAGGTAATCGAATATGACATTTCAAACAGGGGTAACTGAATATTACCTTTTGATGATGAATTTAGTAATATATTTATATCAAAATTTACTGCAGGCAAAAATCCTAAATCGACATATATATACTCAATCCGTTCTAAATTATAAGACGTTTTGACTTTTCTAAATTCATAACTTTTGTTGCGCACTTAGATATACACTATGTCTACATGCATAGTGAAAGCAATATATCTAGAAAAGTCAAAACTTCTTATAATTTGGAACAGATGGAGTACATTATTATACAACATTTTGAAATACAGAAATTTCATAAGAATTATATAGAAATTTCATGTAAATCAATTTTCATGAAAAACATATACAGAAAATAGGAAAAGGTTCTAGCATTCTAAAGGGGCTATTTTAAGCTAGAAAGAGTAACAAACATGACAATGGAAATGTAGGGTCTGTCTGGCACAGCTCACAGCAGTTTCATAAGTTGTTGTGAGTTGTTTATTTTTTTCAAACATTTTTTTCAAAATTCTCCTCTCACAAAGGAGCGGGATGATGCTGAAAAAAGTAGCTTATTTCGAAGATGTTCGACTGGCATAGATCGGCTGGCTGGTCGCTTTTTTCCAGCTGGAGCAGTGTTTTTCTCTCATAAAAAATCAGCATAAACAGTGAAAACCAGCATAAACAGTACTTTTTTTAGTCCAGCTGAACAAGTTGTTCATCTTCCCCTGCCATGAGTAGGCCCAGCGTTCATCTCTCTCTCATTTGCCCACGACAAGAAGCAGGCACACACGGTGGTCCGCGGACAATGGAGGCCACGGCGAATGAGGCCCTCCAGACGCTGAAGGGTGATATCAGATCTACACCATGGCTCCATTGGATGATTAGGAGGGGGTGGATGCGAGCTTGATGGCGGCTGCGATGCGGGTGCGGAAGGCTTAGGCGATTGGCGGTGGAAGTTGTAGATACGAAGGCGACAAGGCAAAGTACGGAACCCTAGGGGCGAACCCCTTGGTTTTATAGGGGCAACGGATGTGAGAAGGGCAACCATCCTCCTAGATCTTCGTGCCTGCCACGATACACCATCACATCACATCACGGGATATGCGCCTGCAATCTCTATCCTTTCCCATCAGAGTCACACCGGACGTTTCGCCTTCCCGGACAGACTAGGACTCTTTTACCGTAGAGGGGATACGGGTCAAGAACCATTTCTCTGGCCCGCCTGGGCCTAGGAATTTGAGGGCTGGCCTAATAGTTTTGATGGCCGTCCCAACGAAGGATGGGCCCACAAGCGGCCAGAACTCAGGCACACGAATCTCAAGGAAGTCTCAATCTGCGATTGAGTCTCAACCGGTCTAACCCTAGGTGAATCCCTATGAACGGGATACCAGGGTTCCCTTTAAGCTATCCAATTGTCAAAACACCAAATCTCACAGCCATACCCGTAGAGAGTCTGAAATACCCCCGGGCGATTCTATGTGAATCACCCGGGGGCTCGGGGGTTACACCCGACAGGTGCGCTCGTGCGCACCCTCTGGCGAATCAAAAAACCCAGGTGATTCTAGCTGAATCGCCCGAGGGCTCGAGGGCTACACCCGACGGGTGCACTCGCGCGCACCCTATAGCGAATCAAAAAAACCGCCGGGCGATTCTAGCCAAATCACCTGGGGGCTCGAGGGCTACACCCGTCGGGTGCGCTCGCGCGCACCCTCTAGCAAATCAAATCACCCCCCATGCGATTCTATCCGAATCACCCAGGGGCTCGGGGGCTACTGTCAGGGACCTAATACTGGGGTATCCAATGAGGTGAAGCTAATAACCATCAAACATTGATGCTTTCAAGCAGACAAGAATGTAACTGCACTTCTTGTCCATATGACCAAAGGTTGGCCACGCCTTGCCCGACCCCTAAGGGTTGGCTCCGCCTCACCCGACCCCCGAGGGCTGGACTCTGCCTCGCCCGATGGCTAAGGGCTGGCTCCGCCTCGCCCGATGACTAGGGACGGGCCTCGCCTCGCTCGACCCCGAGGGCTGGCTCCGCCTCGTCCGATAGCTAAGGGCTGGCTCTGCCTCGTCCGACGACCGGGGATGGGCCTCGCCTCGCCCGACCCTCGAGGGCTGGCTCCGCCTCACCTGACGTCTGAGGGCTAGCTCCGTCTCGCCCGACGTCTGAGGGCTGGCTCCGCCTCGCCCGATGTCTGAGGGCTGGCTCCGCCTCGCCCGATGTCTGAGGGTTGGCTCCGCCTCGCCCGACGGCTGAGGGTTGGCTTCGCCCCGCCCGACGTCCCGAGATAGGCTCCGCCTCGCCCGACGACTGCATCCTGCTCCTTCATAATGATGGGCACAGGATAAAATAGGACATTCGAGTCAACCGTAGTACCAAGGACCATGCCCTGCACGTCTGCAGGAAGGTACCATCAGGATACGATGGGATGGGTGCTTTAAGCCCTTTCCGACCTGACAGAGCCCGAACAGTGTTGTAGGCGTCAACTTTTGTCTTACAGTGTTGTGGGCGCCGTCGTCAGCCCTCGGACGTGGATTCTAACATAAGCATATGATAACCACTACAATCCAGAAGGGAACTCACATCATCTATAGTGACGGACGTATGGTCACTTCCCCGTCTACTTCCCGTAGGGTCACAGCTCGGCTCCTTGGCACGCCACACCGTCCGCTAGTGTAGGATGTGACGTACCCACTTGCTGAATGAGGCCAGAGCACGGCCCTATAAGGATCAGCGAACATGCCATCCCTGCAAAGTTTTGCTAGGCGCTAGGCGAAATCTAGGCGATGACCCTTAGCCTAGCGACTAGTCCAGCCTAGGCTAGCCTAGGCGATGCTAGGCGTTTTGCCAATTTATATTTATATATCAATATATAATATATACATTTATAGCACAAATCATGAATAATTTAGATAAAAAAATAGGGAAGGACCAGTAGACATACCTTAGGTCCTTTGTCCTTAGTTGCAGTTGATACACTACTGATCACTGAATTTCCTGTAGCACTGCTGCAATAGAAGTGGACAACACTTTTAGATGCAATTGGGCATCAATACAAGTGATACAAAAAATAGGAAATAGCAAGTTAGGTACTTATCTGAGGTTTGAGCCTTCTCCCATCCATTATCAGCATTTCAGCAGCTGATATGTTTGCAAACAGACAAAGCAGGGGAAGAAAACAGAGGAGACCGGTTGTATATGTTTGCAAACAGACAAAGTAGGGGAAGGAAACAGAGGAACAGGGGAGGAGGACATATAGACCTTGGGAGGAGACCGGAGGGGAGGAGCTTCTGGCGACGAAGACGAAGAGACCGATGAGGAGGAGCACGACCCGTGGGGATGAGCTCATCGAGAAGGAAGGAGACCGGCGGGGAGCAGCGTCGTCGGCGGGTCTTGCCAAGCGGGGAGGAGGCTTGCCGGCGGATCTGATTCCAGGCGAGCAGCGCAGCCGGCAGGACCTGCTTCCCAGCAGGAGGAGCACGACCCACGGGGATGAGCTCGTCGAGGAGGAAGGAGATCGATGGGGAGCAACGTCGCCGGCGGGTCTCGCCAGGCGGGAAGGAGGCTCGCCGGCGGGATCTGCTTCCAGGCGAGCAGCGTAGCCGGCGGGACCTGCTTCCCGACGGAGGTCGAGGTCAAGGCGAGTATGACTTTCTCTCCCCTTCTCCCCCTTATCCTTCTCCAGCGCAGCAGCGCGCGGCTTTTTCCCACGCCTGGAGCTCTGCGTGCGCGCGCTCGCCCGCGGAGCAATTCTTTTGGCACGATGGCCCGCGTCGCCCGCCTAGCTCGATTCCGCGTCGCCTAGGGCTCCTGGGCGCCACCGAGTCGCCACCTAGCTCCGCCTAGTCGCTCTGCCCACCTAGAGGGGCGATTACCCCCCTAGTCCAGGCGCCAGGCCATAGCCTAGCGACTAGGCGTGCCTAGGCGAGACGTAATCGTTGATTTTCAAAACTTTGCATCCCTGACACGGTCTGCCATGTCAGCAGGGCAGGCACAAGGGGTAAGGAAGACCCGGCTCCTTTGAAAGACCTTCTCTACCCTCTGGTTTTTTCCTCTTTCTCCTATATATAATCCCTGCTCCCCCCTTAGTCTATAAAAGGGAGGGCAGGGCACCCCACTAAGGGAACGAATCGATTACACACACAACACACACCCAAGCAGCAACTGAGCTCTTGGCATCCTTTCGACCTTTCCATCAGAGACTTGGGACATGTCTCTCTCGACCGTTTGTATCCCCTACTACGAACCTTTTTCGATACTAATAACACAAGCAGCAGCAAACTGGGCATAGGGACATTCTGCCCGAACTAGTATAAACCTTGTGTCCTTTAGTACACCATTCGAGCCTAACGCGCAACAAATATAAATTTATTAGTTGGTGTTTGTTTGAAACACCGACGCTTATGCTGATTTATTGTGAGAAGAAAACATTGTTCATTCATTGAAAAGTACTGCTGAATTAGTGCTGCAGAACAGAACGAAAATAAATAAGAGAAACATATAAACTAGATGAACACACCTTAATCCCTATTTTTTTTTATAATGGAATACTTTTTATATATTTTTAAAACCAATACATTGAGTTGATATCTGATTACCACAACGTATTAAGAACTTGGGTTTATCAGTGGTATTAGTGTGTTCATCATCATAAAGAATGCAGCACTTGGTTTGCTGTTGCGGTGGCCATTAGTTTGAGTGCACCTTTGAAGCAAAAGTGTGAGTGCCTGCTTCGTTCGCTGGTTCTGAGCTGAAACTAGCTGAAAACGTTGTTTCGGCTAAATTATTATGAGAGAAAAATACTGTTTAGTCTGAAAAAAGAAGCCCAACAAACCGAATATAATGAGTTGCTTCTGTCTGCTCTCGTCTCGTCCTCTCATAGTACAATTTTTCGCATCTTGACACAAAGGTCGATTCCCTTTGGTGAGCTGTGCCTCCGTCCTGTGTACAGTATCGTGTCAATGCCACTCTGCGCAAGTGTTTTTCTTTAGTGTGGCTCTTCATGACTTCATGCAGTGGTTCGTCAGAAAAAAAAAACGTTGGCAAAAGAGGCAAACAAACAAGGATGCAAATACAGGCCCGTCCAAGGTTTTCTTTCAGCTGTCATCACTGTGTGCATCCACCAAGGCGCGTGTGAACAGGGATGGCAGCACACAGATCAGGTAAGGATGTGGGTAGAATTTGATAAGTGTGCGCTGTGCTGATGGTTTTTGCGGTTGATAAATCGGCTGATGCTGTTTTGTTGTAAGATAAAAACACTGCACCATGGCTGATAAACTCAAGCGAACAGAGCCTACCCATGTTCGCACCGGATGGGTACCTGCCATCAAATTTATTGGCGATAGAAGAAACGGCATATTATTATGATCGCCTCAGCGTACACTCTCTCTCTCGACAGATTTCTGGCCATGTTTAGTTTCTACCAAAATCCAAACTTTGGCACTATGCAAAAAGAAGATTCCCCGTCACATCAAACTTGCGGTACATGCATGGAGTACTAAATGTTGATGAAATCAAAAACTAATTGCACAGTTTGGTTGTACTTTGCGAGACGAACATTTTGAGCCTAATTAGTCAACGATTGGACAATTATTACCAAATACAAACGAAATGCTACAGTACACTATAGTAATCTACGGTAGTTTCGGCGGCGCCGATTCCGGGCAACTAAACGAGGCCCTAGTAAATTTAGGACATATTAGTAAACAAGAGAAACGACCTTACTGTCTCTTATTAAGCATCTTAATTTTAACTGCACTCATAATTTACCGAGAGGATGGAGCAATGAGTTTTGTTGTTTCCAATAATATATTAAATATTGTTGAACACACTACATTAACGATTGGAGCATTGATATCTAAAGGGAATAAATAGATACGTTGACGTTAGAAACTCTGAGAAAAATAAATAGGTCTAATCGATGTTATGATGAGGGTCTATAAGTTGATTTATTTTGAAACAATTTTTTAGATTTTCAGAGACGGAGCTAATTTGACACCCATATTTTCATCTAAGGGTACTCCCAACCATAAGACTAGATCTTTCTATGTCCCTTAAAAGGCATAGGAAATACCGGTGGTTTGTGACATTAGGACTGCCCTAAGCTATATTTAGTAATGATAGCGCTCACGCATGAGACATGTACTTATAAACTACATGGCATAATTAACTTGTGTGGGTCAATACTGACGATATCATCACAGCCCACAAAAATACTAAATAATACATTTCACACAAAAAATGCAGGGACTTAGAAAATACATCACAGGTCACACAATCACCCTTATAGTTTGCCATATTTCGGGTACCCAATTGGTACCTATGGATAAAATTTTATAGCCGGCTGGCTGGTTGGGGTACCTGACCCGCATCCATGGGTACAAAATCCGTGGGTACCCACACCCAAGCGTCCGATTGCCATCCCTAGCTGAACCGTGAATCCGTGATGGCGCTTGCATTGTGGTCGTCCTCATCCAGATTCCAAGCATTTGCTGCTGTTCCAGCACTCCAGCTCCATGCAGGTCAATCAGGGCTGAGCAGTAACATTTGGTGAAGCAACATGTGCTAATAATAGCCTAATACCAGTCTTTGGGTGTGGCAATGCTAAACAGCTCTTGAAAAAAGAAAACAACCAATCTGCACTCCATGACTAACAAATGGAACTATAATAGGACGTTTAAGTGAGCCCGGTGAAACAGCTTGTCTCTTGCAGGTTGCAGCATACATTATGTAATACCAGTGCGAAAGGGACCTGCAGGCATTGTATATTGCGGCAAGAATATACAGCTTCACCAGCTGAGATTCTCCATCGTTTTCCATCTCTGTCATCCCATCGCCATAACTTGTTGCTTCGACGATCTGTTGCCAAAGGGGAGACAGCTCGTTTTCACTCCCATCGGAATTTACCCCATTTCTCGCGTCGCCAATATTCATATTTTTTCCCAATAAATATGATTAACTCCTAGTCTTACAACAACAACAACAACAACAACAACAGCAGCAAAAAAAAAACATTTAAGTTCCAAACAAGTTGGGGTAGACTAGAGTTGAAACTTAACAGAAGCAATCAAGGTTCAAGCACGTGAATAGCTGTTTTCCAAGCACTCCTACTCAGTCTAAGTCTTTGGATATATTCTATCCTTTAAGTCTCCTTTTATTGCCTCTATCCAAGTCAACTTCGGTCTTCCTCTGCCTCTCTTCACGTTACTATCCTGGCTTAGGATTCCACTATGCATCGGTGCCTCTGGAGGTCTCCGTTGGACATGTCCAAACCATCTCAACCGGTGTTAGACAAGTTTTTCTTCAATTGGTGCTACCCCTAATCTATCACGTATATCATCGTTCTGAACTCGATCCCTTCTTGTATGACCGCAAATCCAACGCAACATACACATTTCCGCGACACTTATCTGTTGAACATGTCGTCTTTTTATAGGCCAACATTCTTCACCATACAACATAGCAGGTCTAATCGTCGTCTTATAAAACTTGCCTTTTAGCTTCTGTGGTATCCTTTTGACACATAGGACACCAGATGCTAGGCGCCACTTCATCCACCCTGCTTTGATTCTATGGCTAACATCTTCATCAATATCCTCGTCTCTCTGTAGCATTGATCCTAAATATCGAAAGATATCCTTCCTAGACTCTACTTGACCTTCCAAACTAATATCTTTCTCCTTCCGAGTAGTAGTGCCAAAGTCACATCTTATATACTCGGTTTTAGTTCTACTGAGTCTAAAATCTTTGGACTCCAAAGTCTCCCTTCATAACTTCAGTTTCTGATTCACTCATGTCCGGCTTTCATCAACTAGCACTACATCGTCCACGAAAAGCATACACTAAGGGATGTCCTCTTGTATGTCCCTTATGACCTCATCCATCACTAAGGCAAATAGATAAGAGCTCAAAGCTGACCCTTGATGTAGTCCTATCCTAATCGGGAAGTCATCCGTGTCTCTATCACTTGTTCGAACACTAGTCACAACATTGTTGTACATGTCCTTAATGAGCCCGATGTACTTCGTTGGGACTTTATGTTTGTCCAAAGCCCACCACATAATATTCCTTGATATTTTATCATAAGTCTTCTCTAAGTCAATAAAAATCATGTGTAGGTCCTTCTTCTCCCTATACCGCTCCATAACTTGTCTTGTTAAAAAAATGACTTCCATGGTTGATCTTCCAGGCATGAAACCAAATTGGTTCATAGAGACCCGCGTTATTGCTCTCAAGCGATGCTCGATAACTCTCTCCCATAGCTTCATAGTATGGCTCATCAACTTAATTTCCCAGTAATTAGTACAACTTTGAATATCCCTTTTATTTTTTGTAGATCGGTACCAATATACTTCTCTTCCACTCGTCAGGCATCTTGTTCGATCGAAAAATATGGTTGAACAGCTTAGTTAGCCATACTATAGCTATGTCCCCGAAGCATCTCCACACCTCGATTGGGATACCATCCGGTCCTATCGCCTTACCTCCTTTCATTCTTTTCAACGTCTCTCTAACCTCAGATTCTTGAATTCTCCGCACAAAGCACCTATTGGTGTCATCAAAAGAGTCATCCAACTGAAAGGTTGTGTCCGTATTCTCACCATTGAACAATTTATCAAAATACTTTTGCCATCGATGTCGGATCTCATCCTTCTTCACCAAGAGATGCTCTCTTTCATTCTTAATGCACTTAACTTGGTTGAAGTCCCTTGTCTTTCTCTCACGAACCCTAGCCATTCTATAAATGTCCTTCTCTCCTTCCTTCGTACTCAAATGTTGTAAAGATCATCGTACGCTCTACCATTTGCCACACTTACAGCTCGCTTTGCAGTCTTCTTTGCCACCTTATACTTCTCTATGTTGTCCACACTCCTGTCATGGTACAAGTGTCTGTAGCATTCTTTTTTCTTCTTAATAGCCCTTTGGACTTCCTCGTTCCACCACAAGTATATTTAGCCTCGCCTCCACTTCCTTTAGTTACTCCACACACCTCTAAGGTCACCTTTCGAATGTTGGTTGTTATCTTCTCCCACATGTTCTTTATGTCTTCTTCTTTCTTCTAAGAGCCCTCTTTGATAACCCTTTCCCTGAATACCTCTGACGTCTCCCCTTTCAGTTTCCACCACTTTGTTCTTTTAATCTTAGCTTGTTTATCCCTACGGGCACGCATCTGAAAACAAAAGTCTGCCACCAAAAGCTTATATTGAGAAACAACACACTCCCCTGGTATCACCTTGCAACCGAAGCATGCTCATTTGTCCTTTCTTCTTGCGAGGACAAAGTCAATCTGGCTAGAGTGTTGCCCGCTACTGAAGGTCACTAGATGAGATTCTCTCTTTCTAAAGAAAGTATTGGCTATCATCAGATCAAAAGCTACCGTGAAGTCCAGAACTTCCTCCTCCTCTTGATTTCTACTACCATACCCAAAATCTCCATGAACTGCCTCGAAATCTGCGCTTATAGTACCTACATGCCCATTAAGATCTTCTCATATAAAAAGCTTCTCACTACTAGGTACAATTCTAATCAGGCCATCTAAGTCTTCCAGAACTGTCTCTTAGCACTCTCGTCGAAGCCTACTTGGGGGGCATACATACTAATTACATTCAAGACCATATCACCAACGACAAGCTTGACTAAGATAATCCTATCTCCTTGCCTTCTCACTTCCACCACACCATTCTTGAGGCTCTTATCAATCAAAACTCCTCATCCATTTCTATTCGCGACTGTCCCTGTGTACCAAAGGTTGAAACCTGTATTGTCCATCTCCTTCGCCTTCTGACCTTTCTATTTAGCCTCTTGAACGTATAGTATATTTACACGCCTCCTAGTCGTGGTATCAACTAATTCTCTTAACTTACCTGTAAGCGACCCTACATTCCAACTAGCTAGACGAATCCTAATTGGTTCGACTAGCTTCATTACCCTTCGCACCCGTCGACTCAGACGTGAAGATCCTTGCTCATTTTTCACTACACCCGGGCGCCAATGTAGCGCCCCACTAAGGAAGCGACGATCCGATCCTTGCTCACTTGACACCATGCCCAGATCGCGACACAGCGCGTCACCAAGGGGGTGTCGACCCGGCCCTTGCCCATTTAACACCGTACCCGGGTTACGATATGGCGCGTCGCTAAGAGGGTTACGCCCCAACGGTTTTCTTTCGGGTTTCATCTCCATTAGAATGGCTATATTTAATGTTGGCTCACCACGCCTATCACAACTCTCCTCCTTTATCAGGGCTTAGGACCTGCTGTGTTAAGACAATATAGGCGGAGTTAACTCCTGGTCTTGCAAGAGACTGTAATTTCTACGGAGTAGAAAAACTTTTGGTTTCAAACGGGGCAGCGTAATTGTATTTAGACATGTTCTTAGAACAAGGGCTTCCTTGTAAACTCAGATAGAAGCAAGGAATGCAGGAATTTTTCTATAGAATTCTTTATAGGAATCCTGCGAAATTTGTGTTCCAGAGTGGCCATCAAAAATGCCATTTTCCTTGTAAACTCAGAATCTCAGATAGAAGGGCCCCTGTTTGGAACACAGGATTTTTTTTTTCTTCTGTACAATACATATACGATTCCTATGAAATTCCAATTCCAAACTGGCCCTCAAGGATGCCATTTTGTGTCACTAGCAATAGCAAGAAAGATATAAGCTACTCAGCAAGTCAGGGCAAAATTGAAAAAGGACAGGCTGCAAAACCAAGAGGGAATCTGAACCAGCTCAACTGCTGGACGATAGTATGACATTTTCAGAAACCTTGAGCGATCGATGATAGGTAGATGCTGTCGGTATCACGAGGAACAAGCAACAAGCAACTCTGCACAGCTCTGCAGACAGCAATACGACACTTCCTTTGGGCCAAACATAGTCATCAGTAGGACAGCAGCTAGCTCATCACAAAATTGAAGTTAAAGCGCAAGTGGTGATAAAAAAAAGGGCACTAAAATGACACCAACGGGCAACGGTACATACGGATACGGTAGAGCTCAGACAGGGCTAAAACTGGTCTGGATACAAGCAATCTGGGCTGCAAACCAAAAGAATGTTAAGCACAACATCAGGATTCGGAGTGGTCGACAGAAAGAGGCGGGAGCAGGAGAGAATAAACAATGGCAGCACCAAAACAGCCTAGAAGATCTTGTTGAACTGGCCGCTCAGGGTGTCCTTGAGGTTCGAGTAGAGCCCATACAGGGAGTATTGCCTCAGGTTGGAGGCTTCATACCATGAGTTCAGAACCGACTCGTGCTTGTCCGTACCAGAGAACGCCAGCTGGATGCCGATGCTGCAGTCGACAGGCCCCTGGCTCTTGCAGCTCTGCGTCCTAATGGCGCATGTTTGTTTTCCAAGGCAGACAAAGTTTGACTTGCCGGAGCAAGCACCACAGCCATCCTTCTTCCAGTGCAAGTTTTGAAGTCTGCCTTTATTGAACTCAAGTACCTATGGAAGAATCGCCAAGTAGCAGTAAGATTCAGAACTTCTTTGTTACGTGTTCAGATATGCTGGACATAATAGTGTGTTTATCGATTCATACCAGGGTGAAGCTGGACACTGTGACTGAGGTGTTGGATACAAATATCGGAACAGATCTAGCTGCATACTTCCTACCAGCAAATGCTACCATGAATCCACCAGCTGAAGCCTACAAAATAGCGCATCTTTGATGATATACTGACAATGCCAACACTGGATGCATGCATTTAACCACGAATACAGACAACAAAACAAAGGACACTTAGAGCTCACTCGTGACAACCAAAGCACCATGACAGTAAACTTGATGAGTAGATAGGGTGTGCAATTAGCAATCAAAGATGTAAAGTTCCTCCTCGTTTTCATTTCTTTTTTTAGGTCAAAGTAGCGAATGAAACAAATTAACACTCTGAGGTTAAGCAAAGCATTTAAAGATCAGACACAACTAAGAGGAAATCCTGGAAATTCATCGGTCTTCAGCCTTTAGTGCCACATGTATAACAGTATAATTTATTCATCAGTTATGTACTGAAATATAATTTCATGTGCCCAGGTTAGCAATAATGCAAAACAAATCATTGTGACAAATACAAGATAGCTAGGTCAGAAACAGGCAAGGTAATAGGATCTTGAAAAAAAATAGTGGACCAGTTTTTTTTTTTTTCTTAACATTTTACATGAAAACATTGAGATTGGCACAAAGGCACTTTCGACATTATATGACATCACAGTTTCACAGACAACGTTTTAAATTACAATTATGCACCCAAGCAGATCAGATACTTTAAGAGACAGAATTTCTTAATATGAGCTATGCCAAGTTGAACTCCAATCCTAGACTCCTAATATGGCATTGCATAGATTCATGGTTTCCATTAGTTAAAAAAGTTGCAAGGATAGATGAAATGTTATGTCAATGTAGTGCTTTAGCATTCTCAGAAATCAGAAATTGGATATATTCTTGGCAACTTATAGCACAAAAAACAGAGTTATTTTCTAATAGGACCAATGTCTCTTAAGGATATATGCATGATGAACATGAATAAGTGCAAGATTCTCATTCATTCATTAGGACAAAGTTCTTGGAAAATTCATTAATTCAAATTAATACATATGTTCAGTATCCAGTAGAAGTCCATAACCTGACGTAGAGAGACACTATCCTTGAAGCAAAGCTGACTTTACTTTTCCCTCCCACATCATAAAATGGCTCACAGCAAACATAAAAGCAATGGTGATGCTAACTAGGCAAAAACAAATCGACAGGCTGCCCCCTCAAGTCAACCCTGGTGTGTATGCTAACTAGGTCAGGGGGCAATTAGATGGTGCAGTTAGCATTGCCATTACCATCTCTTGTGATTTTACTTGATCAGTAAGCAAAGTAGCATTAGGCTTAATCTAACAAATATGGAGCTGTGGAATAAAATCTCGCGATGAATCAAATCAACAGACCAACAACTGTGTAACTCCAAACACAAGCAGATAAAGAAATGCAAAAGAAAACGCCAGAGTATCATGCAAACTCATTCGATCTCCACATCAGCTTAGGAGAACCAAGAAATGCTAAGCCACATTATCAACACCAAAGTAACGTTCATCCACCTACTCCTGCATTTCCGTAAGGACTTAGAGCATCTCCAAGAGCTCCTTAAAACAACTCCATACTCGTTCTTTTGACAAAACGGGGGAAAAACAGCCATCCGACAGTTTTCTATCTGAACTCCCTAAAGATAAGCACTTGATAAATCTCCCCCTAGACCCCTCAGATATTCACGTGCTTTCTACGCTTGATATCAGCACTTCTCGCCAGTTGTTTTTCCTCCAAGCGCGGTTTTCTTCTTTTCGGGAGAGAAGATCCCTGGCCACCGCCGTGCCACGCCTGGTCGGTCCCAGATGGCTGAGCATGGCCTGGCTGGGGGCGACTGCAGACGACTGGCAGCGGCAGCCAGTGGCTGGAGGGGCAGGGACAGCTGCAGGGGGCAGAGCCTGGTTGGGGGGCAGGGGTCGCCTCTGGCCACTGCTGCCATTGCTGCATAAACAAATAAACCAAGACTCGATTCCTAATTGATTTTGGGAAAAGCCGGTACTTCAATGGACTAGCCTAGGCAATCTCCGACGCCTGCCAGTGGATGGAGCCATGCATGTAATCAGGGTTCAAAATTTCGAGGCGGTGGCCAAAAGAAAAATCCAAAATTTCGTAGTACACTAATACATGTGCTTTATTGTAAATATATAACTCTAGACTCATATTTTCTATTGTTTATGACTTTATCTTGCATATTCTTCTACTCAATAGATGTGTAGTCATAAATCATGATGTCTAGATTAAAAAATTTAGAAAATCATACTTCATGTTCAAGTCTCTAAAAAAAAATTCGCTGAAATTTCAGCCAAATTTCAGGGGTGGCAAAAAAAAAATTAATACCAAAATCGAAAACCATGCATGTAATACAAATTAACATTGTACATGCGCCAGACTAATAGAAATATTCCATTTCCATTTCGAATACAATGATATACCCTTGCCCTTGAATTTGCTTGGAGAAACAGTACGCGGGCAGCGATCTTTCTGGCTGCGGCTGGGGGGAAAGGGAGGCCGCTGGGGGTGGCTGCAGACAGCTGGGGGGACGCAGTCAGCTGAGGGGAGGCAGGTAAAGGGCAGGGGGCAGCGCACGAACCACGAGGAGCCGAGCGAGGAAAGGATGTGATGCGCTCTTTTTTATTATGTTTTAGTAACCAAATATTGCACACTATTGGAGAAAGACATTTTAGCTCCCTACTCAGTTTGGCCACTTGGTATAACAAATGATTTAGCAAGTGTTCTTTAAGGAGCTTTTGGAGATGCTCTTACAGTGCAAGCTTCCCTGGATCCATCCAACTTACTCCTTAAAATAGTTTGCCATGTAGGGGGATAAATTGTGCCCTTTTGTGCTATATTATGGTCATCCTGTCTTACTAGAAACAAATCACCAAGTATGATTCCTCATGACACACAGGGAAACTATGCTTACAGCCCTGTACACAAAGAAAGTACCAGGATCTTGACAAACTTATGGGCCGCCTTTTTGCACAAAAGAGTTGAACTGGCACAAAGGCACTTTAGGACTGATCTCCCCATCACACAGATGATTTTTTATACAACTATGAATCCTAGCAAATTTGGTACATCAATAGCCAAGATTCACTATTTTCTTATAATGGGGCAGACTGCATTGAACTAACAAGCATAGACTCCTGATTTTTAATTTCAAAATGTAACGCTTTCGCACTCCCAGCACTTGCATTAATCCTTGGAAAACTATGGAGATTGGAGAGCAAACAGAGATCCTTAAAATTAGATCAATTTCTCCAAAGATCTATGCATGCTGAAAATGAATCTCAGGTACAAAACGATAAAACACTCATTAAAGAAAGTTGGGCTTATATTTTTCTCACCATACCGGTTAAGTGAGTTCTTCTAAACTAGGAGCAGATAAAGAGTTTCCACCGGATAAAAAAAGAGGGAGCTTGGTTTCAGTTCAATATCACATGTTTCTTCATTATTTCAGGGTTTCCCTCTTTTACCTAGTTGTTACTTTTCTTGTCATTTGTTGTTTCAAAATACGAGTCGCTTGCTTTGGACATCATTGTACAGGACTTCCTGAAATAAATTATTTCTTACTACTTAATGAATGGCAGTGTGCCTGCCATTTTATGCCAAAAAGATCTTAAACAAATTCAAATCACAATTTACAGACAATGCTAAGCATATTGAGATGGTGCAATTCATTGGATACTTGTAAGATCAGGAACACGCGTCCACGCACTACGATATGTACAAGTTACATCAAGCAATGCACGCTCTCTCAACAACATAAAAGTATAAAACTATCTTTTGATCCTATTGGCCATTAACTATTACTGGAGTCGTGGATGAATATCTTGCATTGAATCAAATCACTGAGCAGTAACTCTGTTACACCAAGGTCGCATTAAGCAGATGAACAATTTCTACAGAAAGCACCAGGATCATGCTAAACAGCCCTACTTCCTGTTAGAGCAAGAAACAAATGCTAATCAACCCTACCTATGGCGTGGCAACTATCATCCACCTACTTCCACATTTCCACAAGCACGCAGAGTGCAAGCTCCGCAGGAATTCGGATCCGCCCCAAACTTATTGACTCCAAACAAGAAATCAGAAACTCAAACCAAGCAAGAAGGCCAGGATCGCTTACTGGGTTGAATCCGGTGGTGGTGTTGATGGTGAGCAGGGAGATCTCGTCGACCTTGGGGCGGAAGAGGGCGAGCTGCCCGGAGGCGGCGAGGTTGAGGCGGCGGTCGCAGGGGGAGAGCTGTGTGTTGCCGGAGAAGAAGGTATTGTATCCCGCGAAGACCACCCCGAAGGTGAAGCCGTCCCCGCGCTGGATCCGTGCGTCGCTGCACGGCTCATAGACGCCGTTCGTGTCCCCCGCCGCCAGCTGCGCGAGGCAGCAGGCGGCTACGGCGAGAGAGAGGGCAGCAAGCAGCGTACGCGTCGCGTCGGCGGCTACCATGGCGGTCGGCGGCGAGATTTTGCGGGGCGCTTTGGTGGCAACCGAACCGACCAAGCTGGCTCCAGTAACCACCGCCGAGGAGAGCTCGTGGGTGACAGCGGTGCAGGTGGGTGGGGGAGAAAGGTGACTAGGTGAGAGTGGTGGGCCATCACTTTCGGTTGGGTGATGGGCCTTTCAGGATCTTTGTTGGCCGAAATAGGCTGTTTGAGAAGCCGGTTATTTATGGGCTAGACTTTTTCCTATGTTACTAGGAAACAGCCCAGAAGCTAGGATTGTCTGTCTCAACTCTCAAGGTTTTAAATAGACAGCTTCCTCCAAAAACTATAAAAAGTTTTAGCCAAAGCTAAAAGCTATTTTATTTAGCGGTTTTATGATAACATAAATAGTTTTAATTAAGTAAGTACAGAAGCATATAGCTATGGAACTTTCATGAACATATATACTCAGAATGTTCAGGACTCTAGGACAATATGTCTCCAAATCTATTACTTAACATTCGTTAATCAATCAACATACTTATAGCTATGATCAATATTAATATTCACTTAAAATCCAACAATGAATAGTCAATCATTGTTCAATGGTTCATGACATCGTGTATTAAGTAAAGAACATAATTATAGTCATCTAAATAGATAAATATTTGTCTCGGTTAAAATTAGCGGTGCTATGCTAAAATGTTTCCTTGCTAAGCTAGACAGTGGTGTTTAGTGGAGCTAAAACGTTATTAGCGCAGTAGCGGAACCATTGGTAATATGGTAACAGTAGAGCCTATAAAAAAACCTATAGCAGTGCTATACCAGACTATTAGCGTGTTCGGCTGGTCAACTTCGGCTGGCTGGCTGGCCTTTTTTTCCAGCCGAAGCAGTATTTTTCTCTCACCAAATTCCAGCATAAACAGTGTTTTCCAGCTGCTACAGTAGCAATTTAATGCCAGCCGAACACTCTGTATATAGAACCATGATCTACCTTTACTTTTTTCTATACTTTTTCTTTTCTGTTCCCTACCGTATAGATGATGAAGTGTCTGAATGAAAACCCCTTCGTTTTCGAATGTTCAGTTTGAATTTAATATTTACAGAAGTATGGTGAAGAATAGTTTTGGAGCATTTAATTAGATCAAATGAAAGCAGTCACGTTAGATTTGCAAAACGTACTCTGACAACAGCTACAGCTGTTTACAGTGTATTTAGAACAGAGCTACTGGTCTTAACAACTGACAGTCGTTGCCTTGGCCACTGTCTTTAGTTGGTGAGCAACAGTGGCAACAAATGGAAAACGGTGACCCCAACTGTGGCAACAACAAATGAAAAACAGCGACAGTGAATCCTCAGCTAACCCACCAACCCTGTCACGTTACAGCGCCCACGCGATGAGCCGAACCTCAGGAGTAATAATCGAAGTAAGTTAATTATCACTCACGCGCCAACGAGCACTGAAATTAGTTCTCTGAGTTACCACGATTTTTCCTTGTATTGTGGCTTTAGTATAGCATCGTTAGATTCCTGTCTTGTGCCTTCTTTTCATTAAAATCTAGAAATGTCAACGTTGAAATGCTGAAGAATGTAGCAGATCAGAGAAGGCGCAGGACATTAGAAAAGGCATAGGAATCTCCGTGCTCAGCTGATCAGACTGAAACTTTCGGCAAAGGTTGATCAAAGTTCTGCAAAGCATCTTATTCTTGCTGAAGTTGCTGATTGCAGCATAAAAACAAAATGATTTCCAGCAGCGAATGTCCTGTTATAGTTTGGTGATTTCCTGAGAATATTACTGTCAACCAGGCTAGCTGATAACATCAACCATTCTCAAGAAAAAGAAATATCCGAATTTTTTTAGAAAAAAGGAGCAACCAGAACCCTAGAAGTGGAAACTGCTGAAACTGAATCGGGAGCAAAGACCAAAGAGGAAACCCCTGGAGAATATCTTGTGCCATGTTCGCTTGGCTAATAAGTCACGGCTGAAAGTACTGTTGTTGATTTTTTGTGAGAGAAAAATATTATTCGTTGGTTAAAAAAGTACGGCTTATAAGCCAAGCGAACAGGGCGTTCGTGTTTCTGACACGCCGCCTTCCTCCCCTCTGCTCTTCATTCATACATCACATATTTCCTCACAGTTTTGCAAGCAAATCTACCAAAAATTGCAAGGCGCTAGTGCTAATGCTACGAGATATCGACCGAGAACCTTGCTTCCGACAGGGCATACAGGCACTACACATCTGTGTCCAATCTGTGACAGAAATTTTACATGTTTTCCCGGTGCAGTCCATTGACAATAGCCCTGCCCAATATAACATCACAACCAGAAAAACATGCCATATCCCTTTCTTGTTTTAAACCCAAACAAGACATGACAGTCAATAGTACAACTCTGAGAGTGGAGCAGATAACAGGTCCCTTTGAACCAATAAGAGCATGCCAATAGCTAATAGTATAATGTTGGTAGTGGGGCAGATGCAGGACCTACGAGAATAGCAGTGAAACCGCTGACCTAACAAGTGCGGCCCCAACTTTGGCCATATATTAGGGTTTAAGGTTGCTTTGGTGAATTGTTCTGTTTAGTGCGGCTCTCCCTTTTCTCTTAACAGAGACTTTATACAAAAGAAACCTACAGCCAAAGTCAAATATGCTCTTTCATGATAATTAGTTTATGATCACTTCAAGCACCAGAATGGTCTAAGAAGCAAGGCAACAGCACCGTTGCATAGGCTAAATGACCAAAAACTGGGTTGGAGATGGTATATATGCAACGGAACCCACAAATCATCACAGCATGTATTCACAAGAGTGCCTCCATGTATACATAGGATGATCAAATTAACTATTGCCCTACTAAAAAAGCTGCTGCGTTCAAACACTGTACTCACAAAGCGACAATTCATAGTCATATCATACTCTCTCAGCAGCAGCAGCCTCTTCCCAGGAAAAAAGAAAGAGCTTCAAAAAAAAGAAGGGAGGCAAGAAGAGGATATGTTGTTCCTCGAGGAGGTTCTATAAGGCAGAGATGAAACTACTCGGTTGTCCATCTGATCACGGTGGAAGCGAAAGTAGCATGCAGTCTAACATTCCTTCGATGCCTGAAACAAGAAGGGGAAGTTCTGCAGAACCATAAAAGCATTGACAGTGTACTACTATGCGTAAATGAAAATTAGGCAAGTAAAGTTTCAAAAGAATGAAGAGGGGCAAAGGATTTAAATCAAAAATGTTCATAGGACCTAGTAAAGAATGATACAGTGAGAGCAGGGAAAATGTTCATTTCAGCCATGCTTATCAACCATGATACAGTGTTTTTCTCTCACAACAAAACAACATCAGCCGGCTTACAAGCCACATAATCGATCAAGCAAACAGGGTGAGCATTGTTACATTGATTGTTCTGACCAGAATGCAACAGACTCCCGCAAGAATTTCTTTCACTACCAAGGAAATGACTACCTATAAGGAAGCTTGTCTGTGTTTCAACTTTCAAGATGACTTAATCATTGACCAGCACTAATGAAAGGACCATATAGGCCAATTTTTCTATGATAAATGCAGTCGATCTAACAAGAGCAAAAGGCTTGCAGTGCCTAAGAAAACAAACTAATGTAACAAGCATTCAACTGATGACAAAATAACAATCTAATGTAGTATGCCGCTTTATTATGAAAATGTTAAGCATACAGATTACTGAACAACCTAATACTCTCGCATTCCGTACTATGTACACTCCATTTGGAGACATTTCTCTCAACACAACACCTAAATAGAAGAAGATTAACTCTTTCAGAGAGGCCGCAGCAAGTGCATATTCCATACCTCGCTCATTTCAGTGTACAAACTCCGACCATCAAATGGGGGGTTGCTTCAGACTAGTCACGTAGGATGACTGAGTCTGCAATCTCCATCAAAGGCTCAAGGCACTCAGGAGAAAACTTGCGGGCAAACATGTAAGAGTGTGTCATGTTTGAATTCCTCAGCTCCCTGATCAAGCTCGCGGATACCTCTCCAGGCCCATACATGTGTGGGTGTCCTGCAACTGAATCCGTCCAATTTACCCTTGTTAGGGTATACTTAGTACAACCCTCAGGATCCTGCATATCCAGCAGTGTGGGGAAGTAATGCTCCTCCGGGTAGCATGAATCCCTGCGCTCGATCAGACAGGGCAACTTGAACTTCTTCCAAAGCCGCATATCCCTCACGACCACGATGGCATGCCTTCTCGTGAGCACAAAGAACTGCGACCCAGCACGGAACTGATCATATGGAACCTCCGGCAGCATGACATCATCACCCCGGGCATAGTACCTGTCATGGAGCAGCTTGGTGTCGTTGTCCATGTTGTCCATTATCTCTATGAAGCTGCGGTGGCGGCTATGAGGGCCAGCATTGTCAGAGAGGAGTGCGTTGTAGAGGGTGGGGAACGGGTGGAGCGGGATGCAGGACTGCGACAGGAGCGCGAAGAACTGGTTGTTGGGGTCGTCAAGGAGCGCGGTGGCGAGGAGGCGGCGCGCGGCGGAGATGAGGGTAGGGGAGGCGCGCTGTGTGGCCTTGGCAGGGACGAAGCGGCCGCGGAAGGATGGCGTGGGCGGCAGCTCGAGGACGGAGTAGGGGTCGGCGTGGACGTAGAGGTTGAATTGGTGGGTGTGGCCGCGGAAGAACTTCTCCCAGAGCGGGGAGAAGACGAGGTCCGAGTTGGTGAGGAAGAGGAAGGCGATCTTGGGCGCCGGGCGGCGGCGCAAAAAGTAGGAGGCCGCGGAGGTGGGGGGCGTGGGAGTGGCCGACGAGGAGGAGAGTATTGCCCGGCGGAAGAGGGCGAGGTCGTCGGACTCGTCGGCGTCCGGGATGGCCGGGAGCGTCTTGGGCGGGAGCAGGCGCGGCGCGAGGAGGAAGACGACCGGGATGGAGAGGAGCAGCAGCAGGGAGAGCAGGAACGGCGAGGCGTACGGCGACGTCATCTCCGGCCAGCGGCTGCCGCGCCTGCGGCCTCTCGGATCAGGATTCGCAGAATGCGCGCAGGCCGCAGCCAATGCAGCGGCGGATCTTGGGTGCGTGGTTTGGTGGTGGTGGTGGGAGGGGGCAGGGATCAGATTTTTCTCCGAGGGAAAAAAAAGCAGGGGGGGCGATTGAGAGCGATTGATTGATGAGGACAGTCTGCCTCAAATTGGGCACCAGCAAAAGGCCCGGCGAACTGGATCTTGCGATCCGGGAGTAGTAGCAAGGGCGATTGGAACACGACGGAAGAACAATCGGGAGATTTCTCGCAGCTCAGATAGCCGGAGGAACCGGGCAAGCGATTGCTCCGAAATGGTGGGGGCAATGGCGCGGCGCCGCTAGGCTGGGAACCGACGACACCCCATGCGGGGGCAGGATCTGGCTCGAGATCCGCGAACGGCAGGCCAGGAGGACCCGAGCCGAGAGCGGGGGGCGGGACAGCCAGGAACAGCGCAGCCGGAGCAGGAAACCCGGCGCGGAACCGGGAATGGCGGATCCGGGACAGAGCGCGACCGACCTCGCGCGGAGGCTGGCGGGCGGACCCCCTGGAGACGGGCGGGCTTGGTGGGGATTGGGAGATTTTGTGGAGATCTCTGGCGCCCGGGTGGAGGCGGCGGCCGGAGGAACGGAGGCGAGAGAGTGAGGCGGAGGGGGAGGGACGGAGGGGACGCGCGCTTCTATCTGCTGCGCCTGCTCGTCGCTCTCGCGGGGCGGTGGGCCCCTCTTAATTAGGGGGGGGTGGGCGTTGTGATTGTGATTAATCGACGACGGCGACGCGACGCGAGCGATTACGCGGGGGCGGTTAGCGTTAGCGAGTGGCTCCTAGTCCTAGTCCTCCCGCACTGTTGTAAAAGCGCTATTTTTGGATCCCGGCGGTTGGATCCGCCGGCCGGCGCGAATCTCGACGCGTATAGTCTAGAAGCGTCTTGTTCACAGACACGCACAGTGGGAGTAGAGTTTTTAATCGGGATCCGGACATCCATCCAGTGCAGTCACTCACGTCGCGGGGCCGTGGGATCCAGCCGGAGCCTGACGGGTGGAGGCTGACGGATGGGGCCGCGTGTCGGTGGCGTGGGAGCTGCGCCTGCGCGCCCCTTGTCGTCCGATCTTTTTTATTGGACGGCGGTGGCTGCACGAGGAGGAGGGTAGGTGGCTGCCGCGTCGCACGGACAAGGTGGCGACGCTGACCGGAATGAAACCACGGCTGATACGCCCATACCCACACCATAGTCCGTAGACACGGTAGCAGGTAGCGGCCAATCTCAGTATCTCAGGAGCTAGCGAGCTGCCATGCGTTTTGCGTGTCTTGGCTCTTTGCACGCTTTTGATTTTGGTAACGTATCTCGGTCGATTTGGAGCTGTTGAGCTAGAATGTACTGCCTGTTCTGGATAGGTTTTGGATAGACATTGTTACTTGGAGTTTCATCTGTATTTATTTATTTAATAGAGTCTCACCTATGCAATTCTGATGGCATGGTCTAGAATTAGATGCTATGAAGAGGTTACAAAACAATAAAATGAAACACCCTTTTTATGTTAGTGATTGTTTTAATTATATTTCATTGCATCCTCGTGGTTGATTGACTTTGCGGTGATTTATTCCAGAATAAATGAATATATGGTGTTCGCTCAGTAACTTGTGATTCCGTTGATTGACTTTACGGTGATTTCTCTCTCAACAAATAAATAGGGTGTTGACTTTTGTAGTTCTGTTTCTACACGATTTACAACTTCTTTTGTTAGTCAACAACACTTAGTACCTGCTGTGACTAAGCCTCTAAGGTGCAACAAGTCGACACTACCTGAATTGTTGCCGGCCACCTATATTTAGGCCCTCTTTAATTTTAAAATTAGATGCTTACTTTATAAAAAAAAACCTCATAGGTTGGGCCTTTTTTCTTAGAAAGACAACAGTAACTGATATTTTTCCATTAAATATATTTACCATTACCAAAGTCAATGATTTGAAAAGAACATGGAAGTACTTTTACATGTGAATCTGTACATCGTCTTTTCATCTCTAGCCTACAACATTTTAGAAGTTACTCGTAGCAAAAAATGAAAAAACTTTAGCGGTCAAAGTAAAATATATGACATCCCCCCTCCATTTCAATGTATAAGGTGTGATTGACTTGGTGCGGTCAACGGTCATCAAGTGCGTACTTTGACCGTTAATTTCTCTTGTGATATATAATTTATATCAACAAAAGTTTGATTGTTAGAAAGATTTTCTAAATACAAAATCGATGTATACCAGATTTTGTAGTATAAACTTTTCGTATGATTAGACTAACTATTGGTGAAAGATTAAATTTTCAAATAGCTTGTGGTTGTATTATTGGCTGGAGTGGGTACACTAGTCTTAAAGATAAGGGATGTCCATACTTCTATATAGCTAGAGTGAGCTAAGCAGGACTATTCCCATTTGGACAAATAATCCATCTATTCCGGCTCAGTCCAAACACGAGCACGTCATCTTGTTTTGACATTTGTAATCTTGTACGGTTGTACTTCTTCCGTCTCCATGACCTTACCGTCTACATACTGGAGCTCCAGTCCACAGATGACGACTAGATCTGAGGACTCCGGCCGCGGCGACGGCGAATGAGATGCTCAAAGCAAAGTCTCACTACAACTCATTTTAAGTTTTATTTGATTTTCGGTCAACCATGGTTTTTTTTACCTTTTGGCTTTGATCTAGAGCTAATAGTAAGCTGTTAGTAATTAGGTTTCTTAAGATATAGATGTGTTTAATTAATAGTCTAGTTAATCGTTAGTTGAATACGTAATTAACAAGCATCTTACTAGTTGGATGAAACCAGCCTGTTCGGTTGGCTGGTTCGTATTGTTGCTGGTTCGTTTATGTGAGAGAGAAGTACTGCTGGCTGGTTCAGATGAACAGTACTCATGTGAGGGGGCTGGCCAGCCCAGCCAGCCCCAGCAAACAGTACTAATAGTAACTAATAGTTAGCTGTTCATATTAATTATTAAGCATTAATTAGTTAACTACTAGCAGCTAATGGATTCAAATATGACCTCTGTATTATGTACTACGCCAATATAGATTCGGCCTTTCCGGTTTAGGTCTTTTCTCCTACACGCGCACACTAATTAATAAACGACAGATACGTTAAAAATGTTTTATTTTTCAACGACTACATTCAGACATCCCATGACGAAACATATCTAAAAAAAAAACTGAGTACATCTTTATACAAGAATGACATGGCATTTGCCACATATTGGCTGCTCCTTTGGAAAGCTTGCGCCACACTCTCCAACAAGTTACGTAGACGTTCTTGGTTCCGTTTGTTCCCAGACCACCACGATCGCACACATTCTCGGAAAGAACTCTATGGTAATGGTTGCATGCACATTTCAATCCGCATCTGCGCCCTGTTTACTTGCTTATAAGCTGTATTTTTTCAGTCAACGAATAATATTTTTCTCTCACAATAAATCAGCCAACGATACTTTCAACCATGGCTTATCAGCCCAGCGAACCAGGCACTGAACGATACTCCCTCTGTCCAAATTTAAGTGCACGTTTGCGCTTCAGATTTTTTCCAAAATTAATCGACATAGGGTCTCAGACCTAGTATATACAAAGGAGTAGTAACTGCCATGGACAACCAGCTGTGGACCATGTTGGAACAAACAAAATAAAAAAAAATATTAAATTTCTCCGTCCACTCATTCATTTCGTTCGTTCTCATCGGGGGCCGTACAAGGTTCCGTTTAGTTCTCTTCTATTTTACAAAAAAATTTCAAGATTCTTTGTCACATCGAATCTTTAGACGCACGCATGAAACATTAAATATAAATAAAAAAATAAAACTAATTACACAGTTTAGACGAAATTCACGAGATAAATATTTTAAATCTAATTAGACTATGATTGGACACTAATTACCAAATAACAACGAAATTACTACAGTACCATTTTACCAAAAATTTCGCCAACTAAACAAGCCCTAAGCTCCCAGAACCCACGCCGAAGCATGTCAGCCTTTGGAAGAGAGTTCATAGGGCCAACAGCCTCATTTGCCACTTCACTGAGGTTCTCGTTCAAAACGCTAAAGTGCCTATAAAATAGGACGAAGGGATAAGGGCGCGTTTAGTTTGGCAAAGTTTGCATCTGTAAATTTTATATAGTGCACGATTCTTCACTATAGCATTTTATTTGTATTTGTGAATTATTGTCCAAACATTGACTAATTAGGCTCAAAAGATTCGTCTCGTAAAGTTAAAGTAAACTGTGCAATTAGTTTTTGATTTCATCTACATTTAGTACTCCATACATGTACCGTAAATTTGATGTGACATGAAATCTTCTTTTTACATGGTGCACTTTTGGAGAACTAAACAAGGCTAAGGTAGCGTTTAGTTCCTAAAATTTTTAAAGATTCCCGTCACATCGAATCTTTAGACGCATGCATGAAGCATTAAATATAAATAAAAAATAAAACTAATTACATAGTTTAGACGAAATTCACGAGACGAATCTTTTAAGCCTAATTAGACTATGATTCGACACTAATTATCAAATAATAATAAAAGTGCTATAGTATTATTTTGCCAAAAATTTCGCCAACTAAACCAGCCCTAACGTAAATTGACGAAGCAAGGCTTTAAAAAGCGACAGCTAGCACTCTGCTAGACTGCTAGAGCTACTACCAGGGCCTTCGTTTAGATTACGAAAAAATTTCAACCCGACGAATAGTATCACTTTCGTCTTATTTGGTAAATATTATTCAATCGTGGACCAACTAGACTCAAAAGATTCATCTCGTGATTTCCAACTAAACTGTATAATTAGTTATTTTTTTACCTACATTTAATACTTCATGCAAATGGTTAAAAATTGATGTGATAAAGAGAGAGTGAAAAAACTTGAAATTTGGATGGTATCTAAACAAGACCCAGAAAAAGAATGCTCCTAGATCTGATCCGGGTCATTGTCAGTCCCTCTGTCCCAAAGGCGTGCGCGCCATATTTCAACGATCTCATTGGTCGGCACCAGCACAGATATGGAACGCATTGGATTCTTAGCCCTCGTTTATTGGGCTGGAATCGGCAGGGCCAAAATCACTGTAGTATTTTGTTTGTATTTAGTAATAATTGTTTAATCGTTGACTAATTAGGCTCAAAACATTCGTCTCGTAAAGTACAATTAAACTGTGCAATTAGTTTTGGATTTCGTCAACATTTAGTACTTCATGCATGTACCGTAAGTTTAATGTGATGGAGAATCTTCTTTTTGTATACTACCAAAATTTAGATTTTAGGCAATATTTAGTACTCCATGCATGTACCACAAGTTTGATGTGATGAAAAATCTTCTTCTTGTATAGGGCCAAAGTTTGAATTTTGGGTAACTAAACACACCCCTTGCAATTCTTGTCTACGACTGGCCTAGCTGCAACACTAGGAGGTACTACTAGGAACTTTCTCACGTGCAAGGGATTGTCACAAAAAAAAATGCAACAAATAAAGGTTTCCCAACTGAGCTCCTGAATTTTTTTCAACAAAAAAAGCACCCATGTCCCAAACAACTCTCTAATCACAGTTTAAAACATGGGAATATTTCCACGGAAACTTTACTGTTTTCTTCAAAGTCCTTCAAACCTGGCACACCCCACTATTCATTTCTTTGTAGTAGCAGAGATCACAAACTGTTTCTGACTGTTTACCAGTTGGCTCATGCACATATGACACCACACCACATGATCCCAACAGAGAGGGGAGTTTACACACCACATGAACCCTCACTTTTGCGACCAATCATACATAAACAAATCTGCAGAGCATGCAATTTGACCTGAATGATTGCACTCGAAGGTATACCAGCAGAGGATGGTGCTCTGCAACTGCAAAAGCAGGATCACAGTTCCCAAGAAACTTCCACACACACACGCACTTGATAAAAGGAGACGTCAATCATACTCTCAGAGAGCTCCTCTGCTCAATAAAACGTATTCTGGACTGGTTTAGTCGTCAAACTTTGGATGTGCAAAGTTGACAAAATGGACTATAGCGTCACTGTAGTATTTTGTTTGTATTTGGTAATAATTGTCCAACTATTGACTAATTAGGCTCAAAATGTTCGTCTCGCAAAGTACAACCAAACTATACAATTAGTTTTTAATTTCGTCTACTTTTAGTATTCCATGTATGTACCGCAAGTTTGATGTAACGAGGAATCTTCTTTTTACGTAGTGCCAAAGTTAGGAGTTTGGGAGGAACTAAACAAGGGCTCCGTTTATTAATAGCCCGTTAGTTTTGTCGTAAACGATCGTGGATTATTTACTACTAGTTAATTTGGTGTGAGAGAAAAATAATGTTCCAGCTTATAATCCACGATCGTATACGAGCAAGCGAATATGAAGTAAGCTAGCTAGTGCTAGTTTATTTGAATGCCCTATCAAACCAGAGAATATGGGTGTGCTTTCCATGACGCAAAGCGGGATTTGAAAGAAAGAAAGAAACTCGTTTTAAAACTAAACCATGCCTCCTATAATTCCCGCATTCTAATAATTTAAAGATAGGGAACAGCATGGCCCTCATGGTCCTAAAATATGCTAATTTTAAAGTATGTGCGCGTGCACCTGCTGATACATTACCAGCGAGCCGTTGATCAAGGATTAACAATGAATGAAAAGGCCAGCATATACTGTAATCATTTTCAGGGCACAAGCACAAGACAGCACAGTTCCTTCTTTCCGCAGTTAGAACAACTTACAGGGAAGGTGAAAACACAAGAAAATTGGCGATGCGGAATAAAAAAACCGCACAAGGCACAACACACCACAACATTACACAACATGAATATGAATCACAGCCCAAATCTAGATGCATGGTGTCGTTTGAGAATGTTATGTACAACACATGTAGCATGCACACCTGGAGAAGCACACCTTAGGATGGCTTACCAACGCCAAATTGGAGGAATGTGTTATCAGGCCTGTAACTGAACAGGCTCCCCGCCCTGGTTAGGAGCATCTGCCTGTGCTTTTGGACCAGACCTGTTAATCGAATTCCTGCGGGTTGGTCCCTTCCCTGCTTCCCTGCCAACTGTTTGTGCATATACATAATAAAAATTCAGACTTACGGAGTGATGGTGATGGTGATGGTGATGCATGACAACGTAAGGAGAGTTGCTTAGCTACTGTGTTTTTGAGATGTTTATACTAGTAAGGAATTAAGAAATTAACGATCCGACCCTAATTTTAGTACTGCCATGTTTAAAGGAGCTTTAAAAAATTCTTGGGTAAAAACATACATTTTTGGCAAGCACATCAGTTGAGTTTGAATGTTTGATGGAGGAAAATGCATGATAAACTAGAAATTAGCAGGGGGAGTATGAATGAACTAATAAAACACAAATAAGCTACTCCAATAGGATCCTATTACAGATGGTTCTAGTTGCTTTCAGCTACAAATTCGAAAACTTTCTCAATGATTGCCAATAGCATTTCGAGAAACTACTCTATAGGATCCTAAAGTGTATTGTGTGCACCAATTTTTTTTTTAAACTGAACTAAGAGAACAGTATGTTTACCATTATTTGGGAGGGATAACCGTTTCTTGGCTGGTGCATTCACTTGCACAAGCTCATCTTTTGAATTGCGCACAGCCTTAGAACCTATATCTGTCGGCTGGGAGCTGACTTCCTCGAAAACTTCATCCGTAACCTTTGCCTTCTGTTTGGATGATCCTAAAGATGTGGATGGCAATACATTTGCCGGTCGTGCAAATGGAGTACAACTAACATCTGAATATGACTTTTTGTGGTTTACACCTTTCTTCTTGCTCAGACCAGGAGTATTGGAAGCTGACACTTTACCCTTTGTTGTGATCTGAGAATTTGCTTCCTCATCCTTCTTAACTTCATGCGTTGGCAGACTCTCTTTGGCATTACAGTCAAGTAACCTGTTTTCCCATGGACGTACAGCCATCCACCTGTCTAACCAATTTGACCCCCAGTGGTTCTCACCAAGTTCAAGACCTTGCAGGCTCGTAGAATTTTGTTGCTTGGAACCAGCTTGCCGCTGACAAAGATGAAAACACTTGTCAGTGACTTCATAACCTAAGAGACATTGAAAAGTAATACAAAGTTGTAGGAAGGGCTGTAATAAGCCAATGGCCAATAATTGTTGTTTATATTGTAAGTAATTATGGAATGCTAACGATAGTTTGCTATGAGCATCAATTCAGATTCGTGATTTGAGGAAACTAGTACAATAATGACCTGCTAAGTGTAAAGAGCTCCAATTTGTTTGTGCTCGTTTATACGCAACAGGTAGCAAAGACAGAATATATTTTTCAAGAAAAATAAACAGTATACATATAGTTATTTCATATCCATCACAATAGCCATGCTTTTCTTAACCTATATATATACATTTCCCTTCTAACAATTCAGATGTCTTTCGGCTAATCTATCAAATAATCGCAGGTTCAGCAAACATGTAACACAATGATCATCTACCTAATGAAAGAAGCATATACATTATGAAGATAGCATCCATTCCAAAAGCATCCTTCATGATGGTCATCATATATACTTCTCTGACTAACAAACTATAACCAAGGAAAATATTTTTTTAGTTTTTTAGAAGAAACTAACTATAATCAAGAAAAATAATTAACAGATCCTCGAGCACTAAATCATTGAGCTAATTCACTCAACAAGTTCTGGTCAGCTTGCAACTCATACACTTCTCAGCACAGCAAATGTACTCACCAAAAAGGCAACAATATACCTGATGAGTCAAAGCATATGCCATTGCCCTCTCACGCTTAGCAGCAGCTTCTCGCCTTTTCAATGCTTTAGCTTGCATTTCCTCCATGGAACCAATACTGCCACACCAGCCTCCCTACATTTGTTGTCGTTGCAGAAGCAAGAAAAGAACGACATATAAAAATACAGAGCTCATTAGAGAAGAATCATAATTTTCCTAGCAGGATAAAATTCATGAACAGATAAAAAACAATTTCTGATGTTCATTGTTCAGGCCAACAAGAATGGAAACATCTTATTGCTAGAATAGTAGAATGTTTATTTCAACGTATGGAAATATATCAAAACTGGCTCAAAAACATCATACAGATATTCTACTGAAATCACACAAACAAGGTGGTAAGCCGCCCAGTTGTAGTGCTGCCGGCCAGGGATCGAACCCTTGTTCCCACACACAAAAAAGGTCTCACTGAGTAAACTGCTTTCAAAGATATACACAATTGCGTCCTGGGCAGCTGGTGTTCAGTGCCTTTCTCGACCTTAATTGCAATGCCGTGCATCCCCATGGGTTAGCAAGCAGAGATTTCGAGCAAGTCAACTCATAAGAAAATACTACCCGACCCTAATCCACCTACCCCACTACTATAAATTACCCTCCACAACCCCATCCAACTGACATTATGCATCACCTCACCTTGGTCGTTGAGGAAATGAGGCTCTGGGGTATAGCTGAAGAAAAAGGCATCACCTTGTTGACTGCCCATTTGCTTGGTGGTGTCTAAACCCTTTTTCTTGAGGTCACTCCCCCTGATTTTTAGGCATTTCTGTTTTCTGTTTTCTATTGTTTTCCCTTTGGGTATGTGTGTGAATGTGTGTTGGGTGTTTTATGTGAGTAGGTGGTTCTGTTTTTGTAGGGTCTCTCTCCCCTATTTTTTCATCTTCTGCGCGATCGAGAAAAAAGACATTACATCACCTCAGGGCCACTGTAGGCCAAGGTGCAAAATGTCAGAATTAAATAATGAAGAATAAAAGCAGAAATCTGTGAAGCATAAAGTGTACACAGATAAAAAAAAAAAACAATACACAGAAGATTCATGTGCAATACCCCCCCCCCCCCCCCCCCCCCCCCTCGTGCAATATGTGTTCCTCCTTATTAAGGAAAAAAAGGTATGGCTAAGGAAGTAATGCAAAAATATGGAACAAGTGAGACGTCTGGCAGCATAATGACTTCGACACTATGTTTCCTACCTCAACTTCTCGGACATGGTTCTCATGATCATCTTGTTCAGGAATCTTTTTCCTTGCCACTTGATTTTCTAAGGCAACACAAACTTGTCTTGCTCGGACACGAGCTTGTGCTTTTACCAGCGCTTGCATACATTGAAGTGTCTCTGCTGTTTGCCTTCTAACAGAATGACCCCTAATAAGGGCTTGAAGTAGAACTATTCCTTTCAAAGCTCGTAAAGCACGCCTAGCCTGGTAGATATGAACAAAAAAATCAGAAATCCAAAACCAGAAGTGAAATGAAATCATGGACTAAAATATCTTACTAAAGTTGTTGATTCTTTAACCAGTGCTTTACTAAAATGACAAAACTTGCATCTGAATACTGTTAAGCTAGGAAAAGAAGCCTCAGTAGTCAGTATCATAGTGTTTATGCTTTCTTGACCATTGAAGAATAATAGGACTTCCTAGTATTCCAAAATGGTAGAACTCCCTAAAAAGTTCTCCTTTTTCTTGCATCATTTGATTTCATATCGACCACACTAGCTGAAAGTTTCCAAGTTGCTTATTTGGATAAATCAATGAAAAAATCAATACAATCATAATCAATATATACTATACTTAGTGTATATCAGTAGGTACAGAATGTTTTGAAAAGATAACATACCAAGAACGCTCGAAACGCAGACTGGACAACAGTTGCGGCCAAATCTTCTTTACTATGATGTTCAGCCTGAGAAATTTGCACATCAAGTGATGTACTGTCTGAACAAATTGAATTTGAAATAGTCTGTGTGCTTTTGTCATCAGTCAATGCTCCACTTTGTACTGTAATTTCTTCGACTGCAAGTGCACCTCCAGGATCCAAAGAATGTTTCCGTTTGTGCAGCGATTGATTAGCAGAGCTCGTCTACAACATTGATAATTCATTTTTACGGTGAAAAGCTAATCCAATTAAAAGAAAAAAGGATATATAGGTTAAGTAGAATGGTGATAATCCGCAAGTCAAGTTGGATTGCAGGAACATATGACAGATGTAAAAAATCGAAAATTGTAAATCCATAATATATACAAGTCACATATGGACAAACTACATATAGTTCATGACAGAGGCTACAATAGTCTGTATGTCATTCAATTATACGGAACTATTTGAAGTTAACAGTCAGAAATGTGTGCAAAGGAAGCTGAGCTAGCTCAGCGGGTACAAGTCCTCGTCGAGACGAATTTGGGTGCCTATTTTCTTCTTAATAAAATGCCACCTATTTCCTCCTTGGTTGATCTACTTTAAAAAAAATGAATGTGTGCATGGAAAGGTTTAGAACTGTTAAAGCTTCAGATAGCTATAACCGAACTAGGCAAGTAGCTAACTGATTTTCAGGTAGGAACTTCAGTTTAGTTATATTCAGATTTCATTGCCTAAAGGACCAAACAGATCATCTTAAAAAAGATTCCCTGGAGTAAGGACAGTTCAATAATCTAATTGTGCACAAATCTATCATCCATCCATCGCTAACAGGCCAACTAGAAATTAAATCAGAAAGATGCCATTAAGTGCACAACCACAACTTTGTTTCAGCATGCTTTTTGTCTTTTCTTCTCTTCAGTAGGTTAGACCAGAGGGCATAGAAGCGTCATAACTGATACTGCAGGGTTGCTACATCAGTGCAAATTTAATATGCAGGGTTTGCTGGCATTAGCCATGTAATGTCAACAATATTTCTCAGTAATCGTCATGTTTCATGCAATCATGTATTCGTGGTACCAAACGTAATGGAATACACTAGTTGTCTTTATGTGTACTACTGTCTGCTGAAAGTGAAGCGTATTGGTTGATGAACAGGCTTGTGATGAAGACATGCCAACAACAGAAGCTATGTGGCATCCAATGAACAAGTTTTGGTAAACCTTCTATTCTTTTGCAGTTTTTCTATTCTTCAAGGTTTGTCATTCTCACAGAGAAAGACAAAGAACAAGAACAATTGCAGCTCTCCAAGTTGTGCTCACGAAAACAGGGAATAAGAAAAAATACTTAGATAAAAGTATTGTGCGTCATTGATGTCCTGGGGTTCAGGCATCACATTTAGCCAAATTATAGTTAACCCAACGAGTTGTAATGTTTTAAAATATCATCACAAAACTGAACTGTAGCAGCTATACTGAACTTCAGGTGTATATGGATTTTTTGAACATAGCAACATGAATAATTCACTGATGGGGACGCCCACACCTCTGGATACGAAATCTGCACAAAAGAATAAACCTAGGTGGAATGCCATGACTTACAGTTTCACTGCTCTCAGCATTTCGTCCTTTTTCTTGCTTTTCTGCATTCTGCCCTTTTTCTTGTTTCCTTATGCCAACCAAGGATTTAATCCACTTGGATGAGATACCCATGATACTCCCTCCTTCCCTTTCGCTAACTCAATGACCTAAGGCCAGTATGTTGCAGTGATTAGTACACTATATAAAAGTAAAAGTCGCTTCTGCTTAAAACTTAAGTTAGAACAAAAGGGCAATGGGTACAATCACTCAACCGAGAAACTCAACATCACAATTGCCGGAATTTAAAGCAATGTTAGTGGCACTGATCCAACAAAGCGCTAGCACATGCAAGTAGTTGAGGCAAGAACAAAGATATACAGAAGTCTCCGTGTGAGGATTCAAAATAAGCATCATCAGCACAATTTATGAAATCCAGTGATTAATGCAATAAATAATCTCGCTGATATGATAAGGTCAGTCGGACACCCACTATATTCTTATTCTGTCAGTCATTACTCTATCTGGTGGTAGTTGCCGTTGTCATTGATACCACAGATACATTACTAGTCAAGACTATGACACCAAACTTGACAACCGATAACATCTACCATTTACTGACCTAAATCTCTAGCCATTGAACAATATTAGGTATATCATTGTGAAGTTGCTAGAAATCATTCAACATATTAATTGAAAAAAATCTCAAACAAATTGACCTTATTATCTCAAAATGTATAACCATGAACTGATTCAAAAGTAGAAACAGTCTCAAATCAAATGGGCAACCTGATCGCACTCTATGCATTGGACCTAATAGGGAAGTAAAGAGTATTCACTCCACATAACAAAGAACCAAATGAAAGCATGGGTAATCGCCCTATACCACCACCATTATTGAACACAGTTTACCTGAACAGAACCAGGAAGGGGAAAATAACAAATAAGTAAGATTGATATAACACTTTTACAACACCATATAATTTGTCGCAAATACAAGCAGCGCCTCTGAAGATACACATGGATTGGCCCAGAAGCCCCAACACTCCCCCAAGGCCCCAAATTTCAGCACAGATTGATATATAGAAAAATGCAGCAACCAGCACCAACGACTACTTTAGCTTCTCCCTTGGCAGGCAAAAAAACCGAGCAAATCAATCATAGCCCAGACGGGAGGGGAGGCGAAACAGAGAGGATCAAGCAAAGCTCGGACGTCGGGCCCCACCAAAATCCAGCAAAATGCGACCCCAAACTCAGGAAGACGCCCACCAATCCGTCAACCGCCCCCCAAATCAGACGAAATCCGCACACAAAACAGGCCCAGGAAAACGAGCGCCAGACCCAGGGACGCGCATCGCCGGTTGCCACGCCCAATGCCCGATCCTTGGCACATCAGATGGGGCTGGAGACTCTCACCTGGGCGGCGGAAGAAGAGGGGAGAGCTTTTGCTTGAGACGGGGACTGCCGGGACGAGAGAGACCATGCCCCGTCCCCCTCGCGCTCCCTCCTGTCTCTCTCTGCCCTCCCCTTCTCTTTTGTTCGTGCCGTGCGCTTGGATTCCCTTCTCTCTCTCTCTCTCTCGTTTTTACATGCGCATTTCGTCCCTTTGAAGGGAAAAATTGGGTAAAGAAAAGAAAAGGTGGTTGCAGTTCGAGGAGGGCACATTTGTACAAAGGCCCTTTGGAAAATGTGCGTTTTGTTTTTTGAGCACGAGCGGGTGTGCGTGGAGATGAGAGCGTGGCAGGCTGGGGCTGTGTGGCCTGTGTCTGGGGCGGTAGCAGTTGAGAATGGACGATTGGAACTCGTGTCTGACTTCTGACGAGGAGAGCGAGGATTTCTTTGTCATATTCAGACGCACGCAACACGACTTTCAGCCGTCGTATGAATGAAACCAAGTCCGAGCAGAGCGGGTAATGTTCCCTTTACATCGTAATATATTCCTGTTTATTGAATTTTAAGCGGAACAGATATTACATATATAGATTTAGATGTGAATGTAGAATTTATAGATGTCATCATAGATAGTATGGAATAGGTGTCGAAATGGAAACAAACTTGAATAGCTGAATACTACTTCCTCCATTCCAAATTGTAGATGTTATCAAAGAATATGTATTTAGAAAAGCTAAAACTTCTTACAATTTGAAATAAAGAAAGTACGTGCTTACGCGTAGTTTTAATGATAGGGAACAATTCAGTAACTAAAGTCATGAAAAGCAATAACATGACACGAAAATACTCACCTTAACAAACTCGTTGGCCAGACACACAAGCTATGAGAGAGGCTCTGCGGGCTACAAAATATGCTTGTGTGAGTCGGATAGGATGGATTGAAAGGTTGGGCATTTGGAGTAAATAAAGTAATTCATATTATCCTATTATAAGCCTAATCCATCAATATCAGATTTTGTTGATTTGATGTCCTACCCACCTACCTAGCATCAACACACAACCCAAATTTGAATTATTTGTATTGTGCAGATATCAGAAAACTCTTATCCCTATTATTAAAGATCATATTTGGATCCGAGAATTATCTGTGCCAGTTTTATCCCTTATCAGTCGTTTTGTGAAGTACATTGTTTCGTTTCCATTTAATAGGATGACACATCGATGCTGCTGATGACATCACATAGAAGTTACATAAGAGAGTATATAAGTTTCATCTAGTTGAAATCAGTGTACATTGTCGCCAACGCATTGGAAAACCAAGTAAAACTCCATGTTAAGCATTCCATTTCATTATTCATTGTATTGGAAACTAAGTTAAACTTCACACCACATATCATTTAAATGCTATGGATGGTTCACAAAACCTATGAAATTATGAAGAAAAAAACTATATTGGCCTTTGACTTGTTTGAACCCCCCCCCCCCCTCCCCACCACCCCCACTACCCCACCCACACCCATCTATATCATTTTCGGAGAATAAAATAAAACTGACCGGTACGAATGGCTCATGTATACTCCCCTCGTTGCTTTCTAATTGTCGTTCTCATATATCGAGAAATATATATATATATATATATAAATCAATATTACTCAATTTTGACTAAATATATAGAAGAGATTATTAATATAATATTATGGTACGTAATAAGTATAATTAGATTAATCATTGAGTATATTTTTATAATGATACAAATATTACTAATGTTTTTTATAAATCTAGTTAAATTTAAGAAAGTTTGACGTAGAAAAAAATCTAAACGACACTAAAAAGAGATGGAGGGAGTAGTTCATAGCCACAAATGCTCGTGCAAATGTTTCCTTTACGTTTCAAAGAAGTGGCAGCATATATGTTCTCTTCCACTTCACGAGAAAAAAGAGGGGGAACCCGCAACGCCATTGCCAAAAAAAACTAAGGACACCGTTGCAAAAGTATGGCCTTCTTCAAGCCTTTGCAAAAGTATGGCCTTCTTCAAGCCTTTAATATATTTTAGAAGATCACCTCTTTCAACCATGTCACCCTCTTGAAACACTTGTAACTGATCTCTGTAAAAAAAAATACCATGTGATAAATACTCACCTGGGCAAAGGCATTGCCAATTGATACTTAGAACCTGATTGGTACCTGGACTGATTACTAACTAGCTAAAATTAGTTCTACCTAGCTATTAGCCACCAACTCTAGTTAATTTAGGCTAATTTTTAGCATCAATTAGTAACTAGCCTATGTGATCTAAATAGACCCTTATTCACTTGGACGAAGTTAACAATGACCACGGTGAGAGCAAGGAAATGTTGTAAATCATTCACACAACAAACAAACAGGGGTGTACCTATATTCATTTTAGGGGGTGTGGCCATATCCACACACAAATAAAAAAACAATAGTTAGAGCTATATTTTCACTATATATGCACACACGTGGCAAAAAATCTTGTACCCACATGACAAACGTACTTATTCCATTCAGATTTGCTCTACATTTGCCTCTGCAAACAAACATATCTTTAGGTGTCACTTTTGCACTTTCGAGCATCTACAAGATTAATTACTTTACCCTTTTGTTAGTTTGTATGATGTTTGGCACGGCTATCTATAAGCGTATTCACGGGGGCAGAGCAAAATGCTACCCCAGGCCCCAACTTTGTACTAGTGACACATACATATGCTTCACGTTCATGGCTATCATCATGGTGTATTTCCCCCTATTAGATACTTATACTTGATTAATCTAGCATAGTTTCTCCTATGAGATCCATGTAGAGTCAAAATTATTGAGCTGAAATTATGGCCGAATGCGTGTTTGATGTTTCGTTTAAGGAATGAGTTAGTTTAATATTTTTTTAGTTTGTAGAATAGAATGAGTTATCCATCGTCACCTTATTTCCTACAAACTAATAATTGATAACGGTATGTGAGAAATAATTTGAGAAATGGACTCATCATATATCACATTATTTAAAATTAAGTGATTTCTCAAATAAACACCTTATAAAGGTGTTTGTTTTCAACGACCTATATATGTAACACCTCTGGTGTTTTGACCTAATACTAAAATTTGACATGTCATTATGTGCATTACAAAGCATTCATATAGTATAAAGTTTTGAATGCATTCACTAAATAAGGTTTATTTCATAATGTTGTTATTTCATGTGATGTGTTTCAAAAACCCTAGATAAAGATCATGACCACAAGGGTCAAATTTCATGTGATCATGTAAGGCCATGTGTCATTTGACTCAAATAACCCTAATGGGCCATGTTACTGGTCAAAAATCAAAATCTAAGTAAAAGGAAGACAAATCAAATTTGAATTCATATTCAAATTATAAAAGTCCTTTTTGCTCCTTTTGACTAATTCAAAATCCATGAGGAATTTGGGGTTGAGGCAAAAAGCAAAGTTGAAGATTATTTTATGTAGATCAACTTTGGTATTCAAAGTTTTTCAAGTTTACATATAAAATTTGGAGTAATTTTGAAATGATTCAAATGCTCAAATGCACCCCAAATTCAAATTTCAAAATGGAGGCAGAATTTGAAAATATTTCTAGAAGCAAAGTTGTAGAGTTTGAAAAATTGAACAACTTTCACCTTTGGAGATTTTCAACTTCTTTAGAAAATTTGGGAGTAATTTGAAAAATAGACTCAGTGGCAGTTCTGTAAATAATTCAAAAATTTGGATTTACATCACCGCTTACCGCCGGCGCCACGCCTCTGCCGCCGCCGAGCGTTTTGCGCCGCTTCCTCACGCCCTGGCACGTCATCATCGCCGTGGCGTCTTCGTCGTGCGCTGTCGAAGCCAGACGAGCTCCTCCCAGCTATAAATAGTCGTACCGTCGTTGTCCCTCTCCTCTTTTCCTGCCTCTGCTCGCTGACGACGACCTCGCTGCGCTTGCAAAATTCGCCGCCGTCATAGCGTCTGGAGTCAATAGCATCCGCTAGTAGCTCCGCCTCGTCTTCTTGCTCCTCCCAAGCCTGGTCATGTTGCTCCTGGAAGTCCAGCGCCACCGCGCGACATCGTCTTCCCCGAGTCCGGTTGAAGCTCCGCCGCGACCCACCTCACCATGGCCAGGGCGATTCAGTACGCCTCCGTCTTCACCAAGGACACCCTCATGATCACGGTGAGCTCCGAAGCGTGATGCTCGCCTTTCTTTTGACTCTACTACACCGTAGCCCTAGCTACATCGACCGCCGTTGGGTCTGAGCCACCATGGCTGGCGTAGGGTTCTATCTGAGGTGCCTGTTGCTAATCTAAGGGTTGGGTTAGGTTCGTGACATGGTGTAGATCACGTTGGTACAGTCCATCTCACCGGAGAAGCACCGCCGGCGCGTTTTGCCAATTGGAACTGACCACGCCGCCGTGCGTTAGCTTTGAGTCACTGACAGTGGGGCCTAGCTGTCAGTGTGAGCGAGGAAGAAGAACAGTGATGATTTTTGTTTTCTGAATTTGTGAATAGTGCTAAAACTTTGGGAATTTGTAGGAAATTCATGATAGCTCCAAAAATTCTAAAATTTTGTGTGTGGCTTCTATACATGTTCTAGTATGATTTAAAAATTTGAAACTTGAAATTTGAATAAATTTTTAATGTTCAAATATTCAGTCCATTAATTGAAAAATGCAATTTCCATGATTTTTGTAGGTCACTGTATAATTCCAAAAATCATGAAATTTGTTTTGGTACACTAATTTGTCATGAGGAATCTTACATAAAATTTTCAGGTCATTTGGAACAAGTTTATTTTTGGGCTTAATTCCAAATTAATTCAAAAATAGATAAAAGCAAACCCTAAGTGTTTGATTAGTGTTGGATCTTGTTTTGGTAATGTTTTGTGACTAGTAGGGTTTCAAGATCCATTTGGTCAAGTCACATATGTGGTTCTTAATGGTAGGATTGCAAGTTGGTTTTGTTAGCTTGCAACTGTACCGTGAAATAAAATCATTTTGCGGGTGTTTTTACATTTCATGTACCGTGAAAGCATCATGTTTACATTATCATCATGTTAAAGCATATGTTATCATTTCGTGTAGAACCCGAAAATGAAACGATTCTAGTTGAGCAAGTTCTGGAAGAATTCCCGGTTGTCACGGGATTCGATAATTATGGTACTGATCCGGAACCTGAGATCGTCAACGAAGGCAAGCCCCGGTTTATGCATTAAACCATTACCTTGTTTACTTTGATAAGTTTATCACCTATGTTACCTATTGCATTAAGTTGATTAATTCAAATGTTACCTACTTGATGCATTGCCTTCCTTGTTGATTGTTTACCATCCTTGAAGATGATTTCATTTATAAAGGCGTAGAATGCTTAGTATGCTTTATGGTAGGCTTTCAAAGAAAAAGTTTCGATACAATCAAAGATGGCATTCTGGCCAAAGAAAGAAAGAAGGTAGAATGAACTAGAGACTAGTCGGATGACTTATCTTGAATTTTGGGTAATGTTGTCGACTATGTCGCTTAAAGACCACTCATTATGGATCTTCTGAACGAGACACTTTGTAGTACTGGGCACATAGTCCGGTAAGCCTACTTCGGCTAATCCGATGCTAAGATAAATGCCCACGCACTGGGAGTGGAGAGATGGCGGGAGTAGCGTGTACCCTTATGGCTGGAATATGGTCGGATTTGAGGTGTGCTGTGCTCTCGGGTGGTGTGGAGACGGCTTAGTATAGGAGGATCCGGTAGCGAGGTTGATATATGCAAGATTAAGTTCTACATATGTCATGTGATAAGGAATCCCCAGTTGAGACTTGAATCAATTTGAATTGTCGGTGCTTCGTGGATATGGAGACTCGATTCATTATAGAAGCAATGCAGGACTGGTGAATTACTAAAATATGAGAAAAGAATGGAATGAGAAGGAATGGAATACGAGAAATGTACATCTAGTTTAAGATAATGAACAAAAAGTACTTAGTGGTAAAACTTGAAAATAGAATGAAGAATAGTAAGCTTTTGGCAAAGAACTTTTGAATCTTGCTACATCCTTACCTTGTCCCAAACCCCTGCATCTCTAAAGTCTTACACCCTGTTTCATCGGGTTAGTCTTGTTGAGTACCTTTGTACTCAGGGTTTGTTAACCCTTGTTGCAGGTGAGTCACATGCGCAGGCTTGTTTTGGTCCCTGCTGCATGTCGGTGTTTGAAGTCAACGATGATGAGGAGTAATGAATGGCCTTTGGACAAGGCACTAGTTTGTATGATAAATAAAGTAAATGTAATATTATCCCGCTACTATGGTTGTATAACACTTATGGTATTGTAAGTTTGAAAACAACTGGTTTGTAACTATTTTATCTTAAGACTTCCGCTATCTTTACTCTGGTATATATATTTGAATAAACTATTATAATCTGTAATGTCTATGATTGGAATTCTGTTTGAAAAGATGATTCGGGTTTCCCGAGGACACCCGATAGACCTATTGAGTTGTTGGGAACTCGTGTACGCTATCCGAGGTCTGTTAAGACGACGATAGGTGCATATGGGCCCAATCTCTTAGAAGGTTCTGCCACAGCTGGTATCAGAGCAGTTCTCATCTAAGATCATTGTAGGTTACTTTGGAAAACCTTCAAAATGATTTGGATCAAAGAAAGTAAACTTGATATTTTAAAGTTCAAAGTTCTTTCTTCTTACCTTTGATCTAGACTCAATCCTGTCTTATTTGAAAGTTTGTGGCGGATAATATGATTAGGTTTGTCCTATGTATTAAAAATCTAGTGCTTATGATTATATAAATCTGTTGTACTTAGATTCGAAAGATCGATTCATGCATCATGCTTAAGCACATTGCATAATAAATCCCCTTAATAGTGGTTGGGTAAGTAATGTCAATCCCATTCTTGCTAACCTCCATTATCCTCAAGCTATTCTTATAGTCCTACCTTAAATTCTACAGGCTATGGCAAAGACCAAGAAAACCGCACGTAAGTCTACCGAACCTCATGGAGTCCCACGTCACCAATTGGCACCAAGAAATCACGAGCTTGGTGAAGGAAGTTCCAAGAACCTAGAAGAGGAAGGATCTTCAAGCAACCCCACCAACGTCGAGAACCTTAACAAGGAGCTCAACACTCTTCATCGAGCTCATGCCAAAGATCAAGAAGAGCTAGCGGAAATGCAAAGGGGTATCACCATGACCATGGAGCTATAGAATGAAGCCTAGACACGAGAAGATGCGGCCAATGAACGCATCAATGAGTTGGAGTTCTATGTAGAGGACCTGGAGATGGACAATGCCATTCTACATGAGAATGTCCATATGCTGTATGCTCAACTTCATCCTTCTCATGGGGATGGTGAAGTTACATATAAAGAAATGATTGTAGGTCCAGGAGAAGTCGAGAATGAAGAGGAGAAGGATTCTGAGGAGTTAGTGTACTTCTCAGATGAAGATGAGATTTCGTCCGATACGGGCACGGATGCCGAAGACTGAAAGCTTGGAGTAGTAGTAGTTCCTTTACTGCTTTCCTAGAAAACCAGGGTTGTCTTGTGGGATACAAGACATGTAATATAAATAAGAACCCTTTGTAGCATGCAACCTTTTAAAAGCTTTCAATAAAGAATAATGTAAGTAAATGTGTTTCTCTAACAGATGCCTTGTCCTATCACCCGAACTGGTGCTAGTGGCTCGTATGATGATGATGAGTGCCCAAATCCTCCACCAATGCCCTCAACTATGGCAGATGCCATAGCTGCACTCGTCAACGCAACGGCAGAGAATGCTAGGTTGTTAAGGGAGTTGGCGCAGAACCAGCAGGCACCATACCCTAATCGTGGTCGTCGTAATAATGGAAACGACGAGTCAACCAATGTGGATTTTACTGACACACATCCGCCTGTATTCTCTAAGGCAGATGAACCTTTAGAAGCTGATGATTGGCTTAGGACAATAGAGCAAAAGTTTGAGCTGATCCACTGTACTAAGGTTCAAAAACCAAGGTTTGCGGCACAGCAACTCCGAGGAGCTGCTGGTGCCTGGTGGGCAAATTTGGTAGCAGTACAGCCCGCTGGTCACCAAATCAACTAGAGAGAATTCAAGGATGCCTTTAGGGCACATTATATTCTGGATGGTGTGATGACCATGAAGTTGGAAGAGTTATTGGCTCTTAAGCAAGGGGAGCACCTAGTGATGCATTATGTTGGGCGTTTTAACCACCTGTCGCAGTATGCTATTGAGTATGTGAATACTGATAGGAAGAAAAAGAATCATTTTCTTAGAGGCTTAAACACTAAACTTCAGACCATGATGGCAGCCTGTAGTAATGCAACTTACCATGAAACAATCAACATTGCTATCGCTTCGGAAGAGAATTACCGTCGACACAAGAAGGTGAAGAAGAAGAAAATATTTGCTTCCGGATCATCAAGTGACAAGCGTCAGAAGATAGTATACCATCCTCAGAATCATGGCCGTACGCCATTCCGCCCACAACAAGGCCAAAGCAGGCAGCAAATCTTCATTCGCCCTACAACTAATACGCCTTATACTCATCAAGCACCGCAGCAGCAGAACAATACAAATAATGCAAACCGCAATGCTACTCCCCAGAATCACAATTTTTCATGCTATAATTGTGGTAAACCTAGGCATTTTTCCTGAGAATGTCCGTATCCTAGGAAGAACAATCCTAATGCACCCAAAGCTCCTGTTAATCAAGCTCAGAATCAGTACAAGGGCAATGCTCAGAACAATTAGAAGGGTTAGGCTGAGAAGAAAACTGGAAGGGTATTCTATACACAAGTAGAATCTATTCCAGAAGAAGAACCAGTTATGATGGGTATGTTTCTCATTACTAAGCATCCTGCAATTACCTTATTTGATTCTGGTGCATCCTATACATTCATCAATCGTACATTTGTTGTGAAGCATGGGATAGCTATTGGGGAAACAAAAGAACCCTATCATATACAATCACCTGGGGGACGAATCTGTACAAGGGAGGTAGTTCAGCATGTACCTATTGATTTAGGAGGTTATGAGTTCCCTACCAATATGCTGATATTAAAGGATTAGAATATAGATGTGATCCTTGGAATTGGTTAACTCAACACGGGGCTATCATAGATGTCCTACGTAGAACCATAAGGGTAAATGCACCTGACAGCAAAACCCAACTTCTCATCCAACTTCCCTTTCCTAAGAGTACAGTAGAAACAGTCTGTGCAACTATTGTTGAAGGAGCCGAGAAAATTTCAGTGGTATGTGAGTTTACAGATGTTTTTCCCGATGATCTGCCTGGTCTGCCACCAGACCGAGACGTAGAGTTCAGAATTGATCTAAAACCAGGGACAGCACCAGTGTCCAGAAGAGCATATAGGATGCCACCTAAGGAACTAGCAGAATTAAAAATGCAACTACAAGAGTTGTTAGACAAGGGTTTTATTCAACCCAGTTCATCACCTTGGGGATGCCCTGCTATTTTCATAAAGAAGAAGGACCAAACCTTGAGGTTATGTGTTGACTATCGGCCATTAAATGAAGTCATCATCAAGAACAAATACCCCTTACCCCGAATTGATTTACTTTTTGATCAACTTGCGGGAGCTAAGGTATTTTCGAAGATAGACCTAAGATCAGGCTACCACCAGATTAAGATCAGACGTGAAGATATGCCGAAGATAGCATTTACTACCCGATATGGTCTATATGAGTATCTAGTCATGTCTTTTGGGCTAACCAATGCTCCGGCTCATTTTATGTACCTGATGAACTCAGTTTTCATACCTAAGTTAGATAAGTTTGTCGTGGTGTTCATAGACGACATTCTTATCTATTCTAAGAGCAAAGAGGAACATGCGGAACATCTTCGTATTGTTCTACAAAGGTTAAGAGGCTACCAACTATATGCCAAATTCAGCAAATGTGCATTTTGGTTAGAGGAAGTACAATTTCTGGGTCATGTGCTATCTGCTAAAGGTATAGTTGTTGATCCAAGCAAGGTAGAAGAAGTCCTTAATTGGAAAGCACCTACCACCGTTCATCAAGTTCGTAGTTTCCTGGGGTTGGTAGGGTATTACCGTCGGTTTATCTCTAACTTCTCTAGAATTGCGAAGCCAATTACTGGACTGTTGAAAAATCAAACTAAATTTGTATGGTCAACAGAATGTGAAGAGGCCTTTCAGACATTGAAGAAGTTGCTGACAACTACACCAGTATTAGCACAACCGGATATCGAAAGGCCGTTTGATATCTATTGTGATGCATCTGGAATTGATATTGGTTGTGTTCTTATGCAAGAAGGCAAAGTCATAGCATATGCTTCCAGACAACTCAAGAAGCATGAAGAACATTATCCCACCCATGATCTTGAATTAGCTGTTGTTGTCCATTCACTCAAGATTTGGTGACATTATTTATTGGGCAATATATGTCATATCTATACGGACCACAAGAGTCTGAAATACATCTTCACTCAGTCAGAGTTGAATATGAGGCAAAGAAGATGGTTAGAACTTATCAAAGATTATGATTTAGAAGTACATTATCATCCGAGCAAGGCTAATGTGGTTGCCGATGCCCTGAGTCGCAAGCGTCATTGTCATTGCCTGATTGTAGAACCGATGCAGCGAACATTGTGTCAAGAGATGGAGCATCTGAATTTACAAATCATAGAACAAAGTTCCCTGTCTAATATTGTAGTTGAGTCCACTATCAAAGATCAGATCACTACTGCTCAACAGAAAAGTAAGGGCATAGCCCATATTAAGGATAAAGTCAAATCTGGAAAACTAACATGTTTCAAGATTGATGAATTAGATGTCGTATGGTTCAAGGATAGGTTGGTAGTATCCAAAAATCCGGAGCTGCGAAAGCAGATTCTTGATGAAGCTCATTCTACAAGATACTCCATTCATCCGGGTAGCAACAAAATGTATCATGATCTGAGAAAGAGATATTGGTGGACCAAAATGAAAATAGAAATAGCTCAATATGTAGCCAAGTATGATATTTGCCAGAGAGTCAAAGCAGTTCATATGAAGACTGCAGGTCCATTACATTCGTTGCCACTTCCATCTTGGAAGTGGGAAGATATCGGTATGGACTTCATCGTGGGACTACCCAGGACATCTGCAGGCTATAATTCAATATGGGTTATTGTTGATCGTCTAACCAAGATAGCTCATTTCTTACCAGTCAGAGATAAATATCGAGCGGAACAGTATGCAAAGCTTTATCTTGATAAAATCTTTAGTCTGCATGGGGCACCCAAGACCATTGTCTCTGATAGAGGGTCATTGTTTATATTCAAGTTTTAGAAAAGTCTACACGAGTCTTTGGGAACTAAACTTATCCGTAGTTCTGCTTATCATCCGCAAACAGACGGATAGACTGAAAGGGTAAATCAAATTCTTGAAGATATGTTAAGAGCATGTGTTCTTTCCTTTAGTGCTAAATGGGATGAATGCCTTCTCTTAGCTGAATTCTCATATAACAACAGCCATCAAAAGAGCATTAAAATGGCACCATTCGAAGCACTGTATGGTCGTAGATGCCAAACGCCTTTAAATTGGTCAGAAGCTAGGGAACATTGGTTCTTTGGACCGGATGTAGTCAAGGAAGCTGAAGAGAAAGTTAAACTCATACAAGCCAATATGAAGGTAGCTCAATCCCAACAGAAAAGCTATGCTGATAAGAGGAGACGACCGCTAGAATTTAAAGTAGGAGATTATGTCTACCTCAAGGTATCATCGATGAAAGGAGTTCATCATTTTGGGATTCGGGGAAAGTTGGCACCCTGTTATGTAGGTCCTTTTCAAATCCAACAACGATGTGGACCAGTCGCTTATCGCGTCAAGCTACCAGATCACATGTCAGCGATGCATGATATCTTCCATGGATCTCAGTTAAAGAAGTGCCTTCAAGTACCTGACCAAGAGATCGACTTTGGTGATGTAGAACTAGAACCTGATTTGACTTATGCCGAGTACCCCATTAGAGTCTTAGATTAGAAAGTACGATCAAGTTCTACAAAGTACAATGGAATCAACACATAGAAGATGAAGCTACTTGGGAGTCTGAGGATTACTTAGAAGAGAATTTTCCTGACTTCTTCGCTTCTATCTAGTTGTAATACCTTGTCTATATTGTAACTTGTCTCGTTTGTCAACAGAATGGAAAACCCCCTCACTAGCCTTTTGAATAAAGTTATGATGTGTTAGCTTGACACATTTTCTTTTCCATTACTTAGCCTTAAGTTTTAAATCTCACGATGAGATTTCTTTAAGGGGGAAGGGTTGTAACACCTCTGGTGTTTTGACCTAATACTAAAATTTGACATGTCATCATGTGCATTACAAAGCATTCATATAGTATAAAGTTTTGAATGCATTCACTAAATAAGGTTTATTTCATAATGTTGTTATTTCATGTGATGTGTTTCAAAAACCCTAGATAAAGATCATGACCACAAGGGTCAAATTTCATGTGATCATGTAAGGCCATGTGTCATTTGACTCAAATAACCCTAATGGGCCATGTTACTGGTCAAAAATCAAAATCTAAGTAAAAGGAAGACAAATCAAATTTGAATTCATATTCAAATTATAAAAGTCCTTTTTGCTCCTTTTGACTAATTCAAAATCCATGAGGAATTTGGGGTTGAGGCAAAAAGCAAAGTTGAAGATTATTTTATGTAGATCAACTTTGGTATTCAAAGTTTTTCAAGTTTACATATAAAATTTGGAGTAATTTTGAAATGATTCAAATGCTCAAATGCACCCCAAATTCAAATTTCAAAATGGAGGCAGAATTTGAAAATATTTCTAGAAGCAAAGTTGTAGAGTTTGAAAAATTGAACAACTTTCATCTTTGGAGATTTTCAACTTCTTTAGAAAATTTGGGAGTAATTTGAAAAATAGACTCAGTGGCAGTTCTGTAAATAATTCAAAAATTTGGATTTACATCACCGCTTACCGCCGGCGCCACGCCTCTGCCGCCGCCGAGCGTTTTGCGCCGCTTCCTCACGCCCTGGCACGTCGTCATCGCCGTGGCGTCTTCGTCGTGCGCTGTCGAAGCCAGACGAGCTCCTCCCAGCTATAAATAGTCGTACCGTCGTTGTCCCTCTCCTCTTTTCCTGCCTCTGCTCGCCGACGACGACCTCGCTGCGCTTACAAAATTCGCCGCCGTCATAGCGTCTGGAGTCAATAGCATCCGCTAGTAGCTCCGCCTCGTCTTCCTGCTCCTCCCAAGCCTGGTCATGTTGCTCCTAGAAGTCCAGCGCCACCGCGCGACGTCGTCTTCCCCAAGTCCGGTTGAAGCTCCGCCGCGACCCACCTCACCATGGCCAGGGCGATTCAGTACGCCTCCGTCTTCACCAAGGACACCCTCATGATCACGGTGAGCTCCGAAGCGTGATGCTCGCCTTTCTTTTGACTCTACTACACCGTAGCCCTAGCTACATCGACCGCCGTTGGGTCTGAGCCACCATGGCTGGCGTAGGGTTCTATCTGAGGTGCCTGTTGCTGATCTAAGGGTTGGGTTAGGTTCGTGACATGGTGTAGATCACGTTGGTACAGTCCATCTCACCGAAGAAGCACCGCCGGCGCGTTTTGCCGATCGGAACTGACCACGCCGCCGTGCGTTAGCTTTGAGTCACTGACAGTGGGGCCTAGCTGTCAGTGTGAGTGAGGAAGAAGAACAGTGATGATTTTTATTTTCTGAATTTGTGAATAGTGCTAAAACTTTGGGAATTTGTAGGAAATTCATGATAGCTCCAAAAATTCTAAAATTTTGTGTGTGGCTTCTGTACATGTTCTAGTATGATTTAAAAATTTGAAACTTGAAATTTGAATAAATTTTTAATGTTCAAATATTCAGTCCATTAATTGAAAAATGCAATTTCCATGATTTTTGTAGGTCACTGTATAATTCCAAAAATCATGAAATTTGTTTTGATACACTAATTTGTCATGAGGAATCTTACATAAAATTTTTTGGTCATTTGGAACAAGTTTATTTTTGGGCTTAATTCCAAATTAATTCAAAAATAGATAAAAGCAAACCCTAAGTATTTGATTAGTGTTGGATCTTGTTTTGGTCATGTTTTGTGACTAGTAGGGTTTCAAGATCCATTTGGTCAAGTCACATGTGTGGTTCTTAATGATAGGATTGCAAGTTGGTTTTGTTGGCTTGCAACTGTACCGTGAAATAAAATCATTTGCGGGTGTTTTTACATTTCATGTACCGTGAAAGCATCATGTTTACATTATCATCATGTTAAAGCATATGTTATCATTTCGTGTAGAACCCGAGAATGAAATGATTCTAGTTGAGCAAGTTCTGAAAGAATCCTCGGTTGTCACGGGATTCAATAATTATGGTACTAATCCAGAACCTGAGATCGTCAACGAAGGCAAGCCCCGGTTTATGCATTAAACCATTACCTTGTTTACTTTGAAAAGTTTATCACCTATGTTACCTATTACATTAAGTTGATTAATTCAAATGTTACCTACTTGATGCATTGCCTTCCTTGTTGATTGTTTACCATCTTTGAAGATGATTTCATTTACAAAGGCGTAGAATGCTTAGTATGCTTTATGGTAGGCTTTCAAAGAAAAAGTTTCGATACAATCAAAGATGGCATTCTGGCCAAAGAAAGAAAGAAGGTAGAATGAACTAGAGACTAGTCGGGTGACTTATCTTAAATTTTGGGTAATGTTGTTGACTATGTCGCTTAAAGGCCACACATTGTGGATCTTCTGAACGAGACACTTTGTAGTACTGGGCACATACTCCGGTAAGCCTACTTCGGCTAATCCGATGCTAAGACGAATGCCCACGCACTGGGAGTGGAGAGATGGCGGGAGTAGCGTGTACCCTCGTGGCTAGAATGTGGCCAGATTTGAGGTGTGCTGTGCTCTCGGGTGGCGTGGAGACGGCTTAGTATAGGAGGATCCGGTAGCGAGGTTGATATATGCAAGATTAAGTTCTACACATGTCGTGTGATAAGGAATCCCCAGCTGGGACTTAAATCAATTTGAATTGCCGGTGCTCCGCGGATATGGAGACTCGATTCATTATAGAAGCAATGCAGGACTGGTGAATTACTAAAATATGATAAAAGAATGGAATGAGAAGGGATGGAATACGAGAAATGTACATCTAGTTTGAGATAATGAACAAAAAGTACTTAGTGGTAAAACTTAAAAATAGAATGAAAAATAGTAAGCTTTTGGCAAAGAACTTTTGAATCTTGCTACATCCTTACCTTGTCCCAAACCCCTGCATCTCTAAAGTCTTACACCCCGTTACGTCGGGTTAGTCTTGTTGAGTACCTTTGTACTCAGGGTTTGTTAACCCTTGTTGCAGGTGAGTCGCATGCGCAGGCTTGTTTTGGTCCCTGCTGCATGTCGGTGTTTGAAGTCAACGACGATGAGGAGTAATGAATGACCTTTGGACAAGGCACTAGTTTGTATGATAAATAAAGTAAATGTAATATTATCCCGCTACTATGGTTGTATGACACTTATGGTATTGTAAGTTTGAAAACAACTGATTTGTAACTATGTTATCTTAAGACTTCCGCTATCTTTACTCTGGTATATATATTTGAATAAACTGTTGTAATCTGCAATGTCTATGATTGGGATCCTGTTTGAAAAGATGATTCGGGTTTTCCGAGGACACCCGACAGACCTGTTGAGTTGTTGGGAACTCGTGTACGCTATCCGAGGTCTGTTAAGACGACGATAGGTGCATGTGGGCCCGATCCCTTAGGAGGTTCTGCCACAATATATACCTAATATTAAAAAGCAAAAAAATTCTCTCTCTGCATTCTATTCTATCGCACATCTCTCCTTGTATGTATGTCTCTCCACTCTCTATAGCATAAAGTCTCGGCCAATTTACTAAGAGTATGCAATCAGGGAGAGATTAGAATCCTAATTGATCTATTATCCTGTTTGTGACTCAAACTCACGCTCTGGTTCATATGATTTATAATAATGCCCCAATAACAATATAAAGTCTGATTTCAAAACATATTAGAACAGATAACACGATATATTTATCCCGTTGCTCGTAAAGTGCATATAAGAGTGTAGAGAATAAAAGGGGCCCAAAAATCTAAGATCACGTAGTCTTCTTATTATCTGAAATATGTAATCACACGACTGATTGTGATTAATTGCGGTTGCGGCTATGGTTGTGGAACATTTGGTTCGACCAAACTCGTTCTATTCCTCCTCCTGTCCTCCACATGGAAACCAAACCACAATTATTTGCACAAGAACGAAGCACGTGTGTGAAAGTGAAAGTGCAGTAAAGCAATGGAAAGCCCCGGGCCCTGAGCCCTGACCCATTCGGGCCCATTCTGCTAGCCCAGCACCGAGAATACGCGTCCGCTGCGGCGTTGACGTACTCGCGGTCGTCTACAGACCCGACTACATTAACCAACGCGTATCGGCGGTGGCAAACCCTCTCGCTTCCCAATCCGCTCGGCCACCAGCTTTGACCGCCTCCTCCCCTCGCCTACGCTCCTGCTCCTCCCCACCCCACTCCCCCGCAGGAGCGGCGGCGGCGGCAAAGGCAAGATGTTCGGGCGCGCGCCGAAGAAGAGCGACAACACCAAGTACTACGAGATCCTCGGGGTGCCCAAGTCGGCGTCCCAGGACGACCTCAAGAAGGCCTACCGCAAGGCCGCTATCAAGAACCACCCCGACAAGGGCGGTGACCCCGAGAAGGTCCGGACCACCCCCCTCTCCCCTCTCCCCTCTTTGCGATCTGGCCTTGATCCGATCTGGCGCGCGTGATCCGTTGCGGTAGATTGAGGTTCAGGGCAGCCTTTGCGTTTGGTAGATTTACCTTTAGGAAGGGTTGCGTGTTGATCTTGATGTTTAGGTTCGAGGTTCCTCGTCTTGTTTCCATGACGTGATCGTTCGGTAGATTCGTTGATGCTTCTATAGGTGGTTTAGGAAGGGTTGCGTGTTGATCTTGATGTTTAGGTTCGAGGTTCCTCGTCCTGTTTCCATGACGTGATCGTTCGGTAGATTCGTTGATGCTTCTATAGGTGGTTCAGCTGCAATCGGTAGTTCGTGTTGCATGCGCTAGGTTTGCAGCGGGTGATCCGCGGTCATGTTGTGTTACCGTGATTGCAACCTTAGTTGTGTGGGGGATTTGCGAGAACCATCTCCATGTGCTTGCTGCGTTCAGAATCCTATGCAGGTGAAAGAAAACAGCTTTTTAGCTTGCATGCCATGTGGGGTTCTCGTGGTCATGTGTTATAATTCACTTCACACATGTATATTGGCTAGTCTTTTCTTGTTGATGACAGGCAGCTCCGCAGCAGGTTCAGGGTTAAACATTTGTAGTTGGTGTTTTCATCATTTTCCTAGCAGTGCCTGCATTGTTCATTTTGTGCTGGAGGTTGCTCTTGTGACAACTAACTATTGCATAGTAGATTTGTTTTATTGGGTGAAATATGCTGTCAATTGGGGTTGTCAAGAGCTATAGCGGTTCAAGTTGTGGTTAAATCGTTACATAGTAACCAAGATGCATGGTGGTTATAAAACATTTCTCCCGAGCTTTGTTACTCTAATGGTGGTGTTATATTGTCATGGGAAGCTTATCTTTCTTGTCACCTGGATGTTTCAATGTGGTATCTGTGGTCACCCAGAAGATGTTCAATATCTGTTTACTTTACCCTCGGATACAATGTGTTATGTGTAATGTCTTGGAAAATAAACTCACTCAACTGTTAGCAGATGACAGTGGTGTCCGTTTTTAGGCTATCTGCACTCGTCCACCTCTATTTTCATCTCTAAAAAGGAATATTCTATCCTAGTCATCGAGATTCTCTACTCTATACCCATTTCTCCCGCACCCGTGTTATCTCTATCCCATACTCTATACCCACTATTCCATATTTTATTCCCCTCTCTCCCCCTTTCTCTCTCACCAACTCTCTCTCTCTCCGCGCTACAGTGTATAGCGTGCGTGCTACGCGCGCGCTGAGAGTAGCGCTGCACTGTGCAGCCGGTATGCTACCGGCTGCTTTGCAGGCGCGCACGCTACCGCGCGCGGTGCCGGGCCGTTTGCAGGTCACGGTGCGGATAGCCTTAGTATCCTACTTTATCATGTGGGGCGAGACATGGCTGAATCCCCTGTTGATAGTTTCACGTAGGGAAGTTATCCTTGTCCTTGTAGTCATGGTTTAAATCATTGCAGGCGTTGATGTCACATTGAATGGCAGATAAAAGTATGCAGTGGTCTATAGCTGGTTTGTTGTCCAATGAATATTTTGATTGCCCTTTTGTATGTTCCCGTGCTTTATCTGTCTGTTATGCAGCCTATGCGATTTCTTATCTTGTAAAGAAGACAAGGTTTGCCTGTTTGGTATAATCACCTGGAGGTCATTAGCTTTTTTTTTTTTGGTGTTGTATAGTAAAACTTTTTGTGCTTTACAGCTGTTACATATGCGTTTCCACCACATTATTTGTGCCAGTAATAATTTTTTTGCATGCTATACTATTTTTCCAGTTCTTTCTTGCCTGTTTTGTATATCATAATAGTGGTGGTTTATACAATGATAATTTTGTTTAGTAACAAACATGTATAAAAGTGACAGATGTAAAAATATCTGTTCCCTTCCTCAACTGATTCAGTATGTCTGCTAAATTTCTATTTTGATCCATGATTTTTAGAGTAAAAGCTTTATTTTTAATTCATTTCAGTTCAAGGAGCTCGCACAAGCCTATGAGGTTCTGAGCGACCCAGAGAAGCGTGAGATTTATGATCAGTATGGTGAAGATGCTCTTAAGGAAGGAATGGGCGGTGGAGGAGCCCATGTTGATCCATTTGACATCTTCTCATCATTCTTTGGACCCTCTTTTGGAGGTATTCCTTGGTGCTACCCATATTCATCTGTGACTTTTTTTTTTGTTATGCTCCTTTACCAATGTGATAACTGGCTTTTATATGTTATCTTCACAGGAGGTGGTGGAAGCAGCAGGGGAAGAAGGCAAAGGAGGGGAGAAGATGTAGTTCACCCACTTAAAGTTTCTCTGGAAGATCTTTACAATGGCACCTCAAAGAAGCTCTCTCTTTTGCGCAATGTCATCTGCTCCAAGTGCAAGGGGTTAGTTCTGTTTGCCCTTCCCAAATAATCGAATCATTTTTTCCAAAACCTTTGGTTGAGCGTGCTTTCTTCTTTTTTCAGCAAGGGCTCGAAGTCTGGTGCATCAATGAGGTGCCCTGGTTGCCAGGGCTCAGGCATGAAAGTCACTATCCGCCAGCTGGGGCCTTCCATGATACAGCAGATGCAGCAGCCTTGCAACGAGTGCAAGGGGACTGGAGAGAGCATCAACGAGAAGGATCGCTGCCCAGGGTGCAAGGGTGAGAAGGTTGTTCAAGAGAAGAAGGTTCTTGAGGTTCATGTTGAGAAGGGGATGCAACACAACCAGAAGATCACCTTCCCTGGTGAAGCTGATGAAGCGGTAAGCTTGCTTAAGCATCAGTGTGATAAGATCTAGAGGTTGCCTTTTTATTATTTCAAAATTTATATTGATATGTGATGTTACTTGCAGCCTGATACCGTCACTGGAGACATTGTATTTGTCCTCCAGCAGAAGGATCACTCCAAGTTCAAAAGAAAGGGTGAAGATCTCTTTTATGAACACACCTTGTCTCTGACCGAAGCTCTCTGTGGGTTCCAGTTTGTTCTTACACATCTGGACAGCAGGCAGCTTCTCATCAAATCAAACCCTGGTGAAGTTGTTAAGCCTGGTAAGCCCTTTCTCTCGTAGATCTCAATTGTCACTTTGTGCTTCTGCAGTTGTTTATCTGTTGCTAATCCTTGTCTGAAAAATTTGAGCAGACCAATTCAAGGCGATAAATGACGAGGGGATGCCAGTTTACCAGAGGCCTTTCATGAAGGGGAAGCTCTACATTCATTTCACGGTGGAGTTCCCTGACTCTCTGGCACCAGAGCAGTGCAAGGCTCTCGAGGCAGTACTTCCACCAAGGTCTTCATCCAAGCTGACTGACATGGAGATAGATGAATGCGAGGAGACGACTATGCATGACGTGAACAACATCGAGGAAGAGATGCGCAGGAAGCAAGCTCACGCTGCCCAGGAGGCGTACGAGGAGGATGACGAGATGCCGGGCGGATCCCAAAGAGTACAGTGCGCGCAACAGTAAGCAGACTATTGGCAGGGTTGCGCTTCAAGTGCGAGAGTGGTCTCTGGTTTTGCTGTCGCTGAGATGCGAAATAGGAAGCTGATTCTACCCCTGCAAGCGGGGAATGTATCCTTTTTGCTCCAACTGAAAAATGCTACCCAGGCATAGCTGGCTACCTTTTGACTTCTGTTTGTGAGATTTGCTAAGAGTGATGGTTTCAATATATATAGGTGGACACTTAATGTTTGTGGAATGCTACTGTATAACGCACATGTGGGTGCAATGTCTGTTGCATCGCTGTGTGAATGACATCGCTGTTGCACATCGGCACATTTTTTATTTATTTAATGCCTAATCGAGTGCTAATCAGCAGCAATATTGGAATGGTCTAATTGATGATGCCTGAAAATACATACTTACAGATTATAATGTACTGTTGGCTGTTGAGAAACAATAGTCATTGCGGATGAATGAAGAAGAAATGGTGAGCAGGCTAGCGTGGTTGGATCGTGACATGGAACTTCATGCCAAGTTTGCAGTAGTTGCCGACGCTGCATACGTAGTAGCGCATGCCTTTGTAGTCGAGCGGGACGACGGCCGGTGGGACGCGGAAGTTGTTGATGTTGTAGGGGTCGTCGGCAGTGCAGTCCTCGTACTCCCTCCTCGACACCTGGACCACGTCGTAGAACCCAATCGGGAACCTGAAAACTGAACGCGGATGTGGTGGCGTCAGTAGAGTGCTGTTGCATCGTATCATCGGCAGACGGCCGGCAATGCAGGAGAATCCCAAGGGCTCACCCAGGTTGTCGCCGGCGTAGAACGTCGTGTTGTAGGACCAGGAGAGGTACAGGTCGTCGCGCAGCGGGATGGACCACATCGAGCCCCCGACGACGTGGTCTGTCGCCACCGTGGGCGGCGCCGCGTGGACGGTGAGAAGGACGACGGCGATCATGAGCGCGGCCATGGCCGCCGCGCCGAGCGTCCCCATCCTGGATTGATGCCCACCGCTGTTTGTTGGGTGCGACTGCGATGGCCGAATGCGCGCGACGAAAGAGAAGGAAACCGCTGTTCGCCTGTTTGTTGGGGCGCCAAATAAAAGGGAATCCGATAAAAAAAAAAGTAAAAGGGAACCGTAGCTACTAGTTATTCATGATGCTTTGGAGCGGTTACTACCAATGGTCAAACCGCTGCTAAGTGCTAACGATTCGTGCCAGTGCCAAGTGTGCCACTGATTATCTGCAACTATTCTGTATGTGACTCTGACACTGATTGTCCGGTGCCCCGTCCCCGTGCATCAAATTAATCGACAAGCTGTGGCTGTGGCTGTGGCCGTCGTTGTCGTAGGAGATGCAGGTGAAAGTACCGGGCCCTGGGCGGCTGGACGCGTTCGATTTCTGAATTTCTGATCCCCGTTTTCTCGAGGAAAGTACGGCGCAGTGCAGTCGCAAGATCGCCAGGAAAACTCCGACGGAACGGACTGATCACTTATCACACAATGAATGGCCACTCCACTCCAATAGTCGAACTTGCCCTTTGTCTTGGTCAGTTTCGTCAGGCTCCGCTCCAGCCGACCTCCGTACCTGTCCAGGGGGCAGAGGCGGTCGCATTTGAATGAAACACGGTGGATTCGGACATGGACAGCACGGAATTTCTCAAGGTTTCGCGCCGAAGTACTCAGGAGTCAAACGACCGCACAAAACGCCGGCAGGTGCAGCGCATTCTAGAGAAGAAACCAAATAGGAAGGAAGGCTTTCTTTCTAGCCCTGCGCTGCACTGCAATGGAGAGGCCCTTCGAATTACCCAAGGTTTTGTTGGCGCCGGCTGCCGGAATGGCTGCGCCGACGGCGATCGGCAACGGCCGACGATCACTCTCTCCGCTCTCGACGTCGCACAGGAACGCGAATGGGAATACGAGAGAGCAGTTTTGCGTCGTACAATGTCGCGACCTTTTCTGGCTTGCTTTCTTTGATTTATTTCGGTGCTACTAATCCACGATCCGAGATCCCCGCCACGCCCGCTCACGCTGCGTCGTGCCCGCCTGAAGTGCGGGAACGTTTCATACGTGGCGTGGCGAGAGAGTTTCTAGACCGCACCGTGAACGCAGCACGGTTCTGGCCGTTTACACCGATTGATTACATGCAACAACTAGCTAACTTGATAATGTAAACGTGCTCATGCAACTAAACTATTTACATCATGGTTCAGGTGTGCACGGGATTGACGAGTTCAACATTTCACCCCCTAATCCTGCTGCACATCTACTACACCTAGCTGCTGACGAAGCTCCACAAACCTGACACGCCCGAGCGCCTTAGTCAGGATGTCTGCCAGTTGTTCAGTCGTCCCCACATGATCAATGTCGACTTCACCTCTATCGACACAGTCTCTGATGAAATGGTACCTCATGTCGATATGCTTACTTCTGTCATGGTGTACAGGGTTCTTGCTCAATGCAATTGCTGATTTGTTGTCAACCAGGAGCCTCACCATTGGTGCCTGAATGCCTAGTAGTTCACCGAGCAACCGGCTGAGCCATATACCTTGACAAGCTGCATTGGCACTAGCTATATACTCAGCTTCACAGGATAATAATGCTACCACCCTTTGCTTCTGAGATGCCCAAGTCACCAAGCTTGTCCCCAACAGGAACATTGATCCACTGGTGCTTTTCCTGTCATCTACATCCCCAGCCAGATCACCATCACTAAAACCAACCAGTTCAGTTGAGCCATGCCTCTTGTAAACACAGCCAAAGTGCACTGTACCTGATAAATACCTCAATATTTGTTTGACCGCTGCCCAGTGACTTGCTTTTGGCTCCTCCATGTATCTGCTGACAATGACCAAATACCTCAGGCTCCCAATTATGCTCCTGTATTTGGTTTTGTCAACAGAAGGTGTTTTGTCATTCTTACTCAGCTTCAGTCTGTTCTCCATCGGAACAGCACAGGAATTGCAACCCTTCATGCCAGCTTGTTCTAGGATCTTCAGAGTATATGAGCTCTGACACAACTTTGTTATTCCTACCTGTTGATCAACTTGAATTCCCAAATAATAACTGAGCAGTCCTCAGTCACTCATACTGAACCTGCCCATCATCTCCTTCTTGAACTATTCTATGCTTGCTTTACTTAAACCTGTGATTATCAGATCATCAACATAAACTCCCACTAGAAGGAAACCATCTTGGTTTGATCTTCTATAAATAGCATGTTCAAGTGGATTTTTCACAAAGCCAAGCCTCAATAGTTCACTGTCTAACTTAGCATTCCATGCTCTTGGAGCCTGACGTAGCCCATGTAGGGCCTTTTTCAGTTTTAGGACTTTATCACTGCTTCCTTTGACAACAAAACCTGGAGGTTGCTGAACATACACCTCCTCCCTCAAATCACCATTCAAAAATGCCGACTTGACATCCATGTGGTGCACTTGCCAACCCTTCTGTGCAGCCAACGCAATTAACAACCTCACTGTTTCTATTCTTGCCACTGGAGCAAATACTTCATCAAAATCCACCCCTCATGCTGTACATACCCTTTTGCTACCAACCGAGCTTTGTGCTTGACCACATTTTCTTCTGGGTCTTTCTTTACTTTGAACACCCATTTAAGACCAATAGCTCGGTGGCCTGCTGGTAACACTGACAGCTCCCAAGTTTTGTTTGCCTAGATGGATTCCATCTCGGCTTCCATGGCTTTTCTCCAACAATTCTCACTCAATGCTGCCTCAACACTCCTAGGTTCCTCTGCTGCAAGACAGCATACTCCACTGTACTCAAAATCACCAATCTCATCAGTTGTGTCATTCAAATTATTCAGAGTTCGATACCTCAATGGCACTCCTTCTGAGTCGATAGATTCTCCTGTAGGTGGAGTTGCAAACTCAACTTCTTGCACTGCTGGACTGCCTGGGGGTGTTGACTGATTTGATGCAGCACTTGAGTCATCGTTGATAGCCCACTGATCTTGGGAGGGCGATCCTTGCTCCTGAAACACGGGACCAGCTGAAATGCCCGCTGCCTGTTCTGCATCATCAGTTATTGTTCCACTTCCGACAATAGAGAAATACTCAACATCAAAAGTAGGAACTGCTGGTTCACTTCGATCTCCTTCATTCCACAACCAAGCTCGATTTTCTTCAAACACCACATCTCTGGATATGTGGAGTTTCTTGGCTACTGGATCATAAACTCTATAGCCCTTTGTCCCAGCTTCATAGCCGATAAAAACCATTTTAGTCGACCGGTCAGATAGTTTGCTAATCCCAGGCCCGACTTTCTTGACATGAGCTACACAACCAAAGGTAAGCAAATTTTGCACCTTGGGCTTTCGGTTATGCCATGCTTCATAGGGTGTCCTCCCTTGCAGAATCTTGGTTGGGGCATGATTCAACAGATACACTGCTGTGGACACCACTTCACCCCAGAATTCTCTAGGAACATTCTTGCTTTTTATTAAACACCTCGCCATCTCTACCACAGTACGGTTTCTCCTTTCAACAACCCCGTTCTGCTATGGTGTATAGGGAGTGGCAGTGAAGTGCTTGACACCATGCTCATCACAATATTCTCTAAACTCGATGGAATTGAATTCTCCACCTCTATCACTCCGGAACGCGCACAGCTTGCCACCGCGTTCAGTTTCAGCAAGTGCCTTCACCCTTTTGAAACACCTGAAAGCTTCATCTTTTGTTGCCAGGAGCTCAATCCACATATATCGACTGTAATCATCAACCATGAGCAGAAAAAAATTCTTACCACCTGGTGTTTTGGGTCTGATCTGTCCACAAAGATCTGCATGGAACAAATCCAGCTGCTTGTCAGCTCTGTAACTCGCCACCTGTGGAAATGGGTGACGTTGTTGTTTGCCAAGTGCACATCCATCACAGAATTCTTCTATCCTATCAATCAATGGCATGCCATCCACCATCTCTTTTACACCAAGCTCCCGAAGAGCCCGAAAATTCAGATGGCCATATCTCCCATGCCAAAGCCAAGCCACATCATCAACCTTTGCCACTTAACAAACAGGTACAGCAAGCTGGGTTTTAAGCAAATACAATCGGTTCTTAACCCTCGGCGCTCTGGCTAGCAGTGAGCGCTCGACATCAAACACATTGCAAAAACCATCTTCAATCACAACCTTGCAGCCACCCTCCTCAAGTTGACCCAAGCTAACAATGTTACTTTTCAGTTTAGGAATATAGTAAACTTCTGTGAGTACCTTGTGCCCTGTTTTCTTGGCTTGGAGCATCACTGATCCGATGCCCTCGATCTCAACGAGCGATCCATCGCCGAAGCGCACCGTGCCACACACCGACGTGTCCAGCGACACGAGCGCCTCGCGTCGCCCCGTCATGTGATTGCTGGCCCCCGTATCGAGGACCCAGACATCACGATCTTCATCGCAGTCGCCGGGATGAACCTTCTTCTCGTTGCGATGCACGACCTAGCGCGTCATGCACCTCTCCGACGACTCGACGTCGCGCAGTTGAACGCGCACGGCGTCCACCGTTGCCAAGAGCAGTGCGGCATGTTCGGTGTCAGCCTGCGCGTGATGAGCCTCCTCCTTGCGTTCCTTTCTCGGCGGCCGCTTGCAGTCTTCCTTCCAGTGGCCATAGATGCCACAGTTCCTGCACCGCCCTTTCCGCCTCGGAGTGCCCTCAGACGTGGACCTGGGGGCGTGTTCTTTCTTCTCGCCGTGGTCACCACGTCCGCCACCACCGCCGCCCTTTGGCTTTCCAGACCTCCTCTCACTCCCAGTCGACGACGAGGACTCCGGCAGGAGGCGATGACGATTCCTCGCTGCCCAATCCTCCTCAATCAACAGGAGTTTGCCGGCCTTGTCTGTGACGGCCTCGACCCCGAACCGGTCCTCGGCCATCTTGAGTCTACTAACGAGGTCTTCAATTGTTAGCGATTTCAGATCGAGCAAGGTCTCGATTGAGATCGCGATCTGCGTGTAGCGTTGGGGCGCCACACGCAACATCTTCTTCACCACCCGGATCTCCTCAACGCTCTCACCGGATGTGCGCAGATCTGCAGCTAGCGCGTTGATGTGCATGGCGAACTCATCCACCGTCTCGCCGTCCTTGAACGCAATGTTCTCGAACTATCGGAGCAGCCGTTGGGCGTTGGCCTCCTTCACGCGTTCAGCTCCAACGCGCATGCTTTTCACCGTCGCCCACGCCTCCTTGACGGTTTTCTTCGCCCCCAGCATCTGCCACATCTCCTGAGGCACAGATCGAAGGAGCGCGCCCATGGCCTGCCGGTCTTGCGACCGCTTCACTCCTTCGCCGCCGGGCTCGATCATCTCCCAGATCTCCAGGGTCTCGTAGTTGCATTGCATGAGCATCGCCCACTCCGTGTAATTGGAGCGGGTCAACATCGGCCACATGAGTGAGCTCTCCCGCATTCCATGCCTCGAGCTGCCTGACGACGTGCCGTCGCCCATCTCCGCCGCCACCGGACTTCTGCATGGGAACACGCGCACCTTCTGCGGTCGTTGACGAGGAGGGCTCACCGAGCCGTCGTAGAACATGCACTGTCGCTCCGATACCAGTTGTTGGCGCCGGCTGCCGGAATGGCTGCGCCGACGGCGATCGGCAACGCTGACGATCACTCTCTCCGTTCTCGACGCCGCACAGGAACGCGAATGGGAATACGAGAGAGCAGTTTTGCGTTGCACAATGTCGCGACCTTTTCTGGCTTGCTTTCTTTGATTTATTTCGGTGCTACCGATCCACGATCCGAGATCCCCGCCACGCCCACTCACGCTGTGTCGTGCCCGCCTGAAGCGCGGGAACGTTTCATACGTGGCGTGGCGAGAGAGTTTCTAGACCGCACCGTGAACGCAGCACGGTTCTGGCTGTTTACACCGATTGATTACATGCAACAGCTAGCTAACTTGATAAGGTAAACGTGCTCATGCAACTAAACTATTTACATCATGGTTCAGGTGTGCAAGGGATTAGACGAGTTCAACAGGTTTGACGTAAATACAATTGCGCGCCGCAAGAAAAGGAGGAAGCTTTCTGAAACTTTCTAGGAACAACAACACCCATCGCTCTCTCTCCCTCTCTCGTCTCGTTCTCTCCCTTGTCAAACGAGCTGGCTATATACCACCAGCACTGCAGCAGCAAGAACGCCGAGCGTACCAAGAAAGCCAGCACGCGTCGTGCGGTCCCTCGCGTTCTGCTAGCATGAGCCTCGACGCCGCCTCCGCGATCGCGGTCGCCGCGGCGGTGGTCCTCGCGGCGCTCATCGTGGCCATCGTCGTCGCCGCGTCCGCGGGCGCCTGCGGCGGAGGGCCACCGGGCCGTCGTCCAGGCGGCGGCGGAGGCGGCGCCGCGGTGCACGACGTCGAGCGCGCTCTCGGGGACGCCACGCTCGTGACGTACGAGCAGGCGCGGCGGGCGGCCGGGAAGAGCGGCGGGAGCGCGTCCGCGGCGGACGAGGAGGAGGCCCCGCGGTGCGCGCTCTGCCTGTCGGAGTTCGCCAGCAGCAACAGCAAGGCGGGGGGCGAGCTCGTGCGGGTGGTCTCGGCGTGCGGCCACTTCTTCCACGCGGAGTGCGGCGTCGACGGCTGGCTCAGGGCGCGCGGGACGTGCCCGCTCTGCCGAGCTGAGGTGTGGACGACACTGCCGCAGCCGCCGCGCCTGGAGTGCCCGCCGTTGCCGGTGCGATCCGGCGGCGCCACAGTGGGCTCGCGTTAGTGTGTCAATGTGCTACACATTTCATCCACTTATTCCGTTGGTGATTAGTGAGCCGTAGGATTTTACAGAGGATTCTTTGGCACATTATTTCAGAGGCAAAAGCTTCCTTTTTCTTTCTCAATCTTTTGTGTCGATTTGGTGAGACAGCAAAAATTGGTAGTACTACGCATCCTGAAAAACCAGAGCATCCGGTTTATAAAGCTGGAAGGTATGGTTTTGGAGATAGGCTAATGTTAGAAATTGCACCGGTTACAGTACACCTTGATTAGTGCCGACAGTTCATTGCACCCAGAAATGCTTATGTTTATGGATAAACTTTGAACCTTCAATCAAATATTCAAATCAAATATTTACATTTAGGTATGGAGCGAGTACAACATATCGCACAGAATCACTATACAACCAATGCATATATAGGGTATAGGACAAATCGCTAGAAAACACTGCTTACAGGATCTGAAGGAGCATACCACGTGGACCTCTAAATGAGCCACCAAACTTGCATCAAGAAGAGGCCAGCAGGTTCTTGAACCACAGCACTGAGTTCTTTGGGTATCTCTTGAGATTGTTGTCGTAGTCCACAAAGTACAACCCGAATCTCGAGGTGTATCCAGCGGTCCACTCCCAGTTGTCGAGAAGAGACCACACAAAATAACCTCTAACATCGCAGCCATCCTCCCTGCATTGTCAATGGTGAGCAGACCTTGTTTTTCATAACTTGGGTTGTATTCCACCGTTAGTTTTGTATCGATCTGGTGACTGTAAGATAAATGAGTATTACTAGTACCTGATGGAGGCAGCTAGATTTGTCAGGTAGTCATTGTGGTACCTTATCCTCTTGTCATCCTTGAGTGCATTCTTCAGGGAGATGAAGGGACTGTTGCTATCGTCCATTCCTAAATCAACAGGGAAATTTTCATTAATTTCTTGTTTTTCGGTAGACTGAGTGCTACAAATATCAATGGCCCAAATTTTAATGAGATTGCAAGCTAAAATGTCTGAAGTGACAACAATTTTATTTGTCTCGCGAGAGACGGCTGTACTCGCCATTTTCTGTTATGTACACCGGTGGAGTGTTGTATCTGTCCTTGACATAGTTCATTAGGCTCCTCATGCTGCCAGGTACAATGTATAGCCATATCGAGTTAGCCTGTATGGAGAACAGTGTGGTGAATTTGCAGGTCATATATACAGTAAGCTCAGAGAAAGAAAAGCAGTGCAGCAGCTTAGAATTCTAAGAAGCTGTTCGGCTGATAAGCCGGCTGAAGTTGATTTGTTGTGAGAGAAAAACACTGTTTCATGGTTGATAAGTCAGGCTGATAAGTTCAAGAGAAATTCTGTCATATCTAGTCATGTTTTTGCTGAAAGTCAGAACTCACCCTGTCCCCGATTGGCTTCCCATTTCTGAAGGCTGAAAAAACGTGAAAGGCATTAATATGTCAGCAAAGACCATTCATGCAATCATTCAGCAGAGGGAGACAAAAAAATTAAGTTTGAACAAAAGATGATGCCAACTTACGGAGGCTAATGGTTCCTGTGTCTGCCAAGGTATTATTCAGCAGTGTCCCAACGACAGTGGACTCGTCATCCTGCGTGTAGAACGTGGTGTAGTGATTAATCCCCATGAAGTCCAGCGACCCCTTCACAAGAGCAGCCTCTTCAGCTGTGAACTTGGGCAGCCTGTTTCCGACCCTCGATCTCATTATCTCCGGGTAGTCACCAAAGAAGAAAGGATCCGCAAACCTTCAGTTTCAGATCAATCTATCATCTTAGCAAATAACTTCACCACAAACATACAAGTCTGAATTTAAGAGCCACATTATATATGTTCATGATACTGCTGTATACAACTTAGATTCAGGAAAGTCTTGCGTTGGGAATTTGTGAGCAGAATAATGTGTTGATGAACCTCACCATCCTAGCTGGAATTCTTGTGCCCTCTTTGTCGCTTCAACATCTGCCGTGGAGTTTGACATCGGCTTATACCAGATGACATCAAAAGATATCCCCAGCTGTCCGTTCTGTGTTGCCTGCATAAAAATTGGATCTCAACACTAAGTCCAAAGCTTGATTTCACACTATTCCACTTTGTTACAGTCAGTGTACTGCAGAGAGCAGAACATATGTATACACTGTCGATATATGCTTTATTTGTGTTATACAGCTTTAAATTTCAAATGAAAAAACAGATACTTCAGACCTTGTACTTCTTCATATAAATGTCTGCAACTGTGGCATGAGCCAAAATGATACTGTGAGCAACTATATAGGGTTCAGTACTTGAGTTCCCTTCTTTGCAGTAGAGATGGAGGAGCACCGAGCAGCGCCCTGGTGCCTGCATTCCGGAGTCGTAGCCCTGAACTGTAACAGTGTGTGGCTCGTTGAAGGTTATCCAGTGCTTCACCCTGTCTCCGAACGCCTTGAAACACACGTCAGCGTACACCGCATAATCATTGCTGCATTATATTCGGGCGATATATAACAGTGTGATTATGAGTGGCTAATCATGCTAGATACGTACAGTACAACTGAAGCTCCGAGAGGCTTGATTCAAATCTATGGACTATGGAGAGTGTGTGACAGTGACTCACATTATCTGCCTATCAAGCCACCCAGCGTACTTGTCTTCCAGGGCCTGGGGAAGGTCCCAGTGATACAGTGTTACGTAGGGCTCTATGCCTGCAAGAATGTTTCACTTGTCAAGACTTTTGGAGCTAATCTGGATTAAGGAGTTACGTTGATAAAGCCACAAATTCAGTCTTGTAACTAGAATTTGTAAATCTTTATTTTAAGTGTGGCAATGTTTTATGCTCACCGTTTGCAAGCAAAGCATTGATCAGGTTGTTATAGTGGTCAATGCCTGCCTGATTAACCTCGCCAGTGCCATCTGAGGAAAAATATTAGGATATCACTGTTGGTGTGCTGATTTCATCTTCGATAATTCAGAGTTCAAAAGTATAAGGATTGCATAGAACTGCTTATAGAGTATAGTTTGGCAAAGCCTGAAACACATACTTGGGAAAATCCTAGGCCATGCAATTGAAAATCTGTATGCATCCATTCCCATGTCTGCCATGAGTTGAATATCCTCCTGAATTAGTAATATATATCAAGAAGAATTTTAGACTGTGTGAGCATTGGACATAAATAAATTGTCTACAATAAAGTATGAGTGCTCGTTAATAGTTTTCACCTCAAAACGGTGGTATTGATCGACTGCCACATCAGCATTGCTAAAGTCAATGATCTTTCCTGCACAAGGGCAAATAACATAAGTAATTGCCTTACAATGTTGAATAACAGGGTTATAAATCTCCCAACTACAAAAGAGCGAAGTGCAAATTGTTCCCTTTCTACTGTTTCATCCACATCAAGTCTCTGTAGGCTTCATGAAAGATAGTTATATTGATGCTAGTAGTATTACTAGCCTACTAGCTAAAACATTTTTTTGTGTCCCAAACTCATTCAAACCAAATTCATGGGTCTGGAAACATCCAAAGTATATGCCATATACATTTCAATGGATTGGAAATTATGTAGTGGTACGAGTGCATAACAGATTTGAAACTTGTCAGTTAAATTTCCATTTCAGGTAAATTGGATGCTTTGCATCATTTAAACTGAATCCTCATCCAAGAGCCCTGAAAAAATCCTATACATATATTAACCACGGTTAAACAGAGACTCAAAGTTACCAAATGTGTGAGCAAATTTGTCCCAAATAGCAAGTCCTCTTCCATCATCCTGGACTGCTCCCTCATACTGTAGAAATAGAAATAGAATAAAAAAGCTGATGTAAATGTCAAACCTGTACACAGAGAACTCCCCCCATCTCACATGCGTTTTACATCTGTCACTAACATTTTTATACGGCAGGAGAGCACATGCCCTTAAGGGCATATTCTACTTTCCCCCTAGGTTTGACCTTGGCTTGGTTGTACCTGTCAATACTTTGCTGAAGGCATTGTTTGAAGAACGAGGAATTTTGTCTCCACGGTGAGAATCTGTGGCTTGACCTTCAATGATTGGACCATTGCAATGATGGTGCGTGTGTGTGTCATGTCCTTTTTGGAGACATTATTTCTGGAGTGCTTTTATCGGAATATTAATAAGACTACGCTTTGTGTAGTAGCTTGCTGCGACATGATAGATTTTGTCATGTCTTTTTTATTTTATTTTATTGCCTTAGATTGTGTACACTCTAGCAGTGTAGACGCCGAGAGTGATCTTCATGCTATTTTTTTATGGATGTAATTGACTGAGAGATCAATAAAACTTCCTTTATTGGAAAAATTGTGACTAAGTGTAACAGATGGCGAGTGCCCATGTTTCTTTATCCTGATTTGAACACATAGAATGAGTCATAAGTGACGCATTCAGGTAAAACTTATAGTTTTATCTTTCCATCATCATATGAAGCTTCTGAGTCACAAAAGTGTCTCCAGCTTGCATATGGAAGAATAACAGAAGCACTCAACTCAATCATTTGACTGTCGTTTGTTTACACAAACAAGTAACTGCTGTAAATATATAACTATGATTTACTAAATTGCTAAGATATTTATTTTATTAATGGAAATCCACGTCTAAATAATATATGCAATTTGAAACTGCCCTTTTATTTTTGTGGAAGAATAATTAGGCATATTGATAAATAAGATCGATTATTGACAGATGATGCAGAAAAAATTGTTGACAGAAAATCCCAAGATACTATGGGTCCTCTACAATGAAATTTTTTTTCCTATAGTAGCAGGAAAAGTATCTTTAATGTCTGATTTTTATTACAGTCATTCATTCTTCTAAATGAAGTTACTGTAAATTTCTCCAGTTTTTGTTTGATCATTGTGATCCTTCTTGTGACCGTGGGAGAACTTTTTAGAGACTACAACTGGTAGAATAATTGATTGTATTGCTAATCCTTGTGGACGAATTATATAAGAGTAGCTTAGGGGCAAGTAGTCTCCCTTAGATATACATCAGAATTATGATCCTATCTATATAATTCGTATATGGAGATATTAGCAATATAGTCTAACACTTATGACCTTTGCTATTATTCTTTAAGACACATCAGAAAGAGAAGGTAGAGAAGAAAGAACTTGTTCACCATTAGTATTTACCACTCCATCCGTTTCAAAATGTAAGGTACATTAGGATTAAAAAAAAAGGTCAAAGTTCATAACTTTTGACCAATAACTAATAAAATTATATACATAGTATATAAGTTGTATTAATAGGTATACATTTCACATAACTTTTTTGTAAGAATCAATTTTGTAGAAATTGAGGACATATATTATATAGGAGTAACTAATGATCAAAGCAAATTTCTTCTAAATACTTTCTCAAATCTTAATACACCTTATAAGAAGAAACAGATGGAGTACTTATACTGCTGATCTCCCTTAGACCGCTCTATATAATGTTCTATAGGCACCAGAAAAGAGAGGCACAAGAATAGTAAAAAGAAAGAGCTGTCGAACAGTATCAACATGTCATGCAACTCGAGCCAAGCAATATTACTAGCTTTCACCGTCTCATCTTTTCACGTACAAGATGAGTCAGGACAATCTTGACACCTTGCATGTAGAGGACACAAGATTTTTCTTCTTTCTTATTTTGGAGCAAACGATTGTTGGTCATATTTTGTCAGAACGAATAATTCATGTTGGATCTATCACTACCCTACACCGATAATTAAAACTCGGCCTCTTAAATAATTGAAATCATCTCTAAGACCACACCTATGGAAGAATCCAACCTGATACGCAGAAGTAGCAGTGCCGAAAACAAATCCCTTAGGAAAGCTGTTCCTCGTCAGATTTTCACTGCTTTGCGCTCTGCATCCTTGTGGTATGCCCAGCAGAACAAGAAGGAGCACTACTAGGACGTTGCATTGCCTTTCCTTCATCATCTCTATGAGCCAGAGAGAGAGAGAGAGAGAGAGCTTTTCTAGCTAGCGTGCAAGGAACTAACAATGCTGAGGAGAACGCGTTATGCGTGGATAGCTCTCATAGAGAGGGAGGGGAAGAAGGGAAGGGGAAGGCTACATAATATATGCATTCATGTTATTAGTTCCTGTTGGCTGTTGCTTTGAATGAGAGAAGTATATATGGCGCATGTAATGTGATTGGTTTCGATCGAGATGCAAATTGGGAGCGGCAGGCCAGCAAAGACCCAAAAGTGTGAAGGGAAAGCTCTCGTCTCGTCCTTATCGCCCATCCGAAACGTACCCACAGAAAGATTGTGCTGTGTGACGATTTCAATGGTAAATTAAAGCAAGTAGCCACATAGGTTTGTGTAATAAGGTTTCTGTGAATAGATAGTCAATCTATGCAATCAATGGGTGAATTGCTGAATCGCCAACCGTGTGACATTTCCCCTTTAATTATTACCTCAATCCGGCCTAGAGTTCGGATATTCCAATGCATGCATTTATTTAATTTTAATTATTTTTATGAATGTTATGCGATTATTTCTTAACATTTGAACGAAGGTATGTGTTGTACTTGCAGTAAGCCAAAGTAACTACAATAGCTAAATGCTCCGAATCTGCAAATACGAAGCGTAATGGAGGACCAAGAAAGGTGCTGCTGTATGATGTATATGTCCACGGGCAGTTTGGCACAATTGGTTGGGAAGTTCGTCTGCCACAGCAGTCGTACGTCATTCACCATAATAATCTTACTTAGAGATCCCAAAGTAGCTCTCCAGTCCTCCACGTTACTAGAGGTCCCACCTTCCACGTTAATTGACTTAATTCTCACTACACGTATTGGGGAAAATATAAATTCTAAAATTTTTGATAATTAGAAATACGGTAATAATGTGATGCGGACGTGTGTCCGCCCAGACGCTCTTTGGTGCGCCACGACGCTAGCCCAACTATCTCCTTCCATCCATTCAGGAGTTTAAAAAACATCCTCTCGTGCAGTGGCTCCTACCTCTCGTCCACTCGTTCCTATCTGCTCCAGGGGTAATGCCCATCACCGTCGTAAGCTAAGAGGCACGAACACGCCAAGAAAAGCCAGCAAATCGGGACAAGCGCTGCCTAGGTCGCGGCTGACATGGGTTTTCCGGTGGGCTACTCAGAGCTGGTGCTCCTGAAGCAGCAGCTGCACCTCCTCTTGTTGTTGGGGTACATCCGCTGCTTCCTCTTGGCGTTCGACGTCGTAGGCCTCGGACCTGCTGGATCTCGAGGATGACCACCAGGCAGTGCTGAGGACGGCGCGGCATGCGGCTGCCCTCTCTCAGTCGTGCGGCCGCTGCCTCCCCACCAACGCCGGCCCGTTGCCTACAAGCGACGCGCGGGCCGCTGCCTTCGGCACGCCGATGAGTCTCCATTCTTCCAAACAACCAGAAGATGTTACGCTAAAAGCACATGTTACTACAAGTGTATATTTTAAGTGTTTCAGGTGTTTTAGAGGTATGTTGCACGTGTTTCATACGGATGTTGCATAATTAGATCATAGATGCTGCATATGCTGCAATGGTTGTACACGTATGTTGCAAGCGTCTGTCCTCAATGTTTCATCTGTGTTTTTAGACGTATGTTGCAAGTGTGTTTATGTGGATGTTGCATATGGTCCACACATATGTGTTGCAAGTGTTTTATCTGAATGTTACATATGTTTGCAATGGTTTTCAAGCGTTTTTAGGTGTGTGTTTTTCAAGTGTTTCAGAAGCATATTTCAAGTATTTCTTCTGTCTTCATACGAATGCTGCATGTATTGTATCTGGATGTTTCAAAAGTAGAACGAGTGTTGCACATGTTGCAATGTCACCCGCCCGCTGCTGCAGCTACTAAAGGGGCGCGAGGGGTCAGGGAGGCGCAGACGCCACGTGAGGTCGGGTGGGGGCGCAGACGCCAGGCTGGGCTGGCGCGGGGGCGGAGTGCAGGCGTGGCGTTATGACGCGCGCGTCCCTCCGGACATACGGGCGCTAGCACTACCGTTAGAAATATTAGCAAAACCGTGTGATATTTCCTCAAAAATTAGAAATACTTAGTCTTTTATTTAATATAGACTTTAACCATTATCACCGATAATAGCCATGGAACCTATTCATATTATAAAAAAATTCATATGTGCCGTGATAATGGATTATTAAAATATGATAGCACAGAAACCATTATAAAAAATACATAATTAGGCAACTTTTGCTGTGAGACATCAGAAAAATATTATATTGGTCGATTCACAGCAAATGTCAAAATTTACCGAGTACCATTATAAAATTATGATTATTTACCGTAAGATAATGCACTAATTATTTTATATATTTATCAATTTTAGAAGGAGAGAAGGGGGCTGCAGAGGGTTCTCGTGCACAAGCGTCTCTGCTACAGGTTGTTTTCTTTGACAGGGGATTAAGTATGCATTTATGTCATTGTAGTAATTAAGAGTGTAACTTAAAAGTGAACTGAGCTTAGTTCAGTTGGTTAGATTTCTTGTGGTGAAATCTGTCCACCCGGGTTTAAGTCTTCGACTTGGCACGGGTGCTCATATTTTTCTGGATTTATTTCAGGATTTAACGGCGTTGCACTTTCAGTGGTAGACGACGTTCTCCTCGACAGCGAGGTGCCTGTGATGACTTCATCAATCTAGAGATGTGCCGGCGCAAGGGTGAGCGTGCGTGCGTTTTGAACGTGTGCGTATGTACTCGTGTGAATCGCCAAAAAAGAGTGTAACCTAAAACTTACAAGTAAGCACTAGAAATTTAACTTAACACATGGAAAAAATAGCAAGAGCTAGTAAGATCAAAAGTTGAAAGCTAATACTCGGGGTTCTGAGATTGCTAGGTGCACGCTAGCGGCGCCGCCGCGGTGCACGATGTCGAGCGCATGCTTGATTGGGAAGCCACGCACGTGACGGTATGAGCAGGCGTGGGCGGACGGTACGCTGGCGCGGCACTGCGGCAGGAGTGCCCGCCGTTGCAGCCGCGATCCAGCGGCATCACAATGGGCGCGTACGTCATTTCAGTGTTAGAACTCTTTGGATCATCTAGTTGCGGATCCAGTGGGTGATTTCTTTTGTCAGTTGAATCAAATACACCTAGAGCTTCCTTTGGGAGTAGGAGACAGAGAGAGAGTAGGAGCATCTGACTGTCGGAGGAGCTCCCTGCCTTCGCTGGTTCGTCGATGAAGATCTGCACACGGCAGCGACGGTCGGAGTAGCGGTGAAGACCGTGGTGGCACAGTGCAGTGGCGACGGCGGTGCTTCCTGTCACTGGCTGCGCCCCTCTGTTAGATCGGAGTAGGGTTTCTAGGTGGGGCGTACGGCTCAGGCGAACCTCGTACTGAGAGCCGCCGACCCCACCTCTATTTAATGCGCAGTGTGACGGGGGCCCGCCAGCCATAGATGGACTGGGCGCCCCCGATCAGGGCGCGAGGTCAAGGCCCAAGTGGTCGTTGGGCCACTGTGGTTGGGAGATCAAACCAACATTCTCCCCCTTGATTTCAACTCATACTTTAACTTTAAACTTTGACTTTAATCATTTTCACTTTTATTTGTTCCATCACAGATTAGCGCATAGAGCATGTTTCATCGTCACGGTCAATCGCCGATAGACTTAACAGCCACAATACACATCTCTATTCTGAAACAAATTCTTTAACTTTGGGCCCTTTGTTGTTCGAAAATCATAGGCTATACCATAAACCCATGTCGACTGTGTGTTCTCCAAACACACTGAGTGGTAAGCCTTTTGTACGCGGATCCGCAAGCACTTGCTTGTTACTTATATGTTCAATACTTTTAGTATGATTCCAGACTTTCTCCTTCACAACGTACAACTTTAACATCAATGTGTTTGGCAGCACACTTGACCCGTTGTTATAGGAGGGAACTACTTAAATGGTTATTGCTGTTGTATACCATTATCAATTCCGGGTGTAAGTTCTTTTAACTACTTCGCCTGTCCTTAAGCCTCATAACAAGCTATACCATGGGTATGCATCTTTGATGACACCACAACTGTTTCTTTGGAGCTTTTTCACAATAAAACTCCAACTACGAGTGTTAGCTACTATGTGGGTTTCACTAAATATCTCGCTAAAATTTAACATTTGTACCCACAACTATTTGAGAGTACTTATTCTTTCTTACTTACCATGAGGCCTATAAATCTTTGCACAATTGCAAAACATTCTCAACTCCATTCCAGTGATCTATATCTGGACTGGACTTCTACCAAAAACATCTCGGATACATAAACTATGTCAGGGTAAGTTCTTGCTTATAAGCATTCAGTAAGCTTTCAACAGCTGAAGCATATAGGACGTCCATTTGATCGATCTCACATTTATTCTTGGAACACTGAAAGTTCCGAAAACTATTACCCTTGACTATAGGAACATGCGCAGGTTTATTCACATATAAACTTTATTTCTTTAGAATCTTCTCTAAGTATACACTTGAGATAGTTCTAATACCCCTTTTCCTTTTATCTTGGTAAGTTCCAATTCCTGTAACGAATGATGCTTTACTAAGACCATTCTCATTGAAACTTGAGGACAAGAACTGTTTCTTCTCCAATAGTAGATTAACACCACTACTAGCGAGTAAGGTGCTACCCACATGCAGGATTAGGAAAATAAATTTCCCATGTTTAAACTTTGCATAAATACAATTGTCCTCTACATTCTATTTAAAACCCAAACTTTCTTATTGTACTGTCAAACTTCAAGAACCACTGTCTTGAAGCTTGCTTTAATCCATAAATGGATTTCTTTAGACAACATCCCTTTACGTTCTTTTCCTTCCATGACAAAACCTTTTGAGTTATGCCATATAAACTTTTCCATACAAATCCCCGTTGAGGAATGTGTCTTTACATCCTTCTGATGTAACTGTAAATTGTAATGTGCCACTAATACCATTATGATTCTAAAAGAATCCTTGCATGCTCATTATAATCTATTCATTTTCTTTATATAAATCATTTCACCACAAGTGGCGCTTTATTGCTTTCCATATTCCCTTTCGATATCTTTCTATATTTCCTTTGGAGTCATCTTTGTCTTGTAGACCCATTATAGCCTACTGTTTTGGCTCCATTAGGAATTTCTTCTAAGTCCTAAACATCGTTGGTATTTATCGATTTCATTTCATGTTCCTTTGCTTCTTGCCATTTAGACGAGTGAACGCCTATCATGGCTTCTTCAAATGAGGTGGAATCACTCTCTATTTGAATTTCTTTCTTAACTTTTACTTCTTAGTCACCATAAATATTTGATTTTCTTATTCTTTGAGACCTTCTAGGGCCTCATGGCACTTCTTTCATATGGGGCTATTGTTACTCTTCATTGCCAAAAGGAAATTGTTCTATAGCCTCCTGTATCACAAGATCCTTGTTTACTTATTCATCCTCTTTAAGAGCTAACATCTGGTGTTGTATATGTCATACAACATCAGCATATATAAAGCAATTTATTGCTCTAAAAACACTATAGTGGATATGTAATCCCACTTCTATTCAAGCCTTAGGTATCTACATACCATGCTCCCCCAGATTACTCCATCTTCTGTAAAGATGGTGTATCTTCAAATTTCTTATTTTGGGTTTAATCTGTCAAAAAACTCATACGGCGCGTTTAGCACCGCCTTGATAACTCTGAACTCGTCCAGTATGAATACTAGCCGACTATGCTATCTTCCCATCAGAACTATAAAAAGTCCAGGAATTTAGCTATTTCTTTACTTTAGGGGTATCGTTATTATGACCGTCTTACTCCCTCAACGATCACATTCATCTTTTATAGATCACTTTTACCTTCAATGCATAGTATGCATTGCATTATCTGAAGTATGGGGAAGTATCTTTCTTAATCTTACATTTCTCCCCCTCAAAATGTGGTATGAACTTTTCTACCATAATTTCGAAACATTCAGAACTCTTGTGAATGAGGAAACTTTGATTACTTACTTCATCCACATGATTACATCATGCAAATAAAATTCGTATGGGAATACATTTTCCTCATTACACTTCAAAACTCAACATAGTCTATTATTATCAATACTTCTGCAAGTCACACTTGCATATCATTCTTATCATTTGGTTCACATGCAACTTTCTTTTGTTCTTAAACTCGTTGAGTACTTAATGACCATGACACAATCAGAGTGTACGGTCAATACTAGGATAGCATAAGAGCTATCACAAACTTCTCTCTATGTGTGGGATATTTCTTTAGAGCACATGAGTCATCACATCCTCCTCCCGCCATGCGGGATAAGTACTATACCAAACTCTCCCGCCATGCAGGATTGGTTAACATATGTACTATGCCAACTTTACCCCGTCATACAGGTATTTTCTCAAACTTTTTTCCGCCATGCGGGTACTATCACAAACTTTTTCCCGCCATGCGAGATATTCCTTTGAACGGACATAATTGCTAGGATTGGCTCGTGTTCAATCATCAAATTCAGAAATAAATCCGAATATTTTTTTAACACACATGTTTAATCCAATGTTAGTCAAATTAAACATGTATATGACTTTTACAACTCTCATAAGTGAAACTGAAAATAAATTCTTCTCCACAGAGAGTACATAAAAGATATTTCTCAATGAAGACTCTCGTTGATCTATCTCTTTTCTTGGATCAATATCCTAGAATTCTTTTCTTTTGAAGCCATTCTTTAAAGAGAACACAACCCCTTAACCAATGGCATTCTTTCATACATAACTTGCCCTTAGGCATTTCATCATCTGAGTCACAAGTACCCAGCTCATTTCTCTTTCTGCCTTCAAGAATGAAAGCATGTAGGTCCTTTGTCTGAAAAATATTCAACAATAATGCTCATTAAACTTTGAAAACTTTATGCTCTATTCTATATCACCGTTGGGCAGAAATAGAATAAAACATCATTCTTCTACATCAATTCCACATCACCGTTGGACAGAAATGGAATTAACGTATAGAAATTCAATAATCTTGAAAACATAGAACTGCTCCTCAAAATTAAATTCTCCCGTTGGTTCGAATTTAATTAGAAGACAATCAACTTCATTGCAGCGGAAACATGAAAATACATTTATCTAGTTTAAGAGCATTCCTTGAACTTTATCTATTCTCTGAAAATTGGTCACTTTGATGCAAAATTCATCAGAGATTTAAACTTTAAACATAAAACTCATAGAATTATTATATTGTTATCATCAACGTTGGTCAGAAAATAATAATACCATAATTTAACTTTAAACTTAAACTCATAAATAAACTTATAATATTGTTATCATCAACGTTGGCCAGAAAATAACAATATTATAATTTATCTTAACTATCAACCGAATATTCCTCCAATTAAATTTTTTTTCCAGTTGGTTCCAATTTTAACTGGAGGATAAACTTTTCATCATTTACTGAATAACTATAACCGCTCTTCAATTAGAAGACAATAAACCTTTAACTTTGCTGCGAAAAATTGACAAAATTTCTTTTCTACTTTTCAGAAGCATTTTTACTTTACTCATCTGTTCTCTAAACAAATTATCATGTTGGATCAAATTTGAGTAGAAATAAAACATTTAAACTTAACTTTATTCATTCAAAATAGCTTCTGAAAAAATAATAAACTGAAAACATCTTTTACTATTCTTCTGGCCCGGCCTGCAGCAGCAGTAATCCGGCCTGCCTGAAGCCTGCTCGGCCCGAAGGCCTGCCCGCGCGTGCGGCCCAGCAGCAGCAGCAGCGCGTGGCGCTCATCCAGCCCGGCCTTGCTCCCTCGCGCGCACGCTCTGCCACCCAGGCCGCAACGTGGGCCTGGGCCGGCAAAGCGCCGCGGCCACGCGCCCCCGCCTGGGCCGCGATGCAGCCCACTAGATCCCGGTCGTCCATGCGCATCCGACGGCCGAGCGTGCATCTAGGGCGAACAAAAACACCGGGCCAGCGCTTCCCCCTGTAACCCTAGCCTCATTCTCTCCCTCCCCTTCTCTCTCATCCGCGCCGAGTGCAGCCAACAGCCGCGCATGGCGTCTAGAGGAGGAAGTGGAGGTGGCGGCGCCACCGCGGCACCTCTCGCCGGCGTGCGCGTGCGGCTAGAGCCGCGCGCGGCTCCGTCGAGGAGAGCCACGGTGGTGCCCTTTGCAGACCGAGCCCGCGCGGTGGCGTAGCTCGGCCGTCTTCCCGCACGCCGGCGAGAGCCAACGCCGCAGTCTTTTTCCCGCACGGTGGCGATGCCGGTGGCGGGTTGAAGGCCCAGGTAGGACCCTTTGTTCGTTCTCATCTTTGCTAGGATTTGGGGATTCTAGGGTTAGGGTTTGGTGAAATTTCGAATCGATGTGAATCACCTTCTTCTCTCTTTTCTTTCTATTTCTTTCCCCGAGATCTGGTCGCGGGTTTATGGTTCGGATCAAGCGGTCTTGAAGCCGAGCCCCTTCCAACTTCACCCAGTTAGGGTTAGAGACAGCTCTTCTTCCCCACACGGCGTCCAGTGCGACGACAGGCGGTGGTGACGGCGCAGGGGATCCCCAGGTAGGAGAAAACCCCTTCCAATCCGTCCTTTCTTTCTTGATTCGAGATCACAGTTAGGGGTAGGGTTACGGTTTGTTCTTTCCCGATCCGATCCGGATCGGTCAATCTTTGTTTGTTTCTTTTCCCGTCCCCGATCTAGATCTACGAACTAGACTGGGGATTTTAGGGTTAGGGTTCTTTGTTGAAACCGTGTTTCAATCTCATCCCCACTTTTCCCGTACCTCATCTAGGGTTAGGGTTTGATTTGCTTTTCTTTCCCCGATCCAGATCCACATACTAAACCTTGCTCTGGTACCATTGTTAGAACTCTTTGGATCATCTAGTTGCGGATCTAGTGGGTGATTTCTTTGTCAGTTGAATCAAATACGCCTAGAGCTTCCTTTGGGAGTAGGAGACAGAGAGAGAGTAGAAGCATCTGACCGTCGGAGGAGCTCCCTGCCTTCGCTGGTTCGTCGATGAAGATCTGCACACGGCAGCGACGGTCGGAGTAGCGGTGAAGACCGTGGTGGCGCAGTGCAGTGGCGGCGGCGGTGCTTCCCGTCACTGGCTGCGCCCCTCTGTTAGATCGGAGTAGGGTTTCTAGGTGGGGCGTACGGCTCAGGCGAACCTCGTACTGAGAGCCGCCGACCCCACTTCTATTTAATGCACAGTGTGATGGGGACCCGCCAGCCATAGATGGACTGGGCACCCCTGATCAGGGCGCGAGGTCAAGGCCCAAGTGGCCGTTGGACCACTGTGGTTGGGAGATCAAACCAACATTCAGCGGAGGCGAAATTACCCTTCCTTTTCGTGTTTCCTCTCAATCTTTCGTGTCGACTCTTGTGCTCTTTGTTGGATCATGGCAGTGGCCAACGGGCTGCACCCAACCAATATTCATTCATTCATTGCCAGGAAAGCAGGATTACGATGCTGCTGGGTGCTGGCCGCCGTTGTGTTTTGAGTATTTGACCATGCTGTTGCTGACTGACGTACGTTCTGCCCCAACGCAACAAAGATGAAGCGGCCGTTTGTTTGTGACCTGACTTCCGACTGAGAATCGCAGGCGGAATATGATTTTGCCAAGAAATCAAGCTCCAAGGCCTGCTGCTGGCTGCTGCCGATGCTGATCATCGGACTACTTGCCTACTGGCTGTCAGCAGGATCAGCACAGGTGGGCTGGTCCGCCGTCTACCACAACTGGCCAGTGGAGCATGGACGGACAATTGTTGACCTACTATACCTTAAGCAAAAGCAACCGATGAAGAGAGTGTTTCTAGGAGCAATCCACCTCCCTCTCGACTCGGCGAGCAAGCTGAAATAAACACTTGCCATGGAGCTTACCGACGCGGCCGCGACCGCGAGCCTGCCTGACGGCGACGGTGTGGTCAGCTTGGCCGTGCCCGTGCGGCCCGAGCGCCCGCCGTAGCGGGTGCATGTGAATCAGCACGTGTCATCTGCTTCCATTGTTGATTAGTAGGAGTAGGAGTACCTGCTATGCACCTTAAACAACGACCAATAATCTGATGAACACGGATTCGCAGTTGGCAGTCTCTTCTGCCGTTCTGCTGCGCACCGCGGGCTTGTCATTTCTGGTCACAATTTCCTTGCGATCCCTTCAAATTCAAAGCTCAAAGCCGCACCAAACTCATTTCAAAGACAGGTCCGTGGCTAGTAAGTGGCTTCGTGCTGGCAAGAGCGGTCAGGAGAAACAAGAGGTTCACACACAGTTGCAGCATAGCCAGCTGCGTCTTATTTTCTGACAGCGATGGACTAGGCCTGTTTGGTTTCAGGTATTAAAGTTTAGCCCCGTGACATCAGATATTTGACACTAATTTAAAGTATTAAAGTCATCAAACAGCTTGAAGTTGTCAAATTTGAAGTATTAAAGTCATCAAAAGGAACATCAAATGTTACAGTATATAAAAAGTTTACAAATAGTGCCATACTCAGGACTGGAAAACTAATAAGAATCTGTGCTGCGATGGACAATTGCTGATGGTACTAAGCTTGCATATGTGGTAAAAAAAACAGAAATGTGCTATAGTTTCCACTCCAAGCAATTGGTCCCTGCATACATATCCAAAAGCAGGTTTAGAATCTGATGTTAAAAGTAGAGGAGGGTAAGAAATAGAGTATTCTATTGGTAAAAGGTTTTTTGGGTGGGGGTGGGATGGGGATTATTACATATTACATACCCAGCTGTAGTAGCACCTTCCTCTTATCAGTGCCCCAGTGTATGGCAGGCCTATATGATGTTCAGTAAAAGAAAAGGAAATTTACTTATTCACAGCAGCAATGTACTTCAAAAATGGAAGAATCCTATCCAAACTAATGAACGAAATGTCCAAATTAAATTGGAGATGGAGAGGCCCTCTGTATATTTTGGCATACTTCAGAAGGTTGACTGAATATAACCTGAGATTCAGATAATTCACCCCAATATGATGTAGTGATGAATTATTTCCTGATGACATGTTTTCCGACATAACTTCCAACGGAAACATCTATAAAGGCAACAACAGTGCATCTACAATCTCATCTCGTGATATTACCACTGGCAGTTATCCCCAAAAGGGCGCCATGTAGGTATTTCTTTTTTGAAAATTCGCCATGTAGGTATTGAGTGCATGTACACAATGTATGGGAAGGATATTTGCATTCTTGCGTCAACAAATAGCATTTTCGAAATTTAATTCAGCAGCTGCAACAAACCATGATTCTACATTTTAGAGAAACGTTTGGTGGCAACGCACTGGGTTTAAAACTGTGTTGCAGCAAATCAGTAGAATAATGGCATTGGGGACTAGAAGAGAAAAGCTTAATTACTGAATACTGACTATATGATACTATCATGCATTGTCAATGGCAGGCATCTGTAGAGAAGCATGCCTTCTGAAGCAATTGAGCAAAACATTTTCCTTCCCACCTGCTGAGCACAAATGCTTCGCTTTTTAGTAAATAAAGGAAGCAAATGTGTCATCCTAGTTTGTCATCTAGATTTTCCATGCTCACAAATCAATAATGAGACCAAAAGGGAAGAGTAATAAGGCTTGAAAACCGTTAAGAGATATGAAGCGTGGCAGGTGGTCCTCACCAAAATAGCATCAGAGATAAAGAATGACTTTTCTCACCTTCGTTTCCTGCTTACGGCTAAAAGATCAAATTGATTCAGATAACTGTTGTGAATAACACAAAAGACTCAAGGAAGTAAATGTGTCATCCTAATTTCCCATCTAGATTTTGCATGGTCACAAATCAATAATGAGAGGAAAAAGCAACAGCAGCAGGATAATACAATACCGGGCAACCAAGTACATGCAATTTCTTTATCAAACAGGAGGCAAGCACATAAATTTTAGAATTGAAATTTAGAAGACTATATAATTGGTATTCACATGTAAGCACATATAATTGAATTCACATGTGCATACCATTTGCCCAAAAAAAGGAAAAGAGAAAATAAGAAGAGAAAACACAGAATTGAAATTTAGAAGACTATATAATTGGTCTTCACATGTAAGCACATATAATTGGATTCACATCTGCATACCATTTGCCACAAAAAAGGAAAAGAGAAAATAAGAAGCGAAAACGCAGAGCAAACCTCCTGTCGAGGGCCTGAGGCTGGAGGGGGGACAACGCCGGTGCAGCATATGAGTATTCCTGGTAAGCCAAAAATACAAATGAAAGGTAAAAGGAGAGAAGTCAAGAAAAGGAAGTAAACAATTTGATATATGTAAAGCTGCTCGACGTGGTTACTTACAGCTGAGCAATGGTCGTGGCGGCTTGCCTGCATCCGTTGCAGTTCTATAAAAAAAATCAAAATCAACAAAGTAGCACAATCTCAAACGTTCGCAGACTATATATTGGTCAGCACTTTTCCCTCCGCCTTTGGTCCCGTCAGGTTGCCGTGGCCCGTGGGCGCCCCGCCGACGCAGGTACCCATGTCGGTTCGTCGTCTGTCTCCAGCACCGCCTATCACCGGAGATCTGAGGCACACCAGAGTTAGAGACAGTGAGGGCAAGAGGAGAGGAGATAGGAGTGTACCTCATCGTGGACGCTAGATCGGAGCCCCGTTCGGTCCATCTCCGCGGCAGAGTCGCCGTAGGCCGCACGTGCGCTGCAGTGAGCAACGGGGGCACGTGGCACGCCCCTCCAGATGCGGCGGCGGCACCCATTAATCTGCTATCAAGAGCATAAAAATTCAGGGAGAAAAAGGGAGCACAGGTGCCGCCGAGGCGGAAGGGGGACGTTGGTGGTCCACTTGCCATGCGAGGGGGCAGTATAGGCGGCCGTTGCCGCTGCAGGGGTCCGCGAGGGCGAAGCGCGGCGGGGGAGGTGGCCGGAGGCGATGCGGCGCAACTGCACGGGCACGCAAGGGCGAAGTCGCGTGAAGGAGATGGCCGGAAGCGGGACGGCGGCGGTGCTGGGCCGCGCCGTGGCGACCGAGGCAGCCGTACGCGGCGCGCCGTCCGGCGGAGGGCCCCCGCGAGGGACGTGGCCGGAAGCTGGGCCGCGGCGACCGCGGCCGGCGGAGCGGCGGAAGGCGCAGGCGCCCAGGCGGGCCGGCGTCCTGGCGTCGCAGGCGGCGGGGAATGAGATCCTCTGCAGTCGGGCAAATCGACTGTTCTCTACAGTCAAGCATCTGAGCCGTCCGTTTCAGATCCAACCGTGAGCCCACAAAACGCCAGAACCAAACTAGTCTTGGAAGCCCGCAGCCGGCCCATCTCAGCCCAGGCACGTGAAGGATACCCGGGCGACTCGTACCAGTACTGGACTCCGCCGTTGCAACCGAAATCGTCGCAGCCGAAGCCGGCGTCGACGGGCGCGGCCAGGCGGACTCCTCCTCCTCGTTGATCTCGTCACGCCGTCGACGCCGCTCACAGGGACCTTGGCGAACGTGGCGGCGGCGGCAAGGGCGCCCTCGGCAGCGCCGACAACCATGGAGCCGAAGACGAGCACCTTGATGTCGGCGGCGACGTCGGCCTCGTCCTTGGCGGAGAGCACGTCGCCGGAGGCTGGCATGTCGAAGGTCGTGGTGTCCCTACGCGCGGCCTCGCACGACAGCGCGACGACGAGGCCAGCGGCGCGACAGTCCATCAGCGCCGCGAGCGCGACGGTGACGGGCGCGGAAGCCGCGGCCACCACGGTCTCGTCATTGGAGCCCTGAGTCAGCGCGGCGGCAAGGTCGAGCGAATTCGCGAGGCACGCGGCTGTGGCAGCGGTGACATCGCTTCCCCCGACACGACACCGCACGCAAGCATGATGGTTGTCACGACACCGCACGCACGAAGCAGCTTGCGAGGTCACGGACGAAGAAGACATGCGCATCTCACCGACGAGCAGGGCCTGAGCACCCATGGGCAGGCACACCGCACACGTCCGGCAGCTGCGTGGGCGGCGGGCAAGACGGAGTCCTCCGAGGCACCTGGATGGTCTAACGCACGAGTTCGCGGGAGAGTAGCAGCTCGAGGTCAGTTACTCAGTTATGCACGAGAAAGATGGCGGCAGAGTTGAAGGACCGACAGTCGTCCATGGCGAGCTCGTGCGTGCGTGCGGTGTCGTGGGAAGCAATGTCACCGCTGCCACAGTCACCTGCCTAGCGAACTCTCTCGACCTGTCATGCGAGGCCGCACGCAGGGACGCCACCACCTTCGACATGCTAGCCTCCGGCGACGGGCTTTCCGCCAAGGACGACGCCGACGTCGCCGCTGACATCAAGGTGCTCGTCTTCGGCTCCAAGCTTGTCGGCGCTGCCGGGGGCGCCCTCGCCGCTGCCGCCACATTCGCCAAGGTGCCCGCCCTGTCCCACGATCTCCTTGTGAGCAGCGTCGACGGCGTTGACGAGATCAACGAGCTAGGAGGAGGGGTCCGCCATGGCCGCGCTCGTCGACGCTGCTGTGGTGGGTGTCGATGGCGTTGACGAGAACAACGAAGACGAGTGCGATGTTTGGGCTGCGATGGGCCACTAGAACGGCCTGCTAGATGAGTTTAGTTAGGGTCACCGTTGGATCACAATGAACGTCTTAGATGCGCCGACTGCAGAGATAAGTCACTCTGCGCGACTGCAGACGATCTCATTCTGGTGGCGGAGTCTAGATGAGCGGCGGGGTTTTCTCGGTGGCGTCGACGCAGCTCCTGATGTTTTTTTTAAGTTTAATTTGGATGGGTGCCATTACGATTGTCGGCGATTTCGACGGGGAAAAAGTCCATTTTTTCCCTCGCCGTAGTTTTTTTAACCACGTGACTCCAAAACCAGACACGTGCAGTTTTTTAACTCTCAAAATCAGTTAAAATTGACCCTTGCATTCATTCGACCGCGGTTTCCACCCAGTCAACCCGCCACGACCGCGGTTTCGGACCAGTCTCCATGTCTGGTGGCCCAAGTAGTCCAACACTCTCCTCTTACTCTCGTTCCTTCCCCAATCCCGAATCCTAACTCCCGACGACGGCGACGACGACGACGGAGGGTGCTGGTGAGGGTGTGGCGTAGGTGCGGATCAACAGCATGGCGAGCTCGAGCAGCGCGAGTAGCTAGAGGGGAGGAGGAAGGTCCGACCGTGGTGGCTTTCGGTGGTCCCCCTTCCAGTGTTGCCGAGGCCCTCTTGATTATTGGCCGCCCGTGATTTGCGATTGCGGAGCGAAGGCGGCAAAGTGGACATCGTGGACCAATGATAATCCGGGCTGCAGGTTATAATTGCTTCAGATCTCAGGTGAGTTCGATCGCAGGTTCTACAATTGCCCGTGAGGGTGCTGGTTCTTTGTTGGATGTCATGATTGAAGTTGTCTTGGTTTTAGTTGTAATCACGGTTATAGAGCAATATGCGGCCATGCCAATTTTATCGCTGGATTGATCCACCAAGTCCGAAGCACCTTGTACCCGTTCTTATTGAGCTCTGTGACCAAGTGCGAGCAATGAGGATGGCTAACAGACAGGGAAATGATCACATGGATCTGGCATTCGTTGATGCAGAAGCATCAAGGCAACAAGGAAGAGTCATGGTGGAAACATGATTTGTAGGCACAGATGATGTGGCACCAACAGTGAAAACAGCTGGAACAGAAGATGTTCAGTTGAAATACAGGATGATGGAGAAGGAACTAGGTTTGCTGAAGTTTGTATTGGCGACCTGTGTGATTCTAGTGCTTGCTGTACTTTTTAGAAAGTAGATGTTTCTTACTTTTTTAGTTGTGATGGAAGACAATGGTAGTAGTTGGATGCTTGTTAGTTTATGGTGTAGAAGTATGGAAGATGTATTGAATTCAAGATGTATTTTGCTATCTTTGAATCGATTATGAATTCCAAGACAAGGCTTTCAGGTTTTGGTTGCTTTGATCGCTACTTTGACGTTGTTGTATGGAGGCTCCAATCAAGAACTCATATACTTTCACACAAGACAGAAGACTAACCCGCAATTGATAAACCACAACAAGAGAAGCCACTATGCCAATAACGTTAAAGGTCTAGCATTACAACCTGAAAGTCTAGCATTACATTACATTACAGGTGAAGAACGTCACAAATGCCTTAAATGTCTGGCATTACATTACAAGTTCAACAACCTGAAAGCCTTGAAAGTCTGGCAGTACAATGCAAGTTAACATCACAATATGGCAATACATGCTCTTAGGGATCAGCACGGTCTTTGAGAAGCAGAAATTGGCTTGGTTGTGTGCACTTCTTCACTGATTGCTTTTTCCTTGGAGGTTCCTCGGCGGTGACTGTAACACATGCTTTTCCACCTTTAAAACTCAAGTTCACAGAAGAACTTGCCTGGGACAATGGAACATTGGCTTGTAAATGCATGTTAGCTTGCTCAGGCATTTGCGCTCTAGCTGTGGCAGTGCACTTGACCTTTTTCTACATGTGAGTTAAAATATAAGAAATTGGAGGCAAAATTAAAAAAAGGAAACAATATACGAAGTAGCACATACAGTTACTTGGCTTCGCTGAGATGCTCTTCTTTTCCCTCTTCCTCTACTGCTTTCATTAGAGGTAGCAGTGGGTACAAAGCTGCCATATGTAGAAGCATCAGCTGATAGATTACTTGGTTGTGGAGCAGCATGACCTATGCCTCCTGGAGTTTTACTGCTAGATGGAACCACATGTCTCTTGTCACAAGTAGACTTATTGTGGCCTATTCCCTTACATTTCATGTATTTTGAATTATGGTTCTCATTCTTTCCAAACTCCATGTTGGGTTGGTCATTATGAACTTCTCATACTTCTCTACAATCATACTAGCAGTTACTAACTTGTTATCCCTCCTTGGGGGCATGTGTGCAAATCATTTAAACTAGCCACCTGCCAGTTGTCTGTCCTTGAATTGGTTGACAACAAACATCTCCAGGTACATGTGGCCCAATCACATAGAGCTAACATCATGTGTGACTCATTCCTCCTAAACCTGATCACCCTCCTCTCTAGCAAACTTTGCCTAATAATTGCTTTCTTGAACTGCTTTTTCCCAGTGAACTTCATGCCAATCACAAACCTAGGACTAGGTACATTCTTATTGAACCTTGGGTAATAGTTGTGCTTGGTCTCTAAGTGCCTCTCACTTGCTTCCTCCTCTGACTCATCCTCTACACTGCTGTTAGCATATGGGGTGTTATTTGCATCATCATCAAGCTCAAACGTGGTTGGCGCAGAATTTGGCCTATCCAAGATGACATCATCTAGATTTGCTACTTGTCCACTCTTCATGCTCTTTTTGAATTCCTTGAACTTCTTTTGAATCTGTACAACTTCATCATCTTCCTCAGATGAATTGTCATCTCTAGGTAAAAACTCACTGTCACTGCTCTTCTCTAAAATTTCTTTGTCATTCAAAACACTTGAAATATTTAGTTGACTAGCAACTGGCTGACTCCCTTGGTCATCAACCACCTGCTTCCCCTTGTCCATCTTGCTAGGGCTATACCACTCCCTTACAAATTTGATATGTTTCTCTACATCTTCCCTACTTTCATTCTTATGATGAGCAACCAAGATATCTTCACCTGGATCTGTCAGTTCCTCATATCCACCTTCAAACTCACTGTCATCATGTTCTTCTTGCTCACCTTCAATCTTATCTTCAAAGTTGCTGTCCTCATCATCCTCTTTCTCTTCATCATCAACTGCATGTCCTTCAACATATATCTCTACTACATCTCTGTAACACCTCAGGTGTTAGCCATACATAACTTGACTTGCATAACATGAGCATAAGCATCAAGCATTCATAAACAAGTATTTACAATTGAAACATTTGATTGAAACATCTGCAACATTTGCTTGTTATCGCATGTTTCCTTGAACATATGCAACTTTTCTCATTATTTCATGTCTCCATGTGTATATGCATATGATCATGAGTGTACACATGTACTTGGTGGATGTAAGTCACACAAACATATAGCAACACCTAGGTTAGCAAATAGGACATTGTTCATGGTCACCTTTCATGAATCAACACTTAAGATTTCATGTGATTAAAATAGCACTATGAGTGACTAATACATGAAATGATGGTATGACCTTGCAATTTGCTTAAACATGTTTAGAGTATCATTATGAACAACTTTGATATTCATGGTTAGGGGTAAATAGGTCATTAAGCCATAGTTTGAAGTGTATAATCTTTTAAATGTGACATGTTTGACCAAGTTTGAACTAGGTGCTAGAGACCTTGCATGGAGGTGGTCACTAAAAGCAAAGTTGTAGTATTTGATATAAGGAACAACATTTATTTTTGGGTCATTGAATGATCTAGCTCCTAACATGCTTGAAATTGGATCACAAGAATCAGAAAAATCAACATGTCAACACTTAACAAAATTTGCTAAGTCCTTGTTAACTTACCGACTGACAAGCCGATCTTCGTGATGATTTTACTCAGTTTTGGTTGCGATTTAGCACGAGTTCATTGAACAATAATTGTAGATGGTACTTAGGACTACAACTTTTGTTTTGGAATCATTCACTGAACAGCTTTGTATTGGGAGATAATTCAAATGAAAAACTTGCTGTCAGGCTCGGCTTCGGGATTAACTGATGAGCTAAATCGGTTTTGGTGGCCGACCGTCGCTAGGATAGGGCCATCGTGTGGAGGCAGCGATGGCCGCGCGTCGCCGTTGCCCTGACCATGCAGGCCATGACGCGCCAGAGCAGGCCATTATCACCCCTAGCACCGCCCGCTCCCTTTCGCGCCTTCATTTTCTTTTCCCGGCTCCTCCTTCGCCGTTCGCAGCGCCCGCAGCAGCAGCCGTCCCCGCGCTGAGAGTCCGCCATCGCCGTTGCCAGTCACCGGCTGGCCTCGCTGCTACTCCATCACCACCACAGTACTCCCACTGTCCCACCACAACCGCCCTGCCAGCTAGAGGCGCTCGGTAAAGCTTCAGCGCCATGCGCAGCCTCACCGGAGTTCGCCATCGCGCCACGACGCCGTGGCCGGGACATCTCCGACCACCTCTAGCAGTGATAGTGAGTGAAATAGCTTCGTCGTCGTGTGTCGATGCTCAGCGTAGCGTTTGATTGAGTTTTCACGGCCAGCCCCGGCGTCTCACCATCGTCCCACACCATCGCTCCGCCATGGTCACCGCCGTAGTCGCTAGCTCCGACGAGAGGGCCATCCATGTAGTGCAATCGATGCGCCAGGTCCTGTAAGTCATGCCGTGATGATGTCACCACCGGCGAGTTCGTCGTCGGTGAGCTCTGGCCACGCTAGTAGCATAGCGTCGTCGGCTCTGTTCTCGTCTCACTGACGCGTGGGGTCCTCTGACCATCGGGTCCCACCGGTCAGCGGCAGTGAGAGTATAGGATAGTTCATTTAATTCCAGATTTTGTACTATTTTGTAATTTTTAGATCTCCAATTTGGTAGCTTCAAAAATTGTGAAATAAATTTGGTAATGTTCCTTAGGAAGTGTGGTATTTAGGAAAAATATGATCTCGACACTTACAGCAGAAATTTTGGAAGATTTAAATGGAGATTTGAAATGTGTTTTTGAATGCAAGCAAACTTGTTTATTTTATATCTAGAGTTCCTATGCTCCAAAAATTATGAAATTGTTGTGGTAAGCTATTCTTGACATGTATGAGCTCTGATAAAAATTTGATGATCAGTGCATGCATAGATTTGTAGTTATAGATTTTTCTTTTATAAATAGGTAATCCTTGTATGAATTTTCATAAATTATTTAGGAATCCAATATTCATGAAATTTGTTGGAAACTATCCTAGTACCATAAGGGGGCTAAGAAAAATATAAAATATGTTCCTTGACACTTTTCACTAAGGTTTTCTATTTATTCTATTTTAAGCCTTTATGCTTTGTCTTTTTTGTATAGAGTGTTTTACTGAATAAAATGGCATGAAACTTTTATAGTAGTCTTTTGGTAGCATTAGTAAGGCACTGTAAATTTTTAAGAATTTATTATGCACATTTGATATATATTTATTATTTAACCTAAGTAGTTAAATAAAATAATAAAGGCATTTAAATAAATAGTTTGGGCTTCACCATTATATTTTCTTGAGTGTATTTGGTGTGCTTAAACTGGTGGTAGACTTTGTGTTGTCAAACTTTGAATGATTACATGAAGTAGAAGTATTATTACATTGTAATGCGAATTGGAAGGATTCCGGATAGATTCTGGAGTTTGATAAGTTGCATGTTAAAAATGATGTTTGCTGTAAAAATGGTTAATAACAAAGTTGTAGGTAATTATATAAGCTTTCTAGAAAGTCTAGGATCACTGTATTTGGATAATTAGAACTCCAGTTATGAGTAAAATAAGTAGCTGCTATTTGTGAAATAGTTGATGAATTGTTGAAGTAGTTAATTGCTTAATCAAGAAGAGATATGCACCTACTCAGTAAACGCGATGCACTTGTTATTACTTAAACCACATGCTGATAAGAATAATTGCAAGAATGCATTCTTCATGTATCATCACCCCACCCTTGTTAACATATATGCATTCGCCATATCTTATACCATATTCATGCATCTAGGATCGGAGGAAGAAATAACGTTGCTGGAATTCGACGAGATAGAGGAAGGGGACCAGCAGGAGAATCCTCAAGTCGCAGTGCCTGAAGGCATGGAGCAGAATCCTAAAGAGCTTCCGGAGTGTCCTGACCACCGCCCCACTTCCTTTCTGCGAGGCAAGCCCCGGAGCATTCTAAGTCTCCTAGTATTTTACAAATGATTACTTAAGTACTTATGATTGATGCATTAGGTTATAAGAGTTGAATGGAACCACTTGATGCATATATCTTCCTTATCCAGATATTACACCTTTAACCGGTATAGGTCTAGGATCGAATATATGCTTAGCCATGCTTAGACCGGTAGAAGTCGGGTGATGTCCTATCACCTATGAGATATAGGTGGATACCGGAGCACGATTGGCTATATTTGCTATCGTGGAACAGAACCATGGGGTAAAAGAAAATCGAGGCTGGGCAGAGTCTATGCGTAGGATGACTCATGTGATTCCGTCTGTGTCGATCAAGGACCGTACCGTTGTTGGAATTTCTGACAAGATTATACGCATGCCTCTCACTTAGCTAGCCGGATAACTCGTTCTGACCGTGAAGCCGAGTAATTCAACTTAGGCCGGGACCTGTTTTGTTGTGCGCTCCTTGCGGGGGGCGATCAGACTGAGTTCAAGGGCAGGCTAGGCCTAAACATCCTAGCATCTGGTGTCCCGGATTGTGCGGCGCAGTACGGACCCGTAAAATATTGACCTGAGTTGAACCAAAGGTGACCTAAGGCTACTTTCGCATGGTATGCCTGGGTTTGTGTTAGGAATAAATTCCCAGCTAGTTGAAATCGATTCGAATCACCGTCTCTCCCGGATAGTGAGAAACTTAGCTAGCTCCAACATCGTAGTAACTGTGTTATGGAATATGATGATTCGAATGAATATGGAATTACAATACCTGCTATGGTTACTATTGTATACTTTTAAATTGATATACCACATGTTTGGCACAGGATAGTTGCTAATCTAGAAATGGATAGTTATAATTAACTTGATAAAGGAATTGTAATTGTACAATAAGTCAATTGCTTTTATGCAAAATGTTGTCAAGTTATCTCCACTTATACAGCCTTGCATAATCCTTGGAGTCGATTTATTTCTGGTTTATGACGGGTAAGTCTAGCTGGGTACCTTCTCGTACTCAGGGTTTTATTTCCCATTATTGCAGATGGCACTGTGTATCATGGTTATTGCCAGAGTTGCTTCTATCCCGCTGTGGATGAGGAGTAAGCCTTGGGCAGGCTTCTTTATTAATCCCTATCTTTGCTTTTGTGGACCGTGATCCTACTTGGCACTGTATCAAACTATGTTAGAAACTTTATTTTCGAACTTAATTGCTTCCGCTTTATCTATCAAACTTGGTTTATAGTAACTTTTATTCGTACTCTGATGATGAAATATATCTGTGAACTTTATGTAATATGTGGCATGTATGTTGAATCATGTATGATCTTGGTTGTTGTAAATCGTTTATCAAGACCTGTCGTGGTACTCAACGGACTACCGGGTTTATATGGGTTCAAGTATGACAGTGCGACCGCTTGTGGGCTACCATTTTACTTATACTCTTATAAATTGGTCGGTTCTGCTACAGCTGGTATCAAAGCAAGATTCAATGTTAATTGCCACATGTGTATTTAAAACAAAAGTTTTTGTTTTCCAAAAACCCTTCTCTAGCAACTAATAGTTATATTAATAGGTATTTGAAACCTAAAGTGTGCCAATGATCACTTTCCTTATGCCCAAATTAAGGACTATTAGGTGGCTAATTAAGTACTAACATGAGAGTTTTTACTTCGTCGTCCATACGGCGTGCTATTGTATGGATGCCATTCACTTGAATGGTAATGTATGGATCAAATGCCTCTACGCCAAGGTAAGATGATGATTGGTATGACCACAAGATGTGAGTGTGCGGTCGGGGAGAGTTAGCTTTGGTACGACTATGTATGCATGCGTGCATGTGTATATGGTACGTATTTAATTATGTGTTTAAATTATTGTCGGGTAGCTTGATACGAAAGTATATGTATGGGTATACATATATAGAAGTATTTAAATTTACATTCTGCATATTTCATTATGGGTTTGGGCTGAAATGAAATTTTATGCAGGTACACTAACAACGAAATGTGTAGCTTGACTAGTTACGATATATATGAGAGAACGTATGTATGCCACCGTGTCTACTGTTAGAAACAAATTTTTTCTAAGTTTGTCAGGACATACAGAACAAGCATGCATCATGATAATTATCATTCACATAATTACATTGTTCCTCCCCTTATAAAATTCTTACTCGGTTATGTAACTCTAATCCATTATGGCCTTGTCTCACCAAGAGTACATGCTGATGGTACAGATGGCAGCGCTAGTTGGGAGTGAGAATTTCTTGAATGTTTTTGGAACACCTACTGTAATAGAACCGACCAATTATACGAAATTGAGTAAGAAAATCATCCGCCAGAGCAGGCGATTTAGCAAACTTAAGCCCGTATAACCCGGTAGTCCGTGAAATCACGAAGGATTTCAAACCAACTTCCATTCCAGTCAAGATCGTAATAAGTTTAGCGGTCACCATCACATATTACATAAAAGTTCACATCTCAGATACATCAGAGTTTAAACATAGTTATTACAAAACAAGTTTCAAATAAAAGTAGCGGAAGCCATTTGTTCAAAACCACACACACTCACATGGAGTTCAAATACAGTGCCAGCTAATGATCATCTCCAACAAAAGCATTAGACGAGACATAAGGAATGACCATGCCCATGGTCCTAAGCATCACCCATCGCAGGATAAAGGCAGTTGATACAGTAGCCGTAATACATCTATCCATCTGTAATAAGTGGGAATAAAACCCTGAGTACGAGAAGGTACTCAGCTAGACTTACCCGACATAACCAAAAATAAGTGACACCAAGAATTATGAAGACTTTATAGTAGGGTAGCTGACTTATTTGCAAAAAGAAGCATTTTTAGCATTTCAAGAACCTTTTCAAAAGCATTATTGTCAAGTTAATTATTATTAACCTGTCGACTAGATTTGCACCTATACTAGAGCAAATATGTGATTAAGCCAATAATGATAACCAATGATCATTAACAACTTCCATATTATTATATTCATTATAACTGTCCAAGTGTTCCATTAACATTACTACGATGAAGTAACTCAAGTCAAGTGCTCACTATCCAGGAGCGATAGTGATTCGAATTGATTCCTAACCAGCTTATGATTTATTCCTTACACAAACCTCACTCACCCGCTAAAGTAAGGTATTGATCACCGAGTCAACTATCTAGGAATCTCAAGTTTGCCAGGAACCACATGTACCTGGGGGATGACCGACTGCACTTTGGTCTTATCATCTCGCCCCTGTGTCCTACCACACCTGCTCTGGCACAGTGCACTGCGGGCAATCTACTCGACCCAAATAATCTCCCAGCTTCGCGGTCGGAAGGTACTTTATCCGGCCAGCTAAATGTAAGGCATGCGTTCAACATGACTTGAGGCCCAACAGTGGTCAGTCCTTAATCGACACAGATGGAAAGCACTACAGTTCAAAACTCTGTAAGTCTCTGTCTGGTCTCAACTTCATTTAACACTTAGTTATACCATGACTACATAGTTATCCAAGCAAATCCAGGTAACCACCTATAGCTCGCAGATGATAGGAAATCACTCGACTTCTACCGGTCTAAGCTAGCTAAGCATTGACTCGACTGTGGATACTAGGGTAACAAGGATATAGTATAACAAAGGTAGACAAGGTATAATGCAGCAACGGTTGCAAATAACTCCTGAATGTAATGCATCAATTAAAGTAAAGCATTTAATTAATAATTATAAACCAGGAGAAATGCTTCGGGGCTTGCCTCTCTCGAAGGAGCTCGGGCGGTGATCGGGACACTATGGAAGTTCCTCAACGTCCTCCTTGTCGGCTTCGAGCACTTCCTACGGCTGCACCTCGAGCTGCTCCTCGGGCTCCTTGGGTATGACGACTGGGTTCTCAGTTTGCGATCTTGTATGATGCAATGTGCGTAAGTGCTTATGCAATCGGTGCATCGGATGAGATGAATACAATGGATATGCTTGAATGCAAGGTAGTCAACATCATCCAAGAACATATACTACAAGCACATGTCATCTACTATATTCTCTTCTACTACTAATATGCTAAGTCAACACATCTTATTAAATGCTTCAAAGATACACCAAAGCTTTACTAATTTCTTAATCACACATAAAGCAACACTTGATTAAACCCTAATTAATAATAGGTTTGAATAGTAACATCTATTTTTATTGCTTAGAAAAATCTTAGAAAATTACCATAGCACAGTACTACCCTAAGTAGTCTACCATCAGATTTTCATGGTATTTGAATGAGTGGATTAGCCTACACAAAAATAACAAGCTATGGCATGATTATGAACATGAAAATACTTTGTACTGTGAAAAGTGTGAAACAATAGAGTTAGTATTTTTCCTATGATCTTCATAGCATACAATCATTGTACAAAAATTATCACATGCATGTTTTATACAATCTTTGCTCTCTAGCAAAAATAACAAAAATCAGCCATTAAAGGCACTTGAACTACACCTCATTATTTTTCTACAGCACATGCATGACACATTTTTTTTCTAGGAAGTACATTACATAAGAAGATTAACAAACTTGGAATCATATTTTTCTAAAGCCTATAGGTTTTTCTACACATTTTTCAAGTTATCAGCAATATCAATGATTAAATAAAGCTCTACAGAAAAGTATCTTAAAAATGACATGCAATAATTTTCTCATGTAGATCTAGTGACAAGGAACCTAGAAAAATTTATTTCAATAGATTTGGAGCAAATTTGAGTATACAAACATTTTCCAAATCATTTCTCCTTTCAAATAATAAAGAAAACTAAAAATGAAAACTTCCTATTGCTACTGGGCCGGCCCGAGGGAACCATCTGGCCCACGGCCACACTCGGCCTGCTCAGACCGAGCGAAGGGGAGTGCGGTGGCCTGGCTCAGGCTTCGGCCCACAGCCACTTGGCCTAGCTCGGCCGAGGCGAAGGGCCATGCCGACGTCGAGACGCCACGACGACGTGGCTCGGCCAGTGGGGCAGCGGTCGTTGTCGGCCGGGTCAGGGCAAGCGGGCGAGCGCACGGGGTTTGCAAGGAGGTGGCAAATGAGAGCAGCAACTAGGAAGGGTGGGAGGAGGGGAGGAAGGATGCCTTCCACGGCGGCTGAGCACGGCGGCGCCATGGCCGATGGCGGCGAAGCTTGCAAAATGGCTCTACCTTTGCTCAAAAGCGTCACGTCTGTGAGCACCAGGTGCCGGAGAGCGAGGCAGAGCTGCTGGCGCTTGATTGCTGGCCGTGGTGGAGCACCGACGGCGAATTCGACCGGCGGGGCTGCGGTGGCACTCGGTGGCGAGAAAGCGGAGCGCGTGCGGGCGGAGCAGAGAGGCAGCGTGGGAGAATGGAGTGGCGAGCGCAGCGGCTTTGACAGATATAGGCGGGCACATGGGAGCGGAGGCAGACCGGCTGTGACGCGCGGCGGGCGTCGCCGACGCATGGCCGCCACGTGGTGGGCGTGCTCTGGCATGGTCGGGACGCAACGCATGGGAACAGGCGCGGCGCAGCGCTGGGCAGGCCGGACGCGGCGCTGGGTTGGGCTGAACACGGGGCACGCGAGAGGCGGGCGCTGCTGCAGGCCGGGCTGGCTTCGGCCGTGGGCCGAGAAACGAGGCGGCGGCCCGTGAAAGGAGAAAAGCCTTTTTCAAATTATGTTTTCAAGAAATTTTCAAATACCAGTTTTCAAATATCATTTTGAGCAAGAAAATGACATCTTTTGAAAATGTCCCAAAAATGAAAGTTGCTTAGAATTTTAATTCTCTATAACTTTGCTTTTAGGTCCAAAGTCCAATTCTTGCTAGATTTTGAATTATAAATTTAAAGTAAATTTTAACTCAAAACCCTAATTTTGGAGAATTATTTTTAAAGCAAAATTTGGCAATAATTTAAATACAAACTTTGCTCCAAAAATTGTGCTAAATAATTCTAGATGATTTACAATCATAGTCAAACATGTTTTACTAATCTAGCAAGCATAATTTGGGCAAAAACAACTCTAAACAAGTGTATGCAACATTTACGTTTTACGAGCATGTTTTGTATGTTTCGAAGCAGTGTTTCAGTTGTTATTTACATGATTAGGCATGTATGATTAGGATGCTTGATGATGCATGATATGCATGATTTGTAGTGCCTAAATGCTGGCATAACATCGGGTGTTACACCTACCCTCTTGTGGAGAGTTCTGCACTTTGTGGGGTACCATGAACTGCCCCTTTATCATTGGATTGATGAGTACCTAGAAGGACAGCCATGGTACAAGGTGCGGCTCATTATACCAGCCCGCACACAACCGCCCTTCTGGCAGGAGTGGAAGCAGAATCGGAAGAGGAAGAGGTGGAGCCTGAGGAAGGAGATGGTCCTATTGTTGACCTCGATAGTGATCATGACGAGGATTAGACCGCGTAGTATTTAGTATAAGTGCCTGATACATCATCATTGGATTTGTAATGGACCTGTAGTTTGGAATTGGAATTGGTAATTTGAACTCATGTAAAATTGTTATTTGCATGACTATTGCACGTCCGGTTAGAACCCTAATTCCAGTTGAGCTATCTGAGCTCATGATTTGGATATTAACGTGCTACGAGTCCGATGAGCGATCAAATTGGTGATGTCATGTTGCGAGAATGAATTGTTATGCCTCTGTTTTTATTGTGAATTTGAGAGTTTTCTCCAGTAATTTCAGTTTGGCATGATTATGATTCATCTACAATCTTGTGGCATCAACCGATAATCGCTTATTGTTGTAACATCGCAGATGACGCGCACCCATGCTAGAGCTGGTAGCAGCCATGATGGTAATAATGATGACTTACCACCACCGCCGCCACCATCCGCTCAGGTGTTCTTTACCCAGTTCTTGGAGAGCCAAAGGACAATGGAAGAAGCTCTACGCCTCATTGCGCAAAACACTGCTCGTGGCCACCCACATCAACCAGGGGCTGAGCCAAATTAGCACAGTACATTCAAGGAATTTCTAGATACGAAGCCTCCAATCTTTAAGGTGGCTGAGAAACCACTACAGGCTGACGAGTGGCTCAATACCATTGAGCAGAAGTTTCGTTTGCTAAGGGTCACAGAGCATCTGAAAGCTGAGTATGCTTCTCATCAGCTGCAAGGACCAGCAGGGATCTGGTGGACGCATTTCCTGTCGTCTTTGCCTGCTAATGCGCGAGTGACCTGGGAACAGTTCAAGCTGGCTTTTAGGGGACATCATATTCCCCTGGGCCTAATGCGCATGAAAGCGGCTGAATTTATGAGGCTCACTCAAGGAACGAAGACCCTCACAGAATATATGCACGCATTCAACAACTTGGCCAGATACGCTCTAGGTTTTGTGGATACTAAGGAGAAAAAGATAGAGAGCTTTAAGCGAGGTCTGGGTATCAAACTAATGAAGACCATGGCCAATTCTAGGTGTGCCATGTACAATAAGTTTATTAGTGATGCTTTGACCCAAGAAAACCACAATAACATGCATGCCATTGCTAAGGGTCGCAAGAGGGCATATGAGGCAGGTGCCTCCGGATCTTCACAGTCAAAAGCACCTATCACAACTAGGCCACAATTCCGTCCACCTGCACCCAAGTTTAGGCCTCCACCACCTAAGGCTCAGAACGATAGACCTCAAAAACCATTCCATAAGGCATTCACTATTGCCTTACCAAAAGGGACTGGCAGTTAGGGGAGCTCCACAGGACCTCGGAATAATTAGCCATGTTTCAACTGCAACCAAATGGGTCATTGGGCCAAGGAATGCCCCCACCCCAAGAAGAATGGCAACCCAAATCAGAACAATTAGAGGTAGGTGAACACAAGGGCACGTTCAGGATACGTGCATTATACCGTTATTGAGGAAGTGCCCGCTGGAGAAGTTGTCATGGCTGGTATGTTTCTCGTCAACAAGCATCCCGCTGTTGTTTTATTTGATTCAGGAGCTTCTCATTCATTTATGAGTCAAGCATTTGCATCTAGACATGATCAGGAAATAATTAAAGTAAGCAAAAGGGGTTATAATATAAATTCAGTAGGAGGTACTATTACTACCAAAAAGATAGTAAAAAATATACTCATCTCTATACAAGGGAGGGAGTACACAATAGATTTGATAATATTGCCCGGGTTATCGATAAGTGTAATCTTAGGCATGAATTGGATGAAGTATCATGGTGTTCTTATTGACACTAGCACCCGTACTATTATGTTGAGAGAACCCACGGGAGGGAATGCTTTTCTAGTACCACTCTCCCGCAATTTTGAACTCCAACATTTAGCTTGTGCTATCCAAACCACCACACTTTGTGATATCCCAGTGGTTTGTGAGTTTTCGGATGTATTTCCAGAGGAATTACCAGGCTTACCACCTGATAGGGATGTGGAATTTAAGATTGAGTTAGTGCCAGGTACGGCACCCATATCAAGAAGGCCCTATAGAATGCCACCCAATGAGTTAGCAGAACTTAAGGTTCAATTACAAGATCTATTGGACAAGGGTCTTATCCAACCTAGCTCATCTCCGTGGGGATGTCCAGCCTTGTTTGTGAAAAAGAAGGACAAGTCATTGAGAATATGTGTAGATTACAGACCACTCAATGCTGTGACCATCAAGAACAAATATCTATTGCCTCGCATCGACATCTTGTTCGATCAGCTAGCGAAGGCAAAGGTATTCTCTAAAATTGACTTGAGATCAGGCTACCATCAGATAAAGATCCAACCGGAGGATATACCTAAAACTGCTTTCTCTACTAGGTACGGCTTATATGAGTATTTGGTTATGTCTTTTGGACTAACAAATGCTCTGGCCTACTTCATGTACCTGATGAATTCAGTATTCATGCCTGAGCTCAACAAGTTTATGGTCATGTTTATCGATGATATATTGATTTATTCAGAAAATGAGTCAAATCATGAAGATCATCTGAGGATTGTTTTATTTAGATTAAGGGAGCATAAGCTATATGCGAAATTTAGCAAGTGTGAGTTTTGGTTGAGCAAAGTACCTTTCTTAGGTCACGTCTTATCAAGGGATGGAATCTTTGTAGACCCATCAAAAGTACAAGAGGTCATGGATTGGAAAGCCCCAACCACGGTTCATGAAGTTCGGAGTTTTCTAGGGTTAGCAGGATATTATCGTCGTTTCATTCCAGATTTCTCAAAGATAGCTAAGCCTATGACTAGACTACTTTAGAAAGATGAGAAGTACAAATGGATACCAGAATGTGAAGCAGCTTTTCACACCCTTAGGACTTTGTTGACTACCGCACCTGTGCTAGCACAACCAGACATTGAAAAGCCTTTTGATGTATTTTGTGATGCATCAGGAATAGATTTGGGATGTGTGATTATGCAAGAAGGAAGAGTTATTGCATATGCTTCTCAGCAATTGAGAAAGCATGAAGTCAACTACCCTACACATGATTTAGAACTTGCAGCAGTTGTTCATGCGTTAAAGATATGGAGACCTTATTTGTTGGGCAATGTATGTCATATATATACTGACCACAAAAGTCTCAAGTATATCTTTACCCAACCAGAGCTGAACATGAGACAACGAAGATGGTTAGAATTGATTAAGGACTATAATTTAGAAGTGCATTACCATTTGGGTAAAGCTAATGTAGTAGCAGATGCACTCAGTCGAAAGTCCCATTGCAACACTATAGAAGCATTATTGGAAGATGGATTCAACTTGTTACACCCTGCGGTACTACACAATATCACGATCAGTTGTTCACTTAAGAGAAAAATCATAGAGCTGCAGTAGACAGATATAGGAATAAGTCACATCAAAAGAAAAATGCAAGAGCAAGAGACCAAGCATTTCAGATTGGACGAAAGAGGTGTTTTATGGTTTGAGGACCGACTTGTGGTACCAAAAGACCATGAGCTAAGGAATCAAATTTTAGATGAAGCTCACTCGTCCAAATTATCTATCCATCCGGGTAGTAGTAAGATGTACCAAGATTTGAAAATCCATTTTTGGTGGACTAAGATGAAGAAAGAGATCGTAGCCTATGTCGCTAGGTGTGATAACTGCAGTAGAGTAAAGGCTATTCATATGAAATCCGCTGGATTACTTCAACCATTGCCTATTCTAGGTTGGAAATGGAAAGAAATCAGTATGGACTTTATCACATGCCTTCCAATGACGCCATAAGGTCACGATTCAATATGGGTTATTGTTGATCGTCTCACCAAGTCAGCACATTTTGTACCAGTTCACACCACATATCACGTGGGGAAGTACGCCGAGATGTATGTTTCTCAAATTGTGAGACTACATGGAGTGCCCAAGACTATAATCTCAGATCGAGGACCATAGTTCATAGCTCATTTCTGGGAGCACTTACACCAGGCTTTGGGAACCAAGCTAATCAGAAGTCCGGCATACCATCCGCAAACTTCAGGACAGACGGAGCGAGTGAACCAAATCCTAGAAGATTTGCTTAGAGCTTATGTTATATCTTCAAAAGGTTCATGGGAGAAATGGTTACCTTTAGCTAAGTTCTCCTATAACAACAGTTATCAAGCAAGTATCAAGATGGCTCCATTTGAAGCATTGTATAGTAGAAAATATAGAACTCCATTGAATTAGATTGAGCTCGGTGAAAGGAGATACTTTGGTATTGACTTTGTCAATGAAGCTGAAGAGCAAGTACGTGTCATCCAACAGCATATGAAGATAGCTCAATCGAGACAAAAGAGCTATGCTGATAGAAGAAGAAGACCACTGACTTTTGAAGTAGGTGACTATGTATACTTGAAAGTATCACCCATGAAAGGTGTGAAGAGATTTGGGATGAAAAATAAGCTTTCACCTAGATATGTGGGGCCATACAAGATTTTGCAACGAAAGGGAAATGTTGCTTATAAGTTACAGCTTCCACCAGAGATGAGTGCAATATTTGATGTCTTCCATGTTTCTCAGTTGAAGAAATGTCTTTGAGTACCTGAAGAAGCTATTGCACCCACCAACGTCTAGCTTCAATTGGATTTAACCTATGAAGAAAAGCCAATTCGAGTATTAGAAGAGATAGAAATAGTAACATAGAGTAAGATTATTAAGTTCTATAAGGTGGTGTGGAACAATCATAGTGAACAAGATGCCACGTGGGAAAGAGAAGATTATTTATGAGAAGTTTATCCCTCCTTTTTCCAAGATTAGTAGGTCTTGCAAATCTCGGGACGAGATTTTTATAAGGGGGAGGGGCTGTAACACCTCGGGTGTTAGCCTTGCATAACTTGACTTGCATAACATGAGCATGAGCATCAAGCATTCATAAACAAGCATTTACAATTAAAACATTTGATTGAAACATCTGCAACATTTGCTTGTTATCGCATATTTTCTTGAACATATGCAACTTTTCTCATTATTTCATGTCTCCATGTGTATATGCATATGACCATGAGTGTACACATGTACTTGGTGGATGTAAGTCACACAAACATATAGAAACACCTAGGTTAGCAAATAGGACATTATTGATGGTCACCTTTCATGAACCAACACTTAAGATTTCATGTGATTAAACTAAATAGCACTATGAGTGACTAATACATGAAATGATGGTATGACCTTGCAATTTGCTTAAACATGTTTAGAGTATCATTATGAACAACTTTGATATTCATGGTTAGGGGTAAATAGGTCATTAAGCCATAGTTTGAAGTGTATCATCTTTTAAATGTGACATGTTTGACTAAGTTTGAACTAGGTGCTAGAGACCTTGCATGGAGGTGGTCACTAAAGCAAAGTTGTAGTATTTGATATAAGGAACAACTTTTATTTTTGGGTCATTGAATGATCCAGCTCCTAACATGCTTGAAATTGGATCACAAGAATCAGAAAAATCAACATGTCAACACTTAACAAAATTTGCTAAGTCCTTGTTAACTGACCGACTGACAAGGTGATCTTCGTGATGATTTTACTCAGTTTTGGTTGAGATTTAGCACGAGTTCATTGAACAACAATTGTAGATGGTACTTAGGACTACAACTTTTGTTTTGGAATCATTCACTGAATGGCTTTGTATTGGGAGATAATTCAAATGAAAAACTTGCTGTCACGCTTGGCTTCGGGATTAACTAACGAGCTGAATCGGTTTCAGTGGCCGACCATCGCCAGGACAGGGTCGCCGCATGGAGGCAGCGATGGCCGCGTGTCGCCGTTACCCTAACCATGCAGGCCACGACGCGCCAGAGCAGGCCATTATCACCCCCAGCATCGCCCGCTCCCTTCCGTGCCTTCATTTTCTTTTCCTGGCTCCTCCTTCGCCGTTCGCAGCGCCCGCAGCAGCAGCCGTCCCCGCGCCGAGAGTCTGCCATCGCCGTTGCTAGTCACCAGCTGGCCTCGCCGCTACTCCATCACCACCGCAGTACTTCCACTGTCCCACCGCAACCGCCCTGCCAGCTAGAGGCGCTCGGTAAAGCTTCAGCGCCACGCGCAGCCTCACCGGAGTTCGCCGCCGCGCCACGACGCCGTGGCCGGGACATCTCCGACCACCTCTAGCAGTGATAGTGAGTGAAATAGCTTTGTCGTCGTGTGTTGATGCTCGGCGTAGCGTTTGATTGAGTTTTCACGGCCAGCCCCGGCGTCCCACACCACCGCTCCGCCATGGTCGCTGTCGTAGTCGCTAGCTCCGATGAGAGGGCCATCCATGTAGGGCAATCGATGCGCTAGGTCCTATAGGTCATGCCGTGATGATGTCACCACCGGCGAGTTTGCCGTCGGCGAGCTCTGGCCACGCCAGTAGCATAGCGCCACCAGCTCTGTTCTCGTCTCACTGACGCGTGGGGTCCTCTGACCATCGGGTCCCACCGGTCAGCGGCAGTGAGAGTATAGGATAGTTCATTTAATTCCAAATTTTGTACTGTTTTTTAATTTTTAGATCTCCAATTTGGTAGCTTCAAAAATTGTGAAATAAATTTGATAATGTTCCTTAGGAAGTGTGGTATTTAGGAAAAATATGATCTTGACACTTACAGCGGAAATTTTGGAAGATTTAAATGGAGATTTGAAATGTGTTTTTGAATACATGCAAACTTGTTTATTTTATATCTAGAGTTCCTATGCTCCAAAAATTATGAAATTTTTGTGGTAAGCTATTCTTGACATGTATGAGCTCTGATAAAAATTTTATGATCAGTGCATGCATAGATTTATGGTTATAGATTTTTCTTTTATAAATAGGTAATCCTTGTATGAATTTTCATAAATTATTTAGGAATCTAATATTCATGAAATTTGGTGGAGGTTATCCTAGTACCATAAGGGGGCTAAGAAAAATATAAAATCTATTGCTTGACACTTTTCACTAAGGTTTTCTATTTATGCTATTTTAAGCCTTTATGCTTTGTCTTTTTTGTATAGAGTGTTTTACTAAATAAAATGGCATGAAACTTTTACAATAGTCTTTTGGTAGCATTAGTAAGGCACTGTAAATTTTTAATAATTTATTATGCACATTTGATATATATTTATTATTTAACCTAAGTAGTTAAATAAAATAATAAAGGCATTTAAATAAATAGTTTGGGCTTCACCATTATATTTTCTTGAGTGTATTTGGTGTGCTTAAACTGGTGGTAGACTTTGTGTTGTCAAACTTTGAATGATTATATGAAGTAGAAGTATTATTACATTGTAATACGAATTGGAAGGATTCCGGACAGATTCTGGAGTTTGATAAGTTGCATGTTAAAAATGATGTTTGCTGTAAAAATGGTTAATAACAAAGTTGTAGGTAATTTTATAAGCTTTCTAGAAAGTCTAGGATCACTGCACTTGGATAATTAGAACTCTAGTTATGAGTAAAATAAGTAGCTACTATTTGTGAAATAGTTGATGAATTGTTAAAGTAGTTAATTGCTTAATCAAGAAGAGATATGCACCTACTCAGTAAACGCGATGCACTTGTTGTTACTTAAACCACATGCTGATAAGAATAATTGCAAGAATGCATTCTTCATGTATCATCACCCCACCCTTGTTAACATATATGCATTCGCCATATCTTATGCCATATTCATCCATCTAGGATTGGAGGAAGAAATAACGTTGCTGGAATTCGACGAGATAGAGGAAGAGGACCAGCAGGAGAATCCTCAAATCGCAGCTCCTGAAGGCGTGGAGCAGAATCCTGAAGAGCTTCCAGAGTGTCCTGACCACCGCCCCACTTCCTTTCTGCGAGGCAAGCCCCGGAGCATTCTAAGTCTCCTAGTATTTTACAAATGATTACTTAAGTACTTATGATTAATGCATTAGGTTATAAGAGTTGAATGGAACCACTTGATGCATATACATTCCTTGTCCAGATATTACACCTTTAACCGGTATAGGTCTAGGATCGAATATATGCTTAACCATGCTTAGACCTGTAGAAGTTGGGTGATGTCCTGTCACCTGTGAGATATAGGTGGATACCGGAGCATGGTTGGCTATATTTGCTATCGTAGAACAAAACTATGGGGTAAAAGAAAATCGAGGCCGGGCGGAGTCTATGCATAGGATGACTCATGTGATTCCGTCTGTGCCGATCAAGGACCGTACCATTGTTGGAACTTCTGACAAGATTGAACGCATGCCTCTCACTTAGGTGGCCGGATAACTTGTTCCGACCACGAAGCCGAGTAATTCAACTTAGGCCAGGACCTGTTTTGTTGTGCGCTCCTTGCGGGGGGCGATCAGACTGAGTCCAAGGGCAGGCTAGGCTTGAACATCCTGGCATCTGGTGTCCTAGATTGTATGGCACAGTATGGACCCATGAAATGTAGACCTAAGTTGTACAAAAGGTGACCTAAGGCTGCCTTCGCGCGGTATGCCTGGGTTTGTGTTAGGAATAAATTCCCAGCTGTTTGAAATCGATTCGAATCGCCGTCTCTCCTGGATAGTGAGAAACTTGGCTAGCTCCAACATTATAGTAACTGTGTTATGGAACATGATGGTTCGGATGAATATAGAATTACAATACCTGCTATGGTTACTATTGTATGCTTTTAAATTGATATACCGCATGTTTGGCATAGGATAGTTGCTAATCTAGAAATGGATAGTTATAATTAACTTGATAAAGGAATCATAATTGTACAATAAGTCAATTGCTTTTATGTAAAATGTTGTCAAGTTATCTCCACTTATACAGCCTTGCATAATCCTTGGAGTCGATTTATTTCTGGTTTATGACGGGTAAGTCTAGCTGAGTACCTTCTCGTACTCAGGGTTTTATTTCCCATTGTTGCAGATGGCACTATGTATCATGGTTATTGCAAGAGTTGCTTCTATCCCGCCTGGATGAGGAGTAAGCCTTGGGCAGGCTTCTTTATTAATCCCTATCTTTGCTTTTATGGACCGTGATTCTACTTGGCACTATATCAAACTATGTTGGAAACTTTATTTTCAAACTTAATTGCTTCCGCTTTATCTTTCAAACTTGGTTTGTAGTAACTTTTATTCGTACTCTGATGATGAAATGTATCTATGAACTTTATGTAATATGTGGCATGTATGTTGAATCATGTACGATCTTGGTTGTTGTAAATCGTTTATCGAGACCTGTCGTGGTACTCGACGGAATACCAGGTTTATATGGGTTCAAGTATGACAGTGCGACAGCTTGCGGGCTGCCATTGTACTTATACTCTTATAAATTGGTCAGTTCTGCGACAATCTCCTTCCTCGGTGTTGTTTGTCATTTCAATGCAAGCTTGATAATCCATCAGAACACATAGGCCATTAGAAATGTGCATTCTAGGAACAAGCCAGTACAACAATGCTCCTTCTTCAACAGTGCAATGATCATTAAGGTGCCCCATAACCTCAGGAAGAGAGACTTTATCACGATCAATGTATGACACCTCCACTTGTCCTCCCAAGTAATACACATTATTTCCTCTTCTCAAGAACTCTCCTCCATAATGAAACCGAATAGGAAGAGTATCCAGAGGGTCCATGACGCATAAAATGTCCTACATTACATGCAATAGGAAGATAATTAACACCATACTTGCAACCGCATAAACAATTACATAGTTACACAACACACAAAGTCTGCTTAAACAAATAGAATTCCTAAACTAATCATATACCACGTCGGCTAATGGTAAAAATGACTTCAACCACCTGATCCCTAAAAAGGAACTTCCATTCCACAAAAAAGGCTTCGATTCAAACTAAAGAACAACAACCTAGCCCTTGGGGCAACACGGGGACCACCTAGCCCCGCATCTGATGTCGATCTACACCCTTGGCACCCTCAGCGTTGTCGCACCTACGCCGCACCCACACCAGCACCCTCCGCCATTGCCGTCGCCGCCATCAGGAGTTAGGGTTTGGGGTTAGGGAAGGAACAAGAGTGAGAGGAGAGTGCAGGACTACTTGGGCCACCAGACATGGAGACTAGGCCGAAACCCCGGCCGTGCGGGTTGACTAGGCGGAACCCGTGGTCAAATGGGCGCGAGGGCCAATTTTAACTAGTTTTGAGAGTTAAGAGACTGCGCGTGTCTGGTTTTCGAGTTAGATGGCTAGAAAAAACTACAACCATAGTTGGAGGGCCAAAATGGACTTTTTCCTTTGGATAAATATCATTACTATTAGTTTTATTGTAAGCGTAACATTACAATTTCATTGGAGTCTGAAAAATGCCATTATGTACACTTGCCATGACCTGTGGCCCACATGCAGGTGTATACAGCTAGTACGCATATTCGTATGGATCCTTTTGCCCCTAGCTTCTCCATACATGTGCCCATTTGACTAGATCGAGTCAATCCATCCATTCCCCACTGCCTCCTCTCTCTCGCTCGAACCCTAGATCATGGGCGGCGACTGCGGCGACTGCTATCGATGCTAGTCGATTGAAGATCATGGTGCAAGCTTGAGTACTATAGTGGTCGTGTCCTCCATGGAGGACGAGGCACATGGTAACCATGCTACGGCAATGGACGATAGCATACTGAGGTACGCATCTGAAACCATTTTGATCTAACATGACTTTCCATTGACGAATAGGCTAGTTGTTACTGTAATTTGTTGTAGGACTCGTTGACTTGATTTGCTTACTTCCTGCTAGGACTGACCTCTTCTCGCTAGAGATTAAAGTTGAAGGTTTCAATACAACAAATGTGTTGGGTAGGAAAGTTTACACCAAAGGTTCTGTGATTAAGTGGGATGTCGAGATAGGGTCGTTTTCTTTAGACTTGTTGAGGGAAAGCTTGTAGAATGAAGTTAAATGGGCCTTTAACCAACCTGCATCTCTGTGATTCTTTGACAAAAATGTGCAAGATGTTAGATTAGACAGTGAGATTTAGATGATAGATTTGTTTGACATGTATAAGTCTGAAATGTGTTGCCGTGTTGGTAGGAGTATTTGATAATGCTGTTTCTGATGCACTTGAGTATGAGTTGTTAGAGCCTTTATGTGTTATTCCACTTGATGATGGAGTAGTCAACCCTACTGATTTCAATCATGATGCAAATGCTTCTACTGCTGTCATTCCAAATGCAAATGCTTCTACACCTGCCATTCCAAATGCAAATGCTTCTACTGCTACCATTCTAAATACAAATGCTTTAACTGCTATCATTCCAAATGCAAATGCCTTAACTATTGCTAGTCCAAATGCAAATGCTTCTTTTGCTGCCATTCCAAATGCCCAAGCTTCTACTGATGCCAATCCTTATACTGTTGATGAGTCAAACATAGAGCCTAATAGGGAGTCAGACATTTTTGATAATGAAGGGGAGTATGTTAGGGTTGATGATGAGCACATCTACATTTCAGTACCACCTACACACCCAGCCAACACTAACAGTGCCCAAGCATCTATTGATAATGCTGATCCTATTGTTGCTGGTGGAGGTGCTCTTCTTGAGGCAGAAATTGATGATGCAGATCCCTAGAAAATAATTGTCCTCCATGATCCTAAAAATCCAAAGATTGTTAAGGGAGAATTGTTTCCTGACATAGTAATATTCAGGAAAGCTATTAGACATTACGCTGTCAAAAAAGGTTTCGAGTTAGCTAAGTTGCAAACCGATAAGACAAGATTCATTGTACATTGTACTACCGAAGGGTGCCCATGGAGAATTCATGCATCTAGGATTTTTTATAAGAAAACAATACAAGTTGGTGTGGTCCTTTTCTTACTGTTTGTAACTTATTCAATTATACATGTGATATTCATCTTAATTTCTTATGTAGATTAAAACATTGCCTGTTGAACATAATTGTCCCACTACAAAGCTGAGGGAGGGAAAGATGGCCAGTCAAGGTTGGTGTGCAGATAGGTTGGTAGACTGGGTCAAGAAGAACCCAAATAAAGGAGCTAAGGATGCAAAGGAAAAGCTAGAAGGAGACGATGGCATTAAACTAAAATACTCCAAGGCATAGTCAGGTTTGACGGTTGCCCTATAATAGGTTTGTGGGAAGTACTCAGAAAGTTTTTAGCTATTGTTCAATTGGAAAGCACATATAGGAATAAGTTCTCCTAGAAGCATTGCAGAGATAGAGTTAGAAGGGAAGAAGAAGAAGCGTTTCAAGAGGATTTTTGTAGCCCTAAAGCCATGTATTGATGGCTTCTTAGCTAGTTGTAGGCCATTTATAGGTGTAGAAGCATCTGAATTGCATGACAGATATACAAGGCAGTTGGCATTAGCAACTACTGTGGATGGGCACAACTGGTTATACCATGTGGCATATGGTGTTTTTGATTCTAAAAAAGAAGACAATTGGAAGTGGTTCATGTAGCAGTTGCATAGAGCAGTGGGATCACCTATAGGTTTAGTCATATGTACTTATGCTTGTAAAGGACTTGGGAAGGTTGTGGGTGCAGTGTTCCCTAAAGTGGAGTATAGAGAGTGTATGAGGCACATGTACAATAGCTTTATAAAGCATTATCAAGGAGATGTGTTTACTGACCACGTGTACCCTACTGCAAGGAGTTACACAGAAGGGTTGTTTAGGTGTCACATGTAGAAGATAGTAGATTTTGCCCCAGATACCATTGACTTCCTTCAGCAACATCATAAGTTGATATGGTACAGGTGTGGATTTTTAGAGCTAAGTAAATGTGACTATTTGACCAATAATGTTTCTTAGAGTTTCAATGCTCAGATAAAGAAGTTGAAAGGACTTTTATTGCATGAACTGGTAGATGGGATTAGGAAACTCATAATGGAAAAGAGGTACTTAAGAAGGCAGATTGGTAAGGATATGCAGGATAGTATACTGCCCAATGTCATCAAAGTTGTGAAGGTTGCAAGAAGTGATAAAGGCATAGCTAAAGTAACCCTTATAGATGACTGGAACAACCACAAGAGGCACATAGTTGACATGCAAGGTCACTCCTGTTCATGTAGGGAGTGGTAAATCACAGGAAAACCATGCAAACATGCCCTGGCATGGATTCTTTCCAACAGAGGAATTAAAATAGCAGATTTTATGCATGAGTACTACTCTATTCAGAGATTCAGGGCTGCATATGCTTCTAGAGTTGACCCATTGCCAGATAGGTCATAGTGGCCATAGGTTATCCTAGGCTTCAAAGTTTTCCCTCCTCTACTAGGTAGAGCTGCAGGTAGGCCGAGAGTGGTAAGAATTAGAGGTTGCCTTGAGAAAAAATGCTACCAAGATGAAGGCTAGGTGTAAAAGGTGTGGAGATTTTGGGCACTTCTCTAAGACTTGCAAACAACCAGAGCTAGGAGAAGATGGTGAAGTTGGACTGAATTCAAAGGAAAAAAGGTAAAATGATTTGTATGTCTCTTTCCAATTCTTGTGACATTTCCTAGTTTTTGCTAATCATAGTGTGCATCTATAGGAAAAGGCAATAGCTGGAAGATGATGATAGTGCTAGACCTTCACAAATGAAGAAGAAGACACCTAAGAAAAAGAAGCAGCAAAAAAAACTGCTGCTCCAGCAACTAGTGTTGTGAGAAGCCTGAAGGACTTCTTAAACACCATGTGATATGTTGTGATCACAAGAATGAAATTAGTTTCTTTTATGGCCTGAACATTATGTATTGTAGGCCTTAAACTTGATGTATGTTACGGCCTAAACTTGATGTATGCTAGGGCCTGAACTCGATGTCTGTTATGGTCAACACTGAATGTTTGTTATGACCACCCCCTATTTCTATTTAGTAATGGCCTAAACTTGATGAATGCTAGGGTCTGAACCTATTTGTGTGTTCTGGTTATGACTGGATGTTTTATAATTAATATGAACCACCTTGTGTGACATAAGCATGTAGATTATGGCCTAATTTATTCATGGCGTGCATACACAGTTGCTGCTCCAAACAGAAACATCTATTTATTCATCACAAATTCACAGATTGATCACAATTATAAGAAAAAGAAGATGTGTTGCACACATTGATAGATTCATCACAAATTCACAAAACCTACAGAAACATGCAGTCCTTGATCACAGATACACAGTTGCATAGACAGAAATAAACATAAATTAGTAGTAGCACTTAACAACCTATAGGCTAAGATCACTTAACTCCAAACTACTAGAACCAAGGTGCATACTACTTTATTTCCAAACTACTGCAACTAAGAGGCTTACAAACAGATTTAGCATCACCACAATAGCTAATGCCTTGTCTAAGCTAAAAGCCTTGTTCAATCCTCCATTCTTCAATTCTTTCATATCCTGCTTCAACTTTAAAATGTCAACCTTCAAGTCACTGATCTGAACCTTCAAGTCCATCATCCCAATCTTTGTGTCACTCTTCTGTTCTATGCCTTGAACCATAGGAGCAACAAAAGGGCCTAGTACACCTTCCACTTCCACATCCCTGAGGTTGTCTGGATGATTGGCACACAGATATGCCATGTATTGATCCTCAAACCAGTAGTTCTCACAAGTGTCATCGTTCTACAATTGATAATCAAAACCCTAACCCACTTAACACTATTTGCAGCTAGACGAACATGAAACCCAACATCAAAGGAAAAACAAGACAAATTACCAGGAAATTGTTAGGGCAAGTGTAATACATATTGCCAGCCTTGCTCTTGCGCCTAATGACCTAGATCTTGCATTTGGGGCAATCGATCCGTGGGAGACCACCAACCTGGCTAGCACTTGAACTGGTAGCTGTGGATCCATCTCCGCTCAGCAGATGGGGTGGGGAAGGAGCAGCAATAGTTGTGGTCGACACGGCGCCAGCGATAGTCATGGTCTCCGCTGCCGTGAGCAGTAGTCATCGCCGCCACCGGTCGTAGTCGTCGCCGCCGCCAACGAGCTAAGGTTCAAGCGAGAGAGAGAGAGGAGGTGGTGGGGAATGGATGGATTGACTCGATCCAGTCAAACGGGCGCATGTATGGAGAAGCTAGAGGCAAAAGGGTCCATATGAATGTACGTACTAGCTATATACACCTGAATGTGGGCTACAGGTCATGGCAAGTGTACATAATGGCATTTTTCAAACTCCAGTGGAATTGTAATGGCATGCTTACAATAAAACTAATAGTAATGGTATTTCTCAGAATCGCAAGAATTGTAATTGTACCAATCCAATTAACCCTTTTTTTACTGCTCTGCGCTGGCGCGTTCCTGCTACTGTGCTGGAGTGACCTCATTAGGTGTGGAGGAATGTGGGGGAGGCGCCATAGCTGTAACATCTCTGGTGTTACGAGCTTGTTTAGCACCGAGATTTAGATACGAGAGGGATTAGCCTAATAAGTTTTCGGGTTTTAAAAATTTATAATGCATGTGAAATGATAAGCAAATCCTATGTGACTCATTTTTGTGGACTCAAATAAATATCCAAGTTAACTTACTTGGTGCGTAAAAGTGCTAATGAAAATCCTAACAAGAAAATTAGGAAAAGTAGTTTTAATTGTTTGGCACGAAAAACAATTTCTATAAACAAAAATAAAACATAACTTGTATTTAGTACTTAAATAAAATTAAAGTACAAGTTTAGTAGATAGAAATGCAACTTTAACTTTTAAAAAATAAATATTGTTAACTAGTGTTTTGGGAGCTCAAAAATTGAATCCAAAATTTAAATAGAACTTTTCGTTGAATCAACAAGAAGTCGAAATTGTAGTTAAAGTGTCATTTTTGGTGAATTATATTGAGCGAAATAATTAAAGAGTGCTTAAATGTTTTGCTCCTATGGGTTAGTATGAAGTATGAACTATTGTGTGAAATGCTTATTGATTGAAATTAATAAGGTTTAGTCCTTTTAAAATTTGTAACAAAAGTGTTAATGTCTGTTAGTTCACACTGAACCCTAACTTTTCTAAAAATGGAAAAAGTAGTAAGACAATTCTATCTTGTCATTTAATTTCTAATGAAAATGTTTAAACACTAGCCGCATGCTTTGGTATTGTTGTTTGCTTCTAAGTGAGTACCTGGGCATGGGGTAGGTCATAGTAGCATTGGGTGTTGCATTGCTCCCTGAAAAATTCCCCAAACTTCGTTGGAACGCGCTGTAACCACATTGTTGACGCTTTGTTCGTGAACCGGCACTCTAGCGATGTGCCCATGTTGGCATCCTTTTATCTCCCTCTATGGTTGCTCTATGGTCATGACGATTGCTTCGCTAGATGGCTGGCAGTGTTGGCTCTGGGTCAGCAAAATTGGTTGAGTTTCAATCGAGGTAACCAGCCGTCTTTGCTTCTCTTTAAAATGTGTGCATGGCACCGAGTGCAGCCGCTCAGCCTAAGTCCATGGTCATCGCGCGCACGGACGCTATGGGCGTCGGCTCACGCTGTGGCCGGGTTGCGGGTGTGGGCCAGCTTATGTGCACGGATGGTGCCACGCAGCGCCTCAGCCTGACATTGGTCGGCCCCGGCTGGCCGTGGTCTAGCTCCTGCTGTGCCGTGCGCTGGGCCAAGCCGAGGCCACGGCTACCGTCGCTCGGTCGACGTGGCGTCTGCCCCACCCTTCGTCCTACCTATCGCATTGAGCCTCTCGCATGTGGGGCTGCTGCCGCATCTAGGCCAACGACCCCGGTCACCGTGGTGATGAGATGTTTCCCTATCTCGCCCCGCTAGCCGATGCCGATGCGACCTGCTCGAGTCCGATCGCTCCAATTCAAGCGCATCGCGCTAAACCCTCCCTAGTCTCATCACCAATGTGCAGGAGCTCGCTCTGCCGCCGCCGACTGGAGCCTCGCTTTAACATGCCCTAACGCTTGAGCTCATCCGCATGCTTTTCCCCACGACGTGGTCTCAGCCTGGGCACCGCGCCCCGCCTTTCAAATTCGCCTAGCCCATGATTTCTCAGCCCATCTCCTCATGTCAGTAAGTAGCAGGGAGAGCTACCTAGCCACCTCAATCGCATCTGGCTATGGTCGATTCCTACAATGCGACAATTTGGTGATTAGCTCATCATGGGCCATGTTCGCTGCCATGACCTTGGATTGGGGAGAGAGGTAGGATTGGAGCAGTAATAGTTCAATTGCTTGTGGCTCTGAACTCGCTTTGACTTCCTCCATCTGGTACTCGCACGGTTTTGGCTAGGAAGCTCACCATCGGTGCAGTGCCACGTCGGTGCCGTGCTCGGAATGCCGCTGCGTGGATCGATCGCACGTGGCCAGGCCATCTTGGCACCCCTTCGCCTCAACCGCCATCGCGGCTCGAATCTTGGTGAGCTACTGGTGCTTATTAGCTAACCCCTTTCCTTCGATGGCGCCATAGGTCATCGGGACAGACACACCGCCACTGCGGATAGCTGCTCACCGCTACAGCTCGTGCCTATGCGTCTCTGAGTCCCTAACTGCCGCTCATCCTTACACGTTTAGCCGTAAATGGTGACTGACCCGCTAAATGGGTCTACGTAGGTCTCTGGTGGCCAACGTGGACGCCCAGTGCCGCCGCTCGCCGTGTTGCCATGCACGGGACGACCAGGGGTGCGCGCGAGGAAATTTGGAAAATCCAGGGGGTTAAGTGAATTCGTCAGAGAAAGGAAGAAATAGTATTAGGACCTAGTCGTGGTTCGGGAAAAGTCCAAGGGCTCATTTGCTAAAGTACCAGCGTGGGCTCCCTGCCGTGGGCCGTCCCGCGCGTGGGCTACGTCTCGTGTTGGGCCGCTGGGTCTACTAGGCCAAATGCTTGCCACCAGTCCTTTTGTTTTCTAAAGCATTTTCTAATTTAGTTTCTAAGGCAAACTTGTAAATGCACTATAAATTTGTTTAGTTGGCAAAAAATTATGAAACTAATTGTGTTAGGTTCCTAAAATTATGATCTATCTGCTAGTGTATTTTGTTCACATAGTTTTATAATATTTTTAGGAGTTATCTAATTAATTTGAAATGCTTAATATTATAAGACATAAACTTGTAGGAATTGTTGTGATAAATTAGTGATAGGGTTGGCTTTAAACTTTTACAGTAAATTCCTAACACTATTAGGTGCTGAGTGTAATTTTTGTATCTCTATAATAATTAGTTTTCTAAGGTAGCTAAATGAGCCCTAGTTTGAAAATATATATTTAATCAATAAAATGCTGAAACACCTTGGGATTTTAAAACTAGAACATTTTTCAGAGATGAAGCCTTGCTCGACAATGTGGTATGTAGCCTAGTATATTAGTCGTTAGAACTAGCTCGTTAGCTTGAGAGGCGTAATCGTATTTCTAAGAGTTTCGGTTGTCGTTGATTATTTACGTCTATGTGTTGCATCCACGTATATCATAATAGGAACAACAATGAATCGTGAAGATGATCGGAGTAGCAGAAAGGATGGTGCCTTCATGATTGTGTCACCATGATGGAATGCTAACTTTTGGTTATATCTTATCCAGACAAACCTCGGTGCATAACCTCTATTATTTTGCACTTTATTTTATGCTTGTGCATTAAGTTTTGAGGAGTTGAATAAAACCCACGTGCACACACACACACACACACACACACACACACACATATATATATATATATATATATATATATATATATATATATATATATATATATATATATTCTTCTTCTACGAGTCCTACTAGCATGTCAGGATCGTGTAGATTGCTATGCTATAGGATCCAATAGAAATCGAGTGATTACCTGTCACTCGCGAGAGATAGGAAATATATTATTGTTGTTATTACATTACTATCATATGGAATATATATGAATGATAATTGGAGACCTGACAGAATGGTACTTTGGATCTGGACTTGGTTAGGCATTCGATCAAGGCTCGGATTGCATTTGTTCCGCCTGTGTCGATTGAGGACCGTCCGTTGCTGTGGATAGTAGTCATGTCACAAACTTATTATCCTGAGCACATACTTGCTTATGGGAGCGAGAATGCTCGTTAGGCTCTTGTCGTGGGTTCCGACTCTTTCCGGATCGACTGATTGGAGACGGGGAAAGGTGGAGGTCTAAGCACCATATTGAGACCGGGTCTCAAGGGTGGGGGTTTAGAGTCTAAGTTTGGACGGGGACCTGAACCCCTTGATAGGAGTGGAGTGGGTTGGTCTTGTTAGTGCCTAGGGTACAAGCGAGGCGTGTGTTTCGGGGTATCCAGCTGGGATACATTGATTCGCGAATCGCCATTTCTGTGAGACGGTACGACTTGGCTATGGTCTAGCACCGCAGTAAGAACTAGAATATGAAAGATGGTAAAATAGTTCTGATTGCTTACCACATGCTTGAAAGTAGCATAGGAGCTTACATAGAATGGATAGTTAATGAACTAATGATGACTGCTAATAAAATTTAATATAAGGACACACGTTTAGTAATGCTTCCGCAGATGCATTAATCCACAAGCCAAATAAGCATTGCATATCATTGGAGTCTTTTATTTTTCTTCTGTCGGGTAAGTCTTGCTGAGTACAATTGAGTACTCAGGATTTTATTTCCCTCTGTTGTAGGTGACCGAGGAATGGTAGATGACTTTTGTGTGTGGAAACCTCCTGATGAGCTCAGCGATGATTTCCTTACGTTGCTGACGTAGAGTTTATTCAAAATTTTCACAAAATATTTTTGGAAAGGAAAAGAGTTAAAGTCTGTTATCATTCCTTGTATATAAATGTTACTTATGTTAGCACTTAAACTTATCTTTAAATACATCTCAGCTGAAAACTCTGATAACGTTGTTATATTCCGTTATTATAATCAATTAAGGTAATATTCTGCTACTATAATAAAGTGATGTAAAAATGGATTAAGAATGTTGTAAGTTTTATTCTTTCATTTATGATACTGATGGAAAAATATGGATTTTCGAGTTCTCCCTTGGGGTGTGCTCGATGGAACATCACGATTTAGTGCACTCTCTTGGGTACTTAGTGTCTAATGGAAGACCAGTACTCTTTGGAGGGCATTAGATTAGGCGGTTCTGCCACATCTACAGTAGGCGGCGTGGAGCAGGCGTGGCGAGCATCCGATGGCTGCAGGACGGATCGGACGGTTGAGGAAGGTGAACTATGGATGAACAGGAAACTGGGTGTGAAAAATGGAAGGTGAATAGTACCCCGTCACCAGGATTAGAGGTCTTTATTTATATATAGAAGATAGAAGATGACCTACCTGTGTTGTTCCCTTTTAAATATACTTATTATACTCCTATCTCTTACACCCTCTATCCCTAAAAGTCATTGTTGTTTGTTCCAAGTGAAATCATCCTATGTTCAACCAAGATTAAGTATCGATATAGGCTGAGCGGCCAAGAGCGTTGTTGTTTAGAAAGTCGAGGTTGCCTTTAGACTTGCTGTGTTTTTTTTTTACTACCGGTGACATCCCGTAAATATATATATAGCAACAACTTCCTTTTTCAAATTCATTCAAATTCCCTACATTTGAGTCAAAATTTCATAAATTCTGAAAAAAATCGACCAAATCTTTGGTGATCTTCAGTCCTACCGGTCCTCTTGCGACAGGTAGGCCCCCAACCCTGCCGCCAAACCATCATAACCTGTCCTCGATGACAAAACAAAACAGAGCTTGGACCTGAAACTGAAATAATGGTCTCGTTCGACTTGCTGGAACTTGACTGAATTAACTTTAAAATATTGTGAAAGAAAAATACTATTCTAGCTAAAAAAATAAGCTAAATAGTATGGATTATAAGGTAAGCCGAACGAGGCCAATAGATTAGGACTTTGAAGCATTCATTGCGTACTGTCTCTTCATTCGGCAGACGCGGGGTCTGACTTGAATGAATTAGATTAAGCACTCGTGCGCAGATTAAGTACCCCAATGTGGAGAATGTGATCACGGGACGGACGAGCGGGCGCGGCGAACGAACCCGGTCGAGTAGGATACGTACAGAGCTCAAGCCTCAAGGCTACTAATCAACCAACAGGCTAATGGAATGGAATGGAACTGAAGTGGAGGGAGCCGGTGCTATTGCCCTTCCACCGTTCCACGTTTTGATAAGAGGCTAGGGGAATTTCTAAATTTTGTACCAGGAACATCTCTACCTAACCCCGCGTCTTGTTGGCAAGTGGCAACGAGGAACGCCCTATTGCTTTGCTATTGGGCGCCCAGGCACAGTGTGCAGGTCGATCAGCGGCCTGTGCCGAGCTGCAGCTGCAGCCGCAGCCGGCAAGGTGTGGATTGTGGAAAGAGCCATCCAGGAGATCGTGCCGTGCGTGGTCCTGGTCCTGGTCCTATATTACAGTAGATCAGCCGGCAATGGGGCACGAGATCAGGATATTGTATATATTACAATCGCTATACACGTATATTGAAAGCATCTGTTAAAACAATGTTTTTTCTGTTTTTTTTTACGTATGTTGTAAGTGTTTTTATTTGAATGTTGCGTATATTTCACATATATATATTTGCAAGTATTTTTGTTTGATGTTGCCAGAGTGTTTGGCTGGCATTAAATTGTTACTGTAGCAGCTGGAATTTGGTGAGAGAAAAATACTGCTCTGACTGGAAAAAAAAAGGCCAGCCAGCCAGCCGAAGCTGACCAGCCGAACACACTGTGCGTATGTTTTTCAATGGCTTTCAAATGTTTTTAGGTATTTTTTGTAAGTGTTTAAGACACATGTTTCAAGTGTTTCATCTTTCTTCAGACGTATGTTGTAAAAGTTTCATTTATATGTTTCAAAAGTAGATCGAATGTTATACATATTATAATATGACTCATCTACCACAGACGTCTGCCTCAGCTGTTGGGGCGTTGTGCATGCGTGTCGGAATTGGAGGGGTGGAGCGATGCGCGGCTACGGATGCACCGTGGGACGTTCCGGCGCTAGAACTTTCTTTTTGACTAGTACTCCAACTGTTAGGATTTTTGCACAGAGGGTACTAGGCCTTGTTTAGATGCCATCTAAATTTCAAGTTTTTTCACTCTCTTCATCACATCAATTTTTAGCCGCTTGCATGGAGTATTAAATGTAGGTAAAAAAACTAATTACACAGTTTAGTTGGAAATCACGAGATGAATCTTTTGAGCCTAGTTGGTCCACGATTGGACAATATTTGCCAAATAAGACGAAAGTGGTACTATTCATCTAAATCACTTTTTTTTTCAAAGTGAACGAGGCCCTGGTTACACAGAGGTTGTCGTTGAAATAGCCAGGAAATTTCTAGTGTCCCGTGCAAATCCATCGCATTGTGTCTGTCGCATCGGAGAAAAGGCAAATTATATATATATATATATATATATATATATATATATATATATATATATATTTTCTTCCGAAAGAACGAAGAATTAATTAATCTGTAAAACCGGGATTTTGAATCATCGAGATCACTTGTTCTGAAGACAAAAGGCACTACCACTACAGTTCTCTCTTTTCGAAGAAAGCAGAGCTTTAATAACAATCGCCCAGAAATGGTATCACATTTCCACCTCTGCGAGCAGATCATATAGATGCATTTTTACCTGCAGCACTATGCCAAACCTGTTTAGATCGGATTCAAATCAATTCATATGTGTTAGAGTGGATTGAGATGGAATTAGATTGAGATGAATCCGACGACATCTAAACATGGACTTATGATCTGTTCGTTTCCACCTCAATCCAGGATTAGGGATGAAACCAACGGCGTTTAGGCGACGCTCCAATATCATGTGTTTGGTTGGTTGGATATCCATCGATGAAATGGGACCATCAATGGATATATAGTGTTTGGCCCAAGGATTGGATTGGACTGGATTGGATTGAAAAAAGAATATACCTTGAAGATGTTGGATTTCCTGGTTCGTAAAAATCTCGCGGACTAACTTATCTATGTCTTCTAATCTTTGTCATTAGTAAATAAATTAAGAAATATTAGTATGTTATATTATTACTTAGCAATTATGACTGTAGAATTAGTTTTGATAAGTGCTAATACGTTGATTAGTGCATGTTTCGTGTGCTAATTAGGGTATTAGTGATGCTAATCAACATATTTTATTTTTAACTAGTGATTATCATGACAAAATTAGTACCCGTGCATATTTATTAGTGTCTAGTTTATTGTTATTATTTTTAAATAATAGATATAATTAGTCAATTGTTCTCGTCATATCCACTTTAATCCATCCAATTAAACAGAAAAATGATTCGTCTCATTCCTGCAACCAAACATACATCTTGAACATCCTTATCCCAATATACATAGATCGTCATATCCCATCCAACTTCGTCCTCCATCCACACGCAAAGTAACAGCTCCAAATTGTTCTTTTTTTCATAAGCTCCAAACCATGGACCAGGGCTCGCCACGTAGGCAACTGGTTCCCAGTAGAGTTGACCACGAGACGACGTAATGTTAAGTGGGCAGAGTACTGGAGAGACGAGAGAGCTTAAACAACGACCAATCTGATGAACACGGATTCGCAGTGGGTAGTCCCCTTTGCCGTTCTGATTTCTTCAAAGTTCATTAAAAAAAGAAAACCACAACAACTCATTGTGCAAATGTAAGGCCAGCTTTGTACGGCTCTAAGACAGGTCCATGGCTTCGCGCTGGCAAGAGCGGTCAGAAGGAGCACACAGTTGCAGCATAACCAGACGTGTATTATTTTCTGACAGCGGTGGACTAAAAGCCTGTTCGGCTGGACTGAAAAATAAGTCAAAATACTGTTCTGCTGGTTGGTGTGAGAGAAAAATACTATTCTATCTGAAAACACTGTTTATATAAACAGTGCTTTCATGAGTGGGCTGGCCAGCCAGCCAGCCAACCGAACACCCTCCAAGTTGGACAGTACTTGAAGTTGCCATTTTGTACAAAAACATTTTGTTTGATGAGGGTCATGCATGAGACGAATTGACAGAGAAGGAAGAAGCTCACACAAGCTTCTCGGCAAATGCAAACGCTACGATACGCTGCAAGCGGCACCGAGAGCAGCTACGCATCAGTGCAGCGCTAGCACAGTGGGCTAGCTCCATTTATCTTAGGTTAAACTGGCTATAGCTCCTTCTGGAGTTGTTGATTTGCTTGCTGTTCAATTCAGTGGATGGAGCTGGATCTAGCCAACACACACCATCTTATCTTAATATTAATAACTCAAGGTTTTGAGATGAATCTTCAGAAAAAAAAAAACACTAGGAAAAAAAACAAGCATTCATCCATGGATTTAACTGACTCGGTCATTGTTGACAACAATAGCCATGATCATGAGACCTATTTTGTTTTGAAATTACCTACCTGTGTTGTTCCCTTTTAAATATACTTATTATACTCCTGTCTCAAAAATACTCCTATCTCTTACACCCTCTATGTTCAACCAAGATTATATAGAAGAGGTTCAGGATAAATTAATTTTTTTAGGGACCAAAGGAATAAAGAATTACTAGAGCACAAGTATACAAATAAATAAACAGTGCCTTCCAAACAGAGTTGGGAATTTCAAGCGAACTTTGTCGATTTTTGGTCGTACCTGTTACCTCCGGTAAATACATATAACGGCAACTTCGTTTTTTCAGATTCAGGCCGTGTTTAGTTCGCGAATTTTAGAAATTTAGCTATTGTAGTACTTTCGTTTTTATTTGACAATTATTGTTCAATCATGGACTAATTAGGCTCAAAACGTTGGTCTCGTAATTTCCAACCAAACTGTGTAATTAGTTTTTTTTTTCATCTACATTTAATGTTCCATGCACGTATCGCAAGATTCGATGTGATGGCTACTGTAACACTTTTTGGGAAAGTTTTTGGGAACTAAACAAGCACCCATTCACATTTCCTACATTTTAGTCAAAACTTCATAGATAAAGTATTGAAAAAATTCGACCGAAATTTTGGTGATTTTCGGTCCTACCCGTCCCTTTTGCGACAAGTAGGCCCAACAACCCTTAGCAGGTTCGGTTGACTGGTTCGTATCGTTGCTGGTTCGTGAAAAAATACTGCTGGCTAATTTGTGTTCTGACTGGAAATTTACGATCGTTTACGACAAGTCACGGCCAAACCAACAGGCTCTGCCAAACCATCATAGCCTGTCCTTGATGACAAAACAAAACAGAGCTCGGACCTGGAACTGATGAGGACTTGAAGCATCCGTTACTGTCTCCTCATCTGGCAGAGGCAGACGCGGGGTCTGACGACTTGAATGAATTAGATTGACTTTAGGCACGTACTCGTGCGCTGTGCACAGATGAAGTACCCAATGTGGAGAACGTGGGGATCACGGGACGGGCGCGGCGAGGCGAACGAACCCGGTCGAATAGGGTAGTACAGAGCTCAAGCCTCAAGGCTACTAATCAACCAACAGGCTAATGGAATGGAACTAAAGTGGAGGGAGCCTGTACGGTGCTATTGCCTCTCCACGTTTTGATAAGAGGCTAGGGGAATTTCGAAATTTTGTACTAGGAACAGTGACTCCACCCAACCCGGCCCGCGTCTTGTTAGCAAGTGGCAACGACGAACGCCTATTGCTGCTGTTGGGCGCAGGTCGATCGGCGAGCCGCAGCCGGCACCGGCAAGGTGTGAAAAGGCAACTTGCTCGTCGGGGCTCAGGAGCACAGTAGTACTTAACGATGCTCTGTTTGCTGGTATCGTTTCAGCGAAATAACGATGTTTTTTTTCCCACGATAAATAAGAATCAATCATTTTTTCAGCCAGCCGAATAGGACCGACTAGTAACCGCTTTATAAGCACATAGTCGACCACTGATGGATTTTGGCAAGTAGTACATTTTTAGGGAAAAATCCTAAAAAAGAAACGCAAGTCGTTTTTAAAATTAAAATCCCACTAGTTTGTCACGATCTACTAACACCTCGTAGCTAGCGGTGTGCCGGTGTCCCTTCTATTCTATGCGGGTGTAATTTGCCAGCAATCAAAGCTCGTCCAACTGACGAGAGCAACTCGGATTGCCTGCCGCTGACGACTGGGCCGGTCCCCTCCCCAAGTGGAACTGGAACCGGCCGGCGATCGATCTCGGCGGCACAAGTCGTCGCGGTCTGGCGTAGCCGCGTGCCACCGGGTCGCCGACCAAGCTGTCACCCTCACCGGAGCTCTCCTCTTCCCTCCGCGTTCTAGAAACCAAACAATCGGGGGAAGAAAGAGACGGCAACAAAGAGGCCTCATTTTGGTCCCTCGAAAAGTTTTAACGTAACACAATTGTGTACATACCATACCAACTACTCCCATCTCAACTCAGGGAATGATGGATGAAGACAGCAGGAAATCCTCTGAGACTTTCTACGAACAACCCCCACCTCTCTCTCTCAGTCTCTGCCTCATCTCTTTCTGTGACGACAACTGAGGCTTATTAAATAAACACTTGTCAATGAGCTGAGCTTATATATATAGCACTAATACTAATAGCAGCAGCTGTGCAGCAACGACCAAAAGACAACCGCTCGTCGTCGCACTCGCACGCACCGGCCACCGGCACCGCCCAGCAGCAACCAGGCAACCAGCATGACCCCCGACGCGGCCTTTGTGCTGGAGATGGCCGCCGTGGTCTGCTTGGTGCTGCTCATCGTCGCCATCGTCGCCGCCGCAGCGGGCGCCTGCGACCCTGTCGCCGCCGCGGCGGCGGTGCACGACGTCGAGCAGGCGCTCGGGCCCGCCACGCTCATGACGTACGACCAGGCGAGGACGAAGGCGGCCGGCACCGGCGTCAACGGCAAGAAAGGGAGAGCACCGGCGCCGTCGCCGGCGGCGGAGGAGGAGGCGCCGTCGTGCGCCATCTGCCTGTCGGAGTACGCCAAGGGCGACGAGCTGGTGCGGGTGCTGCCGGCGTGCGGCCACTTCTTCCACGCCGACTGCCGCATCGACTGGTGGCTCCGGCAGCGCGGCACGTGCCCGATCTGCCGCGGTGGTCTGCGGCCGCTGCCGCTGCCCCTGCCAACGAGTCCGGGGTGTCCGCCCATGCCGCCGCGAGTGACCGGCGCCGCCATGGTCCGCGGTAGGGGTTGAATCGGCTCAGCTCGCATTCTTGATTCTTGGTTTGTTGTTAGGAGTTTGCAGAGGAGACAGACAGAGGTGAAAATGGTGCAGGCGATAATTTTGTTACGGAGGCCTTTACTTTAAAACAAAAAAACTGTAAGCATTTTTTTAAAAAAAAAATTGTAAGCCTTTCTGCTACCAGAAGTTTTTTACATTTTGATGCTGTCCACCGTTGTTTTGGATTATGGGAGAAGACACAAAGGGTGCGTTTGATTCGTGTCAGCCAACTTTTGTCCCTGCTCAGGTTATTTGACTAGCGTTTGGTGCAAAGTACGTTTAGTTAAGGGTCTGTTTGGCAGGGTACTGGCTCCTCTGAAAATGGCTCTGGATGAGCTGAAGTCGTTCTGAAAAACGTTTGACAAAACGGCTCCTTCGCACTAGACGACGTGAACCCACGGCAAGGAGCCGTGCGAAGCTTGTTTTTGACGTTTCTCCTGCGCAGGCAAAAAATGGTTCCGGCTCTTGACCGGCTCCTCATGTGAAACCCTTTTCAAAATAAGCATTTGACACAGCTTCTGTAGGTGCCGAAGCTGAAGCCCTGCACTACGAAAGAGGCTCTAAACCGGGGGGGATTTGGAGCTGAAGCCCTGCACTACGAAAGAGGCTCTAAACCGGGGGGGATTTGGGCTGCGCCATCTGCAGTATAGTAAGCAGCAAAGTGAGGCTGATTCCAGGACCGTCAATTCGTGCACGGTGCACCCTGGCCTATTTTGGTTTCGGCGCATGGACATGCACAAGCTGAAGTCAACCATCCAGTGGTTGTGCGTTCTTCGATTGTTTTGAATTACGAAGCTTGAAACGTTAGTATTTACTAAACGGTATATCTAATCTTAAATTTGTTTTGGTTATTGTATTTTTTTATGATTTTATCTCCAAAACAAGATCCTACATGCATGGCTACAATTCAACGAAGAGAAAACATAAGATCTAGACCCTACGAGTCGTGCACAAAGCTATAGTACACCTTGGCATGCATTATAATTTTAGTTTAGTCACCATCAAAGTTTGAGGCCCGTTTGGCCAGGCTCCGGCGGCTCCGGCTCCCGCCTGTCGGCTCCTGGGCGGCCGACACTTGGTTACTGTTTATCAAAGTCGTTTTTCTCTCTCCTCCTTTCCTTTCTCACTGACACCACCGGAACCGGAGAAGCTCGTTTTTCTGGCTCCGCGGCTCCGGCTCCTGTAGGCACCTGTCGGCTCCTGTGCAGCCGACACCCCGCTACAGTGTAGGAGCCGGAGCCCGCATGAGCCCGGCCAAACGGGGCCTTCCTACTCTGTACTAGGTTGACTGTGATGACAGATTGGACCGAGCTTTTCCTCTGTAAACAACGACTAATCTGCTTAACATTGGCCCGTCGTCTGCGTGTGGACTGGACCATTTCTTGTTAGCATCTTTTACGACTCCTTGGAAGCTGCTAGAAGCCGATACACAGATGCGAGGCTTGAGATTTTCAAATTAACCAAGTTGTCCCTCTACGTCCTCTTCGCTTGGCTTATAAGTCGTACTTTTTCAGTCAACGAATAGTATTTTTCTCTCACCACAAATCAGCTAATGATACTTTTAGCCATGGCTTATCAGCCAAGCGAACAGGACTTTGAACGATTGAGAGCGTGTGGACTTGACCACTTCTAGTTATGATTTTCTTATGACTCCTTCAAAGCCACACCGCATTCGATGTGTGCCCAGTATGACAGGCTTCGTGCTAGCAGGAACTATGAGGAGGAAACAAGAGACGATAGAATCATGCAGTTGACAGGATGATCAGGTAGTACTGTACTGCCTTGACTTTTTACAGCAACAGAAGTTACCAATTCGGATCAAAACATCGTGTTTGGTGAGGCCAACTGACAGAGAACGAAGCTCAGAAGTTCCTCTCTTACACGAATTAAAGCAAGCCAGAGGATGATGCCTTTAGGTACCTTTGCAGGACCCTCTTCGCTTCTCTTATAATCCGTTTTTTTCAGCTTATTTTTTAGCCGGAATAGTGTTTTTCTCTCACAACAAATCAGTCGAAACAGTGTTTCGACTTGTTTTTTCAGCGAAGCCAACGACTGTTAAACATATCTCACGCATTCTGAATTACTGGAAAAAAAAACTGATTCAACATAGGCTTCCACAAACATACTCTGTTCAGGGGAAATATCACACCACCAAACAAAACATCCATCCATTCCAGTATACAGAAAAGAACACGACAACTATTGCAGATGCCATCCTTCTCCAGATGTCAGACAGAGACTCAGAATACACTCAAATCTTTCACTAGAGCAATGCATCGTATATCCAGGGGGCAAAGGACTAGCAGTAGAACATGGACCCCTTCAGCTCGTTCTTTATCTCTGGAAGTTGCTTCGGGCCAGCGCCAGGAGCAGCTGCACTGCCGGAGCTTGACGCTGACGCCGTGTCAGAGCCTTTGGCGAGGTAGGCGAGGGCACGATGTGCGAGCTTTTGGGCGTAGAATGCGGGAGGAGCTGCCATTACAAACAATCAGCATAGCATCACGTTAACATTTTCTGCCATGCACTATGCAAAATTGTGGTAGTAAGGTTTTATTTTTGTTTAACAGTCGTGCTTCTGCATCTGTACATGGATGTAGATTAGAGATTCAGCCAGAACCGTCCAGTTCAACTGCAGTCTGGATGTTGATTTCACTAGATACCGTGCTTGAGCAGGAAAAAAATGGGGCAAGTTCGTTTAAACTAAATTATCTGTGAATACAGAGAAGAATGTCATACCGATCGACACTGACCGAGTGCCGCTTGTATAACTGATGAGAGACAAAATAGGACAAACTGTCAGACACCTGAACAGCTCAAACTGCCAAAAAAAAAAGCAGCAAGTAACAGCATGCTTACGTGTAGCACAGGTTATTTGTGAGAGCCTGCAGTTCATCTGCCGTGAAGTTGTTATCATCTCGCAGCACAAGGTACTTCACAGGACGCCTTGGCCCCTGCATTTTCCACAGTCATCCAATCTTTATTCCTTGGATACAAATTGACAAGAAGACAGTCAAGCTAATGTGATATTGTGGACATCTTACTTTGACATCAGCTTGGTTGCAAAGGAAGAAATCAAATTCTGCTGGGTGACAGATCTCACTATCAACCACTGTGCCTACAATTTTTTCAGGAACATGTGGTTAAGATGGCTTATGAAACAGGATACCATAAATTGACTGTTGTGAATAATCTCGTGGTTCTAAGTTCTAACCAGGCTCAACAATTTTCTTCGTACAGAACGGAGCTTATATTTGTTGTCCATGGGGGACAGCCTTAGTCTATGCCTCTTCTGCACAACAATGAAGGTGATTTGTGGCTTCTCATTATCATACAGTGTGTTCCAAGCCTGGAGAAGAAAAAAATAGTTGTTACCAAATGTTCTAATCAAATATGATATTGGCAAGCACTATTTGCTCTCAAATTACTTTACCTTTTCTATCGCTGGGATTTCTTTCTCCAAAACTTGTTTGAACCGACCCTCACTTATGCCATCCCTAGTAACCAAATACATAGCAGAAGGACATAGAGAGAAAAGCAGTCAACTGTTAATTTTCATGGGATGATGATCAAAATAGCGCATCACAGAACAAATGAGATGTTTGAACCTGTAGAATATCAGCTGCTGGAGCTTCTTGTTGGACTCGTTTGCAAATGCATGAAGGAGCTCCCTTCAAAAGTTTCATAAATTAAAATGCAACCTAATATGGTGGCATGCATGTTCAAATAGTTACATAGATTGAAGGTCTTACTTGACAATGTCTTCAAGGCCACTGATCTCTTCAGTGTGACCCTGTGCACGAACAACACTATTATACTTATACACCTCATGCCAGTCTTGGGATGCAACGACCTAAACAGAACCTCAGGCAGCATCTGTTAGTTTAATGATATGAAAATGGAAAAGGCACTGTGTCCATTTACCAAACAAAAGGAAACCTTACAGAAGCAATCGAAGGGGCAGCAGAACCATCTTTTTTTTTTAGAAGGGTGAGAAACATGAGCACCAAATATAATCGTCGGCTTGTTTGAAACAACCGGTAAACTCTTCTGCACGTCATCGAATACTGAGTTCCTTCCTCCAGCCTATCAAGATGGTGAATATATCATATCATGTTGAACTGCCAGTTTTTATAAAACAATATACATGAAGAAGCGAATCTGAGGTTTACCTTGACATTGATCTTAATAGCAATATTTGCCAATATCTGACTATTTTCCGTGAAGACATTTGACCTTTGACAACACTGTGACACGAGACCAATATCTGTCTCACAGATCCTTTTAATATTTCCTGTGGTTTGAAGTAATATCAGGCATCACATATATGTAATAGAAGTGAAGAAATTATGTCTCCAATCATAGACACTACCATATAAACTGCCATTTTTATCTGGTAGTATAGCAAGCAGTAAATCAATCTTCTGATGCCTCAGCTTGTTCTTCGCTTCCTGATAGCATTTACGAATGCCATCTTCAACTTGATCTGGACGTGCAGTGAATATTGGGAGCTTCAAATAGGCAAATTCCTGAAATTAAAGTGAAAAAGGGTAGGCAATACAGTTTGGACCTAGAGACAGTAAAAAAGGATGATGAAAAAGCATATTACCACTCCAGTAGTACGAGATAAATCTTCTTAAAGCAAAACTCCTTAATATCTTTCTCGGATAAATCTTCACAAAAGTTAAGACATGCCCAGTTGCTGATCTTGGCACCATTTATTACTTTCTGCAAACAAAATATTCAAGCAATGGTTATAGATTAAGAACAAATATATGTACAACCAAAATTCATGGAAAATTAAAGAAACTTTTTTCTTGATTCATTACTTCACTGAAGAACGCAATAGCAAGTAAATGATAGAATGGCAGTACTGGAAAGGTTCTCAAAATGGATCTTCATTGAAGCTGTAACATTAAGATTGGTTTAGCAGTTCATGACATACCTTGTCTTTCATATTCCAGTACCCATTCATTGGAAACCCCGTCTTCTGAGATCCAGAATCATGATACTTAAGCTACAACAGCAACAAAAGGGGAGCATATAAGACAATCACAAACTTCTTTAGACCCAAAAGTACTACATCAGAACTCATGGAAGCAGGAGTACATTTGGAGGCAGCAGAACTCTAGCATCAACTGTTGCAAGATTGTCATCAACTTCTATGTCAAAATCATTTGCACGTTTGGTGCGTCTGTACTGCTCCTTATCAACAATCTAAGACAAGTGGAAGTTAGGTTAGCAAAAACTTAAAGATATTTTTTATCAGTTTACAGCTGTCACAACATTACACGAAGTGCAGTGAGATCATGAACCTGATGACAGGATTGCTCCGGTTCAGGATGGATGCAGGCTGACTTCCTTAGAGTAGAAATCTGACTAGCTTCCAGCTTCTTCTGGTAACACTGCCTGGGAACTATCTTGCAAACCTGAAATTCAAATTTACATTCGGAAACAGCAGCAGAGTAAGGAAGGGTAAGGAGTATAGAAGCATAAGACATCATGTTGAAGTTGAGATGTCCATAACTACTATGTTTAAAAAAAGAAGTCCATAACTACCAACCTCTATAGGAAGATAGACTGGATTCTGCTCGCTGCGAGCGATGATGCATGGGAGAGATTTGTATTTCAGGTCCAGGCTGTATATTTCTCTGAAGTAATTAATGACTGTCGTTGTGGCTCCACTAGAATGAAAACTGATATTTTAAAGGCACCATGAAACGTTTGAGTAGTAAAAAAGAAGTGCTGTTGACAGAATTTAATGGCACCATGTATTTCTGAACTAAAGAGGCTAAGTTGAACGTAAATGCAAACGAGAGGAATCCTACCTCAAATCATTAGTAGGATTCACTGACAAACCAACAATTCTGTACTTACGGCGTCTATTATCTCCTAGGTGTGTGACTTCAATCCTCACACCCCTGAGGACCTTCAAGAGCTGAAATTCAGAAAACAACAACATACATCTGAAGTTCTGATGTGCATAGTGCATTTTGTATCAAGGCCGGAGAAAGCATGGATACCTTGTCATACTCAGGTTTAGTCAAGTTTCTATCCACGACATCCATCTTTAGGATCTTCTGAACGAATTCAATCAATAGCAAGGGTTGAACGAATACAGATGAGGACACATCTGCAATGGAAAAATTACTGCACGTTACAAATTCGGCAAAGACACGAGATCTGAACTGCAATATTACCAAGTGCAATCGCAAGTTTTTCTTTCAATCAATCACCTGAAACTAAGGTGTCCACTTGGTTTGAACTGAATATGATTTACACCAACCACATGAAAATGAAATGAACTTATACAAGTACAGATTTGTATCCAAATTTCCCCTATTGGCCAGTTCTGCCATCTAAACATCCTATCTGTGTTTCTGACCATACTGTACATAACTAAAAAGGAAAACCCACATTTAGAAGTGAAGTGATATCTGACCTGCAATCAGAGACAAGCAGTTCTGTGTTGACCTGATGCTCTGATAGAGCCCCTTGTTAGATTGATCTCAATCCCAAACTGGGCCAAACGGCCCAGTTGGGCCTTTGATCCGCGCCCTGATGGGGGGCGCCCAGCCCACTATGGCTGGAGGGCCCCTGTCACACTGCGCAATAAATAGATGTGGGGGCCGGCGGCTCAAGACACGAGGTTCGCCTGAGCCGAGCTCCCCACCGACAAACCCTAATCCGATATAGAGGGCGCGCAGCCAGTGACGGAAAGCCACCAGCCGCGCCGCCACCGGACTGCGTCACCGCCACCACTGCATTGCGCCGCCATCCGTCTTCCCCGACCGTCGCTGCCCTAGCGCAGACATCGACTCCATGGCGGACGCGAGCGGATCCTCCTCTACTGCGGTGTCAGGTTTGACACATCCATCTTCTACCCCTTCCTTTTTCTCGTTCTACATACTGTTACTACACTAGTAGATGTTCTAGGATTCATGTTTCTATTCAACAGCAAGTACCCGGCTAGATCTATGCTCCTAGTGATCCTATAAGTTCTAACAATAGTATCGGAGCCTCGTTTAGGTATAGATCTAGCTTATCAGTGGAGATCCGTTTGGATCTGAGAAAAGAACAGAGGTTCATCCGAACCCTAACCCGTCGGGGAACAAGAACAGTACCCTAACCCGTCGGGGAAGATGAATAGTGACTCCAGTGAGCAACCCTAACCCTAACTCGCGACGGGAAAGAGGAACAGCTAGCCAGATTCTATTGAGTAGATCTCGGTATAGGTACAAATAGAAAAGAAATCAAATCAAAGAGATGAACCAAATCGAACGAATCGAATCGGGAAAAGAAACCCTAACCCTAGATCCCCAATCGGTTGAATCCGAGAAGAACAAAAGAAAGAACTCAAATCAGAGGGGATGTTGGGGAAGGGGAGGCCTACCTCGCCGCTGCGCAGCGCTGCTGCCTCACCGGCGCGCGGGGAGAAGAAGGTCGAGCCTGGGGCGCTGCCCACCGGGCTCTGGCCAAAGGGGCGCCATGGCCAGGCCGCTCGACGGCGGCGCGCTCACCCACTGGGGAGCACGCACGCCGGTGAGGGGGCCGGCGACGGCGCCGGGGCTCTCTGCTCGCTCTCGTCATCGTTTGCTCGTCGCTCGGGAGATTCGAGGCTAAGAAGGGGAGAGAGGAGAAGGCCGAATGGCCGCTAGGGTTTGGGGACCACGGCTGGGAGAGGGTTTTTGTTTGGCCGAAACAACCGGACGGCCGTCGGATGAGATTGGACGGCGATGGAAGAACGGGCCAACTCGCGGCCCAGGCGGGCGCGTGCAGCCGCGGCACTATGCCGGCCCAGGCCCACGTTGCGGCCTGGGTGCCGCCGAGCGCCGCGCAGAGCAGTGGGCCGAGCCGGTTTTGGCCGGTTTGGGCCGAGAAAGGAAGAGCAAGAGCCGGTTTCGTATTTTTCTTTTTCCAGAAAAATTGAAAATGGAAATTGGCTCAAAAGAAAATAGAAAAAATATTTTTTTCCTGTGGGTAAAATTCAAGAGAATGAGTTCATTTTTTCTGCTGCGTATTTTAAAGTTGTTATTTTCATTATTAAATTCGAACCAACGGGAGAATTTAATTTTGAAAAATGGATATGTTTTAGCTTATTATAATATTGTTGTTATTCTGACCAACGTTGATTAATGACCATATTATGATGAGTTTTGTCATGCATTAATTCTATTTCTGCCCAACGGTGATGTAGAATTAGTGTAGAGAACAATTGTATGTTTTAATTTTGACCAACGTTGAAACTAAGACATGCAATTGTTATTATTATGTTTATGTTCTCACTCTATATGAATTGTGTTTTCAGGCGGATACAACTTGATGAGTTGTATCAAAGAGATCTCCACTCTCAAAGGTGATAACTACACGTAGTAAAAGAAAAAGATTGACCTGGCCTTCATCTTGGCTGAGGTGGACTGTGTAGTCACCTCACCGTGTCCCACAGAGCCTATGGCACCGGTGAGGGAGACAAATGAGGCTGATACCGCTTGGGCTGCCAGAGAAAGGGATTTTATATCCCAAAAGATGCCCTATGACCTTAAGCATAGAAAGTGGATCACTACCAACAAGAAATATTTGGTTGTGATAAAGAACACGATTGAGTCTGTAATTGTGGGCTCAATCCCAGAGTGTGACACGGTCACCGAGTACCTTGATAGAATAAATAGTCAGTTCACTGGCTCTTCAAAGACATATGCTACCCAACTGATAAAGCAGTTGGTGACAGAGAGATACTCTGATAATGGTGGCATAAGAGAGCACATACTAAGGATGAGCAATTTAACATCCAAGCTAAAACCAATGGATCTGGCTCTCAAGGAAGAGTTCCTTATCCATCTGATTTTTGCTTCCTTGCCAAAGGAGTTTGTGTGATAGAACCGACCAATTATACGAAATTAAGTAAGAAAATCATCCACCAGAGCAGACGATTGAGCAAACTTAAGCCCGTATAACCCGGTAGTCCGTGAAATCACGAAGGATTTCAAACCAACTCATGTCCCAGCCACGATCGTAATAAGTTTAGTGGTCACCATCACATATTACATAAAAGTTCGCGATCTCAGATACATCAGAGTTTAAACATAGTTATTACAAACCAGTTCGAATAAAAGTAGCGGAAGTCATTTGTTCAAACCACACACACACTCACGCGGAGTTTAAATACAGTGCCAGTGAATGATCATCTCCAACAAAAGCATCAGATGAGACGTAAGGAATGACCATGCCCATGGTCCTAAGCATCACCCATCGCAGGATAAAGGCAGTTGATACAGTAGCCGTAATACATCTGCCCATCTGCAACAAGTGGAAATAAAACCCTGAGTACGAGAAGGTACTCAGCCAGACTTACCCGACATAACCGAAAATAAATGACACCAAGGATTATGAAGGGCTTTATAGTAGGGTAGCTGACTCATTTGCAAAAAGAAGCATTTTTAGCATTTCGAGAACCTTTCTAAAAGCATTATTGCCAAGTTAATTCTTATTAACCTGTCAACTAGGTTTGCACCTATACTAGAGTAAACATGTGATTAAGCAGATAATGATAACCCATGATCATTAAACAACTTCCTTACTGTCATATTCATTATAACTGTCCAAGTGTTCCATAACATTTACTACGATGAAGTAACTCAAGTCAAGTGCTCACTATCCAGGAGCGATGGCGATTCGAATCGATTCCTAACCAGCTGGTGATTTATTCCTTACACAAACCTCACTCACCCGCTAAAGTGAGATATTGATCACCGAGTCAACTTTCTAGGAATCTCGAGTTTGCCAGGAACCACATGTACCTGGGGGCCGACCGACTGCACTTTGGTCTTATCATCCCGCCCCCGTGTCCTACCACACCTGCTCCGGTACAGTGCGTTGCGGGCAATCTACTCGGCCCGAAAAATCTCCCAGCTTCGCGGTCGGAAGGTACTTTATCCGACCAGCTAAATGTAAGGCATGCGTTCAACATGACTCGAGGCCCAACAACGGTCGGCCCTTAATCGACACAGACGGAAACACTACAGTCCAAAACTCTGTAAGTCTCCGTCCGGTCTCAACTTCATTTAACACTTAGTTATACCATGACTTCATAGTCATCCAAGCAGATCCAGGTAACCACCTATAGCTCGCAGGTGATAGGAAATCACCCGACTTCTACCGGTCTAAGCCAGCTAAGCATTGACTCGACTGCGGATACCAGGGTAACAAGGATATAGTATAACAAAGGTAAGCAAGGTATAATACAGCAACGGTTGCAAACAACTCCTGAACGTAATGCATCAATTAAGTAAAGCATTTAATTAAATAATTGCAAACCGGGAGAAAAATGCTCCGGGGCTTGCCTCTCTCGAAGGAGCTCGGACGGTGATCGGGGCACTCCGGAAGCTCCTCAATGTCCTCCTCGTCGGCTTCTGGCACTTCCTGCTGCTGCACCTCGAACTGCTCCTCGGGCTCCTCGGGTATGACGACTAAGTTCTCGGTTTGCGATCCTGTATGATGCAATGCGCGTAAGTGATTATGCAAACGGTGCATCGAAGGAGATGAATGCAATGGATATGTTTAAATGCAAGGTAGTCAACATCATCCAAGAAACTATACTACAAGCACATGTCATCTACTGCATTCTCTTCTACTACTAATATGTTAAATCAACATATCTTATGAAATGCTTCAAAGATACACCAAAGCTTTACTAATTTCTTAATCACACTTAAAGCAACACTTGCTTAAACCCTAAATAATAATAGGTTTGAATAGCAACATACATTTCTGATGCTCCTAAAAATCTGAGAAAATTACAGTAGCCTAATACTATCCTAAACAAACTACCATAAAAATTTCATGGCATTTGGATAAGTAAACTACCCTACACAAAAATGACAAGCTATAGCATAAAAATGAGCATGAAAATTACTTTGTACTATGAAAAGTGTCAAACAACAGAATTAGTATTTTTCCTAGGTTCTTAATAGCATATAATGACTGTCCAAAAATTACCACATGCATGTTTTATACAAAGTTTGCTCTCTAGCAAAAATAACAAAAATCAGCCATTAAAGGCACTTGAACTACACCTCCAAAGTTTTCCACAGCACATGCATGAAACATATTTTTCCTAGGAAGTACATGACCTAAGAAGATTAACAAACTTGAAATCATATTTTTCTGCAGATTATAGATTTTTCTACATATTTTTCAAGTTATCAGCAATATCCATGATTAAATAAAATCCTACAGAAAAGTATCCCAAAAATGACATGCAAAAATTTTCCCAAGTAGGTCTGATGATAAGGAACCTAGCAAAATTTGTTTCAACAAATTTGGAGCAAGTTTGACCATCCAAACATTTTTCAAACCATTTCAGATTTCAAATAACAATTAATAAATGGAAATCAATTCATTTAAGAAATACTGGGCCGGCCCGTGGGGAACAGCTGGCCCACGGCCATCACCGGCCTGCGCGGCCCGAGCGCGAGGGAGGGGAGACGGCCCAACAGGGCGTCAACCCACGGCCTGGCTCGGCCTGGCCAACCGAGGCAGGGTGACTCGCCGGGGCGCGCGCTGGCGCGGCGGCGCGGCTCGGCCAGCGGCCGGCGGCCGTCTCCGGCCACGGCAGCGCAAGCAAGCGAGCGCAGGAGGTGTGCGAGGCAATGGCGAAAGCGAGCAGGCAGCTAAGCACGGCTGAGAAGGGGAGGAAAAGGGCGCTCCACGGCGGCCGAGCACGGCGGCGCCATGGACGTCGGTGGCGAGGCGCGGGGAAACTCACCCAGGGCTCGGAAGGCGGCGCAAGCGCGAGCGTGAGCCGAGGGAAGGCGAGGCGGAGCTATGGGCGCGAGCAATCGGAAAATGGCGCGGCGGTGCGAGAGCTCGACGCCGGCGGAGCGGCGGGCACGGCGAGGGCGGAGCTCGAGCTCTCGGCTCAGGAGGGGGAGGAGAGGAAGCGTGGGCGCAAGTGAGCGAGTGCGCGGGCATCAGCAGGTGAAGGCTGGCGCGTGGGCGTGGTGTCAGGCCGCGGCTGACGCGCGGCGGGCGACGCCGGCATGCGGTCGCCACGCGGCGGACGTCCTCTGCCGCGGTCGTGGCGTGGCGCGGCGACCAGCAGGGGAACGGCGCGGCGCGCGGGAGACGGGCCAGAGCGCGGAGCTGGGCTGGGCCGGGGAGCTGCGGGCCGGCGCGGGAGATGCGCGAGGCGCGCGGCTGGCGGGGACGCGGGCCAGGCCGGCTTCGGCAGGCGGGCCAGAAACGAGGCGCAAGGCCCACGAAGGAGGAAAAATCCTTTTTCAATTATATTTTCAAGAATTTTTCAATACCAGTTTTTCAAATATCATTTTGAGCAAAAAAAAATGACATCTTTTGAAAATGGACCGAAAATGAAAGTTGATTAGAATTTAATTCCTTACAACTTTGCTTTTATGACCAAAGTCCAATTCTATCTAGATTTTAAATTATAAAGTCAAAGTTAAATTTTAACTCAAAACCCTAAATTTTGGAAATTATTTTGGAAGCAAAATTTTGAATTAATTTGAATACAAACCTTGCTCCAAAAATTGTGCTAAACAATTCTAGATGATTCACAAGCATAACCAACAGTTTCTACTCAACTAGCAAGCCAGAATCAGAGCAAAACAACTCTAATAAGTGTATGCATCATTTACGTTTCACAAACATGTTTCGTATGTTTCGAAGTAATGTTTCAGTTGTTATATGCAAGATTATGCAGGTATGATTAGGATGCTTGATGATGCACGATATGTATGATTAGCAGTGCCTAAATGCAGGCATAACACCGGGGTGTTACAGCCCTCCCCCCTTATAAAAATCTCGTCCCGAGATTTGGGTTACGAACCATTTATTATAAAATTCTTCATAAGCTTTTTGTAGATACTCTCCTGTTTCCCAAGTTGCATCTCCCTCATCATGATGATACCACTGTATCTTGTATGTTTTCACCACACTATTCCGAGTAGCACGTTCCTTAGTGTCTAACACCCGGACTGGTTGTTCACGATACACCAAATCTGATTTGAGTTGGATACCTTGAGGTTCTATTCTTTCTTCCGGAACACGTAAACATTTCTTGAGATGCGATACATGGAAAACTAGGAAAACGGTACTCATTGTTTCAGGTAACTCTAACTTGTAGGCTATCGGACCTCTTCGTTCCAAGATCTTGTATGGTCCTACGAATCTCGCGGCAAGCTTTCTTCGGATTCCAAACCTTTTCTTCTTCATTGGTGTGACTTTCAGATAAACATAGTCACCAACTTCAAACACAAGGGGTCTCCTTCTTTTGTCTGCATAGCTTTTCTGACGTGATTGGGCAGCTTTCATATTCTGCTGAATAATATGAACTTTCTTCTCGGCTTCTTCTACAAAGTCAATGCCATAATACCTTCTATCACCAGGCTCGACCCAATTCAATGGTGTTCTACATTTTCTGCCATATAAAGCTTCAAATGGGGCCATCTTGATGCTTTCTTGATAACTATTATTATAAGAAAATTCAGCTAACGGTAACCATGACTCCCAAGATCCCTTGGAAGACAATACACAGGCTCTCAACATATCCTCCAAAACAACATTTACTCATTCAGTCTGACCATCTGTCTGAGGATGATAAGCGGTACTGCGAATCAAACTAGTTCCTAAGCCTTTGTGTAAATGTTCCAAAAATGAGCCGTGAACTGTGAGCCTCTATCAGACACTATGGTCTTTGGTATTCCATGTAACCTCACAATTTCTGCGATATATCTCTCGGCATATTGAGGTGGTCGATAATCTGTTTTGACAGGCAAGAAATGAGCTGTCTTGGTAAGACGATCCACAATTACCCATATTGAATCATGTCCTTTTTGAGTAGTGGGCAAACCCGTGATAAAATCCATACTGATATCGTCCCACTTCCAACTAGGGACTGATAAGGGTTGCAACATACCGGCAGGTTTCATGTGAATTGCTTTCACTCGACAACATGTGTCACATCTGACAACATATGCTGTAATTTTTTCTTCATTTTGGTCCACCAATAACGAGATCTTAGTTCTTGATACATCTTACCACTTCCGGGATGGATAGATAGCTTAGAAAGGTGAGCTTCATCCATGAGTTTATTTCTAAGCTCTCGATCCTTGGGAACCACAAGACGGTTGTCAAACCACAACACGCCCTGTTCATCCACTTTAAAGTGTTGAGACGACTTTTCTTTTATTTTCTCTTTGATATGGAATATCCCCTTGTCAGTTTTCTGACCTTCTATTATCTTACTCTCCAACGAGCAACTAATCTGAATACTATGTAACACAGCAGGATGCATTAGATCGAATCCATCTTCAAGTAATGGCTGCACATTCAAGTAATGTGACTTTCTGCTCAAAGCATCTGCCACTACATTAGCTTTACCAGGATGATATTGTACATTCAAGTTGTAATCTTTGATCAATTCCAACCATCTACGCTATCTCATGTTTAGCTCTGGTTAGGTAAAGATATACTTAAGACTCTTATGATCCGTGAAAATATTGCACACATTACCAAGTAGATAATGTCTCCAAATTTTGAGGGCGTGTACAACTGCAGCAAGTTCAAGATCATGTGTTGGATAGTTGACCTCGTGCTTTTCTCAACTGTTGTGATGCATAAGCAATGACTCTCCTTTCTTGCATAAGGACACAACCCAATCCAGTCTTCGATGCATCGCAAAACACATCAAATGGTTTCTCAATATCTGGTTGTGCTAGAACCGGAGTAGTGGTCAACAGTTTCCGCAAAGTGTGGAAAGCTGCTTCACACTCTTCTGTCCACACAAATTTATGATCCTTCTGAAGGAGGCTTGTCATTGGTTTGGCGATCTTCGAGAAATCTGGTATAAAGCGACGGTAATAACCTGCTAATCCTAAGAAACTTCTAATCTCAGGAACTGTGGTCGGTGCTTTCCAATTCATAACTTCTTGCACCTTACTTGGATCGACTGAAACTCCATTCTCTGATAAAATGTGACCAAGGAAAGGAACTTCCTTCAACCAGAATTCGCATTTGCTAAACTTAGCATACAATTGATGATCTCTAAGTCTGGTCAAGACAGTTCTCAGATGCTCTTCATGATCTTTTTCGTTCTCGGAGTACACCAGAATGTCATCGATAAACACTACCACAAACTTATCCAATTCTGGCATGAAAACTGTATTCATCAAAAACATAAAGTATGCAGGAGCATTCGTCAAGCCAAAAGACATGACAAGATACTCATACAACCCGTATCTGGTGGAAAATACAGTTTTCGGTATATCCTGAGGCCTAATCTTGATCTGATGATAACCGGATCTCAAATCTATTTTTGAGAACACCTTGGCCTTGGATAATTGGTCAAACAGAACATCAATATGAGGCAAGGGATATTTATTCTTGATGGTCACAGCGTTGAGTGGCCTATAATCTACGCACATTCTCAACGTGCCCTCTTTCTTCTTTTTCACAAACAAAGCGGGACATCCCCATTCAGACTTGCTTGGTCGAATAAACCCCTTTTTCTACAAATCTTCTAATTGCTTCTTCAGCTCAGCTAACTCATTTGGAGGCATCCGATATAGTCTCCTTGAAATCGGAGCTATTCCGGGGACTAGCTCAATTCCAAACTCAATCTCCCTATCTGGCGGAAGACCAGGTAGCTCATCCGAAAATACGTCCGGGAATTCACACACTACCGGAATCTGATGAATAGGAGTGACTGCCGTAGCACATATAACACTTATAAGGTCTGTCCTTCGAGGCAATGGTACTTGGAAAGTACCCTCACCTAGGGGATCCTTAAGGGTAAGTACTCGACTTCCCGTATCTATGACTGCTCCCCAATCCTTCATCCAATTCATCCCTATAATGACATCCAAAACTAATCCAGGCATAACTATTAAGTTCACTCGGAACTTCCTGCTACCTAATTCAAGGGTTGCCCCTCGAACCATCTGGTTGGTCAAAACATCAGCCCCTGCTGAACTTATAAGGTACCCATAACCCAATTCTGTGCATAGTTGTCCATGTTTCTGTGCAAATGTTTGACTCATAAAAGAATGTGATGATCCAGAATCAAATAGAACAACTGCAGTGTTTTCGTTGACAGGAAACTTACCAGCAGTGACGGGCTCTCCCTCTGGAATTTCATCCACTGTTGTACTATGCACTCTAGCATTATAAGTCTGCTGCTTCTTCTTGGGCGGGTATGGACAAAACCTCGAGAAATGACCGGGCTGATCACAGTTATAGCAAGGTCCTCTTACTGTCCCGGCAGATCCCACAGCTCCCTTGGAACTGCCTTATACCGCAGTTGCGGCTGCTTTGTTGGGTTGTACTGCCATCTTGTACGGCTTTTGAGGTCCACGGAAATTCTGACTTCTTGGCTGAGGTGGCCTGAATCTAGCGCCAGGTGCCGATGGGCGATAAGGAGGACGACCTCCCATAGGTGCCCTAGCTTGAGACGGCCCACCTTCAAAGGCTCTCTTGCGTGTCTTGGCTGCGGTGCTGGCGTTGTTATTCTTCTCCTGCTTCAGACAGTCGCTGATGAAGTCGTTGAATCTGACGCGGTTGTTGGTACCAACATGCTTCATCATTTTTGGATTAAGACCCCTCTTAAAACTGGCTATCCTTTTAGCATCTGTGTCAACCATGTCGGGAGCATAGCGACACAAGTTGTTTAAGGCATGCAGGTATTGCGTCACGGTTTTGGTGCCCTGGTTTAATGTCAGAAACTCTCCCAACTTCATCTCGGTCAGCCCGGGTGGAATATAGACTCCACGGAAGGCCTCAGCAAACTCTCTCCAAGAAATTTGAGCATTTGGAGGGAAGGTGGTGCGATGGTGCTTCCACCACATTCCCGCCGGTCCTTGCAATTGAAGTGCAGCATACTCCGTTTTCAGAACCTCAGTCATCCTCAACACACGGAATTTATCTTCCATCGTGTTGATCCATTCCTCAGCATCGAGTGGCTCTGTTGCTTCCTTGAATACTGGTGGCCTGGTGTCCATGAAATCTTTGAAGCTGCTATATTGGTTCACTCCCATGCCACCACCTTGATTATTACCACGTTGAACGTTGTTGGCGATGGTTCGAAGAAGATCCTCCATGTTCTTCTGAGATTGTTCCACGTTGCGCTGACTCTCGAGCAGCTGTGCGAGAAACATCTCGGGGGTAAACGGGGGAGGAGGTGGCAAATGTGGTTCATGGGGAGGTTCATTGTTGTTGCTGTGGTTTCCACCACCACCACCACCACCGGTCCCCGCACCGTTGGCACCGGGCTCAGCGGCCTCATACGTGGTTCGGCGAGTGTTTGTCATCTGCATATTTCAGCAACAAGTACGATTGAGTGACGCTGTAATAATTGCGAGTGAAGGAAAAATTATGCCATACTGAATTTACTGGAGAGAATAAATTCATACAATAAAAACAGAGGCACAACAATCGCATTCCAATTAAAACAACAGCACTTAATTGAATTACTTCAACGGCAAACATTGCGTCCATACAATCACATTGCCAGCATACATACACTGGACTTTTTATGCGTTCAGATATCGCATTCAAAAATCAAGTTCCAACCGTATGCCAAGTCTCATACGTTCGAAGCAACACACGATAGATTACATGCCAACAAAAGAAAGGTCATCACGACAAGACCTAGATACTAGCGCAAAGCAACTAGCCTACTCCTCGGGGCCATCGTCGGGATCAGAGATGTCACCATCGCCCCCAGGTGAAACTGCAGGCTCGTTCTCATTGTCGTTGTCAACGTCCATGCCAGCGACGTTCGGTGGAGCATATGGGCCAACCCCATTGTAGAGCGCATGAAACTCCTCGTGCAAGTAGCCGTTGTATTCCTCTAGCTCATCGACCCTCTGCAGCAGAAGGTTTCTTATGTTCCAGGCTTCATTCCTTTCTTGAACCAGCTGTTCAATCATGCGGTCTGCATTGTTGTTGGCTTGAGTCAACGTATGCACTCGCTGCATAGCTCTGTCACCTCTGTCAACCGCTTGATCTTGCTGTAAGTTCATATCAGCCAACTGCTCCTGCAAGCTAGCTATAGCTCGTGCCTGTCTCTTCTTCTGCTTCTTCCTTTTGAGCTTATCCTCACTACGCAAGCCAGTCAAAGTCCAGTAGGTACTCTCGAGACCCTCATACGCTCTGATGGCGGCGAACATAGCACTCATTGCCTGGTTGTCGCTAGCCTGCCCCTCAGCTGGACCTCTGACCAATGCACTTCCCGGAGGCTGAACCCAAATGGCATCACGAGGATCATCCCTAGGAAAAGTACCAGCTAGAGCTGCTGCAAGCTCACTGGGAAATCTGTTCATAATGTCCCTGAGGACACGGAAGGCTGCTCCCTCTGCACCCTCAGCTAGAGTGCGACCCTCAAACTCCAAATGCCAACCATCCCAATCTGGAGCATCACCAAGAGCAGGAACCGTGATCTCCACCACTGCAAGTCCATCATCTGCTAACTGGTTCTCATTCCAAGAGTACACCGGCTCTTGACCCTCTGGGTACCCCACATCATGGAGCACTCTCCAAAGCAAAGTCGGCATGCCAAATTCGCTCAAGAAGGTGTCCGTGGTGCGGTGCTCCCTTAGGGCCAACGGACGTCGAGGTGCTCTTCCTCCGGTGGACTTACGGGCGGTCTGCTTCGTGCGGGCCATCTGTAGCAAAAGTTCTCTTATTACCCCAGGGAAACATATTTTAGGTGATACAACTTTTATCAAAATGAGATAATCAATTTATAAGGGGAGGAATGCATGAGATGAATGAGATGCACAAGTAACATGATGTATGTACGTGCCGTACGTTCTCACAAACTTAGGAAATAATAATTTCTAACGACGAATTCGGTGGCATAATAACGATCTCTCAAATACGTAGCTAATACGTTCTACACGATAGCATTGTTATGTACCTACAGAAGATTCATTTCAGCCCAATTCCCAATGAATGCATAAAAGCAGTAAAATTTTTATCTACACGCTCTACACGGATCCCCAGATACGTGTACAACGGTAGTAACTACCCGAACCATCGTCCTATTGACGGCATCGCCTCCACAGACGGAAGACCCATACATGGGATACCTTTGTAAAACATGCGTAGAACATGCAATTATTCTAGCATCATATAAGCATTCACCCTAGATCGGCGGTGTATCCGATCATGCTCTCACAACTCACACTTACCGAGGCGTAGAGGCAAATGATCCATTCATTACCACTCAAACAAGTGGCACTCATACAATAGCACGCCGTATGAGCGACAAAAGAGAAATATGATGCAAGAACCCCAGTCAGTACTTAATTAAGCCACCTAAGGTCCTTAACTGGGCATAAAGGATATGATCACTGGCACACTTTATAGTTTTTAAAAATCACGTTTTCCAAATGCCTTTTTGTTTTAAATACACTTGTGAAGAGTAACACGCTAAACCATGCTCTGATACCAGCTGTGACAGAACCGACCAATTATACGAAATTAAGTAAGAAAATCATCCACCAGAGCAGACGATTGAGCAAACTTAAGCCCGTATAACCCGGTAGTCCGTGAAATCACGAAGGATTTCAAACCAACTCGTGTCCCAGCCACGATCGTAATAAGTTTAGCGGTCACCATCACATATTACATAAAAGTTCGCGATCTCAGATACATCAGAGTTTAAACATAGTTATTACAAACCAGTTCGAATAAAAGTAGCGGAAGTCATTTGTTCAAACCACACACACACTCACGCGGAGTTTAAATACAGTGCCAGTGAATGATCATCTCCAACAAAAGCATCAGATGAGACGTAAGGAATGACCATGCCCATGGTCCTAAGCATCACCCATCGCAGGATAAAGGCAGTTGATACAGTAGCCGTAATACATCTGCCCATCTACAACAAGTGGAAATAAAACCCTGAGTACGAGAAGGTACTCAGCCAGACTTACCCGACATAACCGAAAATAAATGACACCAAGGATTATGAAGGGCTTTATAGTAGGGTAGCTGACTCATTTGCAAAAAGAAGCATTTTTAGCATTTCGAGAACCTTTCTAAAAGCATTATTGCCAAGTTAATTCTTATTAACCTGTCAACTAGGTTTGCACCTATACTAGAGTAAATATGTGATTAAGCAGATAATGATAACCCATGATCATTAAACAACTTTCTTACTGTCATATTCATTATAACTGTCCAAGTGTTCCATAACATTTACTACGATGAAGTAACTCAAGTCAAGTGCTCACTATCCAGGAGCGATGGCGATTCGAATCGATTCCTAACCAGCTGGTGATTTATTCCTTACACAAACCTCACTCACCCGCTAAAGTGAGATATTGATCACCGAGTCAACTTTCCAGGAATCTCGAGTTTGCCAGGAACCACATGTACCCGGGGGCCAACCGACTGCACTTTGGTCTTATCATCCCGCCCCCGTGTCCTACCACACCTGCTCCGGTACAGTGCGTTGCGGGCAATCTACTCGGCCCGAAAAATCTCCCAGCTTCGCGGTCGGAAGGTACTTTATCCGGCCAGCTAAATGTAAGACATGCGTTCAACATGACTCGAGGCCCAACAACGGTCGGTCCTTAATCGACACAGACGGAAACACTACAGTCCAAAACTCTGTAAGTCTCCGTCCGGTCTCAACTTCATTTAACACTTAGTTATACCATGACTTCATAGTCATCCAAGCAGATCCAGGTAACCACCTATAGCTCGCAGGTGACAGGAAATCACCCGACTTCTACCGGTCTAAGCCAGCTAAGCATTGACTCGACTGCGGATACCAGGGTAACAAGGATATAGTATAACAAAGGTAAGCAAGGTATAATGCAGCAACAGTTGCAAACAACTCCTGAACGTAATGCATCAATTAAGTAAAGCATTAAATTAAATAATTGCAAACCGGGAGAAAAATGCTCCGGGGCTTGCCTCTCTCGAAAGAGCTCGAACGGTGATCGGGGCACTCCGGAAGCTCCTCAACGTCCTCCTCGTCGGCTTCTGGCACTTCCTGCTGCTGCACCTCGAACTGCTCCTCGGGCTCCTCGGGTATGACAACTGAGTTCTCGGTTTGCGATCCTGTATGATGCAATGCGCGTAAGTGATTATGCAAACGGTGCATCGAAGGAGATGAATGCAATGGATATGTTTAAATGTAAGGTAGTCAACATCATCCAAGAAACTATACTACAAGCACATGTCATCTACTGCATTCTCTTCTACTACTAATATGTTAAATCAACATATCTTATGAAATGCTTCAAAGATACACCAAAGTTTTACTAATTTCTTAATCACACTTAAAGCAACACTTGCTTAAACCCTAAATAATAATAGGTTTGAATAGCAACATACATTTCTGATGCTCCTAAAAATCTGAGAAAATTACAGTAGCCTAATACTATCCTAAACAAACTACCATAAAAATTTCATGGCATTTGGATAAGTAAACTACCCTACACAAAAATGACAAGCTATAGCATAAAAATGAGCATGAAATTACTTTGTACTATGAAAAGTGTCAAACAATAGAATTAGTATTTTTCCTAGGTTCTTAATAGCATATAATGATTGTCCAAAAATTACCACATGCATGTTTTATACAAAGTTTGCTCTCTAGCAAAAATAACAAAAATCAGCCATTAAAGGCACTTGAACTACACCTCCAAAGTTTTCCACAGCACATGCATGAAACATATTTTTCCTAGGAAGTACATGACCTAAGAAGATTAACAAACTTGAAATCATATTTTTCTGCAGATTATAGATTTTTCTACATATTTTTCAAGTTATCAGCAATATCCATGATTAAATAAAATCCTACAGAAAAGTATCCCAAACATGACATGCAAAAATTTTCCCAAGTAGGTCTGATGATAAGGAACCTAGCAAAATTTGTTTCAACAAATTTGGAGCAAGTTTGACCATCCAAACATTTTTCAAACCATTTCAGATTTCAAATAACAATTAATAAATGGAAATCAATTCATTTAAGAAATACTGGGCCGGCCCATGGGGAACAGCTGGCCCACGGCCATCACCGGCCTGCGCGGCCCGAGCACGAGGGAGGGGAGACGGCCCAACAGGGCGTCAGCCCACGACCTGGCTCGGCCTGGCCAGCCGAGGCAGGGTGACTCGCCGGGGCGCGCGCTGGCGCGGCGGCGCGGCTCGGCCAGCGGCCGGCAGCCGTCTCCGGCCACGGCAGCGCAAGCAAGCGAGCGCAGGAGGTGTGCGAGGCAATGGCGAAAGCGAGCAGGCAGCTAAGCACGGCTGAGAAGGGGAGGAAAAGGGCGCTCCACGGCGGCCAAGCACGGCGGCGCCATGGACGTCGGTGGCGAGGCGCGGGGAAACTCACCCAGGGCTCGGAAGGCGGCGCAAGCGCGAGCGTGAGCCGAGGGAAGGCGAGACGGAGCTGTGGGCGCGAGCAATCGGAAAATGGCGCGGCGGTGCGAGAGCTCGACGCCGGCGGAGCGGCGGGCGCGGCGAGGGCGGAGCTCGAGCTCTCGGCTCAGGAGGGGGAGGAGAGGAAGCGTGGGCGCGAGTGAGCGAGTGCGCGGGCATCAGCAGGTGAAGGCCGGCGCGTGGGCGCGGTGTCAGGCCGCGGCTGACGCACGGCGGGCGACGCCGGCATGCGGTCGCCACGCGGCGGACGTCCTCTGCCGCGGTCGTGGCGTGGCGCGGCGACCAGCAGGGGAACGGCGTGGCGCGCGGGAGATGGGCCAGAGCGCGGAGCTGGGCTAGGCCGGGGAGCTGCGGGCCGGCGTGGGAGATGCGCGAGGCGCGCGGCTGGCGGGGACGCGGGCCAGGCCGGCTTCGGCAGGCGGGCCAGAAACAAGGCGCAAGGCCCACGAAGGAGGAAAAATCCTTTTTCAATTATATTTTCAAGAATTTTTCAATACCAGTTTTTCAAATATCATTTTGAGCAAAAAAAATGACATCTTTTGAAAATGGACCGAAAATGAAAGTTGATTAGAATTTAATTCCTTACAACTTTGCTTTTATGACCAAAGTCCAATTCTATCTAGATTTTAAATTATAAAGTCAAAGTTAAATTTTAACTCAAAACCCTAAATTTTGGAAATTATTTTGGAAGCAAAATTTTGAATTAATTTAAATACAAACCTTGCTCCAAAAATTATGCTAAACAATTCTAGATGATTCACAAGCATAACCAACAGTTTCTACTCAACTAGCAAGCCAGAATCAGAGCAAAACAACTCTAATAAGTGTATGCATCATTTACGTTTCACAAACATGTTTCGTATGTTTCGAAGTAATGTTTCAGTTGTTATATGCAAGATTATGCAGGTATGATTAGGATGCTTGATGATGCACGATATGTATGATTAGCAGTGCCTAAATGCAGGCATAACACCGGGGTGTTACAGTTTGACACTTTTGTTGTCAACTACAACATACAGCCCGAGAAGTGGGACATGGAGAGGCTCATGGCTATGTGTGTGCAAGAGGAGGAGAGAATGAAAGCTGCCAATGATGGCACTATCAATTATGTGAAAGACAACAAAAAAGAATAATAATGCTAACTTCTCCTCAAAGCCAAAGGGAAAGGGTCCCATGCTACATCAGCCTCAGCAGAACAAGTTCACAGTAGAGAAAGACCGGTGTCACTATTGCAAGAAGACATGACATTATAAGAAAGATTATCCCGATTACTTGAAGATGATCATGGCAAAGAAATGTGATAACATTATTACATTTATAAATGAATCCCTGTATGTACAGTATTCAAAATCTACTTGGTGGATTGACTCAAGTGCAACTGTTCATGTTGCTAATTCTTTACAGAAATTCCGTTCGACGAGGACTACGCAAAGAAGCGAAAGACACATTAACGTTGCAAATGGAGTCCGAACAGATGTTGAAGCCGTTGGTGATTTTTCTCTAGAGCTTGCTGATGATTTCATATTTTTAGTTAGAGATGTACTATATGTTCCCTCTCTACAGAGAAACTTGATTAGTGTTTCATGCTTGGACAATGATAGATATGATTATCATTTTAGAAATGGTAAATGTAAGATAATATTTAATAATACATGTGTTGGTCTTGCTATCTTACAAATGAGCTTTATTTGTTATCACTACTTGATGATGTGAATGTTGTATGCGATGATGGGAATGTTGCGTGCGATAATAAGAATGTATTCTTGTCTGCGGATGTAAATAGAAAACGAAAGAGAGCTCACGATGTATTGTCGAAATTATAGCACTGTCGTTTAGGCCATATTTCGAGGAGGAGAATAGAAAGACTAGTTAAGAATGATATTCTTCCTCCATTGGAGCTCTTAGATTTAGAACAATGCAGAGAATGCATAAAAGGAAAGTATGTAAAGAAAATTAAGAAAGATACCAAACGAAGAGCAGGAATTTATAGATTATTCACACAGATATCTATGGTCCGTTACCTGTGAAGAGTGTGGATGGTTATGATTCGTTCATAACATTCACAGATGATTACTCTCAATATGGCTATATTTATCTAATCAAAGAAAGAACAGAAGTATTAGATAAATTTAAGATATTTAAGGCAGAAGTTAAAACCAACACAATTTAAATATTAAGATAGTCAGGTCCGACCGTGAGGGAGAGTACTACGGTCGGAATACCCTATATGACCAAGTTCCTAGACCTTTTGCAAAGTTCTTATAGGAGAATAGCATAGTAGCCCAGTATTCTACACCGGGCGAACCTCAGCAGAATGGAGTAGCTAAAAGGCGTAATCGTACCCTGATGGATACGGTGCGTAGTATGATAAGTTACTCTACCTTACCGTTGAGCCTGTGGATGGAGGCGTTAAAAACCGCGATTCATATTCTCAATAGAGTACCAAATAAGTCGATGCCCAAAACACCGTATGAGTTGTGGACAGAAAGAGTACCCTCACTAAACCACTTACGTGTGTGGGGTAGTTGATGAGGACATGGCACCTTCGGATACGAACAATGATTATAAGGTGCGCTCATTCCTACAATTGTATAGTGGCTTTGGTTATAATTCACTTGGTTCCACATGTACATGTCACTATTTGATTGTAGGTTCAAATGTGTTTCATAATGGAAGTTCATCAAAGTTGAACTTTCGGTTCGTCGGCAGCCCGACAGTACCTCATTGAGAAAGCCATAAATCATCCATTCGGAGTGCGATCGAGGTCAATGAGCACTTGATGGAAAGCTTGTTTGATAAGCTTTCAAATAGATCTAGTTCCATCTCAATATCACGTCGGCAAGGCCTCCAAATCACCACTATATTCTGTCACTATTTCTGGCAGGAGCTACACTGTCGTCGTGGGCTTGTTAGACATCCTTGGGACCCAGGCCCAAGTTGGAGCATGCCCCAAGAAGATGGAGAACGCCTAAGAGATGGCCTTAGATGTCCTCCTCCTTGTCCACCACCTTAGGAGGCCAGAAAGGACATTCAAGCCAAGCCAGAGGCCCAGTCCAATCCGAGTTCGAGTCTGCCTCGGCCGTCAGGACCAGTCTGCAATAAAATGGACGCCCAGGACGCATCTGAACTCCGTTTTTGATGATCCACATATGGATGGAAAGATAATTTCATAAGGAAACCAATGAAAGTGGTCCCACATTAAAATTCCATCAGAATCAATGGAAATCGTTGAAACAAGTTGACATCCAGAATCTATCACGACGTTGTGTCGTCATCTTTTGGGCCGTTGGGCCTTGTAACGTGTTGGAACACCTTTAGGACGTGAAGAGGGATCCTTGGACGTCCCTTAGGCTATATAATCAGTAGCCATCACCTACTTTAGGGTTTGGGTTTTGCTTAGATTATTCTCTCAAGAAACAGTTTCGCCGTTCTTCGGTTTGTGAGACCCCAACTCGTGAGATTAATCTTTCATCTGTAATTTGGTTGCGTTCTTTCTTATTCTTGCTTGTGTTCTTCATTGCGCGGGCAGGGATTAGCCTTCTTGGCGAGGTCAACCTGGTCCGTGACTTGGTTGATAACCAGAGGAGCTGTGGTGCTAAGATTGCAGGGTTCGATCTTTCGATCTAAAGCCGGATCGGTGTGTCATTCTCCGCCACAACGATAGTTACCATCACCTGACGGAAGATCGGGATCCCCGTCTCCATTAAGTGGTAATCAGAGCTTCAGGTATACCGTCAAGTTCGCATCTTACCCTTAGTTCGAGTGTTTTTGCTTTTATCCCATAGTCCAATGCCATATTTGTTTCCTATCCTATAACCATCAGCGCTATAGCCTTTGCATGATTCAGTTTCAGAGTCCGCTTTGTTGAGTTTGTGTCCTAGGTCAAAGTCTTGTTGCTGGTTTAGATTGTGTTCTTTTCTACTTTGTGTTGATACCCCCACCCGCCGCTATTCCGTATCACCATCGGTTTGCATCTTGTGTCCACTAAATCCCTGATTCGAGCAGCTTCCTTAAAATAGTCATAACTTTTGCATTCGAACTCGAAACGGGAAAAATTTTATATCTACGGAGAACGCCAGAAAATTTTAGATCTATTTCATCCCAGCATAGCTGGGTTCGCAAAAATTAGATTTATGAAATTTGATTAGGAAAATTAAGTTTTGGGGATCTTGCGTTTGTACCCTTGTTTTGTATCAAAATTGTGATTTTGTCCCTATTTTTTTGACTTTGTGAATTTACTCCTACTGTGCCATTCACGAAGCACCAGTTTACCCCTGCTCCATCATCCACCCCTAACGGTGTTAAACTTTGTACAAAAGGACATGAATGCCCATGCGATTTTGCCCCTGTTTGTTATGCCTAATTGTGATTTTACCCTGATTTGGAATTAGACTTTTTATTGTATGCTGACAATTGATTAAATTTGGTTAAACATATTTGGCACAACTTGCAATTATTTGAACTCAGATTTAATATCGATAAATATTCAAAATTTTGGGACCAAAAGGTTCATAATGCTGGGATGGGAGATTACATAAGATGCTACAGAGATCGATTCATATGTAGACAGTGGACTGGACTCCGCCGTGTTTCCGTGTGTCCAGCGTCGGCATAGCCCTAGACGCTGCCGCCTTCTCTCGGTGAAACCTCCTGAAGTCGGCGCCGACGTCCATGGCCAAGAGACAGTTTACAGCTGTAGTTCCTAAACAATAAACAGTTTCTTCAGAACCAAGAAGGTTACTTCACTCAAAATAATCATCACTTCTTTCAGAACAATTATATCCATGCTAGTTCAAATGAACAATTGAAGTACCCAGTCACTCTATTTTTTATAAGGACAAATGAACAATAGAAGTTTGAAAGAAACCAGAAGCATGTTACCTTACAGCCAACTATGTCCAGTAGAGATTGGTCTGAAAATGGATGCTCAAACACTCCAGAAATAAACTTAACCCTCAGAATTCGCTCAACTAAAATTAGAAAATGGAAATAAGTACATTGTTAGAACAGCTGCCACTCTTCTCGTAAAGCATAGAATAATGTCACTTTGGAACCAAAAAAAAGATCTGCCATCTAACAGATTTATGAAATGGGACAGGAATTGGACACAGCATCACGAAAATTGAAGTATTATACCTTGCCAAGGATCAGTTCCCCAGTAGGAAGAGGCACAACTAAAGGAGGAGCGATCCTCCCAGAAGAAAACACTTCTGTTAGTGCCCCAGTCATGCTATTTATTATCATATATTCCCGCCTGATTCCAAGACATATGTTATCACCACACCAGGCCATTGATTTCAAAATATCTGGCACTCCAAATTCCTTCACTTCAACAAATTCTCTCCCACCTGACAGGTGCACCTGCTCCAGCGCCCGGAGCTGGAGCTCCGACGGGTAGTCCCGGACGCACACTATCCGGGGCCCCGCGCCCGTGGTCCACTTGAAGGACACCTGCTTCCCCAGCTGGTACGACTTGGTCTCCTTCTTCGAGCTGATCCTCTGCAGGATCTTCTCCCTCGGCACAGCCGTATTGTCGGCGGCGGCGGCGGCAGCGTTGTTCTCCTCTTGACTATCTTCGGACAGAGCACGGTGGCCGGACGTTGAGGTCTCGGCGTCCTCGGTTGAATCTTGCCTCGTGACACTTGCAGTGGGACTGAGACTCTTGCTTGTTTCTTCCTGCTGGGAGACTTCGTCAGGTGTGGTCGATTCAGTGGCTTCTTGAGGTGCCTGGCAAGGGTTGGTTTCTTGAGCTGCGGCCTGTTGATCTTGTTCAAGTTTGTCAGCAGCGGCGCAGCAGTCGGAGGGGATGCTTCTGAGCCTGCTCCAGAACTCCTCGTCGTCTTCATCTGGGCTGATCTGCGGCATTGACGTCGGAACAGTTTAGAATGCTGAATACAACAGGCAAAAATTTTGAAGCATGGCACATCTCTGAAGAGTGCCCTTTTTCTTCTGCAATTGGGATTCATGGACAGTCTTAGTTACATGATGAGATGGTGATCCAAGAAGCTACTTTGTGTTATTGGCAGCACCAAGGCGGCTGAAAATTACCTGTCCAACATACAGATTCTTGGATGTGCTTAGAACAAAGATCCACTTGGCATCTCTTGGTCCACCGGATGTGTCGAGGATTTGCCTGCTCTTCTTGAACATAAACTTGCCATCCTCAATCACAATCTCATACTCTCGTCTTTCTTTCTGCACAAATACAGCTTGGATCATTATTTTCTGATTTTTTTTCAGCAGGCAGTCTCTCGAGATACCATCTCCAAATAATTTGTGTAGGCTTACCGGACCAAGGTACTTGATGCACTGGCTCAGAAGCTTCAATCGAGGACACCGCTCGAGATTGATTTCCTTGCCTTCTCCAACGTCCAGCCTGAACAAGGCAAGCACAAGAAAGTCAGATTTTCAATAGCTGATGAAATATCTAGAAGAAGATAAAAATGTCATGTTCAGTTCAGATAAGGACACTAACCAGTAGAAGAATGGCTCCTTGCTCTCGCACCTCAGCCAGCAGTCGTAGTAATAGTGAAGGTTATGACCGTACCGGTGGCGCGGGTCAATCTGTTCGTCAAATTTCAGAGTTTCAGTGCTTCACATGGCGCCTAACTGACAGCAATATATCTAAATACTCACAGCTTCCAGCCAGTGCTGCAGAGCAAGTTTCTGGGCCTTCTCATCCTTGGACAACCCTTTGCCAACCTGAATTTGGTGTGATTTGCGAATGCCGTTAGTAATAATCTCATATCGGAAGAACTGGGAATGCTGAGAGAAGACAGCTTTTGGACAGGCTGGAGATGATGCGAACCGAACCTTGGCAGCTCTGGTTCTTGCCCTCGCCCACTTGGACACCGCCGATTCCTGCCTCTTGATGTCAAAGAAGGAGACGGAGCTCCTCCTGAGCAGCGCGAAGTCCAGCAGCTCCCACCTGCAGGAATCGCATCGATCGAGACGCACGGGTCAGCGTCTAGCAAGCACACGAACACGGCGCAATGCGGACGCGGATTCTGGAAGAAGAGGCAGAAGAAGTATTATGTGTAGGAAGGGCGGCGCACGCACCAGCTCTGCTCGATGACGACGGCGCAGTCGGCGAGGCGGCGGCGCGTGCGGAAGCTCTTGTACACCTTCTGCACCGTCACGGCGGCCGCCTCGTGCTTGGGGCTCTCCGGCGCGGCCGCGGCCTCGGCGTCGGCGAACCTGGTCTGCGCGAGCTCCCTTGGCATGACCGGCGGCACGGGCGCCACGGTGGCGCGCGGCGACGTGGCGGGGATCTTGGAAGCATCCCTCCCTACGCCCGAACCTGGAGTCGTGGCCTCCCCTCCCCTGGTGCTTCTGCAGTCGCCGTCGCTGGAAAAGCCGCGCCCAAGCCGACGTGAGCGACGACGCCCTATGCGTTTGTGACGATGAGACAAGGATAAGGGGCACTATGGTCATTTGGCCTTTGTTTTTCTGATTTAGAATTTTTTTAATTGGTTTAATCCATGTCCATCTGACGGGCGTTAAAAGCAGGAGTAAACGGATCATTCAGTTCAAAATAACAAGGGTAAAAATACAAAGTTAAAAAAGGAAGGGTAAAATCACAATTAGCTTATTAGACATGGGTAAGAACACCATTCTCCCTTAAGTTTTTGGGCCCACAAGTTTTGTTATGCTTTTTAGAGCACAGTCCTAATTTTCTATAGGCCACATCTTTTATTCAATTGAGCTCAATTTTTTTGTGGTTTATTCTTGTGTGCTCCTTGCTGAGAAAAAAATATCAAAAGAGAAAAAGCAAGAAAAAAAGATTGGACAAAAAAAATAAAAGAAAAAAATAGTAAAAGAGACTAGAAGATATCGAAAAGGAGCACATAAGGAACACTCAATAGCTCTATTGTTTGTGATACCTTTTGCCTTATTCACATCCGTTGCTACCTTTGATACTTGTTTCCTTTCATCCTTGTTTCCTCTCTTGTTTATCACAACTGGTGATAGAAACACGTATAGGCCAGCAACTAGGACAAGTGCTCTGGATATTTATTTAATATTGTTGTCTGTCACTGACTTGTGTGCCACATATACATATTTGTTCTTTTGCGTGCCTCCCAAGCTCCACATATACTTCAGATCGGTACAGAAAAAGACCCTTGCAATCTTGGTGTCACACCCTACAGGTATCTCGAACCAGCCACCGGTTATACCGTCCACTGCTTTGCGTTGGTAAGAACCTTGTAAAAACTTGGTAAAACGTGTGAGAGTGTGATTCCACTGACCAATAAATAGTTGATAGGGCATTTATTTTGATTGCTAACAATGACAAACAACGAATTTCTTTTTAAGTGTGAAATGCAGGACATCATGGACCGACTGACTACAAGGATGGATGAAATAATTGCAAAAGCGGTCACTAGAGCGTGCACACAACCTTCCTCCTCCGCTGCTACAACAACATCATCACCGTCACCTCCCGCATGTACTACAGAGTTTGCACAGCGCGTGCTCAGTTCTCAAATGGAGAAGGCAGAGCAAAACCAGTTCAACAACTTATTTCAAACATACTTTGTTGTGAAGGAACGACGTTGTCGTGTTATGATTGATGGTGAGACTTGCAACAACCTTGCAAGCTTAGAGATGGTTGAGAAGCTTGGTCTGACCACACAGTCACATCCACATCCATATTACATGCAATGGGTAAATTCTTGGGATAAGATAAAGGTAACTGAAATTGCTCATATTGAGTTTTCAATTGGTCTTTATAAGGACAGTGCAGAATTTGATATAGTACCTATGCAAGCATGTCAATTATTGCTAGGCAAGCTATGGATATCTGAAAATAATGTTTTGCACAACACAACTACTAATAAATATTTGCTCAGATATAATGGTAGAAAAATTACTTTTATACCTATGACTGCTACTAAAATTTTAAGAGAAGATCTCATGAGAGCAGAGAGAAGAAAAAATGAGCCTTTTAGAAAAGAATGGGCTATTTCAGATGTTACAATACCGTCATCTAAATCTAAATTTTTACAAAATAGAGATAGTGCTTTGCCTCTTGTTGGAACTAATATTTTGCAGCACATATCCCAAAAAGAGGACAAGGTGACTAAGAAAGAACAGGTAAATGTATCAGGTAAGAGCTCTCTTGATGTGCTGATTTTTTCCACCAATGATGCTAATAATTCTATACTAAAATCTTCTATTGATTTACCTTTGACACATGGCGAATGTTCTACTGATCTTTGCGATAGAGAAGAGTTGTGTGATAGTGATATGATTATTAATATGCCGCAACCAGTGAATGAGAATGATTCTTTTGTTTTAGAACCAAATACTTGTGCTAAAAATAAACAATTGCTTCCAATTGCCACTGAACAAGATGAACTAAAATTGTTGTCTTCTCTAAATACTTTGGGGTATATTGAGTTTGAGACACTATGTGCTCTGAGTAGTTTGGAGGAGAAATTTAATTGTGTAGGATTGCCATGGTTATCTAGATGTACATGTCACTTTATTGACAAATATAATTGTAAAGGAGAGTATATGGTGCATCGTGTTTATATTTGTTCAACTCTAAAATGTCCTTTCATTGTGCAAAAATATGATCAACTAGAGGACACCAATAGCGATAATGTTGTCATGTCAAAATCTCTAAGTTTTGTAATAAAGCAACAGGTTAAATTTTAAGAAGAGGAGCAATGTTGGCTACTACCGACAACTTGTCCACCAGCTAAGCTTAAATCGAGGACGGCTTGTTGTCAAGAAGGGGAGAATGATGAAGACATGGCACCTTCGGATACGAACAATGATTATAAGGTGTGCTCGTTCCTATATTTGCATAGTGGCTTTGGTTATAATTCACTTGGTTCCACATGTACATGTCACTATTTGATTATAGGTTCAAATGTGTTTTATAATGGAAGTTCATCAAAGTTGAACTTTCGGTTCGTCGGCAGCCCAACAGTATCTCATTGGGAAGGCCATAACTCATCCATTCGGAGTGCGATCGAGGTCAATGAACACTTGATGGAAAGCTTATTTAATAAGCTTTCAAATAGATCTAGTTCCATCTCAATATCATGTCGGCAAGGCCTCCAAATTACCAATATATTCTGTCACTATTTCTGGCGGGAGCTACACTATCGTCGTGGGCTTGTTAGACATCCTTGGGACCTAGGTCTAAGTTGGAGCACGCCCCAAGAAGATGGAGAACGCCTAAGAGATGGCCTTGGATGTCCTCCTCCTTGTCCACCACCTTAGGAGGCCAGAAAGGACATCCAAGCCAAGCCAGAGGCTCAGTCCAATCCGAGTTCGAGTCTGCCTCGGCCGTCAGGACCAGTCTGCAATAAAACGGACGCCCAGGACGCATCCAAACTCCGTTTTTGATGATCCACATATGGATGGAAAAATAATTTCATAAGGAAACCAATGGACGTGGTCCCACATTAAAATTCCATTAGAATCAATGGAAATCGTCGAAACAAGTTGACATCCAGAATCTATCACGATGCTGCGTCGTCGTCTTTTGCGCCGTTGGGCCTTGTAACGTGTTGGGACACCTTTAGGACGTGAAGAGGGATCCTTGGACGTCCCTTAGGCTATATAATCAGTAGCCACCACCTACTTTAGGGTTTGGGTTTTGCTTAGATTATTCTGTCAAGAAACAGTTTCGCCGTTCTTCGGTTTGTGAGACCCCAACTCGTGAGATTAATCTTTCATCTGTAATTTGGTTGCGTTCTTTCTTGTTCTTGCTTGTGTTCTTCGTTGCGCAGGCAGGGATTAGCCTTCTTGGCAAGGTCAACCTGGTCCGTGACTTGGTTGATAACTAGAGGAGCTGTGGTGCTAAGATTGCAGGGTTCGATCTTTCGATCTGAAGCCGGATCGGTGTGTCATTCTCCACCACAACGATAGTTACCATCACCTGACGGAAGATCGGGATCTCCGTCTCTATTAGTAGTCCTGCTGAGGCTAAAGTATTTAATCCAAACATTGGAAAGCTAGATTCCAAAATAGTAAGTTGCCATTTCATTAGGTACCCAGAAAAGTCAAAAGGTTTTTGTTTCTACTATCCAGATAGACATACAAAGTTTATGAAAACGAGACACGCTGTCTTCCTAGAGGATGAAATGATGAGGAGGAGCATGGTAGCTCGAGAAATTGACCTTGAAGAGAAGCGGGTGTATGCGCCCACTCCGATGATTCATGAGTCATTTTTCTCACTACCTGCTGTCGCTGCACCGACAGTGTAAGATACTGTGGTGCCAGCACCTGTTGTTATTCCGCCTATGGCAACAATGAATGACAATGAAGAACCTGATCTTCAGAATCCTGTATAACATATTGCCACACATGAGGGGGAGCAACAGTAGCCTCAAACAGAAGATGTGCCAAATGTGGAGGCCCCTAGAAGGTCTCAAAGAATTAGAAAATCAGCTATTCCTGCTGACTATGAAGTATACAACACTGAGGGATTTTAAATAGAGGATGATCCCACCTCATTTGAAGAAGCCATAAAAAGTGATCATTCATCAAAGTGGCTTGAGGCCATAGAAGATGAAATAAAATCTATGAATGCCAATAAAGTTTGAGACTTGAAAATAATTCCTAAAGGAGCCAAAACAATAGGCTATAAATAGGTCTACAAAACAAAACTTGACTTTCAAGGGAATATAGAGAGATATAAAGCGCGACTTATGGCAAAAGGCTTTACACAAAGAGAAGGAATTGATTACAATGAGATATTTTCTCCAGTCCCATATAAAGATTCCTTTAGAATCATAATGACATTAGTGACATATTACGATTTAGAATTACATCAAATGGATATAAAGACGGCATTTTTCAACAGGGATTTGAAGGAAAATATTTACATGGCACAACCGAAAGGTTTTGTCATGGAAGGAAAAGAACAAATGGGATGCCGTCTAAAGAAATACATTTATGGATTAAAACAAGTTTGAAGACAGTGGTACTTAAAATTTGATCAGACAATAAGGAATTTTGAGTTTAAAGAGAATGTTGAGGACAATTGTGTCTATACAAAATTTAAGAATGGAAAGTTTAGCTTCCTTGTCCTGTATGTGGATGATATCTTACTTGCTAGTAGTGATGTCAGTCTACTACTAGAGACAAAGAAGTTTTTGTCCTCAAAATTTGATATGAAAGATCTTGGTGAAGCTTCGTTCGTTCTAGGGATCGAGATTCACCAAGATAGAAGTAAAGGGGTATTAGGACTGTCACAAAAGACATACATAGAAAGAATCTTAAAGAAATTTAGTATACACAAATGTAGTCCATCACCTGCTCCTATAGTCAAGAGCAACAGATATGGAGATTTTTAATACCCCAGAAATCAATATGAGATCGATCAAATAAAAGCGGTTCCATATGCTTCAGCTGTCAGAAGCTTGCAATATGCTCAAGTATGTACGCGTCCTGACTTGGCATTTGTTACTGGGTTACTTGACAGATTCCAGAGCAATCCTAGAACAGAACACTGAAAATTAGTAAAGAAAGTCTTGCGTTATTTGCAAGAAACGAAAGGCCTCATGATGACGTATAGAAGATCTGATTCACTCCATATAGTGGGATATTCAGATTCTGATTATACAGGAGATGATAGAAAATCCACGTCTGGATATGTATTCACTCTCGTAGGGGGGAGCTATTTCATGGAAAAGCTCAAAGCAAACCGTCACTACATCGTCCACAATATATGCCGAGTTTGTAGCATGTTATGAGGCAACAGAGCAGGTGAACTGGCTAAAGAAGTTTATATCCGGTTTGAAGGTGGTTGATGACATCTATAGACCACTTAAGTTATACTGCGATAATAATCAGGTAGTACAGTATGCTCACAACAACAAGTTAAGTGGTGCTATCAAACATATTGACATAAAGTATTATGTTGTGAAAGATAAAGTCCAGAATTATGTCATAAATCTTGAGCATATAAGGACAAAAAAAAATGCCCGTGGATCCGCTTATAAAAGGCTTACCACTCAACGTGTTCAGAGAACATATAGCCGGTATAGGTTTAAGGGAAAGCGTATAATTCCTAGACAAAAGAAGGCCCAAAGTTAAATATCTATTTCAGAACAGAGTGGTGTGTTATAGTTGTTAAATCTATCGGCAATTGACCGTGACGATGAAACATGATCTACGCGCTAATCTGTAATGGAATGAACAAAAATAAATGATATAAAATTAAAAGATGGTAGGAGATCAAGAGAGAGATTGTTAGATTGATCTCAATCCTAAACTGGGCCCAACGGCCCAGTTGGGCCTTTGATCCACGCTCTGATCGGGGGGTGTCCAGCCCACTATGGCTGGAGGGCCCCTGTCACACTGCGCAATAAATAGAGGTGGGGCCGGCGACTCAAGACACGAGGTTCGCCTGAGCCGAGCTCCCCACCGACAAATCCTAATCCGATCTAGAGGACGCGCAGCCAGTGACAGAAAGCCACCAACCGCGCCGCCACCGGACTGCATCACCGCCACCACTGCACTGCGCCGCCACCCGTCTTCTCCGACCGTCGCTGCCCTAGCGCAGACATCGACTCCATAGCGGACGCGAGCGGATCCTCCTCCACTGTGGTGTCAGGTTTGACATATCTATCTTCTAACCCTTACTTTCTCTCGTTCTACGTACTGTTATTACACTAGTAGATATTTTAGGATTTATGTTTCTATTCAACAGCAAATACTCGACTAGATCTATGCTTTCACTGATCTTATAAGGTCTAACACCCCTTCCATGCGTCAACACCCAGTGTACGATCCTTTGTGGCAATCGCGGCGCATCTGTTCACAGTCCAGAGACGAATAACATTATCATCCCAAATCATGAACACAGTGAGATAATAAGAGACAGCGAATGTTCCGTTTCTTACTTCATGTCATTGCGCTCGTTGGAGACGACGTCACGCAGCACGGTGTCGAGGACCAGCAGCGCCTGCGCGGGGATGTCCATGGGGTAGCCCGCCAACAGCATCCTCAGCTGTAGCAGGCTAATCGTTGCGGCATGGTTGATCACCACCTTGTACTTCCTGTCCATCCTGCACAATTCGTCGAGCATTTGCATCGCATCTCCGCAGCGACCGAGATGAGATGGGAGAAGCAGAGTTTACTTACTTTTTGTCGCCGCCTGTAGAGAGGGTGACCTCGAACTCCTTGGTGTCGAACGGCAGCGCGCCCGCGGTGAAGAGCGAGTCGCGGTCGTCGTACGCGGGGAAGCGGCCGCCGAGCTCCGTGTGCTGGTTCTCGGACACCAGCTTCGTCATGACCTCCCTGTACGCGGCCTTGGGCGTCGGCTCCGGTGAATTCTCTTTTTCACTGTATTTTTTGAAGCTGTCTACTCAACACGTGACACGGATGTTCTACAGCAGCTCAACACTTGAATTTTTTTTTTCTACCGTCTGATCAAGATCGGACAGCTCTCCTTCAACCTTTACCCGTTTCTCCATTCTCCTTCACATAGCTTCCATGATGGCCGACGAGGCCCCGCCTTACCTGGGACAGCGGGTCCACTTGTTTTGTTTCAAGAGCATCCAGTTGGATATTTATCTTTATAGATAGCTAAAATGTCAGCGAATTTTTGAATTCAGCCCAAACAATCGTTCTCCCCTTATGCCTCTCAGACTTACCAGTGCCGGCACGTCCGATCCGGGTGCTAGCGTCCGAACGGTGCACGCATAAGGAACGAGTGAGCGCACTGGTAGTAGGCCCACGCCGTCTTGGATGTCGTCCACGCTGCCCCGAATGTCGCCCGCGCCATCGGTCGTTTCCCACATGCATCACATGTACAACACCGATCTACTTTTGAAACATCCAGATGCAACAGTTGCAACATACAGAAGAAGACAGATGAAACACTTGAAACACGTCTGAAACACTTGCGAAAACGCTTGAATTTTTTTTAAAAACATTGCAAACATGTGCAACATCCAGATAAAACACTTGCAAACATACGTATGAAACACCTGAAAACACTTTGAAACATATGTTTGCAACATGCGTGTATATGCAACATCTAGATCTACTTTTGCAACATTCAGATAAACACACTTGCAACATACGTCTGGAATAGATGAAATATTTAGAACATACATTTGAAACATACGTGTATAGCTGTTACAACATGTGCAACATCCCGATCTACTTTTGCAACATCGATATACAACACTTGCAACATACATCTGAAATATCTGAAACATTTGAAACATACTTTTGCAACATGTAGTTTTCACCATTCTTCTTCCGTACGACGCAACACAGAGCGAAGGAATGGTCGATTCTAGCAAGCTAGCGGGCGAGGATGGTGGCGCGGCCTGACAACGGCCAGCTGTGCCTGCGCCTGGCCTGGGCCTGGCCAACGACGTCCCTCTTTCCTAGCCGCCAGGCTTGGGCACAGCGGAGGACGGAGTACGGTATGGCACGGCAGGGGACGAAGACGGGGATGCGGGCGGCATGGGGGATGGTGTCGGCGACGCGCCGGAGTGGGCCGCGACGCGACAGAGTGGGGCAGGCGGCCACGCCGTGCGGCGCAGAGTGGGGCGGCCTCCTTCCCGAGGGTTGGCCCAGCTTGGCAGATATCGGCGGGCGGGCTCTGGCCGACGTGCGAGGGGTCGTCGTCGCGGTGCTCGTTGCGGTTCCCCGCCTTAGCGCCGCTCGGGTTTGCCTCGTCTCGCCCGTTGCCGCCGGAGTCCCGCGCCTGATCGACCGGCGGGTTGGCCTGGCGATCGCCGCGGCGCCCTCTGCCACGGCGATGCCTCGCCCTGGGCACAACTCCCCTCGCGCTTATGCAAGAGTTTGTTACGTACTTGGAAGAGATGAAAAGGGAATGGGGAGGAAGAGATCAGTTCAAGTGTTTAACACGGCGTGCACCACCTGCTTATATAAAGCTAGTGTAGGAAAACCCACGGTAATTCTTCAAGAAATGTACCGTCTGTTCGTTTGGCTATAGCTTGTCGTAAACGATTGTAAATTTCTAGTCAGAACAGTATTTTTCTCTCACATAAATCAGCCAGCAGTACTTCTTCACGAACTAGTAACGATACGAACCAGCCAACCGAACAGGCTGGTAATGTGCAGTGAATTCTCTTTGTCACTGTATTTTTTGAAGCTGTCTACTCAACACGTGACACGGATGTTCTACAGCAGCTCAACACTTGATTTTTTTTCTACCGTCTGATCAAGATCGGACATCTCTCCTTCAACCTTGACCCGTTTCTCCATTCTCCTTCACATAGCTTCCATGATGGCCGACGAGGCCCCGCCTTACCTGGGACAGCGGGTCCACTTGTTTCAAGAGCATCCAGTTGAATATTTATCTTTATAGATAACTAAAATGTCAGCGAATTTTTTAATTCAGCCCAAACAATCATTCTCCCCTTATGCCTCTCAGACTTGCTAGGGTCTAGTCGTCCGATCCGGGTGCTAGCGTCCGGACGGTGCACGCATAAGGAACAAGTGAGCGCACTAGTAGTAGGCCCACGCCGTCTTGGACGTCGCCCACGCTGCCCCGAATGTCACCCGCGCCATCAGTCGTTTTCCGCATGCATCCCATGTGCAACACCGATCTACTTTTAAAACATCTAGATGCAACAGTTGCAATATACAGAAGAAGACAGATAAAACACTTTAAGCAAGGGTCTGAAACACTTGCGAAAACGCTTGAAAAAAATTTGAAAACCATTGCAAACATGTGCGACATCCAAATAAAACACTTGCAAACATACGTATGAAACACCTGAAAACACTTTGAAACATATGTTTGCAACATGCATGTATATGCAACATCTAGATCTACTTTTGCAACATTCAGATAAAACACTTGCAACATACGTCTGGACAGATGAAATATTTAGAACATACATTTGAAATATATGTGTATAGCTGTTACAACATGTGCAACATCCCGATCTACTTTTGCAACATCGATATACACTTGCAACATATCTCTGAAATATCTGAAACACTTGAAATATACTTTTGCAACATGCGGTTTTCACCATTCTTCTTCCGTATGACGCAACACAGAGCGGGGGAATGGCCGATTCCGACAAGCTGGCGGGCAAGGATGGTGGCGCGGCCTGACAACGGCCAGCTTGCCTTGCACCTGGCCTGGACCCGGCCAACGACGGCCCCCTTTCCTAGCCGCGGCTTGGGTGCAACGGAGGACGGAGCACGGTATGGCGCAACAGGGGACGAAGGCGGGGATGGGGGCGGCATGGGGGATGGTGTCGGCGACGCACCGGAGTGGGCCGCGGCGCAGCAGAGTGGGGCGGGCGGCCACGCCGTGTGGCGCAGAGTGGGGAGAGGAGTGCAGAGCAGCGTGGGATGGGAGCGGATGCGGCGCTGCCAAACTAGAAAAGGCCACAACGAGGAGTCTCGCGCTAGAGAAGGGAGCAGCGCTATCTTTTTTTTTTTTGAGAAACGGGTTGACGATAAGGCGGAGTGAGAGAGGCAGAGTACAGTTTGGTATACCTCTCCCTTCCAACCCGTAGGTCCAACAAAGACCACTAGCTGTCATGCACTTGCACACGAACCGAGTAGTTTTGTCAGGATTATTAACTTTCTAACATTGTTACGATCGACACCTTCTCAAATACTTCCTCCATACTAAATTACAAGTCATTCTAACTTTATTGAGATTCAAAGCATCTCAAGTTTGATCAAAATTATAAAAAAACAAAGATTTATAACATCAAATAGGATACTATAAAAATATAATTAATGAAGAATATAATAATACTTAGTTAGTATCATAAATATTCTTATTTTATATTACATAAATTTAGTCAAATTTGAGATGCTTTTACTTAAAAAAAATTAAAATAACTTATAATTTAGGATAGAGGGAGTAACTACCACTATGGCCCTGTTCGCTTGTCTTAAATTTGGCTTGTTTTTTCAGCCAGAACAGTGTTTTTTCTCTCACAACAATTCAGCGAGAACAGTGTTTTTCAGCCAGTTTCAGCCAAAATTCAGACTAGCGAACGGGACCTATATTTTCGTTAGTAGAGAGAGAAATATAGACTAGAAAAATATCACTTTGCTCGTGTGGCACCTTGTGTTTGTGCCACCCCTCCCTGCTCTAGTCCAACGGGCGACGCCCCGTGTGTCTGCTACCGCACCGTGCTGCTCTTAGCCCACTTTGATGGTCAGTCACTACACTGTTCAACTTGCAGTAGGTGTGTTCGCCTGTACGGTGTACCTCAATATGTCCTCTCCTTCTATGCTGCCCTTGGTTCAGATTTGGATTCTTTGACTTGACATTGGACTCTGGTTCGAATTCGAATTGTAGGGACGAACAAGCACGCCAACGGCGTCCTATGAGCGCGGCGGCGGTCGTACGACAAAGCGTTTGCGGTAACACATTTACCTTGTCTTCGATTAATGACTAGTTAGGGACCGTTTGGATCACCGGACTAAAGTATAGTCCGTCATTGGATAATAGACTAAACGTAGACTAATTAAAAAAATATTATATGTTCTACTCATCCATTAGCCTTTATTAGTTTTTTTTAGACAATGATTAATTCATGTTTGGACCTTTTATTTAGTATCCAAAACATGGACTAAATTTTAGTATAGTCCATCAAACACTTCTTTAGTCATATATATATAGATATGACTAGCAAACATGCCCGTGCGTTGCAACAGGAGAAAAAAATATCAAATACATTCATGAAAAACGATGATAGGAAGTGTTGCATGTCTATTTATGTTTTTCCTTTCTATGAAATTTAAGACCTCTAATTTATTTTAGTATAACCATGACATCTATAATATTAGTTAAAACTTGTAATAATGTAACAATGTCCAATGAAACTAGTATCAAATTAAATACAAAATACAACATTGATAGATTTTTTTCTTCCGCTGAAAAGCACAAAAAAATTTAGATGTAAATATATGATACTATCCATGTGTTTCTATAGTTAAATATTTAGTTTTGTTATTTTCTTCAAGGACCATAGAAATCTGTAGTTGGTATCTCTGATTAAAGTCAGCAAGTAGTTAGTTGTTGACGTGTCAAGAATTCTTGTGCTTATGACAGGAGACCTCTCAATTTTTCACATGGCAACTCCCATTGAGGATTGCAGAGATACATTTATTTAAACGTGCTTTGAAAGTAAATGGATCGAGATATCAGCTCACTCGTTGATTAGTTGGACCATTGAGTAATCTAGAAATTAATAAAATATATTTTATTTTTAATCAGATCATAAAACTACATAAAGGGCAATGGTTCAAAGAATAATGTTGTGTTTATTATTTGTTTTACATTTATTTGAGAAAAAAACAAAAAACCACCGCTGTGAGGAGAAGATTTTGGGAAAAAATAAGACCGAGCGGATGCACAACAAAGGAACGTGCGAGCCAGACAAAAAACTTGGGGATAAAAAAGTTAGGAAAAAACACCATAGCTGAAGATTTACTCTTATTTTCCTTTTCTATTTAGATTAGGATTAGGATTCAATATCAAACACGATCCGGTCTATTTAGATTAGAATTCTAAATCGTGAGAGCACGGGTTATATATAAGTCCTCACGAAAGAAACTCTCCATTGTCCGCTAGTTAGAGGGAGACGGGTCAAAAAATGGATAGACCAAAAAATAGGCCAAAATTTTACTTCTTTATTATTAGGTATATATATAGATATAGATACTGTTCGGCTGGTGGTTTCTGTGACTAATAAGTCAACTAATGTTGATTTATTGTGAGAAAATAGTATACTATAGCTAATAAGCCGAGTGATAAATTTAAGCGAAAAGAATAATAGATAGATATATAGTTATAGAGTTATAGGTATAGATATACTTAAACCGTCGTCCGTCCCCACAGATGACCGGCGGTCGAGAATCGAGACCCAGTCCGAGCTCACTTCTTCGTCTTCCTCTCCAGCTGCGTGTCTTCTGCTTCGACTACGGTGAGGATGGCCGAAGCTTTTTCTTGACTGCGAGATCCTCCAAACGGCCTGTTTTATCTGACCACGGTTTGTTTTAAAGCTCGCTAACTAGCGAAGCTAGCTTCCAGTCGTCGAAGCGTGGTTAGATAATCTGTTCCAAACATCGAGATAAAACACTACTCTTTTCGCTAAAATTTGGTTGATGCCGATTTGTTATGCGAGAAAAACACCGTTCACTGTTTGAAAAAACAGGGCGAATCGGCGCCCAGTGCTTGGCGTCAACCCACCAACGGTGCCGCGGCCTTGGAGGCGACCAAGTACACAGCATCATCGGCCACCGATCATCGGTAGCCTCCATTCCTCCACTACCTCGTCAATACGTCAATACATAGCCTGATGTCGCCCATACTGTGGCCTGTGGGGAAGGCAAGCGGTTTCCCTTTCATGGAGGCACCCATCGGAGATGCACTGTGTGGCGGTTAAACGGATTCTCCTCCTTTACCTGGCGGGGATGATTAACTATGGATGCCGGTACAAAAAGTGCGAAGGATTGGATCACTGCAGAGACAGTGATCATGATGTGGATGTGCGCAAGAGCACAACCAGAGTTTTTTTGTTTTGTCGGCTCAAATCCGTCTCGCACGCATACTGTTGCACTTGCACCGGAGTACAGCTGCTATAGCAGAAGAAGCAGCGTGTGTGGCTGAGCAAATTGATCACAGAACTTACCGGCTACAAGTGTATACAGCCATTTGAAACAGATACAAGTAGCCGGTGCATCCAAAGAATACAAGAATTTTGTAGGAATCCACCGTGAATCAATTAATTTTCACTTGAAAAAAAGTAGAAAACAGATACACTAGCCAGCCCAATAAGCCTCACACCCGCCTTCCGTTGCTCGCCTCGCGCTGCTCATGCTTCTCCTTCGCCACCCGCGCCCCCTTCCATTGCTTCCGCCGCTCATCTCGCGCTGCTCCTCCTCCTCTGCCACCCGTTGCGCTGCTCGTGCCGCTGCTCCGCGCGCCTGACCCGCTGCTCTTGTTTCTGCTCCGCACGACCGTCTCGCTGCTCCACCACCCGACCGGCCTGACGACACCGACAGGTGCTGCCAGCGTAAGGAGAAGCGTCAGGCCTTGGCGTAGAAGCCCTCCGGCCTCGCCTGCTGCTACGGCTGCGGCGCCCCGATGCAGATGACAGAGGAGGGCGCACCGGGATATGATGCATGTTGCAAGCTTTCAAATGTTTCAGATGTTTTAGAGGTATATTGCAAGCGTTTCATACGGATGTTGCAAAAGTAGATCGGGTGTTGCATATGTTGCATGGTTGTACACATATGTTGCAAGAGTCTCTCTCCAATGTTTCATCTGTTTTTTAGACGTATGTTGCAAGCGTGTTTATTTGTATGTTGCATATGTTTTCACACATATGTTGTAAATGTTTTATCTCGATGTTATGCATGTTTTGCAATAGTTTTCAAGTGTTTTTTAAGTATTTTTTCAAGTGTTTCAGGCGCATGTTTCAAGTGTTTCATCTGTCTTTTTTTATGTTACAAGTGTTTCATCTGAATGTTTCAATAGTAAATCGGATGTTGCATATGGTATACACGTGCGAAGCTTGAGGGGACGTGAGCGGTCGCTGCGAGCGCGCGGCGCAGGCGATGTTCTGCGGTGCGGGCGATGTTCTGTGGCGTGGGTGATGTTCTGCGGCACGGGCCCCGTGTGGCCACGAGACGCGGGCACGAGCGAGCAATGTCCGGCCGGTGCGAGCCCGTGCGTGGATGCGGGAAAACAGATTGCAGCCGCGGGCGTCCATCTGGACGTCCGGACGCTTGCCGTTATAAGAAAAGACTTTCGATCTGCCATATTTTTCAGGTTGATACTGCGGTACCAGCCAGCAGTGTTACCCGGGCATGGCAACCATGTCCTAATTGTTTTTAGCCGGGTCACACACCTCGCACCCGCATCAGGTTCTAACACCTCTCATGAATTCCCCAGTGTTATGCTATTTGACATGTCCCAAAAAAATCCACATAATCATCAGCCTATTCGGCTGGCTGGGCTGGATCGTGGATTATTTACTACTAGCTGGTTTGGCTCGTTTGGTGTGAAAGAAAAATATTATTCCAACTTATAAACGATCGTTTAGGGTATGCCAAACAGGCTGCATGTCACTGCCACACTAGCACCTCTCTCACTTCTAAAAACCATGTCATCTGTTGCAGAATGAAGGGTTGGAGATCGCAAAAATCGCCTGAACCAAAGACGAGAGCTGAACAGAATGGAGCGTGGAGCCACAGGCAATAATCTTAATAAATGGTCTGTTGAATTTGATGGATGAACAAAGAACAATTTACAGCTTGTTCTGCAAAAATGGTCCCTTCAGTTCCCCGGCAGCAAGAGCAACCATTGGAGCGGGAGCTACAGCCACTGATATGCTGCTTGATTTGGTGACGGGAGCTAGAATCACACAAACGCGATTTAATTGGATCGGATTATTTTACACATGACGAAATAATCAAAAGTATGCCTCCCAAATCAGGTTGCTGCACATACCATACCATCTCCCATTTGATCTAGCTGCAGAGAGGACAGGGCACGAGTCCGTTCTCGTTGCACGCGGAGCACGGCACGCGGCTGGCAGCCGCGACGGCGGCGACGGCGCCGCCGGCGTCATGGAGCCAATGACTGCCGCTGCACCCGACGCACACCACGAACCACGCGCCGCCGCAGACCGCGCACGGGCCTTCCCCCGCGCCGCGACGCGGCGCCCGGCGGAGCACGGGCCGGAGCTGGGACCGCTCGTGCAGCGCCACGACCTCCTCGGTGCCGCCGAGGTACCGGCCGTCCACGAAGAGCCGCGGCGGCAGGGGGAACGCGCCGCCGCCCTCCTCCTGCCCCTGCCCGCAGCGCATCAGCGCCCGGAGCTCCTCCCTGTAGGCCGCGTGCATGGAGACGTCGCGCTCCAGGAACGCGACGCGGAGGCCCTCCAGCAGGCGGCGCACGCGGGCACAGTCCTCGAACGTCTTACGCACGCCGCGGATCGACGTCGTGTAGAGCACCACCGCGCGCTCGCCGCCCGGAGGACACCGCAGCTCGAACGCCTCCAGGGGATCCGCGACGCCCGGCCCTCCTTCTCCGCCGCCGTCGCCGTCGTCGATGTCGTCGTCATCGCGGCGTGTGGCCACCTCGAGCGCCTGCGCGTAGGCGTCGACGGCGCGGCGGAAGGCGGCGAGGAGGTCCGGGTCGAAGAGCGTCGCGGACGCGAGGTCCGGCCGGCGGTAGCGTGTGGCGCCATCAGCGGGATCCTCCCCATGGTGGTCCGAGCTGAGCTTCATCTTCTTGGCCTTGCGCGGGGTGACACCCGGCGAGACGTTCTCCTTGTCGTCGACGTCATCGCCTCCACCGCCGGGCACCTCGGGCGCAGCCCCCGCTTCATCGACCAGGGGCGGCTCCTGCGGCGCCGGTTCTTGGAGGTGGCCGCACGGCGTCGCGGGCGGCTGAGGCGAGGGCCCGGCACCGGCAGGCAGCGCGAGGAGGAGGTTGGACGACTGCGAAACGGCGGCGTTGGGGAAGGACTGCAAGGTCCTGAGGATCCTCGATCTGAGCCCTCCCATTTCTCCTCTCCTCCGTCCCGTCCCCTCTCACTGACTCGCACACTCTCCGCCCTCTGGTAGTGTGGTGTGATCGCCACTCGCAAGTCGCAGTTGCCGGCCGTCGCTAGATTCTGGGAAGTGGAATGGGGAAGAGCAAAGGGGACGGATCAGTCTCTCTGCGCGTTTTTTCCTCTGTAATAATTTTATTTGGGTGGGCGCAGACGCCAAAGGTGCGTGCGCCGTTGGGTGCTTTGCAACGGCTAGAACGGAGGAGGGGGCGAATTTGTCAGAGTGAAATTCCACCTTGCCGTTTTCAAAGCAAACAGGCGAGCAACGGCTAACTAAGGTCTACAGCCATCACAGAACATCTAGCACCAAGCACCAAACAAACTGTCAAGAAAACCTTAACGACTACTGATGCAGCACACTTCAGTAGCGAGTACCATACTCAGCTTGCTCGGTGGTACTACTGTTGCAGCAGCCAGCTCTCTTCCTTGACAAATTTTATGCTACCGAGCAAGCTCAGCAGCCAGCCCTCTCCGTTGGCAAATTTATGCTACCGAGCAAGCTGAGTACTGTAAATACGGCCAACAAACAGATGCATCTGGTTGGTGCCTGAAGGTGGACAGGGAATGACCCTGCCACGCTAATGGCTTTATTTATGGATCATAATAGTTCAATAACACACACAACGTCACGTTACAACAGTCGGAGACAGTACTATGTCCTCCAGTCCTCTCCAGAGATCAATGTAGACCACGCTAATAACGAGTTCACTTACACCGGGTAGTACAGAGCTTAAGGTGGCTGAGGCGGCACAGGCCAGCCCATTGCCCCTGCTGCACACCACCACCATAAAAAACGGAAGGGTAACTAAGTGCTGGGCAGCCTAGTGCTACTCAGCGCTGTCAGGTTAACCACGATTACAATTCTCAAAGCAAATGTAGGGTATTGTCCTAAACACACAACGCAACAGAGTCCCATCTGAGACCTCCCTTATGTGCACCTCACAGCAGAGGCACCAGGTTGGATCTGCCCCTTGTTGTCACAGTTCGCTGCCGTCGGTTCTTGGGGGACGGTGTTCACCTGGCCTGAATTCTCAGCCTCCTTTTCTGCCACGGCTGGAGGAGCATCTGCCTTTGTCTCAGCCACAAGCGGGGCTGCTGGTTCAGTGGCACCTCCATTCTCTTTCTTCTCTCCCTCTGAAGATGCCAGGGACGGCACCGCAGGTTCAGCTGCCTGACCGTTCTCGGTCTTCTCTTTCTTCTCTTCATCAACAATTGCAGGGGGAGCGGATTCGGACTCAGCTGGCTTTCCGTCCCCTTTATTCTCAGATTCTGGGGCAGCAACATTATTAGGCTGTGCTTGGCCTTCGGTACTTTGTTCAGTCTTCTCAGCTGCATCTACAGCAGGGGCCACCTCTTTCTCATCAGTCTTCTCTGCTGCATCAACAGCAGGGGCCTCCTCTTTCTTATCTTCACCTTCCTCAGTCTTCTCTGCTGCATCAGCACTTGGGGCCTCCTCTTTCTTATCTTCACCTTCCTCAGTCTTCTCTGCTGCATCTGCACTTGGGGCCTCTTTCTTCTCATCTTCAGCATTTTCAGCATCTTTCATCTCCACATCGGTACCTTTACCTTCCTCCGAAGCACCATCTTCTCCAGCCTCATTAGCATCCTCTGCGTCTTCTTTTTCCTGCTTTTTGCCCCTCTTAGAGCTTGATCTTCCCCGTTTAGGGGTCTTCTCACCCTCTGGGCTCTCAGTTGCCTTGACCTTCTCGCTTAAGCGTGCCGAGCGTCTGGGAGTATCACCTGCTTACAAGATTTTTAGAGGGAGCAGCAAGACATTGAATATTGGGAAACCTACTAGTACCAAAAGAGATGAATTTACGATAAAACTAAGTAGAAATGATAAAGAAATGATGAAACTAGATCCCTACTGGTTCCCCAATCAAACTCTGAAGATGCAGGGCCTCCAGGATGAGCTTTCAGGTACTGGGTCAGCTGTCTCTTGGTCTTAATTTCCTCACCAGTTGGGGAAACAAAAATAACCTCAAATCGTCCACCTCGAGTTGGGGCAAGCTGCAATATAACATGAACAAGTTAGCATAAAAAATATGCAATGAAACTAAAACAATCAAACATGGTATGAGTCAAATTGAACTTTAATTCAAGCTGCTTGCAGGTAGTGTTCTTATATAATACCGACCAACGTAGCAAAGGGCCAACTTGTTACAGGTATATTCATTTCAACAAATATTGTCTGCTAGATTCTAAGTATAATTACTTCAACAAATTCATCCACAGGAGCAGGCTCACTGTCGTAACTGGGACAGAACTACAGTTCATTCTATAAATTGAGGAAGACCTTTATTGCCAACCTTCAGAAAATTATTAAGCCAGTAGGCCCATATTCAATTTTAAGAATGTAACCAGTCCGAAAAGGTTGTGATAAAGAGAAGGCTCATGCCACCAGCCAATTTCAAATCATCATAATCTCTTGCAACACAAGACTATAAATAACATGAACAAGATTACAGAAGTTCAAGCGAGATATATGTGAACCAATATCCGCAGTGCTATTGATCCGCTTTTTCCCAGAATATCTTTAGATGAAGTCCTCATTTTTTAAGAACCATGCACACCCAAAAGAAGAAAAATTTCATGATCTACACAAAACAAAAATAAAGCCAACAGTCCTGCATGATTATCACTTGTTTTATACATAGAAATCAACAACAAGCATATGAAACTTACCACAACAATAAATCATCCCAAAAGCCAAAGATGTAATCAATGAGCAAGGACAAAAGAATCCTCACCAAATGCCAGGGCACTGTTACTATCCAATGTAAAACACAGGTCGGATGTTATAATCATTTGATGCATTTACAGCAATGAGCTATATTCCTTCCCTATCTGAACTCGCCATATGCTAGGACCCTATTAGGCAATTAATGTCTAACTGTCTATCTAATGAATCTTGAAAGGCTTGTATTTCAGTTCATGGACGAAAATATGAAAACAATGTGCTAACTAAGATGTTCCCAGGAGCTTATCTGTACTATCAGCATTATAAAACCAAGTGAAGGATCCAGCCAGCTAGGGAACTCTCCAAATTATGCTTATTTTTCCTTTCAATGAATAGCATATGCAAAATCAAACAAAGAACATGCTTAGTAGGCTATCAGCACCACGCTCAACAAGCCACGCACCAACCCTCCACACAGATCAGCTAAAAACAATTTCAAAGAAGTTACACAATATAACCAAATAAGCCAAAAATCAAAGAACCAAATGAGCCAAAATCAAGAGAGAAGATGTCAATATAAGTTAAGATGTTGCTAAGGACCAGATGAACTCATGATCGATTGGGTGTAGTCTAGTCAAGTTGTCAGTGTTACCAGGTCACAGGTGAAGGTGTAAGTGTCTGATTCGGGTGCAAGTGTAAGGCCGTGTTTGGTTTCTTCCTTCAGCACTGTGCTGCCTAGCTAAGCAAGGATTCCAGGCAAGTCCGGGTGTTTGGTTTCTCTACCAGAGCGCGTTGGATTCAGTGCCATTAAGACTCTCCTCGCTTCTGTGAGAGAGCCGAAATGGCTCACTTCGTTGAGCAAGGTTCTCGTTGTCTGTGTGCGTAGAGCGAGGTCAGACCAGGCGAGATCACCGTGAGAATCAAACGTGCCCTAAGTGTCTGATTCAGGTGCAGTGTCCAATGCAGTGTACTATACAAAAATAGGAACAGACATTCATCTAACAAATATTACTGTTATCTTCCTTTTTTACACCTACTATATACATGTAACAAATATTAAAGAGTATATTTCTGCCACTTCTTTAGTATGTTAGAAGAGGAAACAGATTAGAGTCCTAGCTGTAATTAAACATCCACAAGATATACACATCCAATAGTGCAAGATTAAGAAGGGAAAAGAAAGGGGAAAAAACAGAAAAAAAAAAGAGTGAGATAGGCTGCCATTTACTGGCCCACACAGCCCACCTCTTCGTTTGTAGTGGCTAACCTAACCCCTACAAACTCAATGAACTAAAGCGCAGAGCTGCCACCAGTCACCTGTCCTCACTGCCTTAATCTTACAAGCACTAGAGCCGTGTCGCCACATAAGCCCTCCCCTAGACACCATCTCTCACCAATGGGTACCAAAACAGATTGCTTGCATCCACCTCATCTATCCTTTGTGCTACCCTCCATTTCACTGAAGACATCTATGCTGCCAACCTGTGTGGCATAAAACGCGACCACTGGTGTCCAACACGAGTCAATGCGCCAAAAGAGAAGGCGTCCATGTTCCACTGACGCTGTCTCTTAATAGCATCTATCTATATCAGTGGAACTAAATACATTAGTGCAGGCCAGCCAACTCACATTAATCAAGACTCAGCAATCCACCGACCAAAATTACCATAGAAAACAACAACGGAAGCAATTTGTCGTACACGTAAGCAAAAGCAACACATGACTAGAAAACCTACAATCTAACCAAATCTACAATGAAGTTATTCCACATACCAGAAAAAGCCAGTATTGAGGTGAGCTCATGATTTCGAGTTCCCTTTAAATGAAAGAAACTAGACCTATTCGCATCTGACTCGTGTCTGAATAATTGAGGTTTCCAGGCGAGCCCTTAACTTTTATGCGTTGCAACAAGAAATTTCGTGATTTTGTTGAAGAAAACCTGGGCAAAACGACAAACTTTGTTTTGACACCTTTCCAAGAAAAAAGGCATTGTTTTAAAAGCTCAAATTTCCCGCGTCAAGTTCAGCTATGCTGCTTCATTCCAACTCATGGTTGTATAGCGTTGATTAGGACTTAGGAGTTGGAAAGAAAGCATTGGGCTCGCTCAGCGGTGCTAGTAGCACAGTGCGCTGCAGCTGCTGCTGTTTATTTTCCTCTATAGAAGAACAGTGATTGCAAGTGCGCTGCTGCAGCAAGCTTTTCTGAGAAGGCCGATTAAGCATAGATTTCCTTTCAATTCCAGAAATGGCTGAATTTAGAAACAAAGAAACTTCAATCCAATCAAATCACCAGAGGATAGCCCATAGTTGGAACATCGAACAGGCTTCCTTAAGAGACAACATAAGATAAAATAGATGGCGCAGCTACAGTAAACCATGTTAGGATCCACCCATACTGAATCAAATAAGAACCAAAACACACTATCGAGAGCTCTAAAGTCGAAACTTACTTATACAGTGCAAAAACGTTCATGCTCTGTTCGTCCAAAAACAAATGATAAACGTAGCATCACGGCTACAACAAAACTACAACCAAAAATCAGCTAAACCGAATCCAACGGAATGGAGGACCTAATACATCTACATAAATGGACTCAGATGCTGCAATAGCGAGAGCTATAAAACAGCAGTCTACAATACTCGCACTCGCGCATGGGTTGGACTTGGATGCTGCAAGCCAATCGCGAGCACGAACAGTGAGCTGAAATCAAGCTCCTAAAGCTTATAGCCGTGTTCACATGGCCTTAAGACTAATAAGCAAAATAACAAACGCCCCCACGAACGACATGAATCAATCGAGCTCGAAACCCTAGAACCCGACGCCCCAGCCCCGACCGCTCGGTTAGGGAAACCCGCAGCGGAATTCGCAGAGACGGAGCCCGAAACCCCCGGATCCGAGCGCTAGCAGGCCCCCGCAGGCCTCGGAACCGCGACCGTCGGGCCCGAAGCAAGCGGCGTGCAGAGAGCGTGCGAGGAAAATTGGAAGGGGCCAGCCAAGCGGGCAGTTAAGGGCAAACCTTCTTCGTCCAGCCTGAGGGCGCGGGGAGCTCGGTTGTGCTGGGCTCCTTCTTCTCCGGCGTCTCCTCGACCGCCGCCGCCGCCACGTGCTCCTCGCCGGTTGCCATACCGCTCGCCGGGTTTCGAGTTTCCTCTTCCCGCTCTCGCTGTCGCAATTCGCAAAGGCTGATGCTGAATTGGGGAATGGGTGGGTGGGTTGGACTTGGAACGGGGGGGGGGGGGGGGGGGGGGGGGGGGGGGGGGGGGGGGCGACGGCAGAAATAACGGCCATCCTGGTGGCCCTGCGCCCCTAGTGTCTCGGCCACGCAGACGGCGTGAGCGACCGGGAGCTCGCATGGACCCGGTGGATGTGCTCGTGAGAGCTTGTCGGCAGATCCGTGCGGAGCTCGAGAGGTGTAGGGATCGTGGACCGGGTGCAGGTTCTGCTCTCGTGCGGCCGCGGGGAGCAAACGGCGGGACCGAGAAGGTGGCAGAAAACCGCATTGCATTCTGCGAGACTGGACGATTCTAGTCCGCTGTTGTGCGATAGGCGGTTTGCGATGTGTGCTGTGCGCTTGTGCACGGAGCGAAGTATGATACGCTAGCCGGCGGAAGGTAGTGACCGTTGACAAGTGGGGCACGCTTAGACCTTGGAGCCTTGGAGGGCCCAAGCGTGGGAGTGGGAGGCCGGCTCGTCAGCGGTAGAAACGTGGCGAGTTTCGATTGGTTCGAGCTTGGATAGCGAGCGCAGAGGTAGATGCCGATCGCGTGATCCTATCGGTCGCTGGGCACGTGCTGCGCTTGGAGGGCGTGGGATCTGGGACTGGGAGGAACACGTGGCCCGGAGAGGACAAAGTGAGATGGTTCCGCGGTCGCCGCCGGATGGACGATCGTCCGTGGCAAAATGATTTTTTTTTATTTTCTATACAATAAGTATCATTCTCACTTTTCAGAAATTAAATATTTTTAGCTTTGGTCAAATATATACAATAAATCATTAATATTTATGATACATAATAAGTATCACTAAAATAACTATTAAATATAATTTTTATAATAAATTCATTTAGAGATATAAATGTTGCTAATATTTTCTAAAAATTCAGTCAAACTTAAAAAAAAGATTGATTAGAGAGAGTACTAAAATATTAAAAAAACTAAAACTAAATGTTTATTAAGTCATCTCACTTGTCTTAGCGCGATTGGATAATAGAGGCTTGTTCGGCTGTGGCTGACCAGCACTAGCTTGTGCTGTGCTATAGTTCTTTAATAAGATATTTTCAGTCGAAGCCCGCAACAACAGGTGTGTGGTTCAGACGATTATGTCCTACATTATGCCTATCGGGTTCATAAACCTGAGGTCCCTCGTGGATCTGCTTCCCAGTAAAGGCTCGGCCCAGCAGACGACGTTGGAAACGACGCGTAACTCCTGAGCCGTCCCAAAAAACTAACGACAGCCTAGAAAGACGATTCAGTCTTCGACCGGAAGGCCTGGCCAAGGAGGAACGACGCTCGCTCGCCTCCGACTCCAGCCCGCCTCTCCGACCGGAAGGAGGCCTCGCTTTCGACTCCGGCCCGCCTCTCCGACCGAAAGGCCTGACCAACGCCGCTTCCGACTCCGACCCGCGTCTCTAACCGAGGATGCGCTGAAACTCTGCTTATAGCTCTTCTCCGACTGGTGCAGTCGGAGTCGACTGGGACCAACCGACCGGGGACGTCCGCTCGGTGAGGACCTAGGAAACATACGGAGCAAGTAAGGCATGACGCTCAAAGTCAACTGCAAAACCAAGGACCGTACCCTGTGCTCCTGTAAGACAATATAGACAGGACATGTCAGAAGGGTACCCTGCAACCTTCTAGGCATGTCAGAATCCAAGCAGTGTTGTGGGCGCCGACGTTTTGCCCTACAGTGTTATGGGCGCCGTCATTTGCCATACATGATGAATGCGGTAAAACCTCTCATATGCGTCTGACATCAACAATATTGTGGGCGCCTACCATCATCTTGTACCCGACGATGTGGGCAACAAGACTTAGTAGCATACGTACTCTCTCTCTCTCTTGTAAGGCCGTCCTCTTCATCTCTAAAAGGGGATGCGCCCTCTCCCAACTAGAAAAATCAATGGACAACTCCAACGACTCTCGAACGATTCGACCACCCAACGATCAATTCACCCTCTGCTAGCTTTAGACACTCTAAAGCTACACCGAGCGCACGCTCGAATACTTAGCGCACATAGGAGCTCCCGTCACTCTCGTCCTTTCGGTCCGGAGTCTGACCGGACCTCTTATACCCCCATCTTTCTTCCTTCCGTTGTAACTCCACAACAAACTTCGAGCACCTGGGCTCAGGAATAAAGTCACCGACCGACTCAAACTGGACATAGGGCACGTTACCTGAACCAGTATAAACCCTGTGTCATTGAGTGCTAGGCCATATCCGATCACAACGTACGGCAAAACTATAAATATTTACGTGTTGATCACTTTCTACACTGATAGTTGACTCGAGATGCCACGCTAGTGCGTGGAGATGGTGCCGGACATGTGGAGATGAAGTGGCAAATTCAGTAGCGCCACGTGTAATGGCATGACTGAGTCGTGCCACATACTCTGTAGCCCTGGTGTGGTTAAGTCCATAGCATGACTTAGTCATATGAATGGCGACAGGTCGGATGTAGTGTGGGTGGAGGCAAATATTTGTCCGCGACAACACCTGCAAAAATATTGTCACACTTGTCCTTGACACACCCTCTAAGGGTGAAATTTTAATTTGCATCCTTGCCCACGCAGGTGGTTTTTTCTCTCGAGCATGTAGGAGAATTGTGCATCATTTCATTAAGATGAAAAGAGGGTACATAACGTAAAGTACAAGGAGAGAAGAGTTCCCAAACAAACATACACTAACATACAAAAAAAACTAACAATCCACACCTTGCCCTTTGCGAAAGAAAACATGACCAACATTACCAGAGGGCAAAATCAGTTGCTCTAAGTTCAACACTGATCAGAAGCTCGTGTAGGCTTTTTTGTACTAGCCATCTGCAATGATCTGTAGCACCAACATAATGTTTGGTCTTGCTAGTGTTTCCAAATCTCTCAGGACACGAGAGTGGTGAGAGAATTGAGACCCTTCCTGATTTCCTTTAGCACCACCAACTAGAGACGCATGGCATTGTTGCACTGTGGCGAGCCGGTGAGATAGCAATTAGGGCACGTACAACAGACGTTTTTGAGCCATCTCCATGCCATAATTTTTGCAAAAACACCCCTGGCAGACACGGGAGACAGCGAGGCCGTCGTCTCGTGAGACGACGGCAACGGCTCGTGCTCCTAGGTGTTGTCGCCGTCTGAAACAGCATTGTATGGAGCGTCGTCTCCAGGCGGTGAGGCGAGGGATCCAGCTGCGACGCGTAGGGAAAACAAGAAATGCGCCAAAATCCACCCCACACGGCAAATCCCCATCCCCCTCCGATGGCGGCAACGGCGCTACCGCGGCACCCTTCTCCGGTCATGTACGATGGTGCTAGCGAGACTGGTGCTCCTCCAGGCCCGCGTCTACCTCGCTGTGGTGCCTGATCTGCTTATGTACGAGGGCGCTGGCGAGGCTAGGGGTCGCCCTCACCTACGATGTGTTCTGCTGGTGGTCGACGGGTGAGACCCTCAAGGCAGCTAGGTCCCTGATGAAAGCTCTAGTTTGGTTTTGGTGAATTGATGAAACCCTAAGTGCTAACCTAGTTTATCAAGTGATCATGACATAGGTAGCACACTTCAAGTAGAAGAAGCTAATGAAGATCATAGCATGACAATGGTGATGGCATGGCGATGATCAAGGGCTTAAACTTGAAATGAAGAAAGAGAAAAACAAAAAGCTCAAGGCAAAGGTATAAACCATAGGAGCTATTTTGTTTTGGTGATCAAGACACTTAGAGAGTGTGATCACATTTAGGTTTGATAGCCGTACTATTAAGAGGGGTGAAACTCATATCGGAATGCGGTTATCAAAGTGCCACTAGATACTCTAACTTATTGCATATGCATTTAGGATCTAGTGGAGTGCTAACACCCTTGATAACATTTGTGAAAATATGCTAACACATGTGCACAAGGTGTTTGCAAGGTATTTGTGAAAATATGCTAACACATTCGGCGCTTTTGGAAAAATGAAATGTCTATTTTCTATTGCGCCGGATGCAAAATTCTTGGTGATTGGCTCATTGGAGCAAGGGTGAAGAAGTTAGAAGTAAAAACGAGTTGGTCGCAAAGATGCCAACGTCGGTCAACTGACCGGACGCTGGATCTGAATGCACCGGACGCTGGCAGGCTGCGTCCGGTCGCGCTGACGTACGGTGACATAGTAGCTGGAATGTGACCGGACGCTGGCTGCGTCCGATCGCATTCGACCGGACGCGTCCGGTCATGCTCGGGAGCTTACTGGAAACGACCGGACGCTGGGCCTTCAGCGTCCGGTCAGTTTTGATCGGAGCGTCCGGTCAGCTTCATAGCCGTTGGAATCTGACGAACAGCATTTGAAGCTGATGACGCGTGGCGTCCATCGGGCGACCGGACGCTGAGGGCCAGCGTCCGGTCAGTATGACCGGAGCGTCTGGTCAGAGCGCGTTTTACCCAGTGAAGGGGTATAATGGCTCTATTTGATGGGGGCTCTATTTATAGCCCCATGGCCGGCTGTGGCTCACATCTTTGGCCATTTTCATTGACATAGCAACCTTGTGAGCTAAGCCAAAGCCCTCCCACTCATCTACATCATTGATTCATCATCATAGTGAGATTGGGAGTGATCCAAGTGCATTGCTTGAGTGATTGCATCTAGAGGCACTTAGTGATCGTGGTTCACTGCGGATTTCGCTTGTTACTCTTGGTGGTTGCCGCCACCTAGACGGCTTAGAGCAGCGAGGATCGTCGAGCGGAGGTGGTGATTGTCTCCGGCTCCGATCGTGGTGATTGTGAGGGGTTCTTGACCTTTCCCCAGCGGAGCGCCAAAAGGTACTCTAGTGGATTGCTCGTGGCTTGTATGATCCTCATCTTGTGTTGGTTGTGCGGCACCCTATTGAGGGTTTGGCGTGTGAAGCCAATTAGCGCGTGAACCTCCAAGTGAGTGAATCGCCACAACGAGGACTAGCTTGCCGGCAAGCAAGTGAACCTCGGTAAAAAATCATTGTCTTCATCATTGATTCCGAGGTGATTGGTCTTCATTGTTATTCATCTTTGTGATTGATTGGTTCTTCATCTACATGGCGGTATAACTATCCTAACCACTCTCTTTACTTTACCGCAAACTAGTTGACAAGCTCTTTAGTGTAGCTAGTTGTGAGAGCTTGCTTGCTTGGTTGGTGTGGCTCTTTAGTTAGTCTTTGAGAGCACACTCACATAGGATAGTGTCTTTGCTTTTGTGTGAATAGACACTATCTAAAATAGAATTGTGGTAGGTGGCTTGCATTTTAAGTAGGCTAGTGCAACACTCGCTTCGCCTCATAATTGTCTAACCATTTGGTTAGACGTTGTTGTAGAAATTTTTATTAGGCTATTCACCCCCCCCTCTAGCCATTAGGACCTTTCACCTGACGGCACCACAAGGCTCGCTTCGCACCTACTCACTAGGTGTTCGATTCAATGTCCCACCAAAGTATTTGCATTCGTTCATAAGGTATTCCGACATTTCTCAAAGTGCTAAGATCCTACATGGATACATCCTGAAGTCTGGGATTTGGCTGCTTGGTAATCTCCTGGTAAAGGTCACCTGTTTTAGTTGCAAGGTATCAGTTCTGAAGCTATCAAGAAGAACTTCAGAAATCACATATTCAGCATATTGAAAATGCAACAATCGGATGCTTATAAATATACTTGTATTTTATATTTATTAATATACCATATTAAATCGATGGTTTAAAAGAAATAATATATTTGTGTTCATCTTACTTATGCTTGATCTTGTTTGTGTCAAAGAAGCAACAAAATGTCACACGGAGATCTTATTCATGCTTGATCATAGATGCATGTATGTATTTAATAGTTTGCAGACAGTCAAATAGACGGCTCATTGTACAAGCTGTCTATTTAGCCGTCTGTATGTAAGGTATCAAAAACTTACAGACAACAAGCCGTCTGTGGGTTGTACATGCCCTTAAGCCCAAAGGTTGGAGAATTATGCACCACACTTGTGCGAATACATAGGAGACTAGAATGTGTTGGATGGATCATTGAACTGGTCATAAATGGGCTGTGGGCAGGCAGCAGGATGTGAAAGTCCTCTCTTGGAAAGTCGGCTAGAAGTTCTACACCGTTTTCCACAAGGAACCACATGAATAATTTTTGCATTGAAGTGTAACCCAAGATCTCCAATTTTTCTCCAAGGGGCAAAATGGATCGTTCCCATGAAGTGAGCATTAAAGTCAGACTCGCTAGAATAAATTCTGGAATTTGAAAGTTCCCAACGATCCTGATCAGCTACCCTTGATGCAGCTCTAAACCATCCACTAAATCCTAAATAGAGAAGATACTCTTTGAGGACCTGAACAGAGAGGGCACCCTTGATATCATAACCCTAGATGTGAGATAAGCCCTATGCCGAAGTGCGACATTGATGGCTCATTTTGGAATTGTGTTAGCCACCAGTCAGACCAGAAAATGGTGTTCTGCCCATCGCCTATAATAGACTCCATAGCCATACTAAAAAGTGCTCAGGCATTATGGGGAACCTGAATAGGTAACCCAGTCCAAATGCGTGAAGGATCTATTTTCTCAAGACATGCAAAGCATCCATCCTAATTTCTCTAAGCTGTGAATGCCTAGTCCCCCAAGTTGGATCGACTACTACACCTTTTCCAAGCAACCAAACAATTGTCTCTGTTAACCTTGTCACGCTCTACCCACAAGAAACTTCGGCTTTTTTGTCGATGGTTTTGATTGATCACCCATTTAGACAAGTCTAATGCAATCTCACAACTAATATATCATCATGATTGTATTAATAATTATAGAAAATTGAAAAGAAGCAAAGTTTGTTATCTATATGTCACATATCTAGTCATCCACTATATTTTTTAAATGTACTAAAATAGTACTTAGCTGCCAAACATGTTGTTAGCAACTAGACTTGGATACTTAGGTGCCAAACATATTGTTAGCATGTAGACATGGATACTTAGGTGCCAAATATGTTGTTAATATATCATCATGATTGTATTACATGGGACGTTCCTCGTATTTCGGAGCCCTAATAGGAACCATGCGAGTGCGATTTAGCACACGTACTTCATCCTTATTCATTTCAGGGTGGGACCTGATGAGACTCACGTGTGTGATTTAGCACCCGTGCCTATACCCTATCAGGTGCAGTGCTCGTGGGTTCAATTGTCATCTATAGTCAGTGCGGCGTTCGCCCCTTTTTTTCTCCTTACTTCTTTTGTCCTGTCCTAGTGCATGCTCGAGCTCATGATCATGGCGCTAACTTGCCGCCCTCTCATATAGATCAACGCCTCATATAAGGACTGATCTATACGAAAGATGTACCTCCTCTTGCTCATGTGCTATCGATCTATTTTGCTAGTTTTCCCAAAGGTTTTGGTGCAATAGACAGGGGATTTAGAGAAGGACAGCCATGGGAGAGGAAGGGAAGGAGTAGGGGAACATGAGGAAGGAAGGGGTGGTCGGTCTGGGGAGGAAGAACGGGATAAGGCGAAGGTGTCGGTCTAGAAGATGAAAAGGGTGGGCTAGTTAGCTTGGGCTTGCCCAAGGCTAGTCCAACAAGTCTCCCTTTCCCAATTTCCCTTCTCTTTTTTCCCCTTTACTGTTACAAGCACATCTCTCGTAAATATGAATACCCCCCGCATTACAAACCTACACGATCTTGGAGTATGTGTACGAGACTAGCTCTTGATCAATATATAGTTTTTCTTTCTCTTCTGCTCTCTCCATTCTAAATTATAAGATATTTTAGCTTTTCTAGATACCTAGATTTTACTGTGCACTTGGATACTCCCTCGATCCTAGTATACAAGGCGTAAACTACCTTTGGTCCATACGAAGGAACATATTTAATTCTCTCTCACAATGCTAGTACTACTTCATGGATACACATGCCTCCAGAAGAGAGAGAAAGAGAGCACGTCTTGTATTGTAGGACTTGAAATAAAAAGTGGTTGCACCTTATATATTAGGACAGAGGGAGTATACGCTATATAGCCAAAATATCTTATAATTTGAACTAAAAAGTATTAAAATATAAAATAATATGCTTAGAGCTAACTCATAAATTATTATTGGAGGTGTCCTTAGAAACCTTGGAAAAATTATTTGGGCTGTAGTCCAAACCCATAAAACGAATCGGCTAAACGACAATCTTGCCAGGGCCTAAATTGCTGGGTCCACCGACCGATTCCGGCCCATCATTCAGAAATGCGGCCCATGACGAACCCGCCCCTGCTCTCACCGTCCCCGTGCCCTCTCCTCCGCCGCCGCCTCCACCTCTCGCGCGCCTCTCGCCGCCGGAACCCTACCGCCGGACCGCCACCTCCCCGCTGCCATGTCCTCCGACTCCACCACCGCCCCCGACTCCGTCGTCGCCGACCCCAGTACTCTTGCCCGCAAGGTCGCAGACATCCGTGCCGCCGGACACGCTAAGCTCCAGGTAGGCACCCCTTTCGTTCTTAATACCGTGTGGCTTTTAGCTTCCTTGGTACCTAATTAAGATTGCCATTTGCTCAGGTAATCGCCGACTTTGATGGCACGCTCACGCGGTACTGGTACGACGGCGCCCGCGGGCAGAGTACGTTTTCGCTTCTGTTGCACAAGTTTTCGGAGGTTCTAGTAGTAATTAAGATTTTGGATGTGTTGAGAGGTTTATCTGTGTCTGTGTGTGGGTGCCAGGTAGTCATGGGCTGCTTAGGCAAGGGAACGAGGAGTACGACGCCAAGAGGGAGGCGCTGTACCAGCACTACCACCCCATCGAGATTTGCCCCGACATTCCACTCCTGGAGAAGGCCAAGTTCATGGAAGAATGGTACTAAGTCCGTAATTCACAATAAATGAATATATCTTGGTTTTAGCTGGCATGTAGATTGTTGGTGCAGTGAGTGAAGTGTGCTCTTACAGTGTTCATTCTTCTTATATGGATAAGAAGATGTCACCCCATTGCTGGAGTTGTATCGGTAGAATCTGTGAAGTTGGGGTAGCAGAAGCATATTTGAAATGCATAGTGCTTGACTATGTATATTTTCATTTCTGATAGTTTGGGATTCTGTTTGTCGCAGCATCTGAACAAACTGAAGTGTGGGCTTTCTTGTGTACCATGGTACCTGAAAAGTGAAAACATTTACAGCAGAACTTAAAACTGAAAAGTTTTCTTCAAACTATTAGTTCTCTGACGAGCTTCTGGTTCCTACCATCAGTTGCCTGCCATTTGGTTTAAATTTTTAATGCAACATGAAGTCATGAACCTGATTATATATTTTTAACAGCAGGAGCCGAGTCGCTTACAATTGAAGTTGTTGTGTGCTACAGGTGGGAGAAGACTCATGGTCTCCTTATTGAAGGTGGTCTTACATTAGAAGCTATCACAAAATCTGTCTCTGATGCCGTAATTGCTTTCAGAGAGGGTGTGGTGGAGCTCTTTGAGTACTTGGAGGTTTGATTTTCGTTTGTCAAAGCCTTCTCTATTGTTGCTGTTGCTATGTTTAGTTAACTTTTTTGGGACATGCCTAGATACCCTTTTTGGTGTTCGGTATGGATTGAGATCAGTAAGAACTTTACCTATGTCGCTACAAGTAAAAGAATTAACTGTTAAGCTGCTTCATAAGAAGTTTGAAGCATGCAAAACCTTCTTTGTTTCTCCCTTCCTTATTTTCTTTTGATGCCACCCTAATATTTTTTTTTATTTCTGTGTTGTCCTTTTCCTTTTAGAGTGATTCTGATCTCCAGTTCTTTCGCTCTTACCAGTTTGTCGAACTGAAAGGCTGAATTTGTGGTGCTCATTTGCGAAGTTTTTTTTTTTTTTTATAGTTTTGGGTATTTCTTCTTGTAGAGTTTGTTAGCATATCTATCAGCAAGCATGTAGCATTGACTGAAGTTTGCTATGTTGTTACCTGCCCTCCTGCAAAATTCTTCTTCTTGTCTTGTTGAAGTGAGTTTTGCTGTGCATATTTCAACCCTCAATGTTTCAACTTGTTCCATAAAAAGTATCCTTGTTCCTTTTCTACTGTTTGCTTCTTGTTTTGTCTTAAATTTATGTCATCAAATGATTTCCCTACTTTGACTGTTATGCATCTGGATCCTCAAACTTACTCTGCAGATTTGTTTGGATGCACCACATTTCATATATGCTTCATGAGTTCATAGTAACATATTATGCTTATCTCCTTAGGTTAGAACAACTTCTAGTGAAGAGACCATTTCCTAGAATTCTGTGATGCATAGTTCTTTTTTCATCCTGCATGTCCTATGTGTAGTGTAGGTGACAATGTGATATTTTGGCTAGATCAAAACGGGCTTACCTGGGGCAAGGCAACAACATTTTCAGGATGGAGAAGAACTAATTGATAAGTATTTTGGTGAATGTTTAATTAAGATTAAGACTTTCAATTATAATTTCAGGAGAGAGATATTCCAGTGCTGGTATTTTCTGCAGGACTTGCAGACATAATTGAAGAGGTAAGCTATGAAAAGGAATGATTCAACATATGTTGTGATGAATTTAATTGCTGACTGACACTGCGACACATCTCGCTGCTTCATTAGGTCTTCCGGCAGAAACTACACAAATCATTCAAGAACATCAAGACTGTCTCCAACAGGATGGTGTTTAATGAAGAAGGCCGTCTTGTGGCATTTAAAGGTGAATTTTTAATCATCATAATCTTCTATTTGCAGTGATGTTTATTCATCATGAATTCTATGTATGGATATAGGATTTTTTTTTTTAAAAGAAAAAAAAACAGTGTCATTTCTTATTGCATTAGTTGCTTACTCAAGGAAACTCTTGGCCTTGCTGAGTTGTTGTTACTTGTCACAGGACATCTTTTTTAAGATTTACTTTTAATTGGTACATATACCTGTCGTTGTGGATTGGTGGAGCCCTTTTTTCCTTGACTATTTTTTACCATGGGGTCTATGAATAATTGATTGCTTGGTTACAATCATTGGGTAAAATGTATGCTGTTGCCTGTCTTCTGATAGAAACTAACAAAAGCCTAATGCAGGGAAAACAATTCACGTTCTAAACAAAAATGAGCATGCCTTGGACATGGCTGCTCCAGTGCATGGCAATCTGGGGGAGGATCCAAATGGAGTTATTGATGACTATTCATTGGTGAAGAAAAGGACCAATGTGCTGCTACTTGGCGATCACATTGGGGACTTGGGGATGTCTGATGGTTTAAACTATGAAAACAGGATTGCTGTTGGATTCCTGTTAGTAACTTTTTGATTGCCTTGCTTCATTCAAAGTAACAGTGATATTACCACTTTGGGACTACCATTTTTAATTCTGCTCAAGTCAACTAAGCTGATTAGTGTTTTCTTGACATGCATAGCAAGTAGTAAAATTGCAGGCAGTTTTTAATGATAGTGAAATGTTGTTTCTCTTTGTATTTTCCTAATTTCTGTCTATTATCGATCACACAAAAAAATTTGTTTCCATACAGATTTGTGCATCAAGTAATGCCGAACTGATTTTCCAGGAATGCCAACATCGAGAAATCTTTGAAGGATTACTCTAGCTCATTTGACATTGTATATCTGGTGAGACATGGCTTAGCATGTTGCAATTTTATCTGTTTCCTCCAAGTTATTGTAGTTTTACATCTTATTCAATGCCTGTTTAATGTAATTTGCTTTTGACGTTCCATTCAATGCAGAATGATGCTCCAATGCATGGAGTTGTGGAACTTGTGTCTGAATTATGTCCATAATCCAATGATCTTCAATTGCCCCTCAGAAAAAGGAAATATTTCCCTGAAGTTTGCTATTGCAGTTCTCTCAACTGGAAATCTAAGGATTTCACTCTTGCTAACTAAGGCTTGCTTCCTAAGCAGCTCTTGTATAGGCTCATTTCAGGGCCAAAGAGCCCGTGGAATAATAATCATTCTTGACTTGTAAGCTAATCCAATGATCATGTGCGCTATGAAATTTCCGCATTATTCCTTGAGTCTTTGCTGTCATTTTTTTTCGATATTCTATGATAGCTCATTGATTCTTGTTAAAAGAAAGGTAATTTCATGGGTGAAGCACAGATGAGGTTGGTTGGGCAGACCAATAGCTGCAGATGGAGCTAAGGTATACTCATCACCTTCCTGAACCTACTTCACGTTCCTACGAATCCAATCTATCTGTAAGGCAGGCTGATCTCTTTGTTCTGGTGGTTGCGAGATCTATTTGTGGCTTTATCGTGACGAACTACAGCTCCATGCAGCTCTGTTTTTCTGGTCAAGGATTGTGCAACTTGCAAGAATCATGAGATCTATAAAGTGAAGGAAATATATCATATCGTGCATACCCGTATCATGTGCATCAAAAGCTTTTACGTGTCGTTCGGTGCCATGTACCAAGCCATTCTCCTGTAGTCTCCTTTTAGGTAGGAGCTAAAGACCACCTGTCTATTGTCAAAAAAAAAAAAAAAGACCACCTGTCCATCTAATAAATCTGATGATTTTCCATACCCATCTTACGTGATGAAATGGTTGTAGTCCCCATGGAAAAAAATGATGGCCAGCTCATCTCAATCAACAAGATTACAATAGGAATATTTGGGCAATGTAGCAGTGGGTAGTCAAAAATCATATTTCCAATCCAATGCATGCATCATGGGCATTCATTGGACGCTTGCAATGATGTTCACATCCTAGATGAACAATCATCAGCCTGTTCGCTTGGTCGTAAACGATCATAAATTTCCAGCTAGAACAATATTTTTCTCTCACACTAAACCAGCCAGCAGTAATAATCTACGATCGTATACGATCGTATCAGCACCAGCCGAACAGGCTGCATACTCTGACCAAAGATGTTGTATGAGCAGGTACGAACGACCTGTATGTTGTACGAAAGTACAGAGCATTCTATTACCATTTCGTTTTCCGTATAAAATGAACTCCCAATGGTTTTCGCGCTTTCGCTACTCGCTATAAAGAATTAACTAAGTACTGATCAGGAGTTGGAAGCTGTGCACAGAACAATCGTGAGGCATCAAACCGAGCTCGTGGTCTCACATGTCAATCCCCCAAAAGAATTGGACATCGTCAGCAACTCGTGGGTGCATTCTCTGAAAAATGCACTTGCAGTTATCAGGCGGATTGGATCCGATTACTGAACAGCATTTCATGTGCTACTGCTTTTACAGATTTTGACAAATGCATCAAGGAACTTCAGTTAACAGCGAAAGAGTCATAATTTTGGTCACAGCAGATCCAGTTATTTCCATATACAGCACGCAAAGGCTCTGAGAAACATAGAACACAAAGCACTCAAAATGCACGGGCATATGCTGCTTCCAACTGAGTAGCAGATTCAGAACTCGTACCTTCATACTTGTTGGGAACATATTATCATGTTACTTCTACAGATAAACAGGTCTCTAGTTCATTATAACAAAGGGGAATTCCTCCTCGATTAGTCATACAAGGTTGCAAAAGATTACAACCCAGCAGGATTGGGAAGATAAGATCATACAACCTCTATACAAAAAGCAGGTAGAATGCTCCTATGCCCAGGAGGAATAACCCACAGTAGTCAGTTCATATTAAACAAATTAGTACAAACAGAAGAACCAAAATCTTCATCTAGGTTCGTCTTCATGCAGGGAACCAAGGAAAAAGGGGTTCTCGATGTTGAACATCAGGGCAGACCGTCGTCATATCTTGGGTTCTTGGCCACCATGGTGACAAGCTATACAACAGAGACGGCAGGTGTTAGTGCAACTTCCATAGTTGGTGGTGGCTCAGGCCATGAGAACTCAAAAGGTGCAGCCATGGTAAGAAGCTGAGTGGTTGATGCAGTCTCTTTTGGGGACGACTGGGTGTACTGGAACTCAATTTGGAGGCGGTGGTGCAATGGGGTTGATGCCATCAGTCCTTTCTTGATGTCCACCTGTAGTTCCCGGATTGGTATGGCTGCCAAGAAACTCTTGATGTATTCTTTACATGATTCTTTGCCCTTTGACACAAGCATGTCCTCTTCAGTATCATTCCCACTGTCCTGGTCAGTTGAAGAGCTCTCAGAACCTGAAGAATCCTTCAATGGTCCACTTGAGTCAGGGCTAGAAGGTTTCTTTTCCCCAGGTACCTTGTGAATTGTAGTATTGTTGTCAAACTTCAAAATGTATGCCTGGTTGCACCCTTCATGGAGCCTTTCTCCAAGGGTATCGATAATGTAATATGCATCATGCTCAACCTTGAGTAGAAAAAAGTGGTCATTCCAACTTACTATGTATAAGTTAGGGCTCTCACTAGATGAAAACTCTGCCGCCTGGGCAATCTCATCCCAGATGTTGTCAAATGACATGGCACCATTAAGAAAGTCAAAACCACTCATTTCATCATCGCCTTCGGGCTGGAAGAATCCAATAAAAGATTTGCTGGGGGAAACTGTCAGTGGGCGAATCTTGGCATGAAGGACAGTTTCAAGATCAAAGTGCTTGTCAGGAAAACGCTCTCTATATGTCCCGTTCTCACAAAGGTTTCTCCACTCCAGTGATCCTTCACGGATAAGGCTGTCAAACTGTGACTGGATAGGCATCATATTCTGATTTGCTTGGAACCAGTCTGCAATAACAGCCACAAGTGCTGTACATGCGCTCTCCCCAGCTGCTCGCTCACTTCTCTGGTCTATTGATGCAAAGAACACCTGGGATGAAAGCTTCATATGGCCATCGCGGCTAATTATCTCCTTCAACTCCCAATTTCCAATGACAAAATTGTCATCACCAAATTCTGACACCATACTGTTTGCTGATCCATCTTCTCCTCTTGATCCCTGAAATCCAAAGATGCATTGCTTAAAATAAATATCATGAAGCTGAAGTGAATTCATGAAATATGCTGATAACTTGTTTTACAATGTTAAAATAGGAGGGAAGATTTACCTCTGAAACAGATTCATCAGAAGATGTTAGCAAGCGTCGATCATAGTCAATATCATCACCTCCCTCTTCCCCATATGCCTTTTTCAACAGAGGTTCACCTTTAGCCTTCAGTGACCGTAAACTCAGTTTCCTCTTTCTCCAAGGAAGTATACTGCGTTTAGCAGTTAGCAACCCAGTCTCTGTGGTTGATGGCAACACTTTCTCTACATGGAAACCAACATCAGATTTTCGGTTACTATAATATATCCAGTCCTCATGCTCCCCATCAATCTTTGCATGGGCATAAACTAGGCCACCAACGTAGTTGACAGACTGCAGAGAGCCATAACTGAAAGACTTCCTGATAGTTGAATCTCCAAATTCATCTTCCTGTACTATGTCATCCAGATCGTCATCAAGAGACTCAGTATCACATGGATATTCAGCACCATCACTGTTAACACAGAACTTGTGTTCGCCGCCTTCCTCATCTTGGCAAGTCTTCTTAGGCCTTCGTGTCGACACCAGATCTGTGAGAATTTTTACCTTTCTCAGCCCTGCTTTAATAACTGAAACCTCATCTTTTCCTCCAGGAAGAGAATCACCAGATGATGGGGACAATGGCAAGGTTGCAGCAGGTCGTTGTGATGCATCAGATGCTTCTTGAAAAGCTCTTAGTTCCACCATACTCAGAGTGAGCTGCACAAAAATAAGATCAAAGGTCACATTGGTATAGTGATTTAAAGGAGTAGGTTTTTAAAAAAAAATTGAAGGACAACTGTTGACCGGAACTTCTAGTTCACATCGTAAACTCACATGAAGGGATGGGGCTGGTTCAGGTGCACCACCAGGTACAGACAATGGGAGAATTATCTCAATCGTCTCTCCAGCCGTCAATGCATAATCTGCTAGATTGAGAGAAGCAGTTCCCAGAATTGATGGTTTATTCTTTGGGCATTTGTTGATATCCTGTGCCGAAGAAATAAGGAGAAGGAAGATCAGACTTGCTTGCAAAGATGAAATCAGCTCAAAAGAAATATACACAAAGTTGCCAAGGGATGATATCTCCAAAGCTAACATATAAAACAAAATGTTCTGATTGCCTTGACAAGGAAACTATCTTGTCCATATAGTACGTAGCTATATTCGTCATCACAAGGCAGCATGTTACTGTCAGGAAGATAAACTTGCTCCATACTAACAGGAATATGGATACAGAGATTTCTTTCCTACGACCAATCAATGGACCATATGACATCAGAAACAACTAGTGCGTTTTTCCTTTTGATTGAAATGAAATGTAAGTGGATTATTTCTCCTACTATAGTTTACAAGAGAAGTAAAACACATAGTATTTGTTACGGTACACACGGACACAGGAAAGTTCAAGCAATTAGAAAACATTAATCACTTAACAGAATAGATAGGTGGGACTACACACACATCAGTGCCAGCTGCAAAAAAGGGCAAAGAAGAACAAAAACTTGAAAGTAGAGAATCAAAATGGATAAACAGGATACCCTGATCAGAATTTCTTACTTAGAAACGAAGTGCCTGTTTGGACCTCGGAATAGGAACCCAAATCATTAGGATTTCAGGTCCAAGTCCAACTAAAATCCAAAAACTACGGATCACTTTCCCATTTCTAAACACACCATGAGTGGAGCAGAAGTAAAACAACCAGATTCTGAACACAAAAATTTCTACTGGACAGAGCCAAACAACTGGGAAATGATGCAAATATCCAACAGGGGAACACCGTAACCATCTGTGATACACACAGTATAGTTCGCTGCATTGTTATGAGTATGAACAACAGGAGCAGATAGTAGAAGAGAATCCAAGGAGGAGGAGACGCTCACGCTGAAGACGCAGAAGGCGAGCTCCCACGGGTGGAACGCGGCGCCGTCCCGCTGCGACGCGGCCGCGAGGGTGACGACGCTCTCGAATTCCTCCTCCCACGACGCGCCGGCGTCCTCCCGCGTGCGGTTGCGCCTGACCGCGGCACGCCGTAGCGAGCCGAGCGCGGAAGCCCTGGGCCCCTTCCACCTCACCTCCGCCGCGACGGCGGCCCTCGGCGCCTCGCGCTCCGGCGAGGCCGGCTCCGCCGCTGGCGCAGGCGCAGGCGCAGGCGAAGGCGAAGGCGGAGGAGGCGGCAGCCCCTCCGCCCGCCGCACCACCAGCCGCGCCCGGAACTTGCGCGACGCTGGCGGCCGCGGCCACCGCATCATCCTCGCCACCATCGGCGGCGCGCCGGTGCCCCCCCGGTCACCGCGCGAGGCGAGGGTCGAAGAGATCGGCCGTAAACCCGGGGTTTGGGGGGATAAGTAAGTATCGACGACTGAGTCTGAGACGGCAGGAAGCGGACAAGGGAACGCGGTTTCGGCGGTGGAAGGCGTCGGACTGAGACTGAGAGAAGCGAGGCGGCGGCGAGGCCAGCCGGACCGCGAGGTGGGAGTGGGAGTGGGAGTGGATTTGAGCTTTGAGGTGGGTTCTCTCGGGGGGAGCCGGAGGAGGGGAGGCCCGCGGCGGTATGGTGCACGGGAGGAGAGAGAAGCGGAGCTCCGAAATAAATAGGAAGGTGAACGTTGGCGTAGCAGACTGCAGTGTGGTTCGTCGTCGTCTCCGTTGGGGTTTTCTTCCTGTTTTTTTTTTTTCTTTTTGCCCCTGGTATATTCTCCTTCCACCTTGACGTTAGATTCCGCGGTGCAGCCCACTGCAGCCTTTTTCTACGCTGTCAATTTCGTCTCGTGTGGTTTTAATTTCCCCATTTCTGGCCACATGGATTTACTCTAACTTTATGCTAGAGTCAAGGTATATATTTTAAATATGGCTAAGTCTAATATTGACAATGTTTATGATATCAAAGTATAATATAAAAACAAGAGGATATACAGTATTTTTTTGATAAAATATAAAGCACTTTTTTTATAAGAAAGTATATATCTTATTTCTTAGGAGTATACTGTATTTAATTTAATATAGCGACAAGCTATATACGGAGCAAAAGCTACTTTGTGGGTTGGGCCCGTTGGGGCAGCGACGTGGGGGCGCGTGGCGTTGCAAGTTGCCTGGCGGCAAGCGCTGAAAAGAAGTGTGTGTGGCCGTGGGCCGTGGCGGGTGCCCGCGGCCGTGTGCGCAGCGTTGTTTTTGCCGCGTCGTTTGACGGGAACACGATTACACGATGGCGGGCACTGGCACCGGGGGAAGGGCGTGTTCCTTGTTCGTTGCGGTTGCGGCCGCGGCCGAGATGGTGTCTGCCGGCCGCCTTTGAAAGTCTCAAAGCAGTTTCAGCAGCTGTCGTTTGTGGCTAAAACATTTCCCTTTTTCGTGCTTATTAGCATAAGTTAATTCAGCACTAAGCAATCTCCGGGTCCGGGTAGAGATTATTATGAATATTACGCAGGAATATATGATTGGTCGATGCCGAACGAATTGCCGATGCATAAGCATCAGCATATAGCAGCTCGCAAACCACAAACAAATTCCATCTGTTCGTCTCCAGGCTCCAGCTGCGACGAGGTGGACAGCCTGTGCGGTTGTTCCATTGGAACAGATGCCCCTTGGGTTTATAAAAGCGCGATTCCGATCCCATCGTCCAAGTCCAAGCGCAACGCAGACGTTCCATCTGTCTCGGCTTCGGCAACAAGAAGAGACCCCTCCAATTTTCCTATCTGGCGATTGATATGTCAGATAATATACTATGCTGAGTATCCTACAATTGTTTAGGAGTACAAGGAAGGACAGGCAGGATGACATTTAATTTATTTACGTGTCACATGGATCATCGAGCTCGAGGAGGACAAAATGGAAGGTTTATTAGTTGCCCACTTGGACACATACGCATGTCGCGTGGACATGATGATTAGCCGATGATCACTGCTTCCTCGGGTGACCCCCCCCCCCCAAGAGCCAAGACGATTCCAGATGGCTATATACTAGTAATGTGTTTGCTAAAGTTTTATCTCTTTCTCAATGGACGGCTGTAAGGAGACCAATTAAGCTGGCACGGCTCACAAGTCACCATAAACACAATGAATTGTACGGGTTATATAATACTACTGAGCCCAGAGAAAGGCGTTAGAAGATACAGCTCACGTGCACGACACATGAGGCAGGGCGAGTCCCTTTAGCTTTTAGTACAGCACAGATGGCATCGATCTGATCGATGCTATTGCTTAGCTGTTGGTACGCGCTGTCCGGACTTTTCCTGGAGCCAGAACACTGGTTCGTCTGGCCGTGGCTTGTTGTAAATGATCGTAAATTTTTAGTCAGAACATTATTTTTCTCTCACACAAACTAGCCAGCAGTACTTCTTCACGAACCAGCAACGATGGCCTCGTTCGCTGGTCTGAAACTTGGCTGAAACTAACTGATTTTGTGAGAGAGAATACTGTAGCGGCTGGTTGATGAACAATGTTTGCTGAGGAGGATCAACCGGCTGGTCTAGTTTTACCAGACCAGTGAACACGCCCGATACGAACCAGCCAACCGAACAGGCTGCTTGTACTTATACTTGGCCATGTAGCCCACGACACGAAGGCCCGACACGGAGCCCGCTCTTTTGGCCCGGTCTAAACCCGGCCAGCCCGATGGCTAACGGGCCCAGGCTAGCACGGCCCGGAGGAGCAGGCCGTGCCTGGGCCTTACCCTAGGCACGTGGGCTGGCACGGCACGGCCCGCTCCTCAAAGTGAGGCCCGGTGGCGGCCCGGCCTACTCGTCTGCCGCAGCCTCCTCCCCTGCGCAGCCCCACACTCCCACCCCCGAACCCTAACTCCCTTCCCCTCCCCTCCCCCGTGGCCCACGCAGTCCCCTCCCCAAGCGGTCGCGCCGCACTCGCTCCCCTGCGCCGGCAGCGCCGCACTCCGCCCTCCCCCGCGAACCCTCCCCCACGACTTTGCTCCCACGTCCTCTGCTCGTCGGCAGGTGGCGCCGCCCGCTCCTTCCCTCCTCGTGGCCACGCCTCTCTCTCGTCTCTACGGCCTCCTCCGTGCACCGCTGTCGGCCTCGAGTGCGGCAGCCGGCTTCAGGCGACCGGATCTGGCGTCCCGTTGCCCGCTCCGACGATTGACGCTGCGGATCTGCCTCGAGGCCAGGGCGAGCGCGCCGGCGTCGACCGCCGCCACCGCGCTCCTGTGCTGCCCCTCGCCCCCTACTGCCCCTCATCCAGCTCCATCGACCAGGACCGCACCGCGCGGCGCTGGCTCCCGATCCACTCCAGCTCCATCGCCTCCCCCCGGCGCCTCCTGTCCTCCTCCACGCCCCAGCGCCGCTGGCCCTGCTCCGTCCCACCATGCGGTCGCACTTAGCTCCTCCCTCTCGGATCTCGCGGTCGCGCTCGCGAAGTCGCGAACCTCCGCAGCTCCTCCATGGCGGCGTCAAGCAGCGGCGGCCGGCTTCGAGTGCAGCAGCGTCGAGCGCCTCCTCCACGCCCCAACCCTCGTGCGGCCTCGTCCTGTTGCAGCCTGTCAGGTGCGAACGCGTCGTCGGCCGCCGCCGCGCGGCTCGCGCAGGCGCAACTGCCCCTGCCTGCCCTTCCACACCTCTCTCTCTCAGTGGGCCTTGGGCTGGCACAGCCCGTTAGCTGTGGCGTGCTTTTAGGGCCAGCCCGGCAGGCCGTGCCTGGGCCGAAGGCCAGGCCCATGGCCCTAAGAGGCATGGCCTGAGGGCCCGGCGTGCCGTGCCGGCCCGACCCCTATCGGGCTGTGCTTTTCACGGGCCTGTGCCCGCCCGGCCCGTTAGCCATCTATGCTCATACTGCATGCCCCATTGTTTTTTCCCCAAAAATGCTCTGGGCCACGGAGACAAGAGATATGGAAGAACTCTTTTTTGGAACGGTCGGAGGCACATACAAACTCTCAAGTCTTGTTATACAGCAACGAACGTGACAGGCACCGCCGGTATACGTCACGCGCAGAGACGGATGCACGTTTGAAACGACCTGAACAATTAAAAAAAAAAGATCTGGAACGTAGCCGGCATATATTAATAAGTAGAAGAAAGAATTATATACGCTAGCGGCGCAAATGGCTCCCGAGGGTTTGGTAGACCGCTAAGCTAGGCAAGGATACTAAATGGACTATTCGCAATCAAGGAGTACAACGATGAGCCATAGCAACTTGGCTCCCAAAAAGCAACACAACCTACATCTTCTAACTCGTTAAACTAACTAGCCACCGATATCTTCTTCCATTTCAGAAAACCATCGTTCAGGTGCTGGCACCATCCCTTGATCAGCGCGAACAACTCTGCACCAAACCTGAGGACACGGCAATTGCGCGGCGAAGTGCTGGTCATGAAGCGCCTGGGGATGCTCAACGAACAGACAAAGCCTTCCGTAGCAGTCAAGAACACCTATGACAGGATCTTCGTCGACCAGCTGAACCCCTCACATGCTAAGGCAATGTAACAATTCTTCCCTAACTCAGTGACTCTGGACAAGAAGAGCAGGTGAGGCGCCGCGCAAGCCAGCGCGTCCCGGTCGCTGACGCTGGCTATGTAGCATGATTAGCGAGTAGTAGCCCATAATCTTCTTCTGTTAGAGAGGGCCGAGCCAATTGTATAACACTAACCCCCTAGCGTGCTATGTTCGTGGTGTGTCATTTTAACTTTCAATCTTTCTCGATCTTAATACAAAGATGTATACACCTTTTACATATTCGAGAAAAAAGAGCATGACAATTATATATGCTGAACCCGGACCCCATACAGGCGCAATGAACACCTCTGTCTAAAACCTGTATGGAGTGTGAGCTTACCAAATTTCCCAAGAAGACTCAACCATCCGCTTGCACTCCCAAACTGAAGTTGGTAACTCACTTTCCCATACAACTCCCAACCAAACTGTCCACGCAGGTACGCACCCCAGATACGACCTGAACAATGATACGTTAGTCGGACTCTCAGACCATGTGCGATGTGCCTCACACAACACTCGTTCCTCCGTTTCCATTTCCTGCTCTGCACTGCATTCACCTATCGTGACGGGAATGTCAACTCCCACTACTCAATCGGCGACATTGCGGCTCCGGTTCGTGGCGTCTGGCCTGTGCAACCAAACTCCAACAAGCTGCTTCCCTGTTATGGGCCATGTTCGGGTTACCCCATATTCATCTTGTTTGGCTTGTTTTTTCAGCGGGAATAGTGTTTTTCTCTCACAACAATTCAGCCAGAATAATATTTTTCAGCCAGTTTGAGCCAAGTTTCAGACCAACGAACGGGGCCATGCTGTGCGTCGTCTAGCATTCTAGCAAGATCGTGTCTACACAATACACAGGAGTGGGGCTGATAACATGTATCTTTCCGTTCCAGGTACTCTTGTAGATATATAAATTATAGATCTTTAAAAAAAAATCAAAATAACTTATAATCCAGACGAAGAAACCAGTAAATGATATAGATAATACCTTGTTGCGTGCATTTGTTATTTTTATATTTTAAAATACTATTAGTATTGAGGTGATAATTAGTTCATCTCCTCGTCAGTCCCCAAATCCGCATGGAGAAAGGATTAACCGAATTGAATAGGCCCACATGGTGATAACAAATGGGAAGTGCATTATGTTGTGCTTTTGTGACTCCCTGTGGCCGTCTACCTGAATTTTCCACCAAAAAAAGGATAAAGTCAGTACACTAGCTCTGAAATCTTGAGTTGAACAGGACTGTATATCTAGTGAGAGATGACTGAGTGGACTTGTCTCTAAACGATAATCAGGTCGTCTTCTTCACTGGTACTGCAGGTGTGCATGGACCCGGCCAGCCCCCACGCACAAAGGTAGTACGGTGCTACCCTACGCAGTAAGCACGCACAGCCAGCTTAAATATTAGTGAGTGAGATCGATGTGACTCTCCACGCACAGCCAACCTATATACTAGTGTCCACTAAGCTGTCCTGGCCGGTGATGAGTGACGACAACAACAACGCGCTATTTGTTTTCAGCAGTAGCTAGCTAGGTTTGGTCCTTGCTTGCTTGTTCCAGCTAGCACTATCAAATTAGCCAACAAGCTAGTCCTTCTAGAAGAACATTCGCTATGTATATACTCGCTCTGTTCACAAAAGAATGTAATTATCATATTTCGTGAAGTTAGATAGTCTAAACTTTGACTAAAATTATATAAAAAAAATACTAACCCTCATGAGATAAAATAAGTACAATTAGATTAGTTATAAAATATATTTTCATATTAAATTTATTTTGAGACATATATGCTACTACTAGTACTATTTATTATATACTTGGTCAAGCTTGAGCTACTTTAACAGCATGATTTTTATAATTACATTTTTTTATTGATGGAGGTATTATTTTCATGGACACACTCCTCTTCCGGGTCTCAGTCACCCACGAGACTCGGCCGGCATCCATCATATCTGCTTGAGCTGATGCCAACAACTTACACGCACGCACCCACCCAAAAAAGTGAGCTAGCTAGAGACTACGGCTGCTGCCATGCCGGTTAGAGATTCGGAAACTGGAAAATGCCCTCCAAAACTTGCAGCACTATTTCAAATGTGTGTAAGACGTAGTCCCTCTGTCTTAAATTGTAAATTGTAAGATGTTTGGATTTTTTTGATATATTTTTTATTATGTACTTAGATATGATGTATATCTAACTACATCAAAAATTTATTTAAGGTAGTGTAGTTTGCAGACTAGAGGAAAGTTCCACTAAATGATAATTAACATGGGTATATTGAAAATCTTAAAAAACTGCAGGTTCTCAATTTTAAAAGAATTTCTGCCAAGATGACAAATATTTCTTTCTTATTATCTTGTTTCGTTCGTTCGTTTGCACCTACTAGACAAGCAAGTTCGCTCTCACATACTTTTATTATATTCATATTTGTATACTGAATTGTGAGGCAACTTTTCCCATTTGGGGCCTGCGCTGCCCCGGACGTCACCAGCATCGAGAAGAGGGGGAGGACGGTGCCTACATGCGCCTCTGGTTCGGATGCCCAGCCGACGCCGGGAGGAGGAGACACCGAAGCGAGGCAGTAGAAGACGAGGAGGGAGATACAATATTTGTAATATACGTCTGAAGTCAGATGAAACATTTAAAACATGCATCTGAAACACTTGCAAACATATGTTTTGAAACATATGCAACATCCAAATAAACACACTTGCAACATATGTCTGAAAAAAACAGATGAAACATTGAGAACAAAAGCTTTCAACATACGTGTACAACTATTGCAACATATGCAACATCTCGATCTACTTTTGCAACATACATATGAAACAATTACAACATACATATGAAACATCTGAAACACTTAAAACATGGCTTGCAACATGCATTTTCAACCTTCTTCCGTACGACACAGTGCAAAGCAGGGGAACAGCTGGTTCTAGCCAACCAGCGACCGAGGATGGTGGTGTGGCCTGGCAGCGGCCAGCTACGCCTGCTTCTAGCCTGGGCCTGGCCAGCGACGACCTTGTTGGAGTTACAGACAGTGAAGACGGGAGTGCTGGTGAGAGTGCGTGCAACCTCATTGGGCGCGAGCACGAGAGATAGGGAGGCGCCCCGAGGACCTGGTGTGCACAGAGCCGCAGCGGCGAGGGCGTGGCGCGGGGCGTTCAGGTGGGAAGCCAAACAGGATAGGTGATGCTAGAGGAAGGACACGACAACAACGTGCGGGTTTGGAGGCAGCGACACAGCGGAGGGGAAGAGGGTTAGGTTGGACACGGGCGCAGTGCGCGAAGGAAAGGGATGAGCCACGTGGAGATGGAGTGCGAGGTGGATTTTTTTTTGAGAGAGAGCATATCCAGACGGACGAACATCCTCGTCCTATCATTATTGTATACATTGTACGTACTTGTTGGTGTTTTTGGATCACTGACGAGTAAATTTATATTTGCGTGTCTGGCTCGGATGGTGTGCTTAGAGGACATAAGGTTTATACTAGTTCGGATAGAAAGTTCCTGCGTCCAGCTCATCGCGGCTGCTCGTGTTACTAGCACTGAAAGTTTATAGTAGGGGTTACAAAACAGGCGAGAGAGGGAAAGGATCCCAAGTCTCTGGTGAAAGGAGTGAACGGGTGCTGAGAGCTCGATCGCTGCTCAGCCGTGTGCTCGTGTCGTGCTCTTGTGCGGATCTGGCTCGATCGGGTCCTCTTCATGGGGCGCCCTGCTTTCCATTTTATAGGCCAAGGGAAAGCGTGGGTTACAGCAGAGGAAAAGGAGAAGAACCAGAGAGAGGAAGGCTTCTAGGATCACTGGGTCTTTCTTCTCCTTCATGCGGGTCCTACCGATCCTGTAGATGTCAATAGGGACGGCTCCACATCACGGCCTTGTCCGTCATTGGCGTCATGTGCAGGCATCATCTGCCGGTCATGGCATTCCATCCCATCCCGGCGGATGTCATGGTGAACTGACGCGCTTGTCAGCGTTCGTACGAGGGTTAGACAGAACAACACCGGTACGCCCGACGCTGTTCTTGATGTGAATCCTCAGGTATGGCCCATCATGGCCTTGGGTTACATCGAGTCATGCCCGTCTCTTCCCTGGTGTTAGAGTTTTGACCTAGGCCCATACGCTTGGACCTAGAGTGGTTGGCGGTGATATGGGTCCCTGTTGGGCGAGACGGAGCCCACGACCCTTCGGAGTCAGGCGAGACGGAGCCTGCGACCTTGGGGGGTTGGGAGAGGTAGAGCTCGTGGCCTCGAGGTCAAGCGAGGCGGAGCCTATGGCCTCACGATCGGACAAGATGGAGCCCCGACCCAAAGGCCGCGTGAGGTGGGGCCCCCGACCCAGAGGTCGAGCGAGGCAGAGCCCACCCCCAGAGGTCGGGTGAAGCAGAGCCCGCGTACCTAGGGGTCAATTGGAGCTATAGTCACGCTCTTGACTGCTTGAATGAATCAATGTTGATGACCATTAGCTCCTCCTTTTTGGGTACCTTAGTATTGGTCCCCGACAGCAGCCCCTGAGCATGTGGAGGAGTATAATACTCATTTGGAGGCTTTTTTGAACGGGAGGACTCTGTGGGCCTTGGCCTTATTTTGTCGCCCAAGCATGTCTTGGGGATGGTGATTCTCTTTCGTCGTGATCAGACCCCTCTGGAGTATAGCCATGAGATTTGGTGGGTCAGAAAAGGTCTTTCCTGATTCTGACCCCTACGGGGGTCTATTGTTCTACGACCGCACGTTCGGTCTCCTTGTGAGTCCAACTTTCCTCGAGCCCCCGCCTGTAGCAAGGGTCCGGTCGAGGGTCGGCTCATCTTTGTGATCGTCTTCCCTCAAACGTTTTTTCAATAAAAATAGAGGGGCTGAGCGGTGCCATGATTTTTTTTCTATGGATGAATCATGGTGCTTGGTGTGCTATTAACAGGCTAGTTCGAGTGGGGTCCCGACATCCCGTTCGTGGGGGTCCGGCTCGAGTCAGCTAGTGACTGACTCTAGATTCTCAGCGGTCAATCCATATAGTTCTCGGGTCCATTCGATCGGTCCCGAGGGCTCTTTGCCTTTCTTCAAGGAAAAACCATGGATCATATCCGGCTAAGACTCGAACGTGGGTCGGGATGCCCATGGCGCTCTTGCGCCCAAGTATTGGCCGCTAGCGGGGCCATACCTTTGTACCCCTCACTCTAAAGGTGCTCAGAGCGGTTGTCAAACCCATCGGTGGGCCAACCTTCGAACTCCTAGGCCTAGACAGGGCGTAGGAGCATTTTTAGCTCCGTATCTCTCTTACCTATGATGGGTTGTGGCCCTTTCAGGGAGGCAAAACGTCCGAAGCGTTTTCTGAGGGGACGACCATAGGTTGTGTGCGTATGCCCCACGATGAGACGTGGTGACAAGTCGTGGCAAGCGTGGAGATCTAGGCGGGCGGTTGGTTTCCTCGCACCCGTTGGCCCTATAAAATCAAAGGGTTAGCCCTCCATGTTTCATATGCATGCCTACATCCTTACCTACATAGCCACGTCGCCACCGCCAATGCTTAGGTTTCCTACCTCCGCATCTCCGCTGCCGTTGAGCTCGCATCCATCCGCCCCACCTCCAATGGATCCATGGTGCCGCTCCAACATCACCTTCCCACACATGGAGGGCCTCATCTATCGTGGTCTTCTCCGTGTATGGACCTCGGCCAAGGAGTGGTTGCTGCCCGGCAACGAGGATTCGTCATCGCCACCCGACAGCTATGTGGTGTCGTTTGTCCACTTCGATGAGCATGGGCTCACGATCCCCGCCCACAAATTCCTTTAGGGGCTGCTGCACTTCTACAAGATTGAGCTATAGCATCTCAATCCCAATGGGATCTAGCACATGGCGGCGTTTGTCGCGCTGTGTAAAGGATTCCTGGGGATCAGCCCCTACTTTGACTTGTGGAGGTATTTCTTTGCCGCCAACCTCTAGAAGAAGAGGGAGAAGGGCGGCAGGTAGGAGCTGCACATGTCGATGGGTGTACACCAGCATCCAACTTCAGAACAATCGAGTCGGCGAGTACCGTCCATGTGTCTCTCGACGTGCAACAAGGGGTGGCACTCATAGTGGTTCTACCTCAAGAATAACGCTGCCGCCCCTCTGCTGGAGTTCACTGGGTGCCTGATCGAAGAGGCCTCAGAGCAGTGGAGGAAGTGGGGTATCCCGGAGAAGGACAAGAAGAAGATCCAAGACCATAGTGCCGCCATCCACATCCTGAAGGAGAACGGCCTAAAAGGGTCAGGCATCATCAGGGCTTACCACGTGAGGAGGGTGGCGCCGTTGATAACGTGTGCGCTCCCGCTATACGCGTTGGCACCCGAGGCATCGTTCGATGGAATGGTGCTCGCTGAGGGGACGCTTCCCAACTCTGAGATCGTGCAATGCATCAAAAAGGTGATGGAGCCTTTACAGGACAACGCGGGTGCCACCCTCAAATTCATCTACCCGGTGTCGGGGCATCTTCTGATGCGGCCGGAGCCAGACTATGTTGTCTTCATAAGTTTTCCTTTCTTTTGCCTTCTCTTCAATTGATTTCCTGACCTAGTGAGACTAACTTTGAGAGGGGCAGGACCAGCCGAGGGACCTTATCCTCATGGATCACCTAACGTCATTGCCGAGGGATTTGGCCGTGAGGGTGGCGAATCGCGTCGAGGGCGAGTAGCTGAGGAAGGTGAAGGAGGACAAGAAGAGAAAGAAACAGTGGCAGTTATAGGCATGGGAATGAGGGGAGGACACTGACAACGATGATAATGGTGATGACGACGAGGTGATGGAGGAAGAAGAAACGGTAGCCGACGATATCAAGTGGGACAACCTAGAGAACGAGAATGCGCTGACAGGCATCTGTTCATCCTTGTAGGTTTTGGGACCCTTCCTGCTCCATGGAGGGGAGGGTATGTCTAGGGAGCCGGCGAAGGCGGGCCGTACCATTGGCCTACTCTAGGAGCCAACAGAGGCTGGCGGCTTTGCCGTCTTGCCTGAGGTGCTAGCGGAGGCTGGCGGCTTAGTCGTCGTGCCCTAAGAGCCAAGGGGAGCGGGGCATTTCGTCAATGTGCCCTAGAAGCTACTAGGGGCGAGCCGTGCTGCCCAGGAGTAGGGGATGGGCTTGAAACGGCCTTGTTTCGATGAGTCAAAGCAAGGGTCGAGGGTTCATCCCCCAAATGCGTCTGCCACCCAATGGCGCTGAGGTGAGTTATCAATTCCTTTGTTTTTCCTATTTTAGTCGGATTTCATCATGACTTATGTTTTTCGTCCTTTGTAGCATCGATAGGCAGTGGAATCCTTCTACGACTGTGCATTCGGTCTCCTTGCGAGTCCAACTTTCCTCGAGCCCTCACGCGTAGCAGGGGTTCGGTCGAGGGTCGGCTCGTCTTTGTGATCATCACCCTGTCTGTGGTTTCCACAACTATAGGGGTTGAGCTAACATCACTTGCCTTGATGGCTCAAGTGACACGCTTGGTGAGCTCGCTAACGGGCATGTCCAAGTGGAATCTGGGTCCATCGTTCATAATGGGGTTAGCATAGCCATTATGTTGCATTCCATTGCTCCTTAACTCATCTCTCGGTAGATACCCAAGTCATTCCAGAGACCGACTCAGGTGGCCCGCTCGTTGTTCATAATGGGGGTGAGCATAGCCCTCATGTGGTATTACACTGCTAGTTAACCTGCCTCTCGGTAGACTGACTCAGGTGGCCCACTGGCCTCCCCTCTCGATGGAGATTCTGTGGGTATGGCTTGAGGTTAGGATCGAGCAAGAAGGTCGAGATGACCCTATCCGCTTCTAAGCGGGTCGAGCAAGGGCCACTGGGGCTCATCTGTGTTTTCTCCCTTGGCTCTATTCGATATGAGGCAGCCTTGAGCCCTTTGTGGGTCGGCCTTCGAACCTTGGTCAGTCGAATTCTTGAGTCAGGGTCGGGCAACTCGATCCCTCATGCCCCATTGGGCTCGGTAGGGCTCAGCTGAGTTTTATGCGTCACCTCATCCATGGTTTTCACAACTAGAGGGGTGGAGCTAACAACACTTGCCTCGATGGCTCGAGTGTCACGCCCGACGAGCTCGCTAACGGGCATGTCCGAGTGGAATCTGGGTCCATCGTTCATGACAGGGTTAACATAGCCCTCATGTAGCATTTCACTGCTCCTTAACCCGCCTCCCGGTAGATGTCTAAGTCATTTCGGAGACCGACTCAGGTGGCCCGCTGGCCTCCCCTCGGTGGAGATTCTGTGGGCTTGGCTTAAGGTTAGGATCGAATGAGAAGGTCGAAATGACCATATCCTCTTTCTGAGCGGGTCAGGCAAAAGCCACTAGGGCTCATCTATATTTTCTCCCCAAGCTCTGTTTCTCGTGTCCTTGAGCCCTTCGTAGGCCTGCCTTCGAACCACAGTCGATCGCCGCTCATATCGAATGAGATGACTACCGCTTCGTGACGCGATGCAAAGCGTTGTGATGCAATAATTGCATATGTGATGCTTGGATGTATGGGAATGGATGAATAAATGTTCATGCACTAGAAATGTAAAGTGGGGGTTGGTAAAGTTGCCTCGATGGCTTGAGTGACGGGTTCAGGGAGCTCTTACCGGATATGTTTGAGTGGAATCTGGGTCCGTCGTTCGTGATGGAGTTGGCATAACCCGCATGGGGCGTTTAGCTGCTCCTTACCCGTCTCTCAGCAGTAGCCTGAGCCGTCCGATCGACTTGGGTGATCTACTGGCCTTTCCTCGATGGAGATTTTGACGGTGGGCCCCTCCAAACCCTTCCTGGAAAGGTGGAGGCTAAAGCTTGGGGTGCGAGCAATAAACTCTAATCACGCTGGTGAGCAAAAATGCCATAGTTACTAGGGCGTAGGTTTCTTGTGGTCCGACCAATTTTACTCAGCATTTGTTTCCACAAACCCTGCCTTTATGTTTTTTAACATGATAAAGGGTCAGACATAGAGAATGTCTACCGAATAGACATAATCTTACTAGCCCCCGAGTGAGGCCTGACCCCTTGTTGTTGCTGGGGTCGGGCGTCACTTAAAGATCGAGGGGTCGATAGCGAAACTAATAAGGGAAAACATGCATAAATTAAGGTTGACCTATCTCTCGGCAGCGGCCCGAGTGGTCTAATCAACTTGGGTGACCTACTGGCACTGGACTTACCTATATGGGTCGAGTGATGAGTTTGGGGAGCTCTTACCGGATACGTTCAAGTGGAATCCGGGTCCGTCATTCATGATGGAGTCAACATAACCTGCATGGGGCATTCTACTGCTCCTTACCTGTCTCTCGGTAGCGGCCTGAGCCGTCCGATCGACTTGGGTGATCCACTGGCACAGGACTTTCCTATGGAGATAGAGGATCAAATTATCCCCCAAGAGATTAGTTAGGTAGATAAGCCAGGCGACAAACTCATAATGAGTAAACAAGCTCTTAGATTTCGTTATGGCCAAACAGATTTTTAGCCCTTCTCACCTTTTTGTATAAAAAGGTTAGTGCATTTTGACCTTTTCCGTCGTTATGGCCGTAAAGCTCGAATAGCGGGTAAGCGAACTCTGATCATGCTGGTGAGCAAAAATGCCATAGCTGCTGGGGTGTAGGTTTCTTGTAGTCCGACCAGTTTTACTTAGCGTTCATTTTCGTAACCCTTGCTTCAAGATCTTAACGTGAGAGAGGGTCGGGCACAGAGAATGTTTGTCAGGTGGATATACTCTTAAATGTGTTCCAACTCTTTCCGTAGTTAAGGCTTAAGAAGCTCAGGGTGCGGAAAAAAACTCTGATCACGCTGGTGAGCAAAAACACCGTAGCCGCTGGGGCGTAGGTTTCTTACAGTCCGACCAGTTTTACTTAGCATTTGTTTCTATGACCCTCGCTTCTGGATCTTAACGTGAGAAAGGGTCAGATGTTGAGAACGTCTACCAGATAGATATGCTCTTATTAGCCCCCGAGGGAGGCCCTACTTTAACACCCTTGGTGTTACCGCTTAAACAACTTGCTAAACTATGTCATGAGCCTCATGTTTATGTGGCAATGCATGTGATAAAGTGTGTAGATCAATTTCTGTAACTCAAAACGATCAATAGAAATGTTAAACGAAAGTTGATTCAATAGTCATGTTATATCACTTAGGGTTTAAAACCAATTTTTATTAAGCAAAAATACCATAGAACATGTATGTGACACTTAAAGAAAGTTGGAAGTACAAACTTGGTAGATGACAATGCAACTTTAACTTTTAGAAAATAGATGTTGTTAACTAGTGTTTTAGGATCTCTAAAATCAAACTTGACGTTAAGATAAGCTGTTTTCGTTAAGTCAGCAAACACTTGAATTTATGTTTAAAGTACCATTTTGGCGAATTATATTGAGCAAAATAGTTAAATAGTGCTTAAATATCTTGCTCCTACGAGTTAGTATGTAGTATGGGCTAGGTCATTGTACAATTGTTAGTTGAAACCAACAAGGTTTAGACCCTTTAAAAATTATAGCAAAAGCGCTAAAGGTTGTTAACTCTGACCAAGCCTTTACTCTATCCAAGTCGGAAAAGAATTGTAGACAATGCCATTTTGGCATTTAAAATTCAACAAAACTGATTAAGCCCTAGATCCATGTTCTTGCACTATTGGTTGCGTCAAAGTGTGTACATGAGCATGGTGTGGGTCGAAGTTGTGTTGGAGATCGCGTTGCTCTCGTTAAAATTGCCCAAATTTCGTTAGAACGCGTTGTAACCATGTTGTTGGCGCTTTGTTCGTGAACCAGCACTCCAGCGATGAACCCAAGTTGGCATCCTTGTATCTCCCTCTCTGGTCACTCTCTGGACGTGAGGTTTGCTTCGTTAGCTAGGTGTTAGTATCGACTTTAGGTTAGGGGAATTAGTTGAGCCTCGATCGTGATTGTTCGCGGCTTTTGCTTTGCTTTAAAATGCATGCATGTCACCAGTTGATACCTCGTGGCCTGAGTTCACGGACACCACACGCGTGGGCGCTACTAGCGTAGGGCTCAGGCCATGGTCGGGCTACTACCGCTAGCTAGCTCACGCGCCTGGGTCATGCCACGCAGCGCCTTGGCCTTGTGTTGGCCAGCTCTGATCGGCTGTGGCCAGGTTTCCACTAGCACGACATGAGCGCGCCACCCTTTGGCTGCCGAGCCATGCATCGAGTCAAGCTATGGCTGGGGCCATCGTGCCAGGTCAACGTGGTAGTTGCTGTGCCCTCCAATTCATCTACCTCGCCGAGCCATATGTTTTAGTCACAACTGCCCTCTCGTGTGCATGCACTCTCGGCCATGCACCTCACCTACCATCACGCCACTATTATGTCTCATGGTAGGATCCTAGCCGCTCATCCCATCTACCTCTACTGCCACAACTACATGTACCACCCCGCCTGCGAGATAGGGAGGAGAGGACAGGTTATGTATATCGGTAGTGCCACGCCAGCACATGGTTGGAGTCACTATCGCATTCGAGGCACCACGCTCTCCGCTCCTTCAATTCGCCTAGCTCAAGGCTTCTCAGTCTAATTCCTCACACCAGTGAGCAACATACGCCACTATTGTGTCTCATGGCAGGATCCTAGCCGCTCATCCCATCTACCTCTGCTGCCACAACTACATGTACCACCCCGCCTGCGAGATAGGGAGGAGAGGACGGGTTATGTATATCGGTAGTGCCACGCCAGCATGTGGTCGGAGTCACTGTCGCATTCGAGGCACCGCGCTCTCCGCTCCTTCAATTCGCCTAGCTCAAGGCTTCTTAGTCTAATTCCTCGCACCAGTGAGCAACATAGATAGTTAGCTAGATGCCCGGTTCCCTCAAGCCCGACTGGTCATTACCCACCGAAAAATTGGCATTTTTGCTCACCGCCGGTCATGTGCGCCGCCGTGACCAGGAAGTTGGGGGTAAGGCATGTTTTGGCCAGGGTGCTTGTAACCCTAAGCTCTCCTTGACTCCCTCTATCCGGTGCTCACACTGTTTTGGCTAGAGTGCTCGTCATTGGTGGAGTGACGCGTCGGTGTCCACCGTAGAGCGCCGCTGCCCCTCTCGGTTGCCCATGGCTAGACCGTTGTAGTGTTTCCCTGCTTCAACCATCAGTGAGGTGTGCACCGCAGTGAGCTACTGATGCTTCTTCGCCATCTCTACCTTTCCGTGAGGGCATAGGCTCGCCAGAATAGTTGTGCCACCGCCGCGGATAGCTGCTCCCCGCTGCAGCTCACGCCAGTGCATCTCCAAGTCCCTAACCACCGCCCATCATAGCGCATGTAACTATAGATGGTGACCGACCTGCTAAGTGGGTCCCCGTAGGCCTCTAGTGGCCAGCATAGACGCCCAGTGTCATTGCTCGCCATGCCGCCGTGCACGGGATGACCGAGGGTGCGCGTGGGTAAATTTGGAAAAATCCAGGGGGTTAAGTGAATTCACGAGAGAAAGGAAGAAATAGTATTAGGACATAGTTGTGGTTCGGGAAAAGTCCGAGGGTTCATTTGCTAAAGTGCTAGCGTGGGCTCTCCATAGTGGACCGTCTCACGTGTGGGCCACGCTCCACGCTGGGCCGGCCCGCTGCGCGCGCCCCCGTATCGCATTGGGCCAGGCTTGGCTATCGGGCCGAAATGGTTGCCATCGGCCTTTTTCCTTTTCTAAGCATTTTCTAATTGAGTTTCTAAGGTAAACTTGTAAATTCAATATAAAATTATGTAGTTAACCAAAAATTATGAAACCAATTTTGTTAAGTTTCTAAAATCATGATCTATCTGCTAGTGTATTTTATTCATATAGTTTTATAATATTTTTAGGAGTTATCTAATTAATTTAAGATGCTTAATATTGTAAGATATAAACTTATAGGAATTTTTATGATGAATTGATGATAGTGTTGGCTCTAAAACTTTTATAGTAAATTCCTCACATTATTAGGTGATCACCATAATTTTTGTAGCTCCATAATAATTAGTTTGCTAAGGTAGCTAAATGAGTCCTAGTTCAGAAATATATGTTTAATCAATAAAATGCCAAAACACCTTGGGATATTAGAGTTAAACATTGTTCCGGAGACAAAGCCTTACTTGATGACGTGGATACATAGGCTAGTATGTTAGTCATTAGAGTTAGCTTGTTAGCTTGCAGAGCGTAAACGTATTATAGAGTTGCTGTTACCATTGGTTAATTGCGTCTCTACGTTGTATCCACGTATATCATAATAGGAACAACGATGGATCATGGAGTCGACCGAAGTAACATAAAAGATGGGGCCTTGATGATTGTGTCACTATGATGGAATGCTAACTTTTGGTTATATCTTACCTAGACAAGCCCCGATGTATAACCCCTATTATTTTGCACTTTATTTTATGCTTGTGCATTAAGTTTTAAGGAGTTGAATGAAAACCCACTTGCACACACACACACACACACACACACACACACACACATATATATATATATATATATATATCCTATGAGTCTTGCTAGTATGACAGGATCATGTAGACTACTATGCTACAGGACTCCGGTAGAAGTTGAGTGATTGCGTGTCACTCACGAGAAATAGGAAAGATATTATTATTGTTTTTTATCTTACTATCACATGAAATATATGTATCATTCCACCCAGTCTCCAACTATCATTCATATATATATATGTATATATATATGATAGTTGGAGACCGGGCGGAATGATACTTTGGATCTGGACTTGGTTGGGCATTCGAGCGAGGCTCGGATTGCACTTGTTCCACCTGTGTCGGTTAAGGACCGACCGTTGCATTGGATTCTAGTCAGGTCATAGACTTATTATCCTAAGCACATACCTGCTTATAGGGGTAGGAAGGCTCGTTGCTCTCTTGTCGTGGGTTCTGGCTCTTTCTGGATCAACTGATTGGAGGCGGGGATGGTGGAGGTCTAAGCACCACACTGAATCTAAGACTTAGGTGTGGGGGCTTGAGATCCAAGTTTAGACGGGGATCTAGACCCCTTGATAGGAGAGTGGTGGGTTGGTCCTACTTGTGCTTGGGGTACAAGCAAGGCGTGTGTTTCGAGGTACCCATCTAGGATACATTGGTTCATGAATCACCGTGTGATACGGTACGACTTGGCTACGATCTAGCACCGTAGTAAGAACTGGAATATAAAAGATGGTAAAATAGTTCTGATTGCTTACCATCTGCTTGATAGTAGTATAGATGCTTACATAGAATGGTTAGTAATGGACTAATGATGACTGCTAATAAAATTTAATATAAGGACATACGTTTAGTAATGCTTCCGCAGATGCAATAACCCACAAGCCAGATAGCCTTGCATATCCTTGGAGTCTTCCTTCCTCCTGATAGGTAAGCCTTGCAGAGCACAATTGAGTACTCAGAGTTTGTTCTGCCCTATTGCAGGTGATAGGAGCATGTGGAGCTAACACTTGTGTATGGAAACCTCCTAGTGGGCTCAGCGAGGATTTTCTTAACATTGTGGACATAGAGTTTATTTGAAACTTCCACCCAAAATGTTTTACAATGGAAAACTTATAACCTATTTTGATGTATATAACAGATCATCATGTTAATGTTTGACTTGTCATTAAATGATTTTATTTCCGCTGAAACTCTGATAACATGGTTATATTTCACTGTTATAAACAATAGATATTATACTCTGATGTTGCACGGAAAGTGATGTAAGAAATGGCTAAAATGATGTAAACTTTATTCTCCCATTTATGATCCTGTTGAAAAATCTGGATTTTTGGGTTCTCCCATTTGGTGTGCTCGACAGAACTGCCTGATGTAGCTCACCTTCGGGTGCTCAGTGTCTAGTGGAAGACAAGCGCCTTCGTAAGTATGTTATTTTGAGCAGTTCTACCGCACCGACCCCCTGCCACTGCTAGGGTCGGGTGTCACTAAAGATCGATGAGTTGATAGCGAAACTGATAAAAGAAAGTGTACGTAAATTAAGGGTAAAAGCGACGTAGCTGTTCGATGTTCCAGGCATTGATGAAGACTTCACCGTCAATGGTCTTGAGCTTGTAGGTGCCTGGTCGAAGCACCTCCACGACGATGTACGGTCCCTCCCACAGCGGAGAGAGCTTGTGGCGGTTCTTGTTGCTCTAGACAAGGCGGAGCACTAGGTCCCCGACATTGAAAGCCTGACCCCATACTCGATGGCTGTGGTACCAGCACAATGTTTGCTGGTACTTGGCCGAGCGAAGGAGGGCGATGTCATGTGCTTCATCCAGCTGGTCCATGGAATCCTCGAGGGACGCCTCGGCTCCCTGTTCGTCGTACGCCCTGACCCTCGGCGCTCTATAATCGAGGCTGATCTGGAGGATAACCTCAAAACCGTAGACCATGAAGAATGGTGTGTAGCCAGTGGCCTAGTTGGGGGTCGTCCTTAGGCTCCAGAGCACCGCGGGAAGCTCCGCGACCCATCGTCCACCAAACTTGTTCAACCGATTGAAGATCCTAGGCTTGAGGCCTTATAGGACCATGCCGTTTACGTGCTCGACTTGCCCGTTCATGCAGGGATGCGCCACGGCAGCACAATTGACACAGATGTGGTATTCATCGTAGAATCAGAGGAACTTCTTTCTGATAAACTACATGCCATTGTCCATGATTATGGAGTTTGGGACCCTAAAGCGATGGACGATGTTAAGGAAGAACAACATGGCTTGCTCAGATGTGATCACGGAGATCGGTCGAGCCTCTATCCACTTTATAAACTTGTCTATAGTGACAAGCAAGTGCGTATAGCCCCCGGGCGCCCTCTTGAGAGGTCCAACCAGATTGAGCCCCCAGACCACCAACGACCACGTGATGGGGATCGTTTGGAGCGCTTGGGCTAGTAGGTGGGTCTACCGAGCGTAGTATTGACACCCCTCATAGGTGCGCACAATCTGTTCAACGTCGGCTACTACGGTCGGCCAGTAGAAGCCTTGTCGAAACACGTTTCTGACTAGGGTCCTAGGAGTTGCATGGTGCTCGTAGACCCCATTGTGGATATCGCTCAGCAACTGCTTCCCTTGTTTGATGGGGATGCAGCGCTGCAAGATCCTAGTGTAGCTTCGCCTATAAAGCTCGCCCTCAATAAGGACAAAGGACTTGGTGCGATGTATGAGCCACCGAGCCTCTATTTTGTTTATTGGTAGGGCCTCACATAGGAGGTAGTTGAGGTAAGGCATCCTCCAGTCACCCAAAGGGTCAGGCTCTATCGCTGGATCCTCATCAAGCTCCATGACTTTGGGGTCAGATGGAGCGGACGACCGGTTAGCCTCTGAGCCTAGGGCAGGCAGCCCATCACTGGATTTTTCTAGCTCCTCATAGCGGACCAAGGGCTTGTATTGATCGCTGGCGAAGACGCCTATTGACACCGGCTCTTGTCCAGACGCTGTTTTTGCCATCGCGTCGACCGCCTCGTTGAGATACCTCAGAATGTGATTGAGCTCGAGTTCGTCGAACTTGTCTTTAAGCTGGCAGACTTCTCGGCAATATGCAACCATCTTGGCATTGTGCAACTTGACTCCTTCATGGCTTGGTCGATGACCAACTAGGAGTCACCTCAGACATCGGGTCATCGGATACCTAACTTGATGGCGATGCATAGGGCGTTGATGAGTGCTCATATTCGGCCACATTGTTGGAGGAGGGGAAATGGATGCGAACCATGTACCTCATGCGTACCCCGAGGGACAAAACGAAGACCAGCCCCACGCTGGCGCCTTTCTTCATCAGCGATCCGTCAAAGTACATCGTCCAGTACTCTTGGTCGATGGCTGCTAGTGGCATTTGGATCTCAGTCCATTCTACAACGAAATCAGCCAGCACTTGGGACTTGATGGCCGTCCGGGGGGCATATGAAATGCCTTGACCCATCAGCTCAAGTGCCCACTTGGCGATTCTTCCTGTGGCATCCCTGTTTTGGATGACCTCATCGAGAGGGAAGGGCATCATGAACGTCACTAGATGTGACTCGAAGTAGTGACGCAACTTTCTCTTGATGATGAGGATGGCATACATGAGCTTCTGAATTTGGGGGTAGCGGGTCTTGGAATTGAACAAGACCTCACTAACGATGTCGGTGGAGTGGAGAGGTTGGACAGCGATGGGAGCCTACATCAACTATCCCTCCATCATGACGATAAAGTTCAGGTTCCCGAAGCACACGTGCACGTCCGGGACCTAGCTGACGCCGTGACTAGCCATCCGAGGCTTGATGTGGACGTCGAGACGCGCAAAAAGCCCCTACCTGGCGTGCCAACTATCGATGTTTTTGGATCACCGACGAGTAAATTTGTATTTGCACGTCTGGCTCGGATAGTGTGCTTAGAGGACACGAGGTTTATACTGGTTTAGGTAGAAAGTCCCTACGTCCAGTCCATCGCTGCTGCTCGTGTTACTAGCACTGAAAGTTTGTAGTAGGGGTTACAAACAGGCGAGAGAGGAAAATGATCCCAAGTCTCTGGTGAAAAAAGTGAACGGGTGTTGAGAACTCGATCGCTGCTCAGCCGTGTGCTCGTGTCGTGCTCTTGAGCGGATCTAGCTCGATCGGGTCTCCTTCATGGGGCGCCTTGTTGCTCGTGTTACCAAAGAGTGGAATGCTTCTAGGATCGTCGGGTCCTTCTTCTTCTTCATGCGGGTCCCGCCGATCCTGTAGATATCAACAGGGACGGCTCCACGTCGTGGCCCTATCCGTCACTGGCGCCATGCGTAGGCGTCATCTGTCGGTCATGGCGTTCCATCCCGTCCCAGCGGACGTCGTGGTGAACTGACGTGCCTGTCAGCGTTCGTATGAGGGTTAGGCAGAACAGCACCGGTACGTCCGACGTTGTTTTTGATGTGAATCCTCAGGTATGGCCCGTCATGGCCTCGGGTTACATCGACGTTGTTTTGATCCAGGGCCATACGCCTGGACCTGGAGTGGTTGGCGGCGATATGGGTCTCCATCGGACGAGACGGAGCCTACAGCCTCGGGGTCGGGCGTGGCGGAGTCTGTGGCCTCGGGGTCGGACGAGATGGAGCCCCCGACCCAGAGGTCGAGCGAGGCGGGCCCTCCGACCCAGAGGTCGGGCGAGGCGGAGCCCGCGCATCTGGGGGTCGGTTGGAGCTATAGTCGCGGATAAATCAATGTTGATGACCATTAACTTCTCCTCTTCGAGTACCATAGTATTGGTTCCCGACAGTACTATTGTATAGTCTTATGGTTTCCACAATTTCTTTTATATATGGATATATGTATCATGAAAATGAGAAACGAAGCCGGCCGAATCCCGCCAACTATGCAAAAGGTCAAAAACATCAAGTCAAAAAGAGTGGCAGGATACCGCATATACATTATGCTACATACGAATGATATATCTCTGATCATTGAATACGTTACGTTGCTCTGCTCTGTCATGTCTGCGGATGGAAGCGTGCCAGAACGGAATGATAATTGGATGAGGAGGACCATCCCCGTGGTCCTCGCTGAGCTAGCGTACATTAGAGAGGGAGGTGCACGCACGCATGGATCGGCCGGAGAAGATGATCTCGCGCGCACCCAATGAAATGAAATGAAATCCGATCCGACCCAGTTGCAGCGCCCAGTTGCCGCAACACTCTAGTTGCAGATGCAGTCATGCAGACGCCGGCGCACCCGTGAACCATACTGATGGCATGACGGTGACGCCAACGGAAGACCGAAATGCGTGCGCGACTACGTATACTGGACAGCAAGTCAAACGAGCTGTGATCTTTGCAGATGTGCCTTCAAGGCAAAGATTTGCCCCACGCGTGCACACATTGGGCGACAGATGATTACTGATTAGGTATCAGTGCCAGCTACTACTCCCTCAGCTAGAAAAACCAAAACAATCTTATAACCTAGAACAGAAAGAGTAGTATTTCGTCCTATTCGCTTGCTTATAAGCCGTACTTTTTCAGCCAACGAACAATATTTTTCTTTCATAACAAATCAGCCAACAGTACTTTCAGCCATGGCTTATCAGCTAAGCGAACGGAACTTTTATCACTCTCGGTTTGTATTACTCTATATGTTTGTAGATGAATCATATCGGTAATGACGATTTTTACCACTCTCGATTTATATTCAGCCCGTTCGCTCGTTGGTTTCAGTCAGTTCAAACCAGTCAGCCAACAGTGTTTTCCTCTCACAGCAAATCAGTACCAGCCAGCCTAAACCAGCCCAGAAACCAACCAGCGAACAAGCCGATTATCAGATGTGGCCAAGATTCTGCGATGAATTTAATGTCGAATTGTTTTGATTTTTAGGCAGATTATCAGTTGTATATATGTTGGATTTCTTGAAAGCGATTTCGAGCTTAGTTGTATTTCTGAGATGAATAATGCGTGCATGTGTGCCTCATGCATGTTTGATTATGAGATCAATTGAGACCTGTATGTATGTCCAATCCCTGAGATGATATTTGTTCCATGTGTATTATTGCTCGAGCGAAGTCACAATGAGTTCATTTTTTAACTTGTTTGAGCCTTGAGCGGCTCTCACAACGGAGCTAGTAAGAACATCTCCACCGGAATACCTAAACATACTTCGTTCATAATCTAAATTTGTTGAGTGGAGCAAAGAAAAAAACAGTCAATAACTTTACTTATTCCGGTGCTTTAGTAGGGGTATCTACTTTTGTATTGACAGTTTTTTCAACCACCACCCTCCTATTCCCTTTGTCCTGACTACTGAGTCTGTGCTTACCCACCGTTGTGTCTGCCTGTCCGTTGCTACCTTGCGCCCGGCCACTCTAGGACCTGGACTCCCACCGTCATCCTTGACCAATTCCGCTGCTTTTCCAGCTCGTCGGTGCCAGGAAACAAGAAGTTGCACCCATCCGCCGTCGTCGCGCCCCCGATCATGAACACCTCCCTCGCCGGCGACCTCCCTGCAGTGGTCCGCTGGCCCGACATCCATCGTCGTGCCACCGTTTGTCATCGGGCCGCACCCAGATCTGGCTTCCCTCCCCCGCCGGGCTCCCCTTCCCTTCCCTAGATCGCCTCCCCTATCGTTTGCCACCGAACCATTCCCAGATTTGCTTCCCTCCCCCGCCAGGCTCCTTTCCCTTCCATAGGCTGCCTCCCCCATCGTTCGCCGCCACCCCACACCCGACCGTGGCCAGATCCAGCCTAGCTCCCCGTTGGCCCTTCTTCTCCGGCTGAGGCTCAGTTTAGTTCCAAAAATTTTGGCAAAATAGGTACTATAGCATTTTTGTTGTTATTTGGTAAATAGTGTCCAATCATAATCTAATTAGGCTTAAAAGATTCGTCTCGTGGATTTCGTCTAAACTGTGTAATTAGTTTTATTTTTTATTTATATTTAATACTTCATGCATGCGTCCAAAGATTCGATGTGACGGAGAATGTGAAAAATTTTGCAAAATATTTTGCAAACTAAACTGGGCCTGAGCTCCCTCCTGCAAGGATCCCTCCCTAGCCAAGCAAATAAGAAACGACAGAAAGAGACACACTGACAGACGGGTCCACATGTAACTGTATATGCTCAATAAAGTAGAGACATTGATTTAGATAGTACTATCGTTGGAGATAACAGCATAGAAAATATAGAGCGCCCTTACTCAGACAAGTACGTAGTCTTTTTTTTTTGTATAGTAGCTATGGAGATGCTCTAATGACAGCATATGTGGGGGCATGTTTTTTTTTTGTTTCATGAAAAAATTGTCACCCCGGTTATTAAACCGGTAGTGATTGGCTGATAGCTTACAACAACATGCGTTCTTACTGTTCGCTCTAGCAGTGAGCAGTGATGCTGATGCATGTATCGGCGTCAAATAAACTTTACTTTTTTCATGTCATCACGTAGCCATGCACCCTAAGGAAAAAAGAGAGGTGCTCCCGGGCCGGTGCTCCGAAAACATCCAAAAAAGATGAAAATTTCATCATTTTACAAAGAGCCAAATAATGTTAAAAAAGTACTGATATCTATGATGCATAATATAATATGTATGATTATATATATGAATCATGTAATATATTTTCATAATATATTTATTTAAAAATACAAATATTGATATTGTTTTTTTATAAACCTATTAAATTTAAGATTATTGAACTTTTTGAAAAGTGAGTTTTTCATTTTATTTGGGACGGAGAGGGTACATGTACTTTTTGTGGCTCATATATATGCTATATAAAAAATCTCAGACTACTTCAGTTTCTTTTTGGGTTTCTGAATTATTTTCTCGCGAATATGCTTGGAGAAATCCCAAGCTAGTGGTACCGACCATGAGAGAGTGTTTTTCGGCTTACCTCATATTTGGCTTGTTCGGCTTGTTTTTTTAGCTGAAACAGTGTTTTTCTTTCACAACAATTCAGCCGGAACCGTATTTTTCAGCTAGTTTCAGCCAAAATTCAGACCAGCGAACGGGGCAAAGAGCAATAGGTTTTCGTTCTCAGGGTCCCAGCCGAGAAGGAAAAAAAGCTTCGAGGAACTCTGTTGAGTGTGTGTGACTTGTGAGTGGTCAAGCAGGAGACTAATAACACATCAAGATGGAGAGAGATGCCCAAGACATAATGATGCTAACAAATCACCAGTCTGTTCGTTGGTTGGTTTCTGGGCTGATAAGCTTGATCGGTGCTGATTTGACGTGAGAGAAAAACACTGTTGGCTGACTATTAAACCCTGACTAAAACTAACAAACGAACAGGCTGCACGTCCCAGCGGCCCACGCCTATCGATCCCCTTGTCAAATCACATCACTAACCTAGCTCTCCTCGTCAAAATCGATTCAGGCCGGCCATCATGATCACCGGCGATCCGCAAGTCGCAACGCTGCTGGACCGGATGGAGCCAGCAACAGCAAGCATGCGTATATGTGGACGGCAGAGACTAGCTATAGTGTGGTGGCGAGCACAGCGGCTGAAGGCAAGTCGATCACAGGAGTTAGTGGCTATTACTAGCTGTTTGACTGGGCAAGAATTCTGCTTTAAGATAACGCAGCCGCCCGTCCTAGTGGTGAGCTTGTAAGCTGTAATAATTTGAGCCACACCTGTGTGCAGAGGTGGAACCAACAACTTCGGTCCTTGTTCCGCCTTTGCCTCTGTGTCTATCGGTCCTCCTATCAAAAGCGCTGTTGTGAACATTGCCAGCTAGCCCCTTGTTCCGCCTTTGCCTGTGTGTCTACCGGTCCTCCTATCAAAAGTGCTGTTGTGAACATTGCCACGGTCTTGTACTTTTTCCTACAAAACAGTTATAAGGCACGGCACAATATACTTTTGTAAGAAACGTTGGACTCAGCAAAGAATTGAATAACAACATAATCATATATATACTTCCTCAGTTCTAAATTATAAGTTGCTTTAATTTTTTGGTACATCAATTTTACTATGCATCTAGATATAATATTATGTTTAGATATATAGCAAAATGGATGAACCAAAAAAGTCAAAGCGATTTATAATTTAGAATGGATAGAGTAATCATTAGTTAGGACTAGCAATATTGACCGGTAACCGTTGGGGAAGCCATAAATTAAGGCCGTGAGTGTTGCTATTACAAATTTTCCTAATTTAAGGTTAAAAAAATTGTAAAAAAGGGTGATCTTTCCTTTATGTGGGTCAGAAAAATTCGTTGTTAGCACCAGCAATCTGCAACCGCAAGGCCAGAGAAAAAGAATCAACTTGTTGTTTAGGCTACTTTTTTTTATAAGAGCACAAGGGTCAATTTTCTAAGATTAAGACAAGCACAAGAGCCCGACGCCACAAGCGCAAAAAAGGCTGGAAAAGGCACACCTACCTCGTGCTGCGCTAGGAATTGGCAACACGCCACGGAGAAGGGAGAACCTAGAATCTGTTGTTTTCACCTTACTTGTCCATTGCTTTTAGTTAATTTTCCATGGCGGATCAAATATTCTTCAGTGTTTAGTCACGCAGTACTGGTAGAGTGCACAAAAGGAGTATATATACCCACGTCAAGACGACGTGTGTGTAAACGAATCTAGTCGAAATTAATTATAAGATAAGGCCAAGGAAACGAATCTAGATGCTGAAATTAATTATAAGATCATTCAATCCTATTGTGCTAACACAGTGCTAGGTTTCTTGCCTGTGACCTAACGATGCTTAATGACACATGCGTGGATTGTGATTTGTACAGTGGAGAGGCAAGTAGTAAATCCACAGGGCTATTGCGTTCTTGCTCCTATTTTAAACCTCAATTGTGATTTTACCCTTATTTTTTTTCACTTTGTGTTTTTACCTCTGTTTTTTTAAAACGAATGTTCAATTTACCCCTACTCCGTAAACAGCAGGTAACGGTGTTAAAAAAGTTGAAAGACGACAAGTTTACCCTTCCGAATATGCCCCTACTTTTTTTTGACAACTTTGTGATTATACCCCTGTTTGATTACGTGTATATTTAAGCAACATTTCGATAGATTTGAATAGAAATTTGCCAACAAAATTTGACAGAAAACTGCTAACAATATTTGGCACAAATTTATCAAAATTTTGACAAACATCATGACACAAAAGCAAATAGGTAGTGATTGGCCTCATGCCCTCATCTTTACTTTAACTCATTACTTCTTGCCTGCCACACGGAAGCAATATTGGATTGCAATCAAATCAATTTTAACGGTGAGCTTTCTAATCGAAGCAAATCCATCAGGCATCAGCTGCACGCAACATCAATCTATGGGCAGCCATACGTCCTGTTCGGAAGGCCGTATCGTATCGTGGATTATTTACTGCTGGCTGATTTGGTGTGAGAGAAAAACACTGTTCCCGGCTGAAAATTTACGATCGTTTACGAGCAAGCGAACAGGCTGATACTATCTCAGCCATTTTGGATCAGTAGACCAAATCCCATCGGATGACAAATTTGGTACCTAGGCAACACCAAATCATAGCTCTGGACCTGTCAGTCTCCGGCTCCATTGCCTGGCCGCACACGCCCACTCGCCTCACATCGCCCGACGGGCCCGCTGTTGGCCTTCCGCCGTCGCCGCACCCAGCCATCCGCTAGAGTTGAGAGAGAGAGAGAGAGAGAGAGAGGCGGGTCTTCGGCTCCATGGTCGGCTGCTTTCACGAGACGTGCGCTCGCGACGTCGGCCAAGCCGCGCGCGCCCGCTCCAAGCAGAGCTGCGTGCCTGGCTACGCGCCCACGTCAGGCTAAGCTGCGCGCGCCCGCGCCGCTTCCTCCGCCTGGCCGCACGCGCCCGCCCGATGGCCCGACGCTGCCCTTCCGCCGCCACCGCCGCCGCACCTAGCCGCCCGCTGCCTGCTAGCGTTGAGAGGGACGACCCTGAGAGAGACGACCGAGAGATAAGGGGTAAGTTTGTCTTTTCACAGAGCTTTTGTTAATTTTTAATTGCTTTGATCTGGATGTAGATAAATGAGTTAAGAATTATGGTAAACGGAGCCTTCGTTTTGAAAAAGTAGGGGTAAAAACACAAAGTAAAAGAAAGTGGGATAAAATCACAATTCAGAAGGGCAAACTTGTCATCTTTCAACTTTTTTAACACCGTTACCTGCTTTCACGGAGTAAGGGTAAACTGAACCTTCGTTTTGAAAAAACAGGAGTAAAAACATAAAGTGGAAGAAAATAGGAGTAAAATCACAATTAGGGTTTAAAATAGGGGCTTGAACGCAGTAGCCCTGAATCCACAAACAACGCTAGTCGCTAGAGTAGAAAGCAGAACACCTCTGCTGTATTGCTGTTAAATGGGCTATGAATTGTACAGGCCCACAACTTTTGTTGTGCCCGATGAGCGCATTTGGACGAGTACTGAACTCGGCCCAATAGGCTACGAAACAAGCATTTTTCCAGACAAAGAGACGATACTCTTTTACCTTTTATTTTTCCTTTCAAAATTCAAAATTCAAAATGACGGATGGTGATGCCTTTCAACCCGTCAAACCAAAGCGCTTGCCATGTAAACACGCACTGATCGATGGAGACCTGATGTGCTCCAACTCCAGCACAGCACACATTGTAGGTACATACAATTTAGCAAACTGTTTTCTTTACAGTCATGCTTCTCTGCTCTATAAATTATAGTACTCTTAATTGTGAAATGGGAGTTGAAGCTTGTATGTGCTTCAAAATGTGCATAACTCGCTGAATCAGGCACAATCCACTGCCTTTGGATTTTTAGGTAATAAAACTCAATTTTGGATGGCTCGTATACGTTCCTTGGCGATTACGCCTCCGGCGTCTCCATCGCCGGCGACTCCATTTTCGGACGCCCATGGCGCTCCTTTCATTCCTTCCCATCGCTCGCGTAAGGCGTGTCCCGTCGAGGGGCAGACGCAATATCGTCTCGCATGTAGAAGCGGGTGCGCGAGAGCGAGACACCTACTCGTTCCCGATGGATCCTTCACCGAAGGACCACGATCAGAAGGCCATGGCGGCCAAATTCCGGCGTGATGCTGGACTTCGCGCTGTTCGACGTGTACAGGGTGCTCAGGTCAGGGGCTTGTTCTGGACCACTTCGTCTGCACCGCCGCGCAGCTGAACGCGACATTGGCGCCGATGATTGATCGCGTCGGGTTAAGGAAGCTACGGTGGAACATCGGCAGGGGAAAGGAGAAGAAGTGATACGTGTCGGCGCGGTTGGAGAAAGCCCATGACATGAGCATGAGAACATTTGTGTGAGTTTGTTTTTTTTACAGGGAAATTGTGGCTGTAATAATCCTATAAATTATGTCTGGTTCATTCTTGCTTCTAGTGTACTATGGCTTTTTGCCCAATTGCAGAAAAATACAATACATTACGTGCCAGCTTCCTATTGGTTGATAATTGTCTAAGACCAAAAAGAAATTTAGCGAATTATGGTGCCTAATTGAATTTTTTTGAGGTGGAATTAGAATCTCTACAACCAAAACATTCATAACTAAATCTTCTGGATCATCATTGATTGGTGACCAACTACAGCTTGGTATTTGTGCAAAGCACGTTTTCTTAGTCTAACAATTAAGAGATTAGATTCTTAATTGTAGAATAGATTCTAAAACATGTATTAAGAAACATAAACTTGTTATTATTATCTTTCCATAGCACTTGATTCCTAAAGAAGTGTAAGCTTATCTTTTGCGTATCGTAGGCATGAAGTGATGGGACAATTGAAGTTGATGTTTTAGTTTTGCATTTAAATTTAGAGTTATATTTTAACTATCTATCTTTCATAAAGACTTATATAATATTGATTGGAACATTATGATTACGATATCTATTTTAGATAACAGTATCATGCTCATACATATGTTATCGTAGTATTATGTGTTCCTATTGCAACGCACAAGCATTTACCTAGTCAAGCAGAAATATATATATCCCTATCACAATTACGTACTACATCAATGATATTTTATTTTTTAATGGTAAAATTAGATGACAACTCCACACTTGAGAAAATTACTAGTTTACCACCGATCTTCGAGGCGCGTTCGTCCATTGCTGGCCTACTCGTTTGAATTAATGAGCCGGCTTATTAGCTAGAATCTACAGTATTTTTCTCTCACAACAAAACAGCTTCAGCCGGCTTTAATACCAGCTGAACAAGCCTGACCCTGGGTGTGTGTGTGTGTGTCAGTTTGTCAGTTGCTAGACCGGGTCCATTTGTGCAAATGAAGCGGAAAGTTTGGTTAAAACTCAACCTATTCACAGGTAAAAACATTTGCATATATAACATATATGTGGAGGTAAGTAAGCAACATCAACACCAAAGACACCAGATTTTATAGTGGGAAACAACCTATTCATTTTAGTATTTGCCGGGAAGGGCAAAAGGAAACGCAAGATATTGTAAAAAAAAAAGGAAACGCAAGATCCGACGCGAACTTAACTGGGCCACCATCTCATCTCCAACCGAATGCTCTCTCTTTCGGCCTGGATGATTTTGATTTCGTAACTGGCGGCCATCACCCTGTTCGGTTGGCTTGGCTTATGAGTCGTACTTTTTCAATCAGTGAATAGTATTTTTTCTCACATAAAATCTGTCAACAGTACTTTCAGTCATGGTTTATCAGCCAAACAAGCCCAAGCGAACAGGGTGCTTGTTGCTTTCTGGGTCCTTTTTTTTCGTGTTCAGTTCTCCCAGAAACCATATATAGGCAATTCCACCTGTGTTGGTGGGTAAGGCCGCCAAACGATGTGCTGAAGCTAAATTGTGATGGTTCCTTCCTCCTAACTGAGAAAGCTAGCAGCTGGGGCTTTTTGATACGTGATAGAGATGGTGATGTGGTAATGGCGGGAAGAGGCAAGATTAATAACCTTTTGAATGCTTTCCAAGCCGAGTTGGTTGCCTGCTTGCAGGGGGTGCAAACAACAGTTGATTTGGGCATTGGTCAGATCATCTTGGACACTTTTTGACCGAATCAGTAGGGGAATCCCCTACCTTTGTTTTTGCTTTTCCATTAAATGAAAGAATGATATGTATAACAAAAGGGAAACAGGACAGAAAGTACAAGGCATCCAGGCCCAAAAAGAAAAAGAGGAAAATTACAAATAATTATCCCTCCATTAACTAAGAATGGCACCTCTATCAGGTCTAGCTTTGGTACACACCAAGCCAATGTCTGCACTGAAATGTCTCTTCCATTGGTTGATGTCTCTCTGTCCATTATTAAAAATAATTTGTTTCTTGTGGTCCAAATCACCCAACATGCCGTGATGACTATTTCCCTGAATATGATGTTGTCAAAGTCTGCTCTGGCTTGAAGAATCATGTCGAGGGGGCTGAGGTTCAGGTTCCAGCTGATTGGAATGGTTGCCCAACTGAATGGACACTCGAAAAATAAATGGAGACAAGTTTCTTCAGAGCCCAAATTACAGAGAACATAGTCATAGTCATCCAGAGCCATATTGTTTCTCTTTAGTAGGTTCCTTGTATTCAATCTGTCTCTTAGAAGCAGCCTTAAGAAAAATTTGTGATTACCCAAATTACTTGAGGCCCACAGCCATCTGAAGAGTGGGGAGGCTGCAGTGGTGCCTATAAGAATCTTATTTGCTTTTTTGCTGCTGTATCTCGTGGAACCCCAACTGTAACTCAATGCGTCACTAATAGAATCATCCCAAACTCTATCTTGTATTAACTGTTGCATCTCCTCCAGCTGTGCAGCAGCTAGTTGAGAAAGTGGAAGGCTGAAAATTCTATCCATGGTTTGGTTTAGGTAGAACCTGACAGAACATTTGGGTTTCCTGGAATAGGAGAATAGTTGGGGATATTTATCTTTCATGGACTGCTCCACCCAGAAATCTGACCAGAAGAGTACTGAGTTGCCTTTGTTGGGATAGCACAATGCAAGACTTTGAAATTTTTCAAAAAGTCTCATGATATCTTTCCACGAGAAGGATCCCACAGGGCTTCTGGCTTGGGGTGGGGTTTGACTATTAGAATAAAATTTGGACCAAGTAAGAGTGACCCAAGGAACATCTGCACAGTTATAGAACTTATCCAGGAATTTCATCAACAAGGCATCATTTTGTTCCTGTATATCTATAATGCCAAGCTCTCCTTGATCCTTTAGGTTGCAAGCTGTGTCCCAAGCAGCCAGACAACTGCCCTTCCTGTTTATGTCTCCCTTGCTCCATAAGCAGTGCTTCCTGAAAATGTCTATCTGTTTGATAACTTGAGGTGGAATTTTCAAGCTACACATGTAAAATGTTGGGAGTGCTGAAAAAACAGAGTTCACCAGGATGAGTCTTCCATTGTAAGATTTCATCTTACTAATGCCAGATAGCCTTCTTTCTATTTTTGTATGCAGGGGTGCATATTCAGTGATGGTGGGCTTGGTGGTTCCAAGGGGCAAACCCAAGTAGGTGAAGGGCATATTACCTACTTGACACCCAAAGGTGTTAACAAGGTGTGTAGCTCTGTCATTGCTCATGTTGATGGGTACCAGGAAAGACTTTGCAAAGTTGACATGGAGGCCTGCAGAATCTGAAAATGATCTGAGCAGGCCTTTGAGATTGAAAAGTACCCTAGCATCACCAGGCATAATGAGAAGGGTATCATCAGCATATTGAACAATTGGATAATCTTCTTGATTGCTGTCACTTAGGGGACGTTTCAAGATCCCAGATTGCCATGCCTTATTAACCACTGTTTGGAGCAGATCAGCAGCTAGAACAAATAAAAGTGGGGAGAGGGGGTCTCCTTGTCTAACCCCCCTTTTGCAGTTAAAAGTTTTCTCTGGGATGCCATTCAGTAGGACAGATGAGCTTCCAGAACTCAATAGATTATGTATCCATTTGACCTATTTGTCTGAGAAACCTTTATGCTGGACTTCCAAGATTACCTGATGCTCAAGTTTGTCAAAGGCCTTTTCAAAGTCAAGTTTCAAGATTACTACCTCTTTTTTGAAGTGATGACAGAAGTAGAGAAACTGAAAGGATCATGCTAAACAATCCTGGATGGTTCTTCCTTTGATGAAACCATATTGGTTAGTGTGAACTAGCTGTAGTATCACAGTTTGTAGCCTTGAAGAGAGGATTTTGATGATACGCTTCAAAGAATAGTTCAGAAGTGAGATAGGTCTATAATCATTGACAGTTTTAGGATTATCTTTCTTTGGGATCAGAGCAATGATTGAAGAATTAATGCTCCTCAGGTCAATGTTATGACAGCAGAAGTCTCTGAACAATCTGATAAAGTCATCCTTAACAATGTGCCAACATTTTTTTATGAGTAACCCATTAAAGCCATCAGGCCCAGGGGCATGATTATTGGGCAAAGACTTGATCACCATCTCAACCTCTTGCTGACTAAAGTCAACATCTAAATCCTCCAAGTCATGTGAGGTTAACAGTTCTCCATGGTTGTAGCTCATGCCTGTGTATTCACTGACCCCCATTCTTTGCTTAAAAGCAGTCCACAAGTGGTTGGCCTTCTGTTCATGATCTGTTATGGAATTTCCCTCTCTGTCAGATAAGGCAACAATAAAGTTCTTTTTATGAGCAATAGTAGCCAAGGTGTGAAAAAATTGAGTATTTTCATCCCCAATCTTCACCCATCTCACTGTATTTCTCTGTCTCCAGTATGCTCTTTTTGACTCCAACAAGCTAGTCAGATGATTCTTGACTAGTTTTCTGAAGGCTGTCTCAAGCCTTGAAAGGCTTCTCTGGTCTTCAAGACCATCCAAGAATAGTAACACCCAATTGCAATTATATATGAGTTTACTCAGATTAGACAGATTCTTACTCCAGTATTTAAGGCCTGCTCTGACTTGTTTAAATTTCATTGACAGGTGTTTGGCTGCATTGTCAAAGTAAGGAGAACTATTACAGTGGAGATTAACTGTATCTACAAATCCAGGATGGTCCACCCAAAAGTTCTCAAACCTGAACAAATTTGCCATAGGTATACTAGTACCAATGTGCAAAACATAAGGAGTATGATCAGAGATGGGTCTTGGAAGAGGTTGCACAAAAGTTGCAGGAAAAGTGAGGGTCCAATTTGAGGATGTGAAAACCCAATCTAGCTTTACCAAGAGAGGATCAGCTTGCATGTTACTCCAGGTGAATTTTCTCCCACTAAAAGGTATTTCAACCAACCCAAGGTCAAATATAACTTCATTGAACTGATTCATTTCTATGATGTCTCCCCCAGGTTTGTTTCTGTTATCTGGCTGATGAGATTAAAGTCACCACCAAGGACCCACTCCTCAAAATCAGTAGTGTCAAGATTCATGAGCCAAGTGATGAAGCCTTGTTTCTGTGGAGTGCTAGCAGGTCCATAAATGTTGGTGACAAAAAAAAAGTTTTATTATCAAGCCTGCATAAAAGTTTAACTGTGACATCATAGGAGTTAGATTGGATGATTGTGCCATCAAAGAGACTGCTGTTCCACACGATTTTTTTTTATTTTTAACACTTTTTGTAAACTAATTTTAAATCTAACACTGTTTTTTTCTTCAAAACTAACACTTTTGGCCGCGCCTATTGCCATGGCGCGGCGAAACGCATGTGCCGCGCCATGCATGGTGGCGCGGCAGGCGGATGATGTGGCGACGACCGAGTCTGCTGACCGGTGACGTGGCAGGGTCTGCCGCGCCACCGATCTTGGCGTGGCACTGACGCGTCATAGCCTACGGCGCGGCAGGCCCAATTAAATACCGCCCGCGAGTCGCCGCCCTCCCTCTGTCTGCCTGCCCGCCGCCGCCACTGCTCGCCCGCCCGCACGCACGCCGCCGCGCTACGCCTCGCCGGCAGCGCCCGCCGCCCCGACGGCCGCCCGCCCGCGCCTGCGCCGGCCGCGCCACGAACACCGGCGCGTCACGGCTGCCGGCCGCCCGCTCATATCAAGGTAAGGTAGCTCCCTCTCTCGATTTCATGTTATTATGATTGTTGTTTTAGTTAGGGTTAGTGATTTAGGATAGTTAGGTTAGTGAATTTGTTTATTTTGGTAGGTAGTTTTTAGGGTTTAGATTGTGTGTTGTAGTATAGTTAAGGTTTGGTTAGGTAGTTAGGGTTTAGGTTACTGTTAGTTAGGATTTTGGGTTTAGGGATTGATTAGGTATTTATTATTTAGTTAGTTTATAGTAGTAAAGGTTGTCAGTATAGATACTAGTTTTCAAGTGTCGGTACCTATTAGTACGTGATACGGCAATTTGGATGACTTGATGAAGTTTCGTCGAATGCTTATTTTCCTAGTGAAGTTGTTTAATATGTGAAAGGATCTAACAATGCCTAGAGGGGGGGGGGGGTTGAATAGGCGTATCTAAAAAATTACTGCAAATGCTAAGTTCAAATCTGTCAGCCACTGTCGAAAGTCCCGACGTTTGGGTCGGAACTCCCGACGTTGTCAGAAGTTCCGACGCAAACGTCAGCAGTTCCGACGCCTACGTGAACTACAAAAGCAGTGCCAAATTTAACTTTGCGGATAAATAAACTTACAACCTCACTTCCTAGTGGTTTGGTGAAGATGTTGGGTCACTCCCTTGACGCCGTAATGCCTCCAAACCGTAGATCGAGTCCAAACCCTAAAATGGAGATTTTGGAGACAAAGAGACAAACACATACAAGTAATCTCAAGCAATCACAACAACAACAAGCACGCGGGACACAAGGATTTATCCCGAGGTTCGGCAACCCCACAAAGGAGCTCCTACGTCCTCGTTGTTGAGGTGACTACTAAGGTCGGAGTCTTTTTCACCTCCTTGCCTCTCTCAAAGCGACCACAAAGGTCACTTGAGCTTTCCACTAAGAAATCGAAGGGTGATACAAACTTCCCAAGGCTCTTCCACAAGATGGAAGCTCTTGGGCAACGCCTAGCCGGCTAGGGGCAAAGCCCCAAGAGTAAAAGACGCAAACACAACCGGCTTGACGAAGTAATCAAGTGCTCAAGCTATCCAAAGTGATGCTCTCACTTAATCCACTCTCCTTTTACTCAAAAACTAAGGGAATCGAAGATTGGAGCAAAGAGGGAAGGAGAGGGGTGCTTTAGTTGCTTGGGAGCTGTTCAGCACGAAGTGAGTCAACTATAAAATGAGTCCGTGACGGTTAGAAGTGAAGAGATGAGTATTTATACTCCAAGTGAAAATCCAACCGTTCAGATCTACGTCGGGTGTCCCGATGCAGATCTCGGGACTTCCGACGAAAGCAGAAAATACTGTTCCCAAAGGGTCAGAAGTCTACGGGTGAAAGTCAGTGTCGGAACTCCCGGCAAACGTCGGGACTTCCGATGGTCGGAACTCCCAACGATCGTCGGGACTTCCAATGAGCACAGTTAATCAAACAGTCAGCACTGCGGAGGCCGGGACTCCCGGCCTGGGTCAGGTCAGTGTCGGAACTCCCGGCGAACGTCGGGACTTCCGACGTGCACAGACAGCGAGCAGTCAGAAGCACAGGTGCCGGGACTCCTGGCTTAGGTTGGGACTTCCGACTGTCGGGAGTTCCGACTTACGTTGGGACTTCCGACACCGAAAGTCACAGAAAATTATTCTATGTGCTCGTGAAGTGCTAGAGTAACACTCTTTTGATTTTATTTAAATGCTTGAGCACTCTATCTTCCTCAGACCAACTGAACTTGCATCCCTCTTTATAGTGCGGCGGATCCTAAACTCAAAAACAAAAATAAAAACCTTTGGAGATTGTTTTGAATTCGTCCGCCTCTACAACTTCAAGAATTGAAGGATACCATTTCATCTTTATCAACTCTTTGAATCTTTCATGGGACTAATAGCTGCAACATATCTCGTTAAGATCACATTAGTCCCTAATTTGGATGTCATCAATACACCAAAACCCACATAGGGGGCAAATGCACTTTCAATCTCCCCTTTTTTGATAATTGATGACAACCAACTTAGGCTTTTATAGGAATGAAAGAATTTAAAGCTTTTTGAACCCCAAAATTTATGGAGAGCTCCCCCTTGATGTATGCATGAATTTGAATTTCAATTGGACTCATGTATACATGCTTTGCATACACCAAGACAAAAGCTCCCCCTAAATTTTGTAATCCGTGGGGTGCAACAAGTGTGTGTGAACAAGTATATAGACGTGAAAAGAGATGCAATATGACATGTTATTTCACACAACAAGTAAATATGATGGCCAAGATTTCAAAGTAGAAACTTGAAGCAATACATGGCCATACAAAAAAAAACATTCATCATGACAAGTAGAGATAAGCACAAGCAAATAAGATAGATTAAAACATTACTTATCCTACAATCATCCATCACACACATATAAATAGATAGTTGTCCATCACACGGTTGCCACCACACGGCATAGTTCATACACGCTAAAGATTTTAAAGTTCCAAAACATAAAGACCAACTAACTTATTACAATAAATCAAAGCCTAACACTCCCCCTTTGTCAACAAGTGCCAAAAGGGGTAGGCCTCATGAGAAACCAACTACTCATCATCGGAGTCATCATCATCGCCTTGGTCACTTTCCTCACCATCGTCGTCTTCTTCATCATCTTCTTCCTCTTGATAGTCCTCATCGTCTCAGTTGCTTTCCCTTTGCCATGTGGGCGAGAAGAAGCATCATCGTCGTACGCCGCACAAGCCTCATCATATAAAGCCAACGGATCACGAGGAGGCATAAATGGCGGTAGAGGAGAAGATACAATTCCTGCTTGCTGTTCCAATCGATATAGCCTCTCTTGCATGTCGTGCTCACGCTGAGCACTAGCACAACACTATCCAAACATGTAGGTCATTAGAAACTTGAACTTGCTGGGCTTCTTTCCAGAGGAGGACGAAGAGAGGGGCTCGTCACTGGATGACCGAGCAGCAGCAGCAGCAGTGGTGGCAGCACCACGGCGAGAGCGAGAACCCGAAGGACCTTTCCCTGTAGCATGGGCTGCCTTAGCTTTTTCTTTTAGTTCTCTAGCAATAATGATAGAGGTCTTGTTGGATATCTTGAGGACCTTATGCTCAAAGTCATAGGGAAAATGGATGCCAGACACATGCTCTATGATATGCATGATGTACGGTGCATAGGGCAGGTGCTTCACCGGATCCTCAGAAGCATCATGAATCTTATACCAGATATAGCGGCTGATGGAGAACTTCTCAAACTCATCTCCAAAACGCTGAAGCACCTTCTGTGAATCATCACGAAGAAAGGTGGAGTCACCTACCTTCGGATACAATATCTGTCTTAGGATATTGTTCAGAATATAATAATATGGCTTTAGAAATGTGGTCTGTCCATTAGCCCTGTGACCCTCAAGATACATGTGTTGATATTCCTCCAAAGCAAGATCCTCATACTCAGTTAGCTGATTTGCAGTCCGGTCGCTGTGACCCAAACCTAGAAGGCGAGAGAAATTGACAAAGTCCACCTTATAGTGCTTGCCTTCCGTGGTCCAGTGAATAATGTCCACAGCACCGGTCAGGTCTCTCTCATGATGATAAGAAGCATAAAACTGACAAATCAGCTCATTGTTCCAATTCTTCCGAAACGCTAGCAGGTAAGACAACCCCATTGATTGTATATCTCGAACCATCTGCTCCAGCTCAGGTTCCTTGTACTTGCCAAGATAATATGCATCAATGCACTTCATCTGAAGGACCGGTGGCTCCTTCTTCTTCAAAAACTTCTGATAAAGAATGGAATCATAGAAATCATAATGGAAGGGGTGCCAGAAATGATACTCAAGGCGGAGATCTTTCTCATCCTCTGCATATAGGTTCCTTGCTCTGTTGTACCGGATGTCCTTGACTCGGTGACGATAATCCACTGGAAGGGGAGGCGTCCATCCACCAGCCGGATTCAGAGCCATGGAGGGCTCCCGCATGACCGACGACACATCGGTGAATGGAACAAGCTGAAATGTCCCCGGCGGACCATGAGTCGGGGTGCGAAGCGGTGGAACAGCAATGGGAAGGGAGGGAGGGAGGGAGGGAGGGCGGGAGGGTGGTCGGCACTACCGGCAAGACCTCCGACGGCGGTGGAGGAAGGAAGGAGGCTGGAGGACAAGGTAGGGCAGCGGAGGGAGGGGAGGGCGCGATGGGGCAGAGGCGGCGTCGGCGTTGAGAGGGTAAAAAATAGGACAGGGCTGGTTATAATGGAGTCAGGTAACGAATCCGGCGCAGTCAGATCTGCGTCGAAACTCCCGGCGTATGTCGGGACTTCCGGCGTGAGCCGGGACTCTCGGCCATCGGGACTTCCGACGAATGTCGGGACTTCCGACGCAGGGAAACAGAAAAACACCTTAACCTGCACTCGCTCTGCCATGTGGGGCAACAATATGCTGGACACACATATTTTCATAGGTGACTAGATTTCATTCATCTAATACAAAACAATAGTCACTCATGAAAATTACAAAGTAGTTTTTGAAAGTGGCACACAATGTTTTCACAATCCTTTTCTCCTAACTAGATCAAACAAAATTTGTGTGCAAGGGATCAAGCCACGTTACGAGAATCAATGATATTTAGTTCACTCCTCAAAGCACAAAATCTTGACTCATCTAGGGGCTTTGTGAAGATATCGGCTAATTGTTTTTCGGTGCTCACATGATGAATGGCGATATCTTCTTTGGCTTCGTGGTCTCTCAAAAAATGATGCTGGATGTCTATGTGCTTTGTTCGAGAGTGGTTTACGGGGTTGTTTGCCAACTTAATGGCACTCTCGTTGTCACACAAAAGTGGAATCTTGGTTAACTCACATCCAAAGTCCTTTAGTGTTTGCTTCATCCAAAGTAGTTGGGCACAACAAGCGCTGGCCGCCACATACTCGGCTTCAGCGGTGGACAAAGCAACGGAATTTTGCTTCTTAGAGCTCCAAGACACCAAGGAACGACCAATAAATTGGCAAGTTCTGGTAGTACTCTTTCGGGTTACTTTGCAACTGGCATAATCCGAATCAGAATAGCCAAGTAACTCAAAAGTGGAGCCCTTAGGATACCACAAGCCAAGATTAGGAGTGTGCACTAAATACTGAAAAATTCTCTTAACAGCCATCAAATGACATTCTTTCGGATTAGCTTGAAATCTTGCACACATACACACACTAAGCATAATATCGGGCCTAGATGCACAAAGGTAAAGGAGTGATCCAATCATGGAGCGATATACCTTTTGATCAATGTCCTTTCCTCCTTGATCAAGATCAAGATGTCCATTGGTTGGCATGGGTGTCTTGATGGGCTTGGCCTTGTCCAAGTTAAACTTGTTCAACATGTCATTGGTGTACTTGGTTTGACTTATGAACGTGCCATCCTTGAGTTGCTTGATTTGAAATCCAAGAAAGAACTTCAACTCTCCCATCATGGACATCTCGAACCTATTTGTCATAATCCTACTAAATTCCTCACAAAAAGCCACATTAGTACTACCAAATATTATGTCATCGACATATATTTGGCAAACAAAGATATCATTATTGACTTTGCGAGTAAACAAAGTAGCATCGGCCTTTCCTATCTCAAAACCTTGTTTGAGTAGGAAATCCTTTAAACAATCATACCAAGCTCTAGGGGCTTGTTTGAGCCCATAGAGCGCCTTGTCAAGCTTGTAGACGTGGTTTGGATACTTGGGGTCTTCAAAGCCCGGTGGTTGCTCTACATACACCAACTCGAATAGGGGGCCATTGAGAAATGCACTCTTCACATCCATTTGATATAACTTGAAATCATGATGGGTGGCATAGGCAAGTAGAATACGAATTGATTCTAGCCTAGCCACCGGTGCATAGGTCTCCCCAAAATCCAAGCCTTCAATTTGAGTGAATCCTTGAGCCACCAACCTTGCCTTGTTCCTTGTTACCACGCCATGCTCATCTTGCTTGTTGCGGAAAACCCACTTGGTTCCAATCACATTTTGCTTGGGTCTTTCCACCAAGGACCAGACTTCATTCCGAGTGAAGTTATTTAACTCCTCTTGCATGGCTATCATCCAATCTGGATCATCAAGTGCCTCTTCCACCCTATGAGGTTCCAAAGGAGAAACAAACGAGTAATATTTACAAAAACTTGCTAAACGGGAATGTGTAGTTACCCCTCGTCGAATGCTCCCCAATATGTTATCAATGAGATGATCCCATTGAATGGATTGATGCACTCTAGGATGTGGCACTTGAGTTGATCTTTGGATAGGGCCATCATCATCATCATCATCACAGTCATGATTGATTGGAAGATCACAATCATGAGCTTGCGGAGGGTTGACTTCACTTCTTTCTTCATTGTTGAGTTGTGGTTGAGCTCGCTCATTGTTGACACCATCTTCATGAGATTGACCTTGTGCTTCATTTGATCTCCCATCTTGATTGTTTCTTGTTGCAGAGGCTTCACCATGTTCATTTGATGAAACATGATGAATGGTTGGATCAAGATCATTACGCACAACATGGTCTTCATCTTCGTCTTCAATGGGCTTCACTTCACCAATAGCAAGCTTCTTGATTGCTTCATGTGGGGCTTCCTCATTACCTACATTCTCAACATTGACTTGCTCCTTTTGAGAGCCATCGGTTTCATCAAAAGTCACATCTACTGCAATTTCAATCAAACCAGTGGTTTTATTGAAAACACGATATCCATGTTCGTTAGTACCATAACCAAGCATGAAACCTTCATCAACCTTTGGTGCAAACTTAGAACTTTTGGATTTCTTGTTAAGTATGAAACACTTGGATCCAAAAACTCTAAAGTAGTGCACCTTAGGCTTTTTACCGGTTAGAAGTTCATAGGCGGTCTTTTCTCTTATCTTGTGAAGATATAAGCGGTTGATGGCATGACATGCCGTGTTAACCGCTTTCGCCCAATAATTGGTTGGAGTCTTGTACTCATCCAACATTGCTCTTGCGGCTTCTATGAGCGTTCGGTTCTTCCTCTCCACAACACCATTTTGTTGTGGAGTGTATGGAACCGAAAACTCATGCTTGACTCCTTCTACATCAAGAAACTCTTCAATGTTGGTGTTCTTGAACTCCGTCCCGTTGTCACTTCTAACTCTCTTGATTTTGACATCAAACTCATTTTGGGCTCTTTTAGCAAACTTCTTGAAGATTCCTTGGACTTCACTCTTTTCACGCAAAAAGAATACCCAAGTGAAATGAGAATAATCATCAACAATTACAAAGTCATATTTGTTACCACCAATGCTTATATAAGCGACGGGTCCAAATATGTCCATGTGAAGCAACTCCAATGGCCTTTCGGTTGTCACAACATTCTTGATGGGATGTTTAGCTCCAACTTGTTTTCCCGCTTGGCATGCGCTATAAATCCTATCTTTCTCAAAAGAAACATTTGTTAGTCCTAGGATGTGTTCGCCTTTTTGAAGTTTGGCCAAGTTCCTCATCCCAACATGGGCAAGTCGGCGATGCCATAACCAACCCATGCTAGATTTTGCCATTAAACAAGTCTCAGGATTTACTCTATTTGATGTGAAATCAACTAGATAGAGTTTCCCCTTTAAATGACCCATAAATGCAATAGAGGAATCCTCCCTTCTATAGACTTCCACACCCTTATCCGTAAAGAGACAATTGTAACCCATCTCACAAAGTTGTGAAACGGATAACAAATTGTATCTCAACAAATTCACAAGTAAGACATTGGAAATGGAATTATCATTTGATATTGCAATTTTACCCAAACCGAGTACTTCACCTTTTCCATTGTCACCAAACACAATATTTCCACTTTGATCATGACTTGGTTGAAATGATGTGAACATGTCCTTCTCTTCGGTCATATGATTGGTGCATCCACTATCCAACACCCAACTTGTTCCACCGGAGGAATATTCCTACAAAAACAAATTATGCTTTTGTTTTAGGTACCCAAAAAGATTTGGGTCCTAAGGGGTTAGTCACATAAAACTTGGGCACCCAAACACTCCTCATAATTTCCTTTCTCTTTTGGGCACCAACATACTTAACCACAATCTTGCCATCCTTGCCCCAACAACACATATAGTCACTAGCATAGCACCGTGGAAGTGGTGCTTGTGGCTTGAGGACATCGGATTGCTTTGTCTTGATTGTCTTGGTATTTGTAGGTTGAATCTTTGGAATGTATACCTTGTTGTTGGCCTTGCATATAAGCTCATCAAGAGCAACGCCCTTGTTGAACTTCACACAAGGCACACCATTTATTATATTCCTTCCATTTGCCTTTCCATCATACCTATTGTAGCCAATGCCTTCCTTGATTGATGGGTGCCTTGATGACTTGTATATAGTCTTATTAGATTGCTCTTGACACTTACACCCATTCTTCAATATCATCTCCAACCTATGAATCTCCTTGTTTTTCTTCTCTAACTCAACAAGGTTAGTTGCATATGCATTTACATCAATTTTATAGCATCTTTTACAACCATCACTAGCGGAGACATTAGAGACTTCGGTTGCCTTAGGAGAAGTTGAAGTGCTAGCCCAAAGAGTACTATAGTTTAGCTCAAGATTTTGATATTTTTCTTTCAAGCTTGTGAGGCTTTCTTGAGCTATACTCTTTTCATTCTTAAGGCTAGCTATTTGATCATTAACCAAGGAATGTTCCTTAGTCAATTTCCTAATTGAGTCATTGGCTAAAGACAATTCAACGGTTAACTTCTCAACCTTCATCTTTTCCTCGGCGATAGATGCTTCAAGTGCAAGGTTTTTCTCTCTCTCTTGAGTAATTATATCTCCTTGCAACTCTAAGCATCTATCCCTCTTCTCTAATTTCTTCATTAGCATTTTTATTTTAGTGAATGCCTTTTTACCAAATTTCTTTATCATGGTTGCTTCAATTTCTTCTATGTTATCATCACAACTATCATACTCATCACTAGAGGAAACGGGTGTAGTATGTACCTTCTCCCCTTTTGCCATGAGACAAGTTGGGGTGTAGTAGTCATTGTCGATGAGGTTGGAGAAGAGCCTTGGTGATGAAGATAGGTTGGAGAAGAGCTTTGGTGATGAAGTTGAGTCGGGGAAGATCATGGTCGGTGAAGAAGAGTGGTGGATGGTGATGTTTGCGGCTCCCTTCTTCTTCTTCTCATCATCACTTGAGTTACTATCACTTGACTCCCATTCTTCCCCAAGATGAGCTTCACCCCTCTTCTTGCCTTTGTTCTTCTTATCTTCATCCTTGTCATGCTTGTGCTTCCTTTTCTCATTAGGACAATCGGCTATGAAGTGACCAACTTGACCACATCCATAGCAAAATCTCTTTTTGAACCTTCTCTTACCATCACCATAGGTCTTGCGGTTGCTTTTCTTCTTCATAAACTTTCTAAGATTTCTAATCACAAATGCAACCTCCACATCAGAATCTTCTTCTCCACTTGAGGAATCATCCTTCACTTTCTTCTTCTTTTCTTGACTTGAAACTTGACCTTCATGTTGTTGAGTTGCTTTAAGGGCGGGACTCTTGTTGAATCCCATTGCATTAGGATTTTGATTGTGAGCATTAATTGCATCTTCATCTAGACACTCATAATGCTTGAGCTTTGAAAGAACTTCTTGAGGTGTCATCTCATCATAGCTGGGCCTTTCCATGATCATGGACGCTAGCATGTTGTTCTTGGCTCTATAGGTTCTCAACATCTTTCTAGCAACTTTGTTGTCATCCCATTCGTTGCTACCAAGAGCTCTTATGCGGTTGACCAATGCCATGAGCCTATCAAACATGGATTGTGTTGTTTCATTTTGCAAGAATACAAATCTTTCCAATTCACCATGAAGTAACTCTATGTTGCCTTTTCTCACACTTTTATCTCCTTCAAATGATACTTTCAAAGTATCCTAAATTTGCTTTGCACTTTCCATTCCATTCACTTTTCTAAACTCATCCGGAGCTAGGCTTGACACAAGCAATGCTACGGCTTGTGCATTTTGATGGAGGTTGTGCACTTCTTCTGGAGTTATCTCTCTATCTTCATTGGTAGGAATCATCACACCAACATCCACAACTTCTCAAAGTCTTGCAGCTATTAGATGCATCTTCATCTTGTAAGACCAATCGGTGTATCTTGTTCCATCAAAGTGAGGTGGCTTGCCAATATTGATGGACGGAGTATGTAGTGTTGAACCTTTCATGATTTGTCCATAGTCAAAACTCATGTGTGAATATATTCCTTTTCCATGAGCATGCTCACCGGCTCCAATATCACTAGCGGCATCTTTGTTTACTTCATTCTTGTCACTAATATCATTCTTGCCACTTATTGCATCATCAACCTTCTTGCTCAATTCTTCCTTCAACTTGCTCATCTCATCTTGCATCTTTTTCATTTCATCTTGAAAGAGCTTGACTTGAGTACTCATCAACTCTTCAGCTATTTTCTTGGCCATTTCGACGGCAACGGCTTGCATCTTGTCGGTCTCCGACATTGTTTCTTCTCATGTGGTGAAACGCAAAGAGAAGACCTTGCTCTGATACCAAATGAAAGGATCTAACAATGCCTAGAGGGGGGGGTGAATAGGCGTATCTAAAAATTTACTGCAAATGCTAAGTTCAAATCTATCAGCCACTGTCGAAAGTCTCGACGTTTGGGTCCGAACTCCCGACATTGTCAGAAGTTCCGACGCAAACGTCAGCAGTTCCGACGCCTACGTGAACTACAAAAGCAGTGCCAAATTTAACTTTGCGGATAAATAAACTTACAACCTCACTTCCTAGTGGTTTGGTGAAGATGTTGGGTCACTCCCTTGATGCCGTAATGCCTCCAAACCGTAGATCGAGTCCAAACCCTAAAATGGAGATTTTGAAGACAAAGTGACAAACACATACAAGTAATCTCAAGCAATCACAACAACAACAAGCACGCGAGACACAAGGATTTATCCCGAGGTTTGGCAACCCCACAAAGGAGCTCCTACATCCTCGTTGTTGAGGTGACCACTAAGGTCAGAGTCTTTTCCACCTCCTTGCCTCTCTCAAAGCGACCACAAAGGTCACTTGAGCTTTCCACTAAGAAATCAAAGGGTGATACAAACTTCCCAAGGCTCTTCCACAAGATGGAAGCTCTTGGGTAATGTCTAGCCGGCTAGGGGCAAAGCCCCAAGAGTAAAAGACACAAACACAACCGGCTTGATGAAGAAATCAAGTGCTCAAGCTATCCAAAGTGATGCTCTCACTTAATCCACTCTCCTTTTACTCAAAAACTAAGGGAATCGAAGATTGGAGCAAAGGGGGAAGGAGAGGGGTGCTTTAGTTGCTTGGGAGCTGTTCAGCATGAAGTGAGTCAACTGTGAAATGAGTCCATGACGGTTAGAAGTGAAGAGATGAGTATTTATACTCCAAGTGAAAATCCAACCGTTCAGATCTACGTCGGGAGTCCCGACGCAGATCTCGGGACTTCTGACGAAAGCAGAAAATACTGTTCCCAAAGGGTTAGAAGTCCACGGGTGAAAGTCAGTGTTGGAACTCCCGGCAAACATTGGGACTTCCGATGGTCAGAACTCCCGATGATCGTCGGGACTTCCGACGAGCACAGTTAATCAAACAGCCAGCACTGCGGAGGCCGGGACTCCTGGCTTGGGTCAGGTTAGTGTTGGAACTCCCGACGAACGTCGGGACTTCCAACGGTCGGAACTCCCGGCGAACGTCGGGACTTCCAACGTGCACAGACAACGAGCAGTCAAAAGCACAGGTGCCGGAACTCCTGGCTTAGGTCAGGACTTCCGACTATCAGGAGTTCCGACTTACGTCAGGACTTCCGATACCGAAAGTCATAGAAAATTATTCTATGTGCTCGTGAAGTGCTAGAGTAACACTCTTTTGATTTTATTTAAATGCTTGAGCACTCTATCTTCCTCAGACCAACTGAACTTGTATCCCTCTTTATAGTGCGGTGGATCCTAAACTCAAAAACAAAAATAAAAACCTTTGGAGATTGTTTTGAATTCGTCTGCCTCTACAACTTCAAGAATTGAGGGATACCATTTCATCTTTATCAACTCTTTGAATCTTTCATGGGACTAATAGCTGCAACATATCTCATTAAGATCACATTAGTCCCTAATTTGGATGTCATCAATACACCAAAACCCACATAGGGGGCAAATGCACTTTCAATATGTCTGTTAATGTTACTTTGAATATATACATGTGCTTTCATATTGTGTTCGTATTGCATAACAAGTAGTTCAAATTTTGCAATGCGACATAATGTTAATTTGAATATTGTTAATTTGAATACTCTAACCCTTTGTTTATCAATTTGTAACGGGATGGCCTCTCCCATGCAGCACCCGTAGTTTTCCCTTCTTGAGGTGAAATACGATGACCAGCACCGAGCACACATCTTGAGTGACACTGACGCAGAGGTGGCCTTGCCTCCTTTGAGACCCCGCACGCACACCAAGGCACACCAGTGGGACGAGCGTTATGCATCGTACATACGGCGTGCTGGCTTCCTCGAGCTTGTCCGTGTTGTCAACTATGGTCTTCCGCCCCTTGACCCAGCACTACTTACTGCAGCTGTAGACAGGTGCGAGTGCCTTCTTTGTACATAAACATTCTTATAACAAATTTGAGGAAACTAACAGTCGTTCTATTCTTATAACAGGTGGAGGCCTGAGACCCACACGTTCCACCTACCTTGCGACGAGATAACCTTGACCATGCAGGACGTAAAGGCTATCTTTGGCCTTCGGTTGGGGGGACTTCTAGTGACAGGTATAGTTGACAACGATCACTGGAGGGAGCTAGTGGCTCAGTTCACTGGCTTTCTTCCACTAGACAACAAGGTTTCCAAGAAAAATAAGTGAGCAATTCAAGCCTATTTAATACTTGTATTGCTTTCCTGCAGCCATCGGGTCTCATTTTCTTTGGTGAATTTCAGGAAGAGTTCCGGTGTTTTGTCATCCTAGATCACAGAGCGCTTTGATTACTTGGATCCATAGACTGATGAGGCTCAGATCGACAGGTTCGCTAGAGTGTGGCTCTAGCACTTCCTTGGTGCTTTCCTCTTCCCAGATGCCTCGGGCAACACCATCAACTGGATCTTTCTTGACATACTACGCCCGCCATGGGAGAACATAGCAGCATACAGTTGGGGCAGCGCAGTCCTAACATGGACGTATCGACAGCTGTGTGTTGCCTACCATCGCACCTCAGAATATGCGAACCTTGGGGGTTGCTCCTACCTACTCTAGGTTTGGTGTTGGGAATGATGGCCCGTTGGGAGGCCCCTTAATACTGGTTTATCGGTAAGTACTTTGGTTCACTATATTCTTTGAGGTAGTTACATATAATAAAATTATTAATGGCTAATTCATTATCGTATTCAATGCAGCATTGGAACGGGTAGGATACACTCCCTATAGCTCTGTATATCTTGACAGAAGCAGAGTTAGTTAGAGGAAATGTGAGGCACAAGTATAGGGAGTACACGGATGATCTGAATGTCCTAACACAGTGAAAGCATCTAGGCCCCTAGTTAGGTTTTAGTGATTAATGACAATACAAGATTACTATGACTAACGTGTGTTTTGCAGAGGCAATTAAGTTAGGTCATGGTAATGGAGATCGATTGGGCAATCAAAGTTGTCATACCCCTATGATGGAAATCGTTTTGGTTTTCAAAGGATGGACGACAAGGTTAAGGATGACTAGTTCTAAGTGTCGATTGGAGTTGGAGAGACACTTAGAGTAGTTTAGGACTTTGTTTTTCCTTTGGCCGTACTATTAAGGGGGGTATGGACGGGTAGCTTGACCTAGTTAAGTCTAGTGAGTTAGGTGTGGTGCACACTTGTTAGAACTAGCTCTAGGTAGCTCCTATGAATGCCTAAGATTCTTTGGAGCAAACTTCATTCACATATGATCGAGAGTTGGAAGTGAATGGAGGGTCAAATGCTGACCGGACGCTGGCCCTGGTGCGACCGGACGCTGGCCGTAGGGTCTGGTCAGTTCATTTGATTAGCAGTCTACGTTCGGTGCTACCAGACGCTAAAAGGCAGCATCCGGTCAACTCCAGTAAGGTTCTAGAGAAGGGATTTTGCGACCGGATGTGTCCGGTCAGTACTGACCGGACCCTGAGGGTTCAGCGTCTGGTCGAGTCCAGTAAGGTTCCAGTAAGGGTTTTATGCGACCAGACGCGTCCGGTCAGTGGTGACTGGACCCTGCCAGCGTCCGGTCAACTCATTTTTACTGGTTCGTGGGTTGAACTGATCGGAGCATCCGGTCAACATGACTGGAGCGTCCGGTCACCCCGCAGAAGCTTATAACGGTTCGTTTTTCAGGCTGCTTTATAAATAGAAGCTCCACTCATGTGTGGAGCCACTTTTGCTCATTCCAACAGCTGAGAAACACGTTTGTGAGTGCCAATAAGAGCAATGTCCTAGTGAGGTGATTGAGATTTGAGAATCCAAGAGAGTAGCCTCATTAGTGAATCAAGAGTAGCCAAGTGTGCATCCATCTTCTCATTAGGCTTCACGTGGTCAAGTGAGAGTTCGTGCTTGTTACTCTTGGTGATCGCCATCACCTAGACGGCCTAGTGGTGGTTGGGAGCTTGGTGATCACCCGACGGAGCTTGTGGGTGACCCAAATCAAGTTGTGAGCGACTTTGGGTGATTCGCCGCAACGGAGTATCGAAGAATCAACCCGTAGAGAGCACTTGATCCTTGCACGGATCAAGGGAGAGCTACACCCTTGCGCGGGTGCTCCAACAAGGACTAGTGGGGAGTGGCGACTCTCCGATACCTTGGCAAAATATCGCCGCGTTCCTCTCTCTCTTTACTTTGAGCATTTACTTTGAGTATTTACTTTGTGCAATTCAATATTTGTTGTTACATTCATAGAATTGCCATGCTAGAGTAAGTTTGAAACATAGGTTGTAAGTCCTTTGTGCGTTAGTTTGATAGAAACACTTTTCTAGGCACAAGGGGTTAATTGGGCTATCCGTAGGATTTGATTATTGCAAGAAAATTTAGAATTAGCCCAATTCACCCCCCTCTTGGGCATCTTAATCCTTTCAATTGGTATTAGAGCCTTGTGCTCATGTTTTTAAGCTTAACCGCTTAGAGCAAGATGTCTCACGAGGATGGACCTCCTCCTATCTTTGAGGGAGATGACTTTCCATATTGGAAAATTCGCATGGAGGCATACTTAGAAGCTCTAGACGTTGGTATTCTTAGAGCCACCTCACAAGGCTTCCCAAAACCTCGGGATGCTACTAACTTACAAGGCGATGAGGTTAACTATAAAAAATGGAATGTAAAGGCTCGAAACACCATCTTTAGAGGCCTTTGCAAAGATGTGTTCAACCATGTAAGGAACCACAGGTCAGATGTTTGTGCGCTCCATGAGGGAACCAAGAGTGAGCGTGAGGAACGCTATCATCTTGTGATCAAAAAGCTAAATTCATTTGAAATGCTTCCCAAAGAAAGTGCTAATGAGATATATTCTTGTTTAAATGTTCTTGTAGAGGAAGTCAATGAGCTTAGACTTACTCAAATGTCACCATCCGACGTTGTGAGAAAGATCTTGAGTGTCCTCCCCATTGACAAATATGGGCACATTATGACCATGCTATATCAAGGAGATATTTCCACCGCTACACCGACACAAATCTTGGGGAAGATCAATGCTCATGAGATGTACATGCACATCACACCATAAGATGGCTCATCCTCTATAAAGAAGAAAGAGAAGGACTTAGCATTCAAAGCTAGCCAAGATAAGGGCAAAGCAAGACTTGAGTATGAGAGCTCAAGTGATGAAGATGATGAAGAAAGTCTTGCTCTCATGGTGAAAAAGACCGCCAAGATGCTAAAGAAGCTAAACAAGAGTGGCATCAAGTTTGATGGCAAGAAGAAGAAGTTCTTCACTAGCTCAAGAAGAAAGCCAATCTCCGAGATGGATTGCTACAATTGTGGCGAACTTGGTCATCTA